>NC_091073.1:37517500-38767500 GCF_032405125.1 Capricornis sumatraensis | reverse complement strand
CAAAAGACATTGTCAAGAGAATTTAAAGACAAGTAACACACTGGGCAAAAGTATTTGAGAAAGACACATCTAATAAAGGACTATTATCTAAACTGTACAAAGAACTTTTAAAACTCAACAGTAAGAAACAAAACAATCTGATTAAAAAATGGAACAAAGACCATGACAGACATCTCACCAAAGAAGATATATTTTGGCAAATAAACATATGAAAAGATACTCCACTTCATGTGTCATCAGGGAAATAAAAATTTAAATAATGATGAACTGTAATTACATACCTATGAGAATGGCCAAAATCCAGAATGCAGATGACAACAAATGCTGACAAAGATGTGGAGCAACAGGAATGCACATTCACTGCTGGTGGGAAAGCAAAATAGTACAGCTACTTTAGAAGGCAGTTTGGTACTTTCTTATAAAACTAAACACACTCTTACCATATAATTCAGCAGTCATACTAACTTAATATTTACTCAACAGAGTTGAAAATTTATCTCTACACAGAACACAGCACACAGATGTTTCTACCAGCTTTGTTATTACCAAAACTTGGAAACATGAGAGATTCTTTAGTAGGTAATTGAACAAACAAACTGTGACACATTCAGACAATGGAATATTATTCAGTAGTAAAAAGGAATGAGCTCTCAAGTCATGAAATGACTTGGAAGAAACTTATACACCTAGTATTAACTAAAAAAAAGCCAATCTGAAAAGGCTACATATTATGTGATTCCAACTGTATTATATGCTGGAAAAGACAAAACAATGAAGGCAGCAAGATCAATGGTTGCTAGGGACTGGGAGATGGAGGGATGAATTCGCGAAGCACAGAGGATTTTTAGGGCAGTGAAAACACTCTGCATGATACTATCTATAGTAGAGGACACTCATCATTAAAATTTGTCCAAATCCATAGAATGTATACCATCAAGTTGCTGTTGTTTACTTGCTAAGTCACATCTGACTTTTTGTGACCCCATGGACTGCAGTGTACCAGGCTTCCCTGTCCTTCACTGTCTACCAGAGTTTGCTCAAACTCATGTTCATTGTTGCTATCTAACCAACTCATCCTCTGTTGCCCCCTTACATTGTAAACTATGGACTTTGAGTGATTATAATGTCAGTGTAGGTTCATCAGTTGTAACAAATGTACCACTCTGATGGGGATGCTGATTATAGGGGAGGTTATGCAGGTGCAGGGGCAGGGAGTATATGGGAAACTTCTATTTCCACTCAGTTGTGCTATGAACCTAAAACTACACAAAAAAATTAGTCAATGCTTTTTTTTTTTGCAGGGGTGAGGGGCACTAGATGTTCTACTCTTCTTTCTCTGAAATTAGATGGGAGCTTTCCCCACTTGGATTTTTCCTCTAGGTTTCCCAAAATAAAAAACATTTTATAAGTTGTTCAATGTTGTTCCATTTATGTGTGTTGAAAGCAATTCATAGAGAAGATACAGAAAGTTAAATTATTTAAACAAACTTGTACAATAACTCCTTGAAAGGATAGTTGCCATTTCCTTCTCCAGGGGATCTTCCCAACCCAGGGATTGAACCCAGGTCTCCTGCATTGCAGGCAGACGCTTTAACCTCTGAGCCACCAGGGAAGCCCAAAAGGATAATTAGAATCTTGAATTTCAGTAAATCATAAAAACTTGTATAAATATATCATATATACTTCAAGCAATTATTTTCAAAGAGCCTTTCTTACCATTATCACTATTATTGGTAATTAATGGGATATGTATCTAATATTTCTCTATAATAGAGCACAAGCCTCTGTGTGACTTTGAAACCTTTCCAATTATTCAACAAACAATATATACGATTTCTATGGTTTTTCCTGTGGTCATGTATGGATGTGAGAGTTGGACTGTGAAGAAGGCTGAGTGCCAAAGAATTGAGGCTTTTGAACTGTGGTGTTGGAGAAGACTCTTGAGAGTCCCTTGGACTGCAAGGAGATCCAACCAGTCCATTCTGAAGGAGATCAGCCCTGGGATTTCTTTGGAAGGAATGATGCTAAAGCTGAAACTCCAGTATTTTGGCCACCTCCTGCGAAGAGTTGACACATTGGAGAAGACTCTGATGCTGGGAGGGATTGGGGGCAGGAGGAGAAGGGGACGACAGAGGATGAGATGGCTGGATGGCATCACTGACTCAATGGACGTGAGTCTGAGTGAACTCCAGGAGTTGGTGATGGACAGGGAGGCCTGGCGTGCTGTGATTCATGTGGTCGCAAAGAGTCAGACACGACTGAGCGACTGAACTGAACTGAACTGAATTTCAAATAACTCATTTAGTAACTGTATAATAATTTTTAAAACCTGATTATGGAGTGTGTTGTGTGTGTTGGTGGTTGGTGGCATTATAGTTACAAAGGAGGAGCCTCATAATACTTTTCCGTTTATTTTAGAAAGGCTAGATTAGAGGGTGAGCTCTAGGGTGGATTTCTGAATATAACAACATGTGACATATATTTCCTCTTTACATAAAAGTATGAAGGTTGCACAAATTGACAATAAGAGCAATTTAATCTCAATCCCACCATGTCAAGCTCTAACTGGAAATTCAGAAACCTAAAGCAAAGGCTTATTGAGTAACAAACCACAAGCGCTAATACTTGTCCCTACACTAAAGCATATGCCACAAAGTCCATTGGAAAATTAATTTCTAGTCAACACCAGTAGCATCACTTAGAAACAGGTTATTTGTCTTAGAAAATTAGCAACCATCCAGATGATTTTCATTTTGTTCTTCCTCCACTCCATCTAGAAAAGCAAAATAACCTTCAAGGAGATGATCATCTGTGAAATACAGAGATATAGTGTGTATTTCAATACAAAATGCATCCTTTCTCTTCCTTTATGGAGTAAGTCAGAGTGAAGAATTTTAAGACTATCCTAACGTCTCCAATGGATGCAACTTGCCCTGAATTGAAGCATTTAAAGAGGGCATCTTTCTCAAGTGTTGATAATCTATCTAAAGTACAAGCTAATAATAGCACAATTGTTAGTATTTTAAATAATGTTCTTGTAGCTCTGTAACCAGTAAGAAATAAAACTGTTTTCCTCTAAATGTTTAGTTTTATTATTTAAACATGATTAATCTCATGCATTTTATCTGCATATTCCTTGGTGCAGAAAATGCTAATGCTACATTATTTTGAATTAAAAGTTTGTGTTTGTGGCCTTTTCTCTGCATTTACTGCTTGGCTTGTTGCATCAACAAGAAGTGATGAAGTTTAATTACATTTATGAAAATGAACTTAAAACTGTTAATACTTTGAACAAGTTTTAAAGATAATACCACTTTAGAATGAACAACAAAAGCAGACCAAGTGAGTCACATTACTTACAGCATGCAAAGTAATAGAAAGGAATTCTTATTTATTAGAACAACATTAGCCATTCACAGTACAGAAAAGTGATTATGCTTTCCTGATTTGTTTATTTTCTTCATGCTGTATGGGGCTTTTACATGGCTTCTGTATAATTTTCTAACTTGTTATTTCCCATAGCAAGAGTATAGCTATTACTTTCTTGGATGACACATTAGGGTAAGTCAGAATGTAATCAAATCATAGAATTTAAAGCATCTAAACTCTGAGAATACAAATATTTTGTCTGAAGGAAAGTGTCATACATTACATTTCAAACAGGCAGGCTCTTCTGCTTGGTTCATGTCCATGTGATTAATTAAGGAGGGTGAAGGAAATGGGGAGATGAGGAGGCATTTGTACAATTTGTTCATGACTTGAAATCCTTTTTTATTTCTCAAATAATTTCAAAATTTTCTCTTATTCAATTATGAAAATGTATGACAAACCTGGGATTACCAATACCCCACAAATTTTTACAAGGGAAGGAAGACAGCTTGCAGTGTCTGACATAAAGTCCTCAATAACAGGTACAAGGTAACACTGAGGAATTGAGAAATTTAGTCTCCAAACTCAAACAGGCACAGATATGAAATTTATCACTATGTGACCTTAGGCAAGTTACTAAGCTCTAGCCAATTTTTTTCATAAAAACCCCACAGGACTTTTTATAAAGAGTAATAAAGTTCACATGAAGAAATACTGTGCACTCAGCACAAAAACTGTTGAATAGTAGCCATTCAACACATATTCATTTTAGCATTATTATTATTAGTATTACTAATGAACCCTTAATAAAAATCAGAGTTAAGTAGGCACTCAATAATGTCACTTTTTAATCACTGTTAATATTACTGTCATTGAGTACCATTATATTGTCTTCCTCTCAAGTACTGTCTAGACAAAGTTGACCCTGCCCATCCATTCTTATCGTCATTCCAAAGAGGATGATCTTTCCTCTTTGGGACTTACAAGGGATACGGGATTTTTAAAAATGTATTTACCACTGAGAGCACTAAGTGTATTCCCAGCACATGTGCTAGGTGTGCAGGGAGCACAGGAGAAAAATGAGGTACAGATATTAGTAAGACACCTGAGGCTCATGCAGCAAAGTCTTATCAATAGCAAGAAACAATTTAGAAGCTGTGTTTCAATCCTTCACAACATTTAAACTAGCTTGAAAAAGCTTCAAGTTGGTGAAGGAGAGCCAGTCCTCTTCCACATACTTTCAGAACAAAAATGGCACTAATATAAATGTTTGCCAGCCTCAACTTAAAGTCAATTTATCTTTGAATAATGCTGAAAATAACACAACCCCAGGGATTTTGTTGTAATAGAATCTGTCTGTTAACAAACAAGACCTTCCCCAGAATGCATTAAAATCCTAGGAAACATCCTAGAAAATGAAACAAAGAACAAAAAATAACATTTCAAGCTTAAAAAAATAAGTTTTGCCCTGGCATTCTCCTAAGCAAACAGAAAAGAGAAATACTTTCTTTAGGGAGTACATTTGTAAATCCTTTTTTCTTCCTAAAGCACACAGTTGTGTGTGCCTGACTAAATGTGCTAGGTAATTTATCACTATATGGGCATCAATTCAAACCTATTTATTACCTGAAATAATTAGATGTGATCATTAAAAACATAGAAGGACATAATAAGAACCAGGAAAACAGCGTCGGTGAGATGAAGCTTTCTCATCATTCTTTTCCTTCCCTTATTTTTCTTGATTCACCCAAAAGGATAGATGGTGCCAGTTAACAGGGGTAAGGGAAGAAAAATGCTGACTGAGCTGTAATACACAAAGCAAAGGGAAAACAAAGCAAAGTAAACATACCTCAGCCAAAGAAAAGGAGCAAGTGTAAAGAGAGAGGAAAAAGAAAATGGGATGTTAGACACTATAATTAGAAAAAAAAAAAAAAAACAAGAGGGATGGGAAGAATATTACAGAACAAGAGAAGAGCTGGGACAAGAAAGCAGCAGCATAAAAATAAAAGAGGAATGACAGAAACTAAGGAAAGAATCAAGGCCAGGGCTGAAAACCAAATTCTCCAAGCCAGACTTCAGCAGGACGTGAACCATGAACTTCCAGATGTTCAAGCTGGTTTTAGAAAAGGCAGAGGAACCAGAGATCAAATTGCTAACACCTGCTGGATCATCGGAAAAGCAAGAGAGTTCCAGAAAAACATCTATTTCTGCTTTATTGACCATGCCAAAGCCTTTGACTGTGTGGATCACAACAAACTATGGAAAAATTATTCAAGAAATGGGAATACCAGACCACCTGATCTGCCTCTTGAGAAATCTGAATGCAGGTCAAGAAGCAACAGTTAGAACTGGACATGGAACAACAGATTGGTTCCAGGTTGGGAAAGGAGTACATCAAGGCTGTATATTGTCACCCTGCTGATTTAACTTATATGCAAAGTGCATTATGAGAAACACTGGGCTAGAGGAAGCACAAGCTGGAACCAAGATTGCCAGGAGAAATATCAACAACCTCAGATATGCAGATGACACCATCTTTATGGCAGAAAGCAAAGAAGGATCCTCTTGATGAAAGTGAAAGGGGAGAGTGAAAAAGTTGTCTTAAAGCTCAACATTCAGAAAACTAAGACTATGGCATCTGGTGTCATCACTTCATGGCAAATAGATGGGGAAACAGCAGAAACAGTGGCTCACTATTTTGGGGGGCTCCAAAATCACTGCAGATGGTAACTGCAGCCATGAAATTAAAAGACACTTACTCCTTGGAAGGAAAGACATGACCAACCTAGACAGCATATTAAAAAGCAGAGAAATTACTTTGCCAACAAAGGTCCATCTAGTCAAGGCTATGGTTTTTTCAGTAGTCATGTATGGACGTGAGAGTTGGACTATAAAGAAAGCTGAGCGCCAAAGAATTGATGCTTTTGAACTGTGGTGTTGGAGAAGACACTTGAGAGTCCCTTGGACTGCAAGTAGATCCAACCAGTCCATCCTAAAGGAGATCAGTCCTGAGTGTTCATTGGAAGGATTGATGTTGAAGCTGAAACTCCAATATTTTGGCCACCTGATGCAAAGAATTGACTCATTTGAAAAGACCCTGATGTTGGGAAAGACTGAAGGCAGGAAGAGAGGGGATGACAGAGGATGAGATGGTTGGATGTCATCACCGACTCAATGGACATGAGTTTGGGTAAATTCTGTGAGTTGGTGATGGACAGGGAGGCCTGGCATGCTGCAGTCCATGGGGTCGCAAAGAGTCAGACACAACTGAGCGACTGAACTGAACTGAAAACCTGTAACAATTTGCAAAAATAAAACAAAAGTAAAGGAAAGAATGAACACAACAAACCCCTGCCCCAAAAAAGAGAAAAGATTCAAAGAGACTAAATGCATTCTGACCATATCTTTCTTAAGATGGACAAATGTAAGAACACACTAAAATTACAAATAGTAAGAAGTCCTTCAGATAAAAATCAAGGTCATAAATAGAAATATTCCAGGGAAGAAAGAGAAGTCTAATTATAGGTCTTAGGCACTTCTTAAAAAGTGCTTTTACTGTTTTATGGATGTATGTTGCCAAACCACGAATGGATAAAACGGGGTTCCACAGTATTGTCAAGTGGTTTTTTTTTGTAAAATGATTCATGACTCTAGATAGGAATTCTGTCTGGCCATAGGTCATTCCTCCCACTATAATGAAAGTTCAAAGTATAAAACCAATGTTCCAATAAGATTTGGTGCCTAAGGTGTAAACATAATAGACATTTAAATTTATTAAGATATTATTGGGGCTTCCCTGATAGCTCAGTTGGTAAAGAATCCATCTGCAATGCAGGAGATCCCAGTTCGATTCCTGGACTGGGAACATCTGCTGGAGAAAGGATAGGCACACACTCCAGCGTTCTTGGGCTTCCCTTGTGGCTCAGCTGGTGAAGAATCTGCCTGCAGTACAGGAGACCTGGGTCTGATCCCTGGTTGGGAATATCCCCTGGATAAGGGAAAGGCTATTCACTCCAGTATTCCGGCCTGGAGAATTCCATGGACTGTATAGTCCATGGGATCACAAAGAGTCAGCCATGACTAAGTGACTTTCACTTAATTCACTTTGGAAATTATTGAACAATTAACAGTCAAATATTTTCTATTTTTCTGTTTTTTAATTAGTTTATGCTCTTTGGAATTCTAAACCCATTTTTTAACTCCCACCTTTTCTTAAGTTTATGTTGTTCTTTACTTAACTCATTTAATTCAATATTTAATACACTTTTACTTTTTCCCTTTTTGATACATTTTCAAGACAAATTTTCCTCTGGGTACTATTTTAGTTGTACTTCATAGACTCTAATTAAGAGTGGTTTTTAAAATTAACTTCTATAATACTAAAAAATTCTGGTTTTGATTTCCTAGTTTTAATGATTTTCATTCACACTTGATTATATCAATAGATAATTTTCATTACATCCAGAGAACAGGAACTATTTTCTCTCTTATTCAGTGCATTTCAAAGTAGGACAATGTCATTCACCTAGCAGAAAAAATAATTTATTGGTTAATTATAATTGATCTTCTTTCCAAGTTAAAAAATATGTCAAATTATAGACAAACTGAATAAAACTTTTCCAGTCATTTAGAAGCCATTAAATATGACACAGAAGAAAAAGGAGAATATGGCAGACTGGGAGGAGCAGGAGGAGGAAAGCCGGGAGAGGGAAAAGGGAGGAACAGGAAAATAGTAAAAGCCTCAAGTTCTAGACATCATACCAATTCCATCTTCATTTTCCTTAAATATAACACAAAGGAGTTGTCTTCCCCAGGATATCTAAGATCCTCCTCTATATACGTGTTTCGGTTCAACCTAAGATGACTGGTAGATAATACATACATCTATGAGCTCACATTTAATCACACGTGTGTGTACTTTCATCATCAACTGATTAATCAAATAAGTAAAGAAGTAAAGTGAAGTCGCTCAGTCCTGTCTGACTCTTTATGACCCCATGGACTGTAGCCTACCAGGCTCCTCCGTCCTTGGGATTCTCCAGGCAAGAGTACTAGAGTGGGTTGCCGTTTCCTCCTCTAGGGGATCTTCCCAACCCAGGGATCGAATCCGGGTCTCCTGTATTGCAGGCAGACGCTTTACCATCTGAGCCACCAAGGAAGCCCAAACCTGCCTGCAAATGCAGGAGCCCCAGGACGCAGAAGCCTGGAAGGCTGTAGTCCATGGGGTCACTGAGGGTCGGACACGACTGAGCAACTTCACTTTCACTTTTCACTTTCATGCATTGGAGAAGGAAATGGCAACTCACTCCAGTGTTCTTGCCTGGAGAATCCCAAGGACGGGGGAGCCTGGTGGGCTGCCGTCTATGGGGTCACAGAGAGTCAGACACAACTGAAGTGACTTAGCAGCAGCAGCAGCGGAAGACTCCTGTTTGATCCCTGGGTGGGGAAGATCTCCTGCAGGAGGGCATGGCAACCCACTCCAGTATTCTTGCCTGGAGAATCCCACGGACAGAGGAGCCTGATGGGGTACAGTCCATGGGATCGCAAAGAGACAGGACTGAAGCCACAGAGCACTCAAGCATGCATAGTAGTAAGGGCTCAGTGGTTTAAAAAAAGAAAGAAAGAAAAGAAAAATCCGCCTACTAATGCAGGAGACCTGGGTTGGGAAGATTGGATGGAGAGGAAACGGACAACCCTCTGCAGTATTCTTGCCTTGGAAATTCCATGGACAGAGGAGCCTTGTCAGCTACAGTCCATGGGGTCACAAGAGAGTCAGACACAACTCAGCGACTCTACAGCAACAACAAATAGTAGGGAACGCATTATAACCGGAATTAGCCAATTTGTCTTTGAAATGCAGACTCGCATATGCTTTATGTTCTATGTCTAATGGAGCCACACCGAGTAAAGCAGTTCCTTTTCATCTGAAGTCACTGACGGAACTTTTTCAGTCAAGGTACGGCTGCAGAACCGTGATTCAAATTCATAGAGAGATAACATAGTAACAATAACATTCACAATCATTATGATATTTGTTATTAATAAAGTCTCTTCCTGATTCAACAATATTTCCACCAATCTGATATTTAGTGAAGCACATCGCTCTGAATTACAGCTCACCTCCTTTCTCGCAAAAAGTCCACCTCTTCCCAGATGTTTCCACTAGAGAAATATTCTCTTCAACTCTTACACAAGTCTCCCTTCCCCCTTTCCTCCTGGAGCTAGTTGTTCTTAGGGACTGGGGGTGCAAGGCTTCCAGACGCTGAAGTTTCTAGACCAGGGTGATTATGGAAGCCACACAGCTGATGACTGTGATTAACTGGGGAGGTGGCGCCTCCTATGCAAAGGCCAACCACTACTCAGCTGTAACTCAAGATCCACCGTAGGAATGCATGTTAGAACTTTGGAGAATTTTTAAGGCAAAGTTTTAAGTAAAAGCTCCCAATTTTCATATTATATGTTTGAAACTATTTCATAATTGTTGAAGACAACATATAGACTGGGAAAGCTTATATACATATATATCCTTGGGTTAAATTTGACCCAAGGCTGCCAGTTTCAAGTTTCTGGTTTAGACCTGACATGTAGTAGGATATTTTTCACCATGCCTTAGCTGTTAATTCCTCACTGGGGTTGATGAGAGATCAAATTTTAGGAACAAAAGCCTCTATTTATATTCACCTGATATAACAAGTTGTAAAAGAGAGATATTCAGAATAAGTATGAGGTTTTATTTGCAGTCTTAGAGAATCTGCTATTTTAAAGTTAGCAATAGAAAATAAAAATTAAATTACAAAATAAAGTTACAATCATTAATATTGGAGTTCAAAATTTTCAGATGTTGTAACTTTTGGAGGTGATGAAACAGTTTCCCAGCATGGTATTTACTTTAAAACAATCAGTGTATAACCTCTGCCTGTTTATCCAGCAATTTCCACTTGAAAGATGTCATGTTACTTTTCAATCCCTTTTCCAAGAGATGGAAATAATCATGCCTATAGTCCAGAGCAGTGATCAGTGAACATTTCAGCAAAGGACCTCATAGCAAATGTTTTAGTAAATATTTTAGGCTTTATAGATCATATGATCTCTGCTGCAACTATTCCAGTATGCACTGTAATGTGAAAGCAGAAAAAACAGTATGCAAATGAATGGCATGGCTGTCTTCCAATAACATTCTCTACATTTACTAAAATTTGAATTTTACATAATTTTCATGAGTCACAAAATATTATTCATTTTTTCAACCATTTAAAAGTATGTAACAACTATTGTTGGCTCATAGATAGTATAAAAACAGGTGGTGGGACAGATTTGGTCCCCAGGTTGTAGCTTGCTAACCTCTGATTTCAGAACACCTCATTTCCAGTGTCAAGACATGTGGAATACCAAGTTACTTATAAATACTAAAAAAATTTTAAATTATATCATCAAGTTGTTAGGGAAGTGGTTTGGCAAATGGAGATTCAGAACAAGGGGAACTGCATTATTTGAAAAAACACCTCATCTAAAAGCAGGGAACTTATCCATATCCCACAAAAAAAAGCATATCACATGGAAACTGAGAATTAAATACCTTTTGTTGTTGTTGTTGTTAATTAAATACCTTTTTGCACTCTTGTGAAATGTTCTTGTTCAAAACCACAAATCTGGAGACAGTTTAAAATTCTAGTAGTGGTAAATCATACTCTTCATTTTTGTTTGTTTTAGTTTCGTTTTGTTTTTTAATTGGAGCATAGCTGCTTTACAATGTTGTGTTAGTTTCTGCTGTGCACCAGGTGAACCAGCTATAGGTATATGAATATCCCCTCTTTTTTGGATTTCTTCCCCATTTAGGTCACTGCAGAGCACTGAGTTGAGTTCCCTGTGCTATACAGTTGGTACTCATTAGTTGCTTATTTTATACATAATAGTGTATATGTGTCAATCCCAATCTCCCAATTCATCCCACCCCACTTCCTCCGCCACTTGGTATCCATACACTTGTTCTCTATGTCTGCGTCTCTACTTCTTCTTTGCAAATAGGTTGAGGTAAGTTAGAAAGAGAAAAACAAATATTTTATATTAACGCATATATGTGAAATCTAGAAAAATGGTACAGATGAACCCACTCCTCGCCATTTTACCAGCTCTGACTTTGGCCAATTGTTTTTAATGATATTTCTGACCATCTTAACTCCCGCTAACACGCTAGAGGCAGATTATACCAGTATTGTAAGACCATTCCCCTTCATATGGACAACATGGGTGTATGCATTCGGAGATATTTTTTCTTGATGATCTTAATCTTTTAAAATATTTCAAGGAAAACATGAAATAATTTATTAAATATGCTTTGGTTTTCTTTTTTCTATTTCCTAAGCAAACAATTATTATCCATTACTTTCTTTCAGGTTAAAAATCACACTGCAGATTTATTTTGTGCAATAGGTAGAGATTATTTATATTACCAAGGCATTAGAAAATCATTTACCATACATTCTTTTTGTGTGTGCAGTTCTATCTTATGTACTAAGCAAGATGTTTCCTTTTGCAAAGGTGTTGCATCCAGAATAAATAAACCTCTGGAAGGAATGTGAGCAGGGCTGAAATTATCCGTCAGGATAATGAATGGTATTTTAATTATTTTGATTATTTTGCTTTGCATATTTCAGACATTGTACTTATCCTGAAAACATATAAAAGTAAGAATATAAGGCCAAAAGATCCTTTGCAAATGTCTCCTTGACTAATTAAGTCAAGGGCCTGAACTCAGCATTTGGTACTTAAAGTTATTTAATGTCCTCCGGAATTAGATAAGCTGGAAAGCTAAACTTACTTTCCACTCTGTAAACAGAAATGCTTGTATGTCTGTCCGTTTCAGGGGAAGAAAAATGTTATAGCACTGTGCTAATACTATGGCTTGCACGCATGCTAAGTCAGTTTAGTCGTGTCCAACTCTTCGTGACCCTATGGACCATAACCCACCAGGCTCCTCTGTCCATGGGATTCTCCAGGCAAGAATACTGGAGTGGGTTGCAAGCACTCCTTTGGGCATCCTCCAAATGCAGGGATCAAACCCATGTCTCTTATGTCTCCTGTTGGCAGGCAAGTTCTTTACCACTAGTGCCACCTGGAAAGCCCAATATTATGGCTTAGTTAACATCTACTGAGATCCTGAAATGGAGGTATGAGTAATCATTTCTAAACAATGGGAAATTTGAGGAAAAATAATTTTTCTTAATGGTGTCAGCTATTTCATTAAGAAATAGAGTTCACTGCTTTTCTTCCTTGGAGAATTTATTGATTTTATAAAATATTTGTACATAGATGGGCTTCCCTTGTGACCCAGCTGGTAAAGAATCCACATGCAATGCAGGAAACCTGGGTTCAATCCCTAGGTTGGGAAGATCCCCTGGAGAAGGGAAAGGCTACCCACTCCAATATTCTGGCCTGGAGAATTTCATGGACTGTATAGTCCACGAGGTCATAAAGAGTCAAGACACAAACTCTGCAGGCCAGAAGGGAATGGCAGGATATATTTAAAGTACTGAAAGGGAAAAATCTACAACCAAGATTACTGTACCTGGAAAGGATCTCATTCAAAATTGATGGAGAAATAAAAAGCTTTTCAGATAAGCAAAAGTTAAGAGAATCACTGCAGATGGTGATTGCAGCCATGAAATTAAAAGACTCTTACTCCTTGGAAGAAAAATTATGAGCAACCTAGATAGCATATTCAAAAGCAGAGACATTACTTTGCTGACTAAGGTCTGTCTAGTCAAGGCTATGGTTTTTCCTGTGGTCATGTATGGATGTGAGAATTGGACTGTGAAGAAGGCTGAGCACCGAAGAATTGATGCTTTTGAACTGTGGTCTTGGAGAAGACTCTTGAGAGTCCCTTGGACTGCAAGGAGATCCAACCAGTCCATTCTAAAGGAGATCAACCCGGGGATTTCTTTGGAAGGAATGATGCCAAAGCTGAAACTCCAGTACTTTGGCCACCTCATGTGAAGAGTTAGAGAAGACTCTGATGCTGGGAGGGATTGGGGGCAGGAGGAGAAGGGGATGACCAAGGATGAGATGCCTGGATGGCATCACTGACTTGATGGATGCGACTCTGAGTGAACTCCGGGAGTTGGTGATGAACAGGGAGGCCTGGTGTGCTGAGGTTCATGGGGTCGCAAAGAGTCAGACACGACTGAGCGACTGAACTGAACTGAAGAGAATTCAGTACCATCAAACTAGCTTTACAACAAATGTTAAAGGGACTTATATAGTCAAGAAATACAACAGAAGAAAAAAGGTCTACAAAATCAACCCCATATAATTAAGAAAATGGCAACAGGAACTATATGTCAATGATTAATTTAAATGTAAATGGATGCTCCAACCAAAAGACACAGACTGGATGAATGGATACAAAAACAAGACCCATATATATGCTGTCTACAAGAAACCCACTTCAGACCTAAGACATATATAGACTGAAAGTGAGAGGGTGGAAAAATATATCCCAGGCAAACGGGAAGCAAAAGAAAGCTGGAGTAGCAATCCTCATATCAAACAAAATAGACCTTAAAATAAAGACAATTATAAGAGATAAGAAAGGACACTACATAATAATCGAATGATCAATCCAAGAGGAAAACATAACAATTGTAAATATCTATGCACCCAACGTAGGAGCACCTCAATACATAAGACAAACACTAACAGACACAAAAGGAGAAATTGACAGTAACACAATAGAAGGAGACTTTAACACCCCACTCACACCAATGGACACATCACCAAAACAGAAAATTAATAAGGAAACACAAGTCTTAAATGATACATTAGATGAGATGGATCTCATAGATATCTTCAGGACATTCCATCCAAATGCAGAAGAATACACCTTCTTCTAAGTGCTGCTGCTGCTGCTACTAAGTTGCTTCAGTCATGTCCAACTCTGTGTGATCCCATAGATGGCAGCCCACCAGGCTGCCCTGTCCCTGGGATTCTCCGGGCAAGAGTACTGGAGTGGGTTGCCATTGCCTTCTCCAATGCATGAAAGTGAAAAGTGAAAGTGAAGTCACTCAGTTGTGTCCGACTCTTAATGACCCCATGGACCACAGCCTACCAGGCTCCTCTGTCTATGGGATTTTCCAGGCAAAAGTACTGGAGTGGGGTGCCATTGCCTTCTCTGCTTCTCAAGTGCACATGGAATATTCTACAGGATAGACCACGTCTTGGGTCACAAGTCAAATCTCAGTAAATTTAAGAAAACTGAAATCATATCAAGCGTCTTCTCTGATCACAATGCAGTGAGACTAGATATCAATTACAAGGGAAAAAAATGTAAGAAACACAAACACATGGAGATTAAACAACACACTTCTAAATAACCAACAGGTTACTGAAGAAATCAAAAGGTAAATCAAAAAATTTCTAGAAACAAATGACCATGAAAACATAAAACCTATGGGATGCAGCAAAAGCAGTTCAAAGAGGGAAGTTTACAACAGTGCAACCCTCCCTCAAGAAACAAGAAAAACATCAAAGAGACAGCCTAACTTTACACCTGAAACAACTGGAAAGAGTGGAACAAAAGAACTCCAAAATTAGTAGAAGGAAAGAAATCATAAAGATCCGAACAGAAATAAATGAAAAAGAAATGAAAGAAATGATAGCAAAGATAATAAAATGAAAAGCTGCTTCTTTGAGAAGATAAACAAAATTGACAAAACTTTAGCCAGACTCATCAAGGAAAAAAGAGAAGAAACAAATCAACAAAATTAGAAGTGAAAACAGAGAGGTTACAAGAGACAATGCAGAAATACAAAGGATTTATAAGAGACTATTGTGAACAACTATACGGCAATAAAATGGATAATTTGGAAGAAATGGACAGATTCTCAGAAAAGTTCAATCTTCCAAGACTGAACCAGGAAGAAATAGAAATTATGAACAACCCAATTGCAAGCACTGAAATTGAAGCTGTGATCAAAAATCTCCCAAAAAACAAAAGCCCAGGACCAGATGGCGTCACAGAATTCTATCAAACATTTAGAGAAGAGTTAATGCCTATCCTTCTAAAACTCTTTCAAAAAATTGCAGAGGAAGAAACACTTCCAAACTCATTCTAGGAGGCAATCATCACTCTGATACCAAAACCAGACAAAAAAAAAAACCACACACACACACAAAAGAAGAAAACTATAGGCCAATATCACTGATGAACATAGATGCAAAAATCATCAACAAAATATTATCAAACAGAATTCAGCAAAACATGAAAAAGCTCATACACCATGATCAAGTTGGGTTTATTCCAGGGATGCAAGGATTCTTCAATATATGCAAATCAATCAATGTGATACACAGTATTAACAAATGGAAAGATAAAAACCATATGATAATCTCAATAGATGCAGAAAAAGCCTTTGACAAAATACAGCACCCATTTATGATTAAAACTCTTCAAAAAATGGGCATAGAAGGAACCAACCTCAACCTAGTAAAGGCCATATATGATAAGCCTACAGCAAACATTATTCTCAATGGTGAAAAACTGAAAGCATTCCCCCTAAGATCAGGAACAAGACAGGGTGTCAACTTTCCTCACTATTATTCAACATAGTTCTGGAAGTCCTAGCTACAGCAATCAGAGAAGAAAAAGAAGTAAAAGGAATCCAGACCGGAAAAGAAGTAAAGCTCTCCCTGTTTGCAGGTGACATGATACTCTACATAGAAAACCCTGAAGATAGTATCAGAAAATTACCAGAGCTAATCAGTGAATTTAGCAAAGTTGCAGGATACAAAAGCAATACACAGAAATTACTGGCGTTTCTATATACTAACAATGAAAAATGGGGAAGAGAAATTAAGGATTCAACCCCATTTATCATTGCAACAAAAAGAATTAAATATTTAGGAATAAACTTACCTAATGAGACAAAAAAAACTGTACACAGAAAATTATAAGACACTAATAAAAGAAATCAAAGACAACATAAACAGATGGAGAGATATTCCATGTTCCTGGGTAGGAAGAATAAATACTGTGAAAATGACTATACTACCAAATGCAATCTACAGATTCAATATGATCCCTATCAAATTACCAATGGCATTTTTCACGGAACTAGAACAAAAACATTCACAATTCATATGGAAACACAAGAGACCCCGAGTAGCTAAAGCAGTCTTGAGAAAGAAGAATGGAGCTGGAGGAATCAACCTTCCTGACTTCAGATTATGCTACAATGCTACAGTCACAAGACAGTATTCTACTGGTACAAAAACAGAAATATAGATCAATGGAACAAGATAGAAAGCCCAGAAATAAAGCCATGCACCTATGGGTACTTTATTTTTGATAAAGTGAAAGTGAGTGAAGTGAAGTCGCTCAGTCGTGTCCGACTCTTTGCAACCCCATGGATTGTAGCCCACCAAGCTCTTCTGTGCATGGGGTTCTCCAGGTAAGAATACTGGAGTGGGTTGCCATTTCCTTCTCCAATTTTGAAGAAAATAAAATGGGGCAAAGACATCCTCTTCAATAAATGGTGCTGGGAAAACTGGACAGTTACATGTAAAAGAATGAAATCAGAACACTTCCTAATACCACACACAATGATAAACTAAAAATGGATTAAAGACCTAAATGTAAGACCAGAAACTATAAAACTCTTAGAGGAAAACATAGGCAGAACCCTTGATGACATAAATCAAAGCAAGATCCTCTGTGACTCACCTCCTAGAATAATGGAAATAAAAACAAAAGTAAACAAGTGAGACCTGATTAAACTTAAAAGTTTTGCACAGGAAAGGAACCTATAAGCAAGGTAAAAAGACAACCCTCAGAATGGGAGAAAATAATAGCAAACGAAACAAGTGACAAAGGATTAATTTCCAAAATATGCAAGCAGCTCATACAACTCAATGCCAGAAAAACAAACAACCCAATCAAAATTGGGAAAAATACCTAAACAGACATTTCTCCAAAGACATACATATGGCTAAAAAACACATGAAAAAATGCTCAACATCACTCAATTTTAGAGAAATGCAAATCAAAACTACAATGAGATCACCTCATACTGGTTAGAATGTCCATCATCAAAAAGTCTACAAATGATAAATGATGGAGAGGGTGTAGAGAAAAGGGAATGCTCTTGCACTGTCGGTGGGAATGTAAATTGATACAGCCACTATGGAAGATGGTACGGAGATTCCTTTAAAAACTAGGAATAAAACCACCATATGACCCAGCAATCCCACTCCTAGGCATATACCCTGAGGAAACCAAAGCTGAAAAAGATACATGTATCCCATTGTTCATTGCAGCACTATTTACAATAGCTAGAACACAGAAGCAACCTAGATGTCAGTCAACATGTGAATGGATAAAGAAGCTGTGGTACAAAATACAGAATGGAATATTACACAGCCATAAAAAGGGATGCATTTGAGTCACTCCTGATGAGGTGGATAAACCTAGAACCTATTATACAGAGTGAAGTGAGTCAGAAAGAGAAATATTGTATTCTAACGCATATACATGGAATCTAGAAAAATGGTACTAAAGAATTTATTTACAGGGCAGCGATGGAGAAACAGACATAGAGAATAGACTTATAGACATGGGGAGAGGGGAGGAGAGGATGAGATTTGTGGAAAGAGTAACACAGAAACTTATATTACCGTATGTAAAATAGCCAATGGGAATTTGCCGTATGGCTCAGGAAACTCAAACAGGTGCTCTGTATCAACCTAGAGGGGTGGGATGGGGAGGGTGATGGGAGGGAGGTTCAAAAAGGAGGGATATATGTATACCTATGGCTGATTCATGTTGAGGTTTCACAGAAAACATCAAAATTTTGTAAACCTATTATCCTTCAATAAAAAAAAAAGTCAGACACAACTGAGCAACTTTCACTTCACTTTATAGGTAGATATCCTTTTAGTGTCTCACTTGATGATAAATCGCAGATGATTTCATGTCCAGAAACTAAAGGCCTCAGAAGAAATCATCATCATATTTTTTGGTGATGGTTGGCTGTGTGTGTGTATGTGTGTGTATGTCTTGACTCCGTGGCAAAACATTTGTTTAGACATTCAAATTATATAAAAAGGATCATCTAAGATGTGGCAACTTTTATAGGGAAACAAAGGGATGTTTATACACTTTCTGTATACTACTTTATACATCTCTATAATTCAAATTGTCATTTGCCATCACTCCTTAGATTAAACTGCTGTAAGTATGTAAAAACTGTTAATAATATTTCTAACTCAAATTTAAACACTTTAACCTTAAGGAATTCATAGGAAATTTTTTATCAAATGTTGCGCCAAAAAGATAGATAATCTGTGATCATGTAACCCCATCATGTATTATTCCAACAACTATTTTTAAGAAATATGTTCTCTTTCTGTCTTCCCATTCTTTTGTGATTACTTAGATTTGTCATTTAAGTGATATTTTCTAGAATTTCACCTGAGAAAAAAGTTACAGGTTTTGTTTTATCTAGTATTTAATGTTGGCTTCCCAGGTGGCTCAGATGGTAAAGAATCTGCCTGGAATGCAGAAGTCCCGTGTTTAATCCCTGGGTTGGGAAGATCCCCCAGAAAAGAGAATGGGTACACTCCAGTATTCTTGCCTGGAGAATTTCATGGACAAAGGAGCTTGTAGGCTACAGGCCATGGGGTTTCAAAAATATAGAATTTACTGTATCCTCTTATACATGTGAACGCATACTGCTTGAAACAATAAAAAAAAAAAACCCTGAAATTAAGTCATACTACAAAGAACTATAATGAACCTAGCTCTTATCTACTTACCATCTATCCTTGAATTAGAATTTTTAGAAATTATTAAACTGAAAATATTCCCCTGGCAAGCATACTTCATGAATGTTAAGTCCTTTTAAGGGACAAAGCCCTGCAGTGGAAATCAAGAGAAAGGGTTTTAGTGCTGGCTCTGATTCCAATTAGCTCTACAGTCTTCAGTAAGTCTTTTAAAAGCTTTGTTCATCTAGAAAATGACTTAACAAGACTTCTACCATTGATAAAGCTATTTTGTGTTAAAGAAGTTAATACATATGGAAAACTTTTAAACTGTATAAAATATTCTAAAATTTTAATCTATTATTAAATCAATTCCGCTAATATTTACTTGTGCATTATACTATTATATTCAAATTTCTATTTCATTTTAGAGCTCCAATCATTTCAAATAATGAATGCGGAATATAGGAGGAATATCACCATAGGACAAATAAAATGAATTGGATATTTGGAAAAACCTAGGTCTCTTTTATGCTGCTTTGCAAATTCAGCCTATGTGTCTGTGTGCATGTATGTGATCTTTACATTGGCAGGTGTACACTGAGAAATTCCAGCTCAAGGATTTACTTAGTATCTATTCCTGACTGTACTGGAGAATGCCTCCAGGAAAAGGTGCTAGATTGAGGTCATAAAATATTATGACTCACTTTGTTCATGACAGTATAATCAACTTAACACTGGCAACCAAAAGCAACTCATTACGTGCTGCATGATGTATTGGCTGGTCATGGGTCTAGCTGTTACACATTTATGTTTAAAAAAATTTTAAATTACCTTAACCACAGCAAATCATTTAGTCATCTAACACATATAATTTAGAATAAAACACACTTCATCTATGTTGCTATGAATTAAAATTCAATCAGGATGTTAATATCAAGAATATAAGTACATTAAGGATGTTGTCATTAAAGGCTATTCATACAACACCACTTTTGCACTCACTATTGGTTTATAGAAGAACAATGACCTGTATACATGGAAAACACTAAATTTTAAGATGAAAAGCTTTCTGAAACAGTATCTGAAAAGGGTTCAGAATTTTAAATGCTTCAGTACATTTAACAATATTTATCAAAGTGTTATTTGTTAATATGGTGCATAATTCATAATTACTTTCAAGGACATTCAAAACAAACAAGACTGGTCACCTCCAAGTCTTCTCCCCTTAAAATATTTGTTGAAAGTATTCAAAAACACTCAATACAAATAAAATTGGTCACCAATAAGTCTTCCACCATTAAGTTCAGATCAGTCACTCAGTTGTGTCTAACTCTTTGCAACCCCAAAGACTGAAGCATGCCAGGCCTCCTTGTCCATCGCCAACTCCCACAGTTTACTCAGAATCATGTCCATTGAGTCAGTGATGAATCCAACTACTCATCCTCTGTCATCCGCTTCTCCTCCCGCCCTCAATCTTTCCAACCATCAGGGTCTTTCCAAGTGAGTCAGTTCTAAACGTCATGTAGCCAAAGTATTGGAGTTTCAGCTTCAACATCAGACCTTCCAATGAATATTCAGGACTGATTTCCTTTAGGATGAACTGGCTGGATCTCCTTGCAGTCCAAGGGACTCTCAAGAGTCTTCTCCAACACCACAGTTCAAAAGCATCAGTTCTTCAGTGCTCAGCTTTCTTTAAAGTCCAACTCTCACATCCATACATGACTAATGGAAATACCATAGCTTTGACTGGACGGAATTTTGCTGCAAAGTAATGTCTCTGCTTTTTAATATGCTAAGTTGGTCATAACTTTTCTTCCAAGGACTAAGCATCTTTTAATTTCATGGCTGCAGGCACCACCTGCAGTGATTTTGGAGCCCCCCAAAATAAAGTCTGACACTGTTTCCACTGTTTCCCCATCTGCTTGCCATGAAGTGATGGCACCAGATGCCAGGATCTTAGTTTTCTGAATGTTGAGCTTTAAGCCAAATTTTTCACTCTCCTCTTTCACTTTCATCAAGAGGCTCTTTGGGTCTTCTTCACTTTCTGCCATGAGGGTGGTGCCATCTGCATATCTGAGGTTATTAATATTTCTTTCAGCAATCTTGATTCCAGCTTGTGCTTCATCCAGCCCAGCATTTCTCATGATGCACTCTTCATATAAGATAAATGAGCAGGATGGCTATACACAGCCTTGATATACTCCTTTCCCTATTTGGAACCAGTCTGTTGTTCCATGTCCAGTTCTAACTGTTGCTTCCTGACCTGCATACAGATTTCTCAGGAGCAGGTCAGGTGGTCTGGTATTCCCATCTCTTTAAGAATTTTGTTGTGATCCACACAGTCAAAGGTTTTGGCATAGTCAATAAGACAGAAGTGGATGTTTTTCTGAAACTCTTGCTTTTTCAATGATCCAACGGATGTTGGCAATTTGATCTCTGGTTCCTCTGCCTTTTGTAAATCCACTTGAATATCTGGAAGTTCACGGTTCATGTACTGTTGAAGCCTGGCTTGGAAAATTTTGAGCATTACTTTACTATTGTGTAAGATGAGTGCAATCGTGCAGTAGCTTGAGCATTCTTTGGCATTGCCTTTCTTTGGGATTGCCTTTCTTTTCCAGTCCTGTGGACACTGCTGAGTATTCCAAATTTGCTGGCATACTGAGTGCAGCACTTCACAGCATCATCTTTTAGGATTTGAAATAGCTCACCTGGAATTCCATCACCTCCACTAGCTTTGTTCATAGTGATGCTTCCTAATGCCCACTTGACTTCGCATTCCAGGATGTCTGGCTCTAGGTGAGTGATGACACCATCATGATTATCTGGGTCATAAACACTTTTTTTGTATAGTTCTTCTGTGTATTCTTGCCACCTCTTCTGAATATCTTCTGCTTCTGTTAGGTCCATACAATTTCTGTCCTTTACGTGCCCATCTTTGCATGAAATGTTCCCTTGGTATCTCTCATTTTCTTGAAGAGATCTCTAGTCTCTCCCATTAAATTGTTTTCCTCTATTTCTTTGCATTGATCACTGAGGAAGGCTTTCTCATCTCTCCTTGCTATTCTTTGGAACTCTGCATTCAAATGGGTACATCTTTCCTTTTCTCCTTTGCTTTTCGCTTCTCTTCTTTTCACAGCTATTTGTAAGGCCTCCTCAGACAGCCATTTTGCTTTTTTGCATTTCTTTTTCTTAGGGATGGTCTTGATCACTGCCTCTTGTACAATGTCATGAACCTCCATCCATAGTTCTTCAGGCACTCTGTCTATCAGATCTATCCCTTCAATCTATTTCCCACTTCTACTGTATAATCAGAAGAGATTTGATTTAGGTGAATCTTGAATGGTTTAGTGATTTTCCCTTTTTTCTTCAATTTAAGTTTGAATTTGGCAATAAGGAGTTCATGATCTGACCCACCCAGTCTTGTTTTTGCTGACTGTATAGAGCTTCTCCATCTTTGGCTGCAAAGAATATAATCAATCTGATTTCGGTGTTGACCACCTAGTGATGTCCATGTGTAGAGTCTTCTCTTGTGTTGTTTGGAAGAGGGTGTTTGCTGTGACCAGTACACACTCATGACAAAACTCTATTAGCCTTTGCCCTGCTTCATTCTGTACTCCAAGGCCAAAGTTGCCTGTTATTCCAGGTGTTTCTTAATTTCCTGTTTTTGCATTCCAGTCCCCTATGATGAAAAGGACATCTTTTTAGGGTGTTAATTCTAGAAGTCTTGTAGGTCTTCATAGAACTGTTCAACTTCAGCTTCTTCGGCATTATTGGTTGGGACATAGACTTGGTTTATGGTGATATTGAACAGTTTGCCTTGGAAAGGAACAGAGATCATTCTGTCGTTTTTGAGACTGCATCCAAGTACGGCATTTCAGACTCTCTTGTTGACTATAATGGCTACTCCATGTCTTCTGAGGGATTCCTGCCCACAGTTGTAGAAATAACAGTCATCTGAGTGAAATTCACCCATCCAGTCCATTTCAGTTAGCTGATTCCTAAAATATCAACATTCACTTTTGCCATCTCCTGTTTGACCACTTCCAATTTGCTTAGATTCATGGACTTAACATACCAAGTTCCTATGCAACATTGCTCTATACAGCTCGGACTTTACTTCCATTACCAGTCACATCCAAACTAGGAATTGTTGTTTGGCTCCAGAGTCTCTTCATTCTTTCTCAAGTTATTTCTCCACTTATCTCCTGTGTTTTTGGGCACCTACCAACCTGGGCAGTTCATCTTTCAGTGTCTTATCTTTTTGCATTTTCATACTGTTCATGGGATTCTCAAGGCAAGAATACTAAAGCAGTTTGCCATTCCCTTCTCCAGTGGATCACATTTTGTCAGAACTCTCCACCATGACTTGTCCTTCTTGGGTGGCCCTACACAACATGGCTCATAGTTTCACTGAGTTAGACAAGGCTGTGGTCCATGTGATCAGATTGGTTAGTTTCCTGTGATTGTGGTTTTCAGTCTGTCTGTCCTCTGATGGAGAAGGATAAGAGCCTTATGGAAGCCTCCTAATGGGAGAGACTAAGGGGAAACTGGGTCTTGTTCTGATGGGCAGGGCCATGCTCAGTAAATCTTTACTCCAATTTTCTGTTGATGGGTGGAACTGTGTTCCCTCCCTGTTATTTACCAGGGGCCAAACTATTCTGACAGGATGTGGTCCACCGGAAAAGGGAATAGCAAACCACAGTGGCTCAAAAAAAGTGTCTGCCTACAATGCGGGAGACCCGGGTTCAATCCCTGGGTCGGGAAGGTCTCCTGGAGAAGGAAATGGCAACCCACTACAGTACTTTTGCTTGGAGAATTCCATGGATGGAGGAGCCTGGTAGGCTACAGTCCATGGGGTCGCAAAAAGTCGGACACAACTGAGCAACTTCAATGTCAATGTCAGCATTCTTGCTTTGAAAACCCCTTGAACAGTATGAAAAGGCAAAATGATAGGATACTGAAAGAGGAACTCCCCAGGTCAGTAGGTGCCCAATATGCTACTGGAGATCAGTGGAGAAATAACTCCAGAAAGAATGAAGGGATGGAGTCAAAGCAAAAACAATACCCAATTGTGGATGTGACTGGTGACAGAAACAAGGTCTGATGCTGTAAAGAGCAATATTGCATAGGAACCTGGAATGTCAGGCCCATGAATCAAGGCAAATTGGAAGTGGTCAAACAGGAGATGGCAAGAGTGAACATTGACATTCTAGGAATCAGTGAACTAACATGGACTGTAATGGGTAACTCAGATGACCATTATATCTACAACTGTGGGCAGGAATCCCTTATAAGAAATGGAGTAGCCATCATGGTCAACAAAAAAGTCTGAAATGCAATACTTGGATGCAGTCTCAAAAATGACAGAATGATCTCTGTTCATTTCCAAAGCAAACCATTCAATATCACAGTAATCCATTGGAGAAGGAAATGGCAACCCACTCCAGTGTTCTTGCCTGGATAATCCCAGGAATGGTAGAGCCTGATGGGCTGTCATCTATGGGGTTGCACAGAGTCGGACACAACTGAAGCGACTTAGCAGCAGTAGCAGCATCCCCCAATTAGTAATGCTGAAGAAGCTGAAGTTGAATGGTTCTATGAAGACCTACAAGACCTTTTAGAACTAACACCCAAAAAGATGTCCTTTTCATCATAGGGGAATAGAATGCAAAAGTAGGAAGTCAAGAAACACCTGGAGTAACAGGCAAATTTGGCCTTGGAATACAGAATGAAGCAGGGCAAAGACCAATAGAGTTTTGCCAACAAAATGCACTGGTCAAAGCAAACACCCTCTTCCAACAACACAAGAGAAGACTCTACATATGGACACCACCAGATGGTCAACATCAAAATCAGATTCATTATATTCTTTGCAGCCAGAGATGGAAAAGCTCTATACAGTCAGCAAAAACAAGATCAGGAGCAGACTGTGGCTCAGATCATGAACTCCCTATTGCCAAATTCAGACTTAAATTGAAGAAAGTAGGAAAAACCACTAGACCATTCAGGTATGACCTAAATCAAATCCCTTATGATTATACAGTGGAAATGAGCAATAGATTTAAGGGCCTAGATGTGATAGATAGAGTGCCTGATGAACTATGAACTGAGGTTCGTGACATTGTACAGGAGACAGGGATCAAGACCATCCCCATGGAAAAGAAATGCAAAAAAGCAAAATGGCTGTCTGAGGAGGCCTTACAAATAGCTGTGAAAAGAAGAGAAGCAAAAAGCAAAGGAGAAAAGGAAAGATATTCCCATTTGAATGCAGAGTTCCAAAGAATAGCAAGGAGAGATAAGAAAGCCTTCCTCCATGATCAATGCAAAGAAATAGAGGAAAACAATTTAATGGGAAAGACTAGACATCTCTTCAAGAAAATGAGAGATACCAAGGGAACATTTCATGCAAAGATGGGCTCGATAAAGGACAGAAATTGTATGGACCTAACAGAAGCAGAAGATATTCAGAAGAGGTGGCAAGAATACACAGAAGAACTGTACAAAAAAGATCTTTATGACCCAGATAATCATGATGGTGTCATCACTCACCTAGAGCCAGACATCCTGGAATGTGAAGCCAGTGGGCCTTAGAAAGCATCACTATGAACAAAGCTAGTGGAGGTGATGGAATTCCAGTTGAGTTATTTCAAATTTTGAAAGATGATGCTGTGAACATGCTGCACTCAATATGCCAGCAAATGTGGAAAACTCAGCAGTGGCCACAGGACTGGAAAAGGTCAGTTTTCATTCCAATCCCAAAGAAAGGCAATGCCAAAGACTGCTCAAACTACTGCACAATTGCACTCATCTCATATGCTAGTAAAATAATGCTCAAAATTCTCCAAGCCAGGCTTCAACAGTTCGTGAACCGTGAACTTCCAGATGTTCATGCTGGTTTTAGAAAAGGCAGAGGAACCAGAGATCAAATTGCCAACATCCGCTGGATCATGAAAAAAGCAAGAGAGTTCCAGAAAAACAACTATTTCTGCTTTATTGACTATGCCAAAGACTTTGACTGTGTGGATCACAAGAAACTTTGGAAAATTCTGAAAGAGATGGGAATACCAGACCATCTGACTTGCCTCTTGAGAAACTTATATGCAGGTCAGGAAGCAACAGTTAGAACTGGACATGGAACAGACTAGTTCCAAATAGGAAAAGGAGTACGTCAGGGCTGTATATTGTCACCCTATGTATGTAGCTTATATGCAGAGTACATCAGGAGAAACACTGGGCTGGAAGAAGCACAAGCTGGAATCAAGATTGCCGGGAGAAATATCAATAACCTCAGATATGCAGATGACACCACCCTTATGGCAGAAAGTGAAGAGGAATTCAAAACCCTCTTGATGAAAGTGAAAGAGGAGAGTGAAAAAGCTGGGTTAAAGTTCAATGTTCAGAAACGAAGATCATGGCATCTTGTCCCATCACTTCATGGGAAGTAGATGGGAAAACAGTAGAAACAGTGTCCAACTTTATTTGTTTGGGCTCCAAAATCACTGCAGATGGTGACTGCAGCCATGAAATTTAAAGATGCTTACTCCTTGGAAGAAAAGTTATGACCACCCTCGATAGCATATTGAAAAGCAGATATATTACTTTGCAACAAAGGTCCGTCTAGTCAAGGCTATGGTTTTTCCAGCGGTCATGTATGGATGTGAGAGTTGGACTGTGAAGAAAGCTGAGCGCCAAAGAATTGATGCTTTTGAACTGTGGTGTTGGAGAAGACTCTTGAGAGTCCCTTGGACTGCAAGGAGACCCAACCAGTCCATTCTGAAGGAGATCAGCCCTGGGATTTCTTTGGAAGGAATGATGCTGAAGCTGAAACTCCAGTACTTTGGCCACCTCATGTGAAGAGTTGACTCATTGGAAAAGACTCTGATGCTGGGAGGGATTGGGGGCAGGAGGAGAAGGCGACGACAGAGGATGAGATGGCTGGATAGCATCACGGACTCGATGGACGTGAGTCTGAGTGAACTCTGGGAGTTGGTGATGGACAGGGAGGCCTGGTGTGCTGCAATTCATGGGGTCACAAAGAGTCGGATACGACTGAGCGACTGAATTGAACTGAAACTATGGTGGATTAACTGCAGAAGTAGTAGAAATAGCAAGAGAACTAGAAGTTGAACCTGAAGCTATGACTGAACTGCTGCCTTATCATTATCAAAATT
The DNA here is from genome assembly GCF_032405125.1 of Capricornis sumatraensis. Taxonomy (NCBI): domain Eukaryota; kingdom Metazoa; phylum Chordata; class Mammalia; order Artiodactyla; family Bovidae; genus Capricornis; species Capricornis sumatraensis. The sequence goes on along the minus strand of NC_091073.1, from coordinate 38,740,204 downwards.
TAACAAATGAGGAGTGGCTTCTTATGGCTAAGCAAAGCAAGTAATTTCTTAAGATGAAATTTACTCCTGCTGAAGTGCTGTGAAGATTGTTGAAATGACAACAAGGGATGTAAAATATGACATAAACTTAGTTGATAAGAGCTGCAGGGCTTGACGGAATCGACTCCAGTTTTGAAAGAAGTTCTCATGTGGGTAAAATGCTATGAAACATCACTGTATGCTACAGAGAAATCTTGTCTCAAAGGATGAGTCCATAAATGTGGCAAACTTCATTGTTATTTTAAGATATTGCCACAGCCACGTCAACCTTCAGCAACCACTACCTCGATCAGTCAACACCACCAATATAGAGGCAAGACCCTTCTCTAGCATAAAGGATTACAACTTGCTGAAAACTCAGATGATGGTTAACATTTTTTAGCAGTAAAGCTATTTTTGAATTAGGGTATGCACATGCTTTTTTTCCTGACAGCTTATGATTACTATTTACCCTTGTGTTTAAGCACTTCCTAAAAACCATTGTTGAGGGCAGCATGATGGGTCATTTTATGAGCAGATACTCTTTGTCCAATGCTGTGCTGAGCACTATAGCAGCTGTAAGAATACTGGAGAGTGCTGTTTTTGTAAGAGCTAGACAAAGGGATTCTTTCATTTGATCATTAACAATTTTATGAGTACTATTGTTAACTCTAGTATTCAGAATTTTAAAAAAAATTCTTAGTTATAGAAATGTAAAATATTTGCCAAAGTTCACAGTGCTGGTAAAGAGCAGAGCAAGAATATGAACTCAGAAAATCTGACTCCAAAGCCTAGCTACCTATCTACTATGTTATGCCACCTCCCACTTACCCCAAATGGACAGAAATGGTTGATCGTATACCCTATGCCAGATACTAGCACTGATTAATTACCTGCATTAATTTATCTAATTGCCACTATTGCTTCATGATTGTCATCTTTTTACGGAGGAGCAAGCTAAAACCTAGCGAGAGTAGGTAATGTGCTTAGTTTATCTTTGTATTAAGTTTTGAAATCTGGAAATATAAGACCAACTGTTTTTCAGGATTTTGGGGGGCTATTAGGGACCCCTTGGGGCTTCTCTGGTGGCTCAGACAGTAAAGCATCTGCCTACAATGCTTGAAAACAGGCTTTCACTTAAATTATCTAATTTAAACTTCATAATGACTCTATCCTAATACACTGAAATAATTATCCACATTTTTCAGATTAGGAAACTAATAATATTTAGAGAGACCAGGTAATTTCCTTGTGGTAATATTTATTTATGGCTCTTGATTTGTTATGTATATGCTAACGTTCCAACAAACTTATCTGTCTCACAAAGGTGCATATATAGGATAAGCTAAAATAAATTTATATTAAGTGAGGTTGAGGTAGAGCAGAACAAAATGAAGTTACATATTTGAGAGTTAGGATACAACTTTATCTAAGCCTTCTAACAGACAAGATTTAAAATATAGTCATTTATATGTCATATACTACCTACAAGTTAAAAATTAGCAGTTGCTCAGAAAAAGCACATCTAATCAGAGACTTAAGAGAAATCACCTTATTTTTGTAATTTCCTGACATGATCACTGTCAATGGGGGATTTTCACAAAACCATTTCTTATAATTCATGAAGTCTAATAATATTACACTGTTCAAGAGAAAAGAATAAATATGTCAGCAGCAATCTATTAAATGATATAGAAAGGAGAGGCTTTTCCTTAGGAGAATCCTAGATACACACTGAAAATAATGTTTCTGAAAACTATTTATTACCATAGGCAATGGTCACAATAAAATGTTAAAAGGGAAAAAATATATTTCAAAATAAAATGTATATTCTCCTACATTCATCATATTTAAGATTCCCTATAAATTATTTTCCAGATCTAACATAAATGTTTCTAATTAGCTCCTATTAGAAACACAAATAATATCATTAAATAAATAATTAGATCACACGTGTCTATCTGCAGCCATCAAGGGCTAAGTAACATTTGAATAGTATAACATATTATCAAAATATATTAAGGTAAGATAACCATGCTTAACAATTCTCTTTCAACTATGTCTTCTGTACTTTTTATTTCACCAAGAGAATGAGTTGGTAATTAACCTATTGTTAGAAGAGCTAAATCCTAATTTAACTTAGTTACCCATGACCTTAAACTGCACAAAAGCACATTCCTTCTTTAATGCATGTGTGCATATGTAAAAATAGAAACTGAAGTGTCATAGGGAACGTACCCTTCTTCTAGTCATTGCCACTTGCCTGACAGGTCAAGTAGCTTCAGGCCAAAATAATTCATTTCAGGTCACCAGGCTAACAATTTCCAGTTTACAGTTCTCTAGTAAAATGAATTCTAACACATACCAGAAAATAGAATACTACCTTCAAAACATTTTGGAAACCTTCAAAGAATAAACCAGGCTTTTCATTAGTGCTGTAAAATTTAATGACAATTCCACTTATAAATGGATTTTTTTTTTAATTCATGATTACATTATCTGGCATCTATGTCTTTCTCATCTTAACTTTTATCCCTTTATCACAACTCATTAGGCAGGGAAACAAGGAGATATGAAACATAAATGGCTTTATTGTTGGCCCTTTTGGCAAAAAAAAAAGACAACTCTACTCCCTAGAGAATTATCTAGACTCCAAAGGTCAGTAGGAATTCTTTAGTTCTTTTCTGTTTTACAGTATACTTAATATTTCCAACTGCCCTTAAAAATTATTCCTTGAACAAATACTATAGGACTTCAGCATCATTATACAGTCAAGGTAGAAAAGTTGGAGAACAGGAAAAGTACAAAGGAAAACAATTACCGATGCTAAAATTTCATGTATGCCATTTTTTTTCCAGCAGGTAAAAACACATGTATTTTTAAATTTATCTTACACTCTGCATTTTTTTAGCATTTCCTCAACTCTAGCAATCTATTTTGCAATACAGATCTTCAGTTCAGTTCAGTCACGTCCAACTCTTTGCGACCCCATGAATCGTGGCATGCCAGGCCTCCCTGTCCATCACCAACTCCCAGAGTTCACTCAAACTCACGTCCATCGAGTCGGTGATGCCATCCAGCCATCTCATCCTCTGTCATCCTCTTCTCCTCCTGCCCCCAATCCCTCCCAGCACCAGAGTCTTTTCCAATGAGTCAACTCTTTGCATGAGGTGGCCAAAGTATTGGAGTTTCAGCTTCAGCATCATTTCTTCCAAAGAAATCCCAGGGCTGATCTCCTTTAGGATGGACTGGTTGGATCTCCTTGCAGTCCAAAGGACTCTCAAGAGTCTTCTCCAACACCACAGTTCAAAAGCATCAATTCTTCGGCACTCAGCTTTCTTCAGTCCAACTCTCACATCCATACATGACCACAGGAAAAACCATAGCCTTGACTAGAGGGACCTTTGTTGGCAAAGTAATATCTCTGCTTTTGAATATGCTATCTAGGTTGGTCATAACTTTCCTTCCAAGCAGTAAGCATCTTTAAATTTAATGGCTGCAGTCACCATCTGCAGTGATTTTGGAGCCCAAAAAGATAAAGTCTGACACTGTTTCTACTGTTTCCCCATCTATTTCCCATGAAGTGATGGGACCATATGTCATGATCTTCGTTTTCTGAGTGTTGAGCTTTAAGCCAACTTTTTCACTCTCTTTCACTTTCATCAAGAGGCTTTTTAGTTCCTCTTCACTTTCTGCCATACGGGTGGTGTCATCTGCATATCTGAGGTTATTGATATTTCTCCCTTCAATCTTGATTCCAGCTTGTGCTTCTTCCAGCCCAGAGTTTCTCATGATGTACTCTGCATATAAGTTAAATAAGCAGGGTGACAATATACAGTCTTGACATATTCCTTTTCCTATTTGGTTGCTTCCTGACCTATATACAGGTTTCTCAAGAGGTGATACAGATCTTAGTAGCTGAATATTTCATTATATGGATGTATTGTCATTTATTGAAGTAACTTTGAGATTATTTCCACTTTTTGCTATTAAAAATAAAGCTACAGTGGACACCCTTGTGAACATATCTTTATGCACAACAGAATTTTCTCATAAATTCCAATTTTAATATTTAAGTCAAAGTATAAGACATTTTTAAAATTTGACTGCCAAAAGACAATTTATATGGTTATCATTTTCTACTCTATGTAGAAGTATGACAATGCCCTTTTCCAAGAAGTCTACCAAATAATATATTTTTCTTTAATTTTGCCATTTCACTGGTAAATATTGCTTCTTATGAGGTCATCTTCAGAAAGTGAAAATCTGAAAGAATTAATCTCCATGACAAGAAGCACTAAAAGAATTTCTATAGGCTAAAGAACAATGATATCAGATAGAAACTTGGTTTTACAAGAAGGAATGAAGAACACCAGAAAAAAATAACATTGCTCAGTAAATATTAGGAACCATTGAAATTATTATTCCCATACTTAGGCAAATTTCTGTGGTCACCTTAAAGACATCTAGCCATTTAAAGTAATTTTAAAAATAGATTTTTAGAATATTTAGAAATACATGACAATTGAAAATATATTGTTATAAATTTCTTAAATTGTTCTTTAATAGCATTAGTGCTGTATAAGGGATTGGTTATAGAATTTTTAATGCATGCTGTAATAAATTATATATGCATATTTTATTATCTAAAGAAACATGTCAAAGTAGTACAAAAAGGAACAACTACAATGTAATAAGATCAGATAATGCAGAATATTAAAAATACATTTATATACTGCCAAGAAAAGACAGAAGAAAAGCACAGGAGGACAATGAATGGTTAATAAAAAAAATCAAATAATGATATGAAATTCAAGCATGTCAATAATTACATTAAATTTTACAAATAAAACACTCCTTGAAACACAGACTATAAAGCTGGATTTTAAAAAGCAAGACTCAACCAAGGTTATTTATGAAAAATAAATAAATTTGAACATAAAAAAATGATAAATTGTAAAGTTAAGATATTTCTCACCATGCAAACATTGATCATAAGAAACCTGTGATAGCTATACTAATGTCTACCAAAAAGACTTGAAGATGAATAGCATACCAGGAAATTTAAAAGTATGTCCAATTGGATGATAATAAACGTAAACAAAATAAAATTTATGGAATTCAGCTAATCATTTTTAAATAAAATTGATAATTTTCTTCTCCAATTTTTAAAATTGTGGTAAAATATACATAACATAAATTATACCACCTTAATTATTTCAACTGTACAGTTCAGAGTCATTAAACATATTCATGATGTGTAACCATAACCACTATACACCTCTGTAACTCTTTTCATCTTGTAAACTGAAACACTCTACCCTTAAACAATAACTCCCCATTTTCCCATCTGCCCCACCTCTGGCAACCACGAATTTACTTTCTGTCTCTGTGATTCTGACAACTCACATAAGTGGAATCATACTGTATTTGTCTTTTTGTGATTAGCTTATTTACTTAGCATAATGTCCTTAAGATTCATCTATTAATATATTCCCTTGCCTGGAAAAGCCCATGGGCAGAGGAGCCTGATGGGCTGCAGTCCATGGGGTCACTAAGAGTCGGACACGACTGAGTGACTTCACTTTCTCTTTTCACTTTCATGCATTGGAGAAGGAAATGGCAACCCACTCTAGTACTCTTGCCTGGAGATCCCAGGGACGGGGGAGCCTGGTGGGCTGCCGTCTATGGGGTCGCACAGAGTCAGACACGACTGAAGCGACTTAGCAGCAGCAGCAGCAGCAGCATATGTCAGAATTGTCTTTCTTTCTAAGACTGAATAATATTTCATAGTATACATAAACCACATTTTAGTTATTCATTCATCCAGCAAGGGATATTGGGATTGCATCCATGTTTTAATTATTGTGGATAATGCTGCTATGAATATGAAAGTAAAAATATTTGAGTTTCAGTTTTTAGTTCTTTGTATTTGTTTTACTTTTTCTTGCCTAATGGTTCTAGCTAGAACTTCAAGTACTACACTGATTGGAAGTGACAAAAGCAGGCATCCTTGCTTTGTTCTTGATCTTGAAGGGCAAGTTTCAGAGAATGACATTCACTGTTGGTTTTAATTATTGCTTTCATTACGTTTAGGTAGTCCCTGCCTATTCCTTGTTTGTTGAGTGTTTTTATCATGAAAGGGTGGCTGTTGTATTTTGTCACTTTTTTTCTATCTATTGAAATGATCATGTAGGTTTCTTTACTTTCTTTTTGTTGGCTTTATCACATTGATCAATTCTCATATGTTTAATAATCCTTGCATTCCAATAATAAAATTCTACTTGGTCATTTTATAAAATTCTTTAATAAACTGTTGAATTTTGTTTGATAGCATTTCATTTAAGATTTTTACATTAATGTTCATAAAGGATATTGGTCTCTACTTTTCTTGTAGTGCCTCTGTCCAACTTTGATACAAGTTAATGTTCTTCAGTAAATCTCCAGATTGAAATATGTTTTGATTTAAGTAATGCAGTGGGATATTTGTAGTCATTAGAAAAATAAGGTTGACCTTTCTTTCTAGCCAAGATGGAGTAACAGAAACCAGATCTACCCTACCTGAAACACCTTAAAAATTAGGCAAATACATGAAACAAAGGCTTTCAAAATGTCATACATTAGGCAATGAAGATAATGAAATGAGCCTTATGATTGTTCCAGCTTACTGCCAGTTGTAAATCTGCATGTAGCAACTCAAGGAGAAAAAAACCCAGGCAGTGCCTGGCAATATCCCTAACGGGAGACAGAGCTGAGTATCAAAGGAAGCTACAGTCTCCAAACCAGAATAATAAAGGAGAGAAAAATACACTCAGAGAGAACCACAGAGATGTGCAGAGAATCCATCTAATATTCGTTAAACTACTGTTCAGTGCATAAGCGTGAGAAAACTACCCATGTCTGTGAGGAGGAGCAGGGAATCATCTGAAAGGATTACAGGAAATAGTACTTGGAGGTCCCACAAGCCTGGGAATAATTCCTATTCCCAACAACTAGTCAGAAAACCTCACAATGCACAGAACATGTAATGTTACCAAGGGTCTTGCTTCTGCAGTGTGGAAAAATTAATTCCAAACTTTTAAAGCAAGACCCTATGTTCAGGATATGTGAAGAAAGACTGGATACCTTTGTTCAAGAAAAGACAAGAGAGAAAGAAGAACCTAACTGAACTTCTAAAAATGAAAACTCAAATGTCTGAGACAAAAATACACTAAAAAAGCAGATTAAGTCTTGAAGAAATGCCACATGAACTTAAAAATAAAGTTATCCGAAATGAAACCCAGAAAGAAAAAAGACAAAGAGAGAGAGAAAGATAAAAATGAAGGGACTGTAAAATAACATTAAGCAATTAAAATATGTATAATTAGAAGCCCTAGAGTGGAGGACTAAATAGCTATTTTAAGAAATAATGGCCAAAACTTTTCCAAATATGATAAAAACTATAAGCACACAGGTAAAAGAATCATAGCAAATAAAAAGCATGACAAACACGAATATAATTACACAAAAGAATAAATAAAGTGGAAGTGTTAGTCACTCAGTCATGTCAGACTCTTTGCAACCTCATGGACTGTAGGCTGCCAGGCTCCTCTGTCCATGGAATTCTCCAAGCAAGAATACTGGAGTGGGTAGCCATTCTGTTCTTCAGGGGAGCTTCCAGACCCAGGGAACAAGCCCAGATCTCTTGTGCTGCAGGCAGATTCTTTACCATCTGAGCCACTAGGGAAGCCCATGCAAAAGCATATCATTATCAAATTGTTTCAAATCAGCAAAAAGACAGTATCTTAAAAGGAGCCAGAGAAGCAGCCATAAAGGAAAAAAAAATAACTCTGACAGATTTCTCATTAAAAAAAAAAAAAGGTGAACTAGAAGATGATGTTAAAGCAACATCTTTAAAGAACTAAAAGGAACGAATGTCAACTTATAATTCTTAAATCAGTGTAAATATATTTAATAAAGTTAAAAGACACATTTGTTCAGACATACAAAGCTTGAAAGAATTCATCAGCAGCAGACATAAATCATAAGAAATATTAAAGGTCCTAAAGCAAAATAATATTAAAAATACACATTTTTAAAGCTTGAGATAAACAAAGCCTAAAGCAAGACCCCAAGAGATCAACCTGTTTAGAAGTAACTGTAGTCCAGAATAAAGCCCAAGAATATTTTTAGAAATACAAAAGCACACCAAATGTAAATTAAGCAAGCCTGGCATCCGATGAAAAATCATCAGCCAAGTAAGAAAGGAGGAAAACACAACCAATAAAAGAAAGAATAACACAAAATATTCCAAAAGGTGGTATAGTGTGAAATACACTGACAACTGTTTTAGAAAATTCTTTGGCAGCTTCTTAAAGACCACACAAAGGCTTGAATCAAATGTTCACAGCTGCTTCATCAGTAATAACCCAAACTGGAAATAATTCAAATGTCTATCACCAGATGAACAGATAAACTGTGGTATATCCATACAATGGAACACTACTCATCAATAAAAAGGAATGCACACTGATGCAGTCATCAACATTTCAGAATATTAAACATGAGAGAAAAGGTCAGACAAAAAAAATAAGCTTATACTCTGTGATTGAATTTACATGAAGTCCTGGAAAATGTACATGAATCTGTAGTGAACGAAAGCAGTTCAGTGGTTGCTGGCAAGTACTGACTGGAGAAAGGTATAGGAGGATCACAAAGTGAAATAGGCAATTTTTCAGTGAATGATAGGTTCAGTTTCTCAACTGCAGTAATATTTTCACAGGAAGACATATATATTACATCCTACCAAATAGTATACTTCGATATGGACAATTTATTATATGATAGTTATACTTCAGTAAAGCTATTAAAAACCAAAAGAAGGTCCAACTAAAATGAGAAAATGTTTATTACATATCAATTTGTTATAGTCTGGGAAACTATGTATTTTATCATCCTAACTTGGTACAAAATAATAGATACATATACATATTTGTATAGACCTAGAAGACACCTGTCTGAGAAGGCAATGGCACCCCACTCCAGTACTCTTGCTGGAAAATCCCATGGACAGAGGAGCCTGGTAGGCTGCAGTCCATGGGGTCGCGAAGCGTCGGACACTTACTAAGTGACTTCACTTTCACTTTTCACTTTCATGCATTGGAGAAGGAAATGGCAACCCACTCCAATGTTCTTGCCTAGAGAATCCCAGGGACGGCGGAGCCTGGTGGGCTGCCGTCTATGGGGTTACACAAAGTCGGACAGGACTAAAGCAACTTAGCAGCAGCAGCAGCAGCAGAAGACACCTGGAAATAAAGGTTTATGCTCACAGCAGGGCACACAAAGGAAGTCAAGTAGGTTTCAGGAATAGTAGTGGACTTTTTGCTTTAAATACATCACATTTTTACAGCCAGGAAGCTATTAATTTGACATTTAATTTACATAAATAAATTGCCTTAGAGAAATTAGAACTGTCTTATAAATGTTTTAACTCATTCTGAGGCAGGAAGCAGATGGGCCCATCAGGGAAAAGCAATTGGAGATTCATTCCCTATGTCCTGAAACTCCGAAACGAGAAAAGCAGTATAATTGAGGAAGGAGGCTGGGCCCTGCCCAGACCACATATTTCTTATTCTCCAAGTCAAGAGACTTCGCCAACCACACATACATGAAAAAGGCTCCTTGATGCCTTTTTGCTAAAATCCATCTTGACTAAGAGATGTGTGTGCACACATTGGAGGATCCTGAGATATACCAAATATGGACTGTGAACCAGGCCAATCAAAATGATTGGCCAAAGGAAACCCAGAAGAAATGCCCTGTAAAAGTAATTCCAACTGTCATGAGGATGCAACTCAGTGCCTCTCTCTCTCCCTGAGTCTGCCCATGTATCTATTCACACATACTATACTATTTTTTTCCTCCTAATAAATACTTGCTTAACTACTTTCCATCTTTGTGAAAATTCTTTTCTGCAAAGTTGAAGGGCCAGGGCCTTTGTCACCAACCACAGGTCTAGTGGCTAGGATCTGATGTTCTCACCTCCAAGACCCAGTCCCAAACTCCAGCTAGGAACCAAAGCCCCACTCCAAGTCTTTGCAGACTGAAGCGACCCAAGATCAATTCTTTCTCATTTCTCATTTGAATTTCTACAAATATAATTATTATTTTTATTCTAAAATTTGAAGTAATAAGGGATATAAGTAATAAGCAAAATAAACTTTTGCTAAGGTTATTGCTTAATTTTTGTAATTAGTGTTGCCATCTTGGTTATACTTTGTCCCTTAGAATGAAGAAATCTCTGAGCACATGAAAGTAAAACCAAAAATAAAAATATCATAAACTAAACCTAAATTTGGAAAACTCAGCAGTGGCCACAGGACTGGAAAAGGTCAGTTTTCATTCCAATCCCAAAGAAAGGTAATGCCAAAGAATGCTCAAACTACCGCACAATTGCACTCATCTCACATGCTAGTAAAGTAATGCTCAAAATTCTCCACGCCAGGCTTCAGCAATACGTGAACCGTGAAATTCCTGATGTTCAAGCTGGTTTTAGAAAAGGCAGAGGAACCAGAGATCAAATTCCCAACATCCGCTGGATCATGGAAAAAGCAAGAGAGTTCCAGAAAAACATCTATTTCTGCTTTATTGACTATGCCAAAGCCTTTGACTGTGTGGATCACAAGAAACTTTGGAAAATTCTGAAAGAGATGGGAATATCAGACCACCTAACCTGCCTCTTGAGAAATCTGTATGCAGGTCAAGAAGCAACAGTTAGAACTGGACATGGAACAACAGACTGGTTCCAAATAGGAAAAGGAGTGCATCAAGGCTGTATACTGTCACCCTGCTTATTTAACTTATATGCAGAGTACATTATGAGAAACGCTGGACTGGAAGAAACACAAGCTGGAATCAAGATGGCCGGGAGAAATATCAATAACCTCAGATATGCAGATGACACCACCCTTACGGCAGAAAGTGAAGAGGAACTCAAAAGCCTCTTGATGAAAGTGAAAGAGGAGAGCGAAAACGTTGACTTAAAGCTCAACATTCAGAAAACGAAGATCATGACATATGGTCCCATCACTTCATGGGAAATAGATGGGGAAACAGTGGAAACAGTGTCAGACTTTATTTTGGGGGGCTCCAAAATCACTGCAGATGGTGACTGCAGCCATGAAATTAAAAGACGCTTACTCCTTGGAAGAAAAGTTATGACCAACCTAGATAGCATATTCAAAAGCAGAGACATTACTTTGCCGACTAAGGTCCGTCTCGTCAAGGCTATGGTTTTTCCTGTGGTCATGTATGGATGTGAGAGTTGGACTGTGAAGGAGGCTGAGAGCCAAAGAATTAATGCTTTTGAACGGTGGTGTTGGAGAAGACTCTTGAGAGTCCCTTGGACTGCAAGGAGATCCAACCAGTCCATTCTAAAGGAGATCAGCCCTGGGATTTCTTTGGAAGTAATGATGCTAAAGCTGAAGCTCCAGTACTTTGGCCACCTCATGAGAAGAGTTGACTCATTGGAAAAGACTCTGATGCTGGAAGGGATTGGGGGCAGGAGGCGAAGGGGACGACCCAGGATGAGATGGCTGGATGGCATCACGGACTCGATGGACGTGAGTCTGAGTGAACTCCGGGAGACGGTGATGGACAGGGAGGCCTGGCGTGCTGCGATTCATGGGGTCGCAAAGAGTCGGACACGACTGAGCGACTGAACTGAACTGAAACTAAACCTGCCTAGAAATACAGCTTTTCATTTCAACTAGTAGTAAATTAAAATCCTGGTTAAATATTTAGACCCTGGTATATATACAGATGGATTCTTTGTGTGATATATGAACAGAACAAAATAGTTAAAATAGCTAAAACAGCTAAAGTGGCAAATTTAAGACTCAGAAATCTGGCTGCCTCTAGGGTATAATTGCATTTCTTTCCAGGGAACCTCACACCTTGAATTAATGAGAACATTTGGATATTGTTTTCTTCTTTTTTTTTTACCTTTATCTCTATTTGATATGTAACAGACCAAAAAAGAAGGAACTGCAAAAAACAATTCTATAACTTTTTACCAAAAACAATCATACTAATCTTTTTATATACAGGACACACCAGATTTAAGGACACACCAGATTCTTCATGTATCAAATTAGCCAATATTTCAAAAGGCTTAGAGCCTAACAATGTTATGTAATTCTTATAAATTAATAATGAGTTTTAAGTGCCACAACACCTATAAATAATAAAAGAAACCTATGATTTCTGCCTAGATAGTCTGTTAAAGTAATAGTTTTTCATTTAGAATAACTTTGCAAAGGAGTCAACTGCCAACTTAACCAATAGGTTGTAACAAATAGGTTTTGTTTTAAAAGTTCATTTGCAAATCTTACTGTTTGAAAATTAGAATACATTACTTTCTTTGTTTAAAAAGAATCCTAGCTTTAACAGTAGTCAGGCCACTAAAGCCTACTTAGTGTGCATGCGTGTTAAGTTGCTTCAGTTCTGTCTGACTCTTTGTGATCCTATGAATGACAGCCTGCCAGACTTCTCTGTTGTAGTTAGAATTTCCTACTTGCTAAGTATTCTTCTCCCTAATACTAAGTAGAACCAGTATACAAAAGCATGAAATGTTTTTATCATGTTAACTGCCTTTATCCCCCAATAGAATATAAGCTCCAGGAGAGCAGGAAGCATACCAAAGGGACAGTTCTCAGCAACAACAACAAAAAGGTAAGGACAAGGGGTAACTGGATCAATATGGTGATTAAAAATTTGAGTAGGAAATGACACAAGATATATGTGCTGTGCTGTGCTTAGTCACTCAGCTGTGTCTGACTCTTTGTGACCCCATGGACTGTAGCCCGCCAGGCTCCTCTGTCCATGGGGATTCTCCAAGGAAGAATATTGGAGTGGGTTGCCATGCTCTCCTCCAAGGGATCTTCCCAACCCAGGGATCAAACCCAGGTCTCCCTCTCCTGCATCACAGGCTGATTCTTTACCAATTGAGCCACCGGGGAAGTCCAAGAATACTGGAGTAGGTACCATATCCCTTCTCCAGGGAATCTTCCCAATCCAGGAATCAAACCAGGGTTTCCTGCACTGCAGGCAGATTCTTTACCAGCTGAGCCACCATGGAAGCCCACAAAAGATACACAGTACATGACAATTAAAAACTCCAGGAGCAAGAAGCTATACAGGACCATAGTTCAGTTATAAGATAGTGGCTTCAAATCAGATTCAGTGAGCTTTAGGAAAAAACAGAATGTATCCAATACAGAAACAATAATCATTAACAAGCTGAAATATAACAAGGAAACAGTAATGAAGACATATGTGTGTTCTCTCCACAAGAAAATAAAAGGGGCTATCAGAAATTCCAGGAGATAAAAACAGTCTAAGATGACTGCTTTTAGCATATCATGCAGACTAAAATGTAGCAGGGTTTTCAGCAATGAGTAGAATTCAAAAAGAAAGAATACATTTCAACTTGGTATTAGACATACAGGTCTATCTTTGGAATTCAGAAAACACGATATAAATTTGGCAAATTGATTTTCTCTTCCCTGAACAAAATTTGCACAATCATAAGCAGATCTTTGCAAGTTGTCAACTTTTAAAATTAAACCTATAGACAAAACATGATGTTTAAAAAATAAAAACAATCTGCTTTAACAGTGTAGGCATAAGGACATATCTGACAGAAGTTAGTAGATAGGAATGGGGAAATTAGAGGTCAAAATAACAGGAAGACTAATCACATATATATATATATATATAAACCACATGGTAATCACAAACCAAAAATCTATAATAGATGACACATTACCGAAGAGAGAATGGAATCCAAACATAACAGGATAGTCATCAAATCACAAGGGAAGTAAACAAAAGTTGTCAAGCAAAATACATCAGAGAAACACAAACACCATATGATTTCACTTATATGTAGAATCTAAAGAACAAAGAAATGAACAAATACAACAAAACAGAAACAGAGTTATAGATGCAGGGAACAAACAGCTGGTTGCCAGATGGGGGAGGAAAGAAATAGGTGAGGGAGACTGAGAGGTATAAACTACAAGCTGCAAAATAGATGAGTCACAGGTATGAAACGTACAGAGTGGGAAAATAATCAATAACTAAATGATATCTTTAGATGCTGACATATTGTAACTAGACATAATGTGGTGATAAGTTTTAAATATACAGAAATAACAAATCACTGGGTTGTGTAATAGGAACTAACATAGGTGTAGATCAACTATACTTTGAAAAAAATCAAATTCATAGAAAAAGACATCAGATTTGTGGTTACCAGAGGATAAGGGTGGGAGAGGGGGACCTGGATGAAGGCAGTCAAAACATACAAACTTCTAATTATAAAATCAATACACAGCATATAACATACAATATGATAAATATAATCAACACTGCTGCAAGTTGGAGAAGAAAATGGCAACCCACTCCAGTGTTCTTGCCTGGAGAATCCCAGGGACGGGGGCGCATGGTGGGCTGCCATCTATGGGGTCGCACAGAGTCGGACACGACTGAAGCCATGCAGCAGCAGCAGCAGCTGCAAGCTATATGTGAAAGTTGTTAAGAGAATGAATCCTTAGGGTTCTCCTCACAAGGAAAATATTTTTTTCTATGTCTTTAATTTTGTATCTATATTCCATGATGGACATTCACTAAATTTATGGTGATAATTACCTTATATATATTGCAAATCATTTTATTGTATACCCTAAACTTGGTGCTGTATATTAAAACTACTTCAACAAAATTGGAAGAATTATGTAATTGAAAATATCTTTGAAAGAACAGGAGCCACTAATAGTCTTATTATAAACTGTAGAGAACCAAGAGTTACAGCCTATATTTCAAAGAATGATAAATATGTGTGTGTCTGTATATATGTGTGAGTATATATAAATACACACACACACACACACACACACACACACATATATATATATATATATATATATATATATATATATATATATATATTCCTGCCTGCATGCTCAGTCATGTACAACTCTTTGCAACACCACAGACTATAGCTGGCCAGGCTTCCCCTATCCATGGGATTTTCCAGGCCAGAATATGGGAGTAGGTTTCTATTTCTGACTACAAGGCATTTTCCTAACCCAGGGATCAAACTTGAGTCTCCTGTGTCTCCTGCATTGGCAGGTGGATGCTTTAACAATGACTCACTGAGGAAGCCCACATACACAGAAACACAGAGAGAGAGAGAGCGTGTGCTATTATTTCATAAAGAAAGAAACTAGAAAATGATGGAATAACTACATCGGGAAGTTGCCAGGTACAAAATGATAGAAGTGAATTAACTTCTTTCTATATCATAGAAAAGAAATAATCATTTCTAGAATTGATAAATCAAGAAAGAGCAGTATAAACAGTTTCAAGATACTATAGTTTCCCAAAACAAGGAAACAACTGTAAGAAGTTGCCCTGCTTGGCATTTGATGTTTCTGTGCCATTTAATTTTTTAACCATTTGCTTGAAATACTTTAACAAAAATTTTATTTGATAAAGGGAATATAAGTAGGCTACATATATCCTCAGTAACATGTGCAGCAGGCTCAGTATGAGTTCTGTGCAGGACTGTATGCTCCAAACTGTCATTTGCAATTCTAGTACTTTAGGTGCAAAGAATCATAGATGCAGGGAGAGTAAAAGCTCTTGTTCTCTGTTCAGTCATACCCAGTCCCCACTGATGAACTGAGCACCTTTTTAAAGTGTTTACCTATCAATTATGGTATAGACACTTCATCAAACTTTAAAGCCAAAAGCACTGAAGATCAGCCTCACCCAGTCCTTGCCATAAAAGCATTCTCTCTGGTTAACTGTTTCTCCATCAGTGTAATCTGAGCAGTTCTATAGGGACTTTCAACTATTAATATAAACATCAGACTTGCTTCTGAGATGAAATGAGTGTGTAGTTGTCTAGTTATCCTACAACTACTCTACTTTTGGCCTTCACAAATGTTTTTAAAAAACTATATATTGTTAGATAACCAGATATATGAAAGAAGAAAAAAGAGTAAAGGATAATGTGTTGACATATTAGATAGCATGTCTGGGTACTTTATGGTGAAGGACAAAGGAACTTAATAAGCACTTGGCCATGGAGGATCTGGAGAGAAAGGAAATAACTGGCAAAAACCCTGAAGAAAGATGTCTGGTGGGCTTAGTAAGGCTGGAGTAGAGTGGTGGTGAGGGGCTATAATTGTGAAAGACAATTTAGGGGGCAGCGTGACTAGAGAGGGACATATAGATCATACGGAGTCTTGTTGGGCAAGTGAAGACTTAGGGATTTTCTCCAACAGAAGGAGAAACACTGGAGATTTCTGAACATAAGATTGACACAATGTGTTGGCCACTGGGTTGACATCTGAAAATGTACAAAAGCAGAAGTAAGGAGACAAGAGATGCTGACAAGTGGACAGATTAGGGTTTTACTTTGAAGGTAAAAATGATAGGAGAGAAAGAGAAGCTTCAAGTATTAAACCGAGGTTTTCAGAATAAAAACTAGAAGAATGGAGTTGTCACTTACTAAGATATGGAAGACTCGAGGAGGAAGAGGTCCTGGAGGGGGCATGTCAGGAGTTCAGAAATACCTGCTAGATATTTCTTTCTAGATAAAAAGAAATCATATCTATATTTTCACCGTAGTAAAAACCTGATTGAATTCAAATATTCTCCACTTCAGGTAAGTGGAAATATGACCATTTTGAGATTTCTAATGTTACTAAAAGCATCCCAAACCCTTATTGCAGGAAAATGGACCTGGAACACAGCAATTAAGCATGCAAATGAGTAGCTCATTTCTTTGGGTCCTGGGAAAATATCATTAATCAAATTTATGAATGCAATGAACACTTCTTCCATGTTTATTAAAAGTCATTATGAAAATGTTATCTCTGGGCTCACCTGACAGTTTTCAACTTAATGTGGCTTTTAATCAATGGCAACAAAATAAATTATGTCACCACCGGACACCTCAAGGAAGGTAAATTACTACCAGTTAAAAGTTGTTTTCCTTTATATTTATATCCCCACAGATATATTTTTTAAAAAAAAGGAAACTAGAACCATAAAAAAATAGTAGAATCATGTTTTCTATAGGGATAACACTGTAATGGAAAGGACCCTTATTTAGGAGAAAAAAGGCAGTCTGAGTTCCATGGTCTGCTACCCACCAGCAGTGTAACCTTTAAAAATTCACCCGATTTTATTGAGCTGCAGATTCTCCTTCTTTCGAATGCCTTCTTAACGTTTTACTATACAATATAAATGTAAAATGGTATTAATCATAAATTACATGTAAATTATCTACTCATTTATTTACTCATTCAAGTATCATTACTTGCTTAGTACCAATCAGATATTTTAATATCATCTTGACTATGTAGAATACAGCCGATTAGCAACATTGTAATAGTTTCAGGTGGATAGCAAAAGGACTCACCATACATATACACGTATCCATTTTCCCCAAAACTCCTTGAAGCGAACATCTTCATCTGCTTGGAAAACATACAGGTATGTATTCAAGACAGGTGAAGGATGGATAAGAAGATTAATGGGCAGACAGATGAATTAATCAATTGACAGTGTACATGAAACTACTTCATAAAATTTAAAGTGCCAGTCCAATGTTGATTTTGAGTATTCAGGTAGAATAGCCATCTGACTAAATAAAGGGAGATAAAAGTTTAAAGGTGTGTTGACAATGCGTTTATAACCTCAAGTTACACAGCCATCTTTTGAGGAAAGCTGATATGATGTTCTATTCCCTATTCCAAGTTATAGCCAGTCATTGTATTCAGTACTTTCCACCAGAGAATACACAATATACACAAATGACATCATGAAGATTCTCCAACTATAAAACAGAAGTAAAGATATATCCCAATCTAAATATAAACCTCATTAAAATTTCTTGGGAAAAAGTTAAAAAGCCACACAGTCAACAGAAATTAAATCCTATTAACCTTGCAAGTTAAAATCTCTATGAAATTAGTAGTCCAAAATCAATGCTCCTCATATTTTTATCCCACTCAGCCTCAACAGGGTGAATTCTTTATGCTAGGGAGAAGACTTCAGAGGTTCCAGTCTTGTTAATCCTTCTAGATACTCAAGACAATATATTCATCACTAAATCTCTCAAGAAAAGCCCTTTTAATGGTCTGAAAAGTTAATAGGGTATTAAATATTATCATAGGATTTGCTGCATATCCATGAAATTTAGGGATAAAAAGCATTACCTATCTCTAAAAGTTATCACATTCAACATTATTCTTTTAAATACAGTATTCAGGAAAGTCAAAGCATCACTGATATCTGAGAGAAAGGAAAATGGATAGAGAGAATTTCAGTGTCAGTCTGGCTAAAATACTAGTCAGTTTATAAGAGATGCTTGGAATCCACAACCTGTAAGATTAAGCTCAATGCCACCAACAGGTTAATGTTAGGAATAAGTCTATCAGGAGAAAATCATCCAGTTATACTATTCCCATCTTCAAGTTGCTTGTTTTGTTTTAGTTTTGTTTTTTGCAATGTTTGAAAAATTGCAATGTCAGCAGCCTTAGTCATTTAAAGCACCTTTTCTCCTGTTCAGTATATTTGACCTATCTTAATACTCATTTCTCTTTATATTTGACCTATCTTAATACTCATTTCTCCTTTGGGTTCTGTGTTTCTCTCACCCCAGTGTTGAGTCATCAGCAATGTCTAATGATGCAACATCCATAATGACTTGCAACAATTCAATTATTATTTGAGTTGGTTTCTTTCTCTGTTTGGGCTTCCTGTGTGGCTTAGCTGGCAAAGAATCCACCTGAAATGTGGAGACCTGGGTTCTATCCCTGGGATGGGAAGATCCCCTGGAGAAGGAAAAGCTACCCGTTCCTGTACTAGTTGAGTTTGCTGAGCTTGACTTCTCTCCATTGACTTTCCATGGGTTTTTCTAGTCAAGAAGCTTGTTTTTTTAACTCCTCTAGATGTTCTCTTCTGGAGCCTCATCAGAGTAAGAGAGATAAAATCAGTTAGCCTGGGTCTGCCTGAAGTATTTTGTCCATTTTCTCTCCTTTTTCTGGGTAACTCCCACCATTAGGTGGGCTTCCCTGGTGGCTCAGACAGTAGAGAATCTGCCTGCTATACGGGAGACCTGGGTTCAATCCCTGGGTTGGGAAGATCCCCTGGAGAATGGAATGGCTACCCACTCCAGTATTCTGGCCTGGAGAATCCCCATGGACAGAGGAGCCTTTCAGGCTACAGTTCATGGGGTGACAAAGAGTAGGATACAACTGAGCAACTAACACTTTCCACCATTAGGGTATTTCGCTATAGACTGACATATAGTCAAAACCACAATCTGTTGTTCTATGCATCTCATCTTTGTTGTGTCTTCCTACACAATATGAATTCCATAAATCTCAGGTAGGTTCCCTCAGGACAAAGAGAATACCTGACTTCCCCTTGTAATAATTCATAATGGTTTGAGTATTTTGCACTAATATTCCTAAGTTCCTCCTTGTAAATGTGTCCAAATTTCCTTATAACTAAATGGCATAGTCATCCTGGTCTTCCAGGTATAATGACACAAATATTCTCACAAGGAATTCTCTCTCTTCAGCTTAAAGAATTTCTTCTCCATAGTCATTTGGATCCTAGTTCCTCCCAGCATAGTCATTTAATCCTGCTATTCTCTTTCTGTCAGAATTCTTTGAGTCCCAGTCACCTTTTCTGTCCTAGCACCAACTAAACCAATCTCTTGCCTTTACCTTCTTCAGAGCAATTAAGTGCAGGTTGAGTTCTTTCCCTTTTATATCTGACTCCCCTGGCCTTTAAGATCTCATTTTTCCCTTCACATTTGTCTAGTCTGTGAGCTAAAATACAACTTTTCTAATAAGCAACTCTCTTTCTTCAACTCACTAAGCCAGACTTCCTTTATTTTGTTTTTAGCTAATCATTCCAGGTCCTTTCATTTTTTGATTATTTTTATTGGAGTATAGTTACTTTACAATGTTGTTAGTTCTACTGTACAGCAAAATATACATATAACCCTGCCCTTTTGACTTTCTTCTCATTCAGGTCACCTCAGTGCAATAAGTAGACCTGTCTGTGCTATGCAGTATGTTCTCACAGTCATCCGTTTTATGCATGTGTCCATCTCAATCTAATTCCTCCCAACACCACTTTCCCCTTGGCATCTATAGATTTGTTCTCTATGTCTGTGTCTCTATTTGTGCTTTGCAAATAAGATCATCTATATCATTTTTCTAGATTCTACATATATGCATGAACATTATATTTGTCTTTCTCTGACTTACTTCACTCTGTATAACAGTCTCTAAGTCTGTCCTCATCTCTACAAATGACACAATTTCATTTCGTTTTGTGGCTCAATAGTATTCCATTGTATATATGCACCACCTCCAGTTGCTTCTTAACTGACTGAGAAAACTTAATTTTTCTGTTAAAAGATATAACTTTCAATTGCCTTCTTAGACAGTGGGTTTGCAACAACCCAGCTTTGAGTTATATCACTACCATACCCAGGAGAATATCATATTCTCTTCATTAAAAGAGCTTCCATTCATTTCCAGGTATTCATTCATAAAAACCTACCACACTTTCCTGGGAAAACCCATAGTTTGGGTCTGTGAAACAGGTTCCACACTGAAAGTTGATTCAGTGAACAAGTCTCAAGCCGACTCGAGACCACATAGTTTGTTCCTGCTATACATTTATGCATTGACCCTGCAGGCAGGTGACATAAGGATGAGCAGAATGTGCATCAGCTGGTCTAGCACTGCTCACAACAGCCCTGGGACAAATGGTGCAGAACTAGAACCTCACAGAGTTCTGTGGAACCTGCAAAATTCAGCTATGTTGCAGTCTTAAAGCCACAAATATCGTTACTCCTTTCAAGGTCCAAAAGCACTAAACTTTGCTCCACCTGAAATTATTCGGCCAAGCTGTGCCTATGAATCTCAAGGTCTTACTGTCACAGTCTTACCTAAAGGCATCTATATCCAGGAAGGCTAAAGTCACCTACACTGCCCGACTGCATCTAAGGCACAGGTGCTCGTAGCCTTGCCTGAATAAAAACTGTCACTTTCCTGGGACAAAGTTATGTGCTTCAGTGACCCATCAAAGTCAAAATCCCACCTGGCCAAATTACCAAAGCCTGAGGCCTAATGCCACCCACCCAGGGAGCATGAGTTAAAAGCCAATAATAAAATGATTTAAAAAAAGAAAAAAACAGCCATATGTTGTGCTACAGAGAGTTACTACCCACCAGTCAAAAAACCATGACTTCCACCTCTGCTGCTGCTTGGAAGCCAAAACCCTCTGCGATTGTTTTAGGGTCTGGCTTTGGTAATGTACCTCCACCTCCACAATTCTCTTCTCCCCAACTTCTATTCCTGACCTGTTATCAAGGTGTCTGATCCAATATACAAGATTCAGAGATTTGCATGTTGAACATATAACACTCCTCTCCCCTTACTGAAGTTCAAAACCAAATGAGAACTGATTACAATGTTAGGAGGATGCAGACATCGCCTTTATGACTAAGGAAACTGTTGGGGTAATGACTTACACGTTTAGTCACAGTGAATTCCTAACGCTGCACCCCACAGTGAGGCTATCTATCATATGTTAGAGAGGAAAACAGAATACCATATTCATCTAATGAAAAATGTGTAAAGCATGCCATTATTTTATGTATCCCTAAGAAAGAAATGAACCCTGTCTATCATTTAAACTAGGACCTGCCATTAGTCATAAGATGTATGTTTATTCAGAGATGCTCAGTTATTTTAAAAGTGTGTCTTGGCATAGAGAACAGACTTGTGTTTACCAAGGGGGAGGGGAAAGATGGATTGGAGTTTGGAATTAGCAGATACAAACTACTGTACATAGAATGACAAACAAGGTCCTACTGTATAGGGAACTATATTCAATATCCCAAGGTAAACCATAATGGAAAAGAATATGAAAAAGAATATATGTTTATGTATATATATATATATATGTATAACTAAATCATTTTGCTGTACAGCAGAAACTATCACAACAGTGTAAATCAATTATACTTCAATAAAATTTGGGTTTTTTTTTTAATGTGTCTTACGTAGAGAACAGACTTATGGGCATGGCAGGAGGGGAGGAGGGAGAGGGTGAGATGTATGGAGAAAGTTTCATGGAAACTTACAACACCATATGCAGAATAGACAGCAACTGGGAACTTGCTATATGACTCAGGGAACTCAAACAGGGGCTTTGTGATAATCTAGAAGGGTGGGATGGGGAGGGGGATGGGAAGGAGGGGAACATGAATGTACCCATGGCTGATACTTGTTGATATTTGACAGAAAGCAAACAAACAAAAAACTCTGTAAAGCAATTATCCTTCAATTTAAAAATAAATCTTTTTAAAAATGTGTCTTAGGATCTCTACAAGCTGGCAGATGCCACAAAAAGCAAAGGGAAAGCGGTTATGCTGCGTGCGTGCTCCTCACTCTCCCCTGCACATGAATATGATGGTTGACTCCTCCACTGAGGAGCGAGGAGAAAGGGACGAGAGGCCAGGCAGAGCTATCCTAATTCATAGAGGCTGGAAATACGAGACACGGAGAAAAGAGATGCCCTCACTCAACCAAAAATTAATGTTCTGTTTCAAAGAATCTGCAATAGTATGAAAGACGATGCCAAAAGTAATCTTGAAAACTTTTCATACAGAAAAAAAACAAAATGCTTGTCCTTCACAGAAGACAAGTTCTGCAGGAAAAAAAAGAAACCTAAGTATGAAGTTAATATTTATTTTGAAAGACTGGAAACAATATTTCCACAAGGCAGTTTCAATTTTAAGAGGATAATTAGAGCATGGTAAATACGTTGGGGCTATCATTTGCAATTTTCAAACATTTAAAATTTTAAATTTTAAACAAGCAATAGAAACAGGATCTAGAACTTGATTTTATCAGAATAACACAATTGGTCTAATGAGTTTAATCAATCTTGACTATTCGTTTATCTGAATGGTCTCATGGTAACTCTCCTTTTAAATCAGAAATATTACAGTCTTAGTCTCTGTAGCAAGAACAGAGTGTTGATTTTCAACTTTCAGTTGACCAGAAGCATGCTAGCTCAGCATTATGGATAAAGGGACATTCAGGAATCTGGTGAAAATCACCACTAAAAGCAAACATATAGGTATTATAGAAAAACAGCACTGCATGACTGTCAAGGGCATCATCTGCGGAGTCCGGAAGACCTGAGCTCTAACATGAACTCCACTACTCACTCAATGGGCAGAACACTCACTTCACTTCAGCTTCTTCATCTATATAGAGTAATATTTGCTCCCTCTCATAACTGTTGTATGAATTGGAAGGAAATGTATGTGAATCACTGGCACAATGCCCGATCCGTAGAAAATGGTCAAAAAACAGAAATACTTAATTTTTGCTATGGGAAAATACACACTACAGATACAGCTACACACGAGATGAATACTGTTTTCCAGTATGGTAATGATTAGTGCAGTTCACAGCCGTTTCAGGTTCTCCGCCTTGTGGACACGGGGTAGAATTGCATCTCTGCCCCCTAATGGCTTCTGGGATTACTTCCGTCCAATGAGCTGTGAATAAAATTTATATGTGTCTGTTGCTGGTCAGTATATTTAAATATTGATGTGGGACCCTTGAGCTCTTTCTTTCCCTTTGCCACAACTGACAGGGTTCCATAGGGTGAGTGGCTGCTCCTTCAGCTTGGATCCCAGAGTGAGGACAATATGAAACTGAGCTCCTAGTCAACCTTCAAACAACACGTACTATGAGTGTTGTCATAAACTAGCAAGATTCAGGGATTGCTATTACTGCAGCATAATTTAGTCAGTCCTACCAAACACACCTAATTAATCTCACCTCTGAGAGTTACATGTTTATAATTACATTATTGTAATATCAGTTTTTATATGTCCTACATCTTCATTCTATGGTTATCATCAAGAGGATTGTTGGCAATACTGCTGAAATTCATCCATTCAGCAAGTATGTTCCATGCACTGTGCTATATTCCAGGCAAAGAACACTGAACAAGAAGACATAGTACCTTTCCTGATAGTTCATTATGAAGTTGACTGGGTCATGGAGGAAGGAGGTGATCACAGATAATAACCAAAAAATTCTCTTAAGATTTTGGCTTATTTAATTTTAATTTATATAGGGATCAATCACCACATACTCCCAATCATTACAGTCACAATAGGTACATAATCTTATTAATTTTCAAATTACCTAAAACTTTCAGTCATGCTATTACTCCTTAAAGCAAAAACTTACCTGGGAGAGAAAATCATTACCAGGCTAAAGCCCTTAGCAGGGACAGTTTATTTGCTAACATTTTTGACAAATGGCAAAGCTACTAAAGATGAAAGCTCTGTGAAAGGGAAAAAGAAATACTCAACAGAATTTTGAAGGGGAACGAAGCTTAGGTATATAAGGAACAACCTAAATGTAGCCCACCAGTAAGCACAGCGTGATTTGTGGTAAAATGTGAGAAGCAGAAAAGCATCATTCAGTGAAAAGGAATAAGGAGAGGCAAGGTAGGATCTTAGAATACATACTGGATTTAAAATCCATTAGCTTGATTAAGGTTCTGGCTTTACTGCTCATTTACTGTATGACCTAGAATAAGTCAGCTAACTTTTTCTGTGCCTTAGATTCTTCATCCAGAAAATATGGACAGTAGCTTAAAAAAACTCACTAAGTTTTCTAGACATGAAGGCATTTCGAAAACCCAAAAGTGCTGGTCAAGGGGAAAATGCTTCTATTTGGGAATTTGGGATTACCTAATGCAAACTATTATATATAGAACGGATAAGCAATGAGGTCCTACCATATAGCACAGGGAACTATATTCAATATCCTTAATAAACCATAATGGAAAGGAATATTATAGTTAAACAGTAGCCTTTTCCTTCTCCAGGGCATCTTCCCAACCCTGGGATCAAACCCAGGTCTCCCACATTGCAGACAGATTCTTTACCAGCTAAGCCACAAGGGAAGCCCAAGAATACTGGAGTGGGTAGCCTATCCCTTCCCCAGTGGATCTTCCCAGTCTAGGAATTGAACTGGGATCTCCTGAATTGCAGGTGGATTATTTACCAAAGGAATTATCAGGGAAACCCTACTATATAGTATAGGGAACTATATTCAATATCCTATCATAAACCATAACAGAAAGGAATATATATATATGTATATACACACACATATATACACAAAACTGAATCACTTTTGCTATACAGCAGAAACTAATACAACATTATAAATCAATGAGATTCACCAATTCACCACAACTATTTCTGCAAGACAGAAAGTAAAAGAGGTCAATAGTTTCTATCCTATGATAAAGTGACAAGGCTTTACTTTGTAAGTCAACCAGAAGAGATACAAGGGCACTCCTAGAATAGTCATTCCTTCTCACTTGCATTCCAATAATTCATTCCAATATTCACTATGGAGAATTCAGTATTTGGAATAGTGAAATACTCAATAGTTCATTCCAATACTCGCCCGCATTCCAATAGTTTTTAGTGGAAGAAAAAGGAGTTGAGTTACAGCAGACAACAGAATTCGGAATAATGTGAGATACACCTTGGAGCTGGAAGATCATCGTGAGTTCTGGGCAGAAAAAAAAGTTTGAGAAGCACTAAATCAGCTGACTTCTTGCTAAGCCTTTCAATATTCTTAATTCAACTATTCTCTATTCATATTCCTGGAACATCCACTTAGGAAACGTACTATTAGAGAATAGATGGGCAAGAGCAACTTTATTACTTGAGCAATACTCTAAGGAACAAAAAAAATACTTCATTTAAGGTACAAAAAGGGATTTGCAAACCTTAAGAACCACAGCTTTCCTCTGTATTCTAATCAGGGAGGTGGGAGGGGGGTTCAGGATTGGGAACATGTGTACACCCATGACGGATTCATGTTGATGAATGGCAAAACCAATACAACATTGTAAAGTAAAAATAATAGTAATAATGAACAGTGTCTCACATGTAAGGAATTTAATATTTATTTACCCAATAAATGTGGTTGCGTGAATGAAATTTTAAACAAGAAAATAAAATAGATGGAAATCTTCTTACAAAAAAAAAGAGTACATGAATTCTACAACTTTTAGAACCAAAGTAATTATGCTTTAGGAAAAATAATGGATCACAAAAGTAAAGAATTGTGACTACCATGTAGTTTTAATAAACGTTTCCTCCAGAACTTTAATGCAACTTTCCTTCTCAGGCTAAAGATTCTCATTTGAACAGAATGGATTTTATGTGTAGTTGTTACTACTAGTTTGACATAACTTCTAATTGAAATGTCATGCCCTCAGTGATGGAGTCTCCACTAGCAAACCAAACTAGAAGATAAAAACAACTGCCTTATTAAGGTTTTGACTCAATAATTCCAGCAAAATATGTTTTGCCTGAGAAAAAATTTTCCTGAAATCTTGAATTAATTTGATTAAATTCTGGACTAGAAATGACAGCAAATCTTAACATTTAACATCAGACCAAAACAATTCTAATTGAAATGGACATGGTTTTTCTTATGAAAAGATTTCCCAATAAGCCCATTGACTTTCACATTAGAAAACGCTTATAAACCTAGAGAAGTTATTAAATATTGCTTAAACATATAAAAGGTTAAAGGACATATAGAGACAGAGGAAGCAATTTTTTGTTTGTTTGCTTTTGTTTTTTGTACATTTCCAAAGTAGCAAGTTAAAACAAATTTAAAAGCAGAATATTGTGGATCAGAGTAAAATAACCTGAAATATGATACTGAGAACTTGTGACATCTCCCACGGTCATAAGGATTCTGGTTGGAACATTCCTAAAAATAAAGCTTATATTGATTGAAAGCATTTTTCTGGCTGTATGTTCCGTAACATCCAGAGCTATATTGAACTAATCTATCCTCACACCTAGCAGATAGCACACTGCCTGGCATGGAGCAGGCCCTCAGTAAATATTTATTAATAAATGAGTCCCCAGAATAGAACCACTAGAGGGATATCTCTGCACAACATTCATGCTTGAGGATCCTTTTTTTTTTTTTCATACTTGAAAGTGCATTTACTCTTTACTGAACAGTCTTCCAAATAAGGAGATGTTAAGGGAATCATTGGAATTTGTGCTTATACCTATCAATACAAACATCTTGCATTGCAACTTAGCATTTCCTTTAAAAGGAAACATACTTTTAAGCCCTAAGAGTATTAAATGATCCATATTGCTTTCAGATAAAGCATGAGTCAGATATTAAGATAATTAATAATAGGAACCGCACTTGACCTTGATCCTAAATAGTCATTTGGCCACAGCCTATAAAAGAACAAGGAGTGAATGCTCCCAATAGGTAACTACAAAAATTTTCCCTTCCATGACAGATATATTTATGTCCCCCAATTTCAAGTCACAATTAGACTTGAGTGATTAGGAGTTTGGGAGTAGCAGAGGCAAACTGTTATATATAGGATGGATAAACAACAAGGTCCTACTATATATAACAGAGAACCATATACAATATCCAATGAAAAACTATAATGGAATAGAATATGAAAGAGTTTATATATGTATAATGGACTCTCTTTGCTGTACAATAGAAATGAGCACAACACTGTAAATGAACTACATTTAAATAAATTTTAAAAAAATTAGACTATGGACTGGAACACTATCTCCAGCATAGAAATGATTTAAGAGGGAAGCAGTGAGATTACTCCCCAAGTCAGACACTTTAGGCCAGCTGACTCAGCTGCCAGCTCCATTCACCCTTTTTCTCGATACTTGACACTAAAGAAGCTGGAAAAGCAAATTGCATGTTTCGAACCTACTATGTAGCTAGGGGCAGTCATACGGAAAGGTCTGGCCAGTTAGACATAAATGATCATATTATTATGTTTTTTAATTTATTTATTTTTAACTGAAGGATGGGGCTTCCCTGGTAACTCAGTTGGTAAAGAATCTGCCTGAGATGCAGGAGACTCTGGTTTGATTCCTAGGTCAGGAAAATCCCCTGGAGAAGGGATAGGCTACCCACTCCAGTTTGTTTACAATATTGTGTTGGTTTCTACTCTACATCAACATGAATCAGCCAGAGATATACATATGACCCTTCCCTCTTGAGCTTCCTTCCCACCTCCCACCCCATCCCACCCCTCTAGGTTGTCACAGAGCCCCGGTTTGAGTACCCTGAGTAATACAGCAAATTCCCACTGGCTATCTATTTTACATACGGCAATGTATATGTTTCCATGCTACTCTGTCCGTTCATCTCACCGTCTCCTTCCCTCGCCACACCATGTCCATAAATCTGTTCTCTATGTCTGAGTCTCCGATGCTGTCCTGCAAATAGGTTTGTCAGTATCATCTTTCTTGACTCCATATATGTGTGTTAATATATGATGTTTGTTTTTCTCTTTCTGACTTACTTTACTCTGTATAACAGGCCCTAGGTTCATCCACCTCATTAGCACTGTTCCTTTTATGGCTGAGTAATATTCAATTGTGTTTACATACCACAACATTTTTATTCATTCATCTGTTGATGGACATCTAAGTTGCTTACATGTCCTAGATATTGTAAATAGAGCTGCAATGAACACTGGGGTACATGTGTCTTTTTCAATTATAGTTTTCTCAGGGTATATGCCCAGTAGTGGGATTGTTGAGTCATATGATAATTTTATTCCTAGTTTTATAAGGAATCTCCATTCTGTCTTCCATAGTGGCTGAATCAGTTCATATTCCCACCAACAGTGCAACAGCATTCCCTTTCTCCACATCCTCTCCAGAATTTATAATTTGTAGATTTTTTGATGATGGCCATTCTGACTGGTGTAAGGTGGTATCTCACTGTAGTTTTGATTTATTATTTCTCTAATAATGAGCAATGCTGAACATCTTTTCATGTGTTTATTGGCCATCTGTATGTCTGTTTTGGAGAAATGTCTGTTTAGGTCTTGTTCACATTTTGACTGGGTTGTTTATTTTTCTGGTATTTAGTTGCACAAGCTGCTTGTACAGTTTGGAAATTAATCCTTTGTCATCTATCTCATTGCTATTATTTTATCCCACTCTGAGGGTTGTCTTTTCACCTTGTTTATGGTTTTCTTTGCTGTACTAAAGCTTTTAAGTTTAATTAGGCCCCATTTGTTTATTTTTGTTTATATTTCCATTACTCTAGGAGGTGGGTCATAGAGGATCTTGATGTGATTTATGTTATAGAGTCTTCTGCCTATGTTTTCCTCTAAGAGTTGTATAGTGTCCAGCCTTTCATTTAGGTCTTTAATTCATTTTGAGTTTATCTTTGTATTGGTGTTAGGAAGTGTTCTAATTTCATTCTTATACATGTAGCTGTCTAGTTTTCCCAGCACCACTTATTGAAGAAACTATCTTTGCCCCGTTGTATATTCTTACCTCCTCTGTCAAAAATAAGGTGCCCATAGGTATGTGGGTTTATCTCTGGGCTATGTTGTTCCATTGTTCTATATTTCTCTTTTTGTACCAGTACCATACTGTCTTGATGACTGTATTTTTGTAGTATAGTCTGAAGTCAAGAAGGTTGATACCTCCAACTCCACTCTTCTTTCTTAAGATTGCTTTGGCTATTCTGGGTCTTTTGTGCTTCCATACGAATTGTGAAATATTTTGTTCTAGTTTTGTGAAAAATGCCATTAGTAATTTGATTAGATTTAATAATTTTCTGATAGTATTTTAGCATTTTCTATGTATAGTATACTTTGTCTGCAAACAGTGAGCATATTACTTCTTCTTTTCCAATCTGAATTCCTTTTATTTTGTTTTCTTTACTATGTGGTTTTGAGAAAGATCATGCATGCCAGATACCCTGGGTAAACATGCTTATGCTTCTGATCCTGCTTATTCTTGACTCCTGAATAAGTGATGTGACAGCTGGAGCTGGAGCAGGAATACTGCAACATGAAGGAAAAGAGAAATGCTGGCTTTCACAATACTGAGCCACTTAACCAATACAAAAACTGCTTATTTCTACAGCCTTGATAAGAAGAAAATAAACTAGGATAGCACTATTTGCTTAATCCATTGTTTGTTAGGCAATGTGTTAATTGCTGCCAAAAAAGCATTTCTAACTGCTAGGCTTCCCTTTCTCACACATATGTATTTCAATTTTAGCTTTGAAGTGCTAAATTTGTAGAACAATAAGCTCTTGCCATGGGTCATTATATTCAAAGGACATGAGGTCAGGATTTTTATCTTGATTAGTATATAGTGGCTACTTCCCTAAGGTCACTCTTCTTCCTAAAGGACCTTCCTTATCTATTCTATATTTTTAATGACTTGTTGACACTTCTGTTTGCCATTATCAGAACTAAAATCTTTAAGGGCAAGGTCCCTACTACCTTCTATCTTTGGTACCCGAGACACTTAGCAGAGTGTTTGGCACATGATAGTCTCCAATGTCAAGTACAGATGTGAGAGTTGGATCATAAAGAAGGCTGAGCACTGAAAAACTGATGTTTTCAAATTGTGGTGCTGGAGAAGACTCTTGAGATTGCCTTGGAAAGCAAGGAGATCATCCCAGGCAATCCTAAAGGAAATCAGCCCTGAATATTCATTGAAAGGATTGATGCTGAAGCTGAAGCTTTAATAGTGTGGCCACCTGACGGGAAAAGCTGACTCACTGGAAAAGACCCTGATGCTAGGAAAGATTGAGAGCAGGAGGAGAAGGAGGAGACAGAGGATAAGACTGTTGGATGGTATCTTCAACATGATGGTAATGAATCTGAGCAAACTCCAGAAGATCGTGAAGGACAGGAAGCCTGATGTGCTGCCGTCCATGGGTTCGCAAAGAGCTGGACATAACTGAGCAACTGAACAGCAAGTCTCCAATGAATGTTACTTGATTACATACATACATATGCATGCGTCAGTTGCTCAGTTGTGTCTGACTTTTTGCTACCCCATGGACTATAACCTGCCAGACTCCTCTGTCCATGGCATTTTTCAGGCAAGATACTGGAGTGGGTTGCCATTTCCTACTCCAATAACATACATATACATGTAACTAATTGGATCCTGCTCTGAATCAAATGGCTGACTTAGGGATGACCCACTCAGTATGTCATCTCTTCCAGGTATTGAAAAATAGGTATGAATTTTCAGGAAGGAAATAATCAACAAAAGGCCAAAATCAATAATATCACATGTTTTATCTAACAACATACAATGTAAACCTTTGCCCAAATCTCTGGGATAAAATTTACAGGTGAAAAGGTAAACCCATTCACGCACTTTTCCTTCTTCTGAACCCCTTTAGCAATTGTACTCTGCATCATTTACAGAGACCAGTGTCATGAGTCCAAAGTAAAAGCAGTGATTCTAACCACACATAATCTGTATAAATTAACTCCTCTGAGCAGTAGTTATGCCAAGAGCACTTCATTAACCTATAAAGCTCATAACTTTCATCACCACATTATCCCTGCTCACCACCAAAAAAGTATTTTTAAAAAAGACCTAAAAGAATCTGCCTGCAATACAAGAGACCTGGGTCCAATTCCTGGGTTGGGAAGATCCCTTGGAGAAGAGAAAGGCTACCCACCCCAATATTCTGGCCTAGAGAATTCCGTGGACTCTACAGTCCATGGGATCGCAAACAGTAGGACATGACTGAGTGACTTTCACTTCAATTCAAAACTAAAAACAATTTGCTTGACATGAATACAGAATGGACACACAACCTCTAGAAAGATCTTCCAATCGTTTTAATCTTTTTATTGATCAGATGCCTATTAAGCTTTATAACATGTCAGTAACTTTTAAGAATTTCAGACAGAAAAATGATTGCATGAACATCACTCCCCTCTTAAAGAGGGTGAAGTGAATTAACAATAAACCAGATTAACAATTCTAAACTCCTCTTACATAGAAATTCGGGAATACGTGCCATATCCAGAACTCGGTTTATTCAACCATCGAAGTCAATATGATCTTTTAATCTTTAAATGTTAATTCATTCATTCAACAAATGTCTACTAAGAATGACTTCTCTGAGCCCCCACCCTCCACACACTCATCATTTCCTTAAGTACTATCAGTGAAACTTCTGATTTAATAGAGAAGACAAATAAATAAGCACTTCAATTTCTTCTGATGAGTATTTTCAAAGAATCTAATATTTTTATTAATATTTATGTTTAGTTCCTTTTTTTTTTAAATTTTATTTTTTTATTAAATTTTAAAATCTTTAATTCTTACATGTGTTCCCAAACATGAAACCCCCTCCCACCTCCCTCCCCATAACATCTCTGTGGGTGATCCCCATGCACCAGCCCCAAGCATGCTGTATCCTGCGTCAGACATAGACTGGCGATTCAATTCTTACATGATAGTATACATGATAGAATGCCATTCTCCCAAATCATCCCGCCCTCTCCCTCTCTCTCTGAGTCCAAAAGTCCGTTATACACAGCTTTGTCTTTTTTCCTGTCTTGCATACAGGGTCGTCATTGCCATCTTTCTAAATTCCATATATATGTGTTAGTATACTGTATTGGTGTTTTTCTTTCTGGCTTACTTCACTCTGTATAATCGGCTCCAGTTTCATCCATCTCATCAGAACTGATTCAAATGAATTCTTTTTAACGGCTGAGTAATACTCCATTGTGTACATGTACCAAAGCTTTCTTATCCATTCATCTGCTGATGGACATCTAGGTTGTTTCCATGTCCTGGCTATTATAAACAGTGCTGCGATGAACATTGGGGTACATGTGTCTCTTTCAATTCTGGTTTCCTCGGTGTGTATACCCAGCAGTGGGATTGCTGGGTCATAAGGTAGTTCTATTTGCAATTTTTTAAGGAATCTCCACACTGTTCTCCATAGTGGCTGTACTAGTTTGCATTCCCACCAACAGTGTAGGAGGGTTCCCTTTTCTCCACACCCTCTCCAGCATTTATTGCTTGCAGATTTTTGGATCGCAGCCATTCTGACTGGTGTGAAGTGGTACCTCATTGTGGTTTTGATTTGCATTTCTCTGATAATGAGTGATGTTGAGCATCTTTTCATGTGTTTGTTAGCCATCCGTATGTCTTCTTTGGAGAAATGTCTATTTAGTTCTTTGGCCCATTTTTTGATTGGGTCGTTTATTTTTCTGGAATTGAGCTGCATAAGTTGCTTGTATATTTTTGAGATTAGTTGTTTGTCAGTTGCTTCATTTGCTATTATTTTCTCCCATTCAGAAGGCTGTCTTTTCACCTTGCGTATATTTTCCTTTGTTGTGCAGAAGCTTTTAATTTTAATTAGATCCCATTTGTTTATTTTTGCTTTTATTTCCAGAATTCTGGGAGGTGGATCATAGAGGATCCTGCTGTGATTTATGTCTGAGAGTGTTTTGCCTATATTCTCCTCTAGGAGTTTTATAGTTTCTGGTCTTACATTTAGATCTTTAATCCATTTTGAGTTTATTTTTGTGTGCGGTGTTAGAAAGTGATCTAGTTTCATTCTTTTACAAGTGGTTGACCAGTTTTCCCAGCACCACTTGTTAAAGAGATTGTCTTTACTCCATTGTATATTCTTGCCTCCTTTGTCAAAGATAAGGTGTCCATATGTGTGTGGATTTATCTCTGGGCTTTCTATTTTGTTCCATTGATCTAAGTACTATCAGTGAAACTTCTGATTTAATAGAGAAGACAAATAAATAAGCACTTCAATTTCTTCTGATGAGTATTTTCAAAGAATCTAATATTTTTATTAATATTTATGTTTAGTTCCTTATTTTTTATTAATATTTATTCTAAAAATTAAAATATTGCAAAGAAGCTACTTGTGGGTGATGGATATTTTAATATTTGAACATTTAAGTTTAGAACCTCAATTCAGCTATTAACTATGTCATCTGAAGGATAAAAGCAAAACACATAGTAAATATCCAAGAATTATTTCTTTTCTTTTTCCCTTGTGAAAGTCAGGGATGAAAATGCAAAAGAATCCAAAGCACTGCTCAGATCATTTATATACCTACAAAGTGAGTTTCACAAAGCACCACAAAAACAAATGTATTCTTTTCTCACCGCTTCCCTTGCATTTCTTGCCTATAGAGCTTATTCTTCTCTATCCCTTCGGAAGTAATTGAAAGCCAGTGCCTTGACTTTTAGATTGTTCATAGATAAAAACTGCTTCCTTCACTTTAGAACCAAAAGACAAAAACAAACAACAATAACAACAATCCACTAAACCCCCACAGAATTAGGTTCTATATAATGGTCAAAATCCTGATGTCCACCTGGGTTAAAGTTTTTCCCCTCCCCCAGCCTCGAAGGGCAGCAAGAGGAGCCAGGGAAGCCTGCAGTGGGAGCTGGCAGGCTGCCTCCTCTCTGCTCAGCCAGTTCTGCATCCTCAACCTCCCTCCACCTCAATCAGGAGATGAGTCCAACAGGTCAGAGATAGAAGACATGGCAGGATAAGAAAAGTCCTATGTGAACTGGTCTCATTTAGCGTTGCTTTTTCCTGGGTTTAGTAGGTGCTCAGAGCTGTCTTTTCTAATCTCATTTTAATCAGTTCTGTGAAGACCCTTGGATCTGGAGGATTTCTGATTGCAAAGTATGACCTGCTTCTGATGAGGCTTTCATGACTGAACAGTTACTACCCTACTTCAAGCCCCTGGCTCGATGTCCCTGACGGGTGGAGTCTGATTGCCCTCCTCTCCAGTGAGGGATGGACCCTAGGGTGGGTTCCAACGCAGAGATGAAGACAGAAGGGATGACATGTGATTTCCATGGCCAGGTCAGGCAGGACCCTGCTCTTGCCTGCTCTCGCGTACATTACATTCAGATTTCACCTAGCCTGTTGTATGTGAATTAGGAAATGGTGTCTCGTCCAGACTGATGAATTACAAAAGAGTAACCCCCAACCAGGTTGATGCAGCCACACACATAAGCACCGGGTCAGCAGTTCTTTTTCATCCTTCAACTAGGCACCTTTGAGCACAACCATACTGCCACACTTCCCTGGTGGTTCAGAATGTAAAGAATCCACCTGCAATGCAGAAGACCTGGGTTCAATCCCCGGGTTGGAAAAATCCCCTGGAGGAGGGCAAGACAAACCATTCCAGTATTTTTGCCTGGAGAAGCCCCATGGACAGAGGAGCCTGGCAGGCTACAGTCCATGCGGTCACAAAGAGTTGGACATGACTGAGCAACTAAGCACAGCACACTACCACAGTCCCATGCCCTTCATAGACTGTCTAAGGGGCACTCAAAGTTTCTCCACCGAGCGCTTCTGGTTAGAATCCAAGCGAACACATCTCCTGTTCTGTGTGCTCACCACCACCCGCACACACATACACATACACAGAGAAGAGCAAGCCCTTCTACCTGTCATAGGTGGCAGTGCAGTTACCTGCCAAGTTCAGCTTCATTTCAGCCCTCTGGGAAACAGATCTGCACCCAGTCTCTTGCATTTTCTATTTTTCTGCTATGAATTTAAAAGCAAATCTATTACATCACCATAATTCCAAAGGAACGTAGCAACGGTTTCCCTGAAGCAGCAGCACCCTCACTAGAGTTGAAGTAAGGAGACAGCACGTAACTGCCCCCATCCTGTACCTGCATATTGAGAGCACCCCCAAAACTCTCTCAATTCCAGTTTCCTATCTCTCTCAGCTTCTTGGACTTTAACTCTTTCATAATCCACATGGCTTAAAGATATTCCATTCAAACCCAGCACAGGGCATCTGAAAACTGCTTTGCCACCTGGGGTAGTTGGCACTCCCTTGCCTTGGAGCTCCAATCAAAATTAAGACTAGAATATTTTAACTTTTATATTGTGTAACAGTAATTAAAATCAGAACATACGAAAGATCCAAGGAGGAACATTTTGAAAGAAGTTGAAAAAAAGAGATATTTCTAAGCAAATTAGATATAAACTTTAATATTTTAAATATGTGCATTATGTATTTACAGAGATGTGTGTATTAGTCCTCCAGAACTGGTCACTCCTATTCTGGAAAAAGAGTTACAGAAGGGAATTTAACAGTCACATGGCAGATGAGTGAGGGAAGACTGATACAGGAGATACTGGCCAGATGATTGGAGGGTTCACATAATTTAATGCCCAAACCCCACACTTTCCAGAAACAAAGTAAGCAATGTGAACTCACTAACCTGACAGGTGTAAGCCAGCACTGTTCCAGACAAACTGGACACCCCACGTTTGAATCAAAATAACTGCACACCCCTGACTGGAAGTAGAAGCCAGCAAAGAAATTGATCTCTGGATTGACCCAATCAGAGGACATTCACATCAAAAAGAACATTAGTGAGAGTCAACTCTGGATCAGAATGGGAACATGGAAGGGATTTTTATTTGTAATTAACAATGACAACACATCAAACCTCAATGTTCTTTCTGAATGAAGAATGGTATGCTTTATGGGCCACATTCAACAGGCATTTTACCAGAAGTTGAAGCACTGGCTGTAAAACAACTTAAGAAGGAATATCACAATTAATCATTCAAATAAATATAGATGAATTAGTAAAAAATTAACTAATAAAAATATAAACTAGAAAGAGTGGTCTAGATGTCCAAACACATATGTGAATTGAACAAATTTTATAAAGGCCATAAACATACTCTACTAAGGTACTTAAAACAGGGGACTAGAATTGTTTAGACTTGGAACCCAGCTAGAATACTTAGGGGAGGATGGGGAAAAGGGAGAGACTTCATTTCCAACTGGTATGCCACTTAGCTAGAAACTGTACTTCATTTCTATCCCTTGAAGCTTTTAAAAGGAACTTGGAAAGATACACATACATATGCACATACACACACACCAAATAAATATTAAAAATTAAAGCTATGTTCCCAGTCAATGATAAATTTAAGTTAAATTAAAAAGGAAGAATTAAAGTATAAGACTAACTGCCTTCAAGTAAACATTATGCTTGGCTTGACAATTAAGTTACCATTAAGTTAAATAAAACTATAAACTAGAGACCAATAGTGGTAACTAGCAATTAGTTGCACATAGCTAACATGGTACTTGCTAATCCTCAAAATAATTCTGAGGGATGAGAAATTATTATCCACATTGTACAGATGATGAAACCCAGATACTGTGAGTTTAAAAGACTTGCCCAAGGTCACAAAACTAGGAAGCAATGGCAATTCCAGATTTTAATTCAGGGAGCATGCTTCCACCAGGCTGAAAAGCCCTTACATTCATCAATCTTTTGTGTGTGTGTGGGAGAGGAAAAAGGGAAAGTGTCCCATAACAGCAGATCTGGTAACAGATTGATAATTTGCTTCAGTATTTCAGTCATTACACATCACCAATCTTAGTGTTAAACAGGCTACATACAGGCTATGGCAATGCAGTTCAGCATATACATCAGGGCTTTCTTTGTACAAACATAGCTACTTTTGCAATGAAATTTTAAAAATCACATCTCTGTTCAATTTCAGCTGACTCTGATAAACTCTTAGAAAAGCAAAAATGTATCTTCTGGAACAGTCTGAAGAAGAAGAAAAAAAAAAAAACTGCCAGCGTGGCTCTGTGGGTATCTGAAGACCTCGCAGTATATACAACTTTATCTTCTCCATTGTTGTGTCACTGTTCCTTGATGTACAGTCGTCTATTGGAAAGACATTGTGAAAATTCTCTTATGAAAGTCAAATGTGTTTGTGGTGAGATAATAGCAATGCAGTACAAAGGAAGAGTGATTCTTCTTCTATTTGGGCACTCCTATTGCAGTCCAGAAAGAATGGTATTGGAAGGGGAACTTCGAGCATTTTTACAGATCCACTATTAAATAACATTTTAATTTTTAATATATTCAAGTTTCTAGTTTTAGTGACATTCACAATGAAATATACAAGTATTTTTTAAATATCCTTGGCTCTCTAAAAGAATCAGTGGTAAATTGTTTCTGTAGTCTAAATGTTCTGGCTGGCTTACAAAAGCAGGCAGTTGTTTAACAAGTTAACATTAAATATTAAAGAATAAATGTAGCATTAAAGCATTAAGTTTAATTGTCTCTGGATACAGGTAACTCAGGCCTTGGTTAACACAAAGTTAGTATATTAGGGTGGGGAAATTATTGACAGTGAATTTTCATTTTGAAATTATACATAGAAAGAGGCCTGGAATTTCATGTTTAGGATTTTATTTGCAGCTCGGAGTCTATTACAGCTATTTCTGTGTGCCTTTTCTCTTTTGTGCCTACGTCACCGATTTTAGGTTATTTATTTAATTTTAAGAAGAAAGAAGAGGTTCTGTAAAAAACGTTGTGTCTGCTAACCACAAGTAGGACTAGAAAAGAACTAATGTGGGGGAGGGAGGGTCGCTGCCAGCAGGCGGTGTAGAAACATCTGATGATAAGAAAGGAGATTATACAGCACTCCCCTCTAATCTTATCCCACCCAAGAAATTTGGGAGAATGCGAAAAAACAGCAGCCCAGCATTTTTGAAGGGGCGTGGTTTCCCTCCAGGGGCTGTCCAATCGAATTCCTTCAGAGGGAGCTATCCCGAGAAGATTGATGAGGGTTGCTAGGAAACAGGAGCGTCCCCCGCCCGTCTGACCCAGAGATTGTTCTGCACAAGCCCTCTCCAGGGGCTCTCAATGTGCAGTTGAGCGGCGTGTGGGGCAGAGCTGCACATCGGCCTTCCAAGCTCGCTCCCTCTGTCTCCTCCAGCCCGGTTGCACTGGGGCCACAGGAGAGTTCTTCCAGGGCTGACAGTCCCGGCTCTCCCGCAGGCCACGAGCTCGAGCAGAGCTTCAAAGTTAGAGCCTCCGACCTCCCTGCTGCCCCTATTCCCCTCCACCCGACCCCTCCGAAATTCACCAGCCTTTGCAGGCACTGCTTCAGGATTCTAAACAGAGAGGTAAAGCCACCAGCAAAATCGCCCTGACTTTCTGTATAATAATCCTCCCCTCTGGGTACCCTGGCTCACTGAAGACTCTGCAGATACACCCCTGTTAAGGGGGGGAGAAAGGGGGACGAAGAGGGAAAGGGGAAACGAGAGGGTAAGAAAGGAGCAAAAGAAAAGAAGGAGAGGATGCCTCTGCCAAGAGAGTCCCAATTAGATGCGAAGGTTTCAGCCCGGCCAAGGTGAAGGAAAGTTGCTACCTTGCTGGGAAGTGGGTTTGCCCCTAAGGAGGGCAGGCAGACACTCGACAGAGAACTGCTCCCCTCCCCTCCTTGGAAGACCACTGCACCCCCCTCCCCTTTTCCCAACCTCCTCCCTCTCTTCTCCTCCCACCCTCCCTTTTCCCACTCCCCACTGACTCGGAAGCCTGGATGCTCTGCCACCGGGCAGGGGTCCAGCACGCAGCCTGGAGGGGGCGGGGGCAGGGGGCACTGTGACAGGAAGCGGAGCGCACAAGTTGGCCATTTCGGGGGCAAAATAAGTTCTCCCTTGGATTGGGAAAGGACAAAGCCGGCAAGCTACCTCTTTTGTGTCGGATGAGGAAGACCAACCATGAGCCAGAGCCCGGGTGCAGGCTCGGCCGCCACTGCTGCCACCGCGGTCCGCTCCAGTCCCTGCCAGGAGTTGTCGGTGAGAGGTAAGGGGCCCCGAGGAGGACGTGTCCCTCTGGAGGGCGCCCAGCGAAGGCGCGGAGGCTCGGGTGCCGTGCCGCGTGGGGCAGGCACAGCCCATAAAGTTGAGGCAGAGCCCGGACCAGTCTCTACCTTTCTGCCAGGGGTGGGGAGGGTGGGGGGCAGCGGCAAGGTGGGTGTGCGTGAATGAGAGTTTGTGTGTGTACGCGCTCATCTATGACTCCGGGAGGGAGGCAGGTTTCCGGGTACATATCGGGAGCCAAGGGTTGGAGAGGTGGAGGGACTGACGAGCGCTCGCAGACCCCCAG
This sequence comes from Capricornis sumatraensis, assembly GCF_032405125.1. NCBI lineage: Eukaryota > Metazoa > Chordata > Mammalia > Artiodactyla > Bovidae > Capricornis > Capricornis sumatraensis. Next base: position 38,700,237 of record NC_091073.1, on the reverse strand, counting down.
AGAGACCAGTCTCACCAGCCAACCACCTCCAGCTCTGCTCTCGGCTCCGGGATACGTTTCTATCGGGGGGGAGGGGGGGTTCCCCCAGTTTTGTGCACAGGAAAACGTGCGGTGACTGGCTGCCACACAGGCGGTTTCATGTGGGTGTGGAGGTTGCCAGGCGAGGTGGGCAGCGGTCAGCGGAGCTGGTCCGCGTAGCAGCTGGGAGACGCAGTACTGCCAGAGGTTGGCTCTCCTGCAAGCACGCCTGGCAAGGATGCTTAACTCATGCCCTCCGCTCCTTTTGGCTTGAGCGCAAAATCAAAGAGCCAGACTGGGAGCATATCTCTTCGTCAATCCTATTCCATTTTCTTTTCTGACAGTGAGATAACTCAGAGAGGGCGGGATCCAGAAATAGACTAGGTAATATACCCAATAAGCTCCTTTCTTAAGGATTTCATTTAGATTTCCTTCTAGTTCCTTCCCTGGATTAGCAAGCGTAGAGGATTCCCAAAGGTGTAGCACTCTCAGGTAGATATCTTAAGGGGACATGCCCCTGCCTTTTTAGTATTTTAAAGCATTGTAAATGTTAATAACAAACAATAAAACTATATACTTCTAACAATCTGCACTCAAGTGCTCAGCTAATTTGCTAGTAAAATTATTTATACTGCTATCTGAATAGTGCTATGTTTGACATATACAGATAGTTACATATCAGTATATTGGAAGTTGAGGTTTCTGTGAGTTAAGGATCTCAGCAGTAGTTTGTTACTTTTAAATTTCTCTGCTTAAATTTCTCTGTGCTACATGATCTTAGAACTAGAACTATTTATTAGAGCTATGTTGTGTTTCTTTGGAAGAAAAAAGCATTGATTAGTACAGAAATATTGTTCATTTACTCAAATTTAGGTCTGCTTTGGTTTATCTGATTACATATTTTAAGACTGTTACTTAGACTCTAATTGTTCATGGAAACATACGTAATATTGGCATGACAAGAAAACAGACCCTAAACTCTGGTGGATTACACACTTCCTACCAAAGATGTTTAGGATACTCTATTAGTTAATGATTCTATAGTACTATGCACATTTTTCCTCAAAGCAACCCAATAGAATTTGAATAGATTTGTGAAGTATTATAACATCAGACTTCAATAAAGTGATCTGTTCCCTTCCATCATGGCAATGTCTGGTATTTACAAAGATTTCTCACACCTGTAGGTTTTGTGTGTCCACCCTTTCAAGTTCTGACCAAGCAGGAATACATGGGTATTTTGAATAGACATGCCCTAAGACTTGATTGCTGTTCAGAGTAACTCAGATGCTCAGGATGGAAACAGGAGAAGTCTTGAAATTTATATTTTCACAAATAAGACAATGAAAAATTCAGAGTATCTACATTCATTGGGCTAAAAAGAATGATAAATGGTAAGAATACCTTTTAAAACTGATAACCCCTCCCCTCAAAAAAAAAACTATGTATAAAGGCTCCTGTTATATGGGCTAGATGCATACCAATGAAATGTGAAACTCAGCTTGTAGAAAACTATGCCAACGCAAGCAATAAATTATATGTGGAGACAGGAAGAGAAACTCACCTATTAATGGCATTTTTTAGACTTCAGAAATATCTATAATCAATACATTGAGAAAAGAGATGGAAGGCTACATAAACAGAAAACATTATACATAATGAAAATACATCCCATTGTCTTTTTTTTAAGTTGCAGTGTACACCTGAAAAGAGGGTAAGTCAATGACTTTTCCCCACAATTATCAAACATCTGAATGAGCCCCACTCTGAGTTTACTCACTGCAATTAAAATTGGTAAGGTGAGCAAGTGCACTGATGGAATAAAAAGCAGTAATCTTTATTTTTATGAAATTTAAATTAATACTTTTATTGAGGGAAAGAACTAGGATAATTGTCAGAAGGCCACCTATCTTGCTTCTCTACTTCATGACAAGTAATCATCTAGAACCACATAAGAGCAAGGGCAGTCTTAGTTTGAAAGATTCCCAGCAATCACATTTTTTTTACAACTCCCCCAGGTACCTTTTTCTCTTTCTTGTTTTATGTCAAATTCTTTTTATCAAATTAAACCATTTTCTCTTTCTCATCCACAGTTACAAAATGGTACATGATTTTTTTTTTTTTTTTCTCCACAGTTGTAGTTACCTCCTGCCAAACTATAGCCCATTATCTTGGGGATAAAATGTTTCAATTTGTTGTCCTACACTTGACAAGTTCCCAAGATACCATTAAACAAAAGAAAATTAATACCTAACCTCCACTGAAAGCCAGGACAGTGTGCATTTATGCACACTGGAATATGGCCAGAGTTCCAAAGTAAGGTTTTCTTTTTTTTTCCTCCAGGGTTTACTCCTCTCAAAAGTAGTAATGTTTACTCATAGTTCTCTCACTTTGCTATTTTACACTGAGCTTAGTGTGCATTTTCATCTTTTCTGAGATTCTGCTAAATGCATCCAATTCTGTATTACATGAATTTGTTGAAATTGCTCCCAAGAAGTAGCATAAAATTGTAGAAGATTATCCACCAAGACTGAACACATAAAATGAGTACAATCATACTCACAATGGAGACGGCAGAAACTATTAAGTCATCCCTCTCCTTCTTCATCTCGTATAGTCTTGGTCTCTACAGCACATTATGTTTTAGAGTACTTCAGTCCAGTCTGATTTTAAATGGCTCAAGTAATGACCCCTATCATCTTTGAAAGATTCTTTCACAGTTTAATAGTTCTCCCTATCAAAAACTTTTGTTGTGATATTCAGTCTAATTTTCCCTTGGTCCCATTTGATCCTGTAATTTATTCCCTATTATAATCCCTCTGGACCAGTTCATTCTTTTACCTGATTTACACTCTCTATCCAACCTTTATACAGGATTTGTAAAATACAAAAGCTTTATAAAGTTACAGGAGAGAAAGGTCACAGTTTTATATCTGGACATCTTTTCTAAATATTTCAGACACATCCTCAGGTCATTCATGTGTATGTGTGTGACTGTATATTCTCAATAATTTATTTTAGCAATGCAAGTGTGGAGAAATTTTTCATCTTTGACATTTATGACCTATGTCAATATGAAGATGATCCCTTCTAAGTAATGTGCTATGTGGATGCACATTTATGAGACATTTTCATTGCAAATTTGGTGTCAACAGAACCCTGTCAACGCCCACACTACAAAGGAGTTCTGTGACATGCTGGTCTGATGCTCCACTGAGCCCCAGAAGCTGTTGTCATGTAAATTCCACTATTGAAATGAAAATTATTTCCATAATTAATAAGATGTGCTAGGAATATAATAGTGTATATACTTATTAATAAATGCATACATTAACATTATCCAGCAATTCTGTTAGAACACAGTAGCCCTTTCATACTAAAACAATCTGAAAAGCCAGCAAAATTCAGCTTGAATTCATCACTTTCCTGTATCATGAAGAGTAAGCTCAAATCATGCATACATCAATATGGAGTCTATTTAGATTTATAGGGAGGTACCATATGCGAAGGTTACTTTAAAAATAGGAAAGCCTGCAATAACCACGAGAGAAACAGGTTTTCACTTTGTTCACTTAAAAATCTGGTTCCAAGACATCCTTGTGTAGGATTCTTTAAGAGTCTTGAGCAAATATCTTGGTAGACTTGCCATCCCACTCAAATGTTTCTTCAAGTCCCAGGCATCGAAAAGCCAATTCTGCCAGACAGTGGAGGAATAAATGACAGAACTCAAGAAATAAATTTCTAGGTTATATTTGGTGAAATATACAACAAAGAATAAGATAAATCAGCAACTAAAAACACAATTTAGTGCTGTCTTCTTTACTGCGTGGTGAGCATTAACATTGGAGGTAGAAACATTCATATGGATTGTTAAGAAAACAGAACAGAGAAGTAGCATCCCAAAACTGAATATAGCTTCAGAGGAGTAAAATTAGACTGCAAGGGATAAATAACTTTTAAGCCCAGTATTCTCCCTTCTGAAGCCCCAAAGTGTTTTTATAGTGCCATTCATCACATCGTGGTGAGTACCCTCAAAATGATTTTCCTTAGAAACAAAGGAGAAATCAATTCTCTTGGTACAGGCAAAGTAGGCCATTAATATACTTGTGACTTCTCCTTGGGACAGAGCCCTTCTAAGAAGTCTGAGTCTACACAGAAAGTAATAGGTCCTCACCAAATGAGTAATCTTTCTACTGAGCTGGAAACTGCACACTGAGCTTTTAGGAACAGAACACAGGAAAAGATCTTGAAAACATTAAGATAGAATCTATTCAAGCAGAGACTAAAATATAATGTTTGGAAATAAAATCATATATAAAGAGAAGTACCTCCACGGAAAGCTCACATTTTTATTCCTTATTAGAATTTACTTCACTATCATTGCCTTTGCACAATATTGCCTTTGCCACAGCCTCTCCACACACACAAACACAACATTCGAGTAAATTCAATTGGAAGAGTACAGGTATGTACCAGAGAGAAAATTTCAAAACTTTGACACTAGACACACAGCTTGAAAAAATATTACAACTTATATATATGTAGCATGGGAGTAGTACTAACAGTTTTGACCAGATTACCCTAAAAAGAGGTTAAAGAAAAGGTGGCTAATAGGGAAGCAATCAATGAGTAAATATTATTAAGCATCTGTATATGCCAAACAAGATTCAGGACATACAAATGAGGACATAAAAAATGTTAATACACACACTAAATCTCATAAACATATAAAGTTGAAGGTATTCCAAAAATAAATTTGAAACTCTTGAGTAGGGAAGAGGTTACCAGAATTATCAACTAAACAAAAAAGTCTATTCCATCATTTAAAAGATGTATTTAGACTTAAAATTCCATATATAGATATTCCAGCACTCTGTGGAGGCACTCTGTCAGATGTTTTAAGGTGAAAAAACTATCATAATATCATAATAACAGATAATTACTGACCCATGGCCATCTTCTGAAAACTCTGCTAAACCACTGCATTTCCTAATTTAATACTCACAAGAACCCTATGAGGTAGGTACTGTAACCCCCAGTTAGTAGAAGAAAGAGAGGCCCAGAGGTAAATTTTCTGCAGTTCCGATAGTTAACAAGATAAGCACTAGAATTCAAAACTTACTTCCTTGTCCCATGTCCCATTCTGTTTGCTACTGTGCTACACTGCCTCCCAAGTTTATGTTTTTGTGCAGGGATTTCATTTCATGCATCAAATATTTTCTGAGCTCCAAGTAGAGGGACATACTTTGGTTAAAAAAGAGACAGAGAGAGAGAGACGGATGGTGAGAGAAACAGAGTCAGAACAGAATTTGACAAGCTCCGTCTCTCTTCACCCTGAGAGAGACACAATCTCTTCTGAGGGGCAAAGAAATGCAAACGAAGGAAATGAACTAAAAAATTATTTACACATAATTAAAAGAACTAAGGGGGGGAAGTGAGAATCAGAAAATTCTGTGAAGATGATAGGTTTATTAACAAACTGAGAAATAAACATTAGATATGCAAATATGACAGAACTATGTTTTCCTGGAGCCTGATTTCAGTGGACATTGCTATCTGTAAAACTTAATCCAGGTAGCAAACAGCCAGCAAGGGGATGAAAGGCAGTTTTGCTTGTTAAGGCTAAAATGATTATATTTCTCTTTACAGCCAAACTACTTCCTACCAAATAAATGAGCTGGTAAAAATGGTTTGTAGACTAGTACAAGTTTGAAATTTCTTCACCCAGCTGAAGCAGTCATTCATCTTTATCTAAGAAACTCTGAGCATTTCACACCTTTGGGCATTTATTCTTAATATAAACAACAACTTGAAAAAGGATGGACTCAAAGTTTCCAGATTTTAAACACACTAAGAACAAGAGAGGCAAAGTGACCTGCTGGTGATTCCGAAGGCTCAGTAGGGCGGCTCTGGGAAGACCCACAGACTTCATGAGTCTCTGACCTGGGTACTTCCCCACAGGCAGGAAACCTGCTGTCTTGTCGCATGAATTAATAGTTCATTTCAGACAACCAGAGAGCTGAAATAGGAGTCTTTACTTGAAAGTCTTTCTCTGATTTGTGCTACTTCATGGACATAAAACACAAATGGGTATCACAGATCTGTCTCCCCATCTGGTGGAGGCTGTTTCTTTTGATTGTTAACAATACATAGCAGATAGATTATTAGTAATATTTTGTATTTTGCTCAACAGTTTCAATGTACCATGTGTTGGTGAATATAACATAATGAAAACTGCTTTCACAAAATATGTCGAAATAAATGCCAGTTTGGGAGATGACACTCCAGGGTCAGAAACAGTTGGAATTTGTATCTGTCTCAAGGAGAAAATGAGATCTGGAGAATATAATTAGCAATTTCTATTTTGAAGCATCTTATTTTTCCTGAAAAAAGCAAAGACCCTCTACAAGCTGATACATTAATCCCAGTGATTTCTGTCAAATCCAGATATACTGCTGGCCAGACCATACCTCACTTCAGAATTAAGGAGTCAAGACATGGGACTTAGATCCTACACATCTCCTCCACAGACATTGCTCAAGAGCTACCCTTGGGAAAGATGTTTAAAAGAGTGTTAAATCCCCAACTCCCTCCAAAAGGATCTCTCCCTTAGTTCCTTACAGTCTCTGAACTTTACCTCAGTTCAGTTCAGTCGTTCAGTCATGTCCATCTCTGCAACCCCATGAATCATAGCATGCCAGGCCTCCCTGTCCATCACCAACTCCCAGAGTTCACTCAGACTCACGTCCATTGAGTCGGTGATGCCATCCAGCCATCTCATCCTCTGTCATCCCTTTCTCCTCCTGCCCTCAATCCCTCCCAACATCAGGGTCTTTTCCAATGAGTCAACTCTTCCCATGAGGTGGCCAAAGTACTGGAGTTTCAGCTTTAGCATCATTCCTTCCAAAGAAATCCCAGGGCTGATCTCCTTTAGAATGGCCTGGTTGGATCTCCTTGCAGTCCAAGGGACTCACAGGAGTCTTCTCCAACACCACAGTTCAAAAGCATCAATTCTTCGGTGCTCAGCCTTCTCCACAGTCCAACTCTCACATCCATACATGACCACAGGAAAAACCATAGCCTTGACGAGACGGAACTTTGTTGGCAAAGTAGTGTCTCTGCTTTTCAATATGCTATCTAGGTTGGTCATAACTTTCCTTCCAAGGAGTAAGCGTCTTTTAATTTCATGGCTGCAGTCACCATCTGCAGTGATTCTGGAGCCCAGAAAAATAAAGTCTGACACTGTTTCCACTGTTTCCCCATCTATTTCCCATGAAGTGATGGGACCAGATGCCATGATCTTAGTTTTCTGAATGTTGAGCTTTAACGCAACTTTTTCACTCTCCTCTTTCCCTTTCAACAAGAGGCTTTTTAGTTCCTCTTCATTTTCTGCCATAAGGGTGGTGTCATCTGCATATCTGAGGTTATTGATATTTCTCTCTGCAATCTTGATTCCAGCTTGTGCTTCTTCCAGTCCAGCGTTTCTCATGATGTACTCTGCATAGAAGTTAAATAAGCAGGGTGACAATATACAGCCTTGACATACTCCTTTTCCTATTTGGAACCAGTCTGTTGTTCCATGTCCAGTTCTAATTGTTGCTTCCTGACCTGCAAATAGGTTTCTCAAGAGGCAGGTCAGGTGGTCTGGTATTCCCATCTCTTTCAGAATTTTCCACAGTTTATTGTGATCCACACAGTCAAAGGCTTTGGCATAGTCAATAAAGCAGAAACAGATGTTTTTCTGGAACTCTCTTGCTTTTTTCATGATCCAGCGGATGTTGGCAATTTGATCTCTGGTTCCTGCCTTTCCTAAAACCAGCTTGAACATCTGGAAGTTCATGGTTCACGTACTGCTCAAGCCTGGCTTGGAGAATTTTGAGCATTACTTTACTAGAGTGTCAGATGATATTTCATGCAAGAAATGTGAAAGACCATATATGTTTAGGTCCATGTAGTTCACCAATCTTCCAACACATTGGATTTAAAGGTTCATCTCTTTCAGAAAAGCTAACTTCTTCAAGTTTGGTGGGGAGTGGCAGAAAGAACAATTATAATTTTTACCTAATATATAATTTTGTCTAAGTAGAGCCCTTCGATGGAGAAAGCAATGGCAACCTACTCCAGTACTCTTGCCTGGAAAATCCCATTGGCAGAGGAGCCTGGTAGGCTGCATGCAGTCCATGGGGTTGCTAGGAGTCGGACACGACTGAGTGACTTCACTTTCACTTTTTACTTTTATGCATTGGAGAAGGAAATGGCAACCCACTCCAGTATTCATGCCTGGAGAGTCCCAGTGATGGGGAGCCTGGTTGACTGTTGTCTATGGGGTCGCACAGAGTCAGACACAACTGACGCGACTTAGCAGCAGCAGCAGCAGAGCCCTTCGATGGCTATGATTTCCTGAACAAATGTGATGCAGAAATGTGAGAGAAAAGCCATCTTTCCTATAGTTATTGAACAAATGACATCCCGCTAGGAAAGCCATTGAAATGTTAGAGTGTTCCCCTGCCCCACTTTTTTTCCTTCTAAAATTCTAAATGTGTGTCTGTTGCTATGATGTTGCTAGGGAATCTGGTAATTGGAAGTATAGTCATGGGAGGGAAAAGGTTGAGATATATGAAGTAGGACAGAAGGAACCCTGAGGGGCAGAGTCTGAGCAGTTCCCTTCACCCTTCCCTTCCTACGCTCACACTCAGAGCACAAACAATAATCACTCACTTCGTTGTTTGGTTGGTTAGTCATGTCTGATTCCTTGTGACCCCAGAGACTGCAGCATGGCAAGTTTCCCTGTCCGCCACTACCTCCCAGAGTTAGCTCAAGCTCATGTCTGTTATGTCAGTGATGCCATCCAACCATTTCATCCTCTGTCACCCCCTTCTCCTCCTGCCCTCAATCTTTCCCAGCATCAGGGTCTTTTCCAGTGAGTTTCTTCTTGGCACCAGGTGGCCAAAGGATTGGAGCTTCAGCATCAGTCCTTGCAATGAATATTTAGGGTTGATTTCGTTTAGAATTGACTGGTTTGATCTCCTTGCAGTCCAAGGGACTCTCAAGAGTCTTTCTCAGCACCACAATTTTAAGCATGAATTCTTCAGTGCTCAGACTTCTTTATGGTCCGATTCTCACATCCGTACATGACTACTGCAAAAAACCATAGCTTTGACTAGATAGATGGACTTGTTGGCAAAATGATGTTTCTGCTTCTTAATATACTGTCTAGGTTTGTCACAGCTTTTCTTCCAAGGAGCAAGCCACTTACGTTGCTATAAATAGTATTTAGCATATTACTGCCCAGAAGAGCCTACACCAGAATCACTCTGAAGTCTACTTAAAGTGAAGAATACTGAGACAGATCCATTCCAGACTAATTTCCTTTAGGCTGGGATTTGGGAATGCATGTATTAAATATGCGTCCAAGTTACTCAGGCACACTCAAGTTTGAGACACACTACTCTTAGTCAGCCCCAGCTACTATGTATTTGAATACATAGACTGGATGGCTTAAACAACAGTATGGACTTCTCTCAATTCTGGAGGCTGGGAAGTCCAAGATCAAGGTGCCAGCAGATTGGGTTCCTGGTAAGAAGCCCCTTCCTGAAGAACCACCTTCTCTCACTATGACCCCACATGGTCAAGAAAGAGAGTGAGCTCTTGACTCTCTTCCTCCTCTTACAAAAATACTAATCCCAACACTGGAGCCCCTATTCTCATGACCTCACCAGAAGGTCCCATCTCCAAATATCACCACATCGGGGTTACAACTTCAATATGTGAATTTGGTGGGGTGATGAGAGAGACATTTAGTCAGTCCATAAACATTAGACTTAAGAAATGAGGCTCAGCGAATACCCAGTGAAACACTGTACAAAACTATTTCCCATAGCAAGTCCACTTTAAGTATAGTAACAAATGTCCTGAGCCACTTGTTAATTCTGTGAGCCTGAGAATTAATTAATTGTGTCTGCATGCTCAGTTGCCCAGTCATGTTCAACTTTTTGCAACCCCATGGACTGTAGCCCGCCAGGCTCCCCTGGCCATGGGATTGCCCAGGCAAGAATACTGGAGAGGGTTGCCATTTCCTTCTCCAGGGGATCTTCACAGCCCAAGGATCAAACCCAAGTCTCCTATGGCTCCTGCAGTGGCAAGTGAATTCTTTACCACTGAGCCACCTGGGAAGCCCAATTAAGTAAGTTCAGCTAATAACACACTGTCTCTGTGAGTTCTCTGAATAGATTCATTTTCTGGAAACCTCATACTGTTTTCACTGCAAATATATATTTTTTTCTATCACCTATAGTAAATTCCACTATGATATGCAAGCACATACAATACCTATCTTTTGGATGTTCTTATTAGGAAAACTTCTCATATTTGATCTTTCATTTCATATTTTAGAATGGCAATACTGGGATGTTAGAAAGGGAAGTTACTGGTATTTGAAGAAGATCATCGAGGAAAATATTATTTCTATTTCTGAGAATAGAAATGCTTCATGTAAAATTCCAGTTGTCTTTAAAGCTAGGTCCTTGTGAGCTAGGGGATGTGCGGAAGCACTGTTTTGTCACAGTCCCCCCCTTTTGCCCTCTGGATCCGCAGAGCAAGAGAAATAAAACAAAACAAAAACTTCATTTGGCAACTTCTTATACATTCTCCCCTCAGCTTCTAGTTCAGTTCAAGTGAATGGTTGCTTAGCTGAAGCTGGCAATCCTCACAAATACTGCCAAAGATAGTTTCCTGAGCAGCGTTCAGAGCCACATGGGAAAAATGCAGGAGGGGAAGGAGGGGCAGGCAGCAGCGGGTGGGAGATGCTTATGCTGGACCACCAGCTTCACTTCCTAGGGGGTCTTGGCCAACTCTTTGTTCACTTGATTTCCACACTTTATAGACTTCCTGAGAAGAAAAGTAATAAAAAATAGAACATTTCCCCCTACAAAATGTCAAATTTCTGAAAGCTACACCCTGAGATGGTTGCAGTGCTTTGATCTATAATGGCACTTCCTCGGGACTCTCCCCATTACACAATCGAGCTAAAGCTCAACACCCATTGCTACCCCCGATTTCCGGATTCTAGAAGGGATACCATGATTTCCCCAGACAAATGGTTTCAAGTCTTGGGCATTTCCCTTCTGTTTGGTACTCTGTTATTTCTTCCTCCCTGGCTCATCTGTAAACTGTGTTCTTTTCTCTCCTACTATGACCAAATGCTTAGCCCAACTTATCAGCACTTACCTCTCAAACTTCTCTCACAGGTTACCTCGTCCAATCTCTCCCTCTTCCTGTATTATTTACTTCCAGATATCTAATGAGTGCCTACAATGTGCCCACTCTCTAACCTAGAGATATAGCAGTGAACAGCAACAACTGAAAAAAAAAATTTTTTTAGAAGAATTTTTGTTCTCATTCACTTTCCACTAAATAGTGAGAGTCAGACAATAAAGAAGGGAACTGATGTGTGTGGAGAAAACATAATGATGTAATGTAAGAAAATGGGGGGAAGTTGGAAAAGGTAACATTACTACCAGATGAATAACTGACTTTGCCATTCCATTCCTTGGTTTAAAAGGCATTAAAGATAAACCATTACTTAAAAAGTAAGTTTGAGATTCCTAGCTTGGCCATCAAGATCTTTAACAAGCAGCTTCCTAAGGTGTCTTTCCAACCTTTCTTCCTCAATATAAGCCTCTCCTTTGCCCAGATTTTGTTTCCACACAAAAAGGAACTTTGAGTACCTTTTTAAGCCCCAACTTCATTTAGAATGAACTTCCTTTCTACAAACCTAAATTTCAAGGCCAATTTCAAATCTCACCTCATTAAAAGTTCATACTAATGATACTTTCCTATCAAGGCAAATTTTCTCCAAAATATTCATGTGATCCTCGTCATCTGGGGGCTTGAATAGTGAAATATTGTTCTGTCCTGAGCAAACAGGACAAACTGTACTGTAGGGAGAGCAGTAGTTCAAAGAATAAAATCAGAAGGCAAATTTATTTTTATTTCACATTGCCCCTCTTAAATGCATTCAATAAGCTGCATTACACTCTGATGTAATAAAACATTACACTTTAATTGCAAAGCAGTCTCCATTTGCAAACTGAGTATGCCTGGACCAATATAATAAATAAAACTTTGAACTTTAGTTGAATCTCCTCTCTGTTTCCAGCAGGAGCCTATTTTGGGTCAGAAGTTGAGGAAGAAATCACCACCACTTCTAAGGTTCTCTTCCACCCTTTCTTGTCCCTCTTACCAGCACAAGTTCTGAGTCTTCCAAGGACAGAGTTGGGCACAGTCAGGAGACATGGGAAATAAGTTCTTACCTAATAAGGTTCCTAGTCTCTGGGCCCTCAGATTTTTAAGGCAAGAGAGAGAAAGAGTGTGTGTGTGTATGTGTTAAGACTTCTTTCTCCGTTGCTGGGAGTCTCTCACCTCAGATTTCTTGACACAAATTTTCCTTTGTCTCAGCACACCTCAGCTCCTGCTCTTTCAGCAGTCCATCCTGCACAGATTCTCACTTTTGCCCCTCCTGTCTTTTCTCTTGGGCTGGAACCCCCTTTGTTTGTCTCTCCTCTTGAAATGACTATGCAAATACATGTTTGTGGAATGTATGAGTTTGGTAATACAGTCTAAGTAGAAAAGATTATAACGTTTTTATAATCCAGAAAAATGTTTTTATGAGGCTACGAGTATAAAGACTTACAGAAATCAATGCCTATGAAATAATTTAAGATGTGGAATATCCATGTTTCCCTGCCAAGAATTACCTCCAAAAGGACAAAGGTCTTCTCTTTTTCAGCAGCCTATAATAATGACTGGAACATGTAATAATAATTGAAAATACAAGTGTTAGTTGCTCAGTTGTGTCTGACTCTTTGCAACCCCATGGCCTGTAGCCCATCAGGCTCCTCTGTCCATGGGATTCCCCAGGCAAGAATACTAGAGTGGGTTGCCATTTTCTTCTCCAGGGGATCTTCCCAATTCAGGGAATGAACCTGTGTCTCCTGCATTGCAGGCAGATTCTTTACCATCTGAGCCATCAGGGACCCATATTTAATAAATGAAAGAATCCCACTTCAAGTTGTACATTTACTCACTGGCTATCTTCCATATTGAAATATTAACATTAATTTCTCTTCTTCATACCTCATGCCTTAAAATATAAGAATTACTATTAAAAGGATTACTTTCAATCCATAAATTATACCATTTTCCTAAAGGCACTTTGAACCCAAGCAAAAGAATGCCATATAAAAATTTTTAATTTGCGCATGAAAAGCGATATCAATTGAATTCAATAAGTCCTTATTGAATGTCTATTATGTTCAAGGCACTGTACAAGGTACTGAGGAGAATACAGAAAAGAAAAAGTTACCATGTCTTCCTAAGAATTTATCATCTCACAGGAGTGATAGGATAAGTCCATATGTAACTATAGTAGCAAGAAAATTCAGTTCAACTGTGAGGCCCTAGACTGAGCAATAATACTTGTGGCTGGCATAAATGCAGAAAGTATCATATTTAAAAAGTTGCTTCTGTTCTGGACCTTAAACAATGGTCAGAAAGTGGAGAGAGGCATTCTAGACTGATGCAAGGGTAGAGAGACGGTGTGGGGAAGCTCCTGAGGGAGCAGCGTGTGAGCTGGCTAAGCTGAAGGGTGGGGTATCTGTGGTTCAGAGGAGGTACAGCTCTGCGAGTGGACAGAACAATGATTAATATCTCTCCAGTGCATGCTAAGTCACTTCAGTCCTACAGGCTCTTTGCAACCCCATGAACTGTAGCCCGCCGGGCTCCTCTCTCCATAGGATTCTCCAGGCAAGAAGACTGGAGTACATTGCCATTCCCTTCTCCAGAGGATCTTTCCAACCCAGGAATCAAACCCTCATCTCTTCATGTGTCCTGCACTGGCAGGTGGGCTCTTTACCACTAGCGCCACCTGGGAAGCCCCACATGTCTCCTGTAGGCCAAGGGAGACCTTTAAGACAGCTGTGAGGAAATAAAGGTCAGGGAGATGAGCGGGCTCGTGTAGCAGCCATTCAGGCGAGAGCTAATGACGGCCTAAACTAGGGCAGCGGCAACGGGAATAGGAAACAGACTGAATCGAACAGACACCGAGATGAAAGCGCCTGGTAGGTAAGAAGTAGCTGTTGGGTGAAAAACACCAGCCAACACAATTAAGCTAATTGTCTTCCTCCTTCTATAAGAGGAAAGGTCATGCAATATCAAATCCTGGACTGAATAAAGGGAAAGCGCTGCTGCTGCTAAGTCGCTTCAGTCGTGTCCGACTCTGTGCAACCCCATGGACGACAGCCCACCAGGCTCCCCCGTCCCTGGGATTCTCCAGGCAAGAACACTGGAGTGGGCTGCCATTTCCTTCTGCAATGCATGAAAGCGGGGGGAGAGTTAAAAGGCTATTTTTTAGGAACTTGAGTGGAAAGAAAATGTAATATTCCAGGTGCTATTTAAAAAGAAGACTTAGAAATGAAATCAATATTTTCCACATGATTATGATCTGATAGTATCTATCCACCAATAGTAGGTTAAACCGCCACGGTCTCTCATCAAACTCCTTGACTTTTGTCTTCTACATCCATCCACAGGCTAGAGCCAGAATGATCTTAACACAAATCTGAGCGTGTTTCCCTTTGCTTAAAAACTCTCCAAAGACTCTCCACTGCTCTCAAGATTATCAGAACTTGCTTTACCTGGCCCACTATGATCTGCATTTGTTTCCACCTTTACATTCCATCTCTTTCAACTCACACCTCTTCTTCCCATCAAACTGAACAGCGTGAATGCCTTCCCCTTTCTCTCTCCCCAGGCCTTCTCATAGCTGGGCAACTTCCCAGAACCTGGGCACACTCAATTTGAATTTTCAGGGCTTCATTAGAATTCTAGACCACGTCTGACAGTCTATAGTTCTTGATGCTATGCACGCCTCAAACTCCCCGTAACTTCTCTTTTTCGTTCTTTATGATAATTGTCTATTTCCCCACTGGAGTCTGTAAGTGCTAATAAGACAGAGACCACGCCTGCTTATTCATAGCTGGGTCTCCGTTACCCAGCAGAGCAAATCGCACATAGTAGACGATCAATAAATTCTCGTTCCATCAGTGGAGTAAAGGTTTAATTAAATCACTCTGGGACTCATTTTCCTCATTTTAAAACTCAAGTATTGATCTTTAAAATTCCTTTTAGTCATATAGTTCCTACAAGTAAACTTTGTCAATAAAGAGGATGGAATTCAGCATCCCAAGTTGGAATGAGTATCCTACTACACTCAGAACATCAGTGGGTCCTATTTATAAATTTATATTTTAATTGCTGTTTAAATAGGAAAATCATTGAAGGGATGGACTGGGAGTTTGGGGTTGGTAGATGTAAACTATTATATATGGAATGAATGGACATCAAGGTCCTATTGTATAGCACAAGTAACTATATTTAATGTCCTGGGATAATCAAAATGGAAAAGAATATAAAAAAGAATGTGTGTGTGTATATATATATATACACACACACATATAAAAGCGAGTCACTGTGCTGTATAGCAGAAATTGACACAATACTGTAAGTCAACTATATTTCAATTAAAAAAAATAAGTAGCAAAATAATAACAATGCTGGTGATATGTTTCCCTATTCCTCAAACTGTCTTCATTTTGCAAACATTTCTCTTCGTCTTAAACAGTGAGATCTAAGTAACAAGGAGATAGAGGAAAAATAACCATAAAAACAGATTTTTCCCAAGAAAGTCACCTTCCAGGCAGATTTCCTCTTCCCCAGAATTCTCATAAATGGAAATATATTTCAGACATTTTCATAAAAGAGGAGGCAGAAATCTCATCTGGTAATACTAATTCCTACCAGCTCAAGTGAATAACACTTCAAGGTGTTCCATTTAATGCAATCTCTGTCACAATCCTTTTCTAAAATAAAACAAATGTGGCTCACACACATATTCTATACAGTATTTTTAGGAGAATTAGAGGGATGCTGTGAATAACAATGACTTTTATTGAGTACTTACTATATGCTAGGTACTGCTTATTGGCTTTAGTTATATTAACTCATTTAATCCTCACAATAGCCACTTGAGGTAGGTACTATTGTTATTCCCATTTTCCAGAGGGGGAACCCGAGGCACTAACAAAAGTTTACATAGTAAGACTACAGCTAGGATTTGGACCCAGCTCATGAATTTGACCAGCTGACTATACTGCTTCTCTCACAAAATCATCCCCGAACTAAATTGTGTAATATGCAGGAAACATTTGCAATAACCATCTTACATTCCTTGATTTGAAAAACAATACAAAACCTGGTGACATTCTGAGCTCTCTGTGAACAATAAAAATCAGAAATATACACAATGGAATGTTACTCAGCTATTAAGAAGAATGCATTTGAATCACTTCTAATGAGGTGGATGAAACTGGAGGGTATCATACAGTGAAGTAAATCAGAAAGAAAAACACCAATACAGTATATTAACACATATGTATGGAATTTAGAAAGATGGTAACAATGACCCTATATGCGAGACAGCAAAAGAGACACAGACGTAAAGAACAGTCTTTTGGACTCTGGGAGAAGGTGAGGGTGGGATGATTTGAGAGAATAGCATTGAATCATGTATATTACCATATGTGAAACAGATCACCAGTCCAGGTTCAATGCATGAGACAGGGCCCTCTCATGCACTGGATGACCCTGAGGGATGGGATGGAAGGGAGGTAGGAGCGGGGTTCAGGATGGGGGACACACGTACACTCATGGCTGATTCTTGTCAATGTATGGCAAAACCCACTACAATATTGTAAAGTAATTAGCCCCCAATTAAACTAAATAAATTAATTTTTAAAAATCAGTAATATAGTCAGACATTGGCCCAATTTACTAATATTATTAGCAGAATATGTTTATTTATGTTTACTGTTTTCACCTAAAGCTTTCTACTTCCAGTAGCTTGAGACTCAGCTAAAACTAAAAGAATCACTTCTAAAACTTTATATCTTTACAAATAATTCAGTCTTTTCATTTCTAGAATTTGCCACTCCTTGAAAAGGCAAAGTGACAATGCTTTTAATCTATTTATTACCAAGAGACAATTTAAAGAAAAAAGAAAAAAAATCACTTCCCTTATTTTCTGGAGAAAGAAAAGATCTGATTATTTTGTGTATAACAAACATAACTGGTACATAGTGAAACCAGTGGTCAGGAAGAGGAAATTGTCCTACTTTACTCATTTCCCTGTCCATCCAGCTCTCAGAATAGATATCTTTACATCTATCTAATCTTTGAATTGATTTATTAAGCTGAGTTTACAAGTTAAAGAGGAAGAGGTCCTAAGGAGATAATTATGGGAATACAAATCAACAGAGACAACTTTGAAAGAATAGTAATTCTGCTTCTTGCAACTGACCTTAAATCCCTAGGAGGAGAACAGAACAGCTTAAAGCAACCTTTTCTCTCTATTCAGAAGTGATCGTGAATTAATTGTGCAGTTTAGCTGAACTTTGTTTTTCCTTGTATCCTAGGAGAAGATCTCTGACAGACTGGGAATTTTTGCTTGTTTGTAATGTAAACTCAATATCTAGAGGTGGTTCTTCACACCACATGGGCTCATTGGAAAGTCCCAATTCCCAAAACAAACAAAGAGGAAAAGCTGAACAAAATAATACATTAGCAAAGGGGAAAAAGAAAATAGAATGCTTGGGAAAAAAAAAAAAAAACATTTTTAATCATTTGATTTTAAATAATGCCTGAGAACAATTCTGGTGACACCAGAAGTCTGACAACCATATTCAAACTTGCTCTTCACTGAAGGCATATAATTCTTGTGGTCCACATGGCTTCATTACTTGCCAGGATAATAAAAGCACTTAGTGAAAATTTTGTCTATATTTGGTATATCAACTAGTCCATGAAGTTCTAGCAAAGAGGAAGTTGGAGCATTTGATGATAGATACTCCAGCACTGCTAAGTACTAACTTTGATAGTAAAAATTAGAGCTTTATAATTTTAATTTTCTCAAATGGATTATTTCCATGCATGCATGTATCATTTTAGTTAGTTAACATTAACCTTATGATGCTAATTCTATAACTTCTTTCATTTAACCATGACAGTTTTATCCATCCATTCAACTGCTACTTATCAAGCACACATATTGAATTTGTTAGGCATATTTGAGCAAGTTAGACACTGGCAAGCAAAAACAAAAAGCAAACAAAAAAATTGGTCCTTGCCCTGAAAGATCCTTATTTACAATTTTAAAACTCTATATTTTATTTCTTTTTAAGTATAAGTGGTATCATTGTCCATATAATAGTTCAGACAAAAATGAGTCTATAAAGGCTACTAGGACTGGATCTGCTTCCTTGAGCTTCCCTGAAACAATGCCAGCAGCGTAAGACTCACCCCAAACAAACTCCCTTTCCTGTTTTCTTAGTAAGAAGATTTGCTTGACACTTTTATAAAGAAAAATGTATTGCCATATAAAGAACAAAGGTGACAACTGAGGGAATGCTCTGGGGGTCAAGTCTTTACTATCTTGGTATGTGTATAACTGTCTCTATTTACTTTAACTTAGTGTATCTTTGGCATATCGATTTATTCTTTCCAGAAACCTGGACTAAGTACCTTCTGTGTCTGAGACCTATAGTTGGTGCTGGGGATCTGTACATTTGACCTTCTGGTCCTATGAGTAGAACTTACAAAAAATAAGTCACATGGATAGTGTTTAACTTATTAATGACCATACGCTCAGGATTTTTAAAAATTCAAGAGGTACTCAGTAGAATGTCGACTCCAAGAATCATATTTTCTAATGTTCTTTTCCTGAGGTTAAAAAGAATTTGGTCTAATTAAGGAGGCACGGTATTCTTTGACAATTTTTAAAAAAGGAATCTGAATCAAAAGGCACTGGAAGACATATATGGGACCAATTTGAATTTCACAAAATAAAAAGCATTTTTGCTGCCAATGTTGTTCTGAAATTATTTGCAAGATGTATTTTGTAAATAACTTATCAAAAATCTTTAAACCAATCAATAAGTCAACTGAAGGTAGAAACTACACTAGCTAGTAAATTGATCTGCTATTATTATTCCTCCATACAGCAAAATAGGCACTTTCTTTTCACAGTTTAATGTTCCTATAATTGTGATCAAATTCAATTTATGTGCATACTTTATGTAGTAGTTTTTTTCAAAATTGTTCTTAAATTCATGGTGAATCTTATAATGAATGGTATCAGAGTTAAGGAAATATATTTAGCTGCAAGCACACTAACTTCCTATCTTATAAACTGTATGTTTCATAATAATTGCAAATAACTTAATCAAATTTACTTTTAAATGCTTGACATTTTGCTACAAATATAATGATAAACTCTTTTCTTTCATATACTTTCCAAATCAAATCATTTTGTTTGGAAAAACCTCATTACCAGAATCAGAAATTCTCTCTCAACACCTTCATTAATTCTGCTTGAAAATAAGAATGGTGTCTTCTTAATCTCTATACATTTCTTGTAGGGAAAGCCATAATCTGCTATTTCTATATTGCTGGAGTCTACAATAATGCCTGAAAACAGTAAATAATTGTTGAGTGAATAAATGATATGATGGAGGAAGAAATGTAGGAAAAAAGGCCTTGGATACAAAGACCTCAATAAATATGTGTTGAATTACAATAAGTTGCTTATGTTGACTGACAGGTTATATTGCCATAATTCAGTGATAAATTTTAAGATCTTTCTATAGTGTTTGCCTTGATACCATAAAGAGGCAATTAATAAGTGCTAATGATTAAAATTTTTTTTTCAATATTCAATTTCATCTATATCTAAAATGGACATATGTAAGAGTCTTGGCATTTCAGTCTTTTGCTCAGGCACTCTTGTCATATACTCAACAATTTTTATGATACTGTCTGTTAAAGAATGTCCCCTGAATAACCTTTATCTTAAAGATGAATTTTTGAAGATATAAACTTCTTATGAAATACAACCTTCTCAGTAATTACTTTCTGCACATACTCTAATATTAAATTGTTTTTTAATGTATCCTTGCCTTCATATTTTATCATCGGCACATCTAACCCCCAACAGCCACGAGAGCCGAACCTAGCCTTTTGTCTCTAAACTGAACTTCTCCACTTAGACTCTTGACTGGAGTCTACCATTTTTGTTGTAGTTTTTACTCTACTGAGTTAAAGCAGCACATCAAATCAAAAAACTGGCTAAAAGTTTGGGCTAGTATAAAGAAATATATTTTAATACAATGAATGAAAATTGAACAGTATTTTTTTTTTCCCCAGTGTTCAGTCTCAGTGACTTCTCACTAGAAATTAAAAATGTGTTTGTAGACTACTTATTATCTGGTAGCAGAGACCATTTCACCAACAATATCACTTGGAGTAAAACTTGTAAGTAGGGAAAAACAGAGGATCTCAGACCAGGTCCTGTTGTTTTTTGTTCAGCCACTCAGTCGTGTCCGACTCACAGGGACCCCCATGGACTACAACATGCTAGGTGTCCCTGTTTTTCACTATCCCCAGGAGTTTGCTCAAACCCATGTCCACTGAGTTGATGATGCCATCCAACCATCCTACAGATGTTTTCCCAGGAGAAGGCAGTGGTAAACTGTACTGCTGTGGCCTGGGAGGGCAAGTTGGCTGAGAAAATGTATGGGACCAATGCTTTGGCATCTTGATCCTAAAAACTATTGAGATCAACATGTTTAGCATCTTAAAAGCTATTAGAAGTTAACATGGAGTAGAAAGATAAAAAACTGGAGAAGACTGAGTTGAAAATTGGATTTGAGGAAGTAGAAACTGATTTCTTCTCATTTGTATAGTTTTGCAGTTATGGTGGGCAAAAAAATGAAATAGTAGCTGGAGGGGAATGTGGGTCAAAAGAAAATCTATAGCTCTTTAATACTGGGACTTCTCAGGTGGTACTAGTGGTAAAAAAAACAAACAAAGAAACAAACAAACAAAAAAAACACCTGCCAATGCAGGAGACGTAAGAAATGTGGGTTTGATCCCTGGGACAGGAAGATCCCCTAAGTAGGAAATGACATTCCATTCCAATTTTCTTGCCTGGAAAATTCCATGGGTAGAGGAGCCTGGCAGGCTACAGTCCATGGGGCTGGAAGAGTCAGACATGACTGAGTACAGCTTCAATATATACAATATATTATGTGATTAAAATGTATTGATGCTGTTTTCAGACTGAGTAAATTATATGACATAATTCCTTGAAGAAGAAATGGTAGTATTGTAGTATTAGGGCCAAATCAAATGGCTTCATAAATATTGTCAAGAATTTTGTATGTAATATTTTGAGCTTGCTGCTGCTAAGTCGCTTCAGTCGTGTCCAACTCTGTACGACCCCATAGATGGCAGCCCACCAGGCTCCCCCGTCCCTGGGATTCTCCAGGCAAGAACACTGGAGTGGGTTGCCATTTCCTTCTCCAATGCATGAAAGTGAAAGGTGAAAGTGAAGTCGCTCAGTCGTGTCCAACTCTTAGTGACCCCATGGACTGCAGCCTACCAGCTTAGGGTAAGGGTAAGCCATTTAAGTTCAGGCCAGAGGAACTTATTATCTAGTTGGGGAGAGAAGGATCAATCAAATGTCTCAAAGAAACATGAAACTGCAACTACAATGGATGCTAAAAATAAGAGATCTATGATGCTGTGGGAACACATAATAAGAGGGCTTTATATCACAGAAGTAGGTTCCCATGAAAAAATTGACAAGTCGAGGATAAGTAAGGGAAGAGAGGAGGAAATCAGACTGTAAGCTGTAGGCTGAGCAGGAGCATAGACCCTGTGAGAGTGAGAGCATAGCTTCTATGAAGAACTGAAAGGTCAAGGTGACTAAAATACTGAGGACAGTGAGTAACACTGGATATGCTGAAAGCTAAAGTGTTAGTTGCTCAGTCATATCTGACTCTTTGCAACCCCATGGACTGTAGCCTCTGTCCATGGGATTCTCTAGACAAGAATTCTGGAGTGAGTTGCCATTCCCTTCCCCACAGAAACTGAACCTGGGTCTCCTGCATTGCAGGCAGATTCTTTCCCATCTGAGCCACCAGGGAAGCCCATATATGCTGAGGGTTATCCTTATCCTAAGAACAGTGGGAAATCCTTCAAGTACTTAAAGCAGAAGTGGGGTCATTCATGTTTTGTTTTTTTTTTTTTTTTTTTTTTAAAAAAGAGCCCTCACTGGAATCTGGAGAATGGATTGAGGTCAGAGAGGTCAACTGGATACAGTTTTGGAACTTTTATAATGGCATACAGAAGATGGTAGCTTGGGGAAAGTTGACAGATTTTTAAATGAGGAAGCAGGCGATTTAGAGGAAAGTTTTAATAGTTAGAAAGCAAAAGGATGGTGCCATATGGGTTATGGATATTAGATATCATCTTGATATTTATACAGTTGTTCAGGACATTCACAATGAATCAAGCAATCAATCAATAAAGATTTATGGAGTGCCCACTATGACAACAATCCATCATTCCTTTTACGGAAGGCTTGAAATTATTTATGCATTAGAAATAGAGATCAGATTCTAGACATTGTTTATCTCAATTGTTTTTGACATGCTAAAAAGAAACAAGCCATTGTTGATGAATATCCATTGTGTCCTAGGGATCTGGGGACAAACATCGCATTCAGAAGCTACAAGAGGCTTATCCAAAAGGGATGACAAAATCATCTCTACCCAGCACAGCCTGCACAACTATGGTGCAAGCAGATGAAAGTTGCAGTTGGCTGAGAACACATCAAGGGTAAATCACCAACACAACCACAAGATTCAAACAACACTCTCACCTCCTCCTGACACAGGAGAACTAGTAAACCAAGCCACACTCGTAAGTTCCACTCTTAATGACTGAGGGGCAGTGACAGCATTAACCTTGGGGAGGCCTGGCCAGCATCGGACAAACACCAATGAGAGAGACTGATTTGAAAATGTTACAAAGATAAGCTTTCATATTTCTCTCCCCCACCTCTCTGGGAATGATGGCTGAGACTTCACATTAAGTCTAACAAGTCTTACAGCACAAGAATTCTATTCTCAGCATCACTATTGATTATAGTAGCTGTGGAAGTCTGCTTAGAAAGACACATTTTTCATTAGTCAAACTATTACCTGATACATGAGGAAATAATTTTTTTTTTTGGTTCTGTTTTTTTCCACTGTTAACAAACTGAATATATTTAAGAGAAAAAATACAGTGAGGAAGACAAGTTTCATATTTGATGCTGGAAGAACCAGCTATGAATATGGATTCTACTGTTTGTAAACTGTGCTATCCTGAAAGATATTTTAATTTTTTTCAAATCTCAGTATACTATCTACCTCACAAGGCTGTTCAGATAAGGGAAGGTAACAAATATAAAAATACCTGATGGGGCCTGGCACTTAGTAGGTGCTCATGAAACGTTAGCTGAGACTTACCAAGGCTCCATCACCTCTGCCCCTAGAGTAATATCCACTCACAGAAGATTCTTAGCCTTCATTCCAATAGCAACAGGACCCCACCATCCATCTATATCAACACTTCTTTTTAAAACCCGTGTGGATACTAATTAAAACAGATTCTTTCATCAAATGATTTCTACCTATCTTTTTAGAATTTTCTACATAGATCCTACTATGAATTCTATAGGCTTCTCTATCTACCATATGTTCTATTTCTTATGTTTATGAAGATTGTGTTATCTAAGTTTAAGAAAATGAAGCTTTCATATAGATTATCATTTGGTGAAGGAAGCAAAATAACACAGAATATTTCCTGGCTTCTTTCAGGCTGAACTGCTGTAGCTTTAATAACTTCTGCACTGCAGTGATTATGAAACTAATGCGTATTTTTAAATGTTAACTCAGAGTGTCAGACGTTTACTTATATTCGGCAAAATCTTAGGAAGAACAAGTTTGAGGGCTACACAATAATGTGGGCTGTTAGACATATTTTCTGTTATTCACATTTTGTGAAAAGTCTTTAGCTTCTAATCATTTTTTATCAAAATTGTTGTAATATCTACTTTCTGAGAGGTGTGAAGTCAGAAATAAGAACTTGATGTTAATGTTAATTACAGGAGCAAGTTGAAATGTATTTTAACAAAAGCATGAGATATTGAAAGTCAAATAATTCCCTAGAGACTTTAAGCTTCACTTAATAGGCAGAGGGATCTAGAATAAAGTTTGTGGAATTAATAATCCATGTTATAGAGAGAAAGAATCTTGCATCTCACAAGCACAGACAATGATCTGATTAGCTTCCCTTTTCTCTTGAGTCACTCCAGAATGTCTTATTCATGGAAGCAAATGGAAAGAAGCTTTAAGAAATCACACAGCTTTTTTACAGCCAAAAACATGACTCCATTCCACAAACATCACCTCTCAGTGTAACACAATTAACCCTAAGAATATTAAAATAAGGTCTTTAGAACCAGTATGTATAATCATCAATACGTTTGTGGGTTGTTTTTTTTTTTTCCCCTTTTCCATCTAAAAACCTGAGCAACACTAAATGATGGGTTTTATATTTAGAAGTGAATATCCCTCACTGGAAGACAGGACATAATCTTTTGCAATTCATTTTGTTTTCTTTCTTATCCACATTCCCCAAATAGCCCTTCAAGTTTCAGAACCCCTCTTTTCTAATGAATTGTAGTATCCAAACCAGCTATTTCGGGTTTTTGTTTTTGTTTTTTTAAAATGAGAAAATTAGCTTATTCATGAAGCACATTCTTTTAAAAAGATTAAGCTGCAGACACTGATGGGCTTAATGGTATTTTATCAGGGCAAATTAGGAAAGGCAATCAGAGTTGCAGCCCCCTTGATGAGCATCCTCTTACCTACTCTCATTACTTCAATTTATTCCATACGGATACCTGTTCCTGGCAAGTGATCCACTTCGTGAATTTCTTGCCAAAATTCACACCAGATATTTTGTTGTATAACTTAACTACCCAGAATAAATCTTTGACGTGAAGGTTGTCATAGGAAACTATGAAATAATACAAGTAGGAACATTTATATAAAGCATATTTCTTCCCGGAAGTTTGAGCTCTTTTTGAGCTCAGTGCCTCTGACAGGAAGGAGGCAGCAGGAAGCAACTTATCAAATCAAAGACTTGTGGATCTTCTCTAGTGCAAATGTCAAAATCCCTCAAAATTGTTTTGTAAAATGACTGATGCCCCACATATCCCAGGTAACTAACAAGGCAGTACTTTCACATCTGACCTGAACAGTAGAGTTGCCTGACTGACCCAGATTGTTGCAGAATTAAGGGCAGAGGACAGTGGATGATTCAACTAGGTTCCTGAAGCAAAGGGGCTGGAGGAATACCTGTGTTTTGAGATAAATGATACCAGGTAGTGAGTACTTTGCTTTCAGTGGAGAAAAACTAGTGCGCCTCACAGTAAGAAGCCTAATTTATCCTGTAGTGTTTTCCTTACCCTGCTGTGCTACCTGCATTTTTCTGATTTCATCAGGTAGAAGGTTATTTCAATAGACATTTAGCAAAGCTTTAACCCATTATATCATCTATGTGACCTATTTTTCAATAGAGCAATAGCTTAACATTTCAGCCACTTTAGGAAGAGTGGAGGTTCCGGCTGCTTCATTCTGCTCTCTGAGATGCTCCCTGGAGGAGAGAGAGCACAGCAAAACTGCTGCTGCTAAGTCGCTTCAGTCGTGTCTGACTCTGTGCGACCCCATAGATGGCAGCCCACTAGGCTCCCCCGTCCCTGGGATTCTCCAGGCAAGAACACTGGAGTGGGTCGCCATTTCCTTCTCCAATGCGTGAAAGTGAAAAGTGAAAGTGACGTTGCTCAGTCGTGTCAGACTCTTAGCGACCCCATGGACTGCAGCCCACCAGACTCCTCCGTCCATGGGGTTTTCCAGGCAAGAGTACTGAAGTGGGGTGCCGTTGCCTTCTCCCAGCAAAACTGAGGACACTCAAAACAGTGGGCTACCCACCAACCATTCATTGAACACCTTGGCCCCGGTCTTTATATCAAAGTCTCTTCTACCTAAGTCCAAGTCTCCAGGAAACTCTAACACAACTTTCAGCTGCTCAAGTGCTCTGCTCCTGAGGAATGCCAGTTGGAACAGAGAGGTATGAAGTCCATTATAAAAGCGGCATTGCTTTTTTATTACAAGCTACAGCCTTCCCAGTCACTTTCATCCCATCCATCAACAGCAGGCTCTTTAAGCAGACACTGGAGGGAACCACTTATGGTGTGGAGAGAAATTCTGATAGCTAATCAGAGCCTTTCTTTTCTCCCTTGTTTTTTTTTTCTTCATATCTCTCCTACTCCCCTTCGCCCCCTTTTTCTCCAGTCCTCCAAGTCTGACCCTGTCTGGTGAAAATTTTTTCCTGATTTATAGATACAAATTAAAGGCAAATGACTTCATTAGATTCTTAACTCGGCCTGTCATACTGCTGTTGATCTGTTTTGATATGTCTTGGTTATTTCAATTGTCAGCCATAACAGTAACAGGAGCATATTTTAATATAGTTTCAAATAGTCTCCTGGCAAGCTTTTACTCTACTACTACATTCTTACGATTCTTTCTGTTTCCAAAAAACAGCCGAAATGACAAAATATTTTTTATTTTGTTTTTGTTATATAGGCTACCAGTCATGAACAAATTTAGGTAATCAGCAAGCTTGCTTTCATGTGAAAATGTACACAGACACACAGGTTAAGTTCACTCAGAGGCACGCTAAGTTTTAATTCTCCTTTCGTTCATGTTGGCTTTAAAGTGGTTGAAATTAATTCCAACCACCCTTTCTCCACCCCACTGGATGGGTTTTACACCCTTTGATGGTGTTGTTTGGGCTTTTCTCTCACATGCTAATGAGGCATTCACTTTAGCTGCCACAACTTCATATAATCCCTGGGCAAGTCTCACACTTCCTAATGGCCTCTTCTTTAGAGAGCAGTGAATCCTGGAGGGAAGAGGGAGAGGGGAGTGAATGACTGGGCTAGTGCACACCTATCCTGAAAATAGATTCCCTCTGGAAGAGTAACAGTTGCTGAAGAAGAGAGTCCTTGCTACCGGTCATGTACAGACTGTCCACACTGTACCCAGGGCAAACCACTGTAGGTTTCCTGCAGCCTGGTTAATCATCGAGTAGGGATTCCAGGGAAAATAAAGGAAGCCTGTCTCCTGGGAGCCTTGCCTTTTAGCCAGTGGATATTCCTTTAATATGGATTTTACAAATGTCCAAAGATCCAACTACTGTAGTTCTTGCTTCTTCACAATCATGGGTGAAAAGCCCTGATCAAGCTGGGTAAAAGGTGAAATACGGAAAAAAAAGTTCACCTTTCTATACCAGGGAAGTGAATATATTTTCCAGAGTCTCCTGAGGCTCTCAAGACCTTCACTAGCGTCCACTCCTTCCTCAAGCATCTTTTGGGAAATACCTAGCTGGAGGTATAACCTCTCCAGTGGAGAAACTGAAGCCCAAACTGAAGATGCTGAAGCAGTAGATTCCATATTAGTTGCACATTAGCATGGGCATGTTCAGTTGCTCAGTTGTGTCTGACTTTTTGTGACCCCAAGGACTGTAGCCCACTGGGCTTCTCTGTCCATGGGGATTCCCCAGGCAAGATTACCGGAGTGGGTGGCCATTTCCTCCTCCAGAGGACCTTCCCAGTCCAGGGATAGAACCCGCATCTGCATCTCTTGTGTCTCCTGCATTGGAGGATTCTTTACCACTGAGCCACCTGGGAAGCCCACTGCACATTAGCATCACCTTCAAAAGCTCTCCATGCCCACACTTCACCCCAGGCCGATTAAATCAGGACCACTGGGATTTGAGGCCCAGGAACTGGTATTTTTTAATGCATGATTCCAGTAAACAGCCAGGTTTAAAAACATGACACTGCGAACCAAAGCAAGAACAAGCACTGACAACCAGGGGCACAGAGACACAAAGGTTGGCTCTGCAGCCGAGAGCACCTCTGCTCAACACTGTCCGTGCAACATCTCTCTTGTAGGAACGTTTCCCAGATCTACAGTGAGAAAATCCTTACACTTGGCTATTCATCTTTACACAATTCTCTTTTCTAATCTTTCTTGTACCTCATAAGTGGATCCTTAGAAGACTGAGCTGTGAGTGATTGTCATCAGGGTGGCATGATCCTTACTTTGTCTTCCAAAAAGGCAACCATAACCAGTGGTAACCACCGCATAGGAAAACATTTTTTAAATAATAATTGGAATTTCTTAACAATCATCCATCTTTTCCCTTATGTATTCTCCATCTAAATCGACTCCATCTCTTCCATCCATGAGTTGTGTTGAGTTCAGTCCCTCAGTTGTGTCCAATTCTTTGTGACCCCAAGGACTGCAGCATGCCAGGCCTCCCTGTCCATCACCAACTCCCGGAGTTCACTCAGACTCACATCCATCAAGTCAGTGATGCCATCCAGCCATCTCATCCTCTGCCATCCCCTTCTCCTCCTGCCCTCAATCCCTCCCAGCATCAGAGTCTTTTCCAATGAGTCAGATCTTCACATCAGGTGGCCAAACTATTGGAGTTTCAGCTTCAGCATCAGTCCTTCCAATGAATATTCAGGACTGATTTCCTTTAGGATGGACTGGTTGGATCTCCTTGCAGTCCAAGGGACTCTCAAGAGTCTTCTCCAACACCACAGTTCAAAAGCATCAATTCTTCAGTGCTCAGCCTTCTATAATAGTCCAAGTCTCACATCCATACATGACTACTAGAAAACCATAGCTTTGACTAGATGGACCTTTGTTGGCAAAGTAATGTCTCTGCTTTTTAATATGCTATCTAGGTTGGTCACAGCTTTTCTTCCAAGGAAGGAGTGTCTTTCAATTTCATGGCTGCAGTCACCCTCTGCAGTGATTTTGGAGCCCCAAAAATAAAGTCCGTCAACTGTTTCCATTGTTTCCCCATCTATTTGCCATGAAGTGATGGGACCAGACGCCATGATGTTAGTTTTCTGAATGTTGAGTTTTAAGCCAACTTTTTCACTCTTCTCTTTCACTTTCATCAAGAGGTTCTTCCATCCATAAATATGCCGTTTTTAAAAAAATTATATCAGAAATTCTTTCTGGGGCTGCATATCCCTTCAACTCTCTGCTCTCATTTTACCTTTGTGATTAAACATAATATAAGAGCAGAGTTACTTAGTCTCTCCATTTACTATCTCCACTTAGTCTCACAATTCATTACCGCTTAGCTTTCTGCCAGGTAATTTTTGTCCCCACCACTCTGATGAATGATGTCTTTAGTCATAGATTCACAATGAACTCCTCATCCAGTGACCACCAGTCCAGCAACTTCTCCTCAGTTGTAAGACTTGAAACACTCTAGCATGGCATTCCTTCAAAGTGCCTTTTAAACCATCCTCATCACCCTGGCTTCTTTCCCCCACTTTTTTTTTTTTTTTTTTGGCCACGCCAAACAGTGCGTGGGATTTTAGAGGTGTTGAACCTGTACCCCTTGCATTGGCAGCTCAGAGTCTTAACCACTGGACCACCAGGGAAGCTCCCCAGTTTGTTTTCTACTGCTGTATCTTTTCCTGATTTTGTTTCCTTCGTGTAACATTTTACCAAGTTCTTTCTTCCGTTCTCTTTTCTTTTGGTACCAAGAAATGTGAAACTAAGGTCTACAAAATTTTTTACCTTTGTGTTTGCACATTTTTCTGGCCAAGGAGATACAGAATTGTCATCATATTCTGCAAGAATTTCATAACTCAAGCAGGGCCAAGAACTCATAATAACCTCACTCCATCAGGAATCGTATTGACTCCTATGGCAGCAACTATCAGCTCCTGAGCTGGTAGCTTCTGGTCCTGAACTTCTCTTCTCCCTCCCAAATGCCAGGTGTACATTTCCAAATGTCTGCCGGCACTTCTACAGGATGTACACGTAACCCCTCAGAAGAATCGCAGCCTATCTCATCAAAGGGCACCTCCTCATGACTTCCCCTTTGTCTTTTCATGGAAGCCTTATGTTCCCAAATGCCCAGTTACATGGTCTTGGAAACTTAAAGTTTGTGCCCACATCTTAAATCAAAAAATCCAGTTAGTTCTATTCCCAAATGACCTTTTGAATCCAATCCTCTTTCCCGCCTCTTCACTTACCATCCTGTTTCAGGATGTTATTTTAAGTATCATATCACTAGAGTCTCTAACTTGTCTGATTCCCCAGCTTAGTTTGTCCCAGGATCACCATCCTACACTCAACTTTCAAGCTAATTTTCCTAAATTTCCACTCCATTTATGTTTTCCCCTGCTTAAAGCTTCCAGCAGCTCCCAATTTCCTACTGAGTTATTTAAGCCTTCAAGCTCCTTCACTGGGTGGTCCTAATTTACATTTATGTGCTCATCTAATTCCCTTCAGCATTTGACAAGTCTTCATTCTCAAAAGACAGTCTGTATTTCCATTACTTATATTATGCTCAGGACAAAATACATATTCTCCCATCACTTATTTCAAATATCCTACTCATTCCTCAAAGTTTATCTCAAATGCAGCCTTCATGAAATATGTTCAAACCTCTGAGTGAAATACAAAATATCTTACTTCTTGGCCAAATAGAAAAAAAAAAAAAATCACCAAAAACCACTTGTCACCCAATCCAAAATAAGTTTCCTTTTAATCCCCAGGCTTCCTACATGCTCCTTTCCACGTGTTCCTGCAACCATTTTTAGCAGCACTTACTTGCTTCCTTGTATGGTAATTCTCATGTATAAATCTTTATATGTATTCTCATGCATAAATTCTTTACCAGCTTTTCAATACTCAAGGGTATATAACATTTCTTTTTCACCTCTTTATCCTCTAAAGTTAACTCACTATCAAGCACATAGGGGGGTACACAATTAATCTTAAATATCTCTCCAACTATGTTTTTAGCAAATGCCCTGTCTATGTTGGTTAGTTATAAAATTAATATTCAGAGTTTCTTAATTTCTCTCCTCTATGATCTTGCACGTTATTTGACAGCAGACTCCATCTTACTCACCACATTCTCAATAATATCTACTGAAATTAAGTGAATGATTCAGGTTATTTGAGAAAACTCAGGATGTGTCAACATTGGGAACTGCATTAATCTGAGTTAGGTCTCAGTCCTAATTTCAATCCTTTCAACCCTCTTACTTTCTGGTTCCCATGTCAACTGCTTGTGGCAAGTGAGGAAAAATAATTTTCCTCTATAAATCTAGGTTTCTGGCTAAGCCCTCCCAGCACCAAATAAAAAGACAGATTAATGGGAGAAAAACAGAAGTTGAATAATATGTTTACTCTCTCAGATACACAGGAGATACCCAGGAAAACTGAGTAAATCCATGAAATGGGCCAAGTCACCACCTTAAACACTATCCATAGTCAAAAAATGAAAGATGGTATTAGGGGGGACTAATTATGCGAGGTTACCAGGAAAAGCACAATCAATATGGATAAGGTTGTTATACAGATTTTAATTAGTTACCTTCTTTACTGATAAGAGTTTCCGGAGATTTAGAATCATCCTTCTCTTCCTGGTAGAAGGTTAGAGACACCTTTATAAGTGGGCATGTCCCTTATATATGTAAATGTCTCTTATAAGAAGATAACTTCTATTCAGTTTTCCAAGCTCCTCCCATGTCTTCAATTTCTTAAAAATAACCCATTCAAAATAATCAATATAAGACACATATTTCAGGGTGCCATGTTTTGTTCCCTTTCACTCACCAGCTTCCTAAAATTCCAATGCTTGATTCATTTCTCTCAGTTTATTAACCCTGTGTTAACCAGGGGATCCAGGTTCAATCCCTGCGTCAGGAAGATCCCTTGGAGAAGGGAATGGCAACTCACTCCCGGATGCTTGCCTGGAAAATCCCATGGACAGAGAAGCCTGGCCAGCACAGTCCAGTTGGCTACAAGCCAATTGTTTGGGGATTTTTGTTGCTATCGTTTTTGGTTTTATTTGATTTGCTTGCTTTTTCCCACCCCTAAATAAAATCTCAGCCAGGCTGTACAGATCTTCTAATCAATTTTAGGTAACAGACTATCTCATCTCTTCTAAAGAGCATCCCATCCCGTCCAGTGTGAAATCAATTAGGCAAATAGAAGGCTTCTTCCTTCCTCCTGCTCAGGGCTGCTGATGCAGATGAGGCCTGCTGTGGAGGAGGAACTGCAGTGAGCACCTTTCCCATCTTCCTGCTCTGCTTCCTCCCTCCTTCCATGGATGCTGCCTTGGCCCTTCCATTGCTGGGCTGAGCTAGAGGATGTAGGGAAAAGAGACAAACGGGCAAGAAAAAATCTATCTTGGCAAGTGCATTTGTGATTTGGCATCAGCTGCTTCTGTGAAGAACATTTATCCCAAGGTGATTTACGGTCACATTTGCAGTTTCCACTGAAGACTGCTGCCTTGCCTACCCTCCCCTGACTTCACAATGAAGGTCACAGCTTCCTGGATGTGGCAGTGTCTTTCCCCCAGATGTCACCTCATCCCACATGATGGTTTGAAGCAGGGTTCCTCGTAAGCAGATGATGGGCAGATTCCATTTTAGGGAACATACCTCATAAGTGGGAAATACTAAACTTTACCCCAGCAATAGCAGAAGGACAACTATCTCTCAAAGCATCCCATGGTCCTGTTGTTTTACCAGCTCCAACCAGGCCCTTAACCTTTGACTATGTCCCCTAAACTGTAGAGGGCTCTAATCAAACTTTCCAGTTATCTCAAATGCACTTTTTTTCATTTGGCTTATAACATGCAGAAGCACCCAAGCCTGTGGGTATATTGAAAGTGGTCAACACACTGACAACCAACAACACTCTGTAAAAGAAGGCCTCTTCGTCAAGGTCTCTTAGATCAATACTGACAACCCTCATATACACAAGAAAACTGATGAGCTAAGAGTTACAAAACTAATTTCACAATCCTTCAGCATGTCTTACATAGGTAAACTACTATCTATAACACTGTTACCAACTTCAGGACTGAAGCTGAAGTGGAATACAAAGAGCCCCAACTGTTAACAATGTTCTATGTCCCTACTGAGATCACTTACTTCAAAAACTTGGTCTCTGAATCTCAGCTGAGTACTCAGCACAATCCATCCATTCCCTTAACTGTTTTTGCTCATCTTGGTCTTCACTTTCCTTCTATAGTTTTTCCAAAGTTTCTCCTCTTTACTCACCTGTTATCATCTTCACTCATGGCAGGGGATCTTGTCTCCTATTTCATCTGGAAAACTTGCACCACCAACGGTAATTCCTCTCAATTGTCCATTTACGTCAAAACGTACCTAAAACGAACCCATTCATGCCTTTTTCTCCCCAATGTCAGAGAGTGAGGTTTCCAGTCTCACGTCTGAAACCAAACCATCCACTTTTTCAAGTTTCTCTGCTTCTCTCCTTTCCTTTATGTCTTCCTGCCATGTCTTTTACATGCCATCTGCTTCGAGGCTGATTTCTCAGACAATGTCTTTTCTCACCCTATACACTTTTCTTTTTTAAAATTATACTGGAGTATAATTTATTTACACTATTGTGCTAACTTCCGCTGTAAAGCAAAGTGATATAGTTTTATAAATATATATATATATATTCATTTTATATTCTTTTACATTATGGTTTAACACAAGATAGTAAAGGTTCCCTGTGCTATACAACAGGACCTTGTTGTTTTATACGCCTTTTTAAAATAATCACATTTGTGTTCATCATGTCAACTACTGTCTCTATACTGATGACCTAAATCCTGATTTCTTCACCTATCACCCGGACATCTCACAGACAACTCAAAACTCATTGTCCAAAATTCAATCTACTCGGTCTCGAAAACTATGCTCTTTCTCCGTGGCTCAGAACCACCATCCACCTGGTCTCTCAAACAAGAAATGTATGAATCAACCATGACTTCTTCTATCTGCAACACCTTCTATTTAATCATCTTCTAAGAGATTTTTATCTCCCAGTATTTTCTTTATACCTTTTCCCTTCTAGCCATCTTTACCTCCCCTAAACTAGACCTATATTATTTCTAACCTAGTCAACTACAACAGCCTCCTAACTCGTCTACTTGCACTGAAGTTCTATTCTCCCCAAAAGGCAGTGTATTAATCTATTGTTGTAGATCATGTTATGCCAAATGCAGACACTTGAAACAGCAAGCACTTATCTCAGTTTCTGAAGGTTAAGTGCATGGTGTTGGCTCAGGGTCTCCCCACAGTCACATTCAGAGTCATTTGAAAGCTTAACCAGGACTGGAAGATCCACTTCCTAGATGATGATCTCACAGGGCTGCTGGTGGAATGCCTTAGTGCCTCACCACGTGGGCCTCTCCTGGGGCTTCCTAACTGTCCTTACAACAGGGCAGCTCACTTTTCTAGAGCCAGGGAATTTATTACAACTGCAAATCTATCAAATCTATGACCTTTACGTACTGGAGATCTAAAAGATCTCTCTATAACCCACAGGCTACACTCAAATTTCCCTTACATTGCTTCCAAGACTCTCAAGGATGGAACCCTAAATGTACCTACAACTTCAGTTCCCATCACTCTTCTTTATATAGTATCTTCTGAAAATACTAAATCGCTTCTTGTTCCCTAAACATGATGTTGTATTTTGACCCCAAGAGTTTTCTCAGGCTATGATTTCAGCACAAAATTTCCTGCCCTTTGTAATAGATTATATTTATTTGGACCAAACTTACCCATCACCTATTCTAGAAAGCCTTCTTAGAAATATGCCTCCCAACCCCAGGCTCAGGACTCACCTACTTCCCTATTATTATCATTACAATTACTGTTATCTATTATAATCATTGATGCATATTGTCTTTATATGCATAGAACGTAAGCTTGCTGAGGGTATCATATTACTTATCTGTGTCCCTTTTAAAATTTTGCTGCTATAATGGTTCCTAAAATCTCACTGTGTATCTCTGTATTGATGACATACTTCATTCTCAGGGCTTCCTGAAGAACCAAGAGTACAATCCAGGTGGGCTGGCATTTTCTGAAGAGATGAATCATCTTTCCTGGAAAGATACTACCTTCCTCAAGTAGGATTTAAGACCTAGGCCAGCCTCCGCACAGAACCAGAAGTGGTGAGCCATGCTCAGTTACAAGTCTTTAAGCAAAACACCACATTCCTGATTCCAGAATGTTTTTTGTCTGCCTGATTTGGCAGCCTCAAGACAACCAGAAGGTAAAACTCAAGTAATCCTAGGCTGAGAACCAGAGAAATAAATCCAAGTGTAGTGAGAGCTAATACCCTACCAAGTGCTCTAGCAAAGTAGTACTACCAGCAGACAGAATTGGGCTTAACGTGTCCTGGGTGGGCTTGCAAATGGGGCTAGGAATGAAGATGAACTATTATGATCAATGTTCTGCAACCATTATCCTAAAGAGTTGTCCTCTAAATAGAATAATGATTACATTGATTTCTTGTCAAGTTTGGTTTCCCCATTTTCTGGGTAGACACATAAATCTCAAGAAAAAATAAGGAAACCAAGATTCTTCTTGATGAAGGAAACACTGTATTTATTTCAAATTTTTCCATAGATTGAGATGTTTCAGAATTTTCCCTCTGACATATATTGAAGGAATAAAAACTCCAAAAATAATACTTTTAATGTTGAGATTTAAATTCTCTTTAGTTGAAAAGTAATACTTATTCTGGTAATTCTTTTAATTATCAGAAAGATATGAGAGAACAGAAGTAGCAATAAATAAGGGCTCATATAGCAAAAGAAAGATATAACTGCATTAAGTATGGTAGTGTCCCATTAGGAAGGAAAAAACAAACTCTTAAGCCTTAGGCTTTTTTTTTTTCAAGCTAATGCTCTCAACATAAGCTATATGGATTTCATCAATATGTTTATATGATTTCAAGCCAAGAAATTCTGTAAAGATTATCAAAGTATCTGATGTAGCTTCTGGCAAGTAATAAAGTACATCTCACAAGGACCTTGAAAAAAATGTTTGTTAGAAGAGTTTCTGATTTTATCAAGAAGATTTAGCTTAAAATATGAAGAGGAGAAAAATATCCCAATAAAAGATTGAATAGCATAGAAAACAATATATAATAACATAAACTAACATCAAGGAGGAAATAACCAAGTAACTCTTAACAAAAAAAGTAGCAGGATGTGGGGAATGTGAAAAATAGATCTTCAGTAAACCAAAGCAGAGACAATAAACCTAACAAACATAATAATTTTTCTTTTGAAACAGTTACAATCTCATAGGTATGTTTTGATTTCAATAGTGTCACTAAGGATGAGAATATGCAAGTTAAAAGGTATATTAATACTTCATTAGAAAAGATTTAAATGGGTAAAAGATCAGTTTCTCTTCTAAGAAAATATATACAATCACTAACAATCATGGACATAATGGTGGAAAAGTCGCAAAATTTACTTGAGTAAACACAGAAGTGGCAGAAATATTATTGTGTGTTGGGCAGAAATGTAGGTAATATATTTAGATGAACTATACAAACAAAGTTTTTTAATAAATCCTTGCACAGAGGTGGGATAAAGTAATAACAAGGAGGTAGTGTTTTTCTTTTCATCTGCTGGAAATCTTTTGGCCAAAATCAGAGTGTCTAATACAACCATGCCATGATTTTGGTCACAACAGCAGACTTCAACTGGCATCCTGAGTCTCAGACGGTCCCTAAGCCAATCTTAGTTGGAGAAGATCATATATCTGTTAAATTCAGTAGCCCACTGTTGACAACCTCCTGAAGCCCTAGGTATCTTGCCTGCTTACTCCCCCTGCGCTGTGCTGTGCTTAGTCGCTCAGTCATGTCCAACTCTTTGAGACCCTATGGATTGTAGCCCATCAGGCTCCTCTGTGGGGATTTTCCAGGCCAGAATACTGGAGTGGGTTGCCATGCCCTCCTCCAGAGGATCTTCTCAACTCAGGGATTGAACCTAAGTCTCTTGCATTGCAGGCGGGTTCTTTACCATCTGAGCCATCAGGGAAGTCCAAGAATTCTGGAGTGGGTAGCCATTCCCTTCTCCAGGGGATCTACTGACCGAGGAATCGAATCAGGGTCTCCTGCATTACAGGCAGATTTTTTTTTTTTTTTTTTTTTTTACCAGCTGAGCTACCAAGGAAGCCCTACAATCCCTGAGTCTTCCCCAACCCTTCTGCATTTTCTCATTTATATGACTTGACTTTTCACTTAATCACCAAATACCAGTAGAGGACCCCAAGTGGGATAAGATTCCTGGCTTAAGCACTAACCCAGTGAGCACCTTGACACCTTATACAACTATGTATGTGGGAGTTTTAGTCCTAGAGCCCTAGATGTCTAGTTGCCAGTCCATGCCCTGCTTAAAACTGAGACACCAATCACATGACACGCCTTGGAATCATCTGGAGATGCTACCCCCTCACTGGACCAAGCCATGCTTTGTAGTATCAGATTTCTCTCTTGGCCCAATGGCCTCTACTGAGGTCAAGCACATTTTGTCACCCAGCCTATACAAGACATGTCACTTGCTCCTAATTTGCTCTTTTAGAAGACCATAGAAAAATAAAATATTTTTCTGAAAGCAAAGGAATCATAAAAGAAAATTGCTAGGATCTTTATCAGCACTAACACTGTACTATTCTACACTTTTAAGTTTGGCTGAAAAGGAAGAACTCACTGGGGAATTGATGCGTGACTCCAGAGAAGGTAAATATGTTAGCTAGCCAGATAAATAAACTCTAATCTAGGAAAGACTGTTTCTGAAATTTCAGAGAAATAGCAGAAGGGATGGAAAAATAGCTCACTAGGGATGAAAAATCTAAAATTAAATTATGACTGTACAATTTTAAATAAGCTCATAAGAAAAAAAAAAAAACTATTGAAATAAATTATTGTTGCTGAGGAGAGAGCTGTCCAAAATAGTCCAGGGGCCTATATTTCCCCAAAAAAGGAGGCTGGTAAATGAATTTTAATGCATATAACAGAATATTTTGAAATAAAATGATGTATGCAAATATTGCATGCTATGGAAAAAGATTCTTATAAGTTAAAAAGGCAGGATAGAAATATGAATTGGCCCTAACTAAAGGATACATATGCATAAAAAATGAAGCATGTTAAAATTTGAATCATTATTATTATTATCATTTCTGTGGTGGAACTGAAGTTTATTTTTATTTTTTATTTTATTCTTCATATTGGTCTCTAGTTTTTAAAATTTCTTCAGTAAAGATTCCTTTTATAAACAGGGGGGTTTTTGTACATGAGTGTACAAAAAGTGTGGAGAAAGGAGCTCCCAACTACAAATGGAATACAAAAGAATGGTACAAACATTTAAAAAGCAGTGGCAGGAATGCAGAAGCAATAACTCTGGCTATGAACAATGCTAAGGAAAATGAAAAGACTTTTAGAAGCTATGTTTAAAACAAGAAGAAAAGAATGAACTCTAGCCATTTCTCCAAACAGAGCAGATCATATTAACATTGCTTCTTTTTCTGTGTCAAAGCAAATCTTCACAGCAAAGAACAGCACATGGCTAAGAGACAGGATTCCAGGGCGGTTAAGAATACTGTCAGGATGCACCTAACTCTTAAGTGATTTCACATCTCCAAGTGAAGTCTCTCAGTCGTGACCAACTCTTTGCGACCCCATGGACTGTAGCCTTCCAGGCTCCTCCATCAGTGGGATTTTCCAGGCAAGAATACTGGAGTGGGTTGCTATTTTCTTCTCCATCATATCTCCAAGCTCAAGAAATTTTACTGTCTAGAAGGAATTTACAGATATCATCACCACAGCCCAGACATCATCTCTGAGAAATCAGAGCAATTAGGAAAAGTGAGAAAAGTCTGGGAATGGACAAATATATAACCATTTATCCAACAAGGGCATGAAGAGATGTTATCAAAACTATATGTAGTTATCTTAACATTGTTTGAGAAGAGACCTTTAAGGAGATTTTGACCCCTTAGAAGGTAAGTCAGAATATTTGCAGTATAAGGCAAATGTAGTTAAATGTAAAATGTAGTTAGCAGCTTAATATCCTATCAAAGCTGAAAAGAATATGGTATGATTCCCAAACTCCTTTCTAATTCTGAAATTCCACGGTAAACACCAGTTTTTCTGATCTCACACAGCATTTGGAAGCCTGTTATCACTGTAAGCAAAGATGGATGAACACAGACTATATCATGTAACCCTTAATTCATTCCCTTTCTAGAGTGATTTGCCATGAGACTCTAATCTCTTGGCTAACCATTTTATATGATCAGAATAACAAATACATAGATGGCAGGCATATAATATCTATAGAGGCTACTTTGCAGAAAGATGTTTGATTAATTTGGATTCTAAAAGATTTCAATAATGATATAACAAAGCTAAAAGAATATACACACATACACATAAATATTCTAATTAAATATAAAGAACTGCGCCTTTCTAAAAAATAGGTGTTGGAAAATACAGGATGAAGTAACTTTACTGTTAGTATCTCCCATAGAAGAAGGCCTAGAGATTTTAGCTATCTGCATGGTCAGAAAAGCAAAAGTATGATCCAGTTGGTAGGGTATCACATTGAACTATCCAGAGGAATGGAGGAAAGAGGGGGAAGTGACAGGCAATTAGCCAAGTCCTACTTCACCCACACAGGCAAACGGACACAGCGAACAGCCAGTATATTTAAAAAGAAGATAAATATCTTTGTTGCTTACAGTAGACTAGGAAGAAAATAGAATGATGTTGGCTGCCAGCTGCCCACTCCCCATGCCTGCTCTCCCCTCACCCATATCCTTGATCCCTTGATCAGAAACTGGATCTTCTCTTCTGGTTTCTCATGGTTCATACATTATTAACTCATTAGTCCCAAAACCTACCCAGAGAAGTTCCTATCTGTTTATTCAAGTGACTTATTTTGCTGAGGAAGACAAAGTTACCTAAAAATAAGAATCAAAC
Organism: Capricornis sumatraensis; assembly: GCF_032405125.1. NCBI lineage: Eukaryota > Metazoa > Chordata > Mammalia > Artiodactyla > Bovidae > Capricornis > Capricornis sumatraensis. Next base: position 38,660,284 of record NC_091073.1, on the reverse strand, counting down.
TCTTTTGGTGGTTAGACCAGGTTAACTAGTACAGACATCTTTATCTCTGTAATTTATTTACTCAAAGCCACACATTTAAAACAAAATATATTCAATGGGAACTTTCTTTCTGTTACATGGTAAGATAATTACAGGTTCAGATGTTCACAGGACAGGATAATTATAAGATAGTATTATTTTTTAATTTAAAAAATTAAAAATAGACTTTCTAATGGAAAATGAACTTGCAGAGCAAGGAAGGCAGTGGTTCCCCAGTCCTCACTGCTCGGCTAGTATTCTGAACAGATCTGCTTGCGACACTTAGGGCTTCCCAGGTGTTGCAATGGTAAAGAATCCGCCTGCCAATGCGGAAGACACAGGAGACACAGGTTAGATCCCTGGGTAGGGAAGATCCCCCCTAGAGGAGGGCACGACAACCCACTCCAGTATTCTTGCCTAAGAAATCCCATGGACAGAGGAGTCTGCGGGCTACAGTCCACGGGGCTGCAAAAAGCCATACACGACTTAGCGACTGAGCAAGCACATTTCAAAAGGTATATGAGGTTCTAGAAATAAATCATCATGATGACCAAGCACATTGGAACCGCAAAGCATGAGGATTGCTGAAGAAGCTACAGTCCTTTTGGAAGAAGATTTAGGAGGAATATCGTAATTGCATAACACATTTTAAGACTCATGTGTATTTGCTATTATCTTTATTCAGAAGATCTCCAAAAGGACAAATAGTATTAATAAACAGAACATATGGGAAAGTCGTAAAGAACAATCTTCAGACAATATGGTCTACTTGAATAATTATAAACTATAAATCTCCAAGATTTAGTCCCAAAAGTATAAGCTGATGGATAAGACAACTAATAAAACAGGTTAGCCTCTATTCTCCTAAATTTCACCTTTCCCTAAAAGTTCTTTTCTACTCCTTTTCAGCTGCCTCCACTATGAAAGCTTCAGGTGGCCTTTTCCAAATTTAATACATCCTACTTTAAGTCAGGCTTCTCTGGTGGCTCAGAGGTTAAAGCATCTGCCTCCAATGCGGGAGACCCGGGTTCGATCCCTGGGTTGGGAAGATCCCCTGGAGAAAGAAATGGTAACCCACTCCAGTATTCTTGCCTGGAGAATCCCACGGACGGAGAAGCCTGGTAGGCTACAGTCCACGGGGTCGCAAAGAGTCGGACACGACTGAGCGACTTCACTTCACTTCACTTCAAGTCACAGTATCGAATGAAGTCCTTTTTCCTTAGTATAATTTAGACAGATTAAAGCTTTTAATAAGACTTTGTTAAATACTAAATGGTTGCAGAGGAAGAATGACCATAGAGAGTATAAGAATAGAAGACCTGTATAATTAAGCAGCCCGAGGTGCTGGGCTCATGCAGCTGGCCTGTTCTCAGAGCTCCCTGAACCCTCCCACTAGACATGCTCTGAGGAGTTAGCTACACCTGAACCACCATGGACAAACAAGTTCTTACGTCTCTCTCTTTGACCTCTCATAACTTCTAAGTCCTGGCCTGCCTCTATGTAGTGGGCACTAATGTACCACTGGCTGCCTTTGGTAGCCCAGAGAAACAAAACACTCTCTCCTCTCTACCCAAGGTCTTTCCTCCTATTTTCCAGTGCAATGCACAATGTAAATCCCATATTCCATTATATCTTTGGGCAGCACAATTAGCATAGCATTGGTATAGCAGGAAGAGTGCGCCCACACAGTAAACAGACTGTGCTCTCCTCACAGTCTCTTCATCAGTTAGGGTTGTGACAAAATCATACAGCAAGCTCTCCTTTATAGAAAGCTTTTCAACAGAAGTTATAGGCCCCACAACTCATTATATCAAGGGGAATCTCCACACTGGCCAAGAGGATTCAGCCATGTAGGTTAATTCTAATATTCCTAAGATGAAAAGATACTCTATCTCATTTGCATTTCCTTTTTCTCTGGATACTTCATCCATGTCACATTCAGTTCAGTTCAGTCGCTCAGTCGTGTCCGACTCTGCAACCCCATGAACCACAGCACGCCAGGCCTCCCTGTCCATCACCAACTCCCGGAGTTCACCCAAACCCATGTCTGTCGAGTCAGTGATGCCATCCAGCCATCTCATCCTCTGTCGTCCCCTTCTCCCCCTGCCCTCAATTAATGGAATTCAATAGAAAGAATATGACATTAATGTGTCCTACCATCAATTAGTAATGAACATGTTCTTTTTTTAATGTGTCTATATTATTTATGAATGGCTCCATTTTTATTTTAGGGAAGTTTTTGGTGGCCAGGGGAGTGGAGAGGGGTGGGGAATTCATGCCCACAGCAGCTGGCAAGCGTGAATGAATGGAGCAATGGCCCAACATTTAACATATGCCTGAAGAAATATTATAAATTATCTGGCAGACATTTGAATTCTGGACTAATATCTTACCTCTGAGGTTTCCTGAGTTGAACCCTATCTTCTCGTTACATTTTTCTCTCTCCACGATTTCAACAAGCATAGACACACTGACAAAGGCAAATTAAATGTAGAACTATCCCTGCAATTCAAAGAACAAATAACCCATTTGAAAGCATAAACTTCATTTGGTTTCATAAGAAAGTGTTCCTATGCCAAGTAGGTGGTGTGTAACATTCACAGGGAAGAGCAAAGCAAGCCACATAGATCAGTGACACTGCCTCAAGTTGACAGTACCCACCAATGAGCTCACAGCTTCAGTGGTTAGTTTATTAATTCTAACCCAGAAGTCCAGTATCTTTGAAAGAAAAACAACTTCAGGAATTTTTAATAACCAGAACTGGCTACTTAAGCAGTTTTCACACTTAACTAGAGCATTTGCAGAGCACAGAGTATAACATCAATATATAGATACTGAGATACACATATACATATATCTTTGTATACATATTTCCCTGGTGGCTCAGAGGTTAAAGCATCTGTCTGCAATGCAGGAGACCTGGGTTCAATCCCTAGGTTGGGAAGATCCCCTGGAGAAGGAAATGGCAACCCACTCCAGTACTCTTGCCTGGAGAATCCCATGGACGGAGGAGCCTGGTGGGCTACAGTTCACGGGGTTGCAAAGAGTCGGACATGACTGAGCGACTTCACTTCACTTCACATATATAAATGATATCTACCTATATATGTATAGATATATACATCAGGATCTGGTGTCACAAAAAAGCAAAAATGTAACAGAACTAAAATGTAATGCATGCCATAAACATGAATATATTGCATTTGCATTTTATATGAAAGCCATTACAAAATTAAATAGTCCACAGCTTGTAGGGGTTGCAAGCCTATGTACTTACTAAATGCTGTTGCTGTCTTTGTCACTCAGTCATGTCCAACTCTTTGTAACCCCAAGGACTGCAGCCAACCAGGCTCCTCTGTAGGATTTTCCAGGCAAGAATACTGGAGTGGGTTGCCATTTCCTCCTCCAGGGAATCTTTCAGACCCAGGGATCAAACTCATTTCTCCTGCTTGGCAGGCAGATTCTTTACCACTGAGACACCTGCACAGCCCCTATGTACCCAATAAGATAAAATAAATTACAAAGAAAAGTAATGACCACTGGATTCAAGTTAGTGCATACTTAAGAGAAACTCTGGTTATTCTTTTTTGCTTTGGATTCTGCTTTAGTTTATATTTGCATTAGCTTTTGTTTTGGGAGGATTGTGGTGGAGCAGTGATGAGGAAGAGGGAAGTCAAACGCACACTGTCATGAAGTAGAAAATCACATGGCATATCCAGAAAGTGAACTGAGTTCAATTTTCACCTGAAAAGAGGTGAATTCTTTATTCTCTGACTACATTTTCGGTCACTCATCAAGTATTCTTTATCATTCATTCAACCACTGTTGACTGACTTCTTGCAATGTGCCAGAGAAGGAGATGGTTCCAAGGAACCCTTCCTTCTCTCTAAATACCTAGAGAAAGAGAGAGAAAGAGGACAGTTATGCAAAAAATGAGGCTCCAGCGTGATAAGAACTGCAGCAGAGGTGAGTGAGATTCCAGCATACAGGAGACACAGCGAAGACTGGGGTCAGAGTCATGAAGGCTTCGTGGAGAATGTGACCGCTAAGCTTCTTGTTGAAAAGTGAGTTGGCCAAATAGAGAAGGAAAGTCAATATTCCAGGTGGATGAGGAGCTAGTGGGCCAAAGAGCAGAGAGTGCAATTCAACAGGAAGAGGACTTTGGTTTGAAGCCGAGTCAAACAAGAGATGAAGTGGAGAAAAAGAGTTTGTGCTTCCCATGCTGAGTGGTTTAATTCTTATCCACAAAGCATCAACATATTAAAGGAGGTGGCATTTTCAGATCTGCATTTAAAAAACCATTCTGGGTAGCAGTTTAGAAAAATGGATCATAAGGAGGCAAGCCTGATGTCAAGGAGACTCTGAAGTTATCTAGAGAAATGATGGGGCTTGAACTGATGCTGGCCATGGAGACTTACGACAGCCAAGAGATTGAAGAAATATTCTTGTACTGTAAAGGAACTTTAATGACCAAGTAACCAGAGATTGGTAGGGAGAGGAGAAGAAGGGGTTAATGACCCAAGTACCTGTATGGTCTTGCCATCTCATTGACTGAGCTGGAAAGTGTAGGGAGAAATGGTGATCTGGAAAAGGGAAAGGTAACAAATTTGCTTTGAGATATGTTGACATCACAGTGCCCAAGGAACACACAAATGAAGATGGATGTCAGGGAATTATACAAACCAATTGGAAGCTTCAAAGAAACATCTACTGACTTGGGGACATCAGCCCACAGGGTATCACTGATTGCGTGAAGTCTTCCATAGGTGTTGTGTGAGAGGTAGGTGGCCAGAGACTGAACACAGAGGACACAACCTCTTGCCTCAGAGAAGCCCAAAGAGATGGGAAGACAGCCAGGAGACATGATGTCACTGATTCCAAAGGAGAGGGGATTATGCAAAGGACCTGCTTGGTGCAGGCATGGCACCAGAGACCGTAGTGACTCACCTGAGAAGTAAAAGTCTCCACTTGGAAGGAGGTCAAAAAGAAAGCATACACATATTAAACCATAACACAGGATAGAAAGTGACAGATACCGTTTTTTAAAAAAAAATCAGATTAGTGCTCAGCAGCTCAGAGGAGGGAGCAGCCATTTCCATTTCAAACACAGAAGTGACACTGCAGTGGCTGTTGTATGTAACACATGGTCATAGTTTTTATGGTATTTTTTTAGTTTATATGGTATTTTTCAGATCTTTACTAACCACTCCTTTTTTTTTCAGAAATCTTCTTTATCATAGCTGAAAGTAATTTCTCCCTCCTTTGAAGACCTAAATACTGCATCTAAATTATGATATGTACCACATCCTCTTTGCTATGGATTTGCTGTTTCCTTATCTCTTTTACCAGATTGCAAAGCTCTCTGTGGTCCCAAACTCTATCTTCCTTTCCTTGGGACACTCTCCCCTTTCCCGGGGCCTGGACCAGCCCCCCACAGGATGACGGTCTTGCTTTTCGAGTCACTCAGCTGGATTCAAATCCCATCCAAGCCACTTGTTCAGCTATTAGCTTCTTGACAATTCACAAATGATTAATGCCCACTAAGGCATAGTTTTCTCAACTAAAAGTAGAAATAAAATATTCCACGAAGGGCTATTATGAGTATTAAGTATAATAATGTTTCTAAAACTACTCAGGAAATTATTTGGCACACAGTAAATATTTAGTAATGGTTTGTTTTATTTCAATGTATGATACGTAACAAATAAATGCTTACAGAATTAATGAATACCTGAATGAATGATCATGGCAACCAGTTTCCATTTCTAATAGATTTCTGATTCTTTTTAATTCTTGAAATGTTCACAACCTATTATAGCTAGGCCTTCTCTACATCCAGAATATCCTTTTCCATCAAAATTTTGCTCAAGATTTCTAGAACTTTTGCCTCTAGCTACCCTCCTTCTCCTTAGCAGTATCAGAAATATACTGTGCAGTGGACTGATTTTGTTTAGCTAAATTTCTTACTAGTATGAAAACAGAAGATATGGTGTTAGTGCTTAACCTCAGAGTCAACTATGAATAATATTCTATTTGTCAAGAATTTGAGTTCTTTTAGATGTTGCTTATTATTTGTCTTCCTGTGCAAAAGACCTAAGCCAGGCAGCCAGGTTTTAAATCCCACCTCTGCTTTACAATGTTGTGTTAGTTTCTGCTATACAACAAAACAAATCAGCTCTGTGTATACATGTATACTCTTCTTCTTGAGCATCCCTCCCTATTCCCAATCCCATCCTTCTGCTGCTAAGTCACTTCAGTCGTGTCTGACTCTGTGCGACCCCATAGACGGCAGCCCACCAGGCTCCCCTGTCCCTGGGATTCTCCAGGCAAGAACACTGGAGTGGGTCTCCATTTCCTTCTCCAATGCATGAAAGTGAAGTCGCTCAGTCGTGTCCAACTCTTTGTGACCCCATGGACTGCAGCCTACCAAGCTCCTCTGTCCATGGGATTTTCCAGGCAAGAGTACCGGAGTGGGGTGCCATCCTTTTAGGTCATCACAAAGTACAGAACTGAGCTCTGGGTGCTGTACAGCAGCTTCCCACTAGCTATCTAGTTTACACATGGTAGTGTATATATGTTAATGCTACTCTTCCAATTCAGCCTGCCCCCAGTTTCTAGTTTTGTGATGTTGGATAATGTATTAGTCATCTCTAGCCTCAGTTTTCTCATCTGTTAAATGGCAATAACCTACATCAGAGAGGTGCTATGAGGATTAACCAAGCATGTGTTTACAGCACTTGGCACAAAGTAAACATGACATAGATGTTACCATTTATTTCCTATGCGTTTATGCAGACTTTGCTATTCAGTGTTTTCTATTCAAAGTTACAGATAGGTTCAATCTCTCATTATTCTAAATACCTCAATTGGCTTCTTCCCACAGCATGTTTTCTAGCCTCAATTAATATACTGCACAAAACAAAATAGAAAGTGGTTTAAGGTTTACTGAATGATCTGAAGATTTCTCCAAGTACCAATTAAAGCAGCAAAGACAGTTGGTATGACACATTGTTTCCTCAAAAGCGTTCTTAAATAAAGCTTGGAGAACATAATAAACATGTTTTTCTTGTTTTCTTGGTGTTATTTCATATTACCAGTAAAGATTACAGAGCTCACTTTTCAATCAGAAAATAAGACTATGGAGATAAAGCATCATCGGTCAGAAAAAAAGCAGAGCACACCCTGGTGTCCTTCCGAGGGCCCCGAACAAGCCTTGCTGTTCTCTGCCCTCGCCCTTCCCTCTGTCTATGTCAGATAGATCTAGATACACAACCTACTGTGTCACCTGGGCTAGTCAATTATCCTCTCTAAGTCTCAGCTTCTCTATCTATAAAATTGAGAACAACTACTTCAAAGGCTGCTGTGAGGATTAAGTGAGAGAATACAGTTAAATCCCTGAGCACCATACCTTGCAAATAATGAATGCTTAATATACATTGCTTAAAAATAGTAACCCTCAGTTTGAACAAAGAACAAGATAGATTAGCTATACCAGACTAACCCTCATACTATAAACAATTAAAATGCTGGACATCATATAAAGACACAACGGATTGCAGTCCCTGAGGAGCAACTAAAGCAAGCAGCAAACAGAGAGGCCAGAAACCCAAAGAAGAGCTGCACTTCCTGTGGCTGTTTTCCCTGTGGACTCACAGGCTGCCCGGGCAGGGGATAAAGCTGAGTAGGGGAAGAAGGGACCTCACCTCACGGAAGAGACCAAAGTTAGAGTGCAAGGCTGCCGGAGAAGCTGGAGGTTAACGGGCAAAATCCAAGAAAGAAGAGAGTCCAGGAGGAGGGTCCAAAACGTGGCTGCAAATTTTTCTCTAGTGGTACACAGGGAGGAACTCCAAGAAACCCAACACAAAGCAACAGTTGGGGCAAGAGGGAGGGCAGATATTCTAGAAACGTCTCGTGCTGGAAAAACAGAAATTAGTCTAAGTCCCTCCAAATTGGAGAGGCAGGGTTAATATATTAAAATTTGCCTTGCTGAACCCATAAAGCCTTCCCTAAAAGTAGGGCAAAGGCAGGCATCTAAGAGACTGATCCAAAAGCAGTACATTCGACTGGCCAGAGAAAACTGATGCTTAACTCAATGTGTATGAAGTTCAGTGTTCATCCAAAATCAAGGCTTGCTAAGAACAGAAGAAAACCACCAGAAGCCAAAAGAAACATAAAAGAATTGAAATAGATGTCCAGGTGTTTCAGATATTAGTTATCTGAAGGGGATTTTAAGATAGTCATGTTTAATATATTAAAAATAAATAAAGAGATGGATGGAAAATTTCAGCAGAAATCTAAAATCCCTAAGGCTCAAGCTGAAATTTTACAACTGAAGATATAAACATTGAAATCAAGAATTTAATTGATGGGTTCAATAACAGATTAGAAATAGCAGAGTAGATAATTTAGTGAACTAAATACATGACAAGAAAAACTGCTCAAAGTAACGCCTATAAAATAAGAAAGGATAGAAAACACAAGGAAAAATAAGAATAACAAAGGATTCAGTGAAAAGGTCTGGCATACATGTCATCTGAGTATTTGAAGTAGAAGACACAGAACAATAAAACTTACATATCTGAAAAATTTTGCCCAGGAATTTTCCAAAATTAATGTAAAGTGTCTAACTGTACATTTAAGATTCAAAAACTATACAAGCATTAGGTAGGACAAATGTGAATGAAGCCACACTTAGGCACATTGTAGGGAACACTATTAAAAATTAAGGCGAGAGCATGAAAAAAGTATAAGACAAAAACCAACACTGACCTCTGACTCTTCAACAGAAAAACGCAGAAATAAGACAACAATGGACTGACATTTAAAGTGCTGAAAAAAATATACTGCCTAGAATTCTGCACCTCTCAAAATTATTTTTCAAAAAATGAAGACAAAATAAAACTATTTCTAGAAAATTAAGAACTGAAAGGTGTTTTGCAGGCAGATCTGCATTACAAAATACTGACAGGACTTTTGAGACTAAAGGAAAATGATCTCAGAGAAACACATAACTTCAGGAGGCAGTGCAAAAAAAGGATTTATTTATGGGTAAAAAAAATAGTGCATATTGACTATTAAAACAAAAATATATACAATTCACACTTGAACAGCAAGGTTTGAACTGTTGAAGTCCACTTATCAGTAGATTTTTTTCAATAAATACATAACTACAATACTATGCAATTAGGTGTTGATTGAAATTTCAGAGAAGTAGATATGGAGGGCAGAGCATAAAGTTATACCTGGATTTTTCATGCATAGGGGGTTGGCACCCCTAACCCACAAGTTGTTCAAGGGTCAACTGTATATTTTGTCAGTTTGAGGAACTGACAAAATATAGATGTAACATGTTCAAGTAATAGTAAAAGTATACTGTAATCAGTAATGTAAACACTCAAAAGAGTACTAAAAGAATGTAAAAGTTAAAATCTTAAAGGAATTACAAAATGGACTATGAAGAATGATCAATTGATGAATATAAATGAAGCCAAAAAGGAGGGAGAAAAGGACCAATGGTACAAATAGTATGGAAAACAAAACAGTCCACTTAAAGGAGTCAAGTTAGTGGTTAGTTAATGTAAACGGACTCAACTTTTTAATTAAAATACAAAATTTGTCACACTAAATAAAAAGCAAAATGGAGGCATATTCTCTTTATAAAAGAAGCTTTAAATGCATGGACATATTTTAAAGTAAAAGCACAAAAGTATGAAAATAATATACCATGTAAATATTAAACAGAAGAAAAATGATATGGCTATGTTAATACTGGACCTAGATCTTAACTAGAATAATAAGATATAAAGATGTACTTTTCAATGTAATAAAAAGGTCAAGTCCATAGGAAACTATAAAGTCATAAATTTGTAAATACACAACAGCATAAATTTCAAAGTACATAAGGCAAAAGCTAACAAAACTAAGGAACATACAAATCCACAATCATAGAGGCAACTTCAATACATTATTTCAGTAACTAATAAGAAAGCAGACAAAGAAATCAATTCAACACAGAGAAGTTTAGAACATTATTAACTAACTTGACCTAATTTGGTTTATAGAACACTACACCCAACAACTGTAGAATGAATATACATATACATATTTATATATGTGTATGTATAAATACATGTACAATATATAATATGATATTTATGACCAACCTAGATAGCATATTCAAAAGCAGAGACATTACTTTGCCGACTAAGGTCCATCTAGTCAAGGCTATGGTTTTTCTAGTGGTCATGTATGGATGTGAGAGTTGGACTGTGAAGAAGGCTAAGCACTGAAGAATTGATGCTTTTGAACTGTGGTGTTGGAGAAGACTCTTGAGAGTCCCTTGGACTGCAAGGAGATCCAGCCAGTCCATTCTGAAGGAGATCAGCCCTGGGATTTCTTTGGAAGGAATGATGCTAAAGCTGAAGCTCCAGTACTTTGGCCACCTCATGAGAAGAGTTGACTCATTGGAAAAGACTCTGATGCTGGGAGGGATTGGGGGCAGGAGGAGAAGGGGACGACAGAGGATGAGATGGCTGGATGGCATCACTGACTCGATGGACATGAGTCTGAGTGAACTCTGGGAGCTGGTGATGGACAGGGAGGCCTGGCATGCTGCGATTCATGGGGTCGCAAAGTCAGACACGACTGAGCGAATGAACTGAACTGAACTGAACTGAACTGATACTATATATAGTAACTTATTTAAAGATAGACTTTTTTAGTTAAAATGAGGATCTTGTCTTTATGTTCACAAGTGTTAAGAAATAGAAAGTTTTAAGTCAGTCTTTCCAAGAATCTGGTGTCCCAAGATATATTGTTGAACAATTAATTCTGTTTGTATTTATTCAAAACATTGAATTCTTAGAATTTAATTCTGAATCAGCTCTATTATATTCATCCCAACAAACATACATTTCAGCTACAATATGCAGAAAGTTACCACTAAGCTTCTGAGATTTTAAAAAGAGGTGGGAGGAGAGCCAATAAATAGATAATTCATTTATTCTAAAATTAGTCCCATTTCAGACAAATGCCATCCTATTATAAGACTGAATACACTAATGAAACATAGCAGAAAAATTAATTACAAATAGTAAGAGCCCAGGGATAAATTTATAATGGAAAAAGGAAAGTTATTTCTTTTTTCCTCAGGAAAGTTGTTGCTTGCCACATAACTTTGACTTTGAAAGTTTTGGAGCAAAATAACTCTTCTGGGGTACCATAAAGTTAATATTTTACACTTATTTAGAGAGACAGTTTCTGACAAATATTTTTGCATTGTACAAACAAAATCTGAAGAAGTTATAAGATACTAGCCAAAAAGAGTAAATGAATAGTGACAAGATATAACTTTTAAAATAAAAAGCTTTTGATTCGTAAAAAGTAGCAGTGAAAATTCACCCACAAAGAGGTCTCTAGATGGGTCTTACAATAGATATTAGAAAATCTGAAACAAAGTTATTTAGCTTTTTCTAAGAAATTCATCACTAACCGATTAGGTTTTTTTTTTTTAATAAAAGCCATTATATTTTTGCTCCTAAATAATTTTTTAAACATCTTCTCAGACTTATACCTTGCAAATTCATCATACATTCATTTAAAAATTATCCATGAAGTATATTCTATGTTCTAGGATTAAGCTAGGTGCTGTAGTTAAAAACAGTGAGTCAGAAGGACTTTATTATGGGTAAAGTGAAAAAAAAATGACAGTAAATTATGGAAATACATCAAAGGAGAAACAAGTTTGTGAAACAAGCTAACAACAGTAGGCAAGAGAACTGTTTTAGATGGAGGGTCACAGGAGCCATCACTAGCGCATTAACGTTTGAAGCAACAAAGTGGAGAATGTCCCAGGCAGAGAGGATCAGGCCTCACTGGAGTCTGGAAAGAAACTAGAGAGGCAAGAGAATTCCCTGGAGCTATGGCGGTCCAGTGGTTAGGACTCGGAGCTCTCACTGCAAGCGTCCAGTTTCAGTCCCTGGCTGGGGAACTAAGATGCCACAAGGCACTGCCAAAAAAAAAAAAAAAAAATTAGAGGGTCAAGGAACTGAAAAATAGTCCATGGGACATGGAGTGAGGAGAAGAGCAGACTGGAGTGAGTCATCACTTGGAAAATTAAAGTAGACAGATTCAAAATATAGATTCTGCGGGTAGACTCACCATTCTTGCTGATTTACTACAAACCGGGTGAGGGACAGGCAGGAAACAAGGATAAACCCATAAATGTTTGCCTTGGGCAACCAGGTAGATAGTGGCACCACGTACTGGCATAGGAAGGCTGGATGTTCGGAAAGGACAACTTTGCAGAGTGGGGATCAAGAGCCTTACAAGGAACAGAAAAAAATTCCCTAAAAAATATTGCACTTAAGAACAAGAAGGCTTGGGTGAGAAGCTTAAAGAGTGGAATTTGCATATATAAAAAGAGAAGTCATTCTGAGGATTTCAGAAGACTTGACCCTGTTCCTTCCCGTAGATGTATACTCTGCCCTTTTGTGAAACACAGAAGCTTTGGTCGAATACTTCAACATTTTGAAAGAACTAGGAAATGGCGTTACACTCTTCCAGGAACAGAATCCACCTTGGGGCTTCCCTAGTGGCTCATACAGTAAAGAATACACCTGCAATGCAGGAGACTTGGGTTTGATCCCTGGGTCGGGAAGATCCCCTGCAAAAAGGAATGGCAACCCACTCCAGTATTCTTGCCTGGAGAATCCCACGGACAGAGGAGGCTGGCAGGCTACAGTCCATGGAGTCACAAAGAGTTGGGCATGACTGAGCGACTAACACTTTCACACTTTACTCTAGAGAAGAGATTAAACACTGAGGAAAAGGATGAAAACAAGGCTGTAAGAATGTACCTGAAATATCTGTTCCATATTTATTTAAATGTATAAAGTATGTGGGCAGGATACATTCATTCAAACAACTATATCTGTGAGTCCACTTTATTTGCATACCAGCATGTATTTTAAAGGGGATTTTCTTCTTTCCTTATGACAAAAGGAAAAAACTGCCTTCTATGAAATTCTAAGATTTTGAACTTATTATAAAGATGAAACTTCTCAGGGGAGGCAGTTTTGACCTGCCATGATTCCCTGCAGTATTCCCATAATATTAGATGGTTACTGCCTTTTCTTGTCCTTAAAACCCCAAGCATTTTACTATTCTCATTTCCTTTCCCATCTGAGAGCTCTGAAACTAAAGCTGGGAAAGGAATGAACATCAAAAAAAAAAAAATCCTTTATTCTCAAAACTTGATCAGCTAGAGGTAAGGAAGAAAGTAAACTGCTAAGTCAAAAAACCATCCTAACATGTAAGTTGCCTTTCTTAAGTGCAAAAATTCCTGCCATTTTCCTGGATTATGCGTATATTTTAAATAGTGTTTCACGCTGGGGTTTCTTACGTAGGGTTTGTTTGTTTCTATATCCATTTTGCCAAGTTTCTTAATGTGTAATTTTCATGAATCTAAGTAGCAGTTATTTATATCTTCTACTATTTAAACTACTGATTCATATAATATTAACTATTATATTAATCGAGTGTGTATACAATAGACTGGAACACTGTTCAACAGTATTTCATATACTGTTTTCTTTCTTATAGCTACCCAGTGAAGTAGGCATTATTAATCATTTCACTTTATAGACACAGATAAACAGCTGTTAAATCACTTGATCAAGATTAAATTATGCATCTAATAAACAGCTAGTTCCTTATTCACCATACTTAATGCTGTTCAATTAGACTTTGGATATAATGTATTTAGAACACTAAATATATTTTTAACATTGACCTACAAAAAAGATAGTAAGATGAATCTATTATGTAAATCATTATTCTAAATCATATGTGGCCAAATTGAATTGTCTTTTTTATGTTCTACTGATTAAGATCATAAAGCATTCTCCCAATTGAGAAAAGGTTCTCTTATCCATATATATGGTATATATATATATATTCATCAAATTATTGAGAACACACTATGTATTAGAGGCACTTAGCATACTTGAATAAATAAAAGACACAAAGCTCCCTACCTTCTGGCAGCTTACATTCTAATGGAGGAAGATGTATAATAAACATATAACCTAGTTTAACAGAAAATTAAAATATGGTGACAAGTGTCTTGGAAACAGAATAAACAAAATGTCAGCAGAAAGTCATCAGTGCTGCTATGGCACGGGGGTAGAGGGGGTTGCAATTTAAACAGCGTGGTCAGGATCACCCTCACTGAGATACTCAAGAACAATTTACCAGCAAGAACTTTATTCTTGCTCATTGTTCTCCAAATAATAATACATAACAATAATCTGACTGCAGTGTTTCAGTTTTTAATGCTATTAATTATCTTTTTGGACTTTGGCCACCTCATGCAAAGAGTTGACTCATTGGAAAAGACTCTGATGCTGGGAGGGATTGGGGGCAGGAGGAGAAGGGGACAACAGAGGATGAGATGGCTGGATGGCATCATCGACTCGTTGGACGCGAGTCTGAGTGAACTCCAGGAGTTGGTGATGGACAGGGAGGCCTGGCGTGCTGCGATTCATGGGGTCACAAAGAGTCGGACACGACTGAGCGACTAAACTGAACTGAATTATCTTACTGAATAAATTAAACACATATAGAATTAGGACAGAAACTGTCATCTCATAAAGGAAATAAGGCTCTGTATGATTAAGAAACTGATGCTTTCTTTTTAAAGCAATTTATTGTCAGTTGAGTAATGCGTTGTAACATCACAGAGTAAAACAACTCAAAGTCAGAGCTTTAGTTCTTGAAATGCTTGAATCTGAACTTTCTAATTTAGCGGAATGGGAGTATTTTTACCAATTCCATGAAAAATTCTGCCAAATATTGTATGTGTATATACACCTGCACACATATTTAAACATCAGATGGATAGAATAAATGAGTTAAGTAACTATGTAAAACATATACATAATTATGAATATTTGTTAAATACTGATTTGCCTGATTATTGCACAAATAAAGACATTGACTTTGGCACCTGAGGAAATTTGCCAAAGACTCACAGATCTTGTATCAAATTACCATATCTTATACAGATCTCTTAATTTTCTCTGAAAATGCTGCTTTTCCTCTACTGCCATTTCCCAGTCCCCAAACACCCTGCTGCTGCTAAGTCACTTCAGTCGTGTCCAACTCTGTGCGACCCCATAGACGGCAGCCCACCAGGCTCCCCGGTCCCTGGGATTCTCCAGGCAAGAACACTGGAGTGGGTTGCCATTTCCTTCTCCAATGCATGAAAGTGAAAAGTGAAAGGGAAGTCGCTCAGTCGTGTCCAACTCCTAGAGACCCCATGGACTGCAGCCTACCAGGCTCCTCCGCCCATGGGATTTTCCAGGCAAGAGTACTGGAGTGGGGTGCCATTGCCTTCTCCTAACAAACACCCTAGATCCTTCTGTTTATCACACCCCTCACCTGTTTGGCATGTCTTGTTTCTTCCTCCGAGCCAAATGTAAGGTACACCCACTCACTTCCCACCTTCCTCACCACCACTCAGCACCATCCTCCTCACCTTTCCACTTCCCATCTTGACAGCTCTCCCCCGCACCTTCACACTCACTCATTCTCCATCCAGCTGCCAACGTGAGCTCTATGTCAAAGTACCTCACTCTCAAAAAGCTAAAACTGTAATTCTCGCATAAATGTAGAATCAATATGCCTCAAAAATTCTGAATCAATTAATGACACAACCAGGATTTTGAAGCTGGATCGCAAGATAGTTGGAGAAACATGGTATACAGGACAAGCATATTGAAATACACTTGCTGATTTAGAGACAAAACTGTCTAACGTCCTACAGGCAATGAAACCATCACCTATGGAGTCTTCTCTGTCAAAAATCCTTTTCATCTCTAACAGACAAAAATCTCCAAGTACACACATAATGCCATAGAATCGGGGCTCTAAACTAAAGTAGAAAGAATGTCAAATGAAGATATTCCCTTAGATAATTAAATAATCCTTCGAAGGGCCTCCTGGACATTGTTCCCATATGATAATAAAAGCATACATAGCCATCTTTTGGCCTTATTTCCAAGTCTGTGATAGTTTTCCTTAACAAGCATAAATAAGATTCTATCCTTCTCTATTTTAAAACTTTTCTTTCTAGAATGAAATAAAAATTTCCTACCATGGACCACAGGGTCTACATAAGCTGTTCTTTGCATCTTTTCTACCATCCTCCTCAGTCACTGTGACCCTATCACACTGACTGCTGCTCATCCAACACGCCTCCTTCATGCCTTTACTATTCCTTTCTCTGCCTACTGCTCTTCCGCCAGATTCAGCAATGGCTTCCACTTTGTGTCATTCAAGCCTCTGCTCAAAGGCCCACGTGCACATGCATGCACACCTGTGTACACACACACACATAGCACACACACACCTGCCACATCTTTCCATCCCATCGCTTTTTATTGTCCTTCAGAGAACTCACCATGGTATGATGTGATAGTATTACTTTATGTTTCTAGTTGCTTATTGTTGGTATTCATTTTTAGAATATTAAGGAATTTTTGCCTCTTTTATTCTTCACTATCTCTCTAGTACTTTGAATAGTGTCCAGTACATATTATGCACTCAATATCTTTTTATTTTATGACTGAAGTCACACAGACACTATATAGCACTGTCTCAAAAAGAAAATGTTGCTCTCTTAAAACACTGTTTCTTATTTCATAAAAGACAAAAAATTAAAAAGTAATTCCAGAAAGCAACAGTAAAATAATGCCACATCTGGGATCAGGAGCAGGAAGGGCACACTGGGTCAGAACATGGAGCCTGGACAGATGCACCATGAAATGGCAGAAAGTCCAGGCAGCCCTGAGAGGCTGAGAATATGAGAAAATCCAGATAGGTGGGCTTTTGTCATCAGAAAGAACTGTCTGGTAATTGATTGGTGATGGGTATCACAGAGGAGTGGACATGGATTCAGGACAATTTGGGGGGGGGGGGGGCAGACCACTATCATTTATTGAGAACTTGCTCTGTATGAGGCACTGTAGCAGGCACTTTGGCTAAGTTATCTCACTTAATCTTCATCAAAACCCTTTCAGGTGAGCAGCATAATGAAAGTGGAAGTGTTAGTCACATCCACTCTTTGTGACCCCATGGACTGTACCCTGCCAGATTCCTCTGTCTAGGGAGATTCTCCAGGCAAGAATACTGGAGTGGATAGCCACTCCCTTTTCCAGGGGATCTTCCCGACCCACAGATTGAACCCAGGTCTCCTGCACTGCAGACAGATTCTTTACGGTCTGAGCCACCAGGGAAGTCTGAACAGTACAATACCTATTTTTAAATTAAAAAAAACAAGGTTCCAGGAAGTAGAAGTTGTATATGACTAGGAAGTGGCCAACCTGCATTAGGACATGTATCCATTCATCTGTTGATAGACATTTAGGTTGCTGTCATAGCCAAGATATAGCTTGACCACAATGAACATAAAAGCTCAGCAACAAAAAACAATGAATGATGTTAGGGCAGAACTTTCTTGGGATTAATATGCATTTGCTGCTGCTGCTGCTGCTGCTGCTGCTGCGTCGCTTCAGTAGTGTCTGACTCTGTGTGACCCCATAGATGGCAGCCCACCAGGCTCTTCCGTCCCTGGGATTCTCCAGGCAAGAACACTGGAGTGGGGTGCCATTTCCTTCTCCAATATGCATTTAAAATTCCTGAAATCCCTCACAAGCATAGCTAAGAATGGTCCCTAGAGTGTCTTGTGGCATGACCCCATTGGTAGCAGAAAAATGATCACATAAAAAGGGCCTGGAAAGAGAGTTAGACTGCTATAAAAAGTCAGTTCATTGCAATGACTATTTTTTGTGCACCTCTATTTTATAGGATATGCCAGACCAGGCATCACCAATAAAAACTATCTCCTCCGAGTCTTTTAACTACAGCTGAGCTTTGAACCTGAAGAGCATGTCATTTAATAACCACATTGCCTATTTTCAAGTCATTATACTGGAAAGGAAAGATAATCTCCCTTTCACTACAGCTCCACTGTTTCACATAGGTAGTTCTGTATTAAGTTCATCAATCACTTCCACACTACGAATCCCAAAGGTTTTCATTAACATTCAGTCATAGAAGATAACCAAATGATAATAAAAGTTATTAAACCAATATGGAATGTGGAGGGGAGAAGTTACCTCTTAATTTGGATTGACATGAGTTATTTTCCTCCTAGAAGTATACAGTTTTGCAAATAAGAATGGGATTCTCTGTAATAACAACTATCCAAATAATTCTCTCAGAAATAAAGTATAAACATATGCTTGAAAATCAGTCCGCCTGTACAAAATTCTCTATTTTTGTACCAACTTCAAAAGTCACAAACAGAAACAACAGTGAGCCTAGTTTTGCCTTCCCTTGTGTGTTTAAAAGGGGGGAAAAAGGCAATGCATGAAATGGAAGAATTATATAAAAAGTGTTAAACGCTGATGCAGGATACGTTTACTTTTAAATATTTGATTTAATTTAATAAGTAACTTTTTATTTGGTTATGAAACAGGTCATTCTTCAGGTTCTGCTGTTTTCCTGAGGAAAACTGCTAATCCCAAAACAGTGCTTCTTGTTTGCTGAGCTGAACAATGACTGGTCGTCTATGGATTGGTGGGGAAATAGCTGGTGTCTTCACTTCCTCACACATTATGTTTGTTCACAGGCTTCTTTTATGTTAATTCTTTTCACAGCACTTATGTTGGTAATGAAAGAATATCAAGGGTCCCCTTTCATGGCTACAAAGTTAATTACTGCAATCAGAGAGCATTTGCAACAGTGGTTTGTACCAGCACTTATCAAGTCCTTAAAAGTATTCATTTGCTTGATTCCTGGACAAATCACCTCAAATAGATCAGTCCATAAATGTACTTCAATTACCTTGCAGATTTATTTATCCCTTTTTCCCCCAACTGAAGTTCACTGAACTGTAGATAAGAAAGACAATGAACTTGGTGGTGGATTAAAAATAGAGAAGTTGTCATGGAAATGAACTCTTTCCTTTCTCCTATAAATAGATGAAAGATTTTGGAAAGGTGTTCATTATAAAGAGAATATAATTTGATAACTAGACAAGCAGATTTTGTTTCAATTGTGAAAATTAAAATTATGTAAGGCCTAAAATTAAAATCTTTCTATTCTGTTCAGTTCTGAATATATTTCTTAGGCTTAATATGGTAACACCAGGCTACATTCTGAAAAGGGTACAAAGGACCAACAGCATAAGACCAGACTCTGCCCTCAAGCAGCACAATTTTTACAATTAAAAACAGTAAATGAAGTATGATTCCTAGATAGAACTGCAGTAAATATAATAAAATCATGAATTTGTTTTTGCACATAATAAATTAATCTAGAGAAAAGTCCCCATATAGGTCATTGGATAAAGACGTCTAGATTCTAGCCAGGTTCTTGTGGATGTAGCAACTCACTCTGCAGCAAATGAATTGAGTCATTCATTCCATGAAGGCAACACATCAAAGGGGGGAAAGTTGAGCTCTGACTTCAAATGATACACCCGCTTTCACCCGTCCTTCACCTGCTTTGATACTTGTAAGCAAGTCACTGAGGGCTTCTAAACTTCAGTTTCCTCATCAGAAATAATGCCCACCTCAAATAACTATAGAATGAATTAAAGGAGATAATACAGACAATGTGAGAACTTTATTAGTGTTCAAAAAAGATAATCCTCTCTCCCTAGAGCACACCATATCTGCATGGAAGGCAGGGACTATTAAAAGAATCAGGGCACTTTTTCAAGTTGGAGAAAAGCAACAATGACAGTCATAAGAGAAAACTGACACCACCCATAATGAATAAGGCTTTTCACGCAAAAATAGAAAAGTAAATACGACTTTACTTCCACTTATAAAGAGCAAACAGATCTATTGCAGTAAGAGTTTGCTCTGCTGTCAGTCAAAGCTGATTAACTAATTCTGTCTATAGACACTTGCTGCTCTTCTGCTTAAAGCGCAAGTTACCTCCTGGTCCTCTGTTGCTTCTTTGCCCCTAAGTGCTCAGTCGGTCTGAGGTAGGCTGAATAATAGCCTACCCCCACATACACACATACGCGCACACACAGATGTTCAGAGCTCAAACCCTGGAACCTGTGAGTGGTACTATACATGGCAAGAGGAACTTTGCAGATGTGATTAAATTAAGAGTCTATGATGAGGATATTATCCTAGTTTACTCAGGTGGATCCAGTGCAATTACAAGGGTCCTTCTAAGAAGGACTCAGGAAGATCACAGGGAGGGGAGACCCATGCGACACTGTAACAGAGGTGGAGTGGTGAGGCCACAAACCAAGGGAAGCCTCTAAAAGCTGAAAGGGACAGAGAACAGACTTTCCTGTAGAACCTCTTAGGAAAGAACCCTGCCAACATCTTGCTTTTGCCCCATAACAATCATTTCAAATTTCTGACTTCCTGAACTGTATATTTGCAGCCATCCAATATGTGGTCATCTGTTACAGTGGCAATTAAGAAACCAATACACCACCAGTGAATCTCTACACTGTTGACAGCTCATCTGTTTTAAGTGTATCCCTTGCTTTTGGTTCTTCTGCATTAATAATGATAACAACAGCAGCAGCAGATGGCATTTGTAGAACTCCTGAATTGTGCTAGACACTGAGTTAGACATCTAACCTACACTGTGCTATACAGGAACTTCTATGAAACCATTTCACATATGACACATTGAAGATCAGGATTCCATTTCAGCACGATCTCCTGCCAAAGCCCATCATTTTAACCGCTATGATGTTCTGAATCTCTTCCCTCTATTCCGTCGTCTCTCCCTTCCTCTTAGATCCCCATCCCACAGGCAGAAATTGCTGGAAAGATGCCTATTTCTTATATGTCTCCAAAGAAGGTTTTTAAAGAAGGAAGACCTTGACCTATAACTGTGTGTAAACAGTGATGCTACTTTAAGGAAATATACACCTAGAGAAGCTCCAATACTTTGGCCACCTGATGCAAAGGGCCGACTCATTGGAAAAGACCCTGAGGCTAGGAAAGAAGCATTGAGGGCGGGAAGAGAAATGGGTGACAGAGGTGATGGTTGACCAGGACCACCGACTCAATGAATGGACATGAGTTTGAGCGCGCTCCGGGAGAGAGTGAAGGACAGGGAAGCCTGGGGGGTGCTGCAGTCCATGGGGTCACAAAGAATCAGACATGACTTGGCAATTGAACACCACCACCTAGAAAAACAGAAAGAAGGGATGAAAGTAGAGAAACAGATAGGGACTGAAGAGAAGAGGAAATTTTTGAAACTATCCCCAAATAAATGTCACTGTTTACTCATATGCAGGGTTTAAGTTAAGAACGTCATGAATAGGTGAAGAGAAGTAAAGATATACACAGTGAAGGATTAAGCATAAACCAAAAAAAAAAAAAAAAGAGAGAGATAAAAATAGACACAGTTTGTAGGCAGAACTTACTGAAAGACTAGTCTGACTCAAGAAGTAAATTTAAATTAGGAAAGGATAAGAAGTTTGACACAAGTAAGTTGAGGTCAGTTTTCTAAGAAGCTTAACTGCCAGGAAGAGTTGAGGATGCAAAGCCTTTATTCATTTTTGAGTCGGGGACGGGGAGAAGGTGAGAAAATCAGAGAGCCTTTTTTGAAAAAGTTCTATTTTTATACAATTTTAAAGGTTACTTTCCATTTACAGTTATTATGAACTACTAGCTACATTCCCTAGGCTGTACAATACATCCCTGTATGTACAATACATCCTTGTGGCCTATTTTACACTAAGAGTTTGGACCTCCCACTCCCCCCACCCTATATTGTCCCTCCCCACCCCCACTGGTAACCACTAATTCATTCTCTATATCTGTGAGCCTGTCTCTTTTACGTTCTATTCACTAGCTTGTTGTAATTTTTAGGTTCCCTATATTAGCGATAAAATGTAGTATTTGTCTTTCTCTGTCTTAGCTATTTCACTCGGCATGTGAGAGGCACTTGTTTCAACCTCTGCCTTTTTCCACCTGATCTTCCTAAAAGTTTAAATCAGAATTAAAATTAAAATGAAGATAGTTTTTAAAATATTTACAATAATTCAATAACTATTCCTGATTTTTAAGTGTATAATTTAGAGGTAATAAATAGGTACTTAAATTTTAAATGATTTCACTACTAAAAAATTGAAATCCTTTACAGGCATACTTTCATAGACTATACATAGTGTATCACATGACATTTATTCAGCTTTGAGAGGCAATAACCCCCTCCATGGTATCATAAAGCTCTGTTAAATCAGACAACAGTGCTTATCTCTGATGTAGAACATGGTGATAGAAAAGAAAGGGAACTGACCAAACTCTGATGACTATTTCATGTATGTCTCTCATTAATCCTTACAGTACTACAGGGGAATTTATTATCTCCAGTTTACAGATGAGTAATCCAAGGTTCAGAGGATTTAAGTAACTCGACCACTTAGAGATATTAATAGAAAAACTGTATCTGAGCTAATAAAGTATCTATTCCATTGGAAGATAATTAAACTGAAACAGACATTTTAGTTATTATTTCCTGTTATCCATTCATTTCCTATAAAAACAAACACTTTGATAACATCAAAAAAACAACTGAACTAGGCTATTTACCAATTTATTGAGGCTTCCACACTCCTTCTTCTCTGAAGCAAGTATTAACACATTTCTGTGACAAAGAACTATGTGTTTATACCACAATCTACTGTTAACAGTTGGAGAGCAAAGGGTCCTTCAAAGCATCCTTTCAGAGAAAACTCAAAAATTAGTCCCCTCCCTTACCACTAGGCATTGAAAAACATTCCCTAAAATTTAATTTTTTTTAATTTAAAAATACCTGAAACTCCACACTGCTGCTGCTGCTGCTAAGTCGCTTCAGTCGTGTCCAACTCTGTGTGACCCCATAGACAGCAGCCCACCAGGCTCCCCAGTCCCTGGGGTTCTCCAGGCAAGAACACTGGAGTGGGTTGCCATTTCCTTCTCCAATGCATGAAAGTGAAAAGGGAAAGTGAAGTCGCTCAGTCGTGTCCAACTCCTAGCAACCCCATGGACTGCAGCCCACCAGGCTCCTCCGTCCATGGGACTACCATACCATATATAAGATAAGCAAGGTCTAACTGTATAGCACAAGAAACTATATTCAATATCTTGTAATAAATTATAATGAAAAGAATCAGAAAAAAGAATATAGATATATACAAGTGTATGACCAAATCACTTTGCTGTACACCTGAAACTAACACAATATTGTAAATCAACTATACTTCAATTATAAAAACATACTTGGAACCCTAAAGCAAAATGCACATTTTGCAAGTCCAATTTTCTATTCAAACACTGGGGGAAAAAAAAAATACTGCCTGCTGAAATGTTAATTAATAACCGATTAATACTCTTGCTAACCAGAAGAGCCCTTGGGGACACTTTTTCAGAACAAGGCCTCAGTGGCTATATTTATGCCTTCCTCGTCTCCTAAGTGTGCTATGACAGTTCCTTTTCACATTCAGTCCTATCTTCCTTGCTAAAGCACTTGTCTCGAGATTCAGAAACCTTCCCTCCACAGCCCCCCCAAGCCTCCCCACCCACCCCACCAAAGGTATGTTTCTTTACTAGGAAGCTCTTCAGTTATGTAAATATGCTAAGAGCATTACCCTAAGAGAGGGCACTAATGAATTCTTTACATCCCTAAAGATCTTAAA
This sequence comes from Capricornis sumatraensis, assembly GCF_032405125.1. Classification (NCBI taxonomy): domain Eukaryota; kingdom Metazoa; phylum Chordata; class Mammalia; order Artiodactyla; family Bovidae; genus Capricornis; species Capricornis sumatraensis. Next base: position 38,636,535 of record NC_091073.1, on the reverse strand, counting down.
TAACATACACAAAGCCAGAGATTTTAAAGTCAAAAATGAAAGTTTAACCATGAAAGAGAAATCCATGGGGGAACAGCGTTAGACTGCTTCAGGAAAGTAACCCTTGAGCTGTGACCCGCTTATTAATTAGGAGAGGCTGAGGTTCAGAAAGAGAAAATTCACTAAAATCACATCAGCTACCTTAATAGATTCAGGGGAATTTTCCCTCAATCCACTTGATTAGTAGAGGCTGAAACATACTATCTTCTACAGGACGATTATGTCGACTGGAAAAAAAATAAAAAGCACAATGTGAGAATTGTGAGTTAAGCTGTATTTGGGGCAAAATGAGGAGTAGAGCTTGGAAGGGCATGTATTCATGCATGCGTGCTGTCATTTCAGCCATGTCCAACTCTTTGCAACCCTATGGACTGTAGCCTGCCAGGCTCCTCTGTCCAAGAGGTTCTCCAGAGCCTGGGAGACAGCATCTCAAATAGCTCTGAGAAACTGCTTCAAATAGGGAGATGGGAAGGTCAGTACATATGTGATTCCAGTGAAGGGAGACTACATGCAAGCAAACACATATTTCTTGCAGAAGGCTATTGCTAGTCACAAGGAGCAGACATCACCATGAAGGGTTTTAGTGTTTTCCTAGATGTGTGGAGATGCAAGAATTGGGCCCATAAAATTGGCTCCTAAAAATATCTAACTATCTGAAGACCTGTTCCGCCAGTTTTTTCCAGAGCACAGAGTACCTCATTTCTGATCTCCACCTCCTTTCAGGGGGTGTTGAGGTCAGCATCTGCAGCAGCTCATAATTGAATTCTTGCAGAGATAAACAGCAAGTACCAATTTGTAGGAGACAATTAGAAACAATCTGTATTCATCTAAAATCTTCACTTCTTTGCCTCTTATGTGGGAATGATCATTCCCCTAGAACCTGACCCTAGTTGGTTCTCTGTTTATTCTGATGATTTAATAACTGAGCAACTAGCGCTCCTAATGGCTACTCCTAAAGCACCATCTCCCTCACCAATGTCATCAGAATGGCAGGGCATACTGATGCTTCTGCTGATGCTAAGTCACTTCAGTCGTGTCCAACTCTGTGCGACCCCATAGACAGCAGCCCACCAGGCTCTCCAGTCCCTGGGATTCTCCAGGCAAAAACACTGGAGTGGGTTGCTGTTTCCTTCTCCAATGCATGAAAGTGAAAACTGAAAGTGAAGTTGCTCAGTCGTGTCCGACTCTTAGCAACCCCATGGACTGCAGCCTACCAGGCTCCTCCATCCATGGGATTTTCCAGGCAAGAGTACTGGAGCGGGGTGCCATTGCCTTCTCCGGGGCATACTGATAGGAGCCATCAAATGTGATATCAGGCATGAGAAACAAGGCTTTTATAGAAAGCACAGAGAACCTGCAGGTGGTGGTATTAGAGGGGAATCTGTATTTTCTTTTTGTTTTCATTTGTTTTCCAAATTTTGAAAATGCTTTATTTATCTAATAAAAAATTATTTTTTAACATCAATGTAAATCATACCTCATATCCCATGCTGAAATAGAAAGCCAACAGATCTCACTGCAAAGTCCAGTTCAGCCAAAATGGAACAAAATCATTTTGGAGGAATGGGGTCATGGGAAACTTTCAGGCTTGAGAAAGAGGCGTGTGTCATGAGATGAGGAGAATCAGCATTTCCCAAGGGGTCAAGAGGGTTAAAAAGTCACACACAACATTATTAACATCATCCTTATTTGAGGGCAAGAAAAGTTTGATCTGATCCAATGTAAAATGTATTATTTTTAAGAGTCTTCAATGAACTTCTATGCTGCCAAGATCTCTAGTCAATGGGGAGCTAAGAGTGCAGGCTTCATAGCATGGTGTTCATGAATGTGGTGAATTTACCACAGTCCACAGGCCAACCGTATCCTGCAGATACTTCCCACATACTTACCATCAGTAAGTAGGGTTTCCATGACCAAGCTCAGAAAATTGATGTGTAAAAGCCTGATGTCATTTTATTAATTCGCAAAAACAAACAATGGTCTTAGAGACCCAGCTACCTAATTGTGCGCAACTAGTCCAGCTGCATTGAGACAGACCTGATCAGGGAGCCGATGCATAACCAGAAACCCATTTTAAGAAGCATGAATTCAAAACTGAGAGAGGTAACGAAAACGAAAGTATTCATGAAAAGGCAGTTTTCCAAATGTAGAACCCCTTCAGTTTCTGCTGAAATGGTTAAGGTGGAAGGTTTCAGTTCTCATCTTTAATTGTGAAATGAAAACGTAGCCTACAATCTTATTTTCAAATTCTTGGGAGTCGCCTCATGTCAGTCCCCAGCTACTAAACACAACTTTATACTTTTCACTCTAATTTGCTCTATGTTTTAATTAACAACCCTGAAGCTGCCTTGAAAAGTGTTTCCTACCTTTCTCAGCCTGAGTAAAATCTGCCTCACACTATCTGGTGAAGCCAGACAGTTATCTTATTTATGTCCCAATATCTTGACACAACACAATTATGGAAGCTGGAAAGTGGAGCACAAAGCAATACTGGGATTGTTTCTCTGTTTTCCAGAGGATACTGAGCATTTCTATAATAATGTAAGGAGACTGGGGTCACTCAAGAGAAATTATTGCTTCTACTGCCATATGTCCTTCTTCGTGGCTGGGAAAGATGAATACTAATGTGCTCAAATACATGAACTCAATAGCTTTCAATTTACTTGGTAGCATCAGTGCCATTAATTTATACTCTGCTAATTTAGAATATATGATTTAACCTGCATGCATGCATGCTAAGTTGCTTCAGTCGTGTTTGTCTCTGTGCGACCTAGGCTCCTCTGTCCACAGGATTCTCTAGGCAAGAATCCTGGAGTGGGTTGCCATTCCTTCTCCAGCAATTTAACCTGAGATTAACTGAATTTACATGTAATAAAACCACATTTAAATATTCTATATTAATTTCTGTAATCCCGGACACAATTCAATCTCAAAGTTTTACTACTATCCAAATCATAAGTACATTCTGTTGGGTTAGTCAAAAAGTTCCTTCAGGTTTTTCCATAAGCTGTTATATGACAAGAGAAAAAGAGATGAATTCCTAGATTATCTTGGAAACTGTCTCAACTCTTTGCTTCACCCCTTGGCTGGAACATTTATGTATTCCCCCAGGGATGGTAAGGGTTGATCAAAGTGACTGGCAAGACTGCCTCACTTGTGGGGTCCATTTTTCTAAGGACAGAATACACACAATGTGCCCAGGTGGGAGCCTGTTGAGTCAGGCTTGTATGAGTAGCTGCACATCCCTGATAGATGCCCTCAGCAAGCAAGCTTTCAGTGTTTATTTATAAACCCAGAGAACACAGGGTTATCATTATTTTCAAGAATCTAAGATTCTTAAACAGGGCTTATGGGTGGGGGATTCATATTCCAATGAGCTGATCTTTATCAGAACCATGAACTGAAGCTCGGCTTTAGGCTCCCTAAAGAACTCAATTATTCTCCTTTGGCCAATATTCTTCACAAATCCAACTCTCTGTGCTGTAAATGAAAAAGCACACAGAGAGGACTGAATGATCTCCGTCTCCATCTCACCCTCTATCATTTTTTAAAATCTTTCTTAAGAAAACATTTTGGCCCTGGTAAACACTCAGGTACCTGACAGTTCTATCACCTGAACACTTTTCCCTAAAACAAGAGAAACAATACAATGCCAGGTTCAAGAGTGAGCCTATGTATCAAAAGTAGCTGACAGTCGGCACACTAGAGTTACTCTTCCAGAGGAAAAACCAGGCAGAACAAACATTAAAAAGAACAACCTTCTAGGATATAATTTCCCACAAGCTGTATAAACTTTCTTTAGCTAAACAAATAGTCCTAGAGATGAACTTTTGTTTTCCTATTTTGGGGACACATCGTAATGACTACCTGTGGTTTTTCTCACTGGAAAACTTGACGAGACAAAATATGTTCTTTGTTTTTCCCAGCTGAATGTCTCATATTTTCAGAATCTAAGTTTTTCCCTTGTGAATGATAAAATTTAATATCAACTGTATAACCATCAGATCAGACTTTGTCAAAGGACAGATCCTCAAGCCATGCTCCAGAAATTCCACCCTAAGATAGGCAAAGCCTTTGTTTGTTAAGGACCACCTTCACAATCTCCCACTCCCCAATATATCTTAATACTCCATGACCTCAAAGAGGTGGGAGAAGCTGCCCTGTGGTAAGTTGTCAGGTGCAAGTTTCATGAAATGTCAATGTATTCTGAAGATTTTCTCTGGGACAACACTCTCAAAATTCAATCTCAGATAATGGAGCAGACATGGAGTAGATAAAGAGCTGTAACTGTGTGCTAGGAGAGGGAGCTTGCCTCCACAAGTCATAGAAACAAATCAGAAAAAGACATCAGTGTCCACATAAGACCCTGGCCCTCCATCCATATCAGTGTATAACTGGGAAAGGCCCAGCCATGGGAGAGACTTAGGTTTAAGCAGTTAGGAGAAGTGTGCTCAGCATGACTGAGTCATCCTCCTACCAAAGTGATTTCCCAACGTCTCACCTCTTGCCACTTTTTTTCACCTGCCTCTTCTGAAATTTCTGGTCTCCTCTCACACATGAAGTATCGGAATAATCTTACCTCAAACTATAACTTGAATTTGGAACATGAAGCCACTCACCCCTTAAAGAAAAAATGATGGTTTAATCAAAGCCTCATCTGAGAAGGGCAAGACCTTCTGTCTGCTTCACACCTTTGCTACAGGAGTGAAATGTCATTGGGGCTTACAGAATGCCCATGTCCTATATTACAATTGCAACAAATACAAGGAGAGGAATTTTCACTTTGTTCTCTAGGAATGTGCGTTCATTTGTTCATCCCACTTCAACTCTGGTTAAACTTTTACTCAGCCAAGTGGAATGATTCATCAGGTAACACATGGAAATTTGATAGCATAGTTAGAAAATCTCAGCTCCACTGAAAATATTTCAGGGAAACACAACTTCTTCACCAGTCCCTTTAATTGAACCAGGCAAATGAAACAGTATAATGAATTCATACCTTTCTAAAAGGTCCTTTCTAGTCTTAACCTGCCCAAGAAGACATAAGTCATATATGTTCAAAGACCTTTAAAATCAACTAAAGCTTTGAGACTTTTATAACCCCCATCTCTAAAGTTTGCCTAATTTGCCTCTACTGAAAAAGTTGTTTAATCCCATTATTTTCTCTCTTATTGTAGTCATCTATTTCAGATACTCTCTATCTGATGGTTACAGATACTCTATATCACTTAGCCTATCAGTTCTGACCCTGTTCAGATTTCACACAGCAATCTCATTTTAGCAGTATAACCAAATATTTTCATACTCCCTATTAATAAGAAGTACTCAAGTTCTTCTCCTTTTTTCATGGGTATTAAAATACTTATTTTAAAACTAAGTACGTTTTTTAATAGATATAATTAAGAAAAGTAGAATAAAAAAAAAGAAAAGTAGAATAAACTCGTCTTGAGTTTTTATTCAGTCTTTTAGGGATGGACTGCTACTGCTGCTGCTGCTAAGTCGTTTCAGTCGTGTCCGACTCTGTGTGACCCCATAGATGGCAGCCCACCAGGCTCACCCATCCCTGGGATTCTCCAGGCAAGGGATGGACTAGATAAGTACTATTAAAATTAATTTGTAAGAGGACATTCATAATTGTCAATGATACCAACACTGATACTGTTTCACTATCACTTCAGTAGTTCTTTAAAGATTTAGAACATCGCATGGGGTAACACACACAGAAAAAAAACATCCTTGCCAGTGTGTTTTGACCATGAACCAGAACACATTTAATTTCTTCCTTTACATCTCCAAATATAGATGGCAATCTTTCAATACTGTTCACAAACATATTGAACAGTAACAAACATTTGGAAGTTTGAAGTATAGGAAAGAAAAAGAAAGGTGATGTACTTATTAATTGTTTTGAGATTAATTTCATGAATTTTACACCTAAAGGATTCTGTTTGCTATAGCTCTTACTGTGAATAAATTTTTCTCTTGAAAACTGATAATTAATTCTTCCACCTTGGAAGACTGAAAAGCCTAGACTTCTGAATATATTTACGTGGAAATTAACATTCTCTTCTCCTAGTTCTTTGAAATTTCTTTAGAGACTGTCTTTCCTCATTCAGTTCTGACTGTATCAAACATCCATTAATATAGTTTCCTTTTCTCTGTATTCTGAAAGGCTTGGGGTTTAGAGAAGCCTCAAGTGTGCAAAAGTCTGCAAACTAAGGACAAGCCAACCAATGTTAACTATGAACTATTTCCTTTAATCCTGTGAACAGTGTTGAATATATTATTAGGCTAACCTCACACAGGCAACTATTTCCTAGTCATCTACTGTTCCTCCTTCCATACATATAGCAGCATGTTTCTGCAATCAAAGAGAGAGAGAGAGAGAGATTTAATAAGGAAGCTGATGGATATCACTGATTATATTTTCACATGTATCTGGAGTCTGGTAGGCAATGCTAATGTATCAGCGAATGCTAGAAAACCATTTGCAATTAGATATCCCAGCTACCGTTTTCTTCATCCCTTCTTTCTTCCTTCTTTCTTTTAAATTGCTTTGCCTTTTTCATTCAATGTCATTTATTTTTCAATCTTTGGACCATTTATTTTCACATTAAAGTGAAACACAAAGAATGGGTTTCATTACCTCTCAGACAAGAGAAATGCTGGTTGATTGGCACCAACATATAGGTTCCCTCACTGGAGAACTCACAGTCATCTCAATTTCCCATCTTTGAGACAGATTCTTCACAAAAGATAAGTGATTTGAAAATCAAAGGGTCACTTTGCTCAAAGAGGAAGTAAAGGCTGAACTGGCAGCTTGGTCTCCATACTGAGAAGTGAGCCTGAAGACAAAGGTCTAAGTTTTATAAATAAATAAATAAACAGAAAAGACATATTGACCCAAGTCCAAACGTTTATACTATCAGATCTGACAATGAAAAGATAACCAGAGTCTTTTCCATTGTTTTGTATACATCTTTTTGAGAAGCTCCAGTTTGGACCAAGCAAAAACTGAGAACAAAAGAAAGAAAAAATATATATATAAAATAAATAGACATCATTTTGTCAAGTTCCTAATTTTTCTTTTTGAGGCCCCCTAACAATTTTGGACCACCAGGCATACAAAACATAAGTGTCATCCGATAGACCTCACCTCTCTCCTCTGGAAAAACGTGTGTCTAAACCATTAATTTCTATACTGTTTTTTCAAGATCACAGGCAAGATTTTGCTAATGAAGCTTATCAAAATATAACACTGGAAGATGAGACTACAAAACACTGATGCAAACACAAAAGTGGCAAAGCACTTCAGTCCAGCTGAAGGAAACCTACTCAAGACGCAAAAACCTACACTGTGTTCACACAGATCTATGGACCATTTGAACCAAAAATTAAACATTATATTTCTAATTCTCAAGACAAAGTGAACATTACTAAGAGACATACTCTGCAATGAATTCATTAAAATGTCAGACCATTTTTAATTCTGACGTTTTCATATTTCGGATTTTTTTATCCTTCAAAATGAAGCACGATGTAGTGACAGAAATATTCCTTAAAGTTTAAAGTGAACAGAGCACCTCCTTTTTCCTAACTCATTGTTAATTCTATCAGCAAAATGGTATCTAGAACTTCCTTTGTCATTTGTAACCAATCATGTGAGATCCAAGAAGAATTTAGCAGAGTCTATCTATGGTCTCCAGAAGCTTATAATCTAAAAGGACTGAGTGGATGGATGTGTCAAAGGCCACCTACATTGCATGGCCATTACAGATGCTAAGAGCTCAGAGGAAGGGAGACCATGTCCAGCTGGTTTTGGTCAAAGTCTCTTTGGAAGGGCTTAATGAGGGCAGTATGCAATTTTCATCATTTTTTTCAAATGATGGATGAAACAGAGGATGATACAAATCAATCTGATGACAGCAACACAAAACGTAGAGTCAAAGAAGTACACGGGTCTCATCTGTGTACTCGTGTCTGGGGTGTTACGAGGAATAAAGGCGTGAAGTAGTTTGGAATGGAGCCTGATAGATGCAAGGACTAGGTGCATATTCATCATCACTATGGAGAATAGTCGGCACACTACTTACATCGTAGGGCAGATGGGCCTGTTAGTCAGGTGGCCCACAGGTAAACGCAGGAGAGATGAGAGGTTACTCAAGGACTCCAGGGACATGCTCTTAAGCTAGGGACACTGACCAGAGACCAATACGGACAATAGGGGCTGATTTCGTAAACTGTCTCCTTTAACTATCGAGTAATAGCAGTATTCCTGGAGAAGGAACTGGCAAACCATTCTAGTATTCTTGTCTGGACAGAATCCCATGGACAGAGGAGCCTGGCGGGCTAGAGTCCACAAGGCCGCAGAGAGTCAGACACGACTGAGTGACTAAACAAGGAGAGCATTATTGGAAAAACACTCTTGTAAGTCACAATTTCCCCACCTGAACAAAACAAGTATTTTCATTGCTCTGTATTCCCTTCCAGGGATTTGTCCATATGGCTGAATATTTTTTACCTAGAAGTTGTCATACAATTTTGCACTCAGACTTTTTTCACTGAACATTCTAACATCGAATATATCTTTGCTGCTTTTTAAAATCTTTTTCTGAGGAAACACACTTCCCTAGAAGACAGAATTAGACCTGCAACAGCCACTCAGGAGATTAAAAGCAGACACTGAAAAGAATTTTGTCTCTGCAAGAGTAGCTAAAAACAGAAATTATTTCTTGATGAATTTTTATAAATACACTTCTCTGGAAGGTCCTTCAGCAAATGGCACATGTTCCATGTCTTAAATTTTTCAGAGCAACACCAGCAACAGAATTTTGCCCTATTGTCTTTCTCCCCTCTCTGCCTTCCCCTTCCTCCTCATCTTCAGGACACTCAGACATGTCAGACTTATCTTGATCTGATTCTATATTTTTAGCAAACTGTCTGGAATCCAAGTCTTTCCTCACTTACTTCAGTGTGCACTCAGGCAACATGCTCAACCTCTCTAAGCCTCTGGTTTCATTCCCTGTAAAACGAGAGGAGTGTGAATACATCCACAGAGGATTGCTGTAATAAATCAAGGAGGGATTCCATGAGAGGCAGCATGTATCGTGGTTAAATGCACAGACTGAAACCATTCTGCCCAGATTCAAATTGTGTTCCACCCTTCCCTATGAAATCTCGAGTAGGCTACCAAACATCTTGCCTCAGTTTACTCATCAGTACAATGGGAATGACAGTAATAATGGCTTCTGTGTTCTCCTGTGTGGGTTGTTTTGAGGAACAAAGGAATAAAGTAGCTTGCAATGGTGCCTGGTACATGCAAGGGCTAAGTAACTACTCATCATTACTATGGAAAGTGGCTGGCTCACTATTTAGATCTTGGTAGCAGCCAACAAGTGCTAACTATAGATATTACTGTCTCACATTGAAGTAGAATACCTTTATCATCTCTGGTAATCAGTATTTGTTTCATCACTAAACCCAAAGGATATCAGTCAGTTCAGTCACTCAGTCATGTCTGACTCTTTGCAACCCATGGACTGCAGCACACCAGGCCTCCTTGTCCACCACCAACTCCCAGAGTTTGCTCAAACTCATGCCCATTGAGTCAGTGATGCCATCCAACCATCTCATTCTCTGTCGTCCCCTTCACCTCCCACCTTCAATCTTTTCCAGCATCAAGATCTTTTCCAATGAGTCAGTTCTTTGCATTGGGTGGCCAAACTATTGGAGTTTCAGCTTCAACATCAGTTCTTCCAATGAATATTCAGGGCTGATTTCCTTTAGGATGGACTGGTTGGATCTCCTTGCTGTTCAAGGGACTCTCAAGAGTCTTCTCCAACACCACAGTTCAAAAGCATCATTGTTCTGCACTCAGCTTTCTTTATAGTCCAACTCTCACATCCATACATGACCACTGGAAAAACCATAGCCTTGACTAGACAGACCTTTGTTGACAAAGTAACGTCTCTGATTTTTAATATGCTATCTAGGTTGGTCATAACTTTTATTCCAAGGAGTAAGCGTCTTCTAATTTCATGGCTGCAATCACCATCTGCAGTGATTTTGGAGCCCAAAAAAATAAAGTCTGTCACTGTTTCCATGGTTTCCCCATCTATTTGCCATGAAGTGATGAGACCAGATGCCATGATCTTAGTTTTCTGAATGTTGAGTTTTAGGCCAACTTTTTCACTCTCCTCTTTCACTTTCATCAAGAGGCTCTTTAGTTCTTCTTCACTTTCTGCCATAAGGGTAGTGTCATCTGCATATCTGAGGTTATTGATATTTCTCCCGGCAATCTTGATTCCAGCATGTGCTTCATCCAGCCCAGCGCTTCTCATGGTGTACTCTGCATATAAGTTAAATAAGCAGGGTGACAATATACAGACTTGATGTACTCCTTTCCCTATTTGGAACCAGTCTGTTGTTCCATGTCCAGTTCTAACTCTTGCTTCCTGACCTGCATATGATCCTCATTAATTTAGCCAAACAATTAATATAATATTTACCAAGTGCCAGGCGCTGTTATTGGAGAAGGAAATGGCAACCCACTCCTGCAATCTTGCCTGCAGAATCTCATGGACAGAGGAGACTGGTGGGCTACAGTCCAGGGGGTCGCAAAGAATCAGACACAACTGAAGTGGCTAAGCACAAGTACAGGCACTGTTATAAAGCACTTTACAAATAGGAGCTCAGCCCCATGAAACAGGTTCTGTTGTTTCTTCCACTTTACAAATGAGAAGACTGAAACCCGCACATCTCTAAGACTCCAGGCGATGAATCCATCCCAGTGCTAGCAGCCGACAGAGCTGGGATTTGAACTCAGGCTCTCTGGCTCTAGAAATCAAGTTCTTAACTATGGACTGTGTAGCTTCCAAGAAAGCAAGACGTTCAACCCACAGGCTCTTTTCTCATGCAGTCTCCTGGGCCACATGCCAAGCACCATAAGCCCCATCTCAACACTAAAGATCTATGGGAATGAGGTCTGTAAACATTCAGGCTCCATGCCAGTGGCCACTTTGATTTGTATTGCCAGGCTCCTCCAATCCCCCACCCGGCAAAGGCCACACACAGAAGCCTCACAGTTCAGGAGAGTCTGGGAAATTCAAAAAACAGAAGGCAGATGAGAAGCAGCAGGGAGTTTCATCCATGAATGTCTTCACACAGGGACCTAAATGCTGATTGAGGGTATGTCGCCCTCCATTGAGGAGAGACCGACTCCCGCTGGCAGGAAGCTCGGCGTTGACAACGACTGAAAGGGAGGCAGTGAGTCTGCCAGCTGGGATAGACATCTGGCAGAGGATCACAGGGACACCCCACCAGCCCGTCCAATGCGGAGCTGGATTTAAACTCATTTCCCCTTAGCACTATGCAAGAGCTTGCCCGGTTCACTGCTGGGAGAATAGAGCTAAAGAAACTCATCCAGAAGCAATCAGTTCCAAGGCAGAAAGGGTGGAACTTCTAATGATACATCATTAGTGAGTTCTCCTGACCAGAACATGACTGAGGCTGGCCAGAGTCTTTTGATCACCTAGGTTTAAGGTTTTGTCTCCATATAAGCAGAGAGTAGGAGGAAATCTTGACAATTTACTAACTAGCTCCAATCTCCATACCTCCCTTTCTCTCACTCACACACACACACAACTGTTAAAAAACACATGTCACAACAACATGGATGGGCTTTAAAATTATCATACTAAGCAAGCCAGACAGAGGAAGATAACTATCATATAACATCTCTTATATGTGGAATCCAAAAGAGAGCAAGAGAGATACAAATGAATTTATTTCCAAAATAGAAAGAGACAACAGACTTAGAAAAAAAACCTATGGTTACCAAAAGGGAAAGAGGGGCAGGGGCAAATGGATAAATTAGGAGGTTGGAATTAACATATACCCATTAGTGTATGTAAAATATTCAACAAGGACCTACTGTGTAGCACAGGAACAATACTTGATATTTTGCAATAATCTTTAAGGAAAGAGAATCTGAAGAACATATATTAGGTTGGCCCAAAAGTTTGTTCAGGTTTTTCTGTAAGATGCTGTGGAAAAATCTGAACAAACTTCCTGGCCAATCCAATATGTATATATACGTATGTTTGTTTTTTTTTTATTTAAATGTATTTAATTGGAGGATAATTATGTTACAATATTGTATTGATTTTGTTGTTTAATCATTAAGTCACGGTCCAACTCTTTGCGACTCCATCAGGAAAGTCCATATATATGTATGCTGCTGCTGCTGCTGCTAAGTCGCTTCAGTCGTGTCCGACTCTGTGCGACCCCATAGACAGCAGCCCACCAGGCTCCCCCGTCCCTGGGATTCTCCAGGCAAGAACACTGGAGTGGGTTGCTATTTCCTTCTCCAATATATGTATGCATATTTATGGGTTTCCTGAGTGTCTCCCTGGTGGTGCAGCAGTAAGGAATCCACCAGCAATTCAAGAGTCATGGGTTCAATTCTTGGGTTGAGAAGATCCCCATGAGAAGGAAATGGCAAGCCCCTCCAGTATTCTTGCCTCGGAAATCTCATGGACAGAGGAGCCTAGTGGGCTACAGTTCAGGGGGCTGCAAAAAAGACACTACTTAGTGACTAAACAACAACACATATTTATACAACTGAATCACTGTGTTGTACAACGGAAACTAACAAGATTCTGAAAACTGACTGCTTCAATTTAAAAACAACAAAAAAAGCAAAAGGCTTAATTTTTAGCCTTTAAAAAAAAGTTACATAGGTTATTTTGCTTTGGTGCCTGAATTATCATCCAAGTGATCTATTCAAGGTCTCATCTTCCGTTTCTAGTCAACGAAATCCCCAGCTTAGATTTCCCAAGCGCTCTGGTTTGGACTGCATTTCAGGTTCAGCCCTGTGTTCCCAATTTTAGACCCTGGTCCTGAGCCCCACTGTCCTTTGCATGGTGAAGTTTCCCAGCTAGTCCAGTTCTCTGCTTCCCTTCCAGTCCCTGTAACTACAACTAGTGGCCCTGCAGCTCTAACCCGGCCGCTGCATAGCTGCCCTCAACATCCATGCTCCCCACGCCTCAGGACCTCTTGCTCCCCAGCCCCTGCCCCTCAGACCACCTCATCACAGACCCCACGAGAGACTCTGCTTCTGGTGACCCATGTCAACTCTATTCTCGGTCATACCTAACCAGGCTTCCCATTTGACTGTCAGCTTCATACGGCCCTTTAATTTCAACATTCCCTTCACCTCAAGAGAGAAGCACCCTTTAAAACCCTAGCCCTGTAGAAGCTTCATAGGTGGACCAAACTGAGTCACTTTTCCTTCCACCTCCCACCATTGACACCTCAGTCTCTGTAACTAGCTCAGACCTGTCTGAGTTAAGCAAATCTTCTGTTTCCCTGAGGGAGTCATTTTAGACTTAGAAATGGTATCATATTAGTAGATATCAAAGTAAAGTAAGTCCTGCAGACTGGAAATGCTGAGATTTCAAAAAATAAGGAAACACAACTGAGTTTTACCAAAAATATCTTTAATTGAAATATTCATACCAAAAATATATTCTACAGACTATGTGGAGCTGAGGATACAAGGGTAGGATGGGAGCATGGAAGAAGGGTGAATTATGTTTGGATGGCATCAGGAAAATAGCGTATGTCCTCAGCAGGGTTAATGGCATAGGTAAACAATGGAAATAACCTACTTGACGAACCAACATAGAGAATCTTGGTATTAAAAAATGGAACAGCAAGTTTTAATACCAAGATTAAACTATACTGCAATTAAAAATGAGCATTTTCTGCTATCTCAAAGCCAATTTTGAGTATGGCCTTGTATCCCAGTTGTACATAATCAAGAGACTATTTGTTCATAAATTGAACAGCCTATGAATATAGCTTCTGTCTTCTTTTATTATCCTGGCAACTAAACTCACTTATAACTTCATTTTTAATAATGCTAAGGCAACCAATTAAAATATAAGTAATATAGTCCACTTATTTTATTCTTTCAACTCCCCAGCTATGAGCTGGTAGGAGTTCTGGGAAGCACAGCTTCAGGGTGCATGCCACTTGTGATTCACAAGCCAGTAGTAGGGGAGCTTGTCAATTACAATTCACGTATTTGGAAGTCTGTAAGATTCACTCTCACTGCCCCTGAGAAATTAACTCATTAATTCAACATGTGGATGTTGTCTATGTACTCAAAAGTTATTTGGCTGAAAGTTGTGGGAGATACAAAGACGGTTAAGATCAACTTCTGTAACTCGGGCTCAAGTGATTCAAACGTGAGGCAGAGTTTATCTCGTGCCAAATATGGCAAAGGCAAAGGGAGCCTACAGCCCTTGGGTGTGGCCAGGATACTAAGGCCTCCCCATTCCTGGGAGACGTGGAACTTCTCTGAGAGCCAACTACGAGTCAAAGGCCTGCAGACAGCTTTGCTGAGCCCTCTTACATCACACAGGGGTCAAGGTCATGACCACCCGATAGTTTTTCTTTCTCTCCTTCACTGTGGGTCAAATTGGTATCAATCTCCACACCCTAACCAGCATCTTTTATAGGCTTTTTGGTCTTTCTGGTCTTTTTGGTCATCTGGTTGGAGCCAGATGGTCTTTCTGACTCCAACCAACAAGGACACAGTACAGCAAAGGGAACTATATTTAATATTCTTTAATAACTCATAAGGGGAAAGAATCTGTAAAGATTGATACATAACTAAATCATTATGCCATATATACCTTGAAACTAGCATGATACTATAAACCAATTATACCTCAATTTAAAAAAGATATGAATAAAAGAAAAAAACTGGTATTAGTCTGACAAATCCCCCAGCTTTATCCAGCTAACTCCCTGTTTTTCTCACACAGCTATTTTCCTAATAAAGTTCTTGCACATTTAATCCCATCTTGGCCTCTGCCTCTCAGAGGACTAGGACTGACACAATTTCCTATCTGACATAACTGCACATTTTCCCTTTTAAACTTTATGCTGTGGAAACCTTGCCTCAGTCTCTACTTTAACAACTAGTCCAAATATCAACAACTGTTAACCCTTCAGTGTGCAAGCATTCTCTTGCATGACCAAAGGAAGCAGATGTGACTCTCATTCCCATTTTTTCAAAATGAGAAAGAGAGACTTAGTTAAGTAACTTGCCCAAAGTCACCCAGTTAATAAAAGATAGAGCCAGAACTTGTACCCATAAAATCTATGTTCAGGGCATATCCTTTTAACCACTATGCAAGGCTGCTAAGTAATTAACCTACTAAATCAAATGCATTTATATAAGTTTGCAATCTTTGCATCTATTCAAAAGTTTACCGAGGCTCACCTTATTGTTTGCTCAGCTATTCTCAAAGTGGCCCTGAAACTCCCAAACAGTTTAGATCGAGTGCGGACACTGCACACAGCTCCGAATTAGGAATACGTTTTGCTGCTGCAGACATTTCTGGAGTTTTCAATATATTTTGAGAGATCACCATGTGCCAGGCACCGGGCTATGAGAATATCTGTTCTTTCTTTAAGGAAGTGAAATTTTGAAACAGAGGAGC
Organism: Capricornis sumatraensis; assembly: GCF_032405125.1. Taxonomy (NCBI): domain Eukaryota; kingdom Metazoa; phylum Chordata; class Mammalia; order Artiodactyla; family Bovidae; genus Capricornis; species Capricornis sumatraensis. The sequence goes on along the minus strand of NC_091073.1, from coordinate 38,620,981 downwards.
TGTATGTAAGCTAAGGTTCTGCTACTGAAGGATTCTAAACTCCCAACCACCTACTGAAGGATTCTAAACTCCCAACCACCATTTTGCCACTTGGATTGTCACAAAAACTATTCTTGGGTCAAATTTTTCCCCTCCCGGCCCCATTACTTAGCTTTTTCTTGATTTAGAATCATTAGTTTTCATGAGTTTCCCTCTGTTAGGATCCTGATGATTGGTCAGAAACAGCTAGTTAGAACAGAAGGGTCAAGCCTGTGTCCAGCCTCCATGCAGGGGTCATTTTAATGCTTACCAGTCACTTCTATAAGGATGTGGAAGTGATCAAAATCAAGGTCAAACATGAATGGGAACAATTGCTGTTAAACTCTCGAACACCAGGTACCATCTGTTGGTGACCATGATTACTCATTGCACAGGATTAAAATAGTCTGTGAGGAAGCAGTGGAGAATAGGGGAAAGATGGACTTTAGCATCAGACAGACAGGTCTGCACCCTACTCTACCATGGCTGACTCAGACCACAGGCACGTTACTTAACCTTTCAGAACCCCCATTTCCTTTCTTATCCAATCTTCATGGGAACTAAACAAGGTATTACAAGTGGGTGCTCAATAAATGCCTCCTACTAGCACTACAACTCTACAACCCCTACCAGGCTGTCAGCTCCTTCCAGACCCATTTTCAGGTCATGCAGCCTCAGCACATAACAAGTGCCTAGCACAAGACAGATGCGCTGTTGTTCTTATTTATGAAATGAATGAATGAATGGCTTGTTTGTAATATAGACAGTGGACTCTCTACATGTAAACTCACATGGTGATCTTCCAGACCAAATTTGTCTTCATCCATGATTCATAAAAGCAGTTCTAATAACTCTTGGACCTAATTCCAAGATCCCAGCTTACTCTGAAAGCCCAATGCACATGAGTTTAGAATACAAAGAGAAAATTTTGATTTGTCACCTTGCAACAGCATTTAAGCATGAAAGGACTGAAGATGAGGTTTGACAATGGGAAAGCCAGGGAGATTATAAGGGAAAGAGAGAAGATGAAAGCAATGGTAATTTCATCTTTAAACAGAGTTTGTTCAAAGCGTAGATTTAATAAATTATAGTAGCAAACAGTTACATGGCAATTTCCATCTTCAAGGCTCTGGATCAACTGTTAGCAAACTCTCTTTCCATGCAAATGAGGAATACTGATACCATTTGACAGCTGGGTAAGTGAAGATAAAGACCCTCAATCACATTTCCAGTGTTGCACAAGAAACTCAGTAATAGTCGAGATGCGTGTCCAGACATATGCTCATAGCAATGGACCTTCTTTGATCATAAGATAATGTAAAGAAAAGATCAATTCAGTGGTGGGGTATAAGAAAGCAAAGAGAGAGAAAGAAGAGGAAAGAGGAGAAAATAAAGAAGGAAAGAGGAGGAACAAAGAGATAAATAAACAGAACAGAGAACATTTACTGAATATTCCCAAGGATATTACATGCATTATTTCATTTACTTATCAAAGCAAGCCTTGGTTTGGATATTACTGTGAGAAAACTCAGCCTGAGAAATGCTAAGGCATTTGTCCAAATTAAACTGTTGGTGAAAAAGTTAAGATTCAAACCTCAGTTCTGTCTGACTCTAGAGTCCAGGATTTTCCCAACATCCTTGTCTGCAAGATGTCCACAAAATAGTGAGGTATCTGATACCAGGCAGGAGTGAGTATGTGTGTAGGCATCTGCCCATGTGAGCCAAATGAGATCATGCAAGAGAAACACTCTGCATTATAGCCCAGTTGGCCTCTGTTCCAGATGTTGTATGCAAAAATAGTTTCTGCTTATTCATTTGCTTAATATTAGGCTCATAGTTTGCATAAAGCAATTAGGAAACACAATTCCCCTGCTGAAAGATCTGAAGCGATCTTAGCCAGGAAAAATGAAACATTTAGTTTCACCTTTAGTACCCCCACCACTGTTGAAGGAATCAATGATTATTGGAGATTTACAGATCCAAGATTTATTTTTCCAGTGTGGGTAGAAGTTAGAAAATAGAACCCTGGAGGTGAATGATGTGGGTCAACTTTTGGTTCCCCTACTTATTAACTGTGTATCCTTGGGCTAATTATAGCTATTTCCAGCCTCAGTTTTCTCATCTGTAAAATGGAGTATAATAGTACTGTAGATGCCAGAAGGTGATCATGAAGATTAAATGTGTCAATATATGTTCAAATGCATAGTAAGTGCAAAATAAAAATTAGTTATTAGACTTATTACAAAGTATATCACTTGCTTACTTTTTAAGTCTGAGTCTCTCATTACTGGACTACGCTAATGTACCCTAGAAGTCTTACTATTCACCACAGATTGTTTTAATAAGAAAGAGACATCACTGTCAAAGAAATGAACTTGACTGCTTTTAAACATGTCCTCACAGTGAAACATACCAAACTGTTCCCTCATAATTCCATTCATGTATGTGCCAGCATTGACTTTTACTTCAATTCCTAATGGCATTTACAGCCTCCAAGCTGATAAATACAGACTCATAGCAGAATAATTGATTAGTAAAATGGCTATCATTTGGTCTTATTCTATTCTTCTCTACTTTTCTTCATCAATCTCTCCTTACAAAGGAGAACTTTTGCTTTCTATCACTGATAAAAATTTATAAAACTATTATCAAGGTATTTTGAAGCACTTCTTGCTCACTTAAAATAATATGAAAAATAAAATAAGCATCAAGCTCCCTAGAAATGTAGGGAGTACTGGTGTATGGCTAGTCATTTTTAAATGCCTCACCTTCTAACAGCAAACTGGAGCAACGGGAAATCCTTCAAGTTACTTACAGATATGGAATAAAAGAGTTTGCCAAGGCTTATCATACTCAAGGGGGGAAGATGGCCACAAAGGAAAGGGCTTTTGAAATATTAAAGAAAAGGTAAAACTCTGCAGCACTTCTGATTTCCAAATCACAAAGGGAATATCCAGAACAGGAAGAAAACATCAAGAAGTCATTGTAAAACAGTGCACATACCATCCTCCCAGTCAGTGACAGTAAGAAGAAAATATAGGATCAGCTTGAAAAAAAAAAAAAAACACCTTGCTAAGGGTATTTTATTGATGTACATTCATTTGCTAAAGACCTCTTAATTCTTCTGGGTTCCTGAAACTCAGAAATTCTACAAGTGTGAAGAGTGTTGTATAAGCAAAATGAATGTCTTCATCGCTGAGTGTGATGTTTTAGGCTTTATATATGCCTATATTAGCAGGATTTTTTAAAAATGAGAATGTAAATCTGTTACCATTTACATTCTTCAGCCCACCTGGCCTAAAGTCATTATTTCAGTCTGGCATTTATCTTGGTAAAGCAAGCATTCTCAAACATGCATGAATTCCACGTTGCACTTTATCCGGACTAACGACCACCTAAGATTTGAATGTAATGATCTAGTCAATTAAATAAACACTGAAAAACGAACAGAGCACTGTTTGCTTTCAGATTTCTCACACTCTGACTCTTTCAATAAGAATGATACATGGTTGTGTGTGTGTGTGTGTGTTTGAGACAGAGAGAGAGAGAAAAGGGGGAGATTAAAAGGACATCCCTGCATCTCTTTGGTAAATGTAAGACATCCTTTCTACTAGAAATAGTCCTTTTGTTTCCAAACACTTGAGACTAATTGCTGGTTTGCTAGGAGAGGTCCAGGGTATTATTTTCTGCAACACTGGGGCTGAGTATCATTGTCCCAACATTCTCTCAGAGCCACCACCCATCTCTGCAAAGGCAAATCCCCCTAATGAGAGGTGGTGGAGAGAAAAGAGCCCCAAACTAGAAATCAGGACCCCCAGGGGCCAGAAGCATAAATGCTATTAATTAGTTTGTGGCCAAGGGCAACTCACTTAACCCCCTCAAGGCCTTAGAATCCTCTATTAAATACAGGAAACTGGAATAATCATTAGTTAAGGAAGATTACAATTGTCAACTTCTCTGGTTTGGTTGTGTTAACAGGAAGTAAGGCCCTCCTATGTTCTCTAAATGAGACCATAACTGAGCCACTGCTGCTTCTGAGCTCTGAATGGCACCGGCTGGCTTAAGGTGAAATCAAAAACATCTCCGAATTCATGTGGAAGTGGGCAATGTCAAGGGCATCCTAGTAAGCATGTTGAATTTGATGTGCTGGTGAGGATCCAAAACAAGGTGCCCTCGGGTAGTTGGTGACAACAGCTTCAGGTATCAGAAGAGGAATGGAAGCTGGGCTACAGGGAACAAGTCAAGTTATAGGAGTATATGAGAATGAACCTGAAGAGTGAAAATGGAAAACACATGCATACGCAGACATACACACTGATAAAAAAAATATGAAGAAAAAACAGAAAGAGAGGCAGTGGTGAAGAATCTGCCTGCTGATACAGGAGACAATGGTCATGATCGATCCCTGGGTCATGAAGATCCCCTGGAGAAGGAAGTGGTAATCTACTCCAGTATTCTTGCCTGGGAAATCCCATGGACGGAGGAGACGGGTGAGCTGTGGTCCATGAGGTTGCAAGAGTCAGACACGACTTAGCGACTAAACAATAGACAGGCAACAGTCTGGGTTCTTTGGGCATGGACTGAGCTTAATCCTTCTTTCTGAACTGTACATCCCCTCCTCAATTTGTACTCTACCACAGAAGGAAATGGCAACCCACTCCAGTATTCTTGCCTGGAGAAGCCCATGGACAGAGGAGCCTCGCAGGCTACAGTCCACCGGGTCGCAAAGAGCCGAACACAACTGAGCGACTTCACTTTACAGAAAGCCACAACAGAGCAAAGCCTAGTGGCAAATCACGTGTGAACTAGCACAGAGTATCACAGTGTGTGTCACAAAAAGTCAGCACCTAAGATGGCCTGTCCACATAGTGGGGTTTGTGTGAAAGCATTCATTCATTCAACAGATATTCATTGAGCCCCTACTGTGTGGCAAGGACTTTTAAATACAAGAGACATGAGTGAGCAAAATTCTGCTTCTTAGCATATACCTTGTGGTAGAGAATGAGACCAGCAATAAAATAATCCAGCTCTGTGTGCTGTGAGAGAAATGAGAAAGGTTTCACAAACAGAGAGGGGGCTGATCTAAGTAGTGTGGTCAAGCCTTTGCTTGTCTGGGGCCCCAAGGGGAAACATGGTCTACCGTATCAGCTGTTGGGGTCACTGACATGCACCTTGCTTAGTTGCTCATATTCATCCTCACTGGCTATATAGACAGCTGTCCCCAAGAATCCACATTGCTCAGGACCAAATCAGTAGCAAATTTATCCACTGAGCAGAAGAAGAGTTCAAAAGGGGTTATACGGTAGCCTAGTATGTAACAGATGAAAGCTTCCAGCCTCCCAGCCTTCATGCTGGTTTGCTGATGAGTTTTTAATTTCTTCCTCATGGCCTCTTGGATTAAATACCAAGTAAGGGAAAAATCTAGGAGGCATTCATTTGACCCCTAAAAACATGGAAATTTCTGCTCTTCTTTGACACAGACAAGAAAAGAATCTGATCAAACGATATCTATATACTTCTTTAAAACACATATCCTCCTCTATAAAGGAGAGCTTTTTATTTCATGATAGATAACTGTCATTGTTCTGGGATTCCTATTTGATAATTCAAATCTTAAACTTAGGCCACTGGATTAAACCTATAATTAAGCATGAAAATATATACATACTTGTGTGTGAGCACGACTCTAATACAGCATAAGATTAAAGAGTAACCATAAAAATTCTATTAATGGACAGAAAGGTTAAATGTCTAAAAGATGTTTATCTCGACCATTCTTATAATGACCTTATCATCTACTTAAGACTTCTTTAAAAGTGTACCTGTTACTTTGTCAAAGAGATGACACCTGGAATAAATGCATTCTGAGGCAAAGGAGAAAGGCTGGTCCAATGCTGGGAGGCTTTCTTAAGAAAGCATGGATCCAGCTGGTCAGTATAGAGAGGAAGTCACGAGCTGGCACACCCATCACAGTGAGAGGCTAATGAGTACCTTGGAGAGAGGACACCACTGGGAGGCATGGAAGACTCTAAGAGAAATACAGACATCTGGGAAGTTAGAGTTGTCAAGAGACCTTAAAATTCAGCAAGCCAAGACTCCTCCCTGTAGAGAACTTGGTCTCTGGGAGAAAACAGCCAACAACATAAAAACTTTGAGATTGGGCACAACCCTCAACATCAGTGTTTCCTACATTCATCTGGGCCTAAGAATCCTCAGAGGTGCTTGTGAAAAATACAAACGCATAGTCCCTTCTCTTCCCCACCACCAGCAATTCTGATTCATCACATCTTGAATTATCCTCAGAAAGTTCTATTTTTTAAAAGGGATTTGTATTATCTAGGGAATGCGAGAAAGATTCCTCTTGATGATGCATGAAGCTTGTCTATTAGATTCTGTATTCATCATGCGCCTCTGCATGAACACATATGTGCCAAGACGTATCATTCTTTAGTTAATAAATTCACTCAGTCAGTTCAGTACAGTCACTCAGTAGTATCCGACTCTTTGTGAACCCATGGACAGCAGCAGGCCACGGTTCCCTATCCATCACCAACTCCCAAAGGTTGCTCAAACTCATGTCCATTGAGTCGGTGATGCCATCCAACTATCTCATCCTCTGTCGTCCCCTTCATCTCCTGCCTTCTATCTTTCCCAGCAGCAGGGTCTTTTTCAAAGAGTCAGTTCTTCACAACAGGTGGCCAAACTATTGGAGTTTCAGCTTCAGCATCAATCCTTCCAATGAATATTCAGGACTGATTTCCTTTAGGATTGCCTGGTTGGATCTCCTTGCAGTCCAAGGAACTCTCAAGAGTCTTCTCCAACACCACAGTTAAAAAACATCAATTCTTTGGCACTCAATCTTTATAGTCCAACTCTCACATCCATACATGATTACCGGAAAAACCATAGCTTTGATTAGATGGACCTTTGCTGGCAAAGTAATGTCTCTTCTTTTTAATACGCTGTCTAGGTTGATCATAACTTTTCTTCCAAGGAACAAGTATCTTTCAATTTCATGGCTGCAGTCACCATCTGCAGTGATTTTGGAGCCCCCCAAAATAAAGTCTGACATTGTTTCCATCTATTTGCCATGAAGTGATGGGACCAGATGCCATGATCTTAGTTTTTTGAATGTTGAGTTTTAAGCCAGCTCTTCCAATTTCCTCTTTCACTTTTATCAAGAGGCTCTTTAGTTCTTCACTTTCTGCCATAAGGGTGGTGTCATCTGCATATCTGGGGGTATTGAGATTTCTCCCGGCAATCCTGATTCCAGTCTGTGCTTCATCCAGCCTGGCATTTCACATGATGTACTCTGCATGTAATTTAAATAAGCAGGGTGACAATATACAGCCTTGATATACTCCTTTCCCGATTTGGAACCAGTCTCTTGTTCCATGTCCAGTTCTAACTGTTCCTTCTTGACCTGCATACAGATTTCTCAGGAGGCAGGTCAGATGGTCTGGTATTCCTATCTCTTGAAGAATTTTCCACAGTTTATTGTGATCCACACAGTCAAAGGCTTTGGCATAGTCAGTAAAGCAGAAATAGATGTTTTTCTGGAACTCTCTTGCTTTTTTGATGATCCAATGGATGTTGGCAATTTGGTCTCTGGTTCCTCTGCCTTTTCTAAATCCAGCTTGAACATCTGTAAGTTCACAGTTCATGAACTGTTGAAGCCTGGCTTGGACAATTCTGAGCATTACTTTACTAGCGTGTGAGATGAGTGAAACTGTGCAGTAGTTTGAGCATTCTTTGGCATTGCCTTTCTTTCCAGTCCTGTGGCCACTGCTGAGTTTTCCAAATTTGCTGGCATATTGAGTGCACCACTTTCACAGCATCATCTTTCAGGATTTGAAATAGCTCCACCGGAATTCCATCATCTCCACTAGCTTTGTTCGTAGTGATGCTTCCTAAGGCCCACTTGACTTCATATTCTAGGACACCTGGCTCTAGTTGAGTGATCACACCATCGTGCTTACCTGGGTCATGAGGATCTTTTTTGTACAGTTCTTCTGTGTATTCTTGCCACCTTTTCTTAATATCTTCTGCTTTGTTAAGTCTATACCATTTCTGTCCTTTATTGTGCCCATATTTGCATGAAATGTTCCCTTGGTATCACTAATTTTCTTGAGATCTCTTGTCTTTCTCATGCTATTGTTCTCCTCTATTTCTTTGCATAGATCACTGAAGAAGGCTTTCTTATCTCTCTGTGCCATTCTTTGGAATAAATTCACTACTTCTTTTCAAATGCACTGCTGAGCATGTGATACATGTCAGGGACTACATCTGAGGCTGTCAGGATGGTTAGGATGTAATCCCTGCCCCCAAGGATCTGGCCTCAAGACAAGCTCTAACACGTCCATGGTGCTACAATAATGGCTCATGAAAAAATACCCAAAGTCTGAGTTACCTAGAACAGGAGGCTCACACTGCACTTTCCTTGATGCTGTCTACATTGGGAGGTGCTTTTTGATAGTTCTAAAGTCACAGACCTCATTAATTAGAGTCAAGACTTCTGGTCTTATTACATGTATTTCTACTACACAGCTATTTTCCCACTTTAAAAAGTTACCTAGAGTTTAAGTTCGTATGCAATCCTAATAGCTCCAAGTAACAGAACTACTAATACAACCCACACCATGACACTTCATTTTGTACCTGACACAAAACATTTCTTTCAACAGCAATAAAAATTCACAGGTAATATAGAAATTGTGTTTGTTGAATGGATCCCAAAGAGGTCATCTTTCCATCAGTTTCAATACAGTCAGAACTCTATGACCTGTAACATCTCCTATTGAGTTCTACATTATTAAAAAAAATTAAATTACATGAGGAATATGATTCAGATGATAGCCATAATGATAATTAAAAGGAATGACAATGACACCTGTGAGGAAAGGTAGCCAAAACTGGAACTGGCAACGCTAGAGTGGGAGCAGGCTGGGGAGTGATGTTATCCTTCAGGTACCCAGGGCAATACTGCATACAGAATGATGATTGTCTGAGTCCTGTTGGTACCACTAGCAGGAGAAAAAGCAAAATATGTCTAAGTACTCATTCCTTTCTTAGCACTAATCTTAAAGGGGAGTTGAACGGATGCTAAGAAAAGTTACTAAATGTAAGATCTTATTACCAAAACAAAGTAGGAATAGTCATTCACTGTTTGCTCAGTCATGTCTGACTTTTTGTGACCCTATGAACTATAGCCCATCAGGCTCCTCTGTCCATGGAATTTTCCAGACAAGAATATTAGAGTGGGTTGTCATTTCCTCCTCCAGGGGATCTTCCTGACCCAGGGATCAAACTTAGGACTCCTGCATTGCAGTCAGATTCATTACCACTGAACCACCTGGGAAGACTTTAGTCATTCACTGAAGGGCTTTTGGGGGGCTTCTCCGGTGGTCCGCCTGCCAATGCAGGAGTCCTGAGTTCGATCCCTGAGTCAGGGAGATCCCCTGGAGGAGGAAATGACAACCCACTCTAGTATTATTGCCTGGAAAGTCTTTTGGAAAGAAGAGTCTGGCGGAATACAGACAATGGAGTCACAAAGAGTCAGACAGGACTTAGTGACCAAATAAAAACAAACAAGAAAAGAACTTTCTACTGAGATATTTTTTAAAACTAAACATGTATTTGCATCTCATCATGGGGAGGTAGGTTGTGGTGCTGTCCAGAGTCAGGGAGCCACACAGCTCTTCTTCGAGGGAGGCTGAAGGTGGACACAAAGGTGATGACCAAATATCATTTAATTAAGCAAAGAAAATGCTGAGAATTCTGAGGATTTCTCCCCCAGTCCTGCCTCACCGAATGCAGTCTTCACCTTGTTCCCTCATATCGCTATACCCTCACATCGCTGTGAATCTTTGGCAGCGTAGATTGCACTGAGCTATATTGGTTTGCTGAACCCTCCTGATGGATGCATAATGCAAAATTTGTGGCCAAGATAGTACATGTGGTAATAAATGGATTTTTAAATCATATGTGTTTACAATTATAAATCAGCACTGCAGGCTCATTGATTATAAATGAAGTAAATCTAAGGAGAGAATTTTTTTTTTCTAGACTTCCTCCAAGAGGGGCCTTGCTCACTGTTTCAAAGGAATGGAAAGGTCATGTGTGTGAACCAGTGGTATCAAGAAGATAGAAACAGATTAAATTGATCCCTCCAACTCAGCTACCAGCACAGTTGCTGATTCCCTCTACAAACCCTGCATCTATCAAACTGCTTCCTTCCTGAGAAATTGCTCACTAGCACCGACTGTCTGGGAGACAGTTAGGAAATCGTTTTCCAGGCAAAGCACTAATAGCTGAATTTAGCTTTTTCATTAGCACAGAATGTAACCGCCAGGTTTCAGAGCGTATATCATCTATCTCTATAGTATCCAACACGACTTCCTTGAAGACACAGTCTTCATGTTGTAAAATCATCTTCCTGGGAGTGCTTTAAATTCCTTCACTTTGCAGAACTTAGTGGCAAGGAGCCCAACTCTCCTTGCTGGGAAGTTTTCCTAAGTAAGGACTAAAGTTAGTTGAATCACTGTTCCAAGAACTCATATGTGTTTCAGACACCTGGGATATTGTTAAAATGCAGATCTTGATACAAAAGTCCTGTGATGGGGCCTAAGAGTCTATTTCTAGCAAAATCCTGGTTGATGTCTCTACTGGTGATTCACAGAATACACTCTTGAATGGCCAGAGCCAGATCATTTGCAAAAGCCAATTCAATTCAGCATTCAGTTAATAAGCACTTGTTCTCTGCCAAAAACTGTATTGGGTGTGGTCCTCCGGAGTTGCATCTCCAGAAGACTGCAGTATGATTGAGAAAATTAAGTTCACTTCCTGTAATGCCTTCACAAAGTTTCCAAACTTCCCCACTGACTGAAAAAAAAAAAAAATCTCCCGAGGCATCTGTATAAAGTTCAGTTCAGTCACTCAGTTTTGTCCGACTCTTTGCGACCTCTTGGTCTATAGCACACCAGGCCTCAGTGTCCATCACCAACTCCTGGAGTCCACTCAAACTCATGTCCATTGAGTCGGTGATGCCATCCAATCATCTCATCCTCTGTCATCCCCTTCTCCTCCCACCTTCAATCTTTCCCAGCATCAGAGTCTTTTCCAAAGAGCCAGTTCTTTGTATCAGGTGGCCAAACTATTGGATTTCAGCTTCAGCACCAGCCCTTCAAATGAATATTCAGGACTGATCTCCTTCAGAATGGACTGGTTGTATCTCCTTGCAGTCCAAGGGACTCTCAAGAGTCTTCTCCAACACCACAGTTCAAAAGCATCAATTCTTTGGCACTCAGCTTTCTTTATAGTCCAACTCTCACATCCATACATGACTGCTGGAAAAACTATAGCTTTGACTAGACAGACCTTTGTTGGCAAAGTAATGTCTCTACTTTTTAATAAACTGTCTAGGTTGGTCATAACTTTTATTCCAAGGAGCAAGCGTCTTTTAATTTCATGGCTGCAGTCACCATCTGCAGTGATTTTGGGGCCCCCAATAATAAAGTGTCACTATTTCCATTGTTTCCCCATCTATTTGACATAAAGTGATGGGACCAGATGCCATGATCTTAGTTTTCTGAATACTGAGGGTTATTTTGTGTGCGTGTGTGTGTGTTTTAAATACATTTATTTAATTGGAGGTTAATTACTTTACAATATTGTATTGGTTTTGCCATATATCAACATGAATCTGCCACAAGTATACAGGTGTTCCCCATCCTGAACCCCTCTCCCTCCTTCCTCCCCGTACCATCCCTCTGGGTCATCTCAGTGCACCAGCCCCAAGCATCCAGTATCATGCATCGAATACTGAGTTTTAAGCCAATTTTGTCACTCTCCTGTTTCACTTTCATCAAGAGGCTCTTTAGTTCTTCTTCACTTTCTGCCATAAGGGTGGTGTCATCTGCATATCTGAGGGTATTGATATTTCTCCTGGCAATCCTGATTCCAGCTTCTGCTTCATCCAGCCTGGCATTTCACATGATGTACTCTGCATATAATTTAAATAAGCAGGGTGACAATATACAGACTTGATGTACTCCTTTCCCAATTTGGAACCAATCTGTTGTTCCATGTCCAGTTCTAACTGTTCCTTCTTGACCTCTATATAGATTTCTCTGGAGGCAGGCCAGGTGGTCTGGTATTCCCATCTCTTTCAGAATTTCCACAGTTTGTTGTGATCCACACAGTCAAAGGCTTTGGCACAGTCAGTAAAGCAGAAGTAGATGTTTTTCTGGAACCCTCTTGCTTTTTCAATCTTCCAACGGATGTTGGCAATTTGATCTCTGCCTTTTCTAAATCCAGCTTGAACATCTGGAAGTTCATAGTTCATAGTTCATGAACTGTTGAAGCCTGGCTTGGACAATTCTGAGCATTACTTTACTAGCGTGTGAGATGAGTGAAACTGTGCGGTAGTTTGAGCATTCTTTCACATTGCTTTTCTTTCCAGTCCTGTGGCCACTGCTGAGTTTTCCAAATTTGCTGGCATATTGAGTGCGGCACTTTCACAGCATCATCTTTCAGGATTTGAAATAGCTCAACTGGAATTCCATCACCTCCACTAGCTTTGTTCGTAGTGATGCTTCCTAAAGCCCACTTGACTTCACATTCCAGGATGTCTGCCTCTAAGTGAGTGATCACACCATCATGGTTACCTGGGTCATGACGATCTTTTTTGTACAGTTCTTCTGTGTATTCTTGCCACCTCTTCTTAATATCTTCTGCTTCTGATAGGTGCATACCATTTCTGTGCTTTATTTCCGTCCTTTATAGGTGCCCATCTTTGCACGTTTAAAGTTACTCACTAGAATTAAGGTGAAACCTGAATACTAGCATTTAGCAGTGATTGTTATTTGATTGGAAACACTTCTGAACAGCACCAAAGGTTACAGGCACTGGACATGACTACTCCTTAACATGAATCTGATTCATCCACTTAATCGTTATAACTTAGGTGGACTTTCTTCTCCATCTTAATTTTCTTATCTAAAAAACTCAGTAATTAGACTATTCTTTAAGGATTGGTTTGAGGATTAAGTGAAATAGTGTGTATAAAACCCGAGCACAGGGCTTGAAATATAGTAGGTATTCCAGTCACAGTGGCTGCACTCACCCCAAGCTTAATGGCATAAAACCACCACCATTACACAATGCCATGGATTCTGTGGGTCAGGAATTTAGACGAGACACCACAGCGTCAGGGTGGTCAGACTTCTGATGGGGTATCTCAAAGCTCCAAGCATGATGTTAAGAATAAGCTAGGCAAAAGCTGCTTCTCCTTTCCTGAGCCAGCCTCATAGGTCATGCATATCACTTCTACCACATTCCTTTAATTATGACTAGCCCTCCCATTGTCAAGGGTAGGACAATAGGCTCCACTTAGCAATGAGAGAAGCAAATCTCATTGTAGATGAACATGCAGGATAGTTATCTTTGGACAATAAAGGCCACCATGATAGGCAAACAGTAATTATTTCTCTCCTTCTTGTGGACTAGAAACCTATCAAGTAGTTGTCCTACTGTGACAGCTACAATTCTACCCATGGAGGCAAAAACTCGGCCCTGGGTCCTCCAGGGATCATTGTCTAATTGCATCTGTGTCTAACTGCATCTATATCTACTTCTTAATCTAAGAACGTCTCTGACTGCCAGCTCACAAGCACAACTAGGTACATTCAGAGAAACCCTTACCCCCAAGTGTGGAAAGTAATCATCTCCTTGAGTCACAAGACTTTACAGATCGTGACAGAACTCTTCCCACACAAAAGGCCATTCTTCCTCATGAGTTGCACCCAAAGTCCTTAATAACAAGGGCCCTATCTCTGTCCGGCTCCAGTTTCTAGATTAGGACTGCACTGCAGAGTGTGGTTTGGAGTTGGTACTCCATCAGGTTGCAAGAATTCAACTCCATTCTCTGTGTTCTCTTCCTGTCCTACCCAGGTTCTTTACTGAATCTAGTGTATCATCACTAATCCTTCCTTTCTTATTTCCCCCAGTTGGACATTTAACAGCCTACTCTAGATATCCAGAACAATATAAAAACACAACTCTAAAAGCGCCATTTTCCACTCTCCTTCTTCATGTCAAGTAAGTTACTTTTCTAGTATGTAATTAAAAATGAAAGCACTACGAGATCTTTCAAAGGTGAATCTCAGAATTCCTGCTCCAGCTAACTGTTTACACTCTGTGCAACTCAGCTGGGAATCCACTGCATTTTGATACATTCATTTTCTCTGGTACCACTCTTCACGTAACTGGCCAATATTGATTATTCTGAAGTCATACTTGTGTGTCAGCATATCTGAGTACTGGGAATAAGAAACAAAACTGAAACAGACATTGAAGTATCTATTTTGAAATTCCAGCCAGGATTGAGGCACAGAAGGTAAAGAACTGGGTGGGAATCAAATTTAAGTGGTAAAAGTTAAGATCTCAAGACCCAGTCAAGAATAAAACCTATAGATTAGGGGAGAATTCAAAATGAATACAACAGAGTCCTCTTTTCTAGGAAAGTTAAGTAAGATATTCATGAGGAAAATAAGTGTAAGATAACTGTAACACAAGGCAGAAGGTGACATAGCACAAGAAAGACACAACAAATCCACAGGAAATTTTAATGGAAGGAATGTCATTTTAACCAAACAAGACTCTGAGAAGAAAAACTCTCTAGAAAGAATATGACGTCTGTTCTTGTCTGGTCTCTAGTTGCAACTCCTCTCCTAGTATCCCCACCCCAATTCACATGTGTTCTAGCCCCTTCTTTACCCAAATCTGAAATCCTATCAATCCTTAAAGATGCCCTTGAGACATCTCTTCCTCAGAAGATGTTAGTTACTGGTACTTTGTGCCTCTCTCAGCCTATTGTACATAAAGCTGTTACAGCACATATGACAGTGTATTTTATATTTTATTATCTTTATTTGTCTTTTATATATATATATTTTTAATTTATTCAGCCACTGATGTTCTTTCCTCCTTACACCTGTATGTTTAGTACAACACTTGATACCTTGTAACAGTGACTAAATGGATGTTAAACATAGAAATGAGAATCTGAGGTCAGGTCAGAAGTCCAATACAAGTCAAACATATGTTAAGAAACAATACGGTGAGATGTTACTGTTTTTCAGCTCATACAGGTGCATATATGAGAGTATGTGTTAGTTAAACCAGAGTCTGCAGACTTTAGCCCATAGACCAACGTGCCCCCCTTTGTTTTTTGTACAGAAAGCTTCCCTGGGACATGGTTGCACCCATTTGTTTCTGTATCATCCACGGCTGCTTTGATACCCATCCCAGAGCCAAGTAGATTTTAACAGAAAACATATGATTTGCAAAACCGAGAAGATGTACTATCTGACCTTTTATAGAACAAGTTGGCCAACCCATGATACGTAATGTTTAGAATGATAAAGAGTCTAAAAATGCCATGTTATATCCTGGAGACAATTTCGTTGCTTCAAAAACCCCCTGTTCCTATGAACATCCCTTCATATACGCTCTTACTACACTACTTCATACTACCTTGCTCCTACGCAGACCCGCTTCCACACCTGCCATCTCTATTGCCTGGTCAGTCTCACAGCAGCCACTGTACAAAGAATGGAGACCTGGCCCTCTAGGAACTTAGAATTAAGTACACAAAAAAGCTGACTAGCAGGAGCATCAGCAGCCCCTCTGCCTGCCACAGACCACACAGATTCTTAAGGAAAGAGTATATGCAACAAGGAGGCAGTTCCTATGGAATATGGATAAAACCATTAATGACTTTGCAGCTACATGGGCAGATATAGAGATTACCACACTAAGGGAAGTAAATCAGGCAAAGACAAATATTATATGATATCACTTACATGTGACACCTCAAAAAATGATACAAATCAACTGATTTACAAAACAGAAATAGACTCACAGATACAGAAAACAAACTTACGGTTGTCAAAGGGGAAAGTGGGGAATGAATTAGGAGTTTGGGATTAACAGATACATACAACTGTATTCAAAACAGATAAACAACAAGGACCTACTATATAGCACAGGGAACTATATTTAGTATCTTATAATAACCTATAATGAAAAAGAATCTGAAAAGGTATATATATATATATAATTGGTATATATATGTGTGTGTGTGTATATATATATATATATATATATATAAAACAATCACCTTGCTGTACACCTAAAACTAAAACATTGTAAATCAACTATATTTCAAAAAATTCTTTTTATTTTTTAAAAAGCAAGTTTCTTGAAATTTGTAATGGGCCCTTAAAACAGGCCAAAATAATTAATGAAAATCAAATGTGGGACTACCTATACTTTAGTCATCATTTTTTCAATTTATTTGAGGCAGGTGTGCACGAACTTGACTATTCGGAGAACTTGTGGACCAGTAGCATCCAGAGACATATCCCTTTCTTCCCCAGGCAGTGGGGCTGTTGAGCACATCAATGAATTAAACTCATCTAATGCCTGGCGTGCTGCGATTCATGGGGTCACAAAGAGTCGGACACGACTGAGCGACTGAACTGAACTGAACTGAATGGTCCGTAGTGAAAGAAAGTGAAGTTGTTCAGTCCTGTCCAACTCTGCGACCCCATGGACTGTAGTCCACCAGGCTTCTCTGTCCACGGAATCTTCGAGGCAAGAGTACTGGAGTGGGTTGCCATTGCCTTCTCCAGAGTCCACAGGGTCTCACAGAGATGAACATGACTGAAGGGACTTTGGGCACACACACAATGGCTTTAGACGGGCTTCCCAGGTGATGCCAGTGGTAAAGAAACCCCCTGTCAATCTAGGAGACCCAGGAGATGGGTTTGATCCTGGGTCAGGAAGATCCGCTGGAGAAGGGAATGGCTACCACTCCAGCATTCTTGCCCAGAGAATTCCATGAACAGAGGAGTCTGGCGGGCTATAGTCCATGGGGTCTCAAAAGAGTCAAACCCAACTAAACAACTAGCACTACATTCAGTCAGCCATCAGGTCTGAGGTCTTCCTGCACTCTGCACTGACTCCCTGCACTCTGTCCCCACTACTGAGCTGACAGCCTTTCACATCATCTTCTCCCTTCCTCCTAGCAGAGGCTTCCACTGCTTCAGTCACTTGTGAGCACGCAGATGTGACTTTCCCTGTATGTTTACTGTCCTTCATTGCCACACACAGAGCAGCCAAGTCCACATCTGTTCCATTGGTCAGAATTGTATCATTTAGTTAAATGAGCAGGCAATGACACTGGTAAAGTAACTGCAATTAAGTCCGAGCTTCCCACAGTGAAATGCAGTGGTGGAGGTACACAATTATTATTACAGGGTTTACAGTGATACAGAGTCCAAAGACTTATCTCTTCACTTCCAGAGAAGATTTTTTTTTTTTTTTGCTAGACTATCTTTTCCTAGTCTAAAAATAGTACCTCCCAAGATAAGGAGTTTACAGTTGTCACAGTCAATTTATCCCCAAAGAAAGTAGCTCTCTTTTATCTGCTCTGATTCTATCTTCATAGAGTGAATTCAGATGCAATCACCAAGCATTACTTCCAGTTAGCTTCCTGTTGTGAAATCATTTTTAAGCAGATTTTTTAGTTGAAGAATGCTCATGTCCTTAACAGATAGCAAGGTATAATAGTTAAGTGTTTTTATTTCTAAGTTGCATTTGCTATGGGCTAAGTCGCTTCAGTTGTGTCCAACTCTTTGCAACCCTATGGACTGTGCCCACCAGGCTCCTCTGTCCATGGGGATTCTCCAGGCAAGAATACTGGAGTGGGTTGCCATGTTCTCCTCCAGGGGATCGTCCCAACCCAGGGATCGAACTTGTGTCTCTTATGTCTCCTGCATTGGCAGGGTAAGCTGCACTGCCTGGGTTCATATCCCAGCTCTACCAACCTCAAGCAAAATAATCTCTTCCCCTCTCTATACCTCAGTTTCTTCACCTAAAAAATGATGATGACAGGGCTTACCACGTGATGATGTCAGAAGGATGAAGTGAGATAACATAGCTAATCTAACATTCTTAGAATAGTGAAGTGAAAATCACTCAGTCGTGTCTGACTCTTTGCGACCCCATGAACTATACAGTCCATGGAATTCTCCAGGCCAACAACTGCAGTGGGTAGCCTTTCCCTTCTCCAGGGATTCTTAGAAGAGTGCCTGCCATAAAACATGCATCAGCAGTATTATTTCTCACTCTGGATTCATCTTTTTTTTTTTTTTAATTTTAAAATCTTTAATTTTTACATGTGTTCCCAAAATCACTGAGATGTTATGGGGAGGGAGGTGGGAGGGGGGTTCATGTTTGGGGTTCATGGATTCATCTTTATTTTTCTAGACAGCATCCCCGTGCTACCCATGGATCCACACAGAAGTGACTCTATCTTGTTAATGGCTTTTGAAAAGTGGTTTTGAACAAAATGCTGTTTTATGTTTCTGATCCCAAACACATGCTTTTCTGTCATGGACAAAGCTATAATTTCTAGTGCTAACTTTACCCTTTTTCATTAGTAATGAAGCCATTCACTTAGGGCTCATATCTCAGTTCTAAGTTAAAGGAAAACGATGATTTCACATATATATTTATCAAATTACATATGTGTTTAACTTTCCCAATAGAATCTGAACAAATTGTTTGCATATTACTGTCAAACAACAGAAATAATTTCACAAGTCTTGTTCTGTCCCATCATAGTTCTCATAGTTCATCATTGCTTTGATCATATAAGATCAACTGCATTCTTTCAATAGCCCAGCATATTTAAATTTCTATTAAAAAATAGTGTGACTAGTTGCCATAGTGGAAAGCTATTAAAAATATGATGGGTCTCAGTGGAAAGGAATGGCCCAGTATTCTTGTCTCCTAGGTGTTCATTTTTATAGACTGTATTTGCTACTCCATTAATTTTGTGCATTTTCATAAGGAAAATCAGCTTTCCAGAAACCACACTATCTATATCTTTTCCCTTAATAACTTTAGAAACCATCGAATTTCTTCCAAATTTGCAGAAAAGACAGAACTTAGAATTTTTCCTGAAACTTCAAATATATACACATATGCGGCGTGCTGCGATTCATGGGGTCGTAAAGAGTCAGACACGACTGAGCGACTGAACTGATGTAGAAACATACTCCAAAAATAATTTTCAAAATAATTAAATAACAAGTATTCGCTAGACCATCATTCTCCCAACTGTTTTATACTCCTGGATCTTAAAAATAGGTCGCTTGGCAAGACAGTCTACACTCCTTGCTTCTACTTTCTCACCACTTATTCTCGAAACCTTAGTATTCTATCCTCCACTGGAACTACTAGTCACCTGGGTTTGAATCCTAGGAATCATCTCCGATTTTTCTCTCTATTCACTATACAAAATCAATTACCAAATTCTTTTTATTCTTCCCAAGAAATGACTCACAATTACAACTATTTCATTTCATCTTCTGGGACACCACCATTAACTACTCCCTGCACTGCTGAACCTGATTCCTAACAAGCTCCCCACCCCAGCATCTCTCCACACTGATCTACAGGGTACATGTACATATGCACGCTCACTCATGTATGCATTCACATCAACATTCTTCCTGGATTCCATGTTGTAACTCCAAAACAAGAAAATCTTGCCAGAAGTTACCAAACACCATGCATACATTTGTGTTCTATGTGAGTGTTTCTGTTTTGCATATAGATTCATTTGTAATATTTTTTTAGATTCCACATAGAAGTGATATCATATTAAAATAGTATTTGTCTTTCTCTGTCTTATTTCATTTAGTATGGTGACGTCTAGATCCATCCATGTTGCTGCAAATGGCAATATTTCATTTCTTTTTTAAAATAGCCAAGTAATATTCCATTAAGGCGCTTTCCCAGGTGGCTCAGTGGTAAAGAATCTGTCTGCCAATGCAGGAGACAAAAATTTGATCTCTGGGTCAGGAGGCTCCTCTGGAGTAGGAAATGGCAACCCACTCCAGTATTTTTACCTAGGAAATCCCATGGACAGAGGAGGCTGACAGGCTACAGTCTGTGGGGTTTCAAAAGAGTAGGATATGACTTAGCAACTAAACAACAACAATAATATTCCCTTATATATATAGATAGATATGTATGTATATATCGTACATGTGGGTCTGTATGTATATGCCACATCTTATTAAACCAACCATCTCTTGATAAGCATTTGGGTTATTTCCATGTCTTGGCTATTTTAAATAGAGTTGTAATGAACATTGATATATATGCATTTGAAAGACCAAAATTTAAAATGTGTAACCACTATGGAGAACAGTATGGAGGTTCCTAAAAAAACTAAAAAATAGAACTATGATATGATCCAGAAGTCCCACTTCTGGGGATATATCCAGAGAAAACCATAATTCAAAAGATACGTGCCTCTAACATTCATTGCAGCACTATTTACAACAGCCAGGACGTGGAACCAACTTAAACATTCACCAACAGAGAAATGGATAAAGAAGATGTCATATCCATATACAATGGAATATTATTCAGCCATTAAAAATAATGAAATAATATCATCTGCAGCAACACGGGGGCACGTAAAGATTGTCATACTGAGTGATGTAAGTCAGACAGGGAAAGACAAATATCATTTGATATGGCTTATATACAGAATACAGAAAAAGGGTACAAATGAACTTATCTACAAAACAGAAATAGAGTTACGGATGTAGAAGACAATCAACTGGCGGGGGTGGGGGGGGTGGGCAAGGAGAGGGACAAATTGGGAGATTGAGATTGACGTGTACACACTGCTACATATAAAGTAGAGAACTAGAGTAATGATGACCTACTGTATAGTATAGGGAACTCTACTCAGTACTCCGTAACAGCCTATATGGGAAAAGAATCTAGAAAAAGAGTGGACGTACGGCTGATTCACTTTGTTGTACATGTGAAACTAACACGACATTGTAAATCAACTATACTCCAATAAGAAAAAGAAAAATTTTATGATGTGTATTATATTCTACATGGACAGTACTTCAATTATTTAAGAAATATACATGAGTTTTCCATATATAAGATATATTAGGAGAAATAATGTAATTGATAAGGTCCCTGACCATAAGGACAGTTTAGCAGAGAAGGAATAAAATGAGTAAATAAGTTTTAAGGCAAAGTGTACTAGGTGTCTTAAGAACAGAAATATCAAATTCCTAGCATGTCAGGACTCAAGAACACCTAAGTATGAGGCAGACCCAAACCGGAGGAGAAGATAAACCTACGGCACACGACAAGGAGGGTTGGGAAAACAAACGTGGAAACAGGCAGTGGTTCATGTCCAACGAGCTTGGCAAGTGTAGGTGTGGTTTAAATAGAAGATGTTGACTCAGAGACTGTACCTCAACAGAGATGGCATATTGCTAATGATACTAAGAGCATAAACAATAATAATAGCTAACATTTTTGAGCATGTACTGTACAGCAGGCAATGTCCCAAGGATTAACTAGGTTCATTCTCCCAACAGTCCTATGAAGTAATACTATCAATACTAAGAAAATTTCAATATGAGGAAAGTAAGGTTTAAAAAGATTCAGTAACTTTTCAATAGTCACTCAGGTAGCAGGAGGAGTCAGTGGTAGCTAGAGACTAGGAATTAAGTACCTCTTAGAGAAAGGTGGGCGGTGATCCTGGGTGACCATTCATTTCACAGAATGGAACACCCAGCACCACACTTACCGAAGCACAGGGCTAGTGTGATCTCAATAAGTTCTATGGACTCTGACGACAGCACTGGAATCCAGACTCAGAAGGAAACTGAGATGCTAGGCAGCAAAACTAAAACAGAAGAATATAGAAACAGAAACTCCATGAGGAAAGAAAGGATGGGGAAACAGTAAAGGCTGAGACTTACAGGCTCACCCCCTCAAATAACTGGATTCCCGGTCTATGGAAAAAAGACTAAGGTTAAATCCAGAAAACAGCTGCCTTGAGGCTCTTGTCATTCTTCCCTCTGGGAAGTGCTAGGCACACATGAGCCTACCGATGGGCAAGCATCTGTCACTCCAGAGGGATGGGCCAAGGTTTAGAAGCATACACACAAACACTGGGTTAGAAAAGGACCTCATGGATAAGATAAGAGTTGACTTGTATATTCAAGAAACAAAAGAATGTATAAAGACTGGGCAAAAGAAAGGGACTTCTAACGAAGCAAAGACGTAGCAGGGAAACAGGGAGCAATCTAGTTTTGCTGAAGCCAAGCATTTATTCCTAAAAGTAGCCAAAAAACATAGAAAAAGGAAGATACCAGGTTGAGGACTCCATACAGCATCCAGGGAGATGAATGGTGTCCTATAGAGTTTTGAGATACTCAAGTGTCATTTTCTTCTACTTCTAACTACTAATTGTTCAAGAAAGATAAAAGGATAGGTTAAACAGCAGCTCAGCATGAATTACACAGCACATCTCTTTCTAAAGCCTTTGATCTCTCCATCACCTCTATTGCTCACTGATTTGAGCCAGTTCATTACTCAATTAGTTCCTTTTCTGGGAGAGGTTCCAGGCAGGTAGGAGGCAACACTAAATCCATCACTTCTGGTGCCTGCTAACAATTCTGCCATTTGAAACTATGGGTTAAAATAAAATTTAGAGATTACTTTTGGATTCAGTTTCCCTCCCCTATTTCTCTCCATCAATAACATGGAATTAGTCATAAGCCATTAATCTCTTCACAGACATGTTAAGGTTAGGGAGCCCCAGTATATACTTACAAAGAAAAAGAGCTCCATATGCCCAGAAATGTCACATAGGAAATTTCTCTGCAGGCAGCTTCATTCTAGAAGAACACCCTCTAATGATGCAGATGTCCTTCACAGACAAAGGTACACCCAGAGGTGTATTTCCATTCATGGATAGTTTGGGATCTAGCCAAATTCTTCTCATCCTCTTCTTCTCCTCACCCAACATTTTTATCTGTATTTCCACTCCCACAGCTCCCTCCGACTCCTCTCCTCTTCCACTCCGCATCTTCCAGCTCGGCTCAGTTCTCTTGTACACACACTCACACGAATTTCCTTCCCCTATATGCAATAGAGAATAATACGTGACCACTGCAAAAGCTTTTCTATTTATAATGTGTGAGAGTTTATCATTATTACTATCAGTAATGGTCTCACATATTTGTTAAAATGACTGGAAGAGAATGAAAGAAGGGAGTGGAGAGGATAGTCTTTCTCTATTTGCATATGAAACTGGATCAAAATCTCAATGTGATAGGGAAGCTTCATCTCCAAGAGACCACAGGAATCTGAAGAGAAACTGTGTTAACACAGCTGGACTGGGAAAGAGTGACAACACATGGTTGATGGTGACAATGTGATCTCCCTGCTGTTACCCTGCCTCCTTTTCAGCCTTCAGTCCTCACTTAAGAGCAGATCTGCCTGGCTATCAATCACTGCACTCCTCATACAAGAAACTATGCGAAGCATTAGTTCTTACAAACATTACACAGATATAGAAATTTTAGAAGTCATACAAAATAATATTCCCATGGTTAGCGTTATACTGTCTAAGACACTTCATCTGTCTTCCAATTGATGGTGACTTCTAATTCTTCAGTATTGTTTGTCTGCTTCCTTGCCTCCACTGTTAAATATTTGCTAACATGCATACAGATAGTTACTAATGCTGGAATTATCTTGACCTGCTGGAAATCCTTCAAATATATTATTTTTTATATTTTTCAATGCCTAACCTGCAAGCATTTATTTGGCTTCACAACTCTCTGCAAAGTAGGCATTATTAACTAAAACTCAGATAATAAAACCAAGCCATGAAGTTACTAGTTCAATAAATTCCTTGTTCATACAACTAGTAAGCACTGGAATGTAAGATTCCAATAAAGATATCTATCAATTTGTTTTAATACACCATACTGCCTTTCACAAATAAAAAGAAATCAGGTAATCGGACTAAGTACTAAATACCATTTTAATATGAAGACTGCAAAAGTGAAAAGTGTTAGTTGCTCAGTTGTGTCCAACTCTTTGCAACCCCATGGACTGTAGCCTGCTAGGCTCTTCTGTCCATGGGATGTTCTAGGGTGCACATTTTTATATAAATATTAGTTATAATGCCATATAGAGCACTTTGCAATTCCTTGAAAACTCGCATAAATAGTATGTCCATCCTCAAAGAATTGCAGGAGAGCAGCAGCATAAGAATTGATCACATTTTACAGACAAGGAAACTGAGTTTAAAAGAAAAGGAGGTTTGCTCGAGGCTACGTGGTCATTAAGCAGTGGAAGCACAAGGAGCCCACAGGTCTTCCCAGCTTATTTTTCCACTGTGTTTAAAGCAGTTGTGAGCTGAATCAAATTTCAAATTCTATCTGAATCATCCTAACTGCTACGACATAGTACGATATGATATGATGATACATAACACAAAAGAACACTGAGCACTGAAGAACACGTGGACAGGGGATAAAGCTGATGGGTAAATGCTGATTCTAACGGGAGGTGCGTGAGGATCCTGCCAGGCTGGCAGGCAGAAAGGTGGAAGAGACTCAAGGTGCTCTCCAGGGGCCATGTGCCAGTTCATTTTTCCTGCAAGCAGGTGGTGAACCTTGACTCATTAAAAGAGGCAGGTTCTCAGTCAATCTGGTTGGCATCCTTGCCAAAGTCTGTGAGACATTTGTTTGATGTAACAAACAAATCCCAAGAGGGATCGTGTCCCGACACAAAAGAAAGCTATATTTTGCTCATGTAAATTCCACTGGAGTGTTTTAGATGGATGGGTAGCAGTTACCCAAGCATGATCCAAAGAGACCCAGGTATTTTTCATGTATGGCTGTGCCACATTTTGCAGTTGGCTTCCAAGGCTCCTGTGCTTTCCTTCAGTTTAGCAGGGAAGGAAAAAGAACATGGAGACAACCCCATGAGGAGGTTTACAGGAGCCATACCCCACTCACCTTCCATTGGCTGAATTCAGGCACAGGAGATTGGGGTATATCATCTTGCTCAGTGCATCCAAGGAGACGAAGAACTAGATTTGCTGAATAACTGACACACTTTCCCAGAACTCTAGCAAAATTGGCCTCTGTGTTTTCTTTTTTAAACTGAATCCATACCTAATGAAATTCTCCTAATACATTTATCAGAAAAAAAATCATATTTATTTTAACTCTTGTGACAGAAGTCCTGAACACTATTAGGGCCCATAAACAATATAAACCATCTAATTCCACTTCAAAAATGATAGTTTCTGTGGTTCTTTCGTAAATAGCCATAAGCACCTGCCGGATCAGATTTTAGTTCAGCACAGGAATAGAAACAAGCACAGCCTTGGGCTCAAGAGGATGGACTTAGGAAACGGAAAGTTCCAGATCTGACTCCTGACTGTGCTTCTCATTGGTGAGACTTAATGTTTAACAAGTGTCAAGGACCAAGCAAGTATTTAGCACTTGACATGTATTATCACAAAGAGTGGATTTTATGGATGCTAAAACAAGTTTAGGGCTTGCTGACCTGCCCAAGGACACAAGAGAATACAGAACTAGGCTCAGAACAAAAGGCTGAGTGAGATTGCAGCCCTGTGCTCTTCTTACCCTTCCTGACCTTCCCTGAACACTGGCTACTTCACTTGTAAAACAGAACTAACCACACCTACATCGTAGGTTTCTTGCAAACAGTAAATGAGCAAGTATGTAACACAAAAAGAGGCACCTAATGAAAGGCCTGGCTTGTTACTAATATTAAGGAGAGGAACTGCTCTCTCAACATGAGTTTTGATCTACCATAGTTTGTTCATCTTCAAAAAAGTATATCTGACAAGAGTCTAATAAAAATATTCTTTATGCCATATCTCTGGGACACAGAGATCTCCAGAAATTTACAGAGGGGCAGCTTTGCTAGTAGTTTATAAGGTTCACATGGCCTCTGCAAGCACAGGGCATGATATAAAATGATATGGTCTTTAAAACAGCTATGGAAGAAAAGAGGTTGAAATATATTGGTAAAGCCATAATGAAACAGTCAGCATTAGCAGCAGACAATCTATAAGCTGGCAGACCAGACAAGAAGGATAAATACTCTCATTATGAAGGATAAATACTCTCACATGACCCACGCTGTTCTCTGTGAAATCTATGGTACACATTTTCTCCACCAATTAGATACTCCTTTGACAGATTTGACACAAGAACATTTCCCAGCTTTAGAAGCTCTGCTTTGTTGGGAATATTTTGTGGGCAGCCATGTGATGGAACATTTGCATCCCTGGCCGAATGGCAACAAACGAAGGGCAGGAAGGAGCCATAGATTTGTCTCTTAAGGATGCTCACTGCCCACGCCAGGGATGGAAAGAGAAAAGAGTCTCAGGAACTAGTGACCGAATGATTTCCCACTGACTATATTCACAGGCATTGCCCCTCCTCAGCCAACTCCTGCTCACAGATAGAACAGAAAATGAAACCATCCTGAGAGACACCAAATCTCCACATTTTTAGCTCAGCAAGGAAAAGGCATGGACAATTGTAAACACAGTCAAGGAGAACAAAGTGCCATGTTCATGGCACCAGGAGGAAACCAGCCCGACTGTGGCAGAGGTCACATTTTAGAATAAAGATACAAAGCTGAATTCACTGTATCAGATAATAACCGAACTCGAAAGTCAAATATAAAGCCAGACACACTGCTCTTCAATTCACTATCTCACTTTACTTTATTTCACCTTCACAATTTCCAAGTGAAGCAGATGTTCTTTCCCCTCATCTTACAGATTTTACAGATGAGGAAACAGATCCTCAGAGAAGTTACATGACTTGCCCAAGATCACACACTTCACAAACTCCAAAGCACAACTCATTTTTATTCTGAATTCAGGCTCCTGAGGCAGGAGGCACTGAGGGTACACTGGAAGGTTTCTGAACTTGTCAACTCAGTGCCTTATAACTGCATGGCTGGTACTGAAAGAAGCCTAGAACACCAGTCCTGCCTCAGAGTTAGAGTGTACCTACATTTTAAATCGGAGCACCATTTCCACAGCCCACATTCATCAGCTTGCAGAGCTGTAGGTGAAGGGCAGGGGAGGCACACTTGGGTCTCTGCATTTTGAGATGCCCTGTGAGCGTCTCTGCTGACCTGTTACAAGAATGTTGCCCTTCCTACTCCCACATAGTGTAGCTGGTTCTCTCTGGAACCTCTGGTCTCCCTCATCCTCTCATGTCTTTCCTAAACACTTCACACAATCAATCATGTAATGGCCATCAATTCAGGGTTCTACCAACAGACCAAAACATGGAGCCGAGGACAGCTGTCTCTGATAAAAATTGAGGGGCAGACAATGAGAAAGGTCAACAACTGAAAACAAAGACTAGGGAGGCTTTGACACATGAGCACTTCTCAGCGCCATCAGACCCACTGCAGCGAGCAACGATCATAAGGAAAGAGCGAAACTGTGGCTAAGCCTACACACCGGCTGCCTGACATTTTCAAACTATTGAGATTGGATCCTTCCCTTGGGGTCATGGGTTGCCGATTGTGCCGAGTGACGGACATGCAAGAATCAATACTCCCAGGTCTCTGAGTGTGTGCTACCTGTGGCCCACTCAGCCGAAGGCATCACTTCAACTTGAGGAAACTGCTTTGGTCAGAGCTGACACCCCAGACATCTTTAAAAAGCTAAAAGAAAAATCATAAATCATGCATAATTCTGTCTCTAGGAGGCAAAAAAAGAAGAAAAAGAATTCCTAAATCGGTTGATATTACAGTAAAATCAATGCAGAGGTTAATCCGTGTATCATGTATAGCCTGCCTTCAAAGGCATAGTCCCTCCGCATTCAGGGCCCCTCCGCATCAGCGGGCTCGGCCAATTCCAGACCATGTAGGACCCTAGTGTTTACTACTGAAAATATCTGCTTGTAAGTGAACCCACGCATTCAAGCTCGCGTTTTTCAAGGGCCAACTACACACATATACCAACTTGCCACATTTGGACGGAATTAGAAAGTAGAAGCGTCTTAACTGTACCTGAAGGGAATGAGCTAAACCAGTGATTCTCAAAGAGCCAGCCCAGACCACCAGTGTCCACGTCAGCTGGAAGCTTGCTGGGATTCAGGTTCCGGAGTGCCCTCCAGATCTCCAAAAATAGAAACACTATGGGTGGAGCCTGGCCATTTGCGGATCAACGCCTGCTCCAGGTGTTTCTGATCATGCTCAGTGTGGTAACTATTGAACTAAGACCACCTGTACGCACCTTTTGAACCTTAACTGAAGTAAAATCAGAGCCAAAATTACCCGTAGAAGACGAGGAAAGTAGATCTATTACTTAGGATATAGTAGTAAATGATTAAGTCCTTTGTACCAGTTTTATAAGATTAAATAGTTGGATGGTATCACCGGCGTCGACTCAAACTCAACGGACGTAAGTTTGAGTAAGCTCCGGGAGTTGGTGATGGACAGGGAGGCCTGGCGTACTGCAGTCCTTTGGGTCGCATAGAGTTGGACACGACTGAGCAACTGAACTGAATTGAACCAGTTTTATGTTCTTTGAGAACTTACATATTTCCATTTCCTTCAATTTCCTCATCTCTAAAATGTGAATAATAGTATAATTTAGTTCACCAGGAAGTTGTGATGATTAAACAAAACAATGTTTGGATTCACAAAACGTGCCTGACGCAATTGTCAGCGTTCAAAAATATTAGCTATTGTTATTACAGTTCAAATTAACACCAAAAACAAAACATCCAAACCTGAAGAAAATGTCCACAAGGATAATCAAATTTAAGCAAACCAAATATAAATGAGAAAATTTACAAATCAGGAAGAAAAGCAACCAGATATAAATAAGGAAAGATAGTACATCCACTATGACTGAAAAACTGTAGGAAGTGAGAAAAAAGATAAGAGAAAATTTTCCGATTGTGAAGTTAGTAACAGCTGAACAGGTAGTTAATAAAATCTGATAACCATTCCATTAGTCCAGCTTCTACTGTGAGGAGAAAAAATAAATGTAACCTGTCCTTCCTTAGAGTAACCCATTCTAGGAGTAACTCATGCTCTCTTAACCTGGAAAATCAAGACCAAGGAGCAGAAGATGAGGTAAAATATTCTACAGTAAAACTCCATTGGACTTAGTGACAAAATGGACACTAAGTCCACTTAAAAAGCAAGAAATTTTGACAATATAAAACTTAAAATAGCAAGTTTTGTTGCCATTGAAAAACATAAAAACCAGGTTTTTTTTTAATAAATAAAAAATTTCTGCCTATCCAAAATCAAGTTGGGGAAGAAAGTTTGTGATCTGAAACCCAACTGAATTTTTTAAGTGCATAAGGAAATTTCAAGAACCAATTCAAAATTCAAAAGTCAAATTATGGGATAAGTAAGCTAGAGTTGATTTCAGTGAAGAAAAAACACTTAAAAATTCTTTGGTTATTTCAAAACTCAATCTTCTAACTGGCTGAAGACTTGAAAAAGCAGAAAGAAGCCCTTTGCAAGGACTTCCAACTCATTGACTTCATTCATCCAGAACTTGCCTGATTGATCTGTCATCTTCCTCCCAGGGTGATGGAAATGATTTTCACTTCATCCACTTGTCCCTGTGGTGTTCTATTCTTTAGAGCATTGTAAGCATGTCAACTGCCGAGGTAGAGAGCAACCTGTACAGTTCATGTCTAATGCAACCTTTGCAGGCAGAGGAAGGCAGAAATATGTATAAGTGTGGACTGACCTTGGCAGTCATGCAAAGAGAAAACAGTCCTCTCAATGCCACTATTTCCCCCTCCTGCTGAGTTTTCAAGAGCCCTTTCTTCCCAGACTTTGTGAGAGTATAGAAATATTTCACATACTTAAGGATCATAAGGAAAGAGCTAAAAAGCGGCTAAGCCTACACACCGGCTGCCTGATGTTTTCGAACTATTGAGATTGGATCCTTCCCTTGGTGTCATGGGTTGCCGATTGTGCCGAGTGACGGACATGCAAGAATCAATACTCCCAGGTCTCTGAGTGTGTGCTACCTGTGGCCCACTCAGCCGAAGGCATCACTTCAACTTGAGGAAACTGCTTTGGTCAGAGCTGACACCCCAGACATCTTTAAAAAGCTAAAAGAAAAATCATAAATCATGCATAATTCTGTCTCTAGGAGGCAAAAAAGAAGAAAAAGAATTCCTAAATTGGTTGATATTACAGTAAAATCAATGCAGAGGTTAATCCGTGTATCATGTATAGCCTGCCTTCAAATGCACAGTTCCTCCGCATTCGGGGCCCCTCCGCATCAGCGGGCTCGGCCAATCCCAGACCATGTAGGACCCTAGTGTTTACTACTGAAAATATCTGCTTGCAAGTAAACCCACGCATTCAAGCTCGCGTTTTTCAAGGGCCAACTACACACATATACCAACTTGCCACATTTGGACGGAATTAGAAAGTAGAAGCGTCTTAACTGTACCTGAAGGGGATGAGCTAAACCAGTGATTCTCAAAGAGCCAGCCCAGACCACCAGTGTCCACGTCAGCTGGAAGCTTGCTGGGATTCAGGTTTCGGAGTGCTCTCCAGATCTCCAAAAATAGAAACACGATGGGTGGAGCCTGGCCATTTGTGGATCAACGCCTGCTCCAGGTGTTTCTGATCATGCTCAGTGTGGTAACTATTGAACTAAGACCACCTGTACGCACCTTTTGAACCTTAACTGAAGTAAAATCAGAGCCGAAATTACCCACAGAAGAACAGGTGGTTCAGGAAGTGAGTTAACAATCTATAGCCAACTATGTTGAGTTATCCATGAAGAAAGGTGTTTCCAAAGCCAAGCCACTGTGAGGGACACGAGAGCCAAGTTCCACCTTCAGTTCTGCTCATTTGCTTTGCTACCTTATTTGCATTGCTACCCTGCCTTGGGAGCTATTTCTACATCATTAAGGTCAGAAGAATAAACCCCTATTTGTGGTTTCCAAATCCAGAAACTCATCAGAAGGCTTTAACTATATTTCTGGGTACCACCCCAGATCTTCTTCATCAGAATCACAAGAAATAAAGCCCAGGATATCTATTTTCCAAAAAGTCAGCTCTGGAATGATTTGATTAGATGAGCACCAAGGACCATTTTTGTTTTATATGTTGTATGCTGCTGCTGCTGCTGCTAAGTCGCTTCAGTCATGTTCAACTCTGTGTGACCCCATAGACGACAGCCCCACCAGGTTCCCCTGTCCCTGGGATTCTCCAGGCAAGAACACTGGAGTGGGTTGCCATTTCCTTCTCCAATGCATGAAAGTGAAAAATGAAAGTGAAGTCGCTCAGTCATATGCCCAGCACTGATTTCTCCTCCAAGTACAGAACAAAGAAGAAATGACTTTTACCATCAAAATCTTTAAATATAAATGGGAATCAGTTCTCCCAAGTTGTTATGCTTCTCTATTGCTGAGTAGCAAACTACTCAAAACTTAATGGCTTAAGATGATGACATTAATTTTCCTCCTGAAGCTGCCATTTTGCCAGAGCTTGATGGAGACATTTCACCTCTCTTCCATTCATCCTATCTGGGGCTGCCCAGGACTGGGGGCTGGAATATATGCATTCTCAAATGTCTGCTGGTGGAGCCTGGCTGTCTGCTGGCACGCCTGCAGGTGCTGCCACCTGAATCTCTTACACAATGCTTCTCCACGTGCTGCTCAGCTTCTTCCCAGTAAGGTGTCCGGCTCTAAAGGTGAGCATCCCAAGAGAGAGAAAGCAGCAGAAGCAAAAAAATCTTGTCCCTTTTACACCTTAAGGTCACACAGCTGCTGGCATCTCCACCTCATTCTCTTCATAAGGAAGTCACGAAATCCCACCCAGCCTTAAAAGGATGGAAAGTAGACTCCACCTCTTGAGAGAGAGTGGCAAATTTCTGGAAGCATGTAGGACCAGAAATATCTTGGGGAACTACCACCTGCCGTACCATGAGTAAAGTAGAAGATATGTAACAGAGACTAAGGCAGGATGGTAAGAAATAGCATTGGAAAGGCACTGTACAGAAGAGTTTAAACGAACTTGAACATCAGGAAGAAGAGTTTAGACATGCTTAGGTAGGAAATCAAGCCATGGAAGGGTTTTGAGCAAAGCATTCTTTGAGCAAAGGATTCTTAGTGCATTTCACCCCCACAAGAGATACACACTGTAAATAAAGGTGAACTTTGTAAAGCCCTCTAGGGAAAGTGTGTTATAGGCCTGGAGAACTGAACTCTGTCTCTTCTCCGTGGCTGCTCTCCATTATTACAGTTGTGATTTTAAGAAAGAGAGAACAATGGGAGCACTTTGAGGTGTTTCCCACATGCCAGACATTTTGAGTGTATTATCTTGTTTAATCATCACAAGAACAACCAGAGGTCGATATTATAATCACCACTTTCCAGATTTGGAAACTGAAGCTCAGAAATGTTAAATAACTTGCCCAAAGTCAAAGAGCTTATAATCCACAGAGTCATGATTAAAACACAAGTCTGACTACAAAGTGAGGACTTTCTCACTGTGTTGTCCTATATGGCATCATCATTTTGAAAGTGCAAATTCTCACGCATTATATGTTTCATGCAAAAATATAAACAATGCAGTAGTCACTCTCTATGTGTGTTTTAATGTCAGATAATGGAGAATGCTCAAACTACCGCAGAACCGCACTCATCTTACACACTAGCAAAGTAATGCTCAAAATTCTCCAAGCCAGGCTTCAACAGTACAACCGTGAAATTCCAGATTGTTCAAGCTGGATTTAGAAAAGGTAGAGGAACCAGAAATCAAATTGCCAACATCCACTGGATCATTGAAAAAGCAAGAGAGTTCCAGAAAAACATATACTTTTGCTTTATTGACTGTGCCAAAGCCTTTGACTGTGTGGATCAGGACAAACTGTGGAAAGTTCTTTAAGAGATGGGAATACCAGACCACCTGACCTGCCTCCTGAGAAATCTATATGCAGGTCAAGAAGCAATAGTTAGAATTGGATATGGAACAACAGACTGGTTCCAAATCAGGAAAGGAGTATATCAAGGCTGCATTTTGTCACCCTGCTTATTTAACTTATATTCAGAGTACATCATGAGAAATGCTGGACTGGATGAAGCACAAACTGGAATCAGGTTTGCCGGGAGAAATATCAATGCCCTCAGATATGCAGATGACACTACCCTTATGTCAGAAAGCCAAGAAGAACCAAAGAGCCTCTTGATGAAAGTGAAGAAGAGATTGAAAAAGTTGGCTTACAACTCAATATTCTGAAAACTAAGATCTTGGCATCTGGTCCCATCATTTCATGGTAAATAGATGGGGAAAGAGTGGAAACAATGGCAGACTTTATTTTGAGGGGCTCCAAAATCACTGCAGATGGTGACTGTAGCCATGAAATTGAAAAACGCTTGCTCCTTGGAAGAAAAGTTATGATCAACCTAGGCAGTTTATTAAAAAGCAGAGACATTACTTTACCAACAAAGGTCGGTCTAGTCAAAGCTATGGTTTTTCCAGTGGACATGTATGGATGTGAGAGTTGGACCAGAAAGAAAGCTGAGTGTGGAAGAATTGATGCTCTTGAACTGTGGTGTTGGAAAAGACTCTTGAGAGTCCCTTGGACTGCAAGGAGATCCAACCAGTCAATCCTAAAGGAAATCAGTCCTGAGTATTCAGTGGAAGGACTGATGCTGAAGCTGAAACCCTAATATTTTAGCCACCTGATGTGAAGAACTGAGTCATTTGAGAAGACCCTAATGCTGGGAAAGATTGAAGGTGGAAGGAGAAGGGGACAACAGAGGATGACATGGTTGGATGGCATCATTGATTCAATGGACATGAGTTTGAGTAAACTGTGAGTTGGTGATGGACAGGGAGGCCTGGCATGCTGCAGTCCGTGTGGTCACAAAGAGTTGGACATGACTGAGTGACTGAAGTGAACTGAACTGAATGGAAAATGAAAGCAACAGAAGATTCAATTAAAATTTTCTGCTTTCACCTTGAAATAAGAACTTTGTCAGGAAAATAGAAAGGTAGGCACTATATTCCAAGTTACTATGAGCTGTAAGATGTACATTTTCTCCCTTATCACACACAGAGATGCACCTCAATGATTCAGAAAAGCACAGTCTCTGAAAGATCAAAAGAAAACTACAAAAAAGTAGAGAGACTGCATGGTCCTTCCATTATTCCCTTTCGACTAAAAACAGTGTTCACATCTCATATTTTTTTCCCTTTTGAAATCACATTGTTTTTCTTATTCTGATATTCAATCTGTAAGCCTGACCATACCATATCCCTGTGACCAGGGACAAATTGGAAGGTTGACAATGCTTATTTTTAGAACTTTTATTAGCAACTACTCACCCCTAAGTACTTAAAATGTCCTCGAGGGATTGAAAAAAAGTTTGTGATATTTATCTTGCCCAGTGGAATCTGTATTATAACAAGAGACTTAGGGGTATAAAAAAGTAAATCTCATAGCAGAATTGCAGTTTGCAGGCTTTGTAAAAGAGGCTAAGCACCAGGATCTCTGTGAGTGAGAAGGGAGTGTTCAGCCCCTCCTCCAAATCTATTATATACACACTAATACACTAATTAATTTAAATTTGACCCAAGTCACTTTCATATGTAATTCCTCAAGAAGTGAGCTGGCTTAGACTATGACAATGAGATATTCCACTATAAGGTATTTGGTCTTTTATATATATATATACACACACATATATATAAAACAGAGCACATCCATGAGCATTTTCTCATTTAAGTTTATGAACAACATTGGGAAGTGTTGTTAGCATTATCTCACAGATAAGAAAACTAAGACACCAAGAGTTGTTTAAGATCACATTCAACAATGCTAAAGTTCTTCTTCAAGGAGAGCTGTAGCAGACATGTGGAACCAGAAGTTCTTGCCCTCTGTAGCAGCCTAATGTCATATGGGTATCCCTCCCAGATAGTCTGGGGCCCTGGAAAAAATCACAGAGAGTTATGCTGTTGATTTTCTTCTGCAATGGAAAGCAAGAACAACTACCCATCACTAAGTCCCACCCAGAGGAAATAGCGCCCATAGGAGTGTGAGGCTCAGAAGGAGACACAAAGATTCCAAACAGACCACATGCTGAGAGTTTCCACAAGGTCACTGGAGAAGCTTCCAACCTCCTGCTCCCAGAGCAACATGGGGGTGACGATGAGCACCACCATCTCAGAGGTAAGAGTTAAATTCCTTCTAGGTGTGGCAACATTCTCATGCATGAACAAAGAAATGAGGAAGTGAATGTACCTCCAAGGAGCTTCCAAGAGTTCTAGCATGGTGACCAAAATAAGGGCAGAGAGAGATTCTCTACAGCACAGAAGGGGATGTGCCTTACAAAAGATACCCAAAAAAAGCACCCTTGGAAGTATATGAATGGTAACCAGCAGAAGCAGAAGTGGGCTCTGCTTGATTCTTCACTCCCCGGCCTTGGACTTTTAGCCAACACCAGTACATGCTGGTTCCCTCTGCTGTGGCCAAGTCTGGGTCCGCTGGCTGTCCTGGCATCTCATGGCCCCGTGTGATAAGTGGCTGATTTATGTGGCAAAGAAAAGCCAGGCTTTCTCATTTGCATTTTACCTTATGGAAATTTCCTTTCCATCTCATAACTCTCCCAGTGCTGGCATTTGGGTCATTTTCTTCTCCAGTTGGCTTTGTCAAACAGCAGCGAACTGCCTGGGCATTTGGCCACAGCAGAGGGTCAGGCCAGTGCTTGACTGAGATAAAGTGCATTTGACTTGGCAGGTATACCCAAACCCCCCAAGGGCAGTGGGATGCGTGCTTTATCTAATTACTCACAGCCACGCCACTGGGGTAGAGTGGGGCACTGGCCAAGGGTAGAGAGAGCTCTCTCTTGTTTTAGCACTGGCCTACCTTGGAGAAGACAGACTTAGATTTAGAAAACCTCCCTCCAAACCTGGCAATTTGTACACTGGAAAATCTGACTGAACAGTCACGAAGGTAGAAAAAAATATAACCAGAAATCTTCCCTAGACACCTGCAACACCTTGAATCTAGGACTTTCTGCCACCTCATTCAGTGACCTTGGTGTAGTTACATGACCACGCTCTGCCTCCAGTTCCAACACTACACGAACACCTTCCTGCAGAGCTGCTCACCAAGAACTTAACAGACTGAGAAACTGGACCTTTGGAGTGAGAATTCTTTGGACAAAATATGCTATGTCATCATTACATACATGTAGAATATATTCACATCTGATTTTTTCAAATATAGATGGCTAGGAGGAATTTTTAAAAGAGAGCTCTTATTTCCAAAGCTTCTAGAAGAAATCCATAGTTTTACAAAAGCACAGGAACTTTGGAGTAAAGTTAAAGATAATATATTTATTTGATTAAATGGCTCACTTTAGGACAAAGGACAAAGACCTTACTTGTCCCATTCACTTCTGTATCTTGAGTGCCAGTCATGTCAGTGCATTAATTAGCATTGGTTTAAATGAATGACTGATGGAGAGGACCAAATTAGGAATCTATAGCTATGTCTAGCCTCCTAGTCTCATACTTAATGCAAGATAGGCCCTTAATAACTATTCTTACTTTTCATAGTTTTCTCCCTGACTCTTTTTCCAACAATGCCAAAAATACAAAGCTTCTTCTAGGTAGGCCTCAGCTGTTCAGTATCTTTCAAAAATATTGAGTACCTGAGCGTATTTTCTAATTGTTTCCTCATCAGGCTCTCTAATCTTTATCTTATGACTAATTTGTTTGTGTTCTATCCTTGGTGGGTAAGGAAGGAGAACAAATAAGAAAGAATGGCAGGATGGGTCTAACATAGCCCAGAACTGAGAAAAAGCCAAACACATGACTCATCAGGGGTTAACCATATGCAGAAAAGGAGATATATATATATATATATTTTTTTTTTTTTTAATGACTTCAGTAGAAGTCTATGCTGTATTTGAGAGGAGAGAAAAGTGTTGTTAAGTTAAATAGACCTCTAGAATTCCAGAAATATGTGTCAACCACGAATTTAAGGTGGAAAACAAAATATGCAAGTTAGAGAACACTGACCATCCAGCTCAACCCCTTGGCTGTACAGACTGGAAAACTGGAATTCAGAGACTGCCCAAGGCCGTGAAACTCATCAGAGTCCAGCCACGGCCTTCATCACGTTTGTTTCACCTTCTAAGGCAAGCTGAATCTCTAGCCTGGTGCATTTGCTGAGGCCAAATTTCACAGGGCTTATACTACTTTACTCAAAAAGTACATGGGACAGAGATCCAGTGGTACTTTAAGTGATTCTTGGGTAAAGCAGACCATTTACAATCAGCTTCTTTGAATATCAACCCATTTCCTGCTTCAGCAGCCCACCCTGGCAAACATCCGAAACGGCCAAGATCTAAAATAGCCGCACAGCAAGGGATACTATCATCCAACGTTTTTATTAATGATTTCTTCAAGGCCGTATCACAGTCCAGTGACCACAGAGTTGTTCAGTGTGGTCGTTCTAAACGCAGCTAATAGCAGGATGTAATTGGAAGCAGCTTCGGCTCACTTACAAAACCCTTGCTCTGTTAATTGTGATTTCACAGCCCACTAAGCAGCCCAAGCTGGAGCGAACGCTTCTGCGAGGCACATTCAGCGCTCTGTTACTCTGTCCTCCCCACTGCTGTTCTTCCTGTCGCCCTGCGGTTAACGTCACCTTTTTCAAAAGCTCAGGAGATGGAAGTAGTTGCCTTCCTCAAGGCGACATCCTTTTATTTGTCCCCCTATGTGGCAGCAGACGGCCTGTGGATACACCTATTATTTTGCTTTTGTCTTAACCTTTCCCTTTTTCCCCCATTGTTCTCAGAGCAGCAGCATATGTCCAATACACACCTTGTGTTTCCTACAGCTGGCTGCCAGCCATCCCTAAGAAGCATCAGTGGGAGACCTCTTTGTCCGCCTTGGCTCACCCACGTTAATACCCCCGATTCTTTCTTTAACAAACTGTCCCCCCAGGAAAGAACAATATTGTCTAATGGAAGGAAAATATCAGCAGGAATTTCAAATCATTTGGGGAAAAGTAGGACTTCCCTGGTAGCTCAAAAGGTAAAGGATCTGCCTACAATGCAAGAGACCCAGGTTCGATCCCTGAGTCGGGAAGATCCCCTAGAGAAGGGAATGGCAACCCAGCCCTTATTCTTGCGTGAATTCCATGGACAGAGGAACCTGGCAGGCTACAGTCCGTGGGGTTGCAAAGAATCAGACATGAGTGACTGTCTAACACTTTCACAACAGGTCTCTATCTAGAAGAAAATATATTGAAAGAATCTAGTGTTGTGTTACATCCACCGATACTCACAGATAGGCACCACATGCAGACTAGAGTTCATCCAGGGCAAGAGCCCGTAACTCAAGTTTTTGAGAGAGACCCTAAAATAGGGATCCCCTTTCTCTTAGGAACTCAGATTCTCCATATGAAAAACTGAGAAGATCAAGGGTCAGAGTGGACTATTTCTAAGGCTCTTCTATTGAAAGATTTTATCATCTGCAAATACACATATCAAAAACAAAAACACAAACTGTGATGCCAAGGACAGTGGCTGTTTAGAGGAAGGAGCAGTGGAGCTAGTACATTAAGAGGTACACCGTGAAATTTTTCATGCAATTAGAGTACTGTCTGTAGTTCACTGGTTGCCACAGAATCCACTCAAAACACCAAAAAGGACACTTATCTTCTTTTGATTCACCTATGTCAGTGTCATTCATTGTTCTTGCTATGTCAAGTCTTCACAGCTCAAATAATGCATTCCAGGGGAGTATCAGAGGGCAATTTTGCTTCGATCAATATGCAAACATCATTGAACATACTCAGATGCTAACATACTAGCAAGGGATTTCATGTAAAGTCCACACAGCATCAGTAATATTTAAGGAAATCCAACATGCTCATTCTTTGTGCTGTTTTAACTAAAGGTGCTATTTCTCATCAATAAAATCAGAGCCCATTTTCTCATTCTTACTACAAGTTTTTGACCTAATGAAGAAATAATGGTTTTGAAGAAAATCTGCTTTCCCAAGGTAGTCAATTTTCCTCTGGGTGTTATGTGAAAATACCATCCTGTGGGTAGCATCTGTGTGTCCCACCACAGGCTTGGAAAAGTGGCAGCCCTCCCACTGGGAAGTGGGTCACTGGCATGCTGGGGAGGGGATGCTTGGCTAGTTCAGCATCCATGCCACTGGGATAATTTTATAGGAATTGCAAACAGGAACTGCAGTTCAGGGTTTTGAAACTCCCCAAGGTTATTACTTGATATGTTCACTGAATAGCAAGGTGGAAATGTCTCATGCTAAGCCACAAGTTACAGAAACATCTGGACACTGGATGGACTTAGCTTCAAAGATGGCCTTGGTGAGAAGACTAATGGGCACGAGGTGTAGAAACAAATTCATGTTTAAAGATGTCCTCCCTAGTTAGGATCTTTCCACGAGTCTCACCCTAGAGGAAACAGTCTTCTGAAATAAAACTGGAACTTGTACGGACGTGAGACAAAATATTTTTGAGGCAATAATACTTAAAGAATTTAAGTGAAGCAAACACAAATGCGTTCAAGTAAAAGGAAGCCCCAGAAAGACATTCAAGCCTCTTGACAGTATCTTACAGGTCATGCTCTTCTTATCTGTCCACTGGGATATCTGGAAAGAATCCTCAAAGACAGGGAGTAATAACAGAAAGGCCAAAGAACGGAATCAGACAGATCGGTTCCATTGCTCAGTGACTCAGCAGTCCTGAGCAAGAAGTGCTGAAGTCTGCCCTTAAGCCAGTTTTATTCATCTATTTACAAAAGAAACCTTGGGAAGAGTAAATGAGTACAAATTACAAATAAGCTCCAAAAATGTTAATTATTTTTCCATTCAGGATTGAAGGATTGAATGAAAAAGGAAACTGTGATTTATTGTAAAGTGTGAAGGAAAGGAGAAAATAGTCATTTATTTAGCCAACAAATGGTTCTGGCCCACCTGCTAGTGTCGCCTGGCAACACACTATCCATTGAAAGGGAAGACCCTACTAAGCTCCACGGATCCACTGGTTCTCCAAAGGTTAGCTATGATAACTGGTTTGTTCACAGCTTGCCAGGTAGCATGTCTAGCAGTTTACTTTATGACCAATAGCAGACTTTTGCAGTACAGACCATAGCCAAACATGTGACACAGGTTCTTTGTAGAATAATGCAACTGGACAAATCAAATGATAGAGGCTTCACGAGTGCTATAAGCCGACTGGCAAATTAACTTGTGCAGACTAGAAAACTATTCCAAGTTAAGAATGACAACGGAAAGCATCAAATGTTATGTTGGTATTTCCTAGTAGCTAGCTAAAGAAAACAGGCTGTAAAAGAGAACAGAAATGAAGTGAATGGGTAAAGTGCTTGAAACTGGTCATGCTAAGACTGAATTGAGAGTGACGAGAGATGTCTGAATCTGTTCAAGTGACCACAAGTAAAGACTACAAGTGGAGAGCAGTGTGTTGGCCAGACTGAAGTGGAGATAAGACAGATGTGTGAAATCCAACTGGAAGCAGGCTGTGACTGGCAGTGAGAAACAAAGGCCAAGAGAAGAGAAATGTTATCTAACAGTGGCGACAGAGCAAAGAAAGCCAAGTTCAGAGCTGCTGTGATCGAAACAGCAGTCAGGTGAAGGCTTGAGCATGTATAAAATAATGTGAACCTCAAAGATGGGATAAGAAGGATAATTAAAATCAACTTTCTATACAGTTATTCATGACCTTTTAAATGAAAGGCCATTGTAACCAAAAATACCTAGCATAAGAAAGACAACAGAAGCAAATGTCTGGATATATTCTCAGGACTGCTACTTACTGACGCTTTGATCTTGGACCACAAGTTGGCCTCTGCAGGCACCAGTTTTGCAGTTATCTAAAATGGCACCAGGCTTCACAGAAAGCAGAATGGTCATACTCAGAGATTAACTGTCTCTGGAAAGGGCAGTGGTATCTACAGCCCTTGGAACCCCACCAGATGGATGGCCTTGAAATGGTAATCAAGCCCAACCTGTGTGTACGAGCAAACAATTACGGCAATGAAGGCAGGAGTCTCTGGGTCCCCATCAGGGCACAGTGGAGTGCTCTGCCAAAATCAGTTTGGGTTACATTACATTAGCTTTAGATGATTATCATGCTTGCAAGAAACCGTATTTTTACTGTATGTAGCCAGGATGCTATCCATTCATCCCTGTATCTTTAGAATCTACCAGAGGCATTGGCATGTAATGGCATAGTAAATATTTACTTAAGATTGCTGAACAGAATTTCTTCAACACTGGAACATAAGAAAGTCAAAGATTAATTCCATTTGCTTTTCAGAACTTAAATTGTGAAAGCCTTGGTTGCCTCACTTTATAATGAGCCTGAAGTTCAGCTCCACTAATTGGAGCTCACTGTTCACCTTTCTGCTCCCATCCTACCTGAGATGTTAAGTCTCAGGGATGGACTATCACTTTGCATGTGACTGGCGGATGTGTCAGTTACACTCTGATTCCTGGTTTCTGCTTAAATACAGGAAGGAAAACAAAGTGCCTGCTTTCCTATTATAATGAGAAGGAGGTCTCTCTCTGCATTGCCCACACTCACTCTCGATGAAGTAAGGCACCTCATTTTCCACCAGGGCCTCTCACCCAGCATTAAGAGATTCTCTCATCAGGGCTGGAGCTGTCAACAAGCCCACAGGTGTAAAGTTTATATCAATACCCCATTGACCAATTTGTCATAAAATCACTTCAAAAAGCACACAGTCATGTTCACCATCCTTTTTCACTTTAGTCTTGCTTTTACTTTTTAAATTTTCATTGAAGGATAGTATACATACACTTTATCTGTTGTAATTGTGTATCCATCCTAATTGTGCAGCTTGATGAATCTTAACAAACTGAATACTCCTTGTGAAACAAGAAAGCTGCAAGCACTCAAGAAGAGCTTTCATGCTTCTTCCAATCACTAACTTCCCACATCCCCAAGCATGACATCCGTCCTCACTTTCAACACCAGAGATGACATTGACTTGGTTTTGGCTTTTTCCTATGTGCAGATTCATACGCTATGCACTCTTCTGTGTCTTGCCCCACACCCACTCCCCTTTCCTGATGGAGGAAATGGCCTTTGTGTAACATGGGAGCACTAATAATTTCATGCTGATAAGTATACAAGGAAACAAAAGGATACCCTGAAGCTGTGTTATAGGAAGACTTTGTGTAAAACACAGATTAAGGTTGTCAGACCCGTTTAAAAGTTCTAGCTACCCAAGAGACACGTGAGTCCTGCTGGTTGAAACTCTGTGAGTCGAGCTACAGCTGTGTGTTAGCAGCTCCCTACATTTGGGTGTAGACAAAGATAGGGGCTCAACTCTCCCTGAAAGCTAGGCAGGGACTGGCTAAGAGGGTAGAAGGCAGTGCGGACTTGTAGGCACAGTAGTTGCCATGGAATTTAAGGACTGGTCATTATTACAGCCACAAGCCTCTGTAGCTGAGGTTTCTAATGCTCTGGGATCATTAACATGCTGGTAGAATCTTAGCAACGGTCTGCCCTTGGCATATGAATCAACTAATATCCTAGTCCACAGTGACCTGGAGTAAGAGGTGCCCAGCCCCTTCCAGTAAAACTCAGTATGACAGGAAAGGATCAAGGGACAAGGAATGAAGCAAAGTTGTTTAGAATAAGCAGAATAAATCAATTGGCAGTAAGCACCTCTTTTTCTTAGGTGGTTACTTCCCATCTTCTCCAGGCATTTTATGGTCCTGAGCACCCATACAAACTGAACAGTCTAGAATTCACTGGATATCTTAGAAGTTAGGACTTACCTTGCATCACTCAGGCAGCCAGCAATTCCCCAAGATGATGCCACTCCTAAACACCAGCCAGGAGAAAGACAGGATGCCAGAGCATTACCATCAGGTGGTCTGTTCACTAAAAGAAGAAAGAGACTAGGCAGCGAAAGGTCCCCAGTCCTGGATCAACAGTGGCCTTGAGCTAGAGGTGATCATACGGAGAGTCCAGAATGCCTCCCGAATACCACTGGAGCCATTGACAAACTAGCCTCACTACTATCATTCTTTTTTTTTAACTCTCTGGTGGCTCCCACTGTAAAGAACCTGCTTGCAATGCAAGAGACCTGGGTTCGATCCCTGGGTGGGGACAATGCCCTGGAGAAGTATTCTTGCCTGGAGAATTCCATGGACAGAGGAACCTATCAGGCTACAGTCCACAGCATTGCAAAAAGTCGGACACAACTGAGCACTAACACATACATAGCCCATTAAGAATGTTGTGATAGTTTCAGAGGGGCAGCAAAGGGACTTGGTCATATGATACATAAACATGTATCCATTCTCCCCCAAACTGCCTGTTACTCTAACAGTAGCTAACAGTTATTGAGCTAATTATGGATTATTTCATTTATTCCTAAAACAACCCCATGAGATAGGTACTAATAATGTCTGAAAAGACAACCAAACCAGTATTCTTGTCTGGGAAATCCTATGGACAGAGGAGCCTGGCAGGCTACATTCCATGGGGTCGCAAAAGAATTGGACATGACTTAGCCACTAAACAACAAC
Source organism: Capricornis sumatraensis (assembly GCF_032405125.1). Classification (NCBI taxonomy): domain Eukaryota; kingdom Metazoa; phylum Chordata; class Mammalia; order Artiodactyla; family Bovidae; genus Capricornis; species Capricornis sumatraensis. Next base: position 38,577,418 of record NC_091073.1, on the reverse strand, counting down.
AAAAATGAAGCAGAAATGGCTGTATGCCAAAGCCAGGAAGTAGATTCATGCCTTAGATCAATGTTTTGACATTCACTATTATATTTTAAACTTTTCTATTTCCGTTAGTCACTACAATTCATTCACATGTTTCATGACACTTGAATATCTTGGGATCTGCAGTTAGAAAAACACTGGCTAAAGCATTATGTTGTATTGCTTTCCCAAGCTCTTCTTATTTGATTCTCCAGGAATGGACTTTATGACCACACAGTTAAATTTACCGCCACTGGTGTGCTAGTAAATGTCTAACAACTAGATCTTTGGGATTGTGAAGGCACTGGTTATTAATGTCTCCTGATTTTTACACTGTAAATGCTCCCACCATGGCCAATGTGAAGCTATCAACATGACATCGATGAACACAGACTTGGGAAGAAATACAGATGATTGGCTGCCAAGAGCTAAATCAACTAAAAGAGCACCAATACATTGCCCCAATATTTTCAACAAGAAGAACAGAAAATATGTTTTAAAGTCATGTCAGTGATCAGAAGAGCTGGAGATGATTTGTCAGTGACATTCAACTGCCTGTTTCGTGGCAATTAGGGGCTTCCCAGGTGGTACTGGTCTTAAATAATCTGTCTGCCAATGCAGGAGATGCAAGAGAAGAGGGTTCAGTTCCTGGGTAGGGAAGATCCCCTGGAGCAGGGAATGGCAGCCTACTCCAGTATTTTTGCCTGGAAAGTTCCACAAACAGAGGAGCCTGGCAGGCTACAGTACATGAAACTGCTGAGTCGGATACAACTCAGTGATCTTCACTTTCGTGGCAATTAGTCTAAACCCACAGTCACACAGTATCTAATATATATATATATATGAACAAGCCTTTTCTATTTGAGTAGGGGTTGATAAGTGTTATAACTTGAAGAATATTTAGACCCTGCTACTTCATTATCTGTACACTGAGTATCTAAAATTCCATCATTAAAAGTATTTCTCTTTTCTTAAGCCCATGTTTTAGCCCATTTAAAACTTGGACCATCCATAAATAGGTGACAAATGAACTTGCATTAACGTGCTAAAAACCACTAGTTTAAAATATCAGATTATTTTATTTGTAGTAAGTAAGAGAATTGAGAAAATGGAAATTCAGATAAGAGTGTAAAGGAATTGATGACTTTGGAGTAGTTGCATTTCTAGGAAAATCCATCACGAACAGGATAACACAATAGGCACCATCACAAATCCTGGTATCTGAGATGCAGGACAGTGTCAGGCATCTGTGGAGAGGTATAACTGAGTAGGAAGAAAGTTGCAGGATTAAATAAAATAATCTATGTAGAACATTAATTATAGTTTCTAGAACAGCCTAGTTGCTCAGTAAATTTTAGTATCTTTAAAGGGAGGAGATGGGAAAATAAGAGAGGTTCTATTCAGGAATCATTTAATGAAAAGTGACATAAAAACAGATTTCAAACTGACATAAGCAAAGAAGAATTTATTATCTCACATGAATGAAAAATCTTACCTGAATTAAATAGCACGTCCAATATTGTCAGTTCAGTTCATTTCAGTCACTCAGTCGTGTCTGACTCTTTGCGACCCCATGAACCACAGCACATCAGGCCTCCCTGTCCATCACCAACTCCCAGAGTCCACCCAAACCCATGTCCATCAAGTCGGTGATGCCATCCAACCATCTCATCCTCTGTTGTCCCCTTCTCCTCCTGCCCTCAATCTTTCCCAGCATCAGGGTCTTTTCAAATGAGTCAGCTGTTCGCCAATATTGTCAGGTCTTATTATTTCTCCATCTCTTGACTTTGCATCTCAGACAAGCTTTGCCTCATGGTGGTGAGATGACTCCCAGCAGCCCAAGGCTTATATCCATTGCTCCTAGTCATTCTAACAGAAAGAGGATGGTTTTCTCCTGATGGCTCTAGAAAATATCCTCACATTCACCCTGGTTGGCAATGATTTGGTTACAGGCTCATTCTGAAACAAATTGCTGTGGTCAGGGACCCAGCACACTCTGGTTAGTCATGCGTGTCACAAGCCACTAGCAAGTCAGGAATGGATTCACTTTATGAACATAAGTTTTGGTTCCCAACAGAAGACTGTGGTATGCTTTCCAGAAAAATTGGAAATGGATGCTAATCTGTCATACTACAGGGGAAAATCCAGCTTTGTTCTCAGTTCAGTTCAGTTCAGTCGCTCAGTCGTGTCTGACTCTTTGCGACCACATGAATCGCAGCACTCCAGGCCTCCCTGTCCGTCACCATCTCCCGGAGTTCACACAGACTCACGTCCATCGAGTCAGTGATGCCATCCAGCCATCTCATCCTCGGTCATCCCCTTCTCCTCCTGCCCCCAATCCCTCCCAGCATCTAGATCATGAGAATTTAAAAACTGAAATGTTTTCCAAATTTCCAACATCTTATTCAGCAAATTAATTCAGGGGTGATACGCAAAAGGTTTAACAACTAATATAAAGTTACAAAAATGAACAGCAACCACACCCCTTGGACCTGGAACCTAAAGACCAGACTCTTTCAGAACTGAACACTTTTCCAGCTGTGCCACAAGGAAACTGAGAGAAGTGGTGAAGATAGGCCAGAGAGGGAACCAGAGCAGCTGGAGAAGTGGCAGAATGTTCAAAGAGTGTGGTAGACTGACTATTCACCACCTGGACAAAGTGTGTCAATATCCTAACAACTAGAACAACTATACCAGTGTGTACCAGTGGTGTTTCAACCTTGGCTGAATCTATTTGCAGCTGTATCATAAAGAAGAATGTGCTGTTGGCTATGATCCTCTTATATTCAGAAGCCTGGCCTTCGAATTAGGAAACTGTTCTTTTCAGGGGACACCGGAGGAGCAAAAAGGTTTTCTGCTAACAAGATCTAGGATAAATGAAAACATATACACAAAGGGAGAAGTCAACTCAAACTATAAAATAAACCAAATAATAGCAGAATTCATCTTTTCTCACCATTTTAAAATTTGTGACAAATAAAATTGTCATGATTTCATCCTATCAATACTTAATAGTTAGATTTACAGATATTCTTCTATATTGAACCACGTATTTACCATTTCTGCTGCTTTTCATCCTTTCCTGTAGATTTGATTTTCCATCTGGTGCTGTTCTCTCTTCCTCTGAAGTAATTCCGTTAGCATTTCTCTTAGTGTAAGTCTGTTGGCAGTGAAATAAATCGCTCAGTTTTAGCTGCCTGAAAAAAAGTTCTTATATTACCTTCATCCTCAAAATATATTTGAACTGGAAGTAGAATGTTGGGATACTTGACCAGTTTTTTCCCCAAACCTTTAAAGATTCCATTGAGTATGGTCGCCATTGCTTCTGAAGAAAGGGATCCCTCATTCATACTGTTACCCACAAATTGTGCTATTTTGTTCTGTTTTCAATGTTTTTTTCTCTCTCTCTCTCTTTTTGGTTTTATCCATTTGGCAAAGATTTGTCTACATATGGTTTTATTTGCATTTATCTTTCTTAGGGTTTGCTGAGCTTATTGGTTCTTTTTTAAGTTTTTTAATCTTACATTTAATCACAAAATTGAGGGGATTTTCAGCCATTGTTTCCTCAAGTATTTTTTTTTTCTTCTTTCTCCTCTACTTATGAAATTCAGATTCTACCTGTGTTAGATCCTTAATATTCAAATGAACTCTGAAACTTTAACTTTTTTCAATGTTTTTTCTATTAGGTCAGATTAAAGTATTACTTTTCATCTATATTCAGCTTCCCTTATGGCTTAGCTGACAAAGACTCCCCCTGCAATGCAGAAGACCTGGGTTTGATCCCTGGGTTGGGAGAAGGGAAAGGCTACACACTCCAGTATTCTGGCCTGGAGAATTCCATGGACGATATAGTCCATGGGGTCGCAAAGAGTCAGACATGACCAAATGGCTTTCACTTTCACTTTCTTTCATCTATATCAACTTTACTGACTGTTTTACCATCTTCAATCTTTTGTGTCCCCCATATACACCCAGTGGCGTTTTTATTTTATATATTTACTAAATAAGTAGTTTTTTTGGATATTTAGTTTTATGCTCTAAAATTTCTGCAGTTTTTTTTTAATAGCTTCAGTTCTCTGCTAAGATTCCTCATCTGATCATTCATTTTTTTAAAAGTCTTTGAACAAACTTATCTTTATAATAAACTATTTAGTTTTTATCTGCTAGTTTTAGAATGTGGATAATTTGGGGACCTATTTCTAATTAATGCTTTCTCTCTTTACTTCAGGTCCCATTTTCCTGTTTTCTTATATTGCAAGTAATTTTTGGTTGTATACTATGGAATTATATTATGTCTGTGCCTCTTGAGGTCAACAAGACTACCATTGCACCATGGCAGAAATGCATTCCCATGCAGAATGTTGGGGAATTCATAGGGTAATCATGGTGTTTCCCTTGAATGTTTCTTTCTCTCAAAGATCATAGTTTGCCTTGTATGTGCTGTCAGTTTTCTAGCTGTGTTCAGCAAGAGGACAAGTCTAATATCAGAAGTCTAATGACATGCCCGAAAGCAGAAGCTAGCTTAAGATAATCTGAAGAGTTCATTTAGCACAAAGCAAAGATAGTGCTGTTTCAAACACTGTACCATTTATATACTGAGGAGAATTTGATAGGGATGAGATTTTTGTGGAAATATGTATGGCATGCATTCTCTTTTGTAAAACTACATTGGAAACTAATGATAAAAGTCTTCTTAAATCTAATTCTATATTCAGTTTTCATTACTATTTTGAGCAATTTGCATTACTTTCCATCTCTTGCTCTATTCAGGAAGCAGTAAGGCTTCATTTTTCTTCAAAACACTTTGACATTATTCAAGAGGAAGGACAGTATACACACAGGACATTATGAATAATATCCATGTGAGGAATCATATTGTTAATAGGTAAAAATGTTCTCCTGTGAAGAATATTCCTCCATGTTTTCCCCTTCATATTTTGTCCAGAGCTATAAGGAAAGCTTATGACAAACCTAATTTCTGTACTCTCTGTTCACACTGACAAACCTGCAACTTCTAGTAGACTTGGCAGCTTCTAAGAGGGAAAGGATAAAGATGCGCTGCAGGGAGCCGGGGGAGGCTCCAATTCCAAGGCGTGGTAATAAGGTTAGGAAACTTAAAGAGGAAAAAACAGCTGAAATGGCAGCACACACAGATACAGAGGAAAATAAATGTGCCCTTTGATATAAACAAAAATAAAGGTTTACTTTGAAGGGAAATAAATGGTTTTTAAGTATAACACATATTGAATGATCAACTCAAGTTAACATTATTGGCAAACTACCTGCAGTTACTCTAAGGACCAAAGTTTAGCAATGTCAATGAATTGACAGTTCAAAATTGTCAATGTTTTCCTACCTCATAAAAACATGTCCCTCTAAATTCAGATGATAAAGAAAGGTGAAGAAAGTTGTCCAAGGCCATTTAGTGAAGCGGGCTAGTCTCCTTTTGGCTTCATCAATATCTCTTTCTGGCTCCATCATCCCAGTTGGTAGAGTTCCCCTCTTCCCTGTAATCATGCTGGGTTCCTGGGCTTGTTTTATCTTCTCTGTGAGTAAAACAGGCTCATAGGAAAGGGTCTGATCAATTTGTTCCCACTATTCAACTCAATGGTTTGGTTATTTGAAATTTTAAAATTTATGGTTGGACTTCAAACTTCCTCAAACTAGAGAAATTTGAGGAAAGCAGAACTCTCCTCCCTAACATCAAATCTTAATGCATAAGCCTGGCATCCACTCTTCTTACTTGTCATTCATGTTTTCACAGAATATAACCTGTTATTTGGTGCATTACTTTCCATTCCTCCTAATCTCTCTCAGATGGACAATATGTTTCCAATCTTTCTAGTTTCTCCAAGTGCTCTCAACTTTTCTAATTTTATTTAATTTCTTCCTTAAAAGCCAGCAATTTAAAGGATCAGAGCTTTAAATAGGATCAGAGCTATTTAGGCCAAATTTCTCTAGTGCCAAGGTTGAATCCTGACCTATGATAAAAATCATTTTGAAAAAACCTGGTCATTTCCTTATTCTCTGACTGGAATTTCCAAATCATTTTTCCAGTCTCCTGACCAGTCTCTCAAAAGCTTACATGCTATTTGGAATTTATCATTTGACAATGATGTACCTGAGACACTGAAAAATACAATATCATTTAAGGTATTGATCTTGATACCAAGTAGATGGAAATCTAAGCTTCCCTGGTGGCTCAGACGGTAAAGCGTCTGTCTGCAATGTGGGAGACCCGGGTTCAATTCCTGGGTCGGGAAGATCCCCTAGAGAAGGAAATGGCAATCCACTCCAGCACTCTTGCCTGGAAAATCCCATGGACGGAGGAGCCTGATAGGCTACAGTCCATGGGGTCGCAAAGAGTCGGACATTCTTTCCTCATTAGATTAAAATCGAATGAAGAAAGAAGAATTCACAATTGTTAAATTTCAATTTTCAAACTATGCAAAGTAAATACAAAACAAAATATGATCATCCTAATAAACACTGGCTTCCCACGTGGTAAAGAACTTACCTTCCAATACAGGAGATGTAAGAGACATGGGTTCAATCCCTGGGTCAGGAAGATCCCCTGGAGAAGGGCATGGCAACCCACTCCAGTATTCTTGCTGGAGAATCTCAAGGACAGAGGAGCCTGGTGGGCTACTGTTCATGGGGTCACAAAGAGTTTGCCATGACTGAAGTGACTTAGCATGCACACAATAAATACAGCACAACTTATAAGGGCATTCAGCAAATGATATTAAACTTCCTTACTGCTGCAGTAATATGGAAGGCTTATAAGCAGTAGACATTTCAAGCTAGATCTGCTAAACATGAATGGATTTTAAATAGATTCTCATAGTAATTCCTTAAATGTTTCTGGAAAAAGCTCCTTTGTTGCCTAATAAGAATAAAAGAAGTAGAACTGCACAGTGATACATCCTGCTAATAAAAACACCAGTATGGCTACAGCCTCCATTTACCCAATTTAAAAAGGTAGTCTAGGAACAAAAACCTTGTCTCTTATTGCCTGTAACTCTTGAAGCTGAAAACTTTCTAATGAAACACACAGCCAAATTGCACATGCTAGCACTAACCCTAAATTTTCTTCGGATCAGTTAGATGTGCAGGCTTTGAGCACACTCAGAAGCCCTTCAGCACCTCAAGGGCTTATTTTTAGGAAAGAGTGAGCATGACTTCTGGCATTATATCTCCCTTGGATAAACTACTTATTCATTGAGTCAAACTGGATTTCATTTCGACATTAAGTCCCTGGGCAAAGTCAAGAGAGGAAGCAAAATATATATTAACATATGCAGAAAATAGCAACGTGTCCTGCCCACGTCTTTCAGGGGTTATATTCACAGTCAACCCCTGAGATGCTCCTAATGCAAAGATTAATAAAACACTGCTGAGCAGGTTGCTTACGGAGTGGACTATACTTGCTTGTTTATGGCACACACGTCACTCACCGCCCCTGGATGGAGAACTCTGGAATGCAGAGCCTCTGGCTGCGTACAAACGTGGCTACAGGAGGAAGCCTGCTTATCTGGGGAATGTGCTACTGGCTGATTTATCATGAAAGGAGCCTGAAGAGAAGTGGTGGCTGCTCTTTCCCACAATCCGATAAGCTGTTACACAGAGATAAACAGTTGCATTGAATTAAGCATGTTTGTCTGTTTTTCAATGCTGATTTTTAACTTCCTGCTCTTTCAGTTTCTTGGGGCTTCATTTTTAATAATGCTAAGTGTTTTAAAATTATGCACAACCCTACAGTCTTAATCATTTCAAGTTCTGCTTTAAGGAAAAGGTAAATAAGAACATATTGACAGTGTGAATTTAAACATTACTCTAATTGACGCTTAACTAGTAACTGTCTAAGACTACATAAAGTGTTACTTAAGGACGCCCTGTCAGAGGGCTTAAAACTATTTCACATGAAATAGGTGTTAGCCAACTTGTTTTTAAGTACTGTATATCTAATATTTTAATATATATAATATGCAATGAATTGCTTTTTCAATCAAATACTTAATAACAATCACCATGTTAAAGGAAACCTAGGGCAAACTTATTATCAATATTTTCACAAATGGTGGAGATAGTTGGTAGAAAGAGAGATGAGTACTTTTCCATCACGCTCTCTATAAAAATATACAAGCATTTAAATTATTCGACACCAGGCATAATGTTCTTTTGTTTACAACTAAAGTTTCTATCTTGGGTATCCAGTTCATGGCCCAGCACACACAAAAGTAGGTGTTCAATAAATATTTGATGAGTGACTGCATCTGTGAAGCTTTGAAATAGGATAATAGGCATGTTCCTACTTCAGTATTCTCCTGACTGAAAACCAGTAAATGTAGGGATGTAGGTCAACTTGAGGCCACATCTCTCCTGGCTTTGTACAGATCTGCCTCAGCTACAACTTCCAAATTCAAAGGCAGCATTTTCTCCTGCACGGGTACAAAATACTACCTGCTGGCAGTCCTGTCATCAAAGACCGTAACAGAGGAAGAACATTTGGGATGATTAGGTAGGTAATGAAATAGAACAACTGATTTCTCTAATTTCCACTTGCTATGTCACAAGTAAAATAGTAGAGTCATTTGCAAATATCATTATTGTGGATGTCTATATTCCTTCAAGAAATATTTGTTGAATATCATCTGGATGACAGACACTATGCTAGGCCCTGGGTACACAAAGGTAAATACAACACAAGCCCTACATATGAAACAGATATGAAATACTACGAGAGTCTGACACACACTACTACTTACAGCATGATGTGACGTTTCATTTGAAGCCTTCTCTGGCTAAGAGCGTTTTCTTAAAAGAATTAAGCTTCCCATAAACTATAAGGTCATCTTTACTCTGTATAGTCAAATTGCCTTCATATTCAAGAGATATCTACATTTTTAATAGGAAAACGGTAAGACTGCATTGATGACCTTCTTTTAATTAACTATTCTCTTTCACTAGGCATATAAAACAATTATTTTGTAATGCCAATTTTAGTTTCTTTATCATTAGTGATAATGATCGCAATGTCTTTTACCTTCCATGGCAGTTTTGCTTCAAAGGGAACTGCACATAAAGCTCAAAGAGAGACCAGAACTGACAGGAAACAAACAAGATTCTACTACAGTATCAACCTCTTTAAAAATCATTATTATTATTATTAGATTTTCTGGTGCCCTATGGCAGATCTCCCAGAGAAGCTCTGGGTTAACACTGAGTGTTCCAATCACTGCCACTCTGAGTGTGGAGGTTCACATCTATTAAATAAACAAAACCAAACTCAGGTGACTTGTGTGTCTCAAGAAAACAACCCATCACTTACCTCACATAAAAGGAATAAGAAGCATATGGAACGCCAGGTTTTAAAGGGCAATGCCAATAGGAAAAGGAAGAAATGTCAAAGATGCTGAAATAAACACTGGACTAGTTCTTGTCTGGATGTTTTTGTTGAGTTTTGGTTCTTTTCTTCCTACCTTAAAAATCCTTAATGGTGTGCATTTCATTTATTCTAAATGAGCAAAGAAACAAATATCAATCGTAATAATAAATGCAAATATTTCTTGATCCAGCTACAGCAGGAAGACAAAGCAAGAAATAAACAATTTGACTGAGGAAGGAAGATAGGAAAAATTCTTGGCCTTTTCTGGTGCTGACCACAAGATCTTAAATGCTAAGTTGATATTTACTGAACAAACAGTGTAGAAGGGCCCTCCCAGCAAAGAGACCAACATGTGCAGGATGATGAACTCTTCCTCTGAAGTGAAGAGTTCAAATAACCGAAACATAAAAGTTTGAAGGCAGAGGAGGAATGATGCTGATGGGCATGGTGAACAATAAGACTTGAGAGCTTGCCAGATTCAAGATCATGGAGCATGAAGTCCTTCCTTCAACCTAGAGGCAAGGGGAAGTCAGTATAAATTAATAAGAGATGGGCACTCTGAACAGCAATTAAGATTATACATTAGATGGAGTATCTCCTCCAATGGGACACCCAATGGCTAACATTTACTAGTATTAATATATTTGAGAGCACACTGGTGGTGTGCCTTTTAGACAGTCTGACTGAGCCATAAGCAGCCAGGAAAGACCCCGCCTCCATAAAACCTCACAAATACACCATCATGCACAAAAGTGGGAGAGCAGACCCACATACTCAACCACACATACAGGGGCATTGCAACTGTGTGTTGTCAGGAAACTGCTGCAGGAGTCCCTGCTCTGCCATCTCTCACCTGCCTCTGAATATAACAAGCTTACATCACCAAGGGGATGGGCAAATTGAGACAGTGTGCTGACCAGTAGTGCCAGGGAGCCACGTGTCAAAAGTACAACAGCAGGTCCATTGGTTTATGTGCACGTGCAACCAGACAGCCCCACACCAGGATTTTTTAAAAAGTCCCCTGGTAAGACCCCAGCCTACTGTCGACAACATGATCCCCACCTTTGCTTGATTCATAAAAGTTGCATATGTTCAAGCTTATCATGTAAAAAGAAGCTTGATTTAGGGAACTGGCCTAAGCTCCAGTGTACTGTGCAAACCCCAGCACTCATGCTTACTATTCTCCCTGAAATGTGAGACCCATGTCAGGAGCTGCCTAACTCCAGCTAGAGAAGGCAGCCCCCAAGCATCACACTTTCTCCAAAATCGGTGTTATATCAATGCTACAGGTTATATAATAAAAAATTGTGTAAGTTTACATTTGAGGAAGGTTATCTTTTCCTAATTCACAAAAAGATGCTTTGGGCGCTAGCATCAGCTCCCTAGCAATATACTGCTATTGTCCTGTTGAGATAACAAGAGTCTGACATTACAGGTTTAAAAAAAAAAAGAGGATGTGGCTTTGGGAAGGGCTCTTTTGTGCAGGTTTCTGGCTCAGAAGCCTGGGTACAGAGAAGAACCATTCGTAGACCCTGAGGTGTCAGAGGATGTGTGGGTAGAACTGTTTATGTGTTATATTTGGTCACTAGGTCATGTCCAACTCTTTGCAACCCCATTGACTGCAGCACACCAGGCTTCCCTGTCCTTCACTATCTCCTGGAGGTTCTCAAACTCACATCCATTGAGTCAATGATGCCATCCAACCATCTCATCCAACCATCTCATCCTCTGTCACCCACTTCTCCTGCCCTCAATCTTCCCAGTATTTCCTCAGACTTTTCCATTGAGTCTGCCCTTTGCATCAAATGGTCAAAGTATTGGAGCTTCAGCTTCAGCATCAGTCCTTCCAGTTCAGGGCTAATTTCTGACTGGTTTGATCTCCTTGCTGTCTAAGGGCCTCTCAATTGTAGTGCTAGAGAGTTGTTTAGCAGGCAGTTAGCCTAGGAGACTGTTAAGTGGTTGAAACTGAACACTAGTTGAGCTAACCCAAGAAAGGAGTATTCAGTACTGGAATGGAGATGTAATCGGACATGAATCATGAGAACAGAAACCTAGGAAGCAGAAACATGTAGAAAAGAAGATTTCAGTTAAGTAAAATGAGGACTACAAAGGGTTTATTGTTGAAAGACAGGGAATAAAGACTCATAGCCAGGTTGCTTCCCTGCTTCTGCTGCTGCTAAGTCACTTCAGTCGTGTCCGACTCTGTGCGACCCCATAGACGCCAGCCCACCAGGCTCCCCCGTCCCTGGGATTCTCCAGGCAAGAACACTGGAGTGGGTTGCCATTTCCTTCTCCAAGGCATGAAAGTGAAGTCGCTCAGTCGTGTCCAACCCTCAGCGACCCCATGGACTACAGCCTTCCAGGCTCCTCCGTCCGTGGGATTTTCCAGGCAAGAGTACTGGAGTGGGGTGCCATTGCCTTCTCCACTGAACTGAACATTAGAAAACCCAGAGTCTGAACACTACTAAGTACAGTCTGTCAGGTCACTTCCTCTCTTTAGTCCTCAGTGTCCATTTCTGGGAGGTGGGGCCACTAAGAGCTATGTCACAGCAGGGTGTTGTAAGGACTGGGTGAGAATGCTTGGGAGCATTCCTGGCACACTGCTCCATATGTGTTCAGTAGATGGTAACTGGAGTCATTATCCCATCAAAGGTCTGAATGGGGACCAGCAGTATAATCACTGTTGCCTTCTCTACCATTCTTGTTCATTCCATTTTTATCTCTTTAGGAATTTGGTGACAGCCTCTGTTAGTCAGCTCCTCCTTCACACGAAGGACAGAGTGAAGATCCAGTTTGGCAATGAGAGAGGAGGACTAGCGGGCAGCATTGGCGCCATCCACTGATATCTCCCAGAGGTACAGACACGGGACTCATGAAGATGTTGACAAGACTCCAAGTTCTCACATTAGCTTTGTTTTCAAAGGGATTTTTACTTTGTTTAGGGGACCATAACTTTCTTAGGAGGGAGATTAAAATAGAAGGTGACCTCGTTTTAGGGGGCCTATTTCCCATTAATGAAAAAGGCACTGGAACTGAAGAATGTGGGCGAATCAACGAAGATCGAGGGATCCAACGCCTGGAAGCCATGTTGTTTGCTATCGATGAAATTAACAAAGATAATTACCTGCTCCCGGGAGTGAAGCTGGGTGTTCACATTTTGGATACCTGCTCAAGGGATACCTACGCATTAGAGCAATCACTGGAATTTGTCAGGGCATCTCTGACTAAAGTGGATGAAGCGGAGTATATGTGTCCTGATGGATCCTATGCCATTCAAGAAAATATCCCACTTGTCATTGCAGGGGTCATTGGCGGCTCTTACAGCAGTGTTTCCATACAGGTAAGACTGACAGTGTTGTTGATAAAACACTGTATCTCTTTGGTTTTCTGTCTTTGGGGAACAAAAGGAAAATATCCTAATAGCTTCATCAATGGATGATATTAACCAAGTAATTGTTCATTTCTGTAAGTCTCTGATAATAGAGGTTTGCAGACAGAACAGTACTTGAGCAATGAAAATTGTTTAACGATATAGCAAGTAGCTAGTGCAGCATAATGAGCTACTCCAAAATTCAGTGACTTAAAACAACAATTATTAATTACTATAGTTTATAAGTCTGAAGACTGGCTGAGCGAGCGGATCAAGGCTAGGTTCAGCTGCAGGTAGCTCTGCTCCAAGTTTGTCCCTTATCCTCCACCTGGAATCAGTCAGCTAACCCGGTCATGTTTGTCTGAGTGATGACAGAGGTGCAAGAGAATGCAAATTTAACTGCACAGGCCCCTTCCAAACTTCTGCATGCTTCACAGCTGTGAACATCCCACCAGCCAAAGCACCTCACAAGGCTCAGCCAGAATCAAGGAGCAGGGAAATAGGTGCCACCCACAACCCACATGCTGCTAAGTTACATCACAAAGAATGTGGTTACATCACAGAGCCATGACTTCAAGTCCTCAATACAAACAAGCACAAGAAGTTACAAAATCACTGAGCTCTATTTTTTTCCACACTAATTTTTTCCCAAGCGTTGCTTTATTCAGAGATAAATTATTAAAAATTTCTCATGGTAGAAACCTGCAAATGTATGCAGAGATGCTAGATAATTACTACCAAAAAAAAAAAAATAGAGGGAACAATTTAGCACATAACTTAAACTAGATTAAAAAAAACTGATAATTGGTTCTCATAATTTTGTTAGGGAAAGAAGGAACATATTAGTCAAACTCTTACAGTGCTCACAGGTCACAAAATTAGAGACGGAAAAGAGCTAAGAAATCATCCAGGTCAAAATTCTCATTTTCCCATGCCCTGGAAATATTGGTTTCATGAATATTCCCATTGGTAGGTAGCACATGAGCTAGAACTTAGACTGATCTTTCGTACTTTGGGGCTCTTTCAACTCTCCTATGTGATTTTTATGTTATATGAAGTTCAATATTTTTCCTGGTAAATGTGGCAGTAATACAAGTCCTTAAGATATGAATCATATACTTTGCTTCCTACCAAATGACTGTCATCAAAGCTCCATACACTGAAAGAAGTCATATTACACCCATGTTGTCTGTACATGTCACCAACCACTTAAACTGGCTCTACTCACATTGGAATAATCTTATTTCCATATCAGAGACTCAAGGCCTTTAAAATTCTACACAGAGTTCTGTGCTGCTCTAAGCAGCTAGTACAAATTTTTTTCCTTCTATAAGCACACACTCATGAATAATTAGGATAATTGATTTCTCATAAATACCCTTTGACTTCATTAGATGGATAGAAAATATTACACATCTCAAAGCATATCATGTTAATTTTGCCACTATTTCTACACTTGGATAACAAAAGATGGAATTTGCTATTTGAAAAGAGAAAACTCAAGTATATATTTGTCATACTTCAATAATAATTTCCTCAGATAAGTGCCAAACATTTTATAAATATTTATATTGTACTCAATATTACCACTAGTAAAGAGTTACAAATATGTTTTTCTGACCTTAGTTTCTCCCAATACAGTAATAGCACTCCACAGCAGATGTGTAACTATATATTTACCCAAAGTAATTAACAAACTGTGCTAGGCAAATAAAATTTTAATCTACTTTTACTGTTTTATTACCTATAAACTCCTCAAAAGAGGTCAGATTATCTTTTAAAAATGTAGGTTATTAAAACCCTGCACTTGTTCACAAGGGGAAAAGCCACTTAATCATCAAAGGACCTGGCTTATTAGTTCACTTATCTGGTCTATATCACTATAAAATCACAAATACTGATATGGTTTTTGTCTCCACATTATATATAAGGAAACTAAAACTGTCATGTTATATTGAAAAGGACATAAATTTAGGCAGCACCAAATGGAACTTGAACTCCAGCTCCACAATTTACAAAAAGTGAGTGAGTGTTAATCGTTCAGTCACATCAGACTCTTTTCTACTGTAGACTGTAACTCACCAGGCTCCTCTGTCCATGGGATTGCCATTTCCTCCTCCAGGGGATATTCCCAACCCAGAATCAAACCTAGGTCTCCTGCAATGCAGGCAGATTTTTTATCATCAGAGCCTTCAGGGAAGCCCCAGTTGACAAGCTTATTTATAAAATAAGGAAAATACTATCCACTTGAAAAAGTTATTGAGAGAATAAATTGAGAGAAGCCATGGGAAATGCCTTACCAAAAAAAAAACTAACAGATTCAATAAGCAGTAACTATTATAAACCTAAAATCATTGGAAAAATCGGTGGAAGAGCCACCTCTAACACTAGCTCCAAGAAGTCCCAAGAAATTGTTGCTGGTCCCTCATGTGCCTCGTTAGTCAGGTGATCTGTACAAAGCTCCCTGGGTGCATCCTGCAACATCACAGGGGTTAGAGAGACCACTCAAGTCCCGGAACTCAGCCTTGACCTCGAGGAACATAAATTCTGGCTATGGATACAGTACTATTAGGAAATAATAGTGACTACACTTCTGAATACATTCAAGGGGCTTACATGGTAAGAAATGACCTCTGGGAAAGTTTTGAGGGTGACTGAGAGAATGAAAGCTGCACTAGAGAAAAGCTAATTGGGCCACAGTCTGAATGAGACACTGGATCTGAGGAAGTTGATCAGAAAGACATGGTAGGAGTCTGTGAGCAAGAGGACAAAGACCTTGACAGCACTAAGAGGGTGAGCTGGAAATGAAAGGAGAGAGAGGGCTTCACTGCCCCCTTCCTGGTCCCCAGGTGCTCAGGCTCTGATTAGGCCCCCACTGGTCCTCTCAGCCAAAGGAAGTGGGGAGGTGGGGCCATCTGTCTACACTCTGATCTCCAGGCCGCCTTCTAAGGAATCCCTCGCCATAGAGCCTTGCTTTCAGCTTCATGAATGAAAAGCAGTCTTAGAGGCTCTTACATAGCTAAGAATTCAGTTACCCTTGGTAAGCCTATTATCTGTCTTTAAATAAGAATTTTTTAAAGAAATAGTCAATAGCAATCCAAAGCAATAAATTCCTGATGGGGACTTTGAGACACTCTTGCACCTATATTAATGAGAGAAGTGTTTTAGAAGAGAGGCACTTTCTGGGTGCCCCTCACCCTCACTTTTGCTCAGGATGGATTCTGATCCTCTGCCCTGGTGTCTGGTAACTGTGGTGACAGCGTGCAGCTGGTAGCCACAAAGATGCATGCCCAGTGGTCACCTCTGCCATCTGTTTTCACCTGCTTTTAACTTCTTGAATAATTACTGGAAAATGTCTGAGCTTGAACTGAGCTAGGGAGAGAAAAGAGGGTTAAACTGTAGGGAAAAAAATAAAATTATATATATATACTAAGATAAGTCCGCCACACAATTACAAAGATTCCACTCATTTAATTGTTGCATCCAGTACCAAACCACAGCACAGAGTTTTTAGTCACAAAATCATTCCTGAGAGCCAGACTTATCAAGAATGATAAAATTTGTACATCTTCTCATTTGTGGTTGGGTCAGTTTAGACATTATCATCTCCCCATTTGGCCGGAATAGCTTTACTCTTGGGATGGCTTCAGAAGGTACTTTTCTCTCCAGTTTCCTCTCCTCTCATTATCTTCCTACTAAAGAAGAATTCCTCTAGAAATCAGCAGAGGAGACACCCTCCACTGTATTAGTTCATACAACAGGCAGCCTGCAGACAGCAAAAACCACGTGAAAGGAGAAATTCTTAATGATTTGCTGAGTTAATCTGTATCGCCATTGACAAAAAACAGAATATTTTCTTGACACTCTTAATAAGTAGACAAACCACTCTTTGGTGGTCCATTGTCTAAAGCAACAGAATTGATTTTTTAATTTGGTAATCAATGAAAGCTAGAATCAAAATCTTTCTTTATTAGCAAATATTCATGGGGTCTATTCACCACCCCATCTGCTGAATAAGCTTCTTTTCAAAGTATTTTAGAGATTGTATTCCACTCTCCTCTATAAGCCTGCAACCCACCCTCTTGGGGAAAAACACTATTTATTCAAGTAGAAAAGCAGGTTGGTTGCCTTTAGCAAGGCAATTGTCTACATGGTACTATTCCGAAGCAGTGTTTACACTTGTGCTTTTTCAAACAGAGCTCCTAAGTTGTTCAGTCAAAACAAAAAGTCTCATGAATTGTTCCAAAATATTCCTCACTCCTTTCAGGAAATGTCTATTTCCTTCGTCTTTCTTGCCTTAGCCAGGGCAAGGTCAGCTGCAACAGAACAGGCATAAGTTGACCAGTTATTATTGCATCCCTGAATGTTAAAGTAGCCTCAGCAACAAATGGATATTTGGGTTAAATAGCTCATACAAAGGGCAGAATAGAGCCTTGAAAGGATCCTAACACCTCTTTTCTATGCCTGACACAGTAAAATCTTTTTTCAGAATTTTTAGCACTAGTCACATCCCAAGAACTCCCTGACCCTGGGAGGTAGTCATTATATCGTTTACCATGACATGGATTTGGACATGTCATGCATTGCTCACATCAAGTCCCTGAGAAGAGTACCTCAAACTAAAGCCCTTGCAATAAGTTTCCCAGATTTTATCTAGATAGGATATGAAGAATAGCCTATAAAGACACTAAGCAGTCTATTCTTCCTCCTCCACCCAATTCCACAGAGAGAAAGTGGACGAGCACTCCAGTCAATCTATATTAGGTATCGTCTTCCCTCAATGATTCATTCCTCCTTTAATTCAAATGCTGTGGGGAAGAATCACACATGAATTCCTGTTATCACAGGAAAATCAGAAAAACAGCTGAAGGACTAGGTGTTACAAAAGGCCGCATAGGGTTAGCTGTGACCAAGTATCAGATAGACTCCAGAATGGAAAAATAATGGTTTTTTTCTGTGAATAAATAAATAAATTTAAATTAGAGCAGAGTTTCTCAACACTGTCCCTACTGGGCTGGATACTCCTGCTGTGCAGAGCTGCCCTGTGCAGTACAGGTTGGTTAGCAGCGTCCCTGGCCCCTCCTCACTAGACTGCATGCCAACAGGACCTTAAGTTGTGGTGCACCCAAATGTTTCTATACACTGTCAAAGGACAAAGTTCTCCCCTTTCCCCACGGACCAGTGCTGACATAGAGCAGGGTGTATCTAGAGCCAGCATAAGGAAGAGTTATTAGAAACAAAATGATAGTCCTGAACGAGGAGGCTGTAAGTCCTTAGTCACCAGAGTTATTCAAACAAAAACTGACCTATATATAATCGAGGAGACAAAGCAACATATTAGTAACTGAATTGTGTTGCATTGAAGGGCATTTCTTAATTTTATAATTATACAGTGCTAAAGCAAAATACTCTATTAAGATGAGTGATTTTAATGAAAGTATCTAAAACATGAAACAAAATATAGACTCTTTTCCATTGGGATTAATTTGAAGAAGTCTAATCAATTGTTACTTCACTTGATTATGGTAGTATTTGTGTGAGTTTGGTAAATCAAGCTTCTCAATTATGTACTAGTTACAACTAGGACACATATAATTTCACTTTCATTAGAAAATAAGCATTTATTCAGTTCAGTTCAGTTCAGTTGCTCAGTTGTGTCCAACTCTTTGCGACTCCATGAATTGTAGCACACCAGGCCTCCCTATCCATCACCGTCTCCCAGAGTTCACTTAGACTCACATCCGTGGAGTCAGTGATGCCATCCAGCCATCTCATCCTCTGTCGTCCCCTTCTCCTCCTACCCCCAATCCCTCCCAGCATCAGGGTCTTTGCCAATGAGTCAACTCTTCGCATGAGGTGGCCAAAGTATTGGAGTTTCAGCTTCAGCATCATTCCTTCCAAAGAACTCCCAGGGCTGATCTCCTTCAGAATGGACTGGCTGGATCTCCTTGCAGTCCAAGGGACTCTCAAGAGTCTTCTCCAACACCACAGTTCAAAAGCATCAATTCTTTGGCGCTCAGCTTTCTTCACAGTCCAGCTCTCACATCCATACCTGACCACTGGAAAAACCGTAGCCTTGACTAGACAGACCTTTGTTGGCAAAGTAATGTCTCTGCTTTTCAATATGCTATCTAGTTTGGTCATAACTTTCCTTCCAAGGAGTAAGCGTCTTTTAATTTCATGGCTGCAGTCACCATCTGCAGTGATTTTGGAGCCCCCAAAAATAAAGTCTGACACTGTTAAGCATATGTATTTTAGGTTCAGCAAGAACACTACTGTGTAGACTAAGTAAGGGGAAGCAGAGAGCATGCAAAATAAAATGCATAAATCTTATTACAAAACAGAAACAGGCCCATAGAAATAGAAAACAAGTTTAGAGCTACCAAAGGGGAAACGAGAGTGAGGATATATTAGGAGTTTGGGATTAACAGAGACACACTACTATACATAAAATAGATAAACAATGAGGAGCTATTATATGGCATAGGGAACTATATTAATATCTTGTAACAACCCACATGGGAAAAGACTCTGAAAAAGTATCATTTTGCTGTATACCTGAAATGCTGTAACTCAACTGTACTTCAATAAAAACATTTATAAATAGTAGACACTTTATGAGCCCTTGACGCATCTATAAGCAAATATCAAATCCATATATAAAACACGTACAAGAACTGAGAATCAGTTGACCGTGTAAGTGCTGGGAGACCAGAGAGAACGACGGAATGAGCAGAAGGGAATGGAGGTAGAGAGGGAAGAGACTCTTAGATCTGTGTGAACAGAAGGCAGATCCATGTGAACAGAAAGCTTGCCTTTAAAGTGTCCCTGGAAAGCTGCTTTCTCATAGTCTAATGATGTATACTATCTGCTCCTTCTTGCCTAAAAAGGAGAACATAGTGTTTCTTCTATCTGGAATGCACTGTCCCTTAGCCATTTGGCCAAGCCAAATCCTTCTCTCTTTCAGTTCTCAGCTCAGACACTGTCCTTTTTAAAAAAAAAAAAAAAATCCCTTTTATTTGTTTTTAACTTTTTGGCCATGCCACACAGCATATGGAATCTTAGTTCCCTGACCAGGAATAGAACCCATGCCTCCTACAGTGAAAATGCAGAGTCTTAACCACTGTACTGCCAGGGAAGCCTCATACCCTATCTCTTTTGAGAAATGTTTCCCAAGCTCCCACTACTTAAGCACACACCTGCATTACTAGCTTATTAACTATAATTATTCCTTTGCATATCTATTTTCCTACCTAATAATAAGCTACTTGACTTTGGGAACCACATCTTTTATCTTTGTATTGAGGGTACCTAAAACAATACCTCCACCAAGTTGAGAGTAAATGCTTTTTGAATGAATTGAAAGAATTAACAGACTGATAACCTGCTGCCTGTCCAGAATGCTGGAAATCCCTGAATGAATCTTGGGTTGCAGATCACAACCATGACCTACTTATTCTAGGTCAGTCTGGATCATCATAAATGAAAAATAAGCATTTTTCTACAATGGAAAAATGCATATGATACAAAAGACAGATGATGTAGAAAAGTGAGCTTGTGGGACAAACTTCTCCCACACCCTCCCCACCTTCACTGCGTGCCACAAACGATGTCTTGATTTGAGAGTAGCTCCAAGGGTTCCTTACTTTGCTGACTAAGGTCCGTCTAGTCAAGGCTATGGTTTTTCCTGTGGTCATGTATGGATGTGAGAGTTGGACTGTGAAGAAGGCAGAGCGCCAAAGAATTGATGCTTTTGAACTGTGGTGTTGGAGAAGACTCTTGAGAGTCCCTTGGACTGCAAGGAGATCCAACCAGTCCATTCTGAAGGAGATCAACCCTGGGATTTCTTTGGAAGGAATGATGCTAAAGCTGAAACTCAGGTACTTTGGCCACCTCATGTGAAGAGTTGACTCATTGGAAAAGACTCTGATGCTGGGAGGGATTGGGGGCAGGAAGAGAAGGGGATGACAGAGGATGAGACGGCTGGATGGCATCACTGACTCAATGGACGTGAGTCTGGGTGAACTCCGGGAGATGGTGATGGACAGGGAGGCCTGGCGTGCTGCGATTCACGGGTTCGCAAAGAGTCAGACACAACTGAGTGACTGAACTGAACTGAACTGAACTAAGGGTTCCACTCCGTTTGTCCTTAGACTGACTGTTCCCAGAGACTACTATCCAACTTTCAACATTGGTGGGCACCCAGGGCCATTCCAGATTAGGTCAGTGCCCCATACTTACTCTAATCAAGCTGTCTTCAGTCTTTCCACATAAAGAATACAGTGTTGACTATGCCAGATTCTGTGCTAGAAGCCAAGACGAAAGAGAAGGAAACATCATCCTATCCTTAAGACAAGTAGAGGGACAGCATTAGAAATCCATTCACCAATCCAACTTTAGTGTCTCTATCACTAGAAAAGTAAAAATGATAGTTGCATTTAATGAGCTTAAAATTGCAAACACAACAATCACAGCACAGATACGGCTATACATTTTTAGCATGCCTTCCTAAAAATTTCAGCTCAGTGATTAAAACTCTGGGTGCAGATTAACTAGAATTTATTTAATCCTTGTCTCTTTCCTCATTTCTAAGACTAAGATATTAATAGTACTTCTTTTACTGGGTTATTGCATGAATTAAATGAGAAAATACATGAAAACCAGGTTTAAAAAAATAGAGTCTTACACATAATGAGAATTAAACATTTTAGATTTTAGTATACATTTTATGTTGGCTTAAAAAAAAAACAAAAAAACTTTCAACATCTCCAGTACAAGAGGAATCGTTCCAAAAGGAATTGGGGTTCATGAGGGTCAAGTACCAAGTTTAAGTTTCTACCACTTTACAAGTAGTGGAATCAACATTAAAATCTAGATAGCTGGCCTCCCACACTGCTATTCTGATCGCCCCCTCTCACAGCCTAAGCGTCAGAAAAACTCAAGAATTATCTCAGATAGAATCTTTTTATTTATTTCCTTCCCAGGCTTTTCATGCTAAAGCAATCTCGCAAATCCCACCCCACGCTCCCCGCCCCCCCCCCATCAAAACAGGGCTGTGTTATTTAAGGACTTTATCACAGGGAGGGAGGCAACAGCAAGAGCAATTCAAAAATGCTTTTGTTAACATTGTTTCACTGTAGAAATTTCTCGCCAGAGGTAATTATCTAAGACGCACTATTTCTTTTCCTTTGCTTTGGAGTTAATTTATTCCTTAATTAATTCTCCTTCTGTCATGTGTCTATTTTGAAACTACTCATGAAAAACAAGAGGTTACCATCAGGACCACTGGCCACAGGGCAGTAGAATGGCCCGTGACTGAGAACCAGCTTCTGTGGTGTTCACACGTCTAGGATGGAGGTCATGAAGTGAAAATCAAGGGGTACGGGCATTCCTGAAAGATCAGTGAGTTTCATAATATAGTACAATTATAGATTAATAGGTCAGCTCCTCAATGTAGGACTGCTGCAACTTTCAGTTAAAATGAAGTTGTGATTTTGCTTTACCAACACAAAGTTCTCTTTCCAAATCACTATTAAATATGTGCCTTTTTAATAGCTCAATATATACAAGGCCCAGGATTTCAATATGGAAAGAGCCAATATATAACAGTTTATAATACTGAAAGTCTATTGATTTAATGCAGAATAGAAGCACTTTTACAGTTCTCTGAAAAACGTAGTTGAAAACTTATAGTATTTTCTCAATAGTGGACTCTGAAAATTCAAGAATAATGTTCCCAAAACACCTGCAGTTAAACTCTAAGCAAACACTGCTACTCCAGGCCGCATAGCAGTGGGACTTGGAACACTAAAATTGTGGTGTCGCTATTTTTGACATCACCACCTGGTATATTATGGAAATCCCTCTGTTACTAGTGACAAA
The DNA here is from genome assembly GCF_032405125.1 of Capricornis sumatraensis. Lineage (NCBI taxonomy): Eukaryota > Metazoa > Chordata > Mammalia > Artiodactyla > Bovidae > Capricornis > Capricornis sumatraensis. Next base: position 38,554,763 of record NC_091073.1, on the reverse strand, counting down.
GTCTTGATTCCTGCCAGCTCCTTGATTTTACATTCCCACAGAGGGAACTGTAAAACACAAGAAAATACAATAGGGACAACATCTTCAAAAATTATATTCCAAATATAGACCAGGTTTACTTGCCAAGTGGTCAGAATGGCAAAGCATATTGAGACATTTGCCGCCACTTATTAGGTCAAATTGGCAGGGCGTGCATGCCAGGGACTAGCAGGTCCCCACCAGGCACTGTGTCTCCACTTTGGGTAGCTGCCATTAGGTTCACAATGAGGCCTCAGAGAATACAAACCAGGCAATTAAGCTCTCCCAGTGTGGAAAACAGATGTGATGGAACACACAACCTATAATTTGTTCAGGATTTTTCTCCAAAAAGTAACTTTCCATCAAAGTAAAAAGGACATATGTGCATTAAGCATATATTACCTATATTGGCACAGAAGTTTTAAGGAATATCATTTATACAAGATTTAAGAAATGTGACAATAAATGTAGGCTGGTGTCATCCAGTAAACTTCAACTGCTATCAGAGTTCACTTAACTGAAGCTCTGTGTTTATTTCTACCTGGATGAAATGGCTTATGCCCTTTTTCTGAGATGCTTCCAGGAATTTAAAAGTTCTTTAGCCTTTTTATAGTCTCCAGGGATGAACATTATTTATGACCTGCTTCTTTTCAAGAAGATTTCAAGGTGACCCGTAATGACACAAACAGGAAAACAAATTAAGACATGAGTACTTAAGTAATTACTACAACCAAATAAATGGTTTTAATGAACTCAGGTTTTATTTTTTCACCTCCAATCTTGACCTTTCTACTATTAACTTATTAACTGCTATTAGGATTACAAGGTCCCTGGCCTTCAAAACCTCATCAGCCTGAGTCAGAATGAGTATGTTGTCCATCTGAGTACCCTTCCCTGACTTTTTCTTTTCAAGTTGGATGTCATCCACTGTGGCCTGCTTAGAACATAACTTTTGTCATGTCATTCCTTTATTTAAACTTCGTAATGTCTTTTTATCTCTTAAAGAAGAAAAATCAAAATCTTTATCATAGCATGTGAAATACTTAGCAGTCCAGCCACAATCTTTTTATTCTTCCTCATCCTACTAATCCCTCGAGGGCACTGGGTACCCTGATAACACTGAATAATTTGCTACTCATAAAGCAGATGTGAATTTGCCTATCTCTGCCTTTGTGCTCATCTTTCTGCCTGAAAACTTCCTTTCCCTTCCTCTGCTTGGTAAACATTCACTTGGTCTTCAAGCTCAAGTCTAAGTGTTACCTCTACATGGGAACCCACCATGACTCACTTGAACCTGCTCCTCCACCTGTGTTTTTGTATATGTACATGTATCTCAAAATTTTATCCTTAGTATGAGTCTTTGTCTCCCACAAGACTACACCTTCCTAGAAGACAGTGGGGGTACATTATTCATCTTAGGACAATATAAATTTGAGAATAGTGTCCTGTAACATCAAAGTCGATTGAAGTTTGCTGAATGAATGACTGCTGGATCAGCCATTCCCACCACCTCTTTCATGTTTTGAACATTTACTAAGTGCCAGCTGGTGAGTTAAGTGCTTCACAAGTATTATCACTTCATCCTTAAATAACTTCACAAGCCAGAGACTACTTATTCCCTTTTTACAAAAGAGGAGACTGAAGCTTAAGGAATTAAAATAACTTAAACCAATAACAAAAAACTAAATTCAAGCAGCTAGTGAGAGAATGGGCTGCTATTCCACTGCTGGCCTATTTGATGCCAATCCTATGCACTGAATGGTTACCCTACTTGCTTATATACCTGACAGTTCTGTCGAAGTGATGAACATTTAACAGGAAACCTATGAATAGCATAGTTTTATTTACTACAAATAATATGGTATATAACCCTCTGTCCTAAACTATTGCAAAGGATCTCAGAAATAAATAAAAATCATTTTAAAAAAATTAAGCTACAGTCCTTAGCTCTTCCTACACATCCTCAACAGTTTCAGACTTCAGTTAACAGTAAAAAAGGATAGGAGTGTCTTTTTTAATCAATAGGACTAAATTTATCATATTATGTTATACAAGTGACTTCAGGGGCCACAGAAAAATATGGATTTGTCCAACTTGTGGCTTTGTTAAATCCTCAAGAAGCACTGTAAAAAATCAATATCCAAGGCACAGAAGGATGTGTTTTTAACAGGTCTTTTGCTGTCAAGTCATCCTTGAAGTCTTTTTGCAGGTGTCACTGGCAAACACTAACACACACTGGACCAGATATGCCGTAGACTTTCTGACCTTATTGTTACGGACTGCAACTCAGGCTCACTCAATCCCATGATTTCTCTTAAAAATTATTTCACGAGGGGAAAAGGAGTAAAGAGCAGATACAGGCTGATACAGTAGGCAAAATGTCATCTTATTCCCCTTCTAAGTATCTGCTAAGTCTAGTCGGAAACAACGTCATTCCTGAGACAGTGCCTTGTTAGAAAGGGAGCAAGACAGACCCTTGTCAAATATGGGTTTTCATGATGAGAAACCTGACATGTCTGATGATGCCAGTCTCCCGGGAAAATGTGATTCAAGGGACCCTACATGGTCTCCATAGCACTTCAGCCTCAGTGATAAGGGATGAGAATGCCAAAATGGCTAACCTTGCTATTCATAAATTACTTAGTCACAAAGGAAGGAAATGAAAATGTCTGACAACGTAGGTTACAAACATTTCAGGAGAGAGAGAGATAGCAATCAGGGTTACTATACGCCATTTATGAAGGTTTCTGCCATGATTAGAGAGTCCTTTTCTGGAACATCCCTACAAAATCATAAGGACTTTATCATACCATTAACGGGAATGGCAGTACAAATCTTGCACTAGAGTGTTTTTTGTGCTCACGGCACATAGGAATCAGTGACTTTTGCAGAATAAACTGAGAAAATTGGCATTTGCTATGCTCTGTTATATGACTTCCTAAATCCAGATTAATCTCTGACCCGCAAACATGGGCTCCAGTCAACTCATTTCATGCAAAACATTCCCAGATGTGCTGCAGGTAGTGTGGTCCAAAACAAACAAACAAAAAACAAACAAACAAAAAAAACAATGACTAATCCTTTCTGCAATAACAATATGATTGGCATCCTTTATGAGCAGATAACTCATGTGATGGGAACAGCTTGAATCCCTCAGGCAGTTTCTCAACTACACACCACCTCCAGTTTCATTTTAAAATCCAAGCCAATCTGAGGTTTCTGTATAGCTAGTAGTACAGCTTGATCATTCTCAATAGGAGGGTCACAGTGGTTCCATCCCATAACAACTTTGAGAACTGGCTTTATGTAATAACACGGGTTATAAGGTAGCAGATGGCTTAAAGTACAGTAGTCTTGTGGGCTTGTATATAATCATTTAATTAAAAGAATGAAACAAAGCATTCAGCACTGCATGTGTAATAAAACAATTAAAGGTGCAGCTTATTCTTAGAAAACAGCCCCAAAGTGATGTGGAAACAACACCAAATGCAAAGGCAAACCCTTGGAGGTTATTATCAAGTCTCCTCATTCCCAGGTTAGCACCAGTGGCTTATTTTTCAAAAGCATACAGTTCAGCTTTGTAGATAGCACTTTTCTTGGGAAGTAATAATTTGATGCCTCTTTACCATCTGGAATTCTTATAGCTAAGCACAGGTCCCCGTAAAAACCAGCTATTGTTGTCCCCATCAGCACAGCCTCAGAAGATAATAACCACAAAATTTCTGAGAAGAACCCTCATCGTGGACAATCACTTTAGTAGGACACTTACTTCTACTAGACTCTAGACCTACGTCTGCCTTTTTGTCTTCTGTTGAATAAAATGTCTGGCATTGTATCACCGCAGAAGGCATGAAGCTCATATTTAAAATGGGAATGTCATATCCCTTATATGCGGACTTTAAAAGGAAAAGATACAAGTGGACTTACTTATAAAACAGAAAGAGACAGACTTAAAAAAATGAAATTGTGGTTGCCGGGGGAAAGGGATAGCTAGAAAGTCTGGGATGGACATGTACACACTGCTATATTTAAAATGGATAACCAACAAGAACCTATGTATAGCATATGGAACTCTGCTCAATGTTATGTGCCAAGCTGGATGGAAGCGGGATTTGGGGAACAATGGATACATGTATTATGTGTGGCTGAGTCCCTTCACTGTTTACCCAAAACTACGACAACACTGGTAATCAGCCATATCCCAATATAAAATAAAAGTTAAAAGTTTGGGGGAAAAGAACATATATCTCAGCGAAACTATAAAATAAAATGGGCATGTCATGGATGTCCTGAATGGGAAGAGTGACTACAGGATGTGGAGGCTCATGGTGACTGACATTTCTAATTCATATTCCCTTTTTTCACAACCTCAAAGAATAGACTACCCCAGCTCTTTCCCAAAGCTTACACTCTTTTATCCCTATGATCAGAGCATCATTGAAATAAAGCATGACACCTAGAGTTCTAAAGACTTCCCATAACTTGCTAAAAAAAATGCCAGGAGAAATAAAACTCCCAGATAAATTGGTCTTTAACTCAAAATTCTCAACAGCCAATGAGGATAGTTTGGCTAGCTTCAGGAGCCTGACTCCATAGTCAGCTAATTGATTCTTGGAAAAACATTCCCAAGAAAGAATAAGAACAGAGCAACTGGGGTGAGTAATGAGGGTTTGGCTGCTTACGTTTCTGTACACGATGCATTAGTCTGCAGAAAAATCTTACCTTATGAGCAGATCTTAGTATGGGTTCATTTGATGAAGACTTCCCTTAGGTATATGTTTATCTGATTCCTCCTTTAGGTTTATATGGTTTGAAAACTAAGGCTCCATTATAAGGCCCTTAGTTTGTTTTCCTTAAGATAAAAAGGCACCTTTCTAGCCCAAGGAAATTGGTGCAATAACCAGATCCAGTTGGCATTATACTGATTTCCTTTTGTATACTCCTAATTAGTTACACAGAGGTAATTTGGAGAAATTTTGGTTTTAACAGTATGAAAATCTTTGCTTCAGCTACCTTAAGGTCTAAGCCAATTGTCTATGTATCATCTCACTTTGGTGAAAACTTGACAATGATTAGCGAAGGATCTACAATGCACAGAATATTGTTTATAGATAGTGTTTGACAGGAGCTTTACATTGCTTACTGGGGTAGTTAGTCTGTGGGGGGTTCCCACAGAAACATATTGTTGCAATTAGAAAAGGTCACATGGAAATGCAGCAAACTATCCACTCATTCATCAGCTCATTTATTTAACAAATAATATGTCGCACCGGCTTCCCAGGGAGCACTAGTGGTAAAGAACCTGCCTGCCAATACAGGAGAGACATAAGAGATGTGGGTTTGACCCCTGGGTCACGAAGATCCTCTGGATGAGGGCATGGCAACCCACTCCAGTATTCTTGCCTGGAAAATCCCCTGGACAGAGGAGCCTGGCGGGCTACAGTTCGTAGGGTCACAAAGAGTCACACATGACTGAAGCAACTTAGCACACACACACGCACGCATGGCACACCTCTTTTACTCCACAAGGCATCGAAGGAACAGAAATTAACAATGCACATTCCCTGGCCTTCAGAGTTTTCACTCCAGAAGAGGAATTAGTGAATGATCTAGAAGTCACCATACATTTTGATTAGTGCCATGAGGGAAATACATGAAGCAGTGAGAGTCTCAGAAGATGGGTGCACAACTCAGCCTGAAGTACCTTCTCAGAGAAGGGGCCCTTGAATGGATTCACTGAGCAGACAAGTGGTAAAAGTCATTTTAAGCACAGGAAACAACATAGGCAAAGGCACACAGATTTGAGGACACAGTATATGGGAGAAACTAGATAGTTCATTGGGAGACAGATATAATAGGGAAATAGTAGCAGACATTCAACATTATATGCCATTGGTTGTTGGACAACTATTGCCGGTAACGGCCATCCTGGGGCTTCCCTGATGGCTCAGCAGGTAAAGAATCCGCCTGCAATATAGGAGACACAGGAGACACAGATTCAATCCCTGGGTTGGAAAGGGCATGGCAACCCACTTTAGTATTCTTGCCTGGAGAATCCCATGGACAGAGGAGCCTGGAGGGCTACAGTCCATGGGGTAGCAAAGCGTTGGATGTGACTGAGCGACTAACATTTTCACTTTCACTCTCACTAAAACTGCAAAAATGAAACAAAGGCAGAACTACTAATTCAAACCATCACATCTGCTGGAAAACATAACAGTAGCTGGTCAAGCCCAGCATCTTTAGCATTTCTCAAATCCAAAAAAAAAAAAAGTCCATGCATTTGTGACTTGAGAGGTTGCATTGAAAACATTGCACAGCCTGCTGCTGCTAAGTCACTTCAGTCGTGTCCGACTCTGTGCGACCCCATAGACGGCAGCCCACCAGGCTCCGCCGTCCCTGGGATTCTCCAGGCAAGAACACTGGAGTGGGTTGCCATTGCCTTCTCCAATGCATGAAAACGAAAAGTCAAAGTGAGGTCGCTCAGTAGCGTCCAACTCTTCACGACCCCATGGACTGTAGCCTACCAGGCTTTTTAGAGTACTGGAGTGGAATGCCATCACCTTCTCCAACTGCACTGCCTAGTCCAGGATAAATTCAAACCACCCAGAAAGTGGACACTCCTCAGGTGTTTGAACACTGAACATAAAACTATAGTACACTATATGCAGAAAGGGCTTCTAGGAAACCTGGATGCAGTCTTTCAGGCCTTAGGAAACAGTGGGTTCTGCCATAAAGTCATGGTGTTTCCTACATAAATCATAAAGCCAAACTTGGTAATGATATGTATAACTTGAAGCTTTCAAACTCCCAGCTGAAATGACCCCTGGTTTCTTAGTCCACTGTTTTTACCTCTGTAGATGGTCAGGCAGTAAATAAACATCTACAGAGTTATCTCAAAGTACAGAACAGACAAATGAAAAAGTATATTTTTAATGATAGGGAATGACTACTCATGGTCCTCCAGCCAAGGAAACAGTGCCTTAAGAAATGAAAAAGGACGGACATATTATAACTTGAAATATATCATTGCTATACTGTAATGAGTGAAGGAAATGGCAACCCACTCCAGTACTCTTGCCTGGAGAATCCCATGGAGGGAGGAGCCTGGAAGGCTACAGTCCCTGGGGTCGCAAAGAGTCGGACACGACTGAGCGACTTCACTCACTCACTCACTCACTCACTCATACTGTAATGAGAGAAATTCCATATGGCAGAGGTTAAGAGCTTGAATTGCAGAATGAATTGAATAAGAGGAGAAGGGGACAACAGAAGATGGGATGGTTGGATGGCATAACCAACACGATGGACTTCAGTTTGAGCAAGCTCCGGGAGTTGGTGATGGACAGGGAAGCCTGGTGTACTGCAGTCCATGGGGTCGCAAAGAGTTAGACACAACTGAGCTACTGAACCAAACTGAACTGGGAAAGTAAGCATAGTGTCAGACACCTGGGACGCAAGATCCCCAGGTGCTCTGTGCCTCAGTTCCTCAATCTATAAAATGGGATAATGGTAGTAACATCCTCATAAAGTTGTTATGAGGATTAAAGGAGATAATACAGCTATAACAGTGGATCTAAAATTGAATCTAAAGAAAGCAAACCACTTAATAATTCCCCCTTGACTTTAGCCACCCTTGGATTCCTGGTAGATTTTTGCAGCATTCAACTTGGCATCTATACCCTCATTTTCCCCTAGTTTTCTTATTTTTTCTTCACTTATATGTAATTTTAACTTAAATCCAGAAACGTACATCTCTTCCTATGTAATATCACCTAATTGTCAGAAAAGAAGGCTAGTCCTTTGGAAAAATCAAAAAACTGGGATCCACTCAGCTTTTTTGCTTATTGGTTATATAAAGTCACTTCACTCTGTGAGTGTCAGTTTCCTCACCTATAAAGCAAAAAGCTTAGCTTAGCTTCACAGCTCCTTCTAGCTCAAAAATGTAATGATCTCATAGCTTATTTATGTTTTTTTCCAAAGTCACTGATAAAAATGTAATCTTCCTTGACCACCTCATATAGAATTTCTTCCAAGCTATTCTATTTTAGTATATTTACATTTTTATCCAATTCCTATCACTTTCCCCTTTTCATGACAATCCAGGTAATGTCACCAATACCTTGTTGAAGTCAGAGTTCATGGCTACAACTCCTCCCTAAATGGTCCAACTAATGTTGGAAGATTCTACTGAAATTCATTCTCAGTGAATCCATGCTGATTTCTAGCAACTTTTTTGTTCATTTTTAAATGCCTGCAAGCTCTCTATAGGGAACTCTGAGAAAAAAAATTACCAAAATATATCATGATTATTGATTTATATTTATTCCTGATTTTTCTCTTACTCCTCCCTTTTTATCCCTTGACAGTCCTCCCATTATTAATTTCTCAGAAATTATTAATAGTAATTACCTGATTTAATCTGTGATTTCTTCCAGAATTCAGAACTGGAGGCAAACTTAATTGATTATGGACCCTTCTTGTGGTCTTCTCCCTGGCTTGGGTGTGCGAGAACTTTTTCATATATTTGTATCACAATCTCCAGATAGGAAACATTCTCATGAAGGCACATAAGGAGGCATAAAGGACTGGGCAGTGTCTTGCTTTCACTCATTTAGAACCAGCTCTCCCAACCAGTGATTTGCTCTCTTTTTATCACTGCTGCTGCTGCTGCTGCTAGGTCACTTCAGTTGTGTCTGATTCTGTGCGACCCCATAGACAGCAGCCCACTAGGCTCCCCCGTCCCTGGGATTCTCCAGGCAAGAATACTGGGGTGGGTTGCCATTTCCTTCTCCAATGCATGAAAGTGAAAAGTGAAAGTGAAGTTGCTCAGTAGTGCCGAACTCTTAGCGATCCCATGGACTGCAGCTTACCAGGCTCCTCCGTCCATGGGATTTTCCAGGCAAGAGTACTGGAGTGGGGTGCCATTGCCTTCTTACCACAACTTCTCCTAAAATATAATTGAAAAACAGTCATAGCAACAATCAACAGCACTCCATTTTCACATTCTGTGCTTTATTCTTCCTAGTTCTCACAGGTTCATGCCAATCTTGTATATTGTCCAAGGCCTGCCCAAGGACCTAACACACCTACAGGTTTCATCCCTCTCTTTAGTTCTTTCAACAAGCACATGGCCCAATGCAGCCTAGCCATCCAGTGGCTTCTTTGGAGATCTTGACTTGTCTGTCTTATTGAGACTATTCCATATTATTTGAATTATTTTTTTAAGTTTTCCTACTGCTCTTAAGCTATATACCTTTTTATTAGAGTTTCTAACCATGAAAAGTATCTCTCTACTTTTAAAGTGGTTTTCCCTAAAGGATATAACTAGATCTTTTTGCCCTTCCTCCACTCCTACCAACACTATAACTGGGTAACTTTCTTCCAAAAGTCCACATTATTTCTCCATCCTAAAATGATTCTTGTATGTTTAAAATGATGTCCAATGTAGATGTCCTCTTACACCTTCATGTTTTCACAGAGGAAACCACATGGCCAGTAAAGCAAATCAAGAATGTTTCAGACGGCCGGTTTTATGTTAAAAAGAAAGCTCCTAGTAGGAATTAAACCACACTATTGCTTCTGTTCCTCCCTCCTGTTCTTCCTACCTGGGTGCCCTTCTGTGCTTCAGACCTCACATTCACAGTCACACAGGAGACAGCAGACTCAAGGTTATGAGAGGGCAGCTATGGTCCTTCAGGTCAAAAGACCTGCCTCTAAATTGTGATTTTGCCTCTACTTTCTAATCCTATGATCACAAACAAATTTCTTCATCTCAGTTTCTGCACTCTTACAATGGAGAAAACAATATTCATCATAAAAGGCAGTTGTGAATATCAAAGGAGAAAATACACATATAAATACCCAGTACATTAGTCACTGGATTTACAACAGAATAAATAATTTTGAAAATGCACAAATCAAACTAAGAACTTTATTCTTCTCTAGAAGTCAGGCTGGAGAGGGTGAGAGATGGAAAGAAAATGAGATTTATAATCTGCTTATTTCTGTGGTGTTTAATTTTTATATTAAGCATTTTTACTCATGTAATCTAAGGAAACTAGTATTAAAATGAAAGGTTCACCATGACAAAAGGACTTTAACGCTTTGTTCTATCATTCATTTGCATTACATGTGTTTCAAAAATGTAAATGTAACTCTGAACATCAAGCTCTGACTGTATGATTGCTCCATGCTATTTAAGAGGTAATACAATCGAGATTACACTTCATTAGAGTTCCATTCTCATGTTTAGCTCACTATATGTGCCTCCTTTTTCTAAAGTAGGCTATAGTCTCCTCATTAAAACACTCATACCCAAGCTATTGTATCATTGAAGTAGAATTGATCTACAAAGTTGTGTTAGCCTCAGGTGTACAACAAAGTGATTCAGATATATAGATAGATAGAGATACATATTTATTCATCCATATATATTCCTTCAGATTCTTTTCCATTATAGTTTATTACAAGATATTGACTACAGTTCCTTGTGCTATATAGTGTGGATCCGTATTGTTTATTTTGTACATAATCATTTATATATCAGATAACTACTCATAAAATGATAGCAGTCGCTGCAGTTGTATTCTAACCCACTACCTACCCAAACCTGCTACAATCGTGCCCCTTCCTACCCAGAGAATCTTCTCCACATCACTATCATTCTAGGCCCAGTTCACTCTCTTGTATGTCTGCCTTGTTTGTAAATTGTTCTCAGATATCCTGGAGAGGTAGACGTGGAGCCACAGGACCCTATTCATCAAAAGACAAGAACTTTTTCTTTACTCATATCCCTCCGGGAGAAGGAAGTTTCAACAGTTTAGGATTCTTTCGCTGTGGTTCCTAGCTGCCAGAAATGATGTCTATGGGCATTTTTCAGGTCCTTTCATTCTCTGCCTCCCTGAAGGGTTCAGATCCTGATGAATAGAACTTGAAGATTAGAAAACTGTAGCATCCAGAAGAGATGGTCTCTCCAATGTCATCCAAAGTCTCCATAATCAAGCCAAGTCCGTGCACAGGCAGGGGTCTCATCACAGTCTGCCACAGTGCTACTTACATCCGAAAGAAGCCAGGTACTCAGTACAGAAGTGATGACAGTACTGGCTCAGTGCCATCACAATCAGGCTGAGTAAACAACCAGCACTCCCATGTTCAAATGAATCAGGAGAGGCCATTTTGTTCAGGGTCTCTAGCCCCGAGAAAAAATAAAAGACATACTAGCCTTCATCCACCCACTTACCCATTCACTCACCTCCATTCTCCAAAATCCACTCACATCCTAGTATATATACATATATTAAAAGTCAAGATGCAAAAAAGATCTGGATCCTAAATTTGCATTATACTGCATGCTAAGTGCCAGGTTTTCTTACTGTTCTATTCGTAGTTACATGAGAGGTACCATGATGTGCAAAGATGTAGAAAACATTTTTGATAGCTCTGGGCTATATCAAGTGTTGGTTTTAATAGCAGCCCAGACCTCTGAGAACATGCTGTGTGGCTGTGTATGAATACGGCTGTTGGTTTCCACTGCCAGATGAAATGATGATTAATCAGGACTCAGCTGTCAGTTGTTTGATGTTACTTGTGCTCTTTGCTAACAGCTGCCTACTTCAAGCTGTGCTTCCTACACGTCAAACATAAACCTGAAACCGCAACTTTCAGAAGGGAGAATTCAAAGTTCTCATAGAGTATGTTGGAACAGTCAACATCATTTCCAATTAAAGTCTACTTAGTATATTATGTAACTAAAATCATTGTAAACATAGAAATGTTCAGAATATGTGAGGTAGCCAGGAAAAACAAAAACTTATTAGATTTACATACAATCTGCATATATATTTTAAAACGTATAAACTTCACAAATACTCTATGCATAAAATGTTCCTTGATATGCTACTGTCACTTTCCTTTATTATTCTGTAATAAATAAGAACTGAAATATTATTCCAAGGTAAATTATAAGAAATTTACATTCTTTATTCAGCATAAACTTTAAACATTTTAAAGTAAATAGTTCTTTATCGACAAGGTCCTCAACACTCCCTAATTTGCTTTTTAATCAAAAATATCACAAAAATAGCATTTGTATGTTTGGGCTATGTATAATCCAAGCAGAAACAAAATGTTAAAAAGGTAAAGAAAATGTTGGTCAAGCTCTTTAAGGTTACAAAGGCGTATGCCTAAACTTAGGGTGGACCAAAAAGAATGGACTTTTTTTTTTTTTGGCTTAACCTAGATAATAAGTGTCTAATTTGGACTGTCCATGTGGCATACAGTTCCCAAATTAAATTCTTTCAGAGACTGCCTTTTTTAGCAAAAGAGGGGGAAGTGAGAATTAGACAACACCCAGGCTCTTTCTATACAACCACAGCCAAGTTTGTCTAAAAACCGAATTTGGCTAATTCACTGTAGTTCATTGTTAGACTCAGTTATAAGAGGGTTCCAGAAACTTACAGCAGCCCCCACTCACACCTGAACAGAACTGAGTCTGGTCCAGGATGTAGTATAAAGTCTAGGAGAGAAAGAAACATACCCTTCTCATTTCTCTTTGTCTTTTCCCAACACTTGAATTACCTGCTTGGAACCTGTTTCCTAATTCCCCAAATACAGTGTCCAGGAAAGCAGCTGGCAAAGTGTCCAGGACAGCTTAGCGATCTGGAGTAGCAAAGGGAGCGGGGTCAAGGTCCAGTATGTTTCATCTTTCCTGTGCAGTCAGTTACCTCCAGATTTCTAAAAAAACGGTACCTGCCTTGTCTCCCTCCCGCCCCCAGGTGGCAAACCTGCTGAGGCTCTTCCAGATCCCACAGATAAGCTACGCATCCACCAGCGCCAAACTCAGCGACAAATCGCGCTACGATTACTTTGCCAGGACCGTGCCCCCCGATTTCTACCAGGCCAAAGCCATGGCCGAGATCCTGCGTTTCTTCAACTGGACCTACGTGTCCACCGTGGCCTCGGAGGGCGACTATGGGGAGACGGGGATCGAGGCCTTTGAACAGGAAGCTCGCCAGCGCAACATCTGCATCGCCACTGCGGAAAAGGTGGGCCGCTCCAACATCCGCAAATCCTACGACAGCGTGATCCGCGAGCTGCTGCAGAAGCCCAACGCGCGCGTCGTGGTCCTCTTCATGCGCAGCGACGACTCCCGGGAGCTCATCGCCGCTGCCAGCCGCGCCAACGCCTCTTTCACCTGGGTGGCCAGCGACGGCTGGGGTGCGCAGGAGAGCATCATCAAGGGCAGCGAGCACGTGGCCTATGGCGCCATCACCCTGGAGCTGGCCTCGCAGCCCGTCCGCCAGTTCGATCGCTACTTCCAGAGCCTCAACCCCTACAACAACCACCGCAACCCCTGGTTCCGGGACTTCTGGGAGCAGAAGTTCCAGTGTAGCCTCCAGAACAAGCACAACCACCGGCGCCCTTGCGACAAGCACCTGGCCATCGACAGTAGCAACTATGAGCAGGAATCCAAGATTATGTTCGTGGTGAATGCGGTGTACGCTATGGCCCATGCCCTGCACAAAATGCAGCGCACACTTTGCCCCAACACCACCAAGCTCTGCGACGCCATGAAGATCCTGGACGGGAAGAAGCTGTACAAGGATTACTTGCTGAAAATCAACTTCACAGGTAAGCAAGAACCCTTTAATCAGTCTTCTTCTATGATGCAAATAGTGGAGTCAAATACCTCTGCTCCAGCCCAGAAATCTTTGTTTCAGAGCCACCCTAGCAATTCGAACTGAAATATTCCAAGATGCAATATGATGGGATTTTGATGTCAGTTACTTATTTTCTAGTGAATATCTTGGCTGGTACACCACATGAGATTGAAGACCCCCTAGGCTGGACTGACCTTCGGTAGCTGCCTAGATGCGGGCTATGCCACATTTGCTCTCTTTCTTGTGATTAGCTGTGGGCTTTGACACCTGCACAATAAGCATTTAATCTTCTTTAGCAGAACTGACAACTCTCTAAGGAACGTGAACTTCCAAGCTTTCCTTCTGGGTGATTTGAGCAAAAGAGTCTCATAACTTTCACAGTGGGGGTGAGAAAAAAAAAAGTCACTCTTTTTCCAGAGCCTAATTAGGGAAGGAGAGAGAAAGACACTCTGCGCATGGTGATTCCTGGCATTCGAATTTATATCTTCTGCTGTACAGCAGCATTTCCATGTCAGTATTAAGAGTTGTGGATTTTTCTCAGATTATCTTATGAAATGAAACTGTTTTCCTGGGAGCTTGACTTTAAGCAAACTGAAGACTGATGGAAGTCATTCTGATATAGAAGTGAACATCCAGAGGTGTGTTCAGAGTGGCTTTTGCTGCTCTCTTTGTTTATAAATATGGTCTATACATTTCTCAATATAGCACTGTGTTTTAATGTACTACTAATATATAAAAAAACACAACATCTTTAGAATTGCATGCTCTTCTACAGTGCATGTGATATCATTGCATTAAGGTACCAGTTCCGGGGAATTCAGCTTAAACCTAAATCATAGAACGGTAAGTAATATTACTGAGTACAAAAGATTTTGATGCCAAAAATATTACAATGATAGAACACTTTCATTTGTCTAAGTTGCTAATCATCTCCCATGCCACTAAGGCATCATTCTAGTCTGCAGAGTCTGTTTCAATTGATTTATCATCCAAGACATGAAAGTTTTTATGCTCAAATCATATTACCAGTGAAGCAAGTAGCAATTCTCACTTCTCCCTCATAGATAATCACTCAGAAGTCAAATGGACTGAAAAATAATCAATGGTAGTACTGAAAGAAGACCCCATGACAACTGGCTTCTAGTCCAGAACTTTCACCCCTACTCTAGCCTAGAAAATAAGCACCAAAATTATCAGCCTGCATTTTTGCACATCCTTTCTGCATTCTACACAGAGAGCCAAAAGTAGCTGAAATTAATTATGTCAGCATTCACTCCTATTCATCTGATGGATAGCATCTCTTACCATTAGAACAGACTCTGAAAATGGTAAAGATAAAGCCTTTCCTGTGCCCTGTATTCCCACAGGTGTATTCCATATAAGAGCGTGTGTGTGTGTGTGTGTGTGATATACATGTACACATGTCCAGGATTTATCTCAAAATCCCAGATCAGTTCACACTGATGACTCCAGAATATAAGAATGGACCACAGAGTCAGTTAAAAAAAGAAAAAAGAATCTCTTTAAACATAAATGAACTCTTAGATATCTATAAATAGCATCTACAATGCACTTAATTCTTAAAGCTGAATAAGATAAGCAACTTCCTTCCCTTTCAGACTACCCTTGGGGTAATCATTCATCTTTATGCATCACAAGTATTAATTAACTCTGTTATTCTAGTTCATTACTCCTTGGTATGCAAATATACAAATATATCCACTCGTTAACAGCTAATAGAATGAGAATTCTTGGATTTCAGAGAGGCTTTGCAAAGTGTTTTTTGTAACCAAAATATTTTCCTTGATTTCACTGATTGAGTCTTAAATGGCAAAGAAAAATGAAGAAATAAGGCCATTATTTGGATAAATGAAACAACAGGATCTTCTTTTTGTCTGCCTTGTTCAATTACTGGCTTTGATTCTACAATTTAGTTTGGCTGTGGAGACCTGACCACAAAGTGCTATTTTTGCCTTCTCAATTTGCTCGACATTACTACTAGTCACTCTCCATCTCTGAAGAGAATAGCAGGGTGAAAAACAGATTCACACTACAGAAAAGAGAGGGAATTTAGACCAGCTCCCAGGCACTATGCATAGCAGTAAGACTTGGGCAAGAAAATGCCTTACTATGAGAGGATCCTGAGATGCTAAACTAGCTAAGTATGTCTGTTGAAAGAATAAGGTTAACCTAGTAAACTACTGAAAAGTAGATCTGTTTTGCATTTTTTTTTGAAAATAGCATCTGTGATTTTCTAACTTGAATACTCAGGCAATGGATTAGGCACAATAGTGAACACTTCAGCAAACACTGCACAATCTTCTCTTGGATCACAAAAGTCCTCATGCACCCATCTGCTTGTTCTCAGTGCATCTACTCCAGGATTCTTCTGGCAGACAGTTGTAGTCAATCCCCTTAGAGCCCTAGTCCTCACAGGATGGAAGCTCTGAGCCTCCTGAGAATACGCCTCTGTTCCTGGGTATATTCCTACTAACTAGTTCCAACACTGGCCACTATGAGTATTCCTTAAAGTTAACCAACAGTGAATATTTCTTTTACAAAAGAGATTTTTGCAAAACTATGTGTGCTGTGTTAAAAAGACTTCTAAATAGTGAGCCCTCCTGGCATAAGATCTAATGACTCTCCACCTCTCTAGGCTCATCTTCTGCCACACACCCAGCATTCACCCTTCCCTTCATTAAGACTGCTTGCAGATCACTATCAACATCGTGCCTTTCTTTCTCCCTCCGTGCCCTCTGTATATGCTATATCCTCTACCTGGAACCTGCTCACCCCATCCCCTTTCGTCAGGTCTAGCCCCTTCACTTATCCCATCTCAACTGCTACTACCCTGGTCCAAGCTGCCAACACCCACCTCCAACCCATCCACAGCACAACAGCCAGAATGGCCTTTTACAGTGTTCGGTTCAGTTCAGTCACTCAGTCGTGTCCGACTCTTTGGGACCCCATGGATTGCAGCACGCCAGGCCTCCCTTTCCATCACCAACTCACAGAGTTTACTCAAACTCATGTCCATTGAGTTGGTGATGTCATCCAACCATCTCATCCTGTTGTCCCCTTCTCCTCCCGCCTTCAATCTTTCCCAGCATCAGGGGCTTTTCAGATGTGTCAGTCCTTCGCATCAGGTGGCCAAGCTATTGGACTTTCAGCTTCAGCAGCAATCCTTCCAATGAATATTCAGGATTGATTTCCTTTAGGATGGACTGGTTGGATCTCTTTGCTGTCCAAAGGACTCTCAAGAGTCTTCTCCAACACCACAGTTCAAAAGCATCAATTCTTTGGTGCTCAGCTTTCTTTATAGTTCAACGCTCACATCCATACATGACCACTGGAAAAACCATAGCCTTGACTAGACGGACCTTTGTTGGCAAAGTAATGTCTCTGCTTTTTAATATGCTATCTAGGTTGCTTATAACTTTTCTTCCAAGGAGTAAGCATCTTTTAATTTCATGGCTGCAATCACCATCTGCAGTGATTTCGGAGCCCAGAAAAATAAAGTCAGCCACTGTTTCCACTGTTTTCCCATCTATTTGCCATGAAGAGAAAGGACCAGATCCCATGATCTTAGTTTTCTGAATACTGAATTGTAAGCCAACTTTTTCACTCTCCTCTTTCACTTTCATCAAGAGGCTCTTTAGTTCTTCACTTTCTGCCGTAAGGGTGGTGTCATTCTGAGGTTATTGGAATTTTTCCTGACAATCTTGATTCCAGTTTGTGCTTCATCCAGCCCAGCATTTCTCATGATGTACTCTACATATAAGTTAAATAAGCAGGGTGGCAATATACAGCCTTGACATACTCCTTTTCCTATTTGAAACCAGTCTGTTGTTCTATGTCCAGTTCTAACTGTTGCTTCTTGACCTGCATATAGATTTCTCAGGAGGTAGATCAGGTGGTCTGGTATTCCCATCTCTTGAAGAATTTTCCACAGTTTATTGTGATCCGCATAGTCAATAAAGCAGAAATAGATGTTTTTCTGGAACTCTCTTGCTTTTTCGATGATCCAACAGATGTTGGCAATTTGATCTCTGGTTCTCTGTCTTTTCTAAATCCAGCTTGAACATCTGGAAGTTCACGGTTCATGTACTGTTGAGGCCTGGCTTGGAAAATTTTGAGCATTACTTTGCTTGCGTGTGAGATGAATGTAATTTTGCAGTAGTTTGAACATTCTTTGGCATTGCCTGTCTTTGGGATTGGAATGAAAGTCAGAGGAAGTCACTCCTCTACTCAAAACCTCTTAGAGTCTCCCCATGTCACTCACAGTCAAAGTCAAGCTTCTAACAGTGTTCTACAAAGTCCAGCCTGGCTGGCCCACCATGGCTCCTGCACCCCTTTTCCTGCTGCTCCCCTGCCGTCATCCGTTACCCCCTCTCTTGCTCACTTCACCCCAGCCAGCCTTGTTTCCAAACTTAGGGGCTTTCCACTCCCAATTCCCTCTGCCTGGTAAAGCCCTTTCCCAAGACATCCCTATAGCTAATTTATTCCCTTACTTCCTTCAGGCTTTCCTTAAATTCTAGTTTCTTATTGAGGCCCACCTGGCAATGCTTCTTAAGATGGCAATGCCCCCAATCCCTACCACATGTGCCCCTATTTCCCTTTAACCTGTTCTACAATTTTTTTCACTCCATGATTTTTTCACCTTCTTTTTTATCGATAATATTTACATTTTCATGTTTATTCTTTATTGCTTGATCTTCACACTTGAATATAAACTCCTGAAAACAGAAAGTATTATCCGTTTTATTCACTGCAGTAGTCCCAGCATAATAAGTGTTCAGTAAATATTTGTTGATTATGACTAGCACTTAACGCCCATATTTGTGTTCTTCTCTGTCTCCATTACTAGATTGTGAACTTTTTCAAGGCAGAACACATATGTTCCATCTCTGATCTCAAATACACAACACATTTACTGGTATAGAGTGCACAATGTATCAGTGTTTACCAAAGGAGAATAGGATGAGAGAAATAATCAATAGCTTTATAATGTGATTCTTTTTTGTGAAAATTAAATGTATATTTTTTCATTAACAAATGAATTTCAAGAAAGAAAAGTTTATGACTTCTAGAATGACTGGCTTTTTTTTTTTTTTTAACCTAAGCACTGTCCATTGGTTCTCTCTTTGTATTTGAGGCAAATTTAAAACCAAAGAGCATCAGCACTGGATCTGGGATTTGTTCCTATTTTATATATGAAGCCTCATAACTGAAAGCAATTTGCCCAAGATCATCATCTTCTTAGAGGCAAGGAGCAAAGTTGAAATCCAGGTCATCAGACCCAGCGCTGCTTTTATACATACACGGGAACTCTGGGAAGTTGCGGACTTTGATCCAAAACACCTAACACGTGACTGACACATGCTCACCATTTATTAATGGAGTGCTTATTAAAGGAATAAAAGACAGTCAGTCAATAAGTTCAAAATATGCTTCTTCTTGCTCTCCTTTTCATTATACCTTTAATGCTCCTGGATCACTTTCTCAATTATTTGGAGCTAAGGTTATTCATAAAACAGCCAAACTTTGGAAGCTGAGCCTTAAACCTGAGGATATTAAAAGAAAAAAAAAGAAAGCTTCAAAGTATTCTTTTATTAGTACAATTTTTTCCATCTGAAAGAGCCATGTCATGTTGAATTTTAAAATAAATATTTAAATCAGAATTATGTTTGGTGGCATGAGACTTTTCCAAATCATTTTGAGTAAACTTCCATGCACTCATCATGTAAAAAGAGAGCTTAAACTCACCAATGCAGATAAAAACGGTCGAGACAGAGAGGGCTGTGAAGCAGTTAAAGAAATGCAATGTCACTGTCATTCTGTATGTTCGTGGTCTAATACAATGCCTCTCACTTTCTATTATGAGACGAGCTCCAGAAAATGGAATAGACTAAAACCATAGAGTTCCAAAAGGCCTTCCTCAAAGAGAAACATACTTCTATTCCTCACCTGACAGAGGTGGAAATTCAGGATGTCAGCATCATGATCTTCACTTACTGAAACATCTAAAAGTGAACGCAGCTGTCAGGATGACGTGGTAACTAGAGTATACCCAATTCAAAAGAAAGCATCCCACTTACTGTGCACACTGCCAGGGTTCTCCAAGG
Organism: Capricornis sumatraensis; assembly: GCF_032405125.1. Taxonomy (NCBI): domain Eukaryota; kingdom Metazoa; phylum Chordata; class Mammalia; order Artiodactyla; family Bovidae; genus Capricornis; species Capricornis sumatraensis. The sequence continues at coordinate 38,534,959 of NC_091073.1, read as the reverse complement.
CAGAGCCAGCGTCGAGGATGCCTTATCTTGGGAATAACACTCATAACATTCCTTTGTGTGATTCACAAGCCTGGGCTAAAATGTTTGAGAATGGAAAAACTGAGAATTTTACACAGTAGGAAACTGATCCAAGATCACAGGAAAAATAGGTGGTAGAACAAATCCTCAAGGTCCTGATGTAGCTATTGATTCCAACTAAAGTTTAGACTTTAGTCCAGGTCCTGGGGACCCAACAGTAAACAAGACAGCTGGAGTTCCAACTCTGTGAAGCTTACACCAACAGCCAGTCCCCAGAACATCCTCAAAATATAGAAGCAGGATTAGTGGGGCTGCATAAAAAAGAATGAAATAATGCCATTTTCAGCAAGATGGATGGACCTAGAGGTTGTCATACTAAGTAAAATAACTCAGAGAAAGACAAATATATGATATCACTAATAATGTGAAATCCTAAAAAATGATACAAAAGTACTTATTTACAAAATAGAAACAGACTTAGAAAACAAAGGTGTGGTTACCAAAGGGGAAAGGTGGGAGGGAAGGGATAAATTAGGAGGTTGGAATTAACATATACACATATTAATATATGTAAAATAGATGACCAACAAGCACCTACTGTATAGCACAAGCAACTCCACTTAATATTCTATAATAACCAATATGGGAAAAGAATCTGACAAAGAATACATATATGTATATGTATGACTGAATCACTTTGCTCTACACCTGAAACTAACATAACATTGCAAACCAACTGTACTCCAATATAAACAATTTGTGTTAAAGAATTAGTGGTGCTGCAATAGTATTCTTGTCTGGAGAATTCCATGGAGGAGCCTGGTGGGCTACAGTTAGTAGGGCTGCAAAGAGTCAGACACGACTGAAGCAACTTAGCACGCACACACGCATTAAGTTTTGTGTTCTATTTGGTTTTGAGTTTTGTTTTGGATTGGAAAATCATTGTGTATCTTATGCCCAGAATAAATCTAAATTAACTGAGCAAATCCTACTCCCAAGACTTGAATTATAAGTAAAGAGGGCAGCTCCTTGTTAGTACCGGACGTGGTAATCAACAATGGGCTGAACAGTAGAGCACACAGCTGTGAAGGGTTTTTGTTCATTTGTTTGTTAGTTGTGTTTCTCTTTCTCTCTCTCTTTGTGGCACACTTGTCTCCTGGTACCAGCAAAGAGACAGACTCCTGAGATCAGGGGGGCCTCGAGCTCACGGAGATGGTCTAGCTTTGTTCTTATGTTTATAGTTCTCCAAACCTAAAAGAGGAGCAGAGGCAGAAAATGCGTAGTCCACCCTCACTGCCCCATTCAGCTCTGCATCTGACTCATCCGGTAGGTAGAACATTCACTCCTGTTTGGAGCTGTAATCACAGAGCACAGGCCAGGAAGGGCAGGTTTTCTGGGACACTGCACTCTTAAGGAATATGTGTGAGCTGGCCCCAACCCAGTAAGGCTCTCCTCTTGAAAAGTCCAGGGCCATCCAAGGCACAGCAAGGAAGCCAAAATGGTAATGGCCACATCTTTAGATGAATGGGCTTTGAAGTTCCTGAAAGAGCAAACTGCTCTTGATCTTGCTTCCTCCCCTGGAACTTTTGTAGTTCTCACAAAAGCACAGAAACTTGTTCCAGCTCTGCTGATCAAAAGCATTTGCAAAATGTAAAGATAAATATCCTGTACTTTTTTTTTTTTGCCCCCTTTTCTCTCTGCTAAGCTTCCTGGGGTCACCAGAATAAGATCTAAACCCCCAAAGGACGTTGCTCACGCAGTTACTTATTTGTTTATACATCATGCATCTGTGCTTTGGTCGCCTAGAAGCTTGAGAAATGATTCTCATTTTAAGGTCATACAGTGGAGAACAGGAGCCTCTAGAAAACCTAATTTCCACTTTGGCCTGAGCTTTCTACTGCCGCTGCTTGTTATTATGATCATATGGTTGTTATTATTATCACTATGATTATTTCATAATGCTTACTTTTTCTTGATCCATTTGAAGAGCCGTCCTGTCAATGAAGCAGAAAAACATAATCATCCCCAGTAAAATGGATTTTACCATCTTGCTAATTGGAAAAAAAATAATACGATGAATGTGCTATTTTTTCTATGTGTCCAGACTCTGGGACACTGCAGTGTGTTTACAAGGACATTACCAGAAAAGGTGTCTGGAGACTGAAGAAAATATTCAGACCATTTTAAAAAATATATAATCAACATATTCTTCAAAAATAAACTTAGCCTACAATCCTAACTTTCAGGATACCCGGGGAGCGCTTCCTAGGAACCTAGCAAAATTCTCCTAATGCCTAAGCAGTGAGCACAGCTTCTGAAGCTGATGGGAGCTGATGTTCGGAGCTGAGGAGTAGGCGCTGAGGAGGCTGGCTAAGGGACTCAAGGACTGGTCACTCTTCTAACCACTCTCTTCTATTTTTTTTTTTTAACTTTTCATTTTATATTGGAGTATAGTTGATAAAGCAATGGCAACCCACTCCAGTATTCTTGCCTGCATAATCCCTTGGACAGAGGAGCCTGGTGGGCTGCTGTCCATGGGGTCACACAGAGTCGGACATGACTGAAGCGACTCAGCATGCCTGCATGCATTAGAGAAGGAAATGGCAACCCACTCCAGTGTTCTTGCCTGGAGAATCCCAGGGACAGAGGAGTCTGGTGGGCTGCCGTCTATGGAGTCGCACAGAGTTGGACACGACTGGAGCGACTTAGCAGCAGTAGCAGCAGCATAGTTGATTAACAAAGGGATGATAGTTTCAGGTGTACCACAAAATGATTGAGTTATGCACATACATGTATCTATTCTTTTTCAAATTCTTTTGGCATTTAGGTTGTTACATAATATAACTGGGGTCATGTATCTTTTCAGACCATATTTTTCTCCAGATATATGCCCAGGAGTGGAATTGCAGGATCATGTGATAACTCTATTTCTAGTTTGTTAAGGAACTTCCATTCTGTTTTCCAAATTGATTGTACCAGTTTACTTCCCTCCAATGGGAAGTAAGAGGGAGAGTGACCTCCCTCTTACTTTAAATACTTAACAGATGTCCACAGTATATTTAATCACTATATATGACATCACTCAGCAAAATTACATAGTAATTCTTCACATTTCCCCCCAAATACCTAGCGTTGTACCTGAGGTAATGTAGACACTCCACTTGGGTGTGTTTCGTTTCAAAACTATAATAGCTAAATAATTCATTTCGCTAAGATAAATTGGAATTTGAAAAGGTGGCAGAGTCCCCAGAACTTATAGTGCTAAATAACATTTCAGAATATTAAAGTATTTAATTCCATCCAAAAACTATAAAAAATTTTACTAGCACAAAATTGACCCTATATTAAATTTGCACAATAACATCACAAATACAAGCTTATCCACAAGCTAAGCCACTGACCCTAGTATGATTAGATGTTCTAATACTGACCATTTATACTTTGGTTTATTATTTTAAAAAATCAAGCTTATTGCAATATAGATGACATACCACATTTTGCAAGTGTAAAGTGTGTAACATGTTGACATATTTATATGCTACAAAGTAATTACCATTATAGCCTTGACTAACATCTCCATCCCATTACAGAATTACCATTACACTTCTGTGGTGAGAACAATTAAGAACTGTTCTCTTTGCAACTTTCAAGTATGTAATACAGTTTTATTGGCTATAATCATCATGTTCTACATTCAGTTCAGTTGCTCAGTCGTGTCCGACTTTGCAACCCCATGAATCACAGCACGCCAGGCCTCCCTGTCCATCACCAACTCCCAGAGTTCACTCAGACTCACGTCCATCGAGTCAGTGATGCCATCCAGCCATCTCATCCTCTGCCGTCCCCTTCTCCTCCTGCCCCCAATCCCTCCCAGCATCAGAGTCTTTTCCAATGAGTCAACTCATCGCATGAGGTGGCCAAAGTATTGGAGTTTCAGCATTAGCATCATTCCTTCCAATGAACACCAGGACTGATCTCCTTTAGGATGGACTGGTTGGATCCCCTTGCAGTCCAACGGACTCTCAAGAGTCTTCTCCAACACCACAGTTCAAAAGCATCAATTCTTTGGCGCTCAGCTTTCTTCACAGTCAACCTCTCACATCCATACATGACCACTGGAAAAACCAGAGCCTTGACTAGACAGACCTTTGTTGGCAAAGTAATATCTCTGCTTTTGAATATGCTATCTAGGTTGCTCATAACTTTTCTTCCAAGGAGTAAGCATCTTTTAATTTCATGGCTGCAGTCACCATCTGCAGTGATTTTGGAGCCCAAAAAAATAAAGTCTGACACTGTTTCCACTGTTTCCCCATCTATTTCCCATGAAGTGATGGGACCAGATGCCATGATCTTCGTTTTCTGAATGTTGAGCTTTAAGCCAACTTTTTCACTCTCCTCTTTCACTTTCATCAAAAGGCTTTTTAGTTCCTCTTCACTTTATGCCATAAGGGTGGTGTCATCTGCATATCTCAGGCTATAGATATTTCTCCCAGCAATCTTGATTCCAGCTTGTGTTTCTTCGAGCCCAGTGTTTCTTGTGATGTACTCTGCATAGAAGTTAAATAAGCAGGGTGACAATATACAGCCTTGATATACTCCTTTTCCTATTTGGAACAGTCTGTTGTTCCATGACCAGGTCGAACTGTTGCTTCCTGACCTGCATATAGGTTTCTCAAGAGGCAGGTCAGGTGGTCTGGTATTCCCATCTCTCAGAATTTTCCACAGTTTATTGTGACCCAAACAGTTAAAGGCTTTGGCATAGTCAATAAAGCAGAAATAGATGATGTTTTTCTGGAACTCTCTTGTTCTTTCCATGATCCAGCAGATGTTGGCAATTTGATCTCTGGTTCCTCTGCCTTTTCTAAAACCAGCTTGAACATCTGGAAGTTCACGGTTCATGTATTGCTGAAGCCTGGCTTGGAGAATTTTGAGCATTACTTTACTAGCATGTGAGATGAGTGCAATTGTATGGTAGTTTGAGCATTCTTTGGCATTGCCTTTCTTTGGAATTGGAATGAAAACTGACATTTTCCAGTCCTGTGGCCACTGCTGAGTGTTCCAAATTTGCTGGCAGATTGAGTGCAGCACTTTCACAGCATCATCTTTCAGGATTTGAAACAGCTCAACTGGAATTCCATCACCTCCACTCGCTTTGTTCGTAGTGATGCTTTCTAAGGCCCACTTGACTTCACATTCCAGGATTCTGGCTCTAGGTGAGTGATCACACCATCGTGATTATCTGGGTCATAAAGATCTTTTTTATATAGTTCTTCTGTGAATTCTTGCCACCTCTTCTTAATATCTTCTGCTTCTGTTACGTCCATACCATTTCTGTCCTTTATCCAGCCCATCTTTGCATGAAATGTTCCCTTGGTGTCTCTAATTTTCTTGAAGAGATCTCTAGTCTTCCCCAATCTGTTGTTTTCCTCTATTTCTTTGCATTGATCATGGAGGAAGGCTTTCTTATCTCTCCTTGCTATTCTTTAGAACTCTGCATTCAGATGCTTATATCTTTCCTTTTCTCCTTTGCTTTTTGCCTCTCTTCTTTTCACAGCTATTTGTAAGGCCTCCTCAGACAGCCGTTTTGCTTTTTTGCATTTCTTTTCCAGGGGGATGGTCTTAATCCCTGTCTCCTGTACAGTGTCACAAACTTCCGTCCATAGTTCATCAGGCACTCTGTCTATCAGATCTAGGCCCTTAAATCTATTTCTCACTTCCACTGTATAATCATAAGGGATTTGATTTAGGTCACACATGAATGGTCTAATGGTTTTCCCTACTTTCTTCAATATACGTCTGAATTTGGCAATAAGGAGTTCGTGATCTGAGCCACAGTCAGCTCCCAGTCTTGTTTTTGCTGACTGTATAGAGCTTCTCCATCTTTGGCTGCAAAGAATATAACCAATCTGATTTCGGTGTTGACCATCTGGTGATGTCCATGTGTAGAGTCTTCTCTTGTGTTGTTGGAAGAGGGTGTTTGCTATGACCAGTGCATTCTCTTGGCAAAACTCTATTAGCCTTTGCCCTGCTTTGTTCCGTATTCCAAGGCCAAATTTGCCTGTTACTCCAGGTGTTTCTTGACTTCCTACTTTTGCATTCCAGTCCCCTATAATGAAAAGCACATCTTTTGGGGGTGTTAGTTCTAAAAGGTCTCGTAGGTCTTCATAGAACCGTTCAACTTCATGTTTTACATTAGATCCTCCAAATTTATTCCTCTTATTACCAGAAGTTATTGCTATATTGCTATACTAAAAAGAGTATGATTTTGAAACTTTCCAAAGAATATTTAGTTTTCACAGTGAATTAGTGTCAGGTACTGTAAAGTATGAAAAAAACTGAGTAACTGCGTCCTTTCTACACTTAAGTAGCTTCATAACTAGTAAAGGCACTAGGAGAATATATCTTGCACTATATAGCATTTCATCTTTGGCGTCTTAAGAGAGGGACAGGTAGAAGAGAGAGAGTGTAGGTACAAAGAAGAAATCAACAGTGAGCTGGATTTTAGAAAAGGTTTTCTAAAATATAGAACACTGGATATGACTCATATTTTGTTAGAAGTGGAGAGGGAGAGGGAGACTTTCCAGGTGGATAAACCATTCCCCACCACACCAGCATGTTAATAACTTTTAAAATGCATCATTTCTCTTTAACTTGCAGTAAATGCAGAGCTCTTTTGGAAACTAAAATTAAACAGTAAAGTATTGATCTGAGTTTTTTCGATTAGATCTGAAATGTGCCTTTTCAGTCTCCTCCTATAGAAAATGCATAAAATTTTCCAAAATCACATTGTTTGTGATCATTATCCTCTATCTTAACCCTGAACTTCAGCTAAAACCAGTAGAGCGCTAACCTGAAGAAAGGATGAAAAGAAAAAGAAACCCGAGTTTATTGATTGCCAGCTGCCTTACAATAGGCATTGTACATTTCACTCATTAATTCTCACAAAAATCCTGTCAGCTCAGTGGATGTTATTTCCCCAGGTTTAAAGGTTTTCAATGAAACCCAAAGGACTTAAATCACTGCCTCAAGTTTGCAAAGCTAAGTAGCCTCCAAAGCCAACTTAAGGCTGTTTCCTAATCACATTATTTTCCACTATTGTTTCCTAAGGAGAGAAAAGGCAAGTTTATACTGAGAAAAAGGAGACAGCCCCATTGTCATTTGACTCAGCTTACTGTGTGCAGTTGCAGAAATGATAAAAAAAAAATTGCTCCAAAATGATCATGATCTGAAAAGAAACCTGTTAACTCTACCATTAATTGCCATAATGGTGTCTTCATAAAGAATGACTGTTTGCTGAGGCCCCCAATTATATACTTCACTCCTTCTTCTGCACTAGATCAATATTCTTGATATCATACTGTTATTTCCAAAAATCAATAAGAAATTGCAAAAAAAGAGTAATCAGGCTGCAGGTCACTGTATCTTAAACACTGTTTAAGACTGCATTTCTGCATTTTTCTTCCCTGTCGCCCCATTCTCTCATTCTAATTGTCAACCTTCATACTTAATTAAAAGTAAATTGATAAAAGAAAGAGGGAAAATAGTAGATGTGAAACCCTTTCAGAATTTCCATCCAAGAACATAATAATAGTGAGGGCTTGTTTGTTTAATGTATTTGAATGTTTTTTTCTGTTCTGTTCTTATTGTTGGGTAGTGGTGGTTGTTTAGCACACATCACAAATCAAGTGTTCTTTCTAAAAAATTTTTAAAAACCCTTGGGACTTTCATAAATTAAAACTTTTTATTTTAAAGAATTTTTCTCCTACAAGTTTTGTTTATAGTTCCAATTATTGATCACATATGGTGGCATTATACTAGCTTCTCAGGGCACCTAAAAGGTCTTCTCAGGGATACAGGTATACATGGTTGATTCACTTGCTATAGAGCAGAAATGAACACAACATTGTAAAGTAATTATATTCCAATAAAAATATAGCAAAAAAGTCTTCTTATCCCTAAAATATTATAATCTAATAAAAATATATCTTTAATTATCTCTATTTTAATAAAAGCAGAAAACAAAGAAAATGTCTCAATCATCAAAAAGCAAGCTTTGGATAATGAGGTCATTTATAGCCTCTTCATTTTTATTCATTAAGAATTCTGTGTCAACTCCAGATATATTTTAAATAAAATTATATATGAAAGTGAAAGTGTTAGCTGTTTAGTCATGTCTGACTCTTTGCAACCCCATGGACTGTAGCCCACCAGGCTTCTCTGTCCATGGAATTCTCCAAGCAAGAATACTGGAGTGGGTTGCCATTTTCGTCCCAAGCCAGGGATCAAACCAGGGTCTCCTGCATGGCAGGCAGATTCTTTACCATCTGAGCTACCAGGGAAGCCCCCCAAATTTTATATGTGCATACATATATATATATATGTGTGCATACATAATATATACATATACATATATATATGCAATATAGATATAAAGTTTCTAAAAGGAAAACAATAATGCCAACTTCCAGAGATGAGTTTCTCCACTCTTTTGCCTATCTAAATTCTCCCTGTGAATATAACCTCTGGATAATCCCTCCTCCATTCAGTTCCTCCCTTTTCAATGCAGAAATTTATTAAGTTCTTTTTCTGTCTTTTGTCTTGCAAGCATCTTTTGCTGCTGAATTAATCCAGTATTTAAACAGAATAAAAAAAAATAGAGGAACATCTACTTTGTTTTATTTTTCTTCATTTCTTCAGAATTATTATAATTTTATTTAAAATGTTGTAGCAATATTTAGGATTCTGACAGACACTTTTAAAGTGAAGTAAGATCAATTCCTTTGACAACAAAAGTAAGAAAACAAGAGCTGGATATCCCAGGTCTCCACTCCTTTTTGCTGGTCTCTTCAGTTTAAATTTAAATAGTAAATTGTATTTAAATGTAAATAGTATTCTGGCCTGGAGAATTCCATTGGACTGTATAGTCCATGGGGTTGCAAAGAGTCGGACATGAGACTGAGCGACTTTCACTTTCAGCTTAAATTTAGTCATCCAAGCTATTAGACCAGGGATTGAATAAAGTGATACAGTTAATTCAATTCCATGACTACACAGGCTCATCCCTTTTCACCCTATCTCAAGCCACAATGTGACAAGGAGTTTAGAATCCTGTCCCTCATGTCTGATAGCCCGTCCCCAGAGCTCATTCCATCAATAAAAATGAAAACTTCACCAAATATTCAGAATCCTAAAATCCTAATGATAGTTGTAAAAATGTATGTCATTTACACTATAATTTTTTAATATAAATTTATTTTAATTGGAGGCTAATTACTTTACAATATTGTATTGGTTTTACACTATCATTTTTAAAACACTTTGAAACACACTAAAACTAGATCCTACGAACTAGGTTGCAGTTACTATTTGTCATTTTACAGAAGAGGTGAAGTCACTCACCCAAAGTCAAAGAATAAAAACTCCTCCTGGATTAGAATTCATGTCCCTTCATCATTAGTTGTGATATGTCCCCCTGATAGCTTGATGAATGATGTCAGATTCATGATCTCTGAAGAACAAGATTTAGCTTCAGGACCAGGGACCAGGCTTGGTCACTCAAGAGCTTTTGTGTAGCAGGGTTTTAGTAAAGTATGAAAAGGGACAAAGAGAGTTTCTGATATAGACATCAGGAGGGGAACGGAGAGTGCTCCACTCACTAGTGTTAGCAAGGGAGTTATATACTTTTTAAATTAGTTATTACAATAAATCAAAAGAATGTCTCAAGGTTGTAAAGATCTTACTAGACCCACTCCCATAATTTACAATTGAGATAACAGGATTAGCCAGAAGGTTTCCAGGAAGGAGAAACTGTCCTCAAGCAGGATACATTGTTGCTATATAATCCTTAGTAAAGAGTTTATGGTAGGCTGGTGGCTCAGACAGTAAAGCATCTGCCTACAATGTGGGAGACCCACGTTCAGTCCCTGGGTCGGGAAGATCTCCTGGAGAAGGAAATGGCACCCCACTCCAGTACTCTTGCCTGGAAAATCCCATGGACAGAGGAGCCTGGTAGGCTACAGTCTGTGGGGTCGCAGAGAGTCAGACACAACTGAGCGACTTCACTTTCTTTCTTTCTACAGAGTTTAAACTGTGTTGTTTGTTATGTAATCATCAGTTCTGGTGTTAAAGAAAAAAACGTTTTATGTGACTAAGGAATATAGAGGGAAAAATAAAAAAGTGTTTGTCCTTTCCTTCTTCTTGAAAATTCCAGACCCCTACCTCTGCTTGAAAGCCCTAGACCCCTTTCTCCCCCTCGGGGAATCCTGGATTTCTTATCAACCTGCCTAGGAATTGACTCTTTCATCCCCCTCTTTTCTTTTAGGAAAATTATGTTGCCAAGGGAAAGGGGCATTGCTTTCATTCCATAACTACTTCCTGCTGTTGAGGGGCGTGGCCCCTAAATTGTTGAGGTGACATATTCTCCTAATCCTCATATTGAGGGTCTCTGATCCAGGGGCCCCAAGTAATAGTTGGAGGAGGTTGTGGCACTCATAGGAGCCTGGACACCCATTTGTAACTTAAAAGCTTTCAGACAGAAACAAACCACATTTTACATTTACAGATGTAAGGCAAAATAGTCATTAAACCAAGCAAAACATAATCAAAATTAAAAGACACATTATATCCAAGATGTGTTCACAGGTCCATCTTAGGACTGTTAGATGTCATCAGATCAAAAAGAAGCATCACATATGATTGTCATTGATGAAGGTTTTTGCAGAGTTGAAGGAAGTCCTTTCCTTGAAGTGGAGAAACCCACCAGGTTAAACCTTCAGTTGATGGTGGGGGAGTGAGGGGGTTGCTCCGCAGACCCAGCAATTAGACTGATTGTGGAATGCAGCATAGGAGAGTATTCAGGACAGGATGGGGTTGACTTTAGGGTCAAACGGCAGACTCAGGACTTTTGGAGACAGCAGAAGCAAGCCCACGTAGATTCTCAGACCCACCTCGTTTCCTGGCTCAAACAGCAGCTTGTTTGACTCAAAGGCTCAGTTCAGTTCAGTTCAGTCGCTCAGTCGTGTCCGACTCTTTGCAATCCCATGAATCACAGCACACCAGGCCTCCCTGTCCATCACCATCTCCCGGAGTTCACTCATACTCATGTCCATCGAGTCAGTGATGCCATCCAGCCATCTCATCCTCTGTCGTCCCCTTCTCCTCCTGCCCCCAATCCCTCCCAGCATCAGAGTCTTTTCCAATGAGTTAACTCTTCGCATGAGGTGGCCAAAGTACTGGAGTTTCAGCTTCAGCATCATTCCTTCCAAAGAAATCCCAGGGCTGATCTCCTTCAGAATGGACTGGTTGGATCTCCTTGCAGTCCAAGGAACTCTCAAGAGTCTTCTCCAACACCACGTTCAAAAGCATCAATTCTTCGGCAGTCAGCCTTCTTCACAGTCCAACTCTCACATCCATACATGACCACTGGAAAAACCATAGCCTTGACTAGACGGACCTTAGTCGGCAAAGTAATATCTCTGCTTTTGAATATGCTATCTAGGTTGCTCATAACTTTTCTTCCAAGGAGTAAGCGTCTTTTAATTTCATGGCTGCAATCACCATCTGCAGTGATTTTGGAGCCCCAAAAAATAAAGTCTGACACTGTTTCCACTGTTTCCCCATCTATTTCCCATGAAGTGATGGGGCCAGATGCCATGATCTTCGTTTTCTGAATGTTGAGCTTTAAGCCAACTTTTTCACTCTCCTCTTTCACTTTCATCAAGAGGCTTTTTAGTTCCTCTTCACTTTCTGCCATAAGGGTGGTGTCATCTGCATATCTGAGGTTATTGATATTTCTCCCGGCAGTCTTGATTCCAGCTTGTGTTTCTTCCAGTCCAGCATTTCTCATGATGTACTCTGCATATAAGTTAAATAAGCAGGGTGACAATATAGAGCCTTGACGTACTCCTTTTCCTATTTGGAAACCAGTCTGCTGTTTCATGTCCAGTTCTAACTGTTGCTTCCTGACCTGCATACAAATTTCCCAAGAGGCAGGTCAGGTGGTCTGGTATTCCCATCTCTTTCAGAATTTGCCACAGTTGATTGTGATCCACACAGTCAAAGGCTTTGGCATAGTCAATAAAGCAGAAATAGATGTTTTTCTGGAACTCTCTTGCTTTTTCCATGATCCAGAGGATGTTTGCAATTTGATCTCTGGTTCCTCTGCCTTTTCTAAAACCAACTTGAACATCTGGAAGTTCACGGTTCATGTATTGCTGAAGCCTGGCTTGGAGAATTTTGAGCATTACTTTACTAGCATGTGAGGTGAGTGCAATTGTATGGTAGTTTGAGCATTCTTTGGCATTGCTTTTCTTTGGGATTGGAATGAAAACTGACCTTTTCCAGTCCTGTGGCCACTGCTGAGTTTTCCACATTTGCTGGCAGATTGAGTGCAGCACTTTCACAGCATCATCTTTCAAGATTTGAAATAGCTCCACTGGAATTCCATCACCTCCACTCGCTTTGTTCGTAGTGATGCTTTCTAAGGCCCGCTTGACTTTACATTCCAGTATGTCTGGCTCTAGATTACTGATCACACCACTGTGATTATCCAGGTCATGAAGATCTTTTTTGTACAATTCTTCTGTTTATTCTTGCCACCTCTTCTTAATATCTTCTGCTTCTGTTAGGTCCATACCATTTCTGTCCTTTATCCAGCCCATCTTTGCATGAAATGTTCCCTTGGTATCTCTAATTTTCTAGTCTTTCCCATTCTGTTCTTTTCCTCTATTTCTTTGCATTGATCGCTGAAGAAGGCTTTCTTATCTCTTGCTATTCTTTGAAACTCTGCATTCAGATGCTTATATCTTTCCTTTTCTCCTTTGCTTTTCACTTCTCTTCTTTTCACAGCTATTTGTAAGGTTCCCCAGACAGCCATTTTGCTTTTTGCATTTCCTTTCCATGGGGATGGTCTTGATCCCTGTCTCCTCTACAATGTCATGAACCTCATTCCATAGTTCATCAGGCACTCTGTCTATCAAATCTAGGCCCTTAAATCTATTTCTAACTTCTACTGTATAATCATAAGGGATTTGATTTAGGTCATACCTGAATGGTCTAATGGTTTTCCCTACTTTCTTCAATTTACGTCTGAATTTGGCAATAAGGAGTTCATGATCTGAGCCACAGTCAGCTCCCAGTCCTGTTTTTGTTGACTGTATAGAGCTTCTCCATCTTTGGCTGCAAAAAATATAACCAATCTGATTTCGGTGTTGACCATCTGATGATGTCCATGTGTAGAGTCTTCTCTTGTGTTGTTGGAAGAGGGTGTTTGCTATGACCAGTGCATTTTCTTGGCAAAACTCTATTAGTCTTTAAGACCTTTTAGAGCTAACACCCAAAAAAGATGTCCTTTTCATTATAGGGGACTGGAATGCAAAAGTAGGAAGTCAAGAAACACTTGGAGTAACAGGCAAATTTGGTCTTAGAATGCGGAATGAAGCAGGGCAAAGACTCAAAGGCTAGGTCAGGAGTTAACCTCCAGGTAATGTCTGTTGAAAAGCTAAAAGCTGAGTCACATAGTTCATTTTAAGGCTTCGGGATCTATGACAATATCTGTGCACAAAAACAGTCTGTCATAGAGATAGTCCCATTTTGGGGGGGCGGGGGACAGTTTGGGCCCTCATTAAAGCTACAGATAAAACTTTAAACCAACTGTCTTGTGTTTCCTGAGTTAGCTTACACAGGTGTCTTTTAATAACATCATTAGGCTTTTCAACTTTTGCTGAAGATTGGGGTCTCCAGGAACAGTGTAAGTGATATTCTATTTATAGAGCTTTTGACACTGCTTGAGTTACAGCAGCTTTAAAGGTAGAGGATTGTTGCTCTGAACTTTAGAGTTCAAGATCCCGCTTACATCATGACAAGTCAGTACAGTAAGATTTTGCCCATTCCTCAAGCTTTAGTGAATACTGCTTTTGATGTGGAAATAAGTGAGCGTCATTGAGCCTGATAATGACAGGAACAGCATTTTGTGTTCGACCCACAGTTTTCCATCAGTCCACACTCTAGGATTTACAGTTTGTTCCATTAAAAAGAACTGGTTCCATATTCATGAAAACAGAGGCCTGGACCTTCCTCAGTGTGTACCTCCCTGAAGGGGTGAGGGAGACTCTGGCATGAGTAGAAACTCATGAGAAAACAGCACAGAGTCCCAGTGCCACTTAAAGGATGACTGACATCGTAATGTTTGGCTCATCCAGACAGTCCCAGTATGGTAGTGGATCAGGAGGAAAGCAGGCCAGGGGCTTTAGTGAGCACAGAGAAAGTTGCCCCAGTGTCCAGAAGAAATCAACTGATTGGCCCTCCACAGCTATTTAATACCCAGGGTTCCTCAGGTGTAATTAGGACAGGAGCTTGTGTGAGGACCCCTGGGCACCTTCAGTCCCAATTGTCTTGAGAGTCCAGCCCCGGGGGCCTACACCTAGGAGGGCAGTCTCTTCTCCAGCATGGTCCTTTGCAGACCGGACCTAGAGCCAGGGATGGCTTGATTCCTGAGGGCAATCCCACTTGAGATGCCCCTCCTTTCCACAGTAATAGCAAGTTCATCCCTTTGCACCTGGGTTCCTCTGGGCATTTTTCCTCAAGCTGTTTCACAACAGATCTAACAGCCATTGTTGGGGCTTCAGTCTTTTGCCTGGTTCTTTTTTGCCTCTTATTTTCCTCCTTATATTCTCTACCATTATATACTGTCTAAGCCAGTTGCAACGGATTATCTAAAGACTGATTTGGTCCAAATGCCTGTTTTCATAACTTACAGCAGATATCTGGAGCCAACTGAGTGAGAAATCTATCTTTTAAGATCATTGCTCCTTCTGCAACATCAGTAAACTTGTGGAGAGCCTCCCATAGTCTATTTAGGAATTTACCAGGAGTTTCCGTCTCTCCCTGATCCATGTCAGCCAACTTGGCAAAGTCTAAAGTCTTAGTGTGCACTTGCTTAAGTCCTTAAAGAATACATCCAGCAAAGTGGCTCTGTTATTGTGTTGACTAAAAAAAGAGATGTACAACTTGAGAGTTGTGAGTGAAGTTTTATTTGGGGCAAAATGAGGACTGCAGCCCAGGAGGCAACATCTCAGATAGCTCTGAGAGACTGCTGCAAAGCAGCAGTGGGGAAAATTCAATATTTAAGGTTTTGGTGAAGGGGGAGTTCAACACCATGAAGCACTCATTTTACAAAAGGTTTCTGTTAGTCATGAGGATCTGATGTCACCATGACGGTATTTAGTCCTTCTGTAGATATGAGGAAATCTCACATGCTAGTAAAGTAATGCTCAAAATTCTCCAAGCCAGGCTTCAGCAATACGTGAACCATGAACTTCCTGATGTTCAAGCTGGTTTTAGAAAAGGCAAAGGAACCAGAGATCAAATTGCCAACATCCTCTGGATCATGGAAAAAGCAAGAGAGTTCCAGAAAAACATCTATTTCTGCTTTATTGACTATGCCAAAGCCATTGACTGTGTTAATCACAATCAACTGTGGAAAATTCTGAGAGATGGGAATACCAGACCACCTGACCTGCCTCTTGAGGAATCTGTATGCAGGTCAGGAAGCAACAGTTAGAACTGGACATGGAACAACAGACTGGTTCCAAATAGGAAAAGGAGTATGTCAAGACTGTGTATTGTCACCCTGCTTATTTAACTTCTATGCAGAGTACATCATGAGAAACACTGGACTGGAAGAAAAACAAGCTGGAATCAAGATTGCCGGGAGAAATATCAATAACCTCAGATATGCAGATGACATCACCCTTATGGCAGAAAGTGAAGAGGAACTAAAAAGCCTCTTGATGAAAGTGAAAGAGGAGAGTGAAAAAGTTGGCTTAAAGCTCAACATTCAGAAAACGAAGATCATGGCATCTGGTCCCATCACTTCATGGGAAATAGATGGGGAAACAGTGGAAACAGTGTCAGACTTTATTTTTGGGAGCTCCAAAATCACTGCAGATGGTGATTGCAGCCATGAAATTAAAAGATGCTACTCCTTGGAAGAAAAGTTATGAGCAAGCTAGATAGCATATTCAAAAGCAGAGACATTACTTTGCTGACTAAGGTCCATCTAGTCAAGGCTATGGTTTTTCCAGTGGTCATGTATGGATGTGAGAGTTGGACTGTGAAGAAGGCTGACTGCCGAAGAATTGATGCTTTTGAACTGTGGTGTTGGAGAAGACTCTTGAGAGTTCCTTGGACTGCAAGGAGATCCAACCAGTCCATTCTGAAGGAGATCAGCCCTGGGATTTCTTTGGAAGGAATGATGCTGAAGCTGAAACTCCAGTACTTTGGCCACCTCATGCGAAGAGTTAACTCATTGGAAAAGACTCTGATGCTGGGAGGGATTGGGGGCAGGAGGAGAAGGGGACGACAGAGGATGAGATGGCTGGATGGCATCACTGACTCGATGGACGTGAGTCTGAGTGAACTCTGGGAGTTGGTGATGGACAGGGAGGCCTGGCGTGCTGGGATTCATGGGGTCCCAAAGAGTCAGACACGACTGAGCGACTGAACTGAACTGAAGGATTGAGATCATAAAGTCTGTTCCTAAAAACATCCAACTATCTAAAGACCTGTCCCACCAGATTCCCTGGAGCACCGAGTGCCTCACGCCACCCTGAACTCCCTCAGGGGTTGTTGAAGGTCCACAGCCATAGCAGCATGGGGTTCAGTCTCATATAGGCAGATGGCAAATGCCTTTGTTGTTCAGTTCTTGGCAGTGCTCTTGGTAAGTGCCAATTTGTAGTTGACAGTTGGAATCACTTGGCTCCCAGTAGGAAGGAGGGTTATTTTGTGTTCCCTCTTTTCCCTTATCTCACGTTCAAGCCATTCATCTCCAAAAGCAGTAGCTTTCCCTAAAACTCAAGCTCTTGAGTCAGGAAGTCAGCGTCTGTCCCAAGACATGCATTATATCTCTTCAAGTAAGCTCATAAAATAAAGTTTGTCCTGTAAAGCCTTCTATGTACCTTTTGGATCCTCTCAATAGTCTTAGCCACAATTGGTACTGTTTGAATTTCTACCAAGACTGAGGCAACCCCTACTGGAAGGGTGCCCTGATTCTCACCCTGTTCAGTTGGGAGCCTCTGATACAGGGGCAAAGTAAGATTACAGAAGGGAGCTGAAGTTTTCACACCCAAATCCGTACCTTTAGGACACAAGTCTGGCATGTCTCGCAGAGACAGAAAGAGCAACACATATGGCACTTCTACCCATTTCTCGTTTTCTACAGAGCCGGTCTAGTTGTAAAACTGGATTGTAATTAAGAGATCTTCAACGGGCCAGCATTAACCATCTTCCAAAGGATACTGTGGCCATTCAGTATCACAGGAAAAGATCAGGAGTGGCTTTTTAAATTCTAGGGATCAAACTTGTCCCAGTTTTCTTAAATACGTTCTAAAGGAGTGGTTCTGGAACTGCTAGCTCCCATCTGTAAGAGAGAATAAAGTGGCATCCACAGCTGTGGCTTTTCCCCACCGGAAGCATCTTCCCTACTCTGGATGGGGGTGTAGAGAGACTCTCCACCGAAGCTTTCCTTCCCTGGTCGGACCTAGCCTGTCCCTTACCAACGCAGATGTCTTACTCGTCCGTCCGCGTTCTATCACCAAGGCAGGGTGGAGATGCACCGGGGCAGACCTGATGGCATCCCAGATTGATTTTCAGTTCCATACCACCAAGGCCTTTGTTTGATTTGCTAGAGTCGTTTCCTAGACTGTTTCCCAAGCTAAGACTACTAGGGGAAGCATCTGTCTTACATGTGCCGTGCACATTCCTCAGTACAGTCCTGGCTGCAGTAGAAACAGTGAGTCATAAAGGGACAAACAACGACCAAGACGTCCCTTCTGAGTGTCACCACGCCCGTATATGTGATAGCAGAAGAGGTGGCGGAGGGTTGGCCAGCAAAGAAAAAGCGATTTTCGTCCTCAAGCTACTAGGGCCAGTCCTTCCAGTTCATTCCCACAGATTCCACAAAAGGAATATCTAGGGACTTGAGACAGATCCATCAGAGAGCCCCCTCTGATCCACTAACAGTTACCAAAAGAAGCCACTGTACTTCCGATCTGAACAGATCCTGCAGTTCCTGACGCGTGTCCTCAGAAACCTCATGGTCACCAGCAGTACTTCTATCCACATAGACAGGAGGCACAGCCGTGACAAAGACTCACTTTCAGTCCCTGGCCCCTGAGGCAGGCCTTTACTCTGAGTTAGATTAGAAGCTGTCAGAAGGCTCTGAAAAAGAAGCGACAGGAACCACTGCAAAGATTTAGAAGAGGGCACTTTTTGAAAGTGTGCTTACCCAGCAGAAAAGCTGGGCTTCCCACATGGTGCCAGTAGTAAAGAATCCTCCTGCCAATGCAGGAGACGCAAGATACACAGCTTCCATCCTTGGATCAGGAAGATCCCCCATAGAAGGAAATGGCACCCCACTCCAGTATTCTTGCCTGGAAAAATCCCATGGATGGAGGGGCCTGGTGGGCTACAGTGCTTGGAGCGGCAGAGTCGGACAGGACTGAGCCTGCACGCATCAGAAAAGCTAATGAGGACACTTAAAGAGGCCTGTCAAGGTTGGCATCCTAATACACAGCTTCTATAAATTCGGAAGATTCTAAGACATTTTAATTTCTCAGGAGTAAACCTTTTGTTAAATCTCTGAAGCACTCAACTAGAACTGGAACTGATTTTATCATATGTTACCTATGAATCACAGATGAATTTGCTTTTCATATTAAGCTTTGAATTTTATAGTCCAGACTTAAAACTGGACAAAAGTGCTTACCAGATAAGAATGTGGTTCTACAGGAATTTGTATTCTCTCCATCCAGACTTCCTACCATATAATTGTTGATCATATCTACAAAGAGAGAAAAATCATGGTGATAAGAGATATTCTTTTCTCTGCAAATCTGTCTTTCCCACAGCACAAGACACCTACTCCAATTGTGCAACTTCAAGCGATCCTCAAATTGTTCTGGCCTCATGCACTTCCTGTGCATAATATTGATAGTAAGGTGACCTACTTCTGTCCCTTTAATATTTATTATTAATGATAGGAACATCACAAAATGTTATGGGCTTCATTGATCAAAATATTAAGTCATTTCTACTATAATTATTGAAGCATATTTCTTATGTCATACACAGAAAGAGGTCAAAGAAAAAGATGTAATTACTACCTTTGAACAGCCATATAATCAGCTGCAAGAGGCAAACATATATCTTAAAACATCACATGAGGCAGGATGCCTTAAAGTCTATAATTATTACAGCAGTAAAATAACTCATTTGGTACTTTACATTTTAAAAACATATTATTTGATCTTATTTGATTTTCATACCATTTACAAATGAACAATGCTTATTAAAAACAGGTGAAGGTAATGCAAATTTCAACTAGGGATTGAGAAAAGGGCAGGATTTGCTCAAGAAAGTCCTCTCAAGAGGAACTTGAAGAATAAGACATTTTTTAAATTGAGTAAATATTTGAACAAGTATAATAGGTAAGACACCTTAAAAATCCCCAAACTAGAGCCTCTGCCTTCTTACCAAAGGATGGCGTCTCTTGCTGTATGGTCAGTGATGACCTTGGGTTTTCTGTTCTAGGGAAAACTGCATTGATTATGGCCTAGAATGGTTTACTCAGCCTCATTCCTTGTCAAACGGTCAAGATACTAGAAACTTTTGCTCAATATATTAAGTAAGAATACATTGAAACCCATTACATGATTGTGGTCATCATCAGCATTCAGGACCCTAGCAAGCACAAACCTTGCTTTCAAGAATTACAAGGGTATAAAGTGAAATCTCAAAAATTACATTCTGCTAGAAATTTGTAAATACATGCTACTTTTCTTATGAAGAAAAATGGTGTTGATGTAGCTTGTATCATCAAGAATTTCATCTTCTGGTTCTGCTTCACTGAGAATGACAAGGTAATCTTGTGTGGTTCCTCCAAATTGGAAACTACTTCACATAATATTGACTGAAAATATCCCCTCTAGTTTGAAAATGTCTTCTTTCTTGAAGCCAATTTTTGCTTAATGGCTTTGTCATAGAAGGTAACCCTAACTGAAGGTTAACTGCACATAACCAAGTATTATGGTATACATGAAGCACACTGAATGGAGAATCAGATGTGAGGTCTGCCCCAAGCTGTGACATTAACTAGCCCTGAGATCTTTTTTTTTTTTTACTTTATTTTACTTTACAATACTGTATTGGTTTAGCCATACATTGACATCAATCCACCGTGGGTGTACGTGCTTTCCCAAACATGAACCCCCCTCCCACCTCCCTCCCCATAACATCTCTCTGGGTCATCACCATGCACCAGCCCCAAGCATGCTGTATCCTGCATCGGACATAGATTGGCAATTCGTTTTTTACATGATAGTATAAATGTTTCAATGCCATTCTCCCAAATCATCCCACCCTCTCCCTCTCCCTCTGAATCCAAAAGTCCGCTCTACACATCTGTGTCTCTTTTAGCCCTGAGATCTTGAAGCAAGTTATGCAAGCTCTCTGGTCCTCGGTTATGCCATATATCAAATAAAAGAATCTTTCTTGAAAAGAGTCTTCTTTTTTTTTTTTAAGAAAAATTTAACTAAAACCCTCATTTCTCTCTCACACACACACTTAAACATCACATATAAATACACCCGTTGCAGTTAGGTCTCATCTTTTTTCACAAAACCACCACAGAATAGTTTCTTTACTTTATCTTTTAGTACCATAGAAACATGGATCATTTTCCCAACTTCATCAAAATTTTGTGTAGTCAATACTGTTTCCTGGTCCGGTGGGAGCATGTTTAATCCATATTGCTCAGTATGCCATTGTTCCTGTTTGTCTAGAGTTCATAATAAAATTGCCCAGAATATCTATTTTTCTGTGAGTTTCACCATAAGGGAAACATCAGGTGAGAAGTAGAGGAGAGAGAGCAGGAACTAACAGCAACTCCTTGCAAACATAAATTTTGTTTACAACACATGAGGTACCCTCCGATTGCTTTAAAGCCATCATTGGAGCAGAAGTTCATGGTAAGGGACAACAGTAAGTTTACTGAAAGGCTGGGGGGAAGAAATTTAGCTTTTGATCTCAATTTTTTTTCGGATTGCTAACATCAAGAATCAACTTTTGAACTTTTAAGACATTTTTAGCTTGTCCTACAAGAACCAATAAAAGAAACTAAACCATTCCATGAATCATCTTTGTTGCTCTGTCCTAGCTATATGATTTTCTCTTTCTGCATTGTCCCCACTTTCCAGGAAGTATCTCCAGGGGCTATTGAAGGTAGATGAGTGAAGAGAGATTCCGAATTTTGATGGTGCTCTTTTACCCACCTGATGCTCCTGTAGCAAATGTGCCGCGAACTCTGAACTATGTTCTTGATGTGACCAAGTATCTATCTGACCCTACATGCTGAGAGGCTTCAGAGAGCTCTCACTGAGCAGACTCTTAACAAAATGGAAAGGGAACATTGCAATTACTTACTCAACGTTTTCAAGCTCTTTTAAAAATTAACCTATTTCTTAAACAGTATTATACTAAGAAGTAGGATATCAAAACCAGATAAAAGTGGAGGCACTCTGACTGAATTCAAGGGTGTTGGGAACCCTGATATCCATCCAATAGTCTGCTTCCCTACTGCTCCTTCTCCTCAGTTCCTTGTACTCATTTGCTGGATGAGAAGCCAGAGATACGTCTCCATCTATATAATAGAAAGACTGTGTAAACATATAGAGCATTATATTGATATATTATATCACACAGATGGAGAAGGAAATGGCAACCTACTCCAGTATCCTTGCCTGGGAAATCCTATGGACTGAGGGATCTGACAGGCTACAGTCCATAGGGTCGCAAAAAGCTGGACACTACTTAGTGACTAAACAACATAATATAGACCATATAAGATAGAAGCTTCCCTATTTACAGATTTTAAACTTCTCAATTTGTACTCAGATTAGCAAAGTTATGATGTGGAATAAAAATTCTTCCCCACTCTACCACCATCAAACGGGGGCTTGGGCAACTCTCTATGGCCATCATGTCCACAACCATTGTGTGTTGTTACTTTGAAGTGTTTTTATGAAAAGCGCTTACCCCATTTTGAAAGGTTAAAAGTAGTAAGAATGTTAAAAGTGCTAATAAGATGTATTTGATTATGAGACAAAATAGTTGTAAGATCATTTTTTTAAATATAAATTTATTTGTTTTAGTTGGAGGTTAATTACTTTACAATATTGTATTGTTTTGCCATACATTAACGTGAATCTGCCACAGGTATACACGTGTTTCCCATCCTGAACCCCCTCCCTCCTCCCTCCCCGTACCATCCCTCTGGGTCATCCCAGTGCACCAGCCCCAAGCATCCAGTATCATGCATCAAACCTGGATTGGCAATTCATTTCATATATGATATTATACATGTTTCAATGCCATTCTCCCAAATCATCCCACCCTCTCCCTCTCCCACAGAGTCCAAAAGACTGTTCTATACATCTGTGTCTCTTTTGCTGTCTTGCATACAGGGTTATCGTTACCATCTTTCTAAATTCCATATATATGCATTAGTATGCTGTATTGGTGTTTTTCTTTCTGACTTACTTCACTCTGTATAATAGGCTCCAGTTTCATCCACCTCACTAGAACTGATTTAAATGTATTCTTTTTAATAGCTGAGTAATATTCCACCGTGTATATGTACCACAGCTTTCTTATCCATTCATCTGCTGATGGACATCTAGGTTGCTTCTATGTCCTGGCTATTATAAACAATGCTGCGATGAACATTGGAGTACACATGTCTCTTTCAGTTCTGGTTTCCTTGGTGTGTATGCCCAGCAGTGGGATTGCTGGGTCATATGGCAGTTCTGTTTCCAGTTTTTTAAGGAATCTCCACACTGTTCTCCATAGTGGCTGTACTAGTTTGCATTCCCACCAACAGTGTAAGAGGGTTCCCTTTTCTCTACACCGTCTCCAGCATTTATTGCTTGTAGACTTTTGGATCGCAGCCATTCTGACTGGCATGAAATGGTACCTCATTGTGGTTTTGATTTGCATTTCTCTGATAATGAGTGATGTTGAGCATGTAAGATCATTTTTTAATTGTGACCAATTTTACAACACACATTGAGATCAAACATCAGAGAGTTCTGCTGTTTCTCACAGACGGCCTGACTCAAAAGGTGGGGAAGCCTGTGTCCTTGTGCTGATGCAGCTGAGCATCAGGAGACAAGGAGAAGCAACAGACCAAAGTGGGGGAACTTTGGAGTGTTGTGAGGCTACAAAACGGGAGATTTACCTCTGATGCCTGTTAACCATGTGATGATTCAAAAAGATGTTAGAAAATTCCAATAAAGAACTGAAAACTAATTCTTCACCAAAGTGTTGCTGTTGAAACTTCTGTCCCTAGCCACAGAGGGCCCTGTGGTTTCAAAGCACATGTGACTCTAAACAGAATCAAAGTGAGAGTTAAAGTAGTGATGGAGAGTACAGCCTCTGAGAAAATCCTCACGGTATTTGCAGGAAACATCAAGGGTGATCCCATCCCAGCAGACTTTTGATATAGAAAAATCGGTCTATTTGGGAAAAGGATAATATGCCTATTTTACCATTCCTGTTTCTGTTTAGTAAAAATGAAGGGACTGTAGGCATAAACTCACCTCAGTCACTTTGGACTTAGGACCAAAAGGACTGACGGACAGCGTTTTGGAGTCGAGTTCATTCATGTTAGGGGCTTCCCAGGTGGTGCTAGCGGTAAAGAATCTGCCTGCCAGTGTAGGAGACACAAATACGGGTTCGAGCCCCTGGGTTGGGAAGATCCCCTGGAGAAGGAATGCAACCCACTCCAGTATTGTTGCCTGGAAAATTCCACGGACAGAGGAACCTGGTGGGCTATAGTCCATAGGGCCATAAAAAGTCGGATACGACTGAGTGATAGAGAACCAGTTTGCTCCATATAATGAACAAATAAACTTCAGAGTAACACCAAAAACCCCCTTATCTTGACTCATTTGCTCTATCTGGAGGGCACTTTACTTAAATTTTTATTTTCCTTGGTAGATACAAATTATTTGACAGAATGAAGTCTAACCACAGTGGCCCTCGTTATTATACGAACTCTTTGAGTTATTTCCGAGTTCTGAGATTGTTTTGATTATTCCCCTAATTTAAAAGTACAACATAAAAATAAATTGTATTGTGTTTCAAGTCATAAAATCTATACTTATCTGCTAAATGTAGAAAATTCTTCCCGTAAAGCTAATTAACTAGATAAAAGGTCCATATCAGGCTTGAAGCAGTTCCTGTCTCTAAGGGCCTAACTCAGTAATTAATTATGTTTCTGCGAGTCTCTGAAAACACTTTTCCAGCTTCCTGGGTCTCTAGAAATGAAACATTTTGGGCATCATCCAAAATATCTTAATCTCTCAATCTGCTTAGAGTCCAGTCAAGTTCTGCAAGGAAAGAAGGATGTGTGAGTCCTTAACATCCTCATCATTTCATCAGTTATTCACCTCAGGGTTCAGATAACACCAACTGAATTTTTAATCAACCTCATTTTTTGAGATTTGTTAACATTCGAGTGACCATTCATTTGCAGTGAGTTTAGGGTATTGGCTTGGTTGAAATCAAAGCTATTAATAAAGCATGAGTTAAGCACTGAAAGTATAGAACAAATGAAGAGACGTGCTATTGTCTAATAAGCAACATCTTGGTCCCTGTTAAAGTTCCCCACATTAGGTAGAATGTGTGTGGACATGTCCTAGTGGCCAGGGCTCTTGAACAGCTGTGTATAATAATAAAATAATCACCTGTGTATTATACCATTATGTTAACTTCCTTCCTCTATTGAGGAAGATGCTTGGTCAATTCAAGATCTCTCATGCGACGTGACATTTTGTCAGCTAGAACCCTAGTTGTGTGTGAGCTGCTGAGGGCAGTACACTGAAAAAAAATGTACATGGACACAGGACCTAGAAGAAACTGGCATCCAAGAGGGAAGAGAAAAGTGAA
Organism: Capricornis sumatraensis; assembly: GCF_032405125.1. Lineage (NCBI taxonomy): Eukaryota > Metazoa > Chordata > Mammalia > Artiodactyla > Bovidae > Capricornis > Capricornis sumatraensis. The sequence goes on along the minus strand of NC_091073.1, from coordinate 38,509,939 downwards.
AATCACCTCCCCCACTGAATCATTCTGCCTAGCCCTTTACTCTGGGCTTTCCCCCAAATCCAGACCAGATGGTTTTTTTAAAGCTCCGCAGGGGAAAACAGACTATAAACATCTAAGCATAATCAAAAGACACACATAGATGACACCGATTCTTTATAAAGCCCACGTGTGCTCAGGAGTCCGCACTCCCAACTGTACAGTTGTGTTCACTGCCACAGTCTGAATACACTCACCCTTCTCTACAGGGTCTCCAGATTTGAAAAGCTTTCACATTATTCTTAAAGAAACAAGAGTCATATAATACTTCAAAAAACAACTAGTAGAGGATGGGGTAGATAATATCAGAAGAAATACAGCCTGTTGAAGATAGAAAGCTACCCTCCAAAGATTACTTGAAATGACATGTTCTTCCCTTTCCTTGGAATTCCATAGTGTCACCCTAACAAAGCTGAAGAGGGTTGGAATTTTTAATTACAGGCTCCCTTGCTATGTTTACCAAACAGCTAGTAGCCCTGAGGGTGGAATTAGGCTGTTTAAAGTCATGTTTTAATCTCCTTTGTAATTGCAATTTGATTGTGGGTGTAAATTACCTAGTAGGCTTGCCACCTTCAGTGCCAGCTACTTCCCAGAGTGCATAATTTTGAATTAAAAGGCTGATATCCATCCAAAAGTTTCCCAGAATGTTTCATGGGCTTGGTGAATTATGCATTAAACAGAATTCTTTAAAAAGAAGGCAAGAGGTTCCTTTGATGTCAGCTGGGGTTTTTCATCATATTATGGACTATTAATTTCTAGACTCTTTTAGAGGTACTTTCTTGAAATCTATGTTCAATTTAGGACTTATTACTGATCTTTCTCTAACCTTTATATTTTATTTTAACAGCATCATATATCACCCTGAATATGGCAGGTTCTGGGGGTGTTGGGATGGGGAGAGGAGGAAGAAATGGATAGTTTGCTGCAAAGACACCATCTGCTGGACAAAGTGTGGATACACTGTTAGGAATCTGCCTGCACATTAGGAAAATGATTTAGAAGCCTATAAGGACAGAACCAATTAGGGAGCTGAGATGTATATGGGAGCTCATCTGTGGGACTTCTCTAAGCTATATCCAGATGCTAGTGGCCTCATTTCATGATTTTTTTTTAACATCTCACAAGTTGTGTTGATGTGTTTGACTTTGAGCTGTGTTCCCTATTCAGCTGTAACATTATAGGATGTAATAAGCAAAACTGATCATAAGAAAATAAACAGGGACCTCCTTTATGCAAAAGGATATAAAGATAGTCAAGCTTCCACCATCATGGGCAAATGAAGATTCTGGGGAAATTATTTATGTTTTACACAATTCCATGTTTCTATTCTCTCTCTATTTCTGTACACAAAGCACTTTGAAATTTGTCAAGGGCTGTGCTTTTCTACATCTTATAAATTGGGTGAATATAGACTTTATCCTTCAACATAGGCCCTTTTGAGAGTGAAAAGGAATGCTGTGAACAACAGAACAGAGTGCATAAACTGGAACTGTCCTGGGCTAATTCAGGATAAAACATCCCTCCCATCATAGGTAACCCAGTCTCCTCACAACAGAAACCAACTCTCATTCTCTATCTACTACCAATTTACGTTAGAGAAGAAAACTTAAAAGTTTAAATGATCGGTGCCTTGAAAAGATTCCAGACTGGGGCAGTGAGAAAAACTTCAGTTTCCATCACTAATAGGTTCAGCATTGAAATTATTTGATTCTGTTTTGCATGCAAGAATTCATCCATGACTAAATATCATAGGAATGTCAGATAAAGTTTCACAAGTACCTAGAAGGGATTTATACTAAGCCACTTCCATTGTGTCTGACTCTTTGTGACCCTATAGACTACAGCCCAACAGGCTCCTCTGTTCCTGCGATTCTCCAGGCAACAATACTGGAGTAGGTTGCCATGCCCTCCTCCAGGGGATCTTCCTGATTCAGGCAGGGATCGAACCCATGTCTCCTACATCTCCTGCATTGGCAGGAGGGTTCTTTACCACAGCACCACCTGGGATTTAAGTCCCTTCTATTAATACCTGGGTGGATACACTGCCTTATGAATAAGGCAGCATTTGAAGTGAGCATTGAAAAAGATGCAGGATTTGGGGACTAGGCACTCCAACAAAGATAGAAGCTTTCAATAATAACCTGTGCAAATCAAGGGAAATATAGTGCTTCCCCATCACAGAGTTAACACTGCTTTTCCACATACATTTCTTAAAGCTTACTAAGTGTCAAGCACTCACTCTGACACACTGATGGGTGAAACGGACATCAGCTTCTCCCTAGAAGAATACACAGCCTGGCAAGCAGTAGTATTGAGCATCTGTATTTCAGAGGCCACTTCTGAATTAGAGCCAAGTTGGGAATCATCCGTGTGTTTAGACTGACAGGAAACAGATAAGATGACTTAGGGGGAAAATGCATAGGAAAAAGGAAAAGACACAGAACCAAACCCTGATGTACTCTGATATTTAGAAATAAGATGAAGAAATTCTCAAAGGAGCAACAACAACAAAACTAGCTGGTATGGTAACAATGAAACATATCTTATTCTTTCTCTCCAATTGGAGGATTTAGGTAGAGCTCAGAAGAAACAAAGCTTGCCACGGTGTAGATCAGATGTAGCTTTAAGCTTCCTCATTATCTAATAATAACACAATAATTTTTAAATTATGAACACCTTTCTCCAAGGAACCCTAAATGCTCTGTGTGTCCCTTCTAATGTATCTCCCTAGCACTGTAATTAAATTATAAAATTATACGTTATTGAAAATTAAGCAAAAACACCATTACCATCTATGCTATATTTGATTTTTGATTTCCTGTGGGGAAATGTGCAGTTCTACCTTTTCACTTTCAATGAGGTGAATCAAACCAGTGCTACACTTCCAATCTTATTTATGAATATAAAATTAACTCAAAATATAGCTCAGTCAGTCTCCCCAGCTCCCTCCTGTATGGTGTACTGTGTCACACTGTCCATCATTTTTTAATGAATCTTATTCAACGAGCTGTTCAGGGGCCTGCTTCTGATTGCCTTTTATGTTAATTTTTATAGGAAATGTAAAGTATAACTTAGGCTGGAGGTGAGTGTGAAGAACGACAAATACTTCCCATATTTCCTGAGCCTAGTCTCACTTTAGCTGTCATCTTGTTAGGCTTTGGAGTTCATTTATCCACTCAGTAAATATTTGATAAGCATCCAGTAGGTGTTAGGCCCTGTACCTGCACATGAAGGCTAGAAAGGTATCCGAATCCACCTTCAAGGAAGCTCGAATCTATTGGAGAACACACACGAGTGAAGAGGCGACTACAGTATGCGTAATAAGTCTACCCCACTTCGGACACAATTGATCTTTTGCTTTTTTATTCGTTCTTTTTTAAGAGTCTCTGGCTTCTATTACTTTTCACAACACAATTCTTCTATGACGTCCACGATTCCATACCCTCTTTATCTTTCCTCCTTCCCTCTGCAGCCCTTCTCTTTCAGTCTCCTTGGAAGGCTTCCTCTTCTCGCCCTGTGTCCAAGCTCTCAATGGTGGGACACCTAAAGACTCCATCCTCCTATTCCTCCCATGTGGTTACCTCCTCTAGTCCCTAACACTGGACATCATCCATGTAGTAATGACTCGCAAGTGGATTTTCTCCGTCCCTGCCCTCTCTGCTGGCATACAGAATTGTATATTTAATGGCTTCTTTGACATCTCATCTTGCATAGGCAAAAAAATCTTGTTTATCATATTCAACTCAAAGATCTTTATTTTTCACCTCTCCTTCCTGCACCAAAACAAAGACACACACACACACACACACACACACACAACCAATCCGTTACCAATTTTAGTCAATAGTACCATCATCTGCTTATTTAAATAAAACTTTATAATCAATCAAAGATTAACTCTGTTTTCTCATACCTAATGTTCAGTTCATGAGCACCGCTTCAAAAGATACTTCCTAAATCTGACCGCTTCTTACTGTCTGCACTCCTCTTCCAAGTCATCCATCTTTATCTCTTGATCCATGAAACAGGAGCTAAATGACTTTCCTGGTCTCCCTTCTGATGCTCTTAGAGTTCATTCTCCACATAGTAACCAGAGTGAGCTCTTCAAAATGTAAATCTAGTCAGAATATCCTCTGAACACTTTTCATTGATGATAGAATTAAATCTAAATACATTACCAAAGCCCATAAGCCCCTCCAGGATCCCAGCCTCTGCTTGCCACTCCAAATTCATATCTTGCACCACACTTTCTTCTTATTCTCTACACATGAACCCCACTGGCTTTCTTCTTGTCCACTGAGCACTTTAAGCATGTTCCAACTTAAGAAACTGTATTTCCTGCTCCTTCAGTCTAGTATATTCTCCCTCTAGAGCCTCAAGTGTCTCATTCCTTCTTGTCTTTAAGTTCAGCTCAGTTATTACTTCCCTGGAGAATCCTCCCAACCAGCATTACCTGTCATTCTCTATACCATTACCTTGCTTGACTTTTTGTCACAGCATTTACTGATCACAATTTGAAGTTACAGTATATATTTGTTTGTTTGTAATCCACTAGGGTCATCTGCATGGAGGCAAGGATTGTAGTCATATTGGTCACACGATTAGCCTTAGCATCTGCTACATGTTTGATAAATACATGAATCAACTGAGGTTAGAATCAAACACTTCGGGAATACAAAGGAGTCTTGCATATCCTAATTCGGTGGATGGAGGGAGTCAGCAAAAATAAACAAGTCTTCAGACATAAAGATTAGTAAAAAGAAGTCAGGTGAAGGAAATTGCTTGTGCAAAGGAACAAAGGCAAGAACATGGAACTTTCAGGGAATAGGAAGTGATTCAGTACTCACAGAGCACAGAGCTCTCGAAGGATTTTCTGGAGCAGAAGTGGTAGGTACACACACTGGGAAGAAGGATGTGCGGGAAGAGATAAGCATTTGATAAAGAAGTAAAAGGATCACACTGTCAAAGACATACAGTATCCTGTTGAGGAATCTGAAGTATTTTTCATGAAAGCATAAGCCCATTGGAAGATTTTAATCAAGAAGGAACCTAACAAATATGGTTTTAGGAAGATTGTTACTGCCACAGCATGATTGGGGTGGCCAAGTGGGGGCGGGGTTGGACCCAACTTAAATCTGGAAATTCATTTACTAGGCTGGAAAGTCTCCCTCTCTGGATGTCCGTAAGTATCAGTTCAGTTCAGTCGCTCAGTCATGTCCAACTCTTTGCGACCCCATGGACTATAACACACCAGGCTTCCCTGGCCATCACTAACTCCTGGAACCTCCTCAAACTCATGTCCATCCCATTGATGATGCCATCCAACCATCTCATTCTCTGTTGCCCCCTTCTCCTCATGCCTTCAATCTTTCCCAGCATCAGAGTCTTTTCAAATGACTCAGCTCTTCGCATCAGGTGGCCAAAGTATTGGAGTTTCAGCCTCAGCATCAGTTCTTCCAATGAATATTCAGGACTGATTTCCTTCAGAATGGACTGGTTGGATCTCCTTGCAGTCCAAGGGACTCTCAGGAGTCTTCTCCAACACCACAGTTCAAAAGCATCAATTCTTTGGCGCTTAGCTTTCTTTATAGTTCAACTCTCACATCCATATATGACTACTGGAAAAACCAGAGCTTTGACTAGATGGACCTTTGTTGGTAAAGTAATGTCTCTGCTTTTTAATATGCTATCTGCTACTGCTGCTGCTAAGTCACTTCAGTTGTGTCCGACTCTGTGCAACCCCATAGATGGCAGCCCACCAGGCTCCTCTGCCCCTGGGATTCTCCAGACAAAAATACTGGAGTGGGTTGCCATTTCCTTCTCCAATATGCTATCTAGGTTGGTCATAGCTTTTCTTCCAAGGAGCAAGCCTCTTTTAACTTCATGGCTGCAGTCACCATCTGCAGTGATTTTGGAGCTTTCAAAAATAAAGTCTCTCACTGTTTCCATTCCATACGTATAGTCTTTATGAACTGCTTTAGTATCTCGTATAGTAATGGAATCTGCCTCATGGACCTGAAGCTGCTGCTGCTAAGTCACTTCAGTTGTGTCCAACTCTGTGCGACCCCATAGACGGCAGCCCACCAGGCTCCCCCATCCCTGGGATTCTCGAGGCAAGAACACCGGAGTGGGTTGCCATTTCCTTCTCCAATGCACAAAAGTGAAGAGTGAAACTGAAGTCTACTAGAAGTCAAAAAATTAATGTGCATGAATCAGGAAAGATGGAAAGAATTCAGAGTCTTCTACAGTTTCTCAACCTCCCCCTTTACTTTAATTAATAAGATGCAATTTTTTTAATTGCTCACAATGAAAACTCACAAATAAGGTCTCAAAAGTTATTAAGCAATGAAATACTCAAAGCAACAACATTAAGTCTGTCCAGAAGACACTTCCACCAAAGCAACTATCTGGTATGCAGCCTTGAGCCAGAAAGGGAATTTAGATCTATTGAAGTAGACCATGCACTACACACACACACAGACACACACACACACACACACACACACACACACACAGCATGTCTCCATAGATGTTGTCTCACATTGCAGACGAGGGTATTCCTTCTAGCCTAGGTCACTCCTTTCCCTGGTGACAGCCTAAAAAATAAATTCCTTCTAAAATTACCCACTTACAGCACTATGAAAGTGTTTGCTTATTTTACCTAAAAGACCAGCCTTGATTGTCATTCCTAGTCACTCATCTAACAATTATTGAAATGCTTACTATGTGCCTCTTACTGTGCTAAATATTAAGGATGAATAAGACATGGTTTCTGCCTTCAAGACAACTAAATCAGTATGTGAAAATCACTAAGGTAGATGAACTCACTTACTATTTATGGAAGCACCATGAACAAACATATAAATAAGGCTGGGGAGACAAGACTCATGCTAAGGACAAACCATAGTTCAGAACACAGGTGCTGCTGTCATACAGGCCAGGGCTGGTTCTGAGATGTTCACCTACTAGTCTCATGACTCAGCTTCATTCACATTCACTTCTCTCACATGCAAATGTTCAATAAGGACCCACTTGACTTGGTTAAATTAAATGAGATGATATATGGAAAGCACAAGTGTAGCACTACTCAAGTAGATGCATACGTAGCAGTGTTCATAAATATAGCTTATAATTCCTCTCTTAGATGATTATAAGAAGGAACTTTTGAGAAGGTACTGCTGCTGCTGCTAAGTTGCTTCACTCATGTCCGACTCTGTGTAACCCCATAGACAGCAGCCCACCAGGCTCTCCTGTCCCTGGGACTCTCCAGGCAAGAACACTGGAGTGGGTTGCCATTTCCTTCTCCAATGCATGAAAGTGAAAAGTGAAAGTGAAGTCACTCAGTCATGTCCGACTCTTAGCGACCCCATGGATTGCAGCCCACCAGGCTCCTCCATCCATGGGATTTTCCAGGCAAGAGTACTGGAGTGGGTTGCCATTGCCTTCTCCATGAGAAGGTACTAAAGGGTATTTATTATCCAATAAGAGAAGGTGCATATACTGCCAAATGCCTCAATGGTCACAGAAACCTGCAGCCTTACTCACTTCCCAGCAGCACCTAAAATTCTAGAAACTAAATACAATTGGCAACCCACTCCAGTATCCGTGCCTGGGAAATCCCATGGACAGAGGACCCTGGCAGGCTACAGTCCCTGCAGCAACAAGAGTCAGATATGACAACCACCTCCATCTAACACAACAATTAATAAAAGAAGGTCTGACCCAGCAATGCTGTGTGAAGTGGATCGGCTTCTGGGACATGCACCTGCACACTTTGGACCATAAGCTTCTCTTCTGGGCACCACATCTCTCATCTTGTTGACCAGACCTCTGATGGGAACTGGGCTGTACAGTATCCCTCAGCCATCACAGTCACCCCCAAAACATCTGTCTCCAAGTTCATTGTTTTAAGACATATCTACCTGTAAGATATAGCCCTGCCAAGTCTGCTCCACCAGCTTCAACTACTTCACTAGAAAGAAGACTCCACTTTCTATGGCAGTTATCCCAGCCAGAGACACTTGATGCCATTTGCTGAATTCATTGGATGAAAATAAAAAAGAAAGCAATAGCCATCATTGTTTGCATGTCTTTATACATGTGTGTGGGAAGCAGTAAATCTAAGGGGAAAATAGCTTTTCATCTTTCCCCTTTATCCTGGCAACAAAATTTTTGAAAATTTCTTCTCTCTCAAATCATACATTATTAAGAGAGGCCTTGAAAAAAGAAAGGATTTTACATTCATTCCAATTGCTACCTTAATAATGTTCTTGCTTATTGCTTTTGCTTCAAATGAGTTATCATATACTACATTTAAGGACAATCATACACCCTAAAGCCAACCACAGAAATGCTCCAAGGACAATTTGGAACCTGTTTGAAGAAAAGTATTGAAAGCTGACCACTGTAGCAGCAGCAATCAGAGATGTAGGGGCCGAGTTGAAGTTAATACCAGGCTGCCCAGCAGGCCCGGGGTCACAAACACATCACAATGGCTATGATCAGCAACCAAAAAATGAACTCTCCTCCAAACTGCAATTTCTGCAGTGCAATTACTCAGAGGCATTTGATCCAAGATGCACCATGTTCTACCTCGTGAATGCCAAAATCACACATCATCGCTGCCTCCTTCCAAACCTGTCTGTCATTAGTTCTGAGTGGAAAGCACTCGCCACGATGAAAATAGTCAAAAACAAAATAGATTTAAAAACAACACACACAAACAACAAAACAAAACACACACACACACAAATCCCTTCCTACTCCACGCTCCACAGAAGGTGCTTTGAAGTCAAAATAAAATAGGATCTGCCAAGTTCTAGGAGAATGACAAAGACTCCCCACTATCCTTGAATATATTCTTCCCAGCCTTCCAAAATTCTCTGTTCCCAGATGATCATATTCGATCCCATTAAGACTGCAGACTTTTACAAAATGAACCGATTATCCAACTCTTGCAGTGATTTTAAATTTATACTCCAGTCTCTCTAACCAATAATCATGCCCTTGGGAGCAAGTTTTGATGTGGCTAATGTTTCTGGCTCATGACACATGGAAAGCATATAATTATTGTGGGAAAAAAAACTGGATACTCAAAATTCACACATCCAGTGCCAGTGCCTAGACACAGCTCTGAGTGAGGCTTGTCCTGCTGGGAGTAGACCAGACCTGCATTTAGGGCATGACAGGTGCACTAAAGAACCTGCCTGCCTATGCATGTAGATGTAAGAGACCCAGGTTTGGTCCCTGGGTCTGGAAGAATCCCTGGAGAAGGAAATGGCAACCCACTCCGGTATTCTTGCCTGGAGAATCCCATGGACAGAGGAGCCTGGAGGGCTGTAATCCATAGGGTCACATGATCCATAGGGTCACACAGTCGGACACACACTGAAGCAACTTAGCATGCAAAAGGTGCTCTCTGATTTCCATCAGGGTCTCAGCCCTGGTGCTTGCATGGAGAGGCGAGGAAGAATTACTTTATCTCAAAGTCATTATTCTAAAATAGATAACAGAAATTCATTAAAACCTTAAATTGGGCCTTCCCCAATTAACTCATCAGGTAGTATGTATTAAGTACCTTACACAAGCAGATAATCTACTTAACTTGCAAACATTTTTTAGTATTCAGATGAAAGCTTTGAAGTATTAACCCTAAATATATCAGGTTTCTTCAGAGTGTTATGACCATACTTATAGCATCATAATAATATACAGTGGGCTTCCCTGCTGGCTCAGTTGGTAAAAAAATCTTCCTGCAGTGCAGGAGGCCAGGTTCAATCCCTGGTTTGAGAAGATTCTCTGGAGGAGGAAATGGCAACCCATTCCAGTATCCCTGCCTCGGAAATCCTATGGGCAGAGGAGCCTGGCAGACTACAGTCCATGGAGTCGCAAGAGTTGGACACAACGTGGTGACTAAACCACCACCAATAATAGACTATAATAATATATAGTCTACCATGTATGTTTATAAGAATTTTATCAACTTATCATCTGATGCTTGGGGAGGTCCCTTGCTTTCTGCCTCGTATTATTCATTCTTTCTTTCTTCGTCTAGTTCCTTTATCCATTCCTCCAGCACAAAAATGGTAAATGCTAGCTACTAAGGTTGTAACAATTAATAAGACAAAATCCTTGCTATCAAACATGTTATAGGTTCTCCAAAAGAAAAGGACTGGGATAGGAAAGCAGAACCAGAGCAAACTTTCCGAAACAGAATTGCTTCCACCTTTCCAGGCTCTTCCCCCTTCAGCAGCACCCCCATGCCCATCTTCTGGCAAGAAATCCCTAGAAGTACAGAGAGACAAGGTCATGGGTTTTTCTTGCTCAGTTCCATAGCCAAAGTCATACCCTGAAGAAAAGGTCCAACATTTCTTCACTAGCTCTAGCTTTGTGTGTGTGTGTGTGTGTGTGTGTGTGTGTGTTGACATCCAAACCTAACAGAGGTATGCAGGCAAGGTCTAGGGTGTGGCGGGATGCAGTTATTTCATAAGCAATTTGCAAAATTGGAAACAAAGACAATATTACAGATAATATGCTCTATGGTAACAAGCTGAATGAAGAGGAAAGTTTTCTTAGCTATAAATAAACATATTATGTTCTAAACACTTAGGCGGTTTTAGTCTAATTTAGGTCAGTGAAGTCTGGAATCTAAAGAACTATGGTTCGTAGCTAGGGTTCCTGTAATGATTATTGGAACAGACCTAAGCCATTTAATGAAGACTCAGAGAACCAGCTGGCTGACAACATAGTGGCTGTACAATGGTAGACACTGATTCACTCTCTCATTCATTCATTTGTTAATTTAACAACCATTTTCCAACTACCTACCAGAGGACAGATGCTCTAATAATCAGAGAGTGATAGAACCTTTCAGTACACTATACACTATACTAAGCACTGTCAGTGTAATGGTCCCAGGAATTCTTTGGGTCACTGAAATACGAGTAAGTAACCAGTAAGTGATGAAACCCAGATTCCAATGTCGGCAGGCAGGCAGGCTCCAGTGAAAATTGATGCGTGACATAGTTCTGGGTCTCATGGGGCTCTCAGTCTAGACTGGGGTCCCAGAGCAAATAAACAATTTATTAACGATGAATCACTCTCTGCTACAGGTATACACGCGGGCTCTGGAACGCCAGAAGAGAGTTCATTTATGGTCAGGCATCATTGTTTACTTGCCTTCTCCACCAAAACACTTCCTTCAGTTACTTCCTCTCTCCTCGTTTTGAAAAGAAAATCAAATTTTGAAATCTTAAATTTTCTTCCTAAATAGTAGGATTATTTTTCCATCTCCCTTGGTATTTGTTGAGGTAGTTTCACCTGGCTTGAAAAAACTGTTTTTCAAGGGCCTATTCTGTATTAGTCATTATATGAGGGGTGGAAGTTCAAATACCCCACCAGGTATGGATTTGAACTGCAACTCCCATCAGCCATGGCTGTTTTTCAATAAAGGCCCAGGGTTATCTGGTCTTTCTGTGATTCAAGAGATGACAATAAATCTAAACTTTTCTCTCAGTATTTTAATAAAGCTAATTCAAGTGTTTTACAAATACTCTGGTGGCTCAGACAATGAAGAATCTGTCCTCAATGCAGGAGACCTGGGTTCGATCCCTGGGTCGGGAAGATCCCCTGGAGAATGGAATGGCAACCCACTCCAGTATTCTTCCCTGGAGAATTCCATGGACAGAGGAGTCTGGAGAACTACAGTCCATGGAGTTGCAAAGAGTCGGACATGACTGAGCAACTAACACTTTTACAAATGCAATAAAGGACAAATAAAACTATTTCTCAGGCTGATCTTAGCCTATGGATCCCAGATTACAATCTCAAAAGATAATAAAGTTGGCTTGTGCCACTGAGGGGCTCAAAACAAGGATAGTAATGGAAAATAGAGACAAAGATGATTTATACTAAGAGAAAGACGATGAATGCCGAAGAAAAGGAATGTTATACGTAGGCGTAGGCTCAGAGAGGAATTACACTTTCAACTGTGATTCAGCAAAGGGCAGCAAGTCAATGTGAGCAATTTCACAGGCATTTACAAGAAAGAGAGGGCATATGCAGCGCAGGGAAGGGGATGAGTTAAGCTGCAGGTGGGAAAGTGCAGGCTGCATCACGGGAAAGTGCAGGCTGCATCACAGCCAAGTGGAAGAGGATTGCTGGAGCTTCTTGTGCATTGTGAAGGGAGAAAGTGAAAGATACAAACAGTGAGATGGACTGGATTTTGCAGGACTGTGGAATTTAGCATGATACTTTATTCTGGAGGGTATAGTCCCAAGGATCACCAATACACAAGATGTTAGGCGTCCTTCAATGAAGTAAATGGAATAAAGTTTGGAAGTCCAAATCTTGGGGAAAGGCTGCATACCACATCAATCTCTGGATGATTCTCAAAACAGATTCACAAATTAGATGCTCTAAAAACTAAACCCTGTACAGTTAGGAACAAACTTTAAAGCAGTTACCTAGCTTCCACATACTGTAGGTGCTTTCAGAATATTAAGGTTGTATAGACAGATGGATAGACAGGAGTATGCTATATATTGTTGTTGTTGAGTCAGTAAGTCGTGTCCAATTCTTTTGCAACCCCATGGACCGTAGCCTGCCAGGCTGCTTTGTCCATGAGATTTCCCAGGCAAGAATCCTGGAGTGGGTAGCCATTCCCTTCTCCAGGGGATCTCCCCGACCCGAGGGCTGAACCCGCGTCTCCTACAATGGCAGGCAGACTCTTTACCATTGAACCACCAGGCTATAATAGGAGTGTGAACCAGTAAAATAAAGGGGGGCGGGGAGAGGAGAGAGACCGGATACAGAAAGTTACCTAGGAGGCTATTATAATAATCCATTGTAATAAAACAGTTTGGGATTGCTAGCACTCCCTGTGTGCCAGATATCCCATGAGGTGCTGTTCATATAAACATATTGTAATGAGAACTAAAGTTAGGGTAAGAGCAGTCCTCACTATTCACTTTCAGGAAAAAGTTGGATCAGCCAGTATTCACTGCTCCCCTCTCATCCTCTCAGCTTTTTCTATAATTTCTCCCTGTCCTTTTACTTCTAATACAAGTACTGCTGCTGCTAAGTCGCCTCAGTCTGTGTGACCCCATAGACGGCAGCCCACCAGGCTCCCCCATCCCTGGGATTCTCCAGGCAAGAACACTGGAGTGGGTTGCCATTTCCTTCTCCAATACAAGTACATGTGCCCTATAACTACAATTTGAAAGAAAACAAACATTAGACATTTGAATGCTGCCATTAAACCATTTTTCCACTCATTCCTCTTTTTACTGTTCCTTGAAGTAGGTCGTTAACAGTGCCAAATCCCTATTCTCCTTTTTCTCCTCCTGAGTTTTAGTACATAAGGATCAATAGCCAAGAGGAAACAAATTTCAATGTTTGTTTAAAAAAAATGAGCAAGGGCTTGGTCTCTTTCCCACCATTCTCGCCCTACAATACTGCTGTGATATTACAGGTAGGATATAAGGCAAAGGCCAGAAGTGGAAAAAAAGCTTTGGTTTCCTCCCTCTAAACAGCTGAATCTTTAGAGCAGATTCTAAGCCTACAAATCCAAACGTCTGTTTACATGAGGAGTGAATATCAGGACTTTATTCTCCCCATCTTCCAGGCAGGAAGAACAGAGAGCCTGGAGGAGGATCAGAGCTACTAGACAAATGTCAGCATGTCTGCATACTCTGCAGACTAGAGGTGCAAACATGGGCATGAAGATGGTCCAGGTCAGCCCTGAGAGGTTGGTGCCTCCATCAGTTGGCCATGGGAGGTAGAAGAGTACCTGCCTGTCTTTCTTAATCACTGTGATTCTAACAGGAAAAACGATCCATGAACATGAGACTCTGCCAATCACATCCACAGATTCTCTTCTGTGAAGGAGAAAGATAAGATGGAAAAAGAGGTAAAGTTAAGGAGCAGAAATCCCTCTTTCTTAGGCCAGAGGCCAAAACATGAAAGGCATTATTTTAGGAAAGCTGGACAAACCTTCTTTGCGCCAAATTCTTTCTCTACTGAGATATCGCATTCCATCATCAATAATGTATCCCTGATGATCTTTCACACTGTCCTCTAAGTATGATCTCTTTCACTGTGAACAGCCCTGAAAGGAGTAACCTAAACAGAATCTAGTACTTTGATGGGAATTACTTTTGCCTAGGGCTATGTGGAAAGCTGGGGTATTGGGAACAAGAAAGCATGCTGAGGAAAAAAGAAGATAAAAAGGAAGTCGATGAATCCCAAGAACAATTTGTGCCGCCTTCATTGTTACACATCTGCTCAGATGCTATCAGCAAATATGATCACGTTCCCACTGATTTCAAGGATGACTTTGGGTAAAGTCCTGATGTTAACAATGCCCAGTCCTCTGGTTTTGCAGCAAAAGCACCATCTGGGAAATGAGGGAATTTATGCAAGAAAATGATATATATATATATATATATGACTTTATAATAGATAAAATTAACTTGGTGATAGAATCCTAACATCTCTTAAGTAGAATGATTATATAAGTATGAGTGAGTGAGTGAAGTCGCTCATTCATGTCCGACTCTGCGACCCCATGGACTGTAGCCTACCAGGCTCCTCTGTCCATGGGATTTTCCAGGCAATAGTACTGGAGTGGATTGCCATTTCCTTCTCCAGGGGATCTTCCCAATCCAGGGATTGAACCTGGGTCTCCCGCATTGTAGACAGACGCTTTACCATCTGAGCCACCAGGGAAGTATAAGTATAAGTATATATATATATATGTGTATATATATAATGTTATATACATTATAGGTACTATGTCAGTATATATTGTCTAATTATATAATTGACATGTATGTGTGTGCTCAGTCATGTCCAGCTCTTCGTGACCCCATGGAATGTAGCCCACCAGATTCCTCTGTCCATGGAATTTTCCAGGCAAGAATACTGGAGTGGGTTGCCATTTCCTTCTCTGGGGGATCTTCCTGATCTGGTGATTGAACCCACATCTCTTGCATCTCTTGCATTGGCAGGCAGATTCTTTACCTCTGCGCCACCTGGGAAGCCCTATATAATTGATAATTACATACTAACATATTATATAATTATATAAGGGATATGATAGAGTTCTATCAGTAAGTTAATGTAACACAATTGGAGGAAGAGCGGAAGACTCATCTGATTCAAAACGATTCCTGAGGTTGATTAATTTCTAGGAATATTTTCTAAGAAGGAACAAAATAAATAGATTTATGATACCCTTTGCACTCTTATTTTTAGAATAATTCAAAATAGATTTTGTGCACAAATTGGGGTGAAAATGTAAAGCAATTACTTTCAATTTTGTCACCTTAGTTATTTCCAGCAGAACAGAAATCCTTTTGGGAAGATGCAGGTTTGGAATTTTTAACAGAGTGTGAAAGCGCCTGATGCTCTGACAAGGTCACTTAACATACAGGAGTTCATTGATGCAGTCCCTCTCAGTGAAGACCTGCTACGCTACAGTCATTTAGCAAAAACATGACAATGTAACAGCAGACCCACATACTGGGAGGAGAAGCAATTTATTTCCCCTGTATTCTCTTTGCACCACACCATACAGAGTGTCAAACGCATGTCCGGGCATGCATAAGGCAGGAGACTAGAAATTAATTTGCTTCCCTCATAGAAACCGCAGTCACCGCATGCTAAGCCGCCCTGCCTATCTGTGGATGTTCATCCATGAATGCTGAATAAGATTTCTGCTGTTTGGCTTTTCATATGAAATGGTATACTGTTTGCTTAAAAAGGGAAACTCATTTTATCAAGTATTCTTGCAACCATGATTATGTTCAGAATACTAGCTTTGCTACTATATTTTACATAAGTTTTCTTTTTTTTACCAGTTTTCACTGCTGACTTACTATCACCTCTCTGAAAGGGATTTTCTCAGTTTTCAACATCACATTTCACTCTCGTGCAGCATTTAGAATTGGAGCCCAGAAGGCCAAGTGACTGAAGGGCAGGACAATGGGAAACAGATGCCTTCTTTTTTTTTCTTTCTTAACAAAGTGATGGACATGTGTTTGTATCCAACTTTGTTTTGGGGAAGCATTTTTTTAAATCTGTGTGATTAAATTATTTAATTCATGTGGGGTAGTCACCTTTAAAAGCATGAGGACAGATTAAATTTATCCTCAGAATTCACAATTTTTTTTTTCATAAAATTGAACACCTCTGGTGAGTGTTGGAAAGTCACAGTGTTCTTGGGTGCTTAGATTTGTGCCAGAGATGTCACATTAAAAATGAAGAAAATTCCCACAGAGCCCCCACTGCTTGTTCTCCCCGACAGCTCTTCTCACTGTGATCTGCTCTAAAAGGGTCCCTGACACCCACCCCTGTGACACACAAGAGACTGCTGCCCTCCTACAAGGTGATTGACAGCCAGGAGACACCCAGCTGGGCTGACTGGTTTTTCCAAAATGGATAAAAGGAAAATCACAGAGATCTGTATGAAATGGGGTCTGCGGTAGAGGTGAGAGGATGTGGAGAGGGGACTGGGGGCAGGAAAGCTGTTGACGAATGTGAAAAGGCAAGGACTTTGAAGAACACTGAAAGGACTTTGTAAGCTGGAAATGACTGAAGGAAGGAAAAGGACTAGATAATTATAACACCCATTTTACAACACCAATAAAGAATTCCTCTGGAATGGATGTTTTCAATTTTTAAAGAGGTTTAAGATTATTAAACTATTTCTAAAACTCTAAACAGGTATTACCTTAGACCAGGATATCTCAGTCTGGGCACTGATGAAAGTTAGGGCTGGGAAATTATTTGTTGTGAGTTTGTGATCAGTGCCTTATGGACTGGTTAGTAGCACCCCAGGCTTCTCTCCACTAGATGCCAGTAGTAGCCACCAGCCTGAGGCATAACAACCAAAATATCTCCAGACATTGTCAAATATTTTCTGGGAGGAAATATTACTCCTGGCTGAGAACCACTGGCTGTTAACCATGGCTGTGTAATAATACAGTAAACTGGTAGACTCTGGGAGTTGGCGATGGACAGGGAGGCCTGGCATGCTGCAATTCATGGGGTCGCAAAGAGTCGGACACGACTGAGCGACTGAAATGAACTGAAACTATCAAAATACAAGTGCAGGCCCATTTCCTAAGACTGATGTTTAATCGGTCTCTGGTATGTGTTTGAAGTTCCTAGAATGATGATATTTGACCTACTAAGTCTAATCATCAGTTTAGGAAACAATCAGTGAATGCATACGGCATGCCAAGCATTGCCTTGGATGATGAGAGAGCAAAGATGAATGAGAGGCTAATGACCTAGTGAAGAGATGGACACACAGTGGAAACATTTCCGAGATGTACTCGATTTTCTTAATGTTAAATGTACAGGACACTGTACCAACACAGAGGAAGAACTGGTAGCCTGATGGCACAACATTTGAGATGTCACTCCATTTCCATCAGAACTGCTAAAATTCAAAAGCAGCAACATTCAGGAAGTAGAGCAACCAGAACTCACATACATAGTAGTTTTACTACTGTCAACATGTACATATATACACTGTACACACATACACACATCAGAAGTGCACACATGTATTGGAAAGTTCACAGCATCACGCAGGAGATGCTCTCAGTGTCTCCCCCAAATTCCCTTAGCACTCACTGTTCTCATACATGTCAGTCAGTTCAGTTCAGTTCAGTCGCTCAGTCGTGTCCGACTCTTTGCAACCCCATGAATTGCAGCATGCCAGGCTTCCCTGTCCATCACCAACTCCTGGAGCTCACTCAAACTCACATCCATCAGTTCTGTGATGCCATTTAGCCATCTCATCCTCTGTCATCCCCTTTTCCTCCTTCTCCCAATCCCTCCCAGCATCAGAGTCTTTTCCAATGAGTCAACTCTTCGCATGAGGTGGCCAAAGTACTGGAGTTTCAGCTTTAGCATCATTCCTTCCAAAGAACACCCAGGGCTGATCTCCGTCAGAATGGACTGGTTGGATCTCCTTGCAGTCCAAGGGACTCTCAAGAGTCTTCTCCAACACCACAGTTCAAATGCATCAATTCTTCAGTGCTCAGCTTTCTTCACAGTCCAACTCTCACATCCAAACATGACCACTGGAAAAACCATAGCCTTGACTAGATGGACCTTTGTTGGCAAAGTAATGTCTCTGCTTTTCAATATGCTACCTAGCGTGGTCATAACTTTTCTTCCAAGGAGTAAGCGTCTTTTAATTTCACGGCTGCAGTCACCATCTGCCGTCAAGGGCTTCCTGATAGACGCATCAGTGACCCTCTGCCAGGGAGCTTTCTCTGGCCACAGAGCCATGCTCTGTCTGTATCTAGAGCAGCTGAAGGGGCCTGGGCCAGCCATTAACCAATGACAAACAAGAGCTGTCCCATCCCAGCTAGTGAGTAGCTTTGGTATTCTGTTCCAACACCCATTCTGTAAAGACCCCAGGGAGAATGAGACCCATGGCTCTCATGCACACAGTCTTGTTTTGGATTCATTCCTGTGTATGTCTTATTTCTCCATTTCCCTGTCAACTCTCAAATCAACTATTTGAACCCAAATCTAGTCTTAAGGTTTACTGCTGGGATAAACCAGCTAAAGACATAGCATGATTCATATAAGCTGAAGACTTTAAAAAGAAGGGGGAAAAGGCATAACCATCAACAGCAGCCTGGCTAAGTAAATTGTGGCACAGCCATATAATAAAATATGAGGCATCAATAAAAGTAAGCCAACTATAGCTTCTTAATGTTACTTGAATGAATCTCACCAAACTTAATTTTGAGCAAAAGAGATTAGAATTAACATAACCCATAATTTATTACTATATTCATATCACACATAATATCAGGCAATCATTGTTCATGGTACTTAAAGATGATCATGGTACCTTTGGGAAGAAGCAAGGGTAGACAGGGATAGGAACAAGAGTACTGGCAATGTTCCATTTCCTAACATCCATAACATTACATAGGAGTATTCACTTTGTGGTAATCCTTATTTTTACCCCTTTTCTGTATATGTATTTCAATTAAAAGTTCTTAAAAATTTCATCATAGGGCATGTGAGAAAAGCAATAGATTGTGTAATGGAGATCAGGACTTGGGGAAGAGAGGGTAGAAAAAGATGTGGTAGTTATATTAGCTCAGGTTAAAAATGGCCCCTAACCAAG
Organism: Capricornis sumatraensis; assembly: GCF_032405125.1. Classification (NCBI taxonomy): domain Eukaryota; kingdom Metazoa; phylum Chordata; class Mammalia; order Artiodactyla; family Bovidae; genus Capricornis; species Capricornis sumatraensis. The sequence goes on along the minus strand of NC_091073.1, from coordinate 38,490,741 downwards.
ATTCAGGGGCCACCATGAACCTTCCAGCTAAAACCAAAAAAAAAAAAACAAACAAACAAGCAAAAGCAGACCCTGAGCCTTTCCCCTGAATTGGGGCTCATTAATTTCCACTCACTGCTATTTTCTCTGTGCCTTGCCTCCACACTCTTCATTCTTAGTCTAGGAAAACATTGTTCCTTTCTGAGCCTCCACCAGTGCTGAAAATTTCAGCCATAAGATGTAGATTCTAGATAGGGAAACAGGAAAATGTGTAATGAGACCTCAGACGTGTTAGCTGCGCTAACTTCTCAGGAGAACTGGAAAGGTCTTTATACTGTCTTAACACTAAAAAAATGCAATGTTCTTTCAATAGCTTTTCTAGAACACTCACTTTCCCTTGCACCTGAGGAACTTAGCCAGTATTTTTCCAGTATGAGACAGCACTTCAGACATCTAGATGGTGCTGAGCCTCAGCAACCACTATCAGGTGATAAATAACCATGGGAATGCATCGGCAATTGTGTTCCTAATCAGTAGATAAATTAATTACACGTAGCGAAGAGTTCATTTTTATTCTTTCCTGTCTTCCTGCTGCATGATGTTTGTAAGGATTCTGTTGGCTCCAGCCAGAGGATTTTGATTTCTTCACCTCTTGACCCCTAATAAGGTCTTTCAAGGGAAAAGCCATTTTCTGTCTTCTCACCTCGGTCTTTATTCCAATCCATCAAAATAGTTCACGGAAATTTCAGTGATGGCCTGGTTGTAAAATTGGAGCCATGTTGCTGCTGGTAGATCTTGCAATCTTTATTAGCATTTATGGACGTGAACCCAGGCAGTGGCAGTTATATTCCCATTATTAACAGCCTGTTAAGAGCCACATTACTGTCTTACCTTCATTGGACTTCTGTCTGAGAAGAAAAACTAAATAACTGACTTAATTTCCTCCTGCCATTGACCTGTGGTATTTGTAAGGTATCGACCTGCCTCATCTCTATGAAATGGACCCTAGAAGGGCAGGTCACCTTGGTATGAAACTTCCCGAATAAGTCCATTTGAAACTGGGATCAGAACTAACTGGATAATGAGCTAAACTGAGAAGTTAGTATGCCTGATTCGAGGCCAGATCAGGTTTCCTCTGAAACATGAAGACCTGATTTTGAGACACTAGCGCAGTGAAGTAGATTTTGGAGAAAGATTCTTAGTCTTTGTGGAAAAACAAAAACAAAACTCCACTATCTTTCCAATTCTTCCCAAAACCCTTTAGTTTTTCTCATGCTGTTACCACAACAGAGGTGATTTATCTTTCCATTGTGAATGATGCTTAGTTCCCTTGGGGAAATTCAACTCGAGAAATAGGAAACTCACTCTAAAGAACAGTACAGCTCATCTCCAGAGAACCATACTTCCGGATCTCTGGACTTGAACTATTTCCCAGGTGAGTCGTTTGACTTAGAAGCAACTCCGAGTGCATCAGGAAGGTGACAGGATCGATACTTGCACGCTGCTCTGTCACTTGAAGTCACTCCAGCAACACCTGAGAAAGAGCTAGGTTTTCCTATCCGCCTCCTCACTATCCAAGTCAGTCGTGTTTGGATCAGCATTCAGGTGCAGGAAGATTCTCCCTTGTGGAATATTTGACAGATACAGTTTACCTTTTTCTTCTAGGTTCCCCTTTCATTCTTTTTCCTTCTAGTATAGACCTAGCAAGGGCTTCCCAAGGGGTGCAGTGGTAAAGAATCCACCTGCTATTGCAGGCGACTCAAGAGATCCGAGTTCAATCTTAGGGTTGGGAAGATCCCCTAGAGGAGGAAATGGCAACCCACTCCAGTATTCTTGCCTGGAGAACCCCGTGGACAGAGGAGCCTGGCAGGCTACAGTCCATGGGGTTCTCCAGGCAAGACTCTCTCAGATCTCAAAGAGTCGGACATGACTGAGGGACTAACATACACACAGACACGGTAGCTCTTTATTCCAAACTACAGATCAGAGCACTTCTGCTGACTATGGGTTTGTTACATATTTAATGAGGCAGACTAAATAAGAGGAAAATTTATATGAAAAAATTCCACCAAATGACTGTTTACCACCCACTTACCAAGCACTTGTGATAATATTTGCAGCAGTATCATTTTCCTTATTTATTTACTTTGCAAGCTGTTCTGCCTGACCCGGCCCAATTATTCATTATACTTTTTATCTTAATAATTTATTTTTATAAAAATAATACATGTACATATTTTTCACATGACTTTGACAAAGCTCATAAGAAAGAGCAATAGTTTCTTGTCACCCTTTCCCAAGTCAGTTTGTCCAATAATTTGACTCTCTTGATACTGTCCTCCTTCTATTTTCTCTTTCTTTCTAAAATATCTGATTGAATGCTGAAATTCCATAGAATCTTCTCAAATCTTTGGTTTTTTTCTACTTTCCTTCTGAGCATTTTGGCCAAACTTTGAGAATTCTCTCAAATTTAACTTTTAATCCTTATACTGAATTTCTATTTTCTGCTCTCAATTCCAAAAGTTCATTCTTGCTCCCTGAATGTTCCTTTTTAAGAATAGACTGTAGCTGTTTCCTAGATGCAGCCTCTTTCCTTATCTCTCTGAGTTCATTGTTATTATAAAGTTTTCATCTTTTGCTCCTTGCATTGTCTCTATTGATGCCAAATTTCCTTTTCTGGTTGTTTGTCTTTCTCTTTCAGGTTGGAAGTTTACTCAAATATCTGGTGTTCCTTGATTGTTAATGTATATTTTCCTTTTTTATTATTGTATTTTGAATAGGTATTATAATATGCTTCAAAATGCAAAAATATAAATATAAAAGAATTCAGTAAAAATTTCCCACCCATCTTTGCCATGCATCTGCCCACTTCCCATCTCTTGCCATAGGTAACCACTATCCTTGGGCATCCTCCCAGAGCCTTTATGCACAAGAGCTGTTGAAGCCACATTTCCCAGCCATTCTTGAAGTTGAGTGTGACCCTGTAACTAATTTCTAGTCAATAAATGTGAACAGAAACACGCGCCACTTCCAGGTTTATACTTTAGGAGGCAGGTGCAACTGCTTCATACTCTTTTTCTCCTTCCGCTGGGTGGATGCTGATGGGAAGGAGACCCTAGGAATTGGTACAGCTTCAAGATGTAACGGACCCGAGTTCCTGAATCAGCGTGTGTAGGAGAGATACCCATGGACCAAGACCTTAGCCTGCTGCGTGAAGGAGACATAAACTTCCATTGTATTTGAACCCTTAAATAATCTGGGTCTATTCATCCACACAGGCAAGCCTACTCTAACTAATTAAATTTGTCTACACATCACAGAGACATCAGCCACATTCTCTACATTTAAGGAAAGAGTAAAAGTCAGCAGTGTGAAATAGTAGGCACAGAGTCAACCAGAGAAGGTGGCATAAAAACGGCAGCAGATGTTGGCAAGAGACATGATGAGCAGCAGCTGGAAGAGCGGAAGCAGACACGCCTAGACAGCTGCTGCTCTTCAGTTCAGTTCGGTTCAGTCGCCCAGTCGTGTCCGACTCTTTGCGACCCCATGAATCGCAGCACGCCAGGCCTCCCTGTCCATCACCAGCTCCTGGAGTTCACCCAAACTCATGTCCATCGAGTTGGTGGTGCCATCCAGCCATCTCATCCTCTGTCGTCCCCTTTTCTTCCTGCCCCCAATCCCTCCCAGCATCAGAGTCTTTTCCAATGAGTCAACTCTTCACATGAGGTGGCCAAAGTACTGGAGCTTCAGCTTCAGCATCATTCCTTCCAAAGAAATCCCCGGGGTGATCTCCTTCAGAATGGATTGGTTGGATCTCCTTGCAGTCCAAGGGACTCTCAAGAGTCTTCTCCAACACCACAGTTCAAAAGCATCAATTCTTCGGCAGTCAGCCTTCTTCACAGTCCAACTCTCACATCCATAGATGCTTGCAAATATGTAGTCAGAATCATTATCCTCCAAAATATGAAAATACTACAGTTGAAGGATTATGGATGAGTGTTTTTTTTTCCATCTGAATCATCTAAACTGTTTAAAAGAAAAATACCATCCATTTATGGTGAAAATATTTTTTCTTGACTTTGAAGGAGAAAAAGAAATCTTCCTTTTAATTATATGCTTCCATGAAAATATTTAATTTCTATGCATTCAATAAATAATACAGATATGATTCAAAGTTTTGTCCATTCCTATTTGGAGTTTTTCAAGAAATGAATATTTATATACCACATAGATTATGACTGCATGTTTGCCATTCCCCAGTTCCCCAGTTCCCCAGTTACATAATCAGCTCCTTTGAAGGCAGACACTATATTGTACTCGAGGATTGTCACTGGCACTTGGCACATAGGAGGCACTCAGGAATGTTAAGTGAATGAATTTATGAATGCTTGAGTATTCCAGCAGCTTTTAATATGTAAATTCAATGGTAATTGATAAATTATCTCAGCCTTGGAATCTTATTCCCTGTTATTTCAGTTTTGCTAAGTGTATGATATAAAGTCATTGACTGATCATACTTAAGACACCTAAACAGTGTTCTTTTCTTTTTCTTTTACTTACACATCACAGCTCCATTCATCGCAAATAAAGGTGTAGATAGCATTGTCAAGTTTGACACTTTTGGAGATGGCATGGGACGATACAACGTGTTCAACTTCCAGTATGTGGGTGGCAAGTATTCCTACCTGAAGGTTGGTCATTGGTCAGAAACCTTATCACTAGATGTTGACTCTATCCACTGGTCCCGGAACTCAATGCCCACTTCCCAGTGCAGCGACCCTTGTGCACCCAATGAAATGAAGAATATGCAACCAGGGGATGTCTGCTGCTGGATCTGCATCCCCTGCGAGCCCTACGAATACCTGGCTGATGAGTTTACCTGTATGGATTGCGGCCTTGGGCAGTGGCCCACTGCAGACCTATCTGGCTGCTTTGACCTTCCTGAGGACTACATCAAGTGGGAAGATGCCTGGGCCATTGGTCCAGTCACCATCGCCTGCCTGGGTTTTATGTGCACATGCGTAGTTGTGACTGTTTTTATCAAGCACAACAACACACCCTTGGTCAAAGCATCAGGCCGGGAGCTCTGCTACATCCTGTTGTTTGGGGTGGGCCTGTCCTATTGCATGACGTTCTTCTTCATTTCCAAGCCGTCACCAGTCATCTGCGCGTTGCGTCGACTGGGGCTGGGGACCTCCTTCGCTGTCTGTTACTCAGCCCTGCTGACCAAGACAAACTGCATTGCCCGCATCTTCGATGGGGTAAAGAATGGCGCTCAGAGGCCAAAATTCATCAGCCCGAGTTCTCAGGTTTTCATCTGCCTGGGTCTGATACTGGTGCAGATTGTGGTCGTGTCTGTGTGGCTCATCCTGGAGGCTCCAGGCACCAGGCGGCACACCCTTCCAGAGAAGCGGGAAACAGTCATCCTAAAATGCAACGTCAAAGATTCCAGCATGTTGATCTCACTTACCTACGACGTAGTCCTGGTCATCTTGTGCACTGTGTATGCCTTCAAAACGCGGAAGTGCCCAGAAAATTTCAACGAGGCCAAGTTCATTGGTTTTACCATGTACACCACGTGCATCATCTGGTTGGCCTTCCTCCCTATATTTTATGTGACATCAAGTGACTACAGAGTAAGTCTTGGAATGGTTTCTCCTTTTCCTTCTTCCTGTATCCTTCTACTGTTTTGTTATGTAGAATTTACAATAGACTCTCTTTATCTCAGCAATCAGGTAGCTAAATAACAAATGCTATGGTGAACTGCCATGTTGCATATGGAAATTAATTCACTGTGTTTTAAAAGCAGTTAATTTGTGCTTACTATGTGGAAAACATTGTGCTAGGCACAGAGAGGAAGATACATGTATACAGCATGGTCATTCAAACAATTTATAATCTGGTGGGAGAAAAGTATAATACACACACACCTTTAAAACTTTTAATTAAATTTAGAAAATGAATGACGAGCGAATAAGACTTACACCACTAGAAATCTAATGAGAATACTTTAAATTAGACACAAGAGGCCCGGGCTACCATCGATCGATCTGTAAGTTAAAACAGACTTGCAATATTAAGCCAGGATCACTTTAAAGACCTAAAAACTCTCACTTGAGTTTCAGATAAGCATCATTATTACTCTAAAATGGGTTAAAATACAGTGTTTACTTATTGTACTTTTCCTAAACTTTAGTTCCTGTAGGCATGGTATATATATGTAAAACTTGAATTAGTTAAAATTTTTACTGTCTATATTCAGGCAATCAGTGATATGTAGTTCAAAGTTCTGGGCGTCAATATAATTATCATCTTTTCTAAAAGAAACTGATTCATCATTCCATCAAAACTTCTCAAATTGTTGAAGTGATCCATCAGTTGCTCTTGCATTTAAAATTGTAATTTTAGTATCTTCCAATGAGTGAGTATGAGTGAGTATAGGAATTTTTCCCTCTTAAAGCAGTCGGTTTTTATTTTCTATATTTCTTAAGTTATCATAAAGTTTTCCAGAGGCATTATGGTTTCCTTGTTACACTGTGATTTCACCAAATAAAGTGCCTCTGTAGGTTAGAATAGTCTCCAAAACTTTTGTTTATCAGCAGTTCCTGTGTTGCCAAGCTCTTGAATATCGCAGCTCAAAAATAAGACAAAGCTATTTACAGCAACAGATCAAGAGACCGGCAAAGCTTAGTGTGTCTAGTCTATTAAATTATCCACCAGCATATGACTCAAAGCTCTGGACGACCACAAAGGAAGAACAAGAAAAATGAAGACTATATACTCAGTGTTGGGGTGACCGTCAGGCTTTCTGAGACTATCTATAAACATTTTTGAAAATCTGTCAAAGGAAAAAACATCAGAACCAAATCAGAGGTCAGAACTAAAATCAAAGGCCAGATTATATGCACCACAAGTTTTGAGTGTGGGGATTAAATGGAGAACTACAGTTCATGTATTTTAATACCCCCAATTCTATCTTTTATTTTTCAGTACACATCACCCTCTTAAAGACCTGTAAGGATTTTTTTTCCAGTTCTTAGGTAGCCATCTTTAGTAGATAGGACTACTAGTATTGGGACTGCAAAATGGTTATTCCACTGTTAATTATTTCAGCCTCAACATATGATTTGAAACTGTTCTTTCTCAGAAAAGCCAATTTTAAAAAATAGCAGAAAATACTACTTAGAATGAAATTTAATTTCATTGAATGAACTAGCATTTATTTCTAAAAATGACTTCCCCCCCTTTAACATGATAGCAGTATCATGATTAAATGAAATTAGCTGAAGCCCCAAAGTTTCACCACATGACAGGTTACTAGAGAAATGCAGCAGAGAGTGTGAAATGCAGTGAAGTTGAGTGTTTGAGGTGTGTGCTAATTAAGGCAACAAAGCATACAGAGATCATCTGGGGTCTCACTTATCCTTGCAATAATGCCAACCCTAAGTTTACAAGAGAACTGAGAAGGTACACCAGAGCCTCCAACACAGTGGTTCTCATTTCAACTGCACATTGAATCAACTGGGTAGCTTTGAAAAGCTACTGATACCTGGGGCAGAGCCCCAGAAATTCTGATTTAATTGGCCTGATCTGTGGCCTGAACTTCAGGATTTGTCAAAGCTCCCCAAGTGACTCTCACTTACAGCCACGATTAAAAATCACTGCTCTAATGAATCACATGCTCTTCTCATCTCATAGATAGCTTTAGTGTGGCCTGCATTGTTCTGAAATTCTTTGAAATATCTGTCACAGTTAGAAAACTGAGAAATTTTATATAGCTATCCAGATTCTTGGCTCCTCTTAACAAAGTGAAACATGTGAACCCTAATTCCTACATGCAACAATTAGCTGGTTGAGTAGTGTTCATGTATCTAGACAGAACTCTCACTCCTATTGCCCACAATGCCCACCAACCCCTGAATTCTTACACTTGGTTTCCTTCATGTATGAAGTATTTGAACTCGGGCCCCTTGTTTTAGACTGAGATTTTAAATTTCTCAGAGGTAAACCATGTGGCTCAGATAGAATCAGCAGCACTAGAAAAGTACCCATTAATCTAAGAACCGGCATTAGAAATCTGGACATCAGTCAACAAGGCTTATGACTCAGTACTTTGCCACCCACTGGGAGTTACGCATAAATATAAAGTACCATTCCAGTCTTCAAAAAGCTTATACTCCAGTTGGGAAAAAATAACAAGAATGAATGTATCCAAGACTAATGCAGAATAGTTTATAATTAAATTACTGATACAAACTCTTAAATGCCTATTTGTTTCAAAAAAAGAGTTCGATCAGTAAGAGCTTGGTCTTTCCAGGAATACTCCTGCTGAAAAAGGTGAGATTTCACCCTGGACCTTCGTTGGAAAGTGCAATTAAGGTAGTTAGAGAATATAAGGCTTACAGGGAATATTCTTGAAGCAAAATAGAAATGAACCAAGAAAATATGGTAATATTGGTTGTTCTCAAATGGAAGGTAAGGTAAGAAACTCACGGGAACTGGCAATTTGGTCAGATTATACCAGGTAAAAGAATTCATTTAAATAATGTTTAAGGGCTTTGAGGTCTTGTGATTTTTTTTTTTTAAATTTTTTCTTGTTTTCTTTTGGTTGGTTGTTCACTTGGGCAAAAAAGTAACATAATTAAGGTAAGAGGGAAAGAAAGGAACTGACTCTACCTGTTCGACCTCCAAGACCTTACTCTGCTAAATGCTTTGCATACTTGAGCTCACTCATTCTCATTAGCACCCTGGAAAGCAAATTTCATTATCCATTGGAAAGATGAGTAAACAGACTCAGAGGATAATTAACGTCCCAGGTGGCACAGTTAAGAAATAGTAGGACAAGATTTTTGGATCCAAATCCGTGCCTTTCATGCTATACCACAAACTTATCTGTTCTTAATAGGAGGAATACACTTGTAGGAGTAAAGCCAAAACAAGCAAGGCTAATTGATGCTATAAGAGGCATCAAGACAAAGCAAGCAAAAACTTGGGTAAGAATCCAAAACTGTGAAGAATCTTAGAGGCATACCCAGACCATCTCCTTTATTGCAACATAACCGTCCTGGATAGTGTAAAGAAACAAACACTGAGCCATCAGGGATTCAATACATAGTGTACATGGTGTAAATAAAAAATTAGGCCATGTTTGGGTGGAAAGTTTTCCATAAAAAATTAAAATGGTAATTACTAAGTATTTTGTTCAGTCATGTTTTCCAAAAGTATTTGAGCCTTTATCATGGGCCTTGGAGATGCAGCAATTAATATAGACCAGCCCCTCCTTTTTTATAACTTATAGTCTAGTAGGGAACAAGAGGAGATAGAGATGGAGAGTGAGTAATGAACAAATGAAAATTTGGGATAACTCATGCAGGGGTGAGTGCTATGATGGAAGGGAGAGGGGGTATGCTACTTCCCAAACTTTAAGGTGTATACACCTGGGAATCTTGCTAAACATTTTGATTCAGTGAGAAGGGATGAGGCCCAAGATTCTGGATTTCTAGCAAGCTCTTAAGTGATGGAGATGCTGCTGGGCAAAGGACTGTACTTCAGGTTTCAAGGTGCTAGATTCTTTTCTGGGGTAGGGATAGGCAAAGCACTTAATCTAGGCAGAGACTTGGGGGTGACTTTAGAATTTTTTTTACAAGGTTTAAGTACTTGCAAAGAAATTTCAGTGTTCCCATGCTGAATATTTGAAGACTTAAAGAAATGTATCACATCTCGTTCTTTCAAAAAAAAATCTTTGCCACCCCTCCTAGTACCCATTTCATAATACTCTACTGAAAGATGGAAAAGCCAGACAGGGGAATTCCGCACACTAAACAGATGAAACAGTAAGCACAAATGCCTCTAGGCAAAAATGTCATAGCAAAGAAAGGTGTATCTGGCTACAGTTTAATGAGCAGATGGAAGTGTGATTTTATATGAGAGGTAGGCAGGGCGTGGGGGGCTAGACCACATAGGATTTCATAGCACATAGCAAAAATTTAGATTTTGTTCTATATGGAAAAAGAAACCACTGAAATTCACTTTTAAGCAGAACAGTTTAGTGATCTCACATTTTAGAAAAAAAAATTCAATCCGCTGAAGACACTATACGACAGAAAGGCAAAAGCAGGAGAGGAGAGAGTGGTTAGGTATTGTGGTAGGTGTTCTGGTTGGAGCTGATGGTGTCTGGAGCCAAGGGTGGGATGTCAGTGATGGAGACAGAACATGTCAGGAACTGTGAAGGGTTTTTAAACCATCGTGCAGTCTAACAGGTGAGTCCACCACAGTTTCAGGGATGCTGACAGAAGACAAGAGATTCCTGATTCAGAGACAAAGGACTTTATCACCCACAGCCACCACTGTAGCCAGAACCTCAGCATTTGTGTAGGCTTCCCAATTTCCACCAGGCAATGCAGAGTGGGCTGGTGATGCTTGCATACACAGTCATCAGGACAAGATCAGTGTTACTGACCTTTCACCTTCTCTTCGAATCTGTCACAGCCCAGCACTGTTACTGATCTTATCCTTTTTTTAAAAGGTGGGTATTGTGTTCATCGTAGGCTTTTAGCAAGAAGTGCCTCACTTGTCTCATTCTGATCCCAGCCCTAACTTCTCCCTAACAGGTCTGGGTAGGATGGTGACTTGGTTGTCTGTAAATAACAGAGCATAAATACTTGAGTTCTTACCTCCCCAAAGTTTCCCAGCATACTGGGTCTGATGTATACAGTTGGCAGCTACCCTTGGGGATGGGGAGACTTTCATCCAATCCTTCCTGTCTTCTTAAGGTAGCTGCAGTCAGGATGGAGAGTAAGGGAAGAACCAGGTAGAAGGCAAATCTGCATGCCAAGAAGGAAAGCACCTTTGCTCTGTGTTTCAAACATGTAGAGCTATGCATGGTTCAACTGAATGAAGATCCGATGTTTCTGAGCACCCAAAACCTTGAACTGAATGGCAAGATCATCATTATTATCACTGTTCAACTTTGGAGACCCCTTGACTCAGGAGGCCAGAGCCAGGTAGCTATCTGCCTAGGGCATATTGCTTGTGTATTTCAGCTTACTTGGCACTGACTCACATAGACAGCAACATTTTTAAAGGCATCCATCTCAACTCAGGTCGTTTGCTATCTCAACACGATGACATCGCTTAGTGTCTTGCCTGGTTTTAGCATAGAGCTCAGCAAGTGTTCCAGCACTGCAGCTGACTGTAAGAATCTCTCTAGATTTCCTCACATCAGTTTCTCATTCTTTGGTGTAGCTCTTTTGTCAGCATTTTAAACCCAATGCAGGTCAGTAAAAGCCCAAACACTAGTCAGTGCCTCATCTATGGTCTTCCAAAGCATTATTCTGTTTCAGGGAAATCTCATAGAAAGGACCAAAGCTTCTTTTCTGCAGCCAGGTTTCCAGTGTAAAAAAAGCTGAGACCTTTGTCACCTTGGAATGGATCTAAGTTTGGCAAGAGAGACCACAGCAGGGGATGAGCCATAAGGGGCTCAGCTGTTGCCATTCCTCCTTCACAAGCACCAGTCACCTGCCTCCCTCATCTTCCAGGGGAGGCAGGCAAAGTCCCAATGATTCACCTGGTCTCTGCAAGGTTCCTCTTTTCATGGTCAATGTAGTCACATGTCCCTGCATCTTTTATGTGGAAAAGAGTGTAACTTTCTGCCCATCAGGGATCCAAATCAGAATAGGCAGGAAATCCACCCCATGCCCAGAGGCGAGTCAGCAACGATTTCAGTACTGGTCCAGCAGCTCTATCTAAACCCACTTCCTGTTACTCAGCCTGCGACCCCATCTCTCAAATCTTCTTCATTGATGGCAATAAAGTGGAGCACTATTTATTGCTTGGATGACCACATAACTTGGTCAACCTGTTTACTACAGATTCTCTGGACTTCTCTCGAGGCCTGTTAATCAGCCCACATTTCCTCTTTGAGAAAACCTTTCCAATCTCACTGTCACAGCTGTCTAAGACCATAAAGTCTAGATTTTACTCAACTTATTCTAACTTACCATGCTACCCTGCCAGTTTTGTAGACACTGACAAAAAGGACTTTGTAACTCAAAGCAATAGCAGTAGCTGGAAGTTTAGCACTGGCTCTGGTTCCCTGAGCCCTACTTTCTGCAGACTAGGCAAAGGGGACTGTAACCACCGCATAGTCAGTGGTGGCATAAGCCGGAGGAACTGTGAGATTAGGAAACCTGAGTCTTCTCAAATGGATGATATGCTGGTCCCTTGTTTCACAGACACTATCTCCATCTCTTAAGGCTCTTTGCAATAAAAATCCCTTAAAAAGAAAATCTGGAACAAAAGCAGTCAGAGCCACTGCTTGAAAGATATAGAAGCCCAAGAGGTCATAGAGGATTATCTTCCAAAAGAACAAATACAACTTGCTATTGGACTGGAAGTGTGGGTGTAAGGGAAGTGGACAAACTGAGGATGGCTCTCAGGTTGGGGGCTGCACAGTTGGGTGGCATTTGGTGTCACTTAAATGGAGACACTGGAGGAAAGGATCAAGTCTGCTTACAGATTCATTCTGATTTGCCCACTACATAGCCACAACGATACGCCAAGACAGCAGCTGAGTGCATAGGTTTGGAAGCCCAGAGGATAAGCTGGAACTAGTACTACATATGTGAATATCGTCCACACAGGAAGTACTTATACCCTGGAACTCAGTGAGATGGTGAAGGGAAGAGTGTCCCAAACTGACTTCTGAGACACTCCAGCACTTAGAGCTCAGGGAGGAACAAGTTAGCAAAGGTAACTCGGATGAGGAACTGTCAGTGAGGGAAGGATGTATCCAGGAAGTGGTTAACCATGTCAGGTGTTGCTAGGAGCTTGAGGAAGATGAAAACAGAGCAGCATGAACTGGGAACGTTCAAAGATGCAGGACAAATAATTATATGTAAGTGCAGACTTTTTATAGTGTGATTTATAGAAGGAATTGGGCAACTGAAACTATGAGGCTGATACTTGGATTTTTTTTAAAAGTACCTTTTAATTTTGCAGCATAAACTGTGACCAAAATGCACCTTTAGTTTTGCCTCCCATTCTTCCCTTAGTAGTGAGTGAGAGTAATCACCCCCCAGGCCTGGATGGAAATCCCAGTGGATAGAACAAACACACAGGGTGTTCACCATGTAAGGCACCATGGGACAGAAAAGCAGGTGACAATGCTCAAGAGGTCCACGACTTTGTGCGCCCTTGGGTAACATAAGGTCCTACAATAACTTTCAGTGGGAAATAGTCTATTAGGAAATTCAAAAGCCTTGCCCATGTAATTATCAAAACCATATCATGACTTAACATTCAATCTTATTTTCTCCTGCAGTCTGGCCTGCCTTCGAGCTGTACCAGTCGGTTTCCCCTTTCTCCCAGCTCATAGTCCCCAGTCCACCAGGTGCTTTCCCCTCGGCTCTGGTTAAAGAGCAATAAGGAAGCAGTAGGACAGTTCTTATGGAACAGAGGGCTTTATGATCTTTGAGTCCCCAGCGGCTAAAGACACATCTTTGGGATAATCTGGAAGATGATTAAAGGATGTTTTCATGCGATTATCAGAAATTTCCTGTTTTTTTTTTTTTTTCTTGCAGGTCCTTGAGTGAGTTGGCTGGCAATTTTCTACTCTAAGTTGTCACACTTAGGCCCAAAACATCCAGCTGTTCCCCCTCCAGCCTCCTTCCCATCCTGGGAAAGACTCCAGGCCCCTCCACATGGGCCTTAGATTCCCCCCGATGGTTCTCTATCCCATGGCTCATCTTGTCCAGCATCCCACTCACATAGCCTCTGCTTTGATAAATTCTTAAAAGGCTATTTCAACACATTCACAACTCTTCTTGCTGTGGTACAAAAGTAACTGGCCATTTCTCACCTAGGAATCAGGCTCCCAGTCAGAGCATCTTCCCTCCACAGAAAAAGCGTCAAACCTTCTGTGAATGGCCACACCAATGCCCTTCTCTCTAGTGAGGAGATGGGTACAATCCCCCTATAGTAGAGAGGATGTGGAATTCACAGTACAACTTTGTGCAAGCTCTTCTCACAAAAGCCTTCCTCCTCCTCTCCTTTTAATGTCTTAAAATGTGTGATGAGTTTTAAATTTATAGAAGTGTTTTTAGAAAAGGTTTAGAAAATGTGCACATTTGAACCTGTCTCACCCTCATGGGATAACTGATCACTCTCAAACTGGCACCACAGTCAGATCTGACACAGGAAGAACACGGTTTTAATAACATGTTTTATATATCTATGTAAAAAAATTGGGCTAGTAATGGACTTGCTATGAATAACATAGTTATGATGATCAAGGCTTTTCCATCATGGAATTAGATAGTAGACTTTTCTGAGAAGTTAAAGGAGCCTGAAATCGGGGACCAAGGTGGAGAGCACTGGAGTGGTTAGGGGAGCAGGAGCTTTAAGACAGTGAGGAGAGATTTGCTTTCAGCAATTAAAGTAAAACCAGATTCTAAAGAGTTATGAAACACATGTAACCTGATTTTTAAAAAATCAGAAACAGGAAGAAATCTTCTAAAACTATGTGGCTCTTCTAGTTAATTGTTCAGTCTTCAGTTTTCCTTGATTATACAAGAAGGTCAGACACTTTGGGGCATGAGAAATTATTGCTATCTGGTAATAGCATCGCCTGAAGAAAAAGGAAAAAGAACTCTAAAATGACTCGAGGATTTACCATAGCTACTCTGAGTAGAAACTGATAGAAGAAATAATTAATTGCCATTTTTCATACTAAGAGTGATTAAATATGTAGCATCTAATTTGGGATTTTCCAGAAAAATCTATGGGAGCTGAAGCCAGGACAAATGAGACGATCAGAGAAGATGAAGAGTGGCGGCGAGAGAATAAAAAGAGGAGATGGTAAAACCTAGTTCTGAGGTTTGCTTTCCGGGGAAGCAAAGGGATAAAGGGGAAATTCTTTCTTTGAAAGAAAGGGAAAACAAAGATGGACTAGTGAGTATCTGATGTATCAAAATTCCAGAGAGATGCTAATGAAATGCTTAAGAGTAGGTACCTAGAAGAAAATTGCCAGTGTCCCTCACTGTTGAGTAGGGAAATCGAGAGCAGATAGGCAGCCCTCCCAGCATGAAAGACAGAAAGAAACATGAAACAGGATCAAATTTGTTCTTGATATAGTAAACCTTAAACAAGCCAAGTTGATTAGCTCGAGCCATCAGACTTGGGGCCACTCCGTCACTCAGCGCTGACATTCCACTACTTAAGATTCTGACTTCAGCGGCTCTGCAGAAGTGCCTTTTACACAGACATAACGAAGAAAACGAACAAAAAGAGAAAGTCCATGGGAAGTCTTGGCAAGCCTTGAACACCCATCACAAAGAGTGTTTGGTTACAAATCCTCAGCAATGGTTCCCTGTGGATCCCAGGCTCAGCAGATTCAACATAATTGCTGTTTTGGTTTGGCTAGAATAAGGACAGAACTGTAGAGAATCTGGTTTTTTCAGTTTGCTCTTTTTTTTTTTTAGCATTCTCTTGAGTTGACCACTGTATTGAATTTATAGTCAAGATACTTAACTAGGCAACCTTTTCTTGTAGGTGCAGACAACGACCATGTGCATCTCTGTCAGCCTGAGTGGCTTTGTGGTCCTGGGATGTTTGTTTGCACCTAAGGTGCACATCATCCTGTTTCAACCCCAGAAGAATGTGGTCACGCACAGGCTGCACCTGAACAGGTTCAGTGTCAGTGGAACTGGGACCACGTATTCTCAGTGTAAGTATGGCACTTGACACGGACCCCTTCAAACACAGCATTGTGGTAGGGAGCAGGCTGGGAGGGGGAACAGAAGACATAGAAACAGACAACACATGTCCACCCCATAATCAATCTCCGTTCAGTTTTAAAAAGTGCTGGTTAATCACTGTGTGTCAGGTGCTGTGCTGGCTGCTAACAATAGAATGACAATGGAAGAGGGCAAGTTCTTGCATTCAGTCTAGCTGAGATGACAGATATTAAATCCACGACCACACCTGGGATTTTTAACGACCTCTGGACTCAGACAACCAAGTTTCTAGTCCAACCAGTTCAGTGGTGAACCCTGAGCACATCACTTTACTGCTTCCTCCCTTAGGTGGTCTAGAGGGCTGGACTAGACTGGCGCTCTATAAAGTGTGTTTTGTGTCACGTAGATGCTGAAGGTGCTTCATAAAAATTAAAAGAGGAAGATAATCAAATAAGATGGGAAATGCAACAACCTAAATACCCACTTGGAAGTTCAAAGTACCTCCTTGCCGTGAGCATGATAAAGGTTCTAAGAGTCTCTACAGCAAGGAACCCTGTTTCATTCTGTTATTTACAGTTTCTTAAAAGTATCTGACCACAAGAAAACCAACTCACATCCCACGGAATACACCTTGGAAAATTTGGACTAGATCTACCTCCTATTACAAAGACACAATGTTTTTTCAGCTAACAACCAGCTGAGAAGGCAGTGTGAACTGAAAGATACCAGCATAACTCCCAATCAGAATTCTCTCTCCTCTTGGCCTGCAAGTTTCTGAAACTATCCTTAGAGAAGCATTTAATTCTTTAGAGCCATCCAAAGCACAAATGTACCTAAAGGGGACAACCTTTTAAGCCATTTTCAGCTAATCTGTGGTATGAAGTAGGAGAAATTCACTGACAGAAGGATGAAGAAGGGGAAGTGTGGGGGAGAAGGGCTGAAAGTGACAGAGACAAATGACTACTTCACAATTTTGCCCCAAGCCGATTAGAAAGAAAACTTCAAAATAGCTCAGCATCACAGAGAGCAATCGCATTAGTGCCCCAGTTTCTTCAACAACACACAGAATTTTATAGTGCAGTCCTTTCCCTAGCAAACTAAGGGAAGACTGAGAGCTGCCAGCACCTTTCAGGGACTCGCTGAGTATACCACTCCTCCCCAGTCTCAGCTGCTATAGAGATGGACACCTTATTTATTTTCAGCTCAACTTCCAGGTGTCACAATGGCTGAGTCCCAGGACCTGGTAAAACCTGTGACATCATTTTCCTTGTGACCCCATGGACTATACAGCCCACCAGGCTCCTCTGTCCATGGGATTTTGCAGGCAAGAATACTGGAGTGGGTAGCCATTCCCTTCTCCGGAGGATCTTCCTAACTCAGGGATTAAACCTGGGTCTCCTCCATTGCAGGCAGAGTCCTTACTGTCTGAGCCACAAAGAAAGCTGCTTATTTCTTGAGCAAACAAATCTCTTGTCTAGCAGCCACACTATAACAGCTAATCCAGACAAGAAAAAGCTGGCATATAACAAATAATAATAGCTAATAAAAACAAAAACAGTAATGGAGCTAAGAGGAACTATCATTTATTGTTTCCTTTGTGCTAGGCATTGTGCTAAATACTTCATACATGTGTGCATGCATGATATAGCTTATTTAATGCTCACAACTCTAGGAGATAAAGAAACCCATCCAAGGTCACACATATTGAAATTGGCAGAACCAGAACTTAGAGACAGTTTCTCCAATTTCCAAACCAGGACACCACACCACCGCATGCTGCTACTTCAAACAGGAAACTTCCCATGGACAAGGTACTTTCAAGGGAGAACTAGGTACTTTCAAGGGAAATTTCCCACGGACAAGGCTTTCAAGGGAAAACAAAAGAAAGGTTACCCTAGGCTGTGCAGCATGATTTACCTCTGGGTGAAAAGAGTCTTGTTGAAAGCTTAGAGCTCTTGGTTGTTATTAAAACAAGTTATCAAAATCCCCAAGTCTTTCACAGACATTTTTCAAATCTCATACATCCAAACCTCAGTAATTTAGATTGGTGGGATTTTCTGAAGCATAGTCTAGGAATTAATAAATTCCTGAAAAGGTAACAAAGGCACTTTACCCAAGCAAGTCTCTCCTTAGAATTTGAGAAACACCCATCGACACAGCAGCAGTGGGATGCAGCTGCCACGGACATGCTCCGGCTGTCACTGTGTCTGATCTGCTGGCTGTCACTGTGTCTGATCTGCTGGCTGTCACTGTGTCTGATCTGCTGGCGGCCCAGCCAGTTCTTCAACACAGACCTCTACCAGCCCAGCAGTTTAGCACTGTTTTGTTACTCAGTGAAATTTCATTTTTTATCTTTTAAAAAGTCTAAATTTAGACCTCATTTTCCCCATGACTTTCCTCTAATTAATCCAAATTAATTAAGTGGCATGAAAGTAACAAATGAGATAAATTTTGACTTCCCTAGTGGCTCAGACGGTAAAGCGTCTGCCTATAATGTGGGATACCCAAGTTCAGTCCCTGGGTTGGGAAGATCTCCTGGAGAAGGAAATGGCAACCCACTCCAGTATTCTTGCCTGGAAAATCCCATGGACGGAGGAACCTGGTAGGCTACAGTCCATGGGGTCGCAAAGAGTCAGACACGACTGAGCGACTTCGCTTTCTTTCTAAAGTAACAAAGTGAAGTACTTTTGTCATGTTTCTAGGCAATTTCAAAGTGCATCAGTAACAAATCCATTGATTTTTTACTAATAATTCTTTTTTAAATATAAATTTATTTATTTTAATTGGAGGTTAATTACTTTACAATATTGTATTGGTTTTGCCATACACCATAATTCTTTATCTTTTACTCACAATAATTTTATATTTGTGGGCTCATTTTATCCCATGAATACTGCATATCATGAGTTCTATTTTATAGCAAGAAAATAAGAGATGTTACTTCTCAAGGATACACAAGGATTCAAGTATTGACAGTGGATTTTCTGATTTGTGATTAGTATCCTTCCCATTTTAATACATTGGAACCGTTGCCATGAAATCCATTCAATCATTAAATGCTTGAATGCCTTCTATGCACCAGAAATTTCTAAGCGCCTGTTGTACACAATGAATAGGATAGAATCCCTGGTCCCAGGAAGCTGAATGTCTAGGGCATTGTTTTTCATGCTATACAGTGTAATCCATGAATGAGTCATGAAATTGATTTAGTAGCTTTGACCAGCATTTTTTTAAAGAAAATATAAAGTATCTTAGAGTGCATCACATGTAATAGGGTAAACAGCATTTCGTGAAGTTTGCTCAAGTTTATATATGGATACCAGGTTCAGGTAAAACATTTATTTCTATGAATTTCCATCAGAGAAATTTGAAAGCCATTGATTTATGGAATCTAGTTATAAGTATAAACCTGCTACTGACTCACTATGGTGAAAATTTGAGCAGTTGGTTTAACATCTCAGTGCCTGTTTCCTCCATTATAGATTCAGTTCAATTAATATTCATTTCACTCCTAAATACTGGGAAGTGTGTTTTTTAAGTAATCAAGAAAAATCTTTAAACTGTTCTGAATTCATTAAGTAAAGCATATGTTTTTCTTAAGTTGTACATAATTTATATTCTTCTGGTGAGTGTTTGCAAGCATTCCATTGGGTTACTGCTACCAATATTGCTGCTGACTTTCTGACTTACTTCCTTCAGAGGTAAAAACGAAAACCTCATGTATGGATGAGACTTAGCTGGTATAGCCACAAAGTTACCCCCACAGAGACACATTTAGTTATCTATTCCCACATAACAAACTTCCCCCAAAATTTAGTGGTTTAAAAGAAAGCACTTTCATTATGTCTCTTGGTTTTGTGGGTCAGGAATTCAGGCGGGGCTGGACTGAGCAGTCCGGCTCCCCTACGCGGGCTTTACTGGGGTCCTTCTGAGCTGTCGGCTGAGACTGAGCTAATCTGGAGAGAACACAGTGGTTCACTCCCTCATATGGCAGCTTGGTGGAATGCATCTCCATGTGGGACCTGGAGAGCATGACAGACCCTACACTAATTCAAGGGGAGGGATGAAGTCCCCACTTCTCAGGGAATGTGTGGCCATTTCCATCATGCTACCCTCTCCAAATCCTAAATCCATCCAGTACTGCACTCTTAGCGGAGATTAAGTGACATGACACCCGCAATACCTAGAACTCACCTTGACTGAAAGGTGCAGCCACATTAACTCCCAGTTAATTCTCTGGCAAGAGAATAGCAGAGATACCACATCCCTCTACTTTCGAGTGTAAGTGAGCACCCTGACAGCAACTAAGGTGGTTGCTAGTAGAAAGAGTATCAGTTATTGGGTTTTAAAAGCTGGGCAGTTGTTCCAAAAATATACAAAAGAATGGCCAAACTCAGAAGCAGGCATGGAAGAAACAACATGGTTTAAGGACATCCTAGAAAATCCACAACCTGAGAAATGTTCACATATTACTATATATAACAGAGAACAATTTTAGTTGCATCTGATTAACTATATACAGAGTAATAAAAATAAAGGAAACAGTAACTTTTTTCCACTAAATGTGCCCATAGGCTAAGTGTTCCCAATATTTATGTATTAAAAAAAAATGTTTGAAATGGAAATTCCCAGATCCTGTCTCCAGACCCGTTGTATCATGGATTCTTGGTAAAGGCCAGAAATCTGGTCCATAACAGATACTCCAGCTGGTTCAATAGAAATGGTGCAAGGAAAACATTTTGAGGACCTCGGCTGAAGGCAACCTGTCTACTTCACCCACTGCGATCAGTGAAGAGCAGGGAGCATCACTTATATGACTCTCAAAGAGGAAGGAGGCCCTGGGTTCAGAGAAGGAGAGCGGTTTTGAAGTCCTGTCCTTTGCTTCGTGATGCCAAGAGCTACATCTCAGCACAGTTATTTCCCCACCACCCTCAGAACACTCAAGGGAAGGTATTTCTTTTATAGAAGCATCAGGCCCCTCAAAAAAAAAAAACATTTACTAAAGGTGAAGGTGGGAATAGACATCTGATAGCAGTAGAACTCAGAGACCCTGATATCCTAAACTCATACTTGTAATGCTGTTCCCACACCCACACACATACGCAAACAGCCTTCATATTTGGAAGAGAGAAAAAAAAAAAAAGAGGTAATTCTTTGTTTTGATCAGCTTTAGAAGCAAAGGATCTTCCCAGAGCTGATCCCCAAAGTAAGGCAATCAAGAACGTATGCTAAGAATCTTAATATCTGCAAATTTAATGATTTTTTAAAAAATAAAAGCCTTCCCTTTCCCATCTCACCTGGCAGCGTCTTGTTCTACCAGTGTGGGTGTACAGTGTAACGGAATGGCATCATTCTGAGTGAGACAAGCTAGGTGAATATGTGAGGTTTCACACCATAAAATCCTATAGGGCCTGTGCAGGTTAGAATATTGTTGACACTAATATGAGTTTGCATCAGCATAGACTGAGGGGAGAAGAGAGAAATGGAGTGTGCCCAATGGTCTTCAGAGCTATTATGTACCCAGACATGGTCCTTCGGGGATGTGTAGTTCTCTTGCTCATGGTGATCATTCAATTGTATGTATGTCATTATCATTAAGATCAGCCAAGAGGCTCCTGCTAACTAATGATGCCCAGATTTGGGTCCCAGAAGAGCCATGGGCATATGGAGATTGATTTTTTTCTGCCAAAACTTTATTCAGAAAGTAACTTGTTTAGGTGGTAATGTGTGAACAGCTCAATTAATAGAATTATTCATTATTACTAAGAATTTGCACATTATAAAAAGAAAGCAGTAGTCTAAAAAGATAAAGGGAGGGACTTCCCTAGCAGTCCGGTGGTTAAGACTTCACCTTCCAAGGCAGAGGGTGCAAGTTCAATCCCGGGTCTGGGAGCTAATATCTCGTATGCCTCAGGGCCAAAAAAACAAAATCAAAACAAAAGTGATATCGTAACAAATTCAATAAAGACTTTTAAAAAAATGGCCCACATCAAGGAAAAATCTTTTAATAAAATAAAATGGTAAAGAGAACAGTCTTCTAGCATCACAGCATAATGTGCCACGGATCGATACCAACAGAAAGTAACTGCGTGAGGGCCAGATTTTGTACTTATCAGTGGTCAAGCTTTGAAGATACCCCAGTTGGCGGGGGCAAGCCACTGTTCAACTCTGAATAGCACTTTATAAAAGAAAATAAAGCACATAATACCAAGCTTCTTCTCTACACTGATAGTTCAGAAAAACAGTATAACATACCTGCACTTTACAGTTCAGGGAGTCTCATGACGACTGGCCAGCAAATTAGGCAGTTATTTAGCAACCCACACTGAAGTGACGGTCTTCTTTGCCACAGGCATAAGTATATTATAAACATAAATCCTCTCTGACCAATGTAGGAAGAGCTTAGAGTTTTCAGCAAGTTAAGCCATTAGCTTCAGGCAGAATACACCTAGTGCATCCAAATCAGATAGATGTCAATCCATTTTCCCTTAAGAAAGCCAAGTCCACAGCACTCCTGAAAACCACTTTCTATTGGCTTTTCCTCCCTCATTGAGGAAGGAAGGGTAGTCTCCAGCTATAATAGGTAACCCCATATACATCAGGGAACTGATGTTTAATACTTCTCCTTTTATTTGACATTTCCATCTACTTGTCTCACAACCACTTTTACACAGCCTTTAAATCATTTTCTCTTTACTTCTACTATTTTCCTAGGTTTTCCCCAAGTAACTATAGCCCACCTCCTCTAATACAGAGACTGGAGCTGCAAGGGATGATATGGACCATTTATTCTAACAAACACATTTGTAGATGAGAAAACCAAAGCCCCATCTATTAGGTACTTGATGGAATTTGATAAATGAAGTCATAGATAAAACTCTCAAAAGCTTCTCTGTGGCTCCTCTGGACTCTCTGGAGTTTCTACCTCAGTTCAGTTACAGAAGTCATCTCAGAGACCATTCTGACAGTGAGAAAATCTTAGCATCTGCAAATTCAGTGATTTCTTTTTTTTAAGTTCAAAGCTTTCTCTTAAGCACGGCACATGACGTCATCTTGTTCTAGCAGCATGGGTGCAGACTTGCGTTCCTCTCAAAAACCCATAGCAAGGAGTTCAGCACCATAAATCATGTCTCTCTGAAAGCCCTGTGACCCCCACACCCTGGCTGCACACAGACAAGGTGACGTATTCCAAAAGGGCTACCCACAAAGTTTCTTTGAAAACGTGATTTGATGAAGACAAAGGAATATAGTTAATGGTGACCCTCTCTAATTGTCTATGTCAGAGATATAATTTCTCCCATTAACATAGTTTTTTAAAAGCCTCACTTTCTTGAATTAAGTTATGTTGTATAGTTTCTCTTCTGTATTGTATATTAGAATGGAACATAAACACAGGAGTTCAAAGAAAGTTCCTAGAGAGTTTAGCATTGTATCAGAGATGCTTATAGTCATATGCATTTCCATGTAACCCCAAATTTATTAACGCCTTTAAGAACAGGGTACCATGTTCAGAACTATGCATATATGTCAATAAAAAAGAAAATATGTATTTAATCAAATACTGTCCATACATTGATCTCAGATGATCAATACCTTAAAACAAAGCAAAGGGTCTAACATCAATTTATTATATCCTATTTCATCTACTTCTTTTACATTTTAAGTGAAATTCTCTAGAGAACATCCATAAATGGAGATATCTGTATGCCTGTAGCAGGAAAACGCCTACTCATATGGAAAAAAAAGTTTTAACATTTCTACCTCACCTGGAGTAATTGCAAAGGCTTTGGGAAAGGAAACACTAACCAAGTAAATGTGACTGATTTGATGGATAATACACACTTTGATTAAAGAAATTTTGTGTCCAAGCTCAGCTCTAGGCACTATGCTCATGGATGAAATGGACAAACTGTATACTCATGATGCTTGCATTCTCATCAAGCAAGGTGAGGCACAGAGAAACCAATACTCCATAATAACTCAGGTGTTGGTTGATAAGCAACGTGTAGAAAATAATAGGAAACACAGGCAAATGAGGCAGATGGGGAATAGAATGTGTTACTATTTTTATAAAATGGGAGAAAGTGATAAGGTGACGCTGAGCAGAGTCATGAAGGAAATGAAAGAAGGGAGTTATGCTGATATCTGGGGAAACAACATTCCACACATGGGAAACAGCATGTGCAAAGGGTCAAAGAGGCAATGAGCCTATAGGTAAGTGGTGAAAGGGAGAGGAGATGAGGACAAAGATGGAGCAGATCCTTTAGGATTCTGGAGGTATTGTAAGGACTTTTACTTTTCTACTGAAAGAACTGGGAAACACTCAAAGGGTTTCATCAGAAGCAGCAAGACCCGACTTGTAAAGCATTGTTTTATCTGTGTGGGCAGAATATAAGACAGGGAGCAGGCAGAGACCTACCTCATTTAGCAGGCTGCCGCCTAGCCCAGATGATGATTTAAATCAGGGTGGTAGTGATGGAAGACAATACAGTGTGCCGACGCTGGGGGTAACTGGAAGACGAGGCTATCAGGATCAGCTTCCCAAGAAAGAAGGACTAATACCTGCCATTATTTTAATAGAGTTTAACACTTTCAGCTTTCGATTTGGATCCCTAGATGTAGTAGCATTTACAGCTCCTATTCGTTGTTTGAATTAATTGTTGTAAATGAGTTTCTGATCCTAGCCTGAGAACACATTTGGATAGAAAAGAGGAAAAACAGAAGCAAAACATCCCTTTTGATGGACGTGAATGGTCCTTCTGTGGTCAGCAACTGTTTAGCAACTAAGAAGAGGGGAGAAGAACAAAAAATAAGTAGAACAGTACAAAAACTTCTTGAGTATTTTTATTTAGAGATTATTGTGCATCCAACTTTGGTATTTCTTGGGGGAGGGAAGAGAAGATAAAGGAACATAATTGGAAAGAAAACACGACAGCATTATGTGGCAAAATGGACTGAGGTATTAAGTTGAAGATCAAGTGGAATTTCTGTTGATAAGGTAATTAAGTTGTATCATGGGTTCTATTTTCTCTTTCCATGAATCTTGTCTCATAAGAAATGAATCACTAAATGAAGCAATCTTTGCTTTCTTAAGTTCTAACTCCACATTTAGAAACTAACTCTTGAGTTTATAGAAAATAATTTCCTCTTCAAACTACTGGTAACAGTTGAAGACATTTTGGTCGTAAAGGGAAAGTTAAATTATTAATAATGGATTCTCTGTCTCCTACTGAGAAATCTCAACATAGCAAGGCTACCAAACGGTTGGCTAGCAGTGCCACATCTGCCCAGACCACATTATCAACACATGCACTTCTTTTGAAATGGGACCAAGGGGCCCTAGCACAAGTAAATTAAGGTGAAGAGTAAAACAAAAACAGGCCCAATAATAACGCAGGAGGACAAGGCAACAGATAGTGGATGGAAATTGTATTCCTTGACCATAGCAGTAAAATCTCTAAACAAGCAGATACACTGGGAGAAATTATTTGGGGTCACTGGGAGCAAGGAAATGGAACAGATGGAAACAGACTGGAATGTCTGTTCTATTTGAATGTTTATTTTTTTTTTCTAAGTCTGATGTATTTATTACACAGAGTAACACACTGATTCTCAGGAATCAAGTCTCAGCCATTGAACTGACTAACAGACTTGGCATCCATAAGAATCTATTGAATAAATATGTTTAGCATTGATTGAGGGCCCAGTTACTCAGAAAAACTGGGTCATTTTCTCCAAAGCCTGGCCAGTCCCTGCATTCCTGGTACAAGAAAAATGGATTTCATGGTGCTAGACAAAGCTGCCACTTGGCTGCATTGATCTCTGAGGCTTCACCAACGTTTGTGAAGCAAAACATGCCTTCTGATGGATGTGAATGATCCTTCTGTGGTCAGCTGTGGAACTTATTAGGTCTTTTTCAGCTTTCTTCAGTTTTCACTTTAAATAGCAAAAAGTACCATGTTAACCTAGAGTAACAGCTGCTACTCACCCCCACTCCCAGGAAAGCCAAAAATAAGCCTGCATACTTATTTCTGACAGAAAAGACAATTACAGAAATCTGCCTAACCGCACTTAATAAAATAGGCTGAACTTATGCCATTAAAAATCTTGTGAGAATTTCATTAGAACCGTAGAAAAGCTCATCCTAAACACACACACACGAAAATGACAGTACTTTCCCCTTCCACGTATTTTACTACCTTGGGGAATAACAGACGGGCTCATACAGGAGGCATGTGTAAAATATTTATGAAAGGCAAAGTAATTGTGATGGTAAACTCATCAGACAGTCATTTCTTCTGCTATATTCAGCAGCATGTACAGAAATGAGTATATCTTTTACATAATAAAAAATGCACTGACAAAAGCTACAGATGAAACAGTAAAAGAAAAGCAGAAAAATACAAGTTACAATCCCCTTTTATACACTAGAAAGTGTTTAGGAAAAAAAATAAAGCTGCAGTGTCTTGTGGGTTTTTTGCTGTTGTTATTCCTTGCAAGAAGACCTTGAATTTGCACTACTTCCTCTCAAATAGTTTAGACATTCTATCATAGGGTGTCCCCTTTAAAGTCCCTATGAAGCAGATAGATAATTTCAGGTTACTCCGTAACGTTCCATGATGACGTTCACATGGTGTTTGGCAGATTATGTGACACTGATAGTTTGAGAATTTTCCATGTGCCTGCCTTTGCAGCCCATGTACTTCTTACCTACGTGGTCAAAATATACATGATTTTTAAGAAATTAGAATGCAGTGAGCAAGCAGATCATAAGAGCACACTTAAGAAAGCATTCATCAAATTCCACAATAGTATGGGCAACATTGGAGTAGGTTTCTGACACCATCTTTAGAAATGCAGGTAGAGGGAATTAGACGAGTTCAAGGTGGACAGCAAGGAGCACCAGCACACTAATCCCTGGTTATGCTAGACGTACCCCCATGACACATCATTCCTTTTCAATGTCTGAAAATGAAAATCCTGCACAGAAATAATAAAACTTGATCCTGGAAAAGATGAAGAGCTTAGTCAAAATGTCTAAGGCAGTACTGCCATGGGATGCTCACAGCCCAGCCAGTTTTCTGCAAGCACAGTTGATGCCACTGTGCGACCTGAGAAGGAGAAAGGCCAGCTCGTTCCAAAATAAGGCCACTCACAAGCCTCACATTTGCTGTCATTTCTTCAGGATAATAAATTATTTCCCCTGTTGAAATTTCCATTGGCTCCACCGTTTTTTGAAAGGCAACCATTCATACAATCATTCAAAAAAGTATTTATACAGTGTCTGTTCCATGATCAGCAAGATGAATAAAATAATGAAAAAGACAAACAGAGCCCCAGCATACTTTCTAGTCAAGAGTGTAAGACTTAAGATGCTAAGGGGAAAAAAAAGGCAAGGGAAAAAGTCAGTTTTAAGACTGGGTAACATGACAGAGAGTAACTGGTTGGTTACTTTAGACTAGATGGCTGGATGGCCTTTTTCCAGAGGATGACATTTCACATGTGGCTGACAAGCAGCAGCCAGATATGTGATTAAGAGAGGAAATAATATTCCTGGTAGAAGCAACAGCTATTTTAAGAGGCCAGAAATTGAGAAACATATTCTATATTAGAGAACAAAATCCAAAGGGGATGGGGGTTGGAGGAGGAGAGAATTAGGTGAACTCAGAAAGCTAAGCAGTGTCTAAATCGTGCTGAGATTTATAAACCAGAGTTAGGAGAGCACAGAGGCACCACGGGAGGTGTGTACATAGGTGACTTACATTTACAAATACGCTGGCTGCTGTAGAGAAAAGCACTGCAGGGAAGCAAGGACGGACACAGATAGCCCAGTGGTGCAGCTGTTACAGTAGCCAAGAGAGAGAGAGAGTGCTGACCTGGCCCAGGGCACTGGATGCAAACAGACAAGTAGCTGGAGGTAGAGACACAGCTGATGGGACCTGAGGATAGGTTTGACATGGGAGGAGAGAGAAAAAAGGAAGGAAGTGTAAATGTTAGACTTCTGGTTTGGATAACTGGCCAGATAGTGAGACCGTTCACTGAGAAAAGGAAGACTAAACAGGGACAGGTCAAGAAATCAAAATTATGTGTTGGCCACTTGATTCTGAAATGCCTATTAAACAGCCACGTGGAGATGCCAAGTAGACAGGTGAACACAAGGAAGCTGGAGAGAAAGCACACACTGAGTGGCCGGGAGCACTCCCCTGGGTTTCCAGTGAACCGTGATTTGAACTTCATTTCACCTTGTTCTTTCTCTTGCCTTACCTAGCTTTGATGAAGCAAGAATCAGATAAAGTATATGAAGAAGCTTTGCAAAGAATAAATTAATGCCGTCATATTTTTAATTATTATCATGTATCACCTTCCATTAAATATTTATCTGGTACACACTGTGTCTTCACCATGGAAGTTCCAGGAAATGTAGATTATGCCATCCCTGTCCCCCGGGATATTGTAGCTTCTAGTGGGATCACATGGTAAAGAAAAGTGAGCCTCATTCTAAAAATGATAAAAGGGAAGAATCTCCAAAAGAGTTAGCACGTCACATGACTCCTCTGTAACCTTAGGCAGCCACACAGACTTGACTTTCTTATTTTCTCACACACCAAGACAAATAGCACAGAATTGAGAGGCTGGAGTTTCCCTAGCAGGGTGTCTGCTGAAAGACTTCTAGTGCTCCAACTATGGTGAACGTTCCCACACTGAATGCCACATAGCAGCAAATTTCACAATTAGCTTCTCCTTCACGTTTAAAGACATTCCTATGAAAAATGCAGTTTCATGTGGCAAGAATATTTCCACTATGATAGTGAACATGAGGAGAAGGAATTGGCAGCCCACTCCAGTGTTCTTGCCTGGAGAATCCCAGGGACGGGGGAGCCTGTTGGGCTGTCGTCTATGGGGTCGCACAGAGTCGGACACGACTGAGCGACTGAACTGAACGGAACTGAACTGAAGCGACTTAGCAGCAGCAGCAGCAGCAGTGAACATGAACACTCTAGCATGAAGTTAGTTTATTTGATTATTAACTGAGAGAGCTATGTCTTTAAAGAATGGGACAGCTGACTGGGCAGCTTGACCTGGGCTGTGGTCAGGTAGCCAAGGAGATCAGCTCCTGTAGGTCAGAGCACGGCAGATGGACAGACCAAGGACAGGATGTCAGCAGTTCCAAAAGGTAATGTGAGGCCATTGCTAACTGATTCTCTTGGCCATGTTGTTTCATCCCATGGAGGATGGGGGGTATTGCTTTTGTTCTCATTCGGTAAAAGGAAAAATCTTTCAGGGAGACATAAATATAACTTAGCTGTCTTTATATTTCTCACAAAAAAAATCTTCAAAACAAGTTCAGCTAGGAATTTCATCTAGGAAAATGACCCATAAAAAGAATGAATATTTGTATCCATATTATACTCACACCCTGACATAGTCATCACTGTTGTCACTAATGAGAGCATCATCCCTTTGAAATGCCTTTCTTTCTGCAAACTGTTATGAAATTGAAGTTCTTACAACTCAGCTCTCACTAGAATTATCACTGAGGTTATCCACTTGAAGAATGAAAACACGTGAAACTATTCTCAAAGGCAGTGGGTTCACAGATGACTCTTGGGTCTACAGAGTCATCCTGTCCATAGAGAACAAAATTAATGAAGGTATTGAAAATAGTAATTAATTTAACAATCTAAGTAAATTGCCATGAGTATTCAATTTTACGCACTGTATTTTAACCAGTTTGGAAATTACCAAAGGTAATTTTAAACCCACAAGTGACTTCTTTCAACAGTGATTATGCTTATCAACTCTTTCCAAGAGGTATGACATTAGTGGAGGTAAGATCTGGGATACACACTCATTTTGTGCAGAGCACATTTTGAAACTTGACCTGCTGCAGCATTAAATCACCTAGCATTTTCTAAAGCCAAGTTAAAAGGAGTTTCCCACTTAATTTTAACTAGTATCACCTGTGCCAGTAGCCCTATGGCCCCCTTGACTAATGCAGAATTTTCTGTCCTGCTGTTTTCCAGCCTCTGCCAGCACATACATGCCAACGGTGTGCAACGGCCGGGAAGTCCTCGACTCCACCACCTCATCTCTGTGATTGTGAATTGCAGTTCAGTTGTCGTGTGTTTAGGATATTAGATGAAAGTGCTCATGTGCAGCTCCAGAATGTGGAAACAGCAAAAGAATACCCCTAGTACCTTTTTTTAGAAACAGTACAATAAATTATTTTTAAGGACTGTACAGTATATAGTGATGTGCTAGAACTTTTTAGACTGATTTTAGTGATTATTAATGATTCCTTAGAACCTGGAAATAACCCATTGTTTACAGAGCTGAGCACTGGTGACAGGGTGTGACAGGGTCAGTCTAATAGAAACTATGGTGGCAATATTAGATAACTTTTTTTCCTATGAAGTTTTTTGTAGGCCCTTGTTGTAACTAACTTAGGATGAGTTTCTATGTTGTATATTAAAGTTACATTATGTGTAACAGATTGTTTTTCTCAGCACAAAATCAAAAGCATCTGTATTAATGTAAAGATACTGAGAATAAAACCTTCAAGGTTTTCCAGCATGGTGGATAATGGCCTTGTTCTTATTTAATCATTCCAGGTAATTTGAATATGTTGATTTAGACCATTTCTATTTTATTGTTGGAGGAATTTATCTAACTATGCTTCTCTTTACATCTGTTAATAGACACACTGAACACAAGTTTTACCCTGTAAGAGAATTGTAAGTATGTCTAGACTTCTTTGCAGATCTTTGCAGATCACATGATCAGAATTTGACTGATGACACCATAAATATCAGGTTATTACAGTGGCCCAGACAATAATACCCTTATTGGTTTCTTTAAGCCACATCTGCAAGCCAGCCCAGAATTTGCCCGAATAGGTCTCTGAGGTGAGGAGAGAGTTCTTCCATTCCTGTATTCCTCTCAATACCAAAACTGACCTGTCAGGGAAGGTTTGATGGCTCTCATTTCCCAAAACCACCTAAATTTCTAGCAAGGAGTCTGGAAAAGCATCTTATTCCATTGGAAAATTACTCTGGTGGTTCACAGCTGAATGAGGCAATGAAAATGCAGGATATCTTCTTTTCCAAAGTCCCAAGAACAATGTTTAGGAGCACATAGACTTGTCACTAAACTTGAATATTTTACTAACCTAAATAAAGGAGCACACAGGGAAAGCACGGATAAGCTAAAATGGGGTCATTCTTATCAGAACTGTCCTATTTCTCCTGATAAGTCCTAGAGTCACAAATCATTTATTAATGTAGAAAAATCACTGAGAATCTAACTATCTGCTAGGTCCTGCACCAGATACCATGGACAGAGCATGTATTAATTTCTTGTAACTAATCTGACAACCTAACATGAACTCAGTGGCTTAAAACAACAAAAATTGACTCTGCGCAGCTGCACCTTATTGGCTATGGGGAGAATCCGTCCCATTCCTTTTCTAGTTTCTGGTGGTGGTCAGCTTCTTGACATCATATCACTCCAATCTCTGCAACCATCTTCATGTCACATTCTCCTCTATGTGTCTCTTATGAGGACACTTGTCATTGGATTTAGGGTACACCTGGATAAAGCAGGATGATCTTATCTCAAGATCCTCAATTGCATCTGCTAAGGCCCTTTTTTGACATGAAGTAACATTAGGATGTGTAACTTCTAGGGGGCCATGCTTCAACTCATGACAGGGAAAAAGAAGATTACCAAGTACTTGCCTTTAAGAAGCATCAAGACTGGAAAATATGCTAATGAGGAGACTGCCACTGAGGGAGACAGTGAGAGGAAGGAAGAAGAGGCTAGGAGGGACCCACAGGCTAAATAACCAGGGCCTAGATAATCAAGACTGATACTATTTTTAAAATATCCAGAAATAACGAGTAAGTGCATAAAAGCCAACATGACTGGCCTTGAAGGAAATAAACTGCGGAGTCCTATGTTAGCAATTCTCTTCTTCCTTCTAGAGGCCTTTGAATTGGCACCCTCATCAATGTGTCCAAAACTCACCAGATGCTCAAAGACAACAGTACAAACAGTCTCTAAATTCTCAGATTCAAAACATGGATGGGAGGGAGTGGGCGTGGCAGATTGGGTAACAGTAGTTGTCAAAAAGACACTGGATATCAAAAAAGAACTCTGTTGTGACTGAAACTGGCAGGAGTGCTAGATAGGTGTGCTCAGAATGAGTACCTGCTCAAAATCAAGGCTGAGGCAAGGCTGATAGTAGAGAAAATAACTCAGTCCACTGATGGGATTTGACAGGCCAAGGAAGGCAATATCAGGTAAGTTGTTCAGAGACACTGCTCATGCCCAAAACAATCAAACTGATCGGGGATCTTCGTAAACAAGACAATTAAGTTGTGGGTGAATCCTGAGCGGGTGTTTCTGAGGACTGGGTTTTGATCTGTGGTCACTGTATTTCACTCCATCTTTACACTGAAAGTGCATTGACTGACAGCTCTCATCATCTTTTTCTTCCCTGCCATGTCCGTGTTTCCTACTCAAATGCACATACCCTAACATGTGATCTCTAGAAGTAGTAATTTTTTAAAGAGCATTCAGCATATGTATGGAAAATAGCAACCATAAGATCTTTTTTACATGAGCCATTTCAAACCAATAGGTTTTGGGTTGATTTAACTCCAGTAACAACATTTCATTCTCTCAGAATATAAAACTTGCTGAGCTGATCCATCTTTGCAAAAACATCCTGAATGCAAGGAACTCAAGCAGAATGATGTATCCCACTCATAAAAAAACATGCCAGAGCCACATGATATGGTTGATTTTTGTTGGATTCCTGAGTGTTTACAGCTTTTGAAATTCTCTGTGTCCTCTCTAGTTTAAACACTAATATTCACTTGCCCACTCAGTAACATAAAAACAGTAACATAGAAAGGTCCCATTTGCAAACTGTGAGGCAAGCTGGTTTGCAGACCACATAGAAGACAAATTAACAGAGTGGCTGACAAAGGAGGTAATTCAGCCAGTGTACCTTTGCAGACTTCAACCCCGCAGTTCCTCTCAGCTAGCCCCCCTGCTTTATCCATGTATCCACCATGATAGTTTGGGGTGTCAGAGCTCTGTAGCAAAAGGCCACAGAGAAGCAAAAATAAAGTGAGGTGCCAGGAAGATGGAACATCAGTTCAGTTCAGTTGCTCAGTCATGTCCGACTCTTTGCGACCCCATGAATCACAGGACGCCAGGCCTCCTGTCCATCACCAACTCCTGGAGGTCACTCAGATTCGCGTCCATCGAGTCAGTGATGCCATTCAACCATCTCATCCTCTGTCATCCCTTTCTTCTCCTGCCCCCAATCCCTCCCAGCATCAGAGTCTTTTCCAATGAGTCAACTCTTCGCATGAGGTGGCCAAAGTACTGGAGTTTCAGCTTCAGCATCATTCCTTCCAAAGAAATCCCAGGGTTGATCTCCTTCAGAATGGACTGGTCAGTATGGATTAAAAACTTCACAGTCCTAACAAGGCCCAAACCCATGAGTAAGGCAATTATCACTCCTGCTCTGTGAAAGAAAGTTTAGATTTGCATAATCCCCACTGGTTGGACTCATTACTTTAACCCAAGAAATGGTAATCTGAAATCTGTTGATGGCTTGGATGGAAACCCTTAGATGGCTAGCTAAGATAAAAGGAATATTACTCCCTTCAAAACCAAATTTACCAATATCCACAAGCTGTTTGATATAGTATTCTTCATCCAGGAGTCTTTATTAATAAGATGAGGAAAATTCCAGCAAATGAAAAGCCTACCTGGGATATTTTGCCCAAGGCAATTGGAGGCCTGTTTCTTGAACCACCAATCATTAAAGGAATCCTAAGTGTCCTTTGCAGTTCAGTCAGTCTTAAAATAGGATTTGGTAAATACGTATGGACTGAGGCGTACATGGCCTGAATACATGCAATGGATGCTCCAGTGCTGCCAGCGAACCCTATCCAGCACCAGAGCCCAAGAATCTAGGCTGACACTACCTTTGTGCATCAATATATGTTACTTCCAAATAGTTAATTGAAATAAATCTGTCAAAGAGATTGAATATTATCCCCAAATCTAGTTACCTTAGCAATAAATGTTATAGAAATCACAATGAGAAAAGACTTTTAAATCAGTCTTACTGGTTGACTTGAACCAATTCACTTGTTTTATCATTTCCTAATCAATATCTACAATCAAGTCCCAGAACTATAAAAGGAACTCAGAGGAGTACCTGGCTTTGTCTTCGGTGAGTGATTAAATCACTGAGGGAAGGTAATGGGCTACTTTTTTCTTGATCATCTCTAAAGACTTGAGAAACTTTGAAGGTATAAACTCCTAAAGGGCAAAGAATCTGTGGAAATAGGTTATTTCAAATAGTTTTGCTTGTGGGTTGTAGTGATGGAAAACAGTGGTCAGCAAGCCACAGCCCACAGGTCAAATCCTAGCCTAGCATCTGATTTTATAAAATCTGTGAGCTAAGAATGCGTCTACATTTTTAAATAATTGGAGAAAAAATACCAAAAATAATATTTCATGACAAGTAAAACTGAAATGAACTAAAATTTCCATGTACATCAAGTTTTATCAGAATGTAGCCATACCCATTTGTGTATAGACTACCTGTGGCTGCTTTCACGCTACAATGGGCTGAAAAGCTGAAAATACTACCTGACCCTTTACAGAAAAAGACTGCTGATCCAGACAATTGCAACAGTAATATCCATTCATAGCAATTGTATTAGTAGTATCAATTAATTTTCAGTTATTTGTCCCCATCTTTTACTTCATTTATGATTCTAAAATGAACTCATCTGAAAACATTAAACTGAAATAAGATTCAGCAAAAGTGTAATCTCTGGCCATTTACTATGAAGGTGAACTCCAGTTTAGTGTCCAAAGAAGAAGTCAGGTGTTGGTATTTTTTTAGGTTTATTCTCCTTGAGTCCTTTTCTTAGAGCAAGCTTAATTTAGAACTTGGTCATGTAAACCTTAGATAATGTTCATAGTCACTAGGAAATAGATGTGAGGATATATAAATCCTCTGAAGAAGTTCTACTCTACCTATCTTTAGTACAAAAAGGTAAATGTGAGCAATACACTGCCAATGAAATCAACTTCCCACCCCAGCTCTCAGGAAATTTACATTCATGAGGAAGAGAGAAATGATCTGCATATTAATTAGCCTCCCATCAGGAATGACCATGAATTCACAGGAAGTAGCTCTACTGACAGATGTCAGATGACATTTGACCAGGTTTGTCTTGAACTACCCCAGAGGGTAAATGGCCAGACACAGGTGATCCTTCCACATAACCATTTAAATCACCTTTTCTCTCCTTGGGAAGAAAATAATGACAAAAATCTACACAAATACTATGAAACATTTTTAATCCTGAAAAGGACTTGATTACTAGTGATCAAAGAGGGGAAAAGTCAATAAAAATAAAGTTCAATCTTTTAAATCAAGTGAATACAAGTCAAATTGCTCAACACTGTTAAATGGCATGATATAATTTATCCATGGATCTCATTCAGTGGAAAACTGATTTAAATATGTTTTGACAGAGTACTAAGAGATTTTATAGGTGATAGCTGACTTAATGGAGTATTAAAGGCTTCACAACTGCCTTTTAGATAAATAACAAATAACTTCTTCTTCTACTACCTAGAAGGGAAAAGATATAACAAGTGTCAATTAAAAGTCAGAAACGTGATTAATTTGTTTATGCCTTTCAACATTACACTGAGCTTTGCAAAGGCAAGACATAAAGTAAGTTTTATAGCCAGAATTCATCTGAATATCTTCCTCATAATATCCTCCTTCTGTCATACTTCTTCAGTGGTTGAAATAAAATGACAATCCACTGGGATCCAAATGAAAAAGTCAGCTCTTTCCAAAGATGGGACTGAGCTGCCAAAATCTATTTAATATCTAAAATAAGAAATAAAATAAATAAAATTTTCAATACCAACTATGTTTTCTGAGAGTTCATTAAAATTTAAGGCATTTTTGACATGTCAGAGATTTTAGTCCAGTGACAAGAGAAGAAAGACACTATCTGTGAGCAAATCCCAATTATCTCTATGGCTTGGAACATACATGCTGAGCACAGCAAAGATGAAGACAGAGGTGGCAGGTGATCATGTGGAAACTTCCTGACTCTGTCCAGTCTGCACAACTTTGCCAGGGCTCCTCTGAAAGGGTGTATTTCAAGTGTATTTTTATTCTTTTGTTTAATTTTTTATCAAAATGGGGAATGGCTCACCAGCAGCATGGCAGGATAAAAATGATCAATGCCAAAATAATTTCACTATAATGTAAGAAATTAAATGTAGAAAAGGTGTATGTAAGCAATATCCTCTGTGAATTTCACAAAAAACAACAAAGCCCACCTCACCTATACTCATGAATCCAACAGTAGTGACATACACAAAACAAACACTCATTCAACAATAACAGAATGGTCCACTGTTTTACCCACCAGTGAAATAAATTCAATTATTTATTTTTCCTTCATTGGCCACAAAACTAAGGATGACCTGCTGAATCAAAAATTACAAGGCATACCTCATTGACAGACTGGGGGCAAAACATTTAACAAACTTGTCCCTATGCCCTACCTCACTGGCCAGTTACCAATCTTTTTAAAACTCTGGATTAAAACCTGTAAAGATCACTGTTTATTGAAAACAAACAAGATCACCTTAGATTATAAATGGGTCAGGAAACTCCCCTCTTTCCTAGTTTTAAAACAAGTTTACACAAAATTGGTTGTACCCAGCTTCGTTCAAACTTCTTTCGACAAATATTCAATTCCTGCTAATATCAGTATAACCTGTCCATTAGAGAAAATACCACAATTATCTGGATCATTTTTTAATAAGAGCAATAATACTGATTTCATAGCTGCTTATGGTACAACAACATTCTTATTTTGAATACAGATATATGCAATATTCTAAAATTGAATTTCTAAATAACTTAAAAAGCAAACTTCTATGGAAGTAACAATCCTTACAGTCTAGCATGTAACCTTTGATGCTGGACACAGGGCAAATGTACCCACTGCCATTTTCGAGAGGCCATACATTATCCCAGTACCTCTGTAGAGTTATCTGTACTGGTACACAAACCATCCCACTTTTTTTTCATGACTTTGCAAGTGATTTGATAAAAAAAAAAAAAAGCTTTCCTATTCATTCTAAATTATACTTCAAGTATTACATAAATTGTTTCAAGCCATTTGACTTCTGTGATAGTGTCAGCTTGCTTTTATTAGGGGAAAGTCTAAGCTTCTCTTTGCCTTTTTATTAATTTTTTTTAAGAATCCCATTTCTTAAAAAGCCCTTACCAGTTCCAACAAGGATGGAATTTCAAAGGCGATTATAAGTTTAGATAACCCAAACACATGCTGACTCTTCATTAAGGATTACTGTTTACTTAGGCTCCTGAAATCAAGAAGGATACCCTATGGAAAAATGAAAAATCTATTGTCTTTCTTTGTCCATCATTTTTAATAGAAAACATGTTTAAAGGTTGGTCAGGAAAATAAATAATGGGAAAAATAGCTGTACCTTAAAAAATTTTTCAAATCTTCCCCATAATATAAACAAAGAAAAGACATACATGGGATCACAATGAATATGCTCACATCAGCCCTCCAAACACACTTTTTATATAGAATTTATAAAGAAGAAAAATTACCCATTAATTATACGGCATGCATCAGCAGTGCACTGGTGGGCTTAACCTTGGTTTTGAGTTATGTGTATATACAGATAAATCTCTTCCTGAGTTGAGCTTCATCTTCAGTTGAGACTCAAACCATTTGCTTTCTCATTTTTGGCAAGACACTTGACCATGTGATAAGGCAATCTAACATTTCAACCTCCTTCCCTTCTCAGTGATGTGGCCCTCCTCTGTAACATCGCCAATGTGCCGGATATGAGGACAGGCTCTAAACTATGGTTCTGTAAAACTAGAGAGTGGGATTCTTTGTTCATTAGTCTGACAGCTACAGCGCTGTTTTTTCATATATTTGGAGATCTTGAGGATTTCAGTTGAACAGATTCAAAATGGTCTTCTTTTTCCTATGGGTGGAAAATATAAAGACAAAAACAACTCATTAAAATTACAGTAAGTTTTAGGATCTTACCTACCCAGAAAGTAAGTTCTGAAGTCAGTTCAATGTATGTACCAGCCACTCATAATTAGGATTTTACATTTAAAGGGGAGGGTAGTAGATGTAAAACAGATAGCATGCCTACCCCAAAGACACACAATCCAAAATAGAGGCAAACACGACTGTAATAGATACCAAAAGATACAGCTGTGATCCTTATGAAGAAATTCACTGAGACCCTTCCAAGGAGGACATCTGATCTCAGTGCTAAAAGAGATGACCTATCCATGTAAACTGCAGATAGTAAACTAAATATTCTCAAGATAACATAGGGTAAATAATAAGAAAAAAGGAGAGCAGGAATAAAGAGAACACAAATAAGACATATGATCATTTGGGTTCACTGATAAGTTTAAGGAAAATCTTTGGGGATCATGTTTACTAAAGATATTAAAAATAAGCCATCTCAGATAATAAATCAAAATTTGAATGCAAGTATATCATTGATGGAATTTGTTTTATAATGCATTCAAAATGTAATCTATTAAGATAAATTATTCTTCCTTAATGGGGAGAAAAGGAAGTAGTGAAATTTTTCCCAATGTTTTCATTGCTAGACAAAGCTTTCCAAAGGCTGCTATAATGTAGTGGAGAGACTATGCTGTTGAGGAGAAAAAAGATGAAAAGAAATAGGATTATTTTAAAAGTAAAGGAAATATGAAGCAGATCAGTCCTGGGTGCACATGGATATGTGTATAAAACCGAAAAGTGAAGTGAGAAAATAACAGGAAATAGATTCTGAGTATCTGTCAAGAAGAATCAGTTTCCTTTTGTATCTTCTCCCATTTGAGCAGAGAAGCCCGAGACTTCAGATCCACTTTAGGGCTACATGGTCAGGATTACAGAAAAAGAAAAAAAAATCACAATGCAAACCAGCATATCCCATTTCCCTGCCTCTGCCCAGGCAACAAATCCCTGGGAGAGCAGCCTGCAGGTTGCAGCACCCTAACCCACTGGTTCTAGGAGAATCTACCTCAAGTCTCACATATCCCAGCCTTAATTTTGTAGGAATAACCATCGATAATCCAAATATTTGTTAAACATCCATATGTTGCAGGAACAGGAACATGGACTAGACTTTATGGGATACAAAATGCCTGCCCTCAAGGATCTCATTGTGTATTTACAGGAAAGAGCATTAGACATCAGCCATGAACTAGAAGGGAATGCTGAGGTTTTTGTGGCCTTGCTTTAAGAAGATTTGATTTAACCTGTTCCTCAGGAAGGGGAGGCAGAGACCTGTTGGTTATCCTCCAGGCAATGTTTCAAGTAAAACACTGGAAGCCCTCTATACAGTCATGTTTGCTTCACAGGGCTTTCGTCACCATGTCCTCTGTATTCACAGGGGATTTTGCTCCTATAACTGATATGGTGGGATATATACATACATATGTGTATGTGTATGTGGTTAACATCACTAATTAACTGGAATCTCCTGATGGCAGGAATTCTATCACTTTTTAATTCCCACAAAATGACCCAAGGCCTCACACATCATTGGCTATCAATCAATGGTTGGGAAAAAGTACTGAAACACTAGCATGGAGAAAGAAAAATTATGAATTAGGCCTCAGAAGATGCAGTTTCTAATTCCTAACTCACCCTCTCTTGGTAGGTCTCAGTTTACTCATGCATTAAATAAAGAGGCATACAAAATGATCTTTTAAAGCTCTAAATTCAAGAATCCAAAGAAAATTCAACTTCTCCCAGAAGTTTCTCCTTGGCTTGTCACTAAAGAATGTATTCTTTTCTCTTCTGTTGGGCTCCAGGAGACCCTACTCAATACTCCTGCCATGTAACAAAAAGAATAAAACACCTAGGAATAAACCTACCTAAGGAGGCAAAAGACCTGTACTTAGAAAACTATAATATACTGATGAAAGAAATCAAAGACAACAACAAACAGGTGGAGAGATTATATCATGTTCTTAATTGGAAGAATCAATACGGTGAAAATTACTATACTACCCAAAGCAATCTACAGATTCAATGAAATCCCTATCAAATTATCAATAGCATTTTTCTTAGAAATAGAATAAAAACATTTATAATTTGTAAGGAAATAAATAAAAAGATCATGAATAGCCAAAGCAATCCTGAGAAATAAAAACAGAGCTGGAGAAATCACCCTCCCTGACTTCAAATTATCCGGTAAAGCTACAGTAACCAAGACATGATGGTACTGGCACAAAACAGAAACACAGATCAATGGAACAGGATATAAATCCTAGAGATAAACTCAAACACCTATGGTGACTTAATCTATGACAAAGGAGGCAAGAATATGCAATGGAGAAAAGACGGTCTCTTCAATAAGTTGTTCTGGGAAAACTGGACAGCCACCTGTGAAAAAATGAAATTAGAACACTTCCTAAAATTATAGACAAAAATAAACTAAAAATGGCTTAAAGACCTAAATGTAAGGCCAGACACTATACAACTCTCAGAGAAAAATGCAGCCAGAACACTCTTTGGTATAAATCACAGCAAGATCTTTTATGACCCACCTCCTAAAGGAATGAAAATAGAAATAAACAAATGGGACCTAATCAAACTTAAAATCTTTTCCACAGCAAAAGAAACCATAAACAAGACAAAGGCAACTCTCAGAATGGAAGAATATCAGCAAATGAAGCAACTGACAGGGGATTAATCTCCAAAATATACAAAAAGCACCTGTAGCTCAATATCAAATAAAAACAAACACCCCAATCAAAAAATGGGTGGCAGACCTAAACAGACATTTCTCCAAAGAAGAAATGGCCATACAGATGGCCAGGAGGCACATGAAAAGATGTTCAGCCTCACTAATTATTAGAGAAACACAAATCAAAACCACAATGAGGTATTATTACCTCACACTGGTCAGAATGGCCATCATCAAAAAATCTATAAACAATAAAGGCTAGAGAGGGTGTGGAGAAAAGGGAGCCCTCTTGCACCATTGGTGGAAATGTAAACTGACACAGCCACTATGGAGAAGAGTATGGAGGTTCCTTAAAAAACTAAAAATAGAACTACCATATGACCCAGCAATCCCACTCCTGGGTGTATTCCTGGAGAAAACCATACTTCCAAAAGATACATGCACCTCAGTGTTCACTGTAGCACTATAAACAATCATCAGGACATGGAAGCAAACTAAATGTCCATCAACAGAGGAATCAATAAAGAAGATGTGGTATGTATATACAATAGGTTATCATTCAGCCTTAAAAAGGAACAAAACTGCCATTCAGAGACATGGATGGACCTAGAGAGTGTCATCCATGAGTGAGGTAAATCAGAAAAAATAATATTGTATATTATTCCATAAATGTGGAATCTAGAAAAATGGTACAGATGAACCTCTGTGCAAGGCAGAAAGCAGGCACAGATGTAGAGAACAAACATGAGCACCAAGGCGGGGAAGAGGGGGAAGGATGAACTGGGAGATCGGGATTGACATACATATACACTATTATGTATAAAGTAGACGACTAATGAGAACAAACTATACAGCACAGGGAACTCTACTCAGTGCTCCATGGAACCCTAAATGGCAAGGAAATTTTAA
Organism: Capricornis sumatraensis; assembly: GCF_032405125.1. Taxonomy (NCBI): domain Eukaryota; kingdom Metazoa; phylum Chordata; class Mammalia; order Artiodactyla; family Bovidae; genus Capricornis; species Capricornis sumatraensis. The sequence continues at coordinate 38,449,279 of NC_091073.1, read as the reverse complement.
AAAGAGGGGATATATGTACAAAAAAGATCTTCACAACCCAGATAATCACGACGGTGTGATCACTCACCTAGAGCCAGACATCCTAGAATGTGAAGTCAAGTGGGCCTTAGAAAGCATCACTACCAACAAAGCGAGTGGAGGTGATGGAATTCAAGTGGAGCTATTTCAAATCCTGAAAGATGATGCTGTGAAAGTGCCGCACTCAATATCCCAGCAAATGTGGAAAACTTAGCAGTGGCCACAGGACTGGAAAAGGTCAGTTTTCATTCCAATCCCAAAGAAAGGCAATGCCAAAGAATGCTCAAACTATTGCACAATTGCACTCATCTCACATGCTAGTAAAGTAATGCTCAAAATTCTCCAAGCCAGGCTTCAGCAATACGTGAACCATGAACTTCCAGACGTTCAAGCTGGTTTTAGAAAAGGTACAGGAACCAGAGATCAAATTGCCAACATCCGTTGGATCATGGAAAAAGCAAGAGAGTTCCAGAAAAACATCTATTTCTGCTTTATTGACTATGCCAAAGCCATTGACTGTGTGGATCACAATAAACTCTGGAAAATTCTGAAAGAGATGGGAATACCAGACCACCTGACCTGCCTCTTGAGAAATCTGTTTGCAGGTCAGGAAGCAACAGTTAGAACTGGACATGGAACAACAGACTGGTTCCAAATAGGAAAAGGAATACATCAAGGCCGTATACTGTCACCCTGCTTATTTAACTTATATGCAGAGTACATCATGAGAAACGCTGGACTGGAAGAAAAACAAGCTGGAATCAAGATTGCCAGGAGAAATATCAATAACCTCAGATATGCAGATGACACCACCCTTACAGCAGAAAGTGAAGAGGAACTAAAAAGCCTCTTGATGAAAGTGAAAGTGGAGAGTAAAAAAGTTGCCTTAAAGCTCAACATTCATAAAACGAAGATTATGGCATCTGGTCCCATCACTTCATGGGCAATAGATGGAGAAACAGTGGAAACAGTGTCAAACTTTATTTTGGGGGGCTCCAAAATCATGGCAGATGGTGACTGCAGCCATGAAATTAAAAGATGCTTACTCCTTGGAAGAAAAGTTATGACCAACCTAGATAGCATATTCAAAAGCAGAGACATTACTTTGCCAACAAAGGTCCGTCTAGTCAAGGCTATGGTTTTTCCAGTGGTCATGTATGGATGTGAGAGTTGGACTGTGAAGAAGGCTAGGTGCCGAAGAATTGATGCTTTCGAACTGTGGTGTTGGAGAAGACTCTTGAGAGTCCCTTGGACTGCAAGGAGATCCAACCAGTCCATTCTAAAGGAGATCAACCCTGGGATTTCTTTGGAAGGAATGATGCTAAAGCTGAAACTCCAGTACTTTGGCCACCTCATGGGAAGAGTTGACTCATTGGAAAAGACTCTGATGCTGGGAGGGATTGAGGGCAGGAGGAGAAGGGGATGGCAGAGGATGAGATGGCTGGATGGCATCACTGACTCGATGGATGTGAGTCTGATTGAACTCCGGGAGTTGGTGATGGACAGGGAGGCCTGGCATGCTGCAATTCATGGGGTTCCAAAGAGTCGGACACTACTGAGCGCCCGATTGAACTGAACTGAATGTATGTGTATAACTGACTCACTTTGTTAGTACAGCAGAAATTAACACAACACTGTAAAGCTGCTACACTCCAATTAAAAAAAAAAAAAAAAAAAGACTTCTACTGTAGCCCACATGGAGAAAGGTTCAAAACACACTAGGTCTCCCTAAGTGTGTTTAAAAAGCCCTTGACCTTCCTGGACATGAATGTTCACAGGCACAGAACTCCAGTAGATGAATAGAAATAAGGTGGAATTTCAGCTACTGAAAGGGACATACTGATTTGTGGCAGTGGAGGATCAACAGTGTAGTTTGATAATGAGGCACCTGGGAAGGAGTTACCTTACACCCTGAGAGATGCAAAGGTTTTTGATTTTCAAAGTTACCCTTTCACCTCCCTATGAAGGAAAATGTTCCACTCTCAAATTCTTGTTGCAAGTGCCTTAGATTTAACAGTCTACTGTTTACCAAATCCAGCAGATGCTTTCACCACATTTTGGTTGCCATTCCCCCTTAAACTTAATGAAAAGTATAGAAATAGCTGGTATGGTGCCAGCTTCTGCCCCAAAATAACAATAGACATGTCCATTCCCATCACTCAATCATTCCATGGAGTGGACAAATACCACCCAGTCTGCGGCATGGGCAAACAGGAAAAGCTGGACTAACTGTCCTCAAGCAGTCTCTCCAAAGACAAAGAGACACAGCTGTCAGAGGTGAAGCAGAAACACTAAGGTTTATAAGCCAGCAAGAAGGTCACAGGCACTATCAACCAATGCTGCCTAGCTAAAGAGATTCCACTTGGTGTCCCTAACAATCATAAATAAATTCTTTCTTTCCGCTTGCACCAAGTGTACCTACAGGACTATACCTTTTGTAAGAACCAGACATTAACTTCTCTCCTAGAAGCAGCATAGCTTGTACCCTAGGAGTGGTCCTAAGTGGTCATAATTTAACTGTTTATGAAAACATCCTCCATAGATCATGTAGCTCTTAGACAACTGCGAAGATCTTTTCAAAATCAGACAACTCTTGGTTAATCAGAGTAGATTCCTGGAGGGAAAACTGACTTGTCATTCACACTCACTCTATGGGTAGCTAATAAATTTTAAAAGATGGAATAAAAAAAATGTATGAAATCATGCCATTTGCAGCAACATGGATAGAACTAGAGATTAATTACTAAATGAAGTCAGTCATTAAAAAAAGACACCATATGATATCACTGATATGTAGAATCTAAAATATGACACAAATGAACTTATCTACGAAATAGAAACATAGAGAACAAACTTGTGGTTGCCAAGGATGAGGAGCAGGAGGAGAAGGAAAGATTAGGAATTTGGGATGAGCAGATGCAAACTGCTATGGAGGTTTGGATTTTGTTGGGAGACAACTCTCTATGGTTCTTTGGTATTTCTGCATATCTTGTGAATACAACACTGATTCCCCTTTGTTCTAGACTACTTTTTCAAAGTGAAAGTGAAGCCGCTCAGTTGTGTCCGACTCTTTGAGATCCCATGGACTGTAGCCTACCAGGCTCCTCTGTTCATGGGATTCTCCAGGCAATAGTACTGGAGTGGATTGCCATTCCCTTCTCCAGGGGATCTTCCCGACCCGAGGATCGAACTTGGGTCTCCCGCATTGTAGACAGGCACTTTACCATCTGAGCCACCAGGCACTGGCACCTTTTCAAAAGTCTTTATATAGAAAGCGACCTTTGAAGATGTTATATCCTTCCAGAGCAAAGGGCAAGCTCACGTACAGTCTTGAAAACAGTGTTTCCCTCTGGAGCAATGAATGAGGATGCTAACTGTCCAGTACAATAACAATAATATCTCTCTTTGGAACAAAGGCAGAGATGCTTGCTGCCCATTCTAAAAGATTTAGGTTCCCAAGTTTATTATAGGTTCGTTACCTTTAATGCAGCTCACCAAGAGTCATCTGTAGGAAGTGAGGCTTTGAAACTGGGATAAATGCTGAGGTTTTGGCTAGTGCTTCTGTTATGACCATTTAAACTGTCCTTTGTCTCTGATCAGAAATTCTATGTCTTCTAAAGTATCCATGAAATCATAGGAGGCTCACTTGTTAGCTTATAAGTAGGGTAAATTCTCAGCTCTTGACAATCACTGTACATTCACTGTCCCTTAGCAATAGTGCCCTCCATAAACTAGCATAATAAGCAAAATCAAATAGCCATTAGTATAAGGAGAATAGGGCTTATTCATTTATTTTTAAATGATCCCCTATGATATATTTATGTACCTAAATTAGGAAATGATTACTAAAGCACTCACAATAAATGTAATCTTTGCCACATGCCCTGCCTGCTGAAAATCCTTTGAAATGCAGTTTCTTTCGTGTTTCATTCTATTTTCAATCTTGCAAAAGTAAAGTGCCATGTTTTATCTTTTAAGTCAATAAAATGTGTTTACAAATAATATGTAAAGCTTCATGTTATCTGTTTGGATATAGTAATCATTTCAAAGCTGATGAATGTGATACCATCTGATAAGGTAATATCTCAACATTTTATATAACTTTTATTTTCTCTAAATGAAACAATCTCGTTCTAAAACAAAATATATAAATAAACATTGGATCATTTATTTACCTAAAATTGTTTTTGTAATACTATTAATACATTATCTTTGTACAAATTCAAATATTACAAAACCGTATTACTTCAAAGATGAAAGACACCCATTAATTAAAAACTCTCAAAATGCAACTATCATTCGTAGTTTCCTGTTCAGATACTAATATAAATGTACATTTAATATAAATGTGATAGTCTACGGTTGCTCTCACTTCACTGACCTTGGACCTACTGACATATCAGTACACATAGACATCTCCATCTGTACCAGCTGCAGGATTGCACAGCATCCCACTACTTTGATATATGGAAATATATACTTCCTGATGGTGTTAAAAGTTGTTTCTACCTGGTTAACCAGCATAACAATACTGCAGTGATTATTCTTGTATTTACATCTTTCTGTATTTCCAAAAGTATTTCTACCAGATAAATACCCACAGAGATATAGATATGTTACATGACAGAGTTTTCAAGAACGTTGCTGTTAGGTTAATATGGCCTCTTACTCATAAACACACGGTATTCCCAGGTTAAAATTCTGCTGTTACCTTTGTTGCCAAGGATTTGAGTTTTCCCAGTAGGGACTGTTTATTGGAATATACGACTTCCTCTTCATTATCTTCTCCTTCCATGATAGCACAGCTGTCTGCAGCTGGGAGTTCACACTCTTTTGAGTTCGTAGTCATTACTAATTTGGAATATTTGTACTCCAGTCTAAGTAGTGGTAAATATATAAATAGATAAAGAGGCATTTAATATAAATTAATACTTATTTGGGGTGGTTGGTCATACACCAGCTAATTGTCTTGGAGTAAAGTTGCTTCACTAACAGATTTCCTTCACCCATCACCATAACACTATGTGGTCTCATTAATCTACCATCTATATACCAATCTTTTCCAGAATTTCAGAGAATCAGTACAATATAGTTAATTCTATTACATTTATTTTACATCACATAAAGTGGCCAATTATAACAAACTTTTGAAAAACAGAGAAAATAAGAGGTATGAATAAATTTTCATCATTTACAAATATTTGGGAACTAATTTAATATGCAGTTTTCCAAAGTTTAGTTCATAAGATGAGAACATTATATATAGGCAAGTGATTTGGTCTTTACTACTTCTTTCACTCATTGCTTTCTATTTCCCACCTCAGATTATAACTGTCCTTAGATAATACAAAAAAGAACTTTCACAGCCCCACTGACAGGTAAATCATTTTTTAAAAGCCTAATCATATAATGTATCAATATATAATTGGTAGTTAGACTGAATACTCAACTTCAGATTCTTGAAGTCCTGGAGTAAATAAAGATGATACTTGCCTATATGCTTAGTCTGTTTCTTTGCAAATATTTGCCCACAAGAAACTGAAAAAACAATGATGGGGCAAGAAGGCAGCATGATGTCATGAAAATAAAATAGACACACAGAGAAAATCTGCCTTTTGCTCTGAGCTCTGCTCCCATCTACCTGAGTAGCCTGGAGCCTCTGTTCTCTATCTTATAAAAACAGTGAGTCCAGTGCAATTATCTCTAACGTTCTCTAGTCTTTCTGTTATCAGAATAACAACCATTCCATTTGCCTGCTTAAAGACCTTTCCCGTAACTCTTTCAACTAAGAGAAAATTCTTTTGGCTCTGGGAGAAATTGTTGAGTATGGTGATTAAACCTAAAATTTTCACGACAAAAGAGATTCCTCATTCTTATTCGGAGGTTACTTACTTCTGATTCTTTTTCCAGAAGTAGCAAGTTAGAGCCACCAGCAAAACAGCTGTAAAAGCTCCCACGCCTGCTCCCACTTTTAGCCAAAAGTCAACTGTTTCACAGGTTGACAACTTTTTCTCGGGCAAAGAAATTCCTTTAATGCACCACTTAGGCTCATTCCATACATATAAAGTTTCCTTTCAAAACACAAAGAGGACATCGAAATTAGATTTAGAAGGAGGAGGTCTTCCTAACCCTTTGACAGTAGGCAGAGAGGATTATTCAGCTTTCATCTAAGCTGAAGCTCCACGAAGAGAGGAAAGAGATATAGAAGAGAGAGAATAAGGAAATGATGAATGAAAATGCAACAAGACCATGAATTGTCAGATCATGTTTGCTTCCTTATAAGAAGGTTGAACAAAAATGACTCCCATTTGAGCTATTTTCTTCAAATATGTGACGAGCCCTGACTTAATCATGTTTTTAAATGAAAGCTTGGGTTGTTTAATATAACTAACTGGGACGGGTTTTAGCCACTCATCACGTAGATCCATTTCCCCAAAAAGCCTCTCCCCTGAATAGCAGAACAGATCCTGGAGCCAGACATACAGGCAGAGCATGACTGGCAGACTTAGGTGACTAGTGTGGGGTAGGCATGCAGACTGCACCCCCTTCCCCAGGCCAAAATAAGGAGCAGGTTACTCTGGGTCATTGCTACCCAGCTGAGGGACTTACTCTAGTCCTCCCAAAGTAGACGACAATTTTGCTAGGGCAATGTTTTCAAACTGCTCCCTGCAATCAACTAGTAAATAGTAAAGTAAAAACAATGGGTCTCAACCAGAAATTTAATGAACAGATCAAATAAGAGATCAGAGACAAAAATCAGAGTACAGGCAAGATTCCTTATATATTTCAACATATACAGTGACCAGTAGCAATCTGCATGACGATTATGTCCAGTGACATTAAATGACATGAGGCATTACATTTTTTACTCAGTGTGCCTCCTGAAATTTTCTGGTGAATGATGGTAACTTTATCTACACGCTAACAGAAGCATAACACCATAATGTTCAATTTCACACACTCACACACTTTCACAGTTACACTTGAAGTAAATGACGTGTAGGAGAATCCTATTTACTTCGAGGAAAAGTTTCAACAAAGTTTTGGTTGAGAACTTTTTAGAAAGGATGTTAGTAATTGAAAAAAAAATTAGTGTAACACTTTATTAAACTTAATGTGAATAAATTATTTTTTAAATGGCTCATATAATTTTTATAAGAAAGGTGAGGAATGAGGAGGCATGAACAAGGTTGAACTGCTGCCTCTCTACATGTAAATAATGACAATAAAGAGATAAATGTTAACTCCAGTCAGCAAACACTGATTTCACCTCAAGGGTGCTCCAACAAGAGGAAAAAACAGGCTGTGAAAGAGTGTATATGGTTGTATCACATAAGCTACACCCAAAGCAAATGGCAGGCTCTAATGTTCAATGATGGTCTTATAAACAAGCCATTAAAACTTCAGAATTAAAAAGACACATACTTGTAAACCCAGAGATTTTAACTTCTCAATAAGCTCCTCATATTGTTAAGGAAAAATAAAGTCAAGCTATTGACAGAATTTCTAGTCATTCTGTAACTTGATCATTCTATACATTTCTTAGTCATTCTATTAATTACAAACTTTTATCCCTATATTAGGGGCTTCCCTTGTGGCTCAGCTGGTAAAGAATCTGCCTGCCATGTGGGAGACCTGGGGTTCGATCCCTGGGTTGGGAAGATCCCCTGGAGAAGGGAAAGGCTACCCACTCCAGTATTCTGGCCTGGAGAATTCCAGGGACTATACAGTCATGGGGTCACAAAGAGTTGGACATGACTGAGTGAGTTTTACTTCCACTTTCACCTCCCTACATTAAGTCATGTCTTTGGCAAACAAGAAAATGGCTGACAGAGCAGCTGAAAAATTTATTCTTGCAGCATGTAAGGATATTTTGTGAACAGAGTGAGATAAATTTTAAAACTTACCTCCCAGTAATAACACACTATCTCTTCAAATCTCTACCACTATATAACATTTAGAAGTAATGCTTAATATGTACTTAGAACCTGGTATGGATTTTTGAGATTCAATTTGATAAGAGCACTTTATCACAAGTCATGCAGCTCTTTTAGTTTATATCAGCTGTATGTGGAGGAATTGTAGTGTGTAAATTTAACTTCATGTGCGTCTGGATTATACATCTTTTATAAAATTAGAGAAATATTCTCAGTCAATATCAAGTGCAAACTATAAAGAATGGAGCAGACAATATAATAGAAACACAGTAGAATTATTTAAAATTAAAAGATGCCCATCGCAACATTTTACAATCATTTTTTAATATCGAAAGGCTTTGGCATCCAAAGAAATCCATCCTGGTTCACTGACATAATGGAAGACGCAGGGAAAGTTGTCATGTGTATTGAAAACTCACCAAAGAACAGACATTTCAAACTATAATATTCAGAGATTGGCAGTAAACTTAGCCACTTACTGCATCAAACCCATTTGTCTGCTATTGCAATGAATACCCTGAAGAAGGACATTTCATTTTTTTCTATTTGAAGCTCACTCTCATCTGGCAAATATTTTCAAATTTGACATCTAAACATAACAGAAAGGCATATTTAACTGATTTTAATATTTCTCAAAATAAATTTGGAACTATAGGGGGAGTTACACACCTCAACATATCAAACACAGCAAAGTGTTCTGAAAGGTATTATTCTTAAAGCAAAACCAAACATTTAAAAAGCATCACCTCACAACTATCTGTTTCAATCATTCTTATAAGATGTTGAACAGAGGTTTTTTTAATGAAGATAGTTTGAACAAGATAAAATTAGAGAAATAGTTGCCTCCCCATTGTCTCAAACTTATAATCACTACCTTTCAGAAGAGAAATATTAAATATTGAAGAATGTTTGGATAAAAGGTCATCTGGCTTCTCAAAACTCCTGAATTAAACTTGGTGGCCAAAGAAAGGAATGCATCTTTTATTTTTCATTTACTCTTAAAAAAATAATTATAAGGTAGGAAGTTTATCATAATTCTAGAGAAAAGATAAAGATTAATTTCCACTGTGAAGCCTAAAAATGTATCATTATTATTATGAGGATTAAAAAGAAACCATTTTTTGAGATTGAAATTTTTATCTTTGACCCATTTACAAAGGTTTAAAGGAAACTGGCTCAGCCATGCCTAAGATATTTGAGCAGTTTTGGCTCTGTTGCTCTGAGCCGGTGTGAGCTATCAACAAGTAAACACACTTACTGAATTAAGTATTTCCTAATTTTTGGTTTAGTGTTATCTATTTGGAGATGTCTCCAGTTTGTATTAACGTATTAATGAAACATATTTTGTACTATTATGCCTATGCTCGATAAGAATAAAATATTAAAGTATTGTTTCATAAAACAATTTTATTTTTAGGCATATCTCTATGTTTCTGAGTTTGTGTCTATTTCCTAGGCTTGATGTAGCATGTATTTCTTACTACAGGTTCACTGTCATTCAAAAATGGAAAATACCGGTTTCGAGAATAGTTCTCAATGTTTTGTTTGGTTTTGTTTTCCTTAGAGGTGGAAACTACTGCTTCCAAATATGCTGAGTGTATGGGACTGGGTGGGGGCATTCCGATTTCTTCTCCCACTTGGACCCTCCAACCTGCCAACTACAAGCTCTTTAAGAGTTTCCTGGATAGAACAGCCCCCTTCTCTGATCACCGTCCACAGTCAGTACCCTAGCGTGCTCCACGCTGACCTGAAAGTCATTTCTATCCCATCTACCTGGTGTGCTGTGTTCTTTGCTGAGTCACTTAGTAGTGTCCTACTCATGAGACCCCACTGACTATAGCCCACCAGGCTCCTCTGTCCGTGGGGATTCTCCAGGCAAGAATACTGGAATGGGTTGCCACGCCCTCCAATCCCACTGGAATCTCTGATCCTCTGATGTCCATTTTCCAACAGGGTCCTCACCACTGGTACTGATGAATCCCCTCATCTGTGCTCCTTCAGTGTAATTTCAATGGAATTTAGAGAGGATGAAGTAGTAAGTAAGTCATTTTGAAAGAGGAAAAGTGTGCTTTTATATAGTACTAGTCAAAGCTGGTATAGTGAAGTGGGTGCTCTCAAACATCATATTAGTATAAGAGCAAATTGATGTAACCAAAGCAATTTATTAATAGTATAATAAGTATCGAGAACCTTAATAATGGCCATATCTTTCTAGCAATAAACTCTAAGGAAAGAATCAAATGTCTAACAAAGATATTCACTATAGAGTTATTTACAAAAAGATGATTTTCAATTTTTTCTTAAATGATCAACAGGGAAATTATCAAATTCCAAATTGCATACATAATAGAATGAAGTGAAGTGAAGTCACTCAGTCGTGTCCGACTCTTTGCGACCCCATAGACTGGGGCCTACCAGGCTCCTCTGTCCATGGGATTTTCTAGGCAATAGTACTGGAGTGGATTGCCATTTCCTTCTCCAGGGTATCTTCCCAACCCAGGGCTCAAACCCGGGTCTCCCACATTGTAGACAGACGCTTTACCGTCTGAGCCACCAGGGAACATTTCTCTATAAAAAAAAGTCATTTTTTAAAAAAATTAATGACAAGGGAAATATATTAAATGTATAAAGAAAACAAAATAGAATCCTAACTTTACTTTTAAAAAACAAGTAAGTGAATGCAGAGAAAACATAGAGTAGGATCTTGATTAACGTGTGTGAGTGCACATAAGATTTACTCTTTATATATGCTTCTTGTGGAGAGTCAGTTTTATTATCCTCATCTTAATTATACCTATAACTGCATTCTATAAGCTATATCTTGGATTCATTATATCATTTCTTTATGATCTCAGTAAATACCCATAGTCTACAACCTGTTTGTATAATTTATTTTCCCAATTCCAGTACACATCTTCAGCTACCTCAGCATACAGAAGTATAGGTATCAAACTTTATTTTAGATATATATTAATGTCTCATTAAGTTAACTATAAGCTTTAGCCACACTATTGAATCTAAATGTCTATGCTGTAATGTGATACTGGACTGAACCGTTGTATCTTCAATGACACAGTTCTGCTTAGACAGTTTGCCCCTTACCTGAAATCCTCTCTTACAGGCACCCTCAATCTCATGGAAGTCATGTTCAGTGCACAGAGGGCAAGCTTCCACACTCTCCCACAGGAAATAGAATGTACATCCATCACAGGTGCCTGCTGGACACTTGCTGAAATAAATCATGGAAAACAACAAAATCAACAGCTTTTGTAACACAGTCAATTGAGTCCAATCAACATTTGAGCACATACTGCATACTGGGAAGCAATACATAGATGCAGAGGAAACACATGGGAAAAAGTCTCAAGGAGACACCACCACAACTAGATACCGCTCTGCACCAACCAGGATAGCTAGAATCAAAAGTTGGGAGGGTGCTGGGCAATTGCAGTCTTTACACTCTGCTGATGGGAGTATAAAATGGTGCAACTTTGGAAGAAACTGGCAGTTTCTCACACAATTAAACAGAATTATCATATGATTCAGCAATTCTACTCTTAGGGAAATACCCAAAAGAAATAAAAATGCTATCTCCACACAAAAACTTGTACATGAATATTCCTAACAGCATTATTCATAATATCCAAAAGGTGGCAACAATGAAAACGTCCATCAGCAGATGAATGGATGAACAAAACATGGTATACCCATAAAATGAATTATTACTCCACCTTAAAAAGCAATGCAGTACTGATGCATGCCCCTACTTGAATGAACTTCAAAAATATTATGCATAGTGACTGCAGCAAATAAAAATTCCACATTTTTTATGATGTTATCCAGATTTAAGTCCATAATAGGAAGCTCTATAAAACATTTGAAAATGGGTTAATGATTGCTTAGAGTTAGGAACCACTTACTAGGTTTAAGGAGATAATAGCTAAAGGGTATGGGATTTCTTTGCGAAAAGATGAAGAGGTTCTAGAATCGGCTAGGCTGATGGTTGCACACTCAGAATATACAATAACCACTGAAGTGTATGTTTTCAATGAGTGAATTACAATGGTGTGTGCATTATATCTCTATCAAGTTTTTTTTTCTTTTTAAAGGAGAAACAGGCACAGGTAATGACCAAAAAAAAAGCTCCAAAGAAGTTTATTGGTGAAAGTGATGCCTGAGCCATGTCTAGAATATTCTAGATAGGAGTTAAAATAAAAGGGATGGACGCAAGGGAATTCCTGCCATAGGAATGGAATGGTAAGTGAATCGGAGCAAAAGTGCAAGCAGGTCTTGTCATGGGAGCTTCAAGAACAAGGCAGTGACTGAGTACTGGGCATATGGGCACTAGGTGGTGAAGGAGGTTTGCAGTTTCTGTTTAAGGTAATTGCACAGAAGTGAGGTGGTTTAGAGGACAGAAGGACACAGAGGTCCATGGTCTGGAGAGGATAGGGGAAAGACATACAAACAAAATTGTCTAATGTTAAAAAGAAACACCACCATCAGTCAACACACAGCTCAGTGATGTAAATGGTTCTGCAATCCTGGGTTTCCTCAGTCTGAGGATGACTTCCTTTGACAAAAGGCACTCAGTGATGATGAATAAGGCTTGGACCCAGATGAGGGATTGCACTGAACCAACCATCAGGCAGGACCTGCATGCAGACTTTAAAATCCTACTTTCTGGTGGGTATGCCTTTTATGTCAACTTATCTCTTTCATTTTAAGGACAGGTACACATGGCATAGCTCAAAAATTAACATGCTGTTACTGGATACAAAATTCTTATTGACTGAAGCAAGAAACTATTCAGAAAGATTCTAATAGGAATGACTGTTTTGTTCATGAATTCATTAAAACCAGGGGAATATAGTTCCCTCAACTTGTGTACTACACTTCCCTTAAGTGAAGCTGTGTAAATATAAGGCATTGCCCTGAAAATCTCCTTCAGACCTTAGCTTGTGCAAAGTGCAGGTGCCCTGAAACAACTAATAGCAAAACGACAGACACACAATAATACAGAGAATCCAAAAAACACCCCTTTTTAAGTTTTCATTTCAAATGCCTTTCTGATGATTCACTATCCAAAACTTCAGTCTATCAGAAAGCTAAAATTTCATACTCTTAGTTAACTAAATGTATTCTGAAAAAGTGAAAGTGTTACTCAGTCGTGCCCAACTCTTTTGTGACCCCATGGACTGTAGCAGGCCAGGCTTCTCAGTCTATGGAATTCTCCAGGCAAGAATACTGGAGTAGGTTGCCATTCCATTCTCCAGGGGATCTTCCTGACCCAGGAATCAAACTGGGTCTCCCAAATTGCAAGCAGAATCTTTACCATCTGGGCCACCAGGAAGTACATTCTAAGGTACTCTAATATGAACACTGAAACAAATTCACACGCCTGATAACTGATGCATTTTTATATGTCTGACTTTCCAAAGTGTCTGTATGCTGTAGACTAGGTGAACATGGGTGGGATGTAAAAACAGCAACGTTCTATATGACATGCTTCAGAAACAGAGGCCCAGTCTTGTCACAGCTATGAACAATGGTGAACAGTGACTCTTCAGAAAAATGACTTGACTCTCTCACTTGCTTTAATTTCTCATTTTATAGAAAGGGAATAATAAATACATTCAGAATAAAAAATACAGAGAGATATTTTTTAAAAACAGGAAATTACAATAGACGAAAACCATGCCACCTAAAAAGTTATTCCTACCCTCTACCTTCCAGATCAGTAAAAGCAACTTCAAATTTTCTTTTGAAAAAAAACTGGGTAACCAATTGGAGAAATTATTCAAGAACACAATTATTATATGCATAACAATTATTTACAACTTTCAAAATACAGTTTTCTGATCAGTTAGCAAAAATTACCAAGAGGCTTTCCTGTTCAAATCTTTTCTCCCAGAATTATTTTCTACTTTATCTTTCCAACACAGAAAAACTTTAACAGGAGGAAAAAAATGTTTCTATTGGGAAAATGAATGAGTAAGTCTGCTAAAGTTTGAAAAAAAGAACTCAACAAAAGAAAAGGAGAAAATCAATCAAAGATGCAAAAAGCAAGACAGAAGACTTGGATTACAGTCCTAACTAGGATTTTCAAATGATTTTATGTTTTTCCATAAGTGATTCACCCTCCCTCCCCACCATGTCATTCCTGTAATTTGTCAAAAGCAAAATGTCTGCCATACTGCATTCATAGGGTGGTTATAAAGGATAAAATGAGAGAACCATTTGACAAAGTTTAAAGAACTGCAAAATATAAAAGACTATTAACAATGCACATCACTTTCTAAAGAACTGGTAGATCCAAAGAAATATGAAAAAAAATCAAGACATCGATATAATTTATAAAGCTGGCATTAAGTGTCAAAACACTTCAATGATTCAGTGCATTCCCTTTGCAGACTTCACTTTTTAAAAGAAAGTCTTAGGTTAAAAGCAGTTTAGTTTAGAATCGATTCTTAAATTCTTTTAACTCAATGAATCATTAGAAATGTGGAGCATCAAAATTTGATTCTTTGTTATGAACCTAATTTTCACAGTTTGAATCGGGCCTTCCCTGGGGAAGAAAACAAGAATATATGAAGCAGTAGTGATTTCAATCATGCTTACATACATAAATGAAAACAGAAGAAAGATATGAGAAAAAAATGTAGTAATATAAACATTTTATCTTTGTGAAATACTTTTCCCTTTGATGGCCTGGGTCACCATCATCTTTACTTCCCAACCAGCTTTTTTCAGGTGTCACTAATTGTGCTTCTACATAACTTTTGCTCTGCATGATCACCATAGAAACCAATGGGCACATGTTTAAAGAAACAAGACAAAGTCATGGATAGCTGGGGTATGGGAAGCTAGACTTCTACAGGATGGCCCAACGTGCTGTTAATTATAGGTAGAGAAACCACCACATATTCAAAGGGCAACCAGGTAAACCTTGATTTGGTTTAATGAGAAATGAGTAACAGGCTTTCTAATTTCCCAGTTTTGCTTCTGGGATTGCTTTATCAATCAGGGTGGCTCTAGCAATGTGTAAGAATTCAGACAAATCTTTTGTAGCAAGTTATGTCTTGGATTCTAAAATGGAATATATTTCATAAATCAGTTAGTAGTGTCCTCTTCAGAATGAATCATCTTACCTAAAACAGGATCTAGCTGGTTCATATCATGAATCCATGGAGAAGAACCTTGTGTTTTTATGAACTATTATCACCTTAAAAAATCTATTAATAATATTTGGATAGTTGATAAATCACTGTAAACAGTTTTCCCTAAACTTTATTCAAAATCCAAAGGTAAGACAAATTCATCTATGTTGTCAGTACCTTTCCAACCCTTCTAGAGTTAGTCTCAGGAGATTGATGAGAAAGGCCACTCTCTAATGTGCCAAGAACATTTGTCATCTGGTATCAGGCCACTATTGTTGTTGAACTTCCTTCATGTGGGGCATCTGTAGTTTTCTTGGGGTTCCTTGGTCTCAGGGTATACAGACTGGCATCCTCTGTCAAGGCAATGCTCTCTGACTTTCTGCTGTCTGTTTTCAGCTTTGGAATCTCAGGAAGTTCATCCTATTTCTGCTAAGGATGCCTTGTCATAGGCCAGAAACTCTTCTTATGTAGGGTCCATAAAATTCATTGCATGTTGCTCTAACTCCATCTGCCTTAAGGCTGAAGAGTATCAGTCACTTATGATGGGGTTTAAACACAAGATATTTTGACCTAGAAGTCTAGATCTAGAAGATTTTACCAGTCTCCTGCAAATCCTTCTCTTTCTAAAGCTTCTACTTGGGTTAACTACCAAAAGTCAGAATCTGTTGAAGATCTGGAGAAACTAAATTTACTGACACTCTCTAGTCCCTTTTATCTATGATTCTGTATTTTCTGAAGTGAAATTAAAATGTGTCAAGTTTTATCATCTTTATTTCAAACTTGATCACAAAACTTGATGACTGTTTCTTGATATTTTTATACCATATCTTAAGATTATTTGTTAGTGTTTAAAGTATACACTGTTAACAATTTTCTAATAGAATTTTTTCATTTTTTCCCCAAGTAGGATAAATTAATTTGTGAATGAAGAAAAATATAGGGAAACTGATACAAGGTAGATTCTAGCCTCAATCTTGATATTCAGTATTTTAGGATACATCTGGATATTGGTTACTTTTCATAAACTTTTTTTATTGACTCATAGTCAATTTCAGTTCAGTTTAGTCTCTCAGTCATGTCCAACTCCTTGCAAATCCATGGACTGCAGCACACAGGCTTCCCTATCCATCACCAACTCCTGGAGCTTGCTCAAACTCATGTCCATCAGGTCAGTAATGCCATCCAACCATCCCATCCTCTGTCGTCCCCTTCTCCTCCTGCCTTTAACCTTTCCCAGTATCAGGATCTCTTCCAATAAGTCAGTTCTTCAACATCAGTTGGCCAAAGTATTGGAGTTTCAGCTCTAGCATCAATCCTTCCAATGAATATTCAAGACTGATTTCCTTTAGGATTGACTGACTGCTTTGATCTCCTTGCAGTCCAAGGAACTCTCAAGAGTCTTCTCCAGCACCACAGTTCAAAAGAATCAATTCTTCAGTGCTCAGCTTTCTTTATAGTCCAACTCTCATATCCATACAAGACTACTGGAAAAAACCATAGCTTTGAATAAATGGACCTTTGTCATCAAAATAATGTCTCTGCTTTCTAATATGCTATCTAGGTTTGTCATAGCTTTTTTTCCAAGGAGCAAACATCGTTTAATTTCATGGCTGCAGTCACCATCTGCAGTGATTTGGGAGCCCAAAAAAATAAAGTCTCTCACTGTTTCCCCATCTATTTGCCATGAAGTGATGGGACCGGATGCCATGATCTTCGTTTTTTGAATGTTGAGTTTTAAGCCAGCTTTTTTTAACTCTCCTCTTGCTCAAACTCAGTCAATTTACAATATTGTATTAGTTTCCTGTATACAACGGAGTAATTCAATATTTTTATAGATTATACTCTATTTAAGGTTATTATTAAATATTGGCTATATTCCCTGTGTTGTACAATATATCCTTAGAGCTTATTTACTTTATACATGGCAGTTTGTACCTTTTAATCCCTCTACCCCTATCTTACCCCTCTGCACTTCACTTTTTCCACTTGTAACCACTAGTTTGTTCTCTATAATCTTTCTTTTGTTACTATCACTAGTTTTATTTTTAAATTCCTCATTTAAGTGATGTCATACATTATTTGACTTTCTCTGACTTATTTCACTAAATGTAATATGCTCCAGGTTCACCAACATTGTTGCAAATGGCAAGATTTAATTTTTTCTTATGGCTGAATATTATTCCTTTTTATTATATATATATATAGGTATGTGTGTGTGTGTGTGTGTGTGTGTGTGTGTGTATATATATATATATACACACACGTGTATATATATGCACACACACAGCACAATATATACCACATTTCCTTTACCCATTCATTCATTGATAGATATTTAGGTTACTTACCATATCTTGGCTATTGTAAATAATACTGCTATAAAACTTTAGGGTGTGTGTACCTTTCCAAGCTAGTGTTTTTATTTTCTTTAGATTTACACCCAGGAGTGGAATAGCTGGATCATATGGTAGTTATAGTTTTAGTTTTTTAAAGAACTTTCATACTGTTTTCCACAGTTGTTGTCCTGTCACTCAGTTGTGTCTGGCTCTTCGTGACCCCATGATCTGCAGCATGCCAGACTTCTCTGTCCTTCATTATCTCGCAGAGTTTGCTCAAATTCATGTTCATTGAATAGGTGGTGCCATCCAACCATCTCATCCTCTGTCATCCCATTCTCCCTCCTGCCGTCAATCTTTCCTAGCACCAGGGTCTTTTCCAATGAGTTGGCTCTTGGCTTCAGTTGGCCAAAGTATTGGAGCTTCAGCTTCAGTCTTAGTCCTTCCAAGGAATATTCAGGGTTGATTCCTTTAGGACCAGGTTTGATTTCCATGCTATCCACAGGACTCTCAAGAGTCTTGTCCAGCACCACAGTTTGAAAGCATCAATTCCTCAGTGCTTAGTCTTCTTTATGGTCCAACTCTCACAT
The DNA here is from genome assembly GCF_032405125.1 of Capricornis sumatraensis. Classification (NCBI taxonomy): domain Eukaryota; kingdom Metazoa; phylum Chordata; class Mammalia; order Artiodactyla; family Bovidae; genus Capricornis; species Capricornis sumatraensis. The sequence continues at coordinate 38,431,241 of NC_091073.1, read as the reverse complement.
CTATACATGACTACTGGAAAACCATAGCCTTGACTATACAGACCTTTGTCAGCAAAGTGATGTCTCTGCTTTTTAATACACTGTCCAGGTTTGTCATAGCTTTTCTCCCAAGGAGCAAGCATCTTTTAATTTCATGACTGCAGTCACCATCTGCAGTGATTTTGGAGCCCAAGAAAATAAAATCTCTCACTATTTCCATGTTTCCCCATCTATTTGTCAGAAAGTGATGGGACTGGATGCATGGCCTTCCATTTTTGAATGTTGAATTTTTAAGTCAACTTTTTCAATCTTCTCTTTCACCTTCATCAAGAGGCTCTTTAGTTCCTCTTCGCTTTCTGCCATAAGGGTGGTGTCATCTGCATATCTGAGGTTATTGACATTTCTCCTGGCAATCTTGATTACAGCTTGTGCTTCATCCAGTCCAGCATTTTGCATAATGCACTCTACATAGAAGTTGAAAAGCAGAGACATTACTTTGCCACCAAAGGTCTGTCTAGTCAAGGCTATGGTTTTTCCAGTGGTCATGTATGGATGTGAGAGTTGGACTGTGAAGAAGGCTGAGCGCTGAAGAATTGATGCTTTTGAACTGTGGTGTTGGAGAAGACTCTTGAGAGTCCCTTGGACTGCAAGGAGATCCAACCAGTCCATTCTGAAGGAGATCAGCCCTGGGATTTCTTTGGAAGGAATGATGCTAAAGCTGAAACTCCAGTACTTTGGCCACCTCATGGGAAGAGTTGACTCATTGGAAAAGACCCTGATGCTGGGAGGGATTGGGGGCAGGAGGAGAAGGGGACGACAGAGGATGAGATGGCTGGATGGCATCACTGACTCGATGAACATGAGTCTGAGTGAACTCTGGGAGTTGGTGATGGACAGGGAGGCCTGGCGTGCTGTGATTTATGTGGTCACAAAGAGTCAGACACGACTGAGCAACCGAACTGACTGACTGACTGAAGGATTTTGAGCATTACCTTGCTAGCATGTGAGATGAGTGCAATTGTGCAGTAGTTTGAACATTCTTTGGCATTGCCCTTCTTTGGGATTTGAATGAAAACTGACCTTTTCTGGTCCTGTGGCCACTGCTGAGCTTTCCAAATTTCCTGGCATATTTATGCAGCATTGTATCAGCATCATCTTTTAGGATCTGAAATAGCTCCGTTGGAATTCCATTGCCTCCACTAGCTTTAGTAATGCTTCCTTAGGCCCACTTGACTTCACACTCCAGGACATCTGGCTCTAGTTAGCTACACTAATTTACATTCCCACCAACAGTGTACTACAGTTTCCTTTTCTCCATTTTTGCCAACGTTTGTTATTTGTGACTTTTTTGGATGGCGGCAATTCTGACTAGTGTTGAGGTGATATCTCATTGTGGTTTTGATTTGCGTTTCTCAAATAATTAGAAATGTGGAGCATCTTCTCCTGTGCTTTTGGCCATCTGTATGTCTTCTCTGGGGGGAAAAAATGTGTATACAGGTCTTCTGTCAATTTTTAAAGTGTGTGTTCTTTTAAAAATATTGCGTTTGTCAACTACAAATTGGCACTTGCCATGGGTGCTTGCCATCTACCTTTAGAAGGATTAAACCATGTACTTCTGCTGCTGATCTTCAACACCCTCAAAGGAGTTCAGGGTGGAGAGCAGAAATGAGGCACTCTGTGCTCTGGGAAAATTGGCAAGACAGGTCTTCAGACAGTTAGATATTCTCAGGAGCTGATTTTATGAGCTCAATTCTTGCATCTCTTCATATCTAGAAAAGTACTAAAATCCTTCCTGGTGACACTATTCCTCGTGATAAGTGAAGTGTTCATAAGACTAGCGGAAAACTGGAAAAATATGGGCTTGATTGCATGTATTCTCCCTTCACCAAAAATCACATATATACTGGCCTTTCCCCCCTGCCTCTTTGGAGCAGTTTCTCACAGCTATCTGAGGTGCTGTCTCCCCGGTTGCAACCCTCATTTTGGCCCAAATAAAACTTAACTCGCAACTCTCATATTGTACATTTTTTTAAATCAACAAATTGTATGAGCTGTCTATGTATTTTGGGTACTAATCCCTTCTTGGGCATCTCATTAGGAAACATTTTCAGTCAGTAGGCTATTTTTCACTCCAGTATTTTTGCCTGGAGAATCCCATGGATGGAGGAGCCTGTTAGGCTGCAGTCTATGGGGTCAAAAAGAGTTGGACACAACTGAGTGACTTCACTTTCACTTTTCACTTTCATGCATTGGAGAAGGAAATGGCAACCCACTCCAGTGTTCTTGCCTGGAGAATCCCAGGGACTGGGAGCCTGGTGGGTTGCCATGTATGGGGTCACACAGAGTTGGACACAACTGAAGTGACTTAGCAGCAGCAGCAGCAGCCGCAGGCTATTTTTCATTTTGTTGATGGTTTCATTGCCTGTCTGACCCCAAGGCTGGAGCGTTTACTACGTAGCTGAAACCACTCACTCCTCAGGGGGATCTCCCAGCTTGTGACGTCTCCTTCCTCTTCTGTGTCCCTTCTGAGGGGCAGGGGTCCATCCTGACCACTTCTCCTCCCTTCCTACTTGACTCCATGTGACTCTTCATTTTACATCCTGGGTGCACACCAGTCCTTCTGCCAGTCTCCAGTGTGTTTTCAGTGAGAACCACTCCACACGCAGATGTATTTTTGACACGTGCATGGGGGGAGGTGAGCTCTGTGTTGTCCTACTCCACCATTTGATCTCTTCCTCCTTCTATTTCTTGATCATAACGTGTTTCAGTTGTTTTCACTTGTGATCACAGTCCTTTCATATGCCTCCCTACTTTTTAATGTTCTAAGAACATGTTTGATTTTAATTGAGTTCTATTGCCTTTTTAACCTATATATGAATTTATATATTATCTGTCCCTAAAGGGTGCAGAGAACAGAAATAAACAAGGAACTCATTTAAACAATAGTTATTCTCTGGCTCTTAATAAATTAAAATGACTAGACAACTGTTTTGGCTTTAACGGTCCTTCCCCAACTACCAACAAAAGCACTACACTAGCAGCCAATAGATCCAATGACTTTGATACAGAGATTTTCATTAGAGCCTGTGGAAGAAATCCCTGGTGTGCTCAACCTCTGAAAACTCAAGACAGAGCTGTGAAGCATCCCTTTTGTGAGAGACAATCTCCTCAGAAGCTACACTTAGAAAAAAAATGAATTTTGGTTTTGAAGGAGGTTTTCACAGAATGATTTTGGACTTATTTATCAACTACCCAAGCAGTTAAACGTGGTTAAAAGTTGTAAGAGATAAAGGAGGAGGATATTCCTCTAACTCAGAACATTAACAAAGACAACCTTATTTGAGGGAAGATGAGTCATTAAAAGGAAGGCACCAACAACTTGCAGATCAGTTGAGTTCCCAGATAAATGTGCTATTTCCCTCTGTTTACTGTGTTTATTTGCAAATCTCTGCCTACGAAGGATGGGAGGAAATGACAAGATAAAAGCATGATGACATAAAAAGAACAACAGAATCAGGAAATCATCCCATCGTGACTGACACTCTACAGCTATGCATACAACCAGGGTTCTCAGTGTTTCCTACTGTGTCGAGTAAATGGGTTTGATGGGAGGATCCCGAATGTGCAATGACATCTCCATTATCAGAGTAAAAATGGTTCCCTCTGCTTGTTTTCCAATAAGGCTTTTAAAAAAACTTTCAAACCTTTTTAAATCTTTCCAGATAAAACTAACAGCAATTTCTCATGTTTTTGAAAAAGTACTCTGGACACAATGCTTAGGTCTAAACGTTTCCTAATGAAAGGAGAATCTTCAATTCCTCTAACCACATAGGATCATGATTAGGGGTTTGGGAAGCCTTTCAGGTAGAAACTGGAGAGGCATCTATTTAGGGATATTAGTGGTCGACTGTGTTAGCAATTTATTCTTTGGCCAAGGTACAAACTGCATTAAACTCAAAAGTCCACTCCAGCTCTCTGATTTCACCTGCCACAGACATCATGCTGTTAAGTTTTCGTCGAAAATGTCTCACATCTTCCAGACACTTTGTGGAATTAGAAACCAACTTCATTTGCCAGACCAAACAGACAGGCTGGAGTTTCCAACTGCAGGTTTGTGGGCGGCCCAGGATGTTTGCTGCTCCTTCTACGTTGCATGTGAGATCCACAGAGAACACACAGTTCTCCATTTCTCTTGCCCCTTTCGCTTTCTGTGAAGACAATCTCTTTTTTTTCCCCAGGGCTGGGGATCTTGTGACATTTTCCCTGGTCACCAAGACACGGAGCCCCAGTCAACATCACTACTGCTAAAGTCACCTTTGCCTGGTTTGTAAGGTTATTTGCCAAGAGAGAATTCCAAGGGACAGCACCCTTTCTGAGCTGCCAAGGTCTTTCCATAGTGACTTCTTGGTAAGCATATGAGATTTCACAGGGCAATTGCCTAGTTAGAACCTTTCTTTATCTCCTGGAGAATTTAAAGCTCAAAAAAGAAAAATGCAAATTAAACCCCCTTCAAAAGTAGCCTAAGTAAATTTGGCTCTGTTAACATTTCTTTACTGTTAGTAGGAAATCTTTACTCAAACCTACAGCTAAAAAAATATTCTGATTTTTTCCGTACAAGCTTCCATTTCTCATGTTCTGATCGCAGAGCGCCCCCTTGTGCCCTGATCGGAAATTCAAGATTCAAGAAAGAAGGAAAGGTCAGCACAGGTGGCTCATAGTTGGTCAAGAATCCACCTGCAATGCAGGAGACCCTGGTTTGATTCCTGGGTCAGGAAGATCCACTGAAGAAGGGATAGTCTACCCACAACAGTGTTCTTGGGCTTCCCTGGTGGCTCAGCTGGTAAAGAATCTGCCTGCAATGCAGGAGACCTGGGTTTGATTCCTGGGTTGGGAAGATCCCCTGGAGAAGGGAAAGGCTGCCCACTCCAGTATTCTGGCCTGGAGAATTCCATGCACTATTCCATGGGATCTCAAACAGTCGGACACGACTGAGCAACTTTCACTTTGAGCACATTTAGGTTGTGAGGTTCAAGCAGTTCCCTAGAGCAGCAGTCCCAAACTGCAGGATGCATCATAATTGAACAGTTTTACGAAAATATGACAGAATCCACCCTGTAGACCACAACCTTTTAATTTAGCATTTCAAAAAATTAAAATGCAAAACAAAATGTGAGAATCTGTCTCAGAAAAAAAATTTTCCAAAATGGGGGTTAAGATCAATGGTTCTCAAATTTTAACATGTCAGAACTGTCTTGTGGTTTTATAAATATTCTGGTGCTTAACATTTGGAGCTTCTTTCGGTTTCAGTGAAGGCCTAAAAATCAGTTTTACAATAGACACTCCAAGGTATTCTGCTGTATCTGATCTTGGGAAATCCTTGCAAAGGTAGTCAAGTAGAAAAAAACTGCCTGAGGTTTTCTTCTTCTCACAAGGAAAAAGCTAGTTTCTAGATGCCATCATTTAACATCATGAGACTATCATTTTCTCATTATATGAAAACATCAGAACCCACCTTGGGAGAGTTAGAATGGTGCATTTCTAAAGGACAGCGTTTGACTTCAGTAGTATTATCTGCTTAAGTCATAGAGGCTCCTGAAGGAGGCCTTAGAAGTCATTCATGTGGGCTCCCAGAGGCTAGACCAAGAGAACTGAGCTGATAGGTCCAAAAAAGGACCTCAGAAGTGCTCTAGTAAATAGAAGTGTCTGAACTCAAAGCAATATGGTGAGATATCAGAGCATAGTGAACAAATCTCTGGATACACCTCCTCACAAAGAAAGTGTGCTCTGCTGCCCCGACTCCAGCTTGGATGCTGGCCCAGGGATCCTCCACCACATGATGCCCTTGAGCTACAGGCTCCCTCTGTTTCTTTCAGTTTTATTATGTTCTGTGCTCATCATATTCATATCTCACCTTGAATAGGTGAAGAGAAAAATTAATGAAACAGAGTTGGTAAGAGGTGAATGCTAGTGTGACTTTATGCCCAGAAATGAACTCAAAATACGATGTTATCACTGTAATTATTTTTAAGATACCCAAATAACTGAATCAATGCTTCAACCACTAATTTCCAATCCTGATGTAATATAAGCAGGATTTATTAAAATTTCATAAAAGTTACAGTGAAAGTAACAAAAACAAAATTAAGTCAATCACTTTTTTAAATATACATTTTTTGCTAGCTTGATGGAGAAGAATCTGCAAATCAAATTATAATCCAAAGGTACCTTAACCCTAAAAAGATTAGAAATAAATAATCTACATGGTAGATAATGAATAACTATACAAAATAAAAATCAGGAGACACTATGAAAGCATTTTTTAAGTTTACAATTTTAAATTCATAAAATTGCTTAGTTTCTCTTACTGTTCCCAACCAAAGTGGCTGTATTAATCAGATCTAGCAGCAGCAGACTGTGGACAGCTAACAGCTCAATGCCAATCAGTTAAAGGAACGATGCTATGTATTCTACAGGTCAGACTCTAACTTGGTGATTTCATTACCAGTGATTAGAGAACTCAAGAACAGGAAACTCATCTAACCTGACCTTCATCCCTCATAGAGAAAGAAACTATGACAAAGAGGTTAGATTGCTTAATCTAGGTCACCTAGATAGTTCCTTGCTGACAAAGAACTATAATCCAGGGAAAGTCCTAATCCAGCTCTTAAGAAAACTGATACTAGATAGTAAGCCTCAATCAAAAGATACAAACAATATAGTTATATATTACTTAAATAATTCTCAAGATAATTAAGACATGCAGGCAAACAAGATGAGAATCTGTCACTGAGGAGACTGAAAGTGTTGAGACTTGCAAGGACCTATACCTCTTAACAGGCAAGCAGCACATCTGGAAAACTAAAATCTACAGATTCTTTGTTCCCTTTCTGCTTTATACCCATAGAGAACATGTTTTAAAATAGCAAGGTTCTGAAGAGTTTTGCTTCCTGATACATACATACATAGCAGAATCATATTGAAATAAAACTACCTGGGGACAGAAATGGCTCCTGCTCCTGGTTTAGCAGGATTACACCTCATTTTCACAGCAGTTGATCGGCCATTTACACAAGAGGTTGTAGTTGTAGAAGACCTATTAGAAGGCAAAGGTCATTTCACAAAACAAATATGACACAGACTTCATAAACAAAAATGTCCTGTGTATAACTGCCCCTATGCTCTATGAATAAATGAAAAATTTATCAAAGTTCATCAATTCAGAATTTTAATACAGACTTAGTTCATTTACTTTCACTGCCTATGAAAAGCTGCCTGCTCCACAGGTAAAGAGATATGCTATCATCAAAGGATTAATAGAGCTATTGTAATTATAATCAAAATTATAATCAAAAGAATTTTTTAAGGTATTAGAGGTCATAGTGACTTAGGCTGATGTTTTGATGTGTGAATTACAAATAATTACTGCCTAGACAATGAAGAGTCTCTTTATTGCCTTATTTAAAAGATTATATATGTGAGAAAAATTACATAATGCTTTCTAAATATTCCATGTTTCCTATTTTTTACTAAGTCTTTCATTTAAGAACCAACTACTGATTATCTATTCAAAATAAGCTACTATGTTAGAAACCCTGAAGTGATGTCCTTATAATTAAGAAAATAATCAAAAGAAGCAGCATGTTCACTTACTTATAAAAGAAATGCACATCTGGTATCTGGCTTGGTGAAACTGGGAACATATCTTCTTTTATATTAATATTTTGCAATGTGGTTTCAACTGTTACTCCTAGATGACAATAAAAAAGAAACTATTAAGCAATATGGGAAAATTAGGTTTACTTAGTCTCTATATCTAAAGAGAAAATAGCTTTATTTTGAGGCTGTCACTTTAACTAGAAATATCGTGTAAAATTAATGTATTATTGTTAAGAATAATAAACCTTACAAGGTTTCCAGAATAAAAAATACTCTACTCCTTAACTTTGCAATTTTGCTTTAGTCACTTCACTTCCCTGATTCTTGTGTCCTGAATTTGTAAAATGCATGCAATAATTTAGATGGTCTGCATAGTCCCTTCTAGTTTTAACATTTCAACAATCTACTATTATAACTCTAAGCCTCTTGTAAGTTATGTCGAATGAGCTGGGCTACCTTGCCAATGTAGATTTTTATCCATTCACATTCATTATAAACACACTTGACAAAATAAAAGTTTGTATGCCCTAAATATTTCCAGACAGTAACTTCAAATTTTGTTTTATCTAAAAGCAAGGCTTTCCTTGCTCTTAGGGTTCCCCACCCATCAACCCCATGCAAAATGATAGCAGAGTCAAAATGCAAACAATAACAGCAACCTTTGTTCTAAGAGTTCTGATGCTGAGAGCAAGCTCAGTAACTGTCCTTGGTGCTGAAAATTATAGCAACTGTCCTTGGCGCTAAATTCTTCTGGAGTCTGTAAGTGGTACTGGAGTGGGTTGCCATTTCCTTCTCCAGGGGATCTTTCCAACCCAGGGGTCAAACCCAAGTCTCCCACATTTCAGGCAGATGCTTTACCATATGAGCCACCAGGGAAGTCCAGAGTCTATAACAATGGTTATAGATTCAATCTATAGACTCAAATCTAGCTGCAGATTAAAATCATCTAAGAAGCTCTTTAAATTGTTAGGTTATCATATGCATTGTTAGATCCTTAATCCTACTCCAGATATTTTAATAAACCAGATCCTTAAGAATAACTAGTTAGGGACTTGAATTATTTTTAAAGTTTCCTATACTTTCCAGACCAGAGATAGAAAGGGCAGATGGAAAATAAAATTTAGCACACTCATTCTTGCTGTTTGTCACCAGATTTCCTCTGGTATAAGAAAAGATGATGAAAACTGGTGACAGATATTATGATTTGAGTCTATATTGTGTTTGTTTACTCTTCTTTTGCTCACAGTTTGGGAGGTTGTTATTATTTTGCCTCTTAAATTCCTAGAAAATCTGATGAAAGGCACAGACTGCCAGAGATCAACATGTCATATGAATTAATACATAACTCTGGAAGCTTCTAATACTCATTAAGAATGATCAAAAGACCTTACTTGTAGGGAATTCTAAACCATGTTATAAAGTGATGACTTAGAATTATCTGTGGGTTTTAATCACCTATGGTAAGCACCACTGCAGAGACAAGTTATCAGTACCATAATTTTAAACAAATGCATGCATGAATATATGAACCAAATGAAACTTACCCAAAAATGTGTCTGCCAGAATTATGGATTGTGATGACAAGGCTGCTCGGAAACCCTTACTTTCAGAAGGAATAATAGTTGACTGGCACACAAATGCTCCTACCAAATTCGTGTAATCGTCTGACCCTGCCACCATTTCCTTTACTGTAAAGTCTGTTATATTGTTGGTACAGAGAGCCAACTTCTTCCCCTAGGAAAACGAAGTCAGAAAGAAGTTTTTACTGAAGGTAAGTCTCTAAACTGGATCTCAGCTTCCTAGTGATTCTAGCAGATCATTGGCTCTCTCCTCACCACAATTCTGATTTCAGGGATCTGGTGAGGGAGCTCAGGCACCAGCATTTTCTAAAAGCTCTCGGGTGCTCAGTCACTTCAGTCATGTCTGACTCTTTGTGACCCTATGGACTATAGTCCACCAGGCTCCTCCGTCCATAGGATTCTCCAGGCAAGAACACTGGAGTGGGTTGCCATGCCCTCTCCATGGGATCTTCCTGACCCAGGAATCAGACTTGCATCTCCGGCATTGCAGGCAGATTCTTTACCCAATTTCAATGTTCAAACAGGGTTAAAATCTGACATTCTAATGAATACAGTGATTCAAGGCTGCACTGCTCCCCCAACTACAGACTTCATTTGTGCCAGAGGAAAGCCACTCGACTTAAGGAAACATAAGTCATCTATGAAATCTTCAATTCTTCAGACAACAATGCATACAAAGGGAATGGAAAACTGCTGGTGAAAGTTTTAATGCCAAGAAAAAAAAAAACACTTGCTCTTCCTTCTCCTGAATAGACCTGTGTGTGGCAGAAAAGTATTGGCAAGTCTAAAAAAGAAAATATAAAAATCTAGGACAACATCTAAATTCTAAACAGTTGGTCACTATAAGTGTTTTTATTCACCTACTCTTAGACTCAATGATGTGGATCTGCTCAAGTTTACCGTATGTTGAAGGGAATACAGGAGCTTACTTTTTTAATCATTTGGAGGATAGTTATAAAACTGGGAGGACTTTAATTTTTTTAATGTAGTATGTTTAAATATACTGTAGTTCCACTAAAAAGCACTTTAGCTTACTCTATAATTTATGTGAAGAAATATATAAAGAAAAAGAGAAACACTATTTTACTGGTCTTAGATGTAAAATGTGCACAGATGGGCATAAAGAACAAAGATTTCTCTTTCTTAATGCAGCTAGCAATCTTAACCTATAAAATGTTTTCTCTCCACCAAGCCTGCTCACCACAATACAGGTGCAATATATTTTTACTAAGCTTAAATTCTTTGAGAAACAAAGAAAAAGAGCAGAGAGAAACTACTGAGGAAAGGAATAAGAGAATAACAGTAAAAGAATTAGAATAAAAAGGAAAGAAAGAGAAGGAAGACAGAAGAGAGAAGACGAAAGCTAAGACAGTGGTCATACAGGAAGGAGACTGAGAAGAAGCGTGATATACTGGGTTGGCCAAAAGTTTGTTTTGGGTTTTCTGTAACATTTTAAGAAAACACTGGAAAAACTTTTCAGCCAACCCAATATAATGGAATTAATCATATTCACTGCTTTACACAGCATTTAACACAATAGGTATTTAACATATAATTATATATTCAGTGAACTTAGCGATTAATCAAGTGAGTGTGCTGGATTGCCCCATGTAAAATCAGGATAGGACAAATGTCATACCACGTAAAAATGTATAGATCTTTCTGTTTGAAAACCTCGGTAGTCATGAGATCTCTTTTTATTTCCTTTGTACAAAGTTTGGCACAGCAGTTCAAAATGAAGACTATAGGAGTTAAGAAGGGAATAGATATGGAGAAAATGACTTATTATATTTTCAACTTAGCTAAGGGTGAATATATACATCCCAATTCCAACCTTGTATGCCCACAAAATTATTGGATACATAGTCCTGTAACTCTCCCCTTACCAGTATCAATTAACATTCCACTTCTTCCCAAAGAAAATTAAATCCCATAATTTATTAGCAGAGGCTACCTCATCAACTGACACTTACCCCCTGCTTATTTCCATTTTGTTTTTGGACAAACTTCCTCTGAAAAGTCTTTTCTTTTTAACATAAACTTGACCAGAAAAACAACAATAAAACTTTCTCAAACCTTAACTTTCTGCCTAAGAAATAGGTGGGATTGACAAACCTGACCCATCTTTACAAAAATGAAAGATCCTCAAAGCCCTTATACCATAGCTTCAAGCTTTGGGGGTTCAACTGACTGGATAAGTGCTTTGATGGACTGAGAACCAGACAAGGATGCTGCTGGTGGAGAAAATATGCTAGAAGGCAACAAACGATTTAAGCTGTCAAAGCTCACTATCTGACATTTGCCTGTTAGTTTCCATAGAGATTTTATTGGTCCACCAACACAGAAGACAGCTCAATCAGAGCTAAAACATAGCCCCATCTCACCTTGCCAGAACTCACCTCATGCCCACATAAACTGATATTGAAGAAATGGAAGTACTTTGTTCCTTTGGAGGTAAAGCTGGGACCATTCATTAAGGAGCCCACACTGCTGAGGTTGCTGAAGTCATAATGCAAACTTTGATTTTCTTTTTCATGGTAGAAAAAGCAGTCACTGTAGCACACTGAGTGGTCCTTTGACCATAAACATTAAGAAATGTAAAACAAAACAGAGCAAAAACAATATGGCAGGAAAGAAAGCATTAGCTGCTATGGAAAAACTATTTCAGTAGTTTTGTTTTAGTCATGGCATATTTTACCACTCTAATATAGAAAATTTCTAAACTCTAGATTTCTCTAAGCAAAGTTCAGAAGAGTTAGAATTTTTTAAAGAGTGAAGTTATTCTAAGATTAGTTTCTTGTGGAAAGGTATTTTTAACCAATAGCCAAAATGTCCTATCATGCCAGTTCAAATAGACATGAAACTATTTTTTACTTCACTTATAATATAGCATCAATCTTTTCCCTTAAAATGTTACGAGATAATCTTGCTGTTCTCCATATACACCTATAGCCTACATATAGAGAGGCAGCTTACTTGTTCTGCCATAATGGAATATATAAGAAATCACTTTTAATATTTTGGGAAGTTATTCTTATTTAGATGTTCTTAATATTCTATGTCCCCAGTAATTATCACTTTCAAGACACATGTTAAGCATTCAATAGATGCAAGGCAAGGTAAAATAAGGAAGGGAATTTAAAAAGCCATTTATAAATATAAATTAGAAACATTAAGAGAAACCTTTGAGTTTGTCTATTAATACATGCTTTCCTGGGGGTAACTGAAATACAGACCCACTTACCAGAGTGCTTCTACTCCCAGGCCCACATGGAATACAAGCCTCCTTGCCATAGACCTGATGTATGGACAGGTAGGTATCAGGTGGACACTCCACGCACTGGTTGGTTTCTTTCTCAATGTAGTGGCCTGGGGGGCAGGGGACACACGATGAGCCCGACTGTTCAGAACCAAGGGCACAGGCACGGCATGAGGACGCCACCCCATCAACTGCATTAGTGGCAGTGATAGAATAAATCTTCACCATGTCATTGATGAACCGTCTATTCTAAAAAGAGAGCAGAAAGTAATGACTTCTGCCTTGGCACTCAGTTGTACAACCAGATTGTTTTATGTTCATACCACCAAAATAACTAAGCAAAGTATTCTAACCCAGCAGTTTATAACTGACAGTAGATTAATAGTACTGTTTTTTGGTACTTTTCTTTTTTAAAATTATTAAGACTTAACCCAGGTCTCCTGCATTGCAGGCAGATGCTTTAACCTCTGAGCCACCAGGGAAGCACCTAAGACTTAACACTAGAAGCTAATTTTCATGGTTATGGAGTTCCAGGAATTTTGCCACAATCACTATGAGATTATATAATAAATGGGAAAAATGCAGGCATATGTATAGACTTGGAAGAACCAATATGATATCCCCCATCACTGTTTATTCTGATATAGTCTAAATATCTTGATAAACGTGTTTATCATGATGTTTACAGTGTGGTAAGTTGAAAAAGACTTGGACCAAGGATTAAAAAGTCCTTACTTAAACTAACTGTGTGACATTGATGCAACTGCATCGGTTCTTTGGGTCTCCTCTCCCTCTTTAGCACTTTCCTTAACCGACACACTGTGACTTCTACCAGATGCACAACAGAGAGTAAAAACCTGGATCTTACTAATACTTTTCGTTCTTGTGACACTGAGTCAATTAAGGTCTAGTTTTCATCAAGCAGGGAGCACCACTAGTAGAGAGCAGCTTCGTAAATGCTTTTTTGTCTGAGGCAAAGACCAAAGGGAGGCCAGGAAGTCTTCTATAGCACGTTCACACCCCACAGGCTGAGACTCTGAACTCTCATAAAACACAGCTGGAGTCAAGTGAAACCTGAGGAACAGGTTCCTCAATGAAAGTCTGAAGAGAAAAGAGAAAACGCTCTCCATCTGCCATCATAGTGTTAAGGCAGCGTCTTCAACAGTGATTTACCTTATTCCCACCCTCAGAAGGTTATTATGATGGAGATCTACAACAATAACATGTACCGGAAGCATATGATGGAAAACACTTACGAGAGGATTAAGGTCTATTCTATTCTAGCAGAAAGTAAAAGAGAATAGTTCTGTGTGTTAACCCAACAACATGTATATATACAGTCTTCAAGCCACAGAAGGTGACAGTCATGAAGTAACAAACCAACACCAAGAAACGGCATCTGAGCAAATGACAGATCATTCAGACGAAGAGGAAGAAAGTTCCCAGCCTTCCCAAAGGCTCCGAAAGCCTTACAAGTAAGTTTTTAAGTAACTACAAAGTAAGATTTTCTTCCTCTTAAACTTTCAACAGCTATGTTTATTCAAAGGGTAGAGCAATTCTAAGATATGTTGACATTCCATTTCATAGTCTTGCTTTCAAAACACAAATAAATATATGTATATATATATATATATATCATTTTATACCAGTCTACGCATAACCAAATGATTGATTTCACATCAGTAAAAAGCTAAGTCTTTTCCTCCAGTAGATTTCAGTCAGCACTTTGTATAAATCTCCACAAGGAGTATCATCTTTGCTCTTTTTTTTTAAGTGCCTGGAACTTACATCTTGACCCTGATTGGTCCTCTGGAATGCCCACGTAAATGTAAATGTGGCATTTTTGAAGATGACATGGGTATAAGCTTGTTTTTCTTTGGTTCCACCCCATGACTCCACCACATTCGTACTTTTTCTATTAATATCCTAAAATATAGTAGAAAATAAATATACACAAGAAAGCACAAATTCAGTATGAATATACATGTTTATACATCACAATCCTATGTTTATATTTACAGTAATTTATCTGCAGAGCATGTAACCTTAAAACTCTCAAAACCTTCCCTTCAATTCTACACAAGCACTCACTAACTTAGTAATTACAATATATCAACCACATTGCCAATATAACCTGAAAGAGATCTCAAATCAGTATGTTGAGGAGTTATCCTTTTGTGAGAGAGATTGGTATATGTGTATATGTGTGCGACTCTAGCATAGGAAATACACATAGGAAAAATAAAACAAACTTCTGACAGCAAACTTCTAGGATCCTCATAAACTAACAATGCTTTCTTTCCATCTTTTTTTTTCCCTTGAGGGATTCTCATAGGTGACTCTTACACAGGAATTCTAAATTCTCCCTGAATTATATTTGCAATTTACAGTGCAGATCAGCTAGAATGTTATTTTATGTTCATGCAATCTTCTTCTGTTTATATTTGAATTCTAAAAAGATGAGTCTGTGTAACATTTTATGTCTGATTTCCTTAGCTAAATTCAACATCTAGAATATTATATGAATGTGTGACAGTTCAACCAATATTATGTCATTAACATGGTCAGAAAGCAAATGTAGTAAGTAAAGCAAGTATTGTAACACACATCTAATTTATTTGAAATGAAAAATGGGACTAATTCTGAATTTTCTAATTAAGTCTTCCCTGCAGAAACCCTAAAAGATGACTTAGGAATTTGGATAGGCTTCTTTTAGTTATCCCAAATGTTGATTAAAAAATGGCATGAGCTCAAGCCATATCTCTTTCTTTCTATGATGCCAGGGCAAGCTTTGACAACAAACATGTTATAAAGCAATCAGATATGCTATAAAGATATGTTTCTTGAGTTCACACCACAGAAACATATCTTTATAGCATATCTGATGTGTGCTTGTCACACGTTACACAATTTCTCACATTACCAAACAACCAAATAGTCACACATGCCATTTCCAAAAAGCATCTCATAATATACTGATAGTGCTTTGTTAAACACCTTCTGGATGTTTATTTCAATAATAAATGGAATATTATTTTTGTACCTTACCCTTGCAAAATACTACATGATTTTCAAAGCATTTTGATATGTTATTTAGGTGATATCATCTCAAAAATTCTTGTGCAGAAATCAAATCACAGAGTAAAGAAAACTAACAGATCCTGCTATGAGCTAAAAACGCTTAAGATGGATTTTCCAAAATAAATAGTAATATGTATGATCCTTACTCTCAAGAATGCTTGATCAACTGAGAGAGACAAATAATGAATACATTCACATAATTAAAACAGGGTTTTCTCAAAAGGTTTTAGGAGTATACTGGAGAGAGTGGTTAACTTTACTTAAAGGAATAAGAGAAAGCTTCCCAGAAAGGTGAGGTTTGAGCTGCCCTTGAAGTGTTGTGTGAATGGGTGTTCACCAGACAAAAAAGAAAGTCATGCTAGCTTAGTGTGCCAAGGCATATGAAATGAAAAAGTAGAGTGTTCCACTAACAATCCAGGGTGTCTAAAGAGGGCTGAGTAGTAACAGTACTTTGGTAACAGAGGCTGGGCAAGGAATACAAAAAGCCATATAGATGCCATGCTAAGGAATTTTAAGTGTATTTATAAGCTATTGGCTCTCTAGCATTAGTGCATATTAGAACCAACCTCAAGGCTTGCTAAAATACAGAATGCTGGGCCCTGTCACCAGTTTCTCAATAAGACTAGTGTAGGGCTCAGAAATTTTCATTTCTAAAAGTACTCAGGTGATGCTACTCCAGGAACCACACTTTGAGAACCACTGCTACAGGCAATAAAAAGCCCCTAAAGGTGAGGGCTGCCTCTACTATTGTTTTTGTGTTTATAAAGATAATTTGACAGCAAAATTGACAGGATGGAGGTAAGAAAAATAGACAACAGACTACTGTTGAGAGACAATGGGAATTTGAATTTCAGTCATGGCACTAAGTATGAATAGGAACTAACAGATTGACGAAACGAGGAGAGAGACCTGAGAGAACTAGAGGCTTCTTAGTTACTCATAGATGTGTTGAAGATTAGTCATCATTTTCTTTTACTACCATCATGAGTTAATACTTAAATCTACACATATCTTGTATATCATGCAGGAAATTGTTAACAGACTATTAACTAGCTACTAAAACAACAGAATGGGAAAAACAAGAGATCTCTTCAAGAAAATCAGAGATACCAAGGGAACATTTCATGCAAAGATGAGCTCAATAAAGGACAGAAATGGTATGGACCTAACAGAAACAGAAGATATTAAGAAGAGGTGGCAAGAATACAGAGAAGAACTGTACAAAAAAGATCTTCACGACCCAGATAATCACGATGGTGTGATCACTCACCTAGAGCCAGACATCCTGGAATGTGAAGTCAAGTGGGCCTTAGAAAGCATCACTACCAACAAAGCTAGTGGAGGTGATGGAATTCCAGTGGAGCTATTTCAAATCCTGAAAGACGATGCTGTGAAAGTGCTGCACTCAATATGCCAGCAAATTTGGAAAACTCAGCAGTGGCCACAGGACTGGAAAAGGTCAGTTTTCATTCCAATCCCAAAGAAAGGTAATGCCAAAGAATGCTCAAACTACTGCACAATTGCACTCATCTCACACGCTAGTAAAGTAATGCTCAAAATTCTCCAAGCCAGGCTTCAGCAATACGTGAACCGTGAACTTCCAGATGTTCAAGCTGGTTTTAGAAAAGGCAGAGGAACCAGAGATCAAATTGTCAACATCCGCTGGATCACGGAAAAAGCAAGAGAGTTCCAGAAAAACATCTACTTCTGCTTTATTGACTATGCCAAAGCCTTTGACTGTGTGGATCACAAGAAACTGTGGAAAATTCTGAAAGAGATGGGAATACCAGACCACCTGACCTGCCTCTTGAGAAATCTGTATGCAGGTCAGGAAGCAACAATTAGAACTGGACATGGAACAACAGACTGGTTCCAAACAGGAAAAGGAGCTCGTCAAGGCTGTATATTGTCACCCTGCTCATTTAACTTATATGCAGAGTACATCATGAGAAACGCTGGGCTGGAAGAAGCACAAGCTGGAATCAAGATTGCCGGGAGAAATATCAATAACCTCACATATGCAGATGACACCACCCTTATGGCAGAAAGTGAAGAGGAACTCAAAAGTCTCTTGATGAAAGTGAAAGAGAAGAGTGAAAAAGTTGGCTTAAAGCTCAACATTCAGAAAACGAAGATCATGGCATCTGGTCCCATCACTTCATGGGCAATAGATGGGGCAACAGTGGAAACAGTGTCAAACTTTATTTTGGGGGGCTCCAAAATCACTGCAGATGGTGATTGCAGCCATGAAATTAAAAGACGCTTACTCCTGGGAAGGAAAGTTCTGAGCAACCTAGATAGCATATTCAAAAGCAGAGATATTACTTTGCCAACAAAAGTCTGTCTAGTCAAGGCTATGGTTTTTCCAGTGGTCATGTATGGATGTGAGAGTTGGACTGTGAAGAAAGCTGAGCACTGAAGAATTGATGCTTTTGAACTGCGGTGTTGGAGAAGACTCTTGAGAGTCCCTTGGACTGCAAGGAGATCCAACCAGTCCATCCTAAAGGAGATCAGTCCTGGGTGTTCATTGGAAGGACTGATGTTGAAGCTGAAACTCCAGTACTCTGGCCACCTCATGCAAAGAGTTGACTCATTGGAAAAGACTCTGATGCTGGGAGGCATTGGGGGCAGGAGGAGAAGTGGATGACAGAGGATGAGATGGCTGAATGGCATCGCCGACTCAATGGATATGAGTCTGAGTGAACTCCGGGAGTTGGTGATGGACAGGGAGGCCTGGCGTGCTGTTTTTCATGAGGTCGCAAAGAGTCGGACACAACCGAGCAACTGAACTGACTGACTGAAAGGACTGTTGGAAAATAATTAATCATGTCATTGATGTCACCACTTAATGATAACACTAAACTCTTAGCCAACAACCTTCTAATACCTGCATGATGTCTTAGTAAATTTTGTGTTGCTACTTTTTCTCAAGCTATTAGATAAGATTTATAGGACATCTAGGGAAAAAATGGGCAAAATTATGACATGTACCTAATAAAATCCTTTGTCTACATGTATTAATTTAACAAGGAAGAGTGTCATTTTTCCCCAATGCTCTCCCACCTCCATTATTTTGTACTCTCACTTATTAATACATGCTTTTCCCTCATGATGGTTTGAACTGCTGAGTGGTTACTAGGGCAGAATTTTCACTTCTGTTAGTGGCATATTTTTGGAAGAAATTTTCTACAAGATTAATATTTCCTGGCTTCTGTCTGTCACCCATACCTCATTACTAATTTCTCTCCATGAGGAATGAGTGCTTTGTAGACTTCGCAACTCTTAGTGAGTTCTTTAGACATTTTAAAATGTTTTTGGAAGACTCTAAAAATGGGAAGAAAAATGGGATTCTTATCCCAGTTTGTATAAATAAGTTCACACTTGAAAGAGAATGCTAAGCCTAGAAATTTACCTCTGAAAGCCACTCTTTCACTTACCACCATGAAGTACAGAACACAGTCAGCTGAACAGAGGGTCTCAAAAACAAATGTTATTCTTCCCAGTTCAGAACCCATGGCTCCAGTCATCGATGTTGGTGGTCTATTTAACAGATTAAAAGTATGATACTTATAGCATGTTCTAAGCACAATCTGAAAAAATTAAGTCACTTTATTCATTAGGCTGAAAGCCATGCTCTTCTCTCTTGCTAGTCTACTGCTGCACGGAGTCTACAAAACCACAGCGATATGTTCAGACCTCCTGGGGTAAATGTCTCCATATAGCCTATAGCAAGAAAAAACTCCAATTGGGAAATTCAACATGGGGGACTAAAGCAAACTGTGAATGTGTAACATAGTACTTTACATATAGAACTGCGAAAAAACAATAAACAAAAAAAAGATTCTCCTGCAAATGTCTTAGACTACTATCTCTGAAGTAAGCATCCAAGAGTCATAGTTTTCATAATGTTTGGATAGAGTATTTTTTAAAACTTTCAGCTTCATCTAAGTAATATACAATTAACAATTACAGTTCCCCAATCGCTGATTCTATAGATATTCTTAAATCTATACTATCCTACTCAGCTTGCTATTTGCTAAGTACATCACAGTATTATAATAATATATTTTATAAAAGCAGTTCTGCTTCATCTGTTTCTGTTGGGAAACAAGCATGAGGATTCTTACATAAGGGAATCAGAATTGGTTTTCCTTACTTAAATCCTGGGATATGCAAGTTTAAGATCAGGTAATCATTATCGGAACCTCCAGCCCCACTCTGGATGTGATCTCCAGCCACCTCCCAACCTAGAAAAGATAAAGGTTATCACCAAAAACTCCATGAATGATTTCCAACAATCTTTTTATATAAGGCCACAAAAAAAAAGAATTCCCTATTTTTTAATTCCTGTTGTAAATTGCGTGCAGATGTAGATGCCTAGATATCAATAAAGATATTGCATATGATTCTCCAGGAATAATCAAGTAATGCATATTTTTGCAACAAAGTTACTTAATGGTAAAACTAACAACAGTCTTCTCAATGAAGCATGATTTTTTTAAACAAGAACAGATGGTTTTTATCCAGTTTAATAAACTAAGAAAAAAATCTTAGTCTTCAGTTAACCAATGGGAAATAGAAACTTCAAATTACTTAATGAAGATGTGGGGTCTGGAGTTCTTTCTTAGAGTTCATTGTATCATTGTTCCCTAATTTAACATCTATTCACATTCACTTTCTTACTTATTCATTCACTGAACTGGCATTGAGTCTCACAAACCATAATACATATTAGGGAAAGAAAGCTAAGACTGGGTCCACCCCTCACTATGAGTAGAATATAAGCGACACAGCTAAGAACAGTCAAAGTATGGGGGTAATATGTGCTCATAGAATGTGATGTGAGTCTGCCCTCTGCAAAGAAACAATCAGCATGCCATGGATTGAAATGGCCACAATAAAATGTAAGGAGATGCAGCCCTCCAAATACCATCAAACAAGGTTATTAATTAATGGCAAAACTTATTAATGGCATATCTTTGCAAGAGGAAACAAATATATCTCATGTTTGAACACTGGCTGTTACTATATGTTTTATTATATTGCCTGCCTAAAAAACGACATATATTGAAGTTCTAACCCCCTGTACTCATGAACAGACCTGATTTGGAAACAGAGCCTTGGTAGATATCACCAAGTTAAGATGAGGTCATTAGGGGGAGGCTTACTCTAATACAACTGGTATCTTTATGAGAAGAGGGAAATTTAGACACAGACACTCAGGAAGAACACCATATAAACACACAGAGACACAGAGACCCAAGGAGAAGACAGTCACATGAAGATGAGACAGAGACTGGAGTTATGCTGCCACAAGTCAGGGAATGCCTGGAGCCACTAGAAGTTAGAAGAGGCAAGGAAGAGTCTTCCCAGGGAGCCTTTGGAGGAACATGGCCCTGCCAATTCTGGGGTTTCAAAATTCTAGCCTCCAGAGCTGCAACAGTGTAGATTTCTGTGGTCTTAAAAAGAAAGAAAGAGAAGTCGCTCGCTCAGTCACGTCCAACTCTTTGTGACCCCATGGAATGTAGCCTAGCAGGCTCCTTCATCCATGGGATTTTCCAGTCAAGAGTACCGAGTGGGTTGCCATTTCCTTCTCCAGGGGATCTTCCTGACCCAGGGATCAAACCCAGGTCTCCTGCATTACAGGCAGACACTTAACTTTCTGAGCTACTGGGGAATCCCTGGTCTAGGGGGAAGCCAATTCCAGGGTTTCAAATTTCTAGCCTCCAGAGCTGCAAGAGTGTAAATTTCTGTGGTCTTAAACCCCCCAGTTTGTGATACATTCTTATAGCACTTTTGTATTTTGCTTTTTCCCTCAGAATGAATCCCACATTTTTCATGTTTCTACACATAATCTCTATTTTGTGTTAATTTTTATGTTTTTAGAAATCACATTTATACTTTCTGTAAAATTTTGAAAGCTACAGAAAAATTGAAAGATGAAAAGTAAAATTATTTATAAATTCACCACCCAGAAAAAAACTACTGTTAACATTCTGAGGTGTTTCTTTTCACTATCTTTTTGATGCATACATGGTTTTACATAACTGAAATCTTACTGCTGATGACATTTTGTTTCATAGTTTTATACACTAACATTATTACATAAGCATTTTTACGTATAAATGGTTCACCAACATGCTAATGACTGAGTTGATAGTTTATCATGTAGACAGATATAACTAATTCTCATCATGTAAGAAATCACTCCCACTACAGGACTTACCTCCTGCTGACCATACATCCAGTGTAACTATGTGGATTGTTTTAGCTTTTTTAGTTAGTTTAAGTGACACTATAATTAATATATTTTTGATAAAGCTTTTCTATATTTTTCTAGAAAAGAATACCAATAAAAGAACTGAGAGAATTAATTCCTAGGTAGGTTGATAAGTAGTCTGGGGCCCTCAAGGAGGAAGGGGTCCAGGGCCCTTGAGAGGAGAAAGGGGTCTGGGGCTCTCAAGGAGGAGATAGGGGTCTGGAGATCTCAAGGAGGAGAAAAGGGCCAAATGTTTTTTTTTCTTTAAGCGCAGAGCTAATAACTGCACAACAAAACAACTCATCTTGCTCAAGGATATGTTTTTCCTTAAACTCTGTACCATGATTATATAACAACAATGTATCCTGCTGGAGGACATGCTTCTCCTTGAGAACCTTCTGACTAATCCTGTCATCTTAAAATGGACGTTGTGGGAGTGGGTCTGAAAAGTGTATAAGGCCTTGCTAAGACTTAGTGAGTGGGGGCAGGCTCCATCCCCCTTCCGATGTCTATGTCAGAAGCTTTCTCTGTCCCTTTTTTCACTTTAATAAAACTTTGCTACACAAAAGCTCTTGAGTGATCAAGCCTGGTCCCAAAGCTAAATCTTCTTTGGAGATCATGAATCCAACATCATTCACCATAAGCTATCAGAACTACTGGTTCAAATAAATATATTTTTTAAAGCCAATATTTTGTACTGTTACTCTGATTCTAAAAGCAATGTGAATACATGAGGAATATTTATTAAATACAGTGGACTAAATGAAAAAATGAAGTAATTCAAACTTCTCAGAAACCTCCCAGCCCAAGTAATGAACAACATTTCAGAGTGTTTCTTTTCACTCTTTAACTAGTGCATAATTTTCTTTAAAATACACCTTAGGTTTTATCGTATAATCTATTTTCTGTTTTTTTTTCACTTGGCATTATCTTCTCATTTTTCTAATAATCATTATATCCAAAATACTTTCCCATTAAAAATGTTTGTTACATCTAGTGTTAAAGAGTTAACAATATGCTATAAGGTTATATCATCATTTTATTTAATCATACCCCATGTTGAAAACTTTGTTTTCTCATATTTTTGACTCTCATAAATAATACTAAAATTAGCATATCTGTGCATAATTTTTTCTTTACATCACACAGTTTCCTTAGTGTAAATTCCCAGACGTGAAATTACTGGGTTAGAGAACGGGACCATTCAAAATGTTTGAAATACTGCCAAATTGTTTTCCATATGGCTGTCATTTTTAATGATTACATAACATTTCATCCAATTAGTACAGCATGACTTTTATAAACATTATCATATTGCTGGAATTTAGATTATTTCCAGTTTTGTTATTAGAGATAATGCTCAATGAAAGCTTCGTGAATAAACACTAATTTGTTTACAACTCTAAATTCCTCTTAGGCAAAATTCCAGTACATAAAGATGTACTTATACATACCTGTTCCACAACCATGGGAAATTCCAACTGAGCATACCAAAGAACCTCAAAGTACTTCAAGTCACACAGTCAAGTTGGTCAAAGCACATCCACTTTAATTCCATGATGCAGTAATGACCTCACGAGACAAGTTACCCTGGGCCTCTCACTTTGATCCTCATTATTCTGAGCACTGCTTTCCTCAAGGCTACTTACTGAACCACCAGTCATAAAATTATAATCTCTTTATCTTTGTATCTTTCACTTACTGTTTGCTATTTCAGTATCACATGCTAATATTGCAGAGATGTATACTTAAATTAATAATTGAACATTTCAGAAAATCAGCAAAAATTTAAATTATAGCCTCTGAGTGAAGGAGAAGCCTTCCCTGGTGGCTCAATGATAAAGAATCCACCTGCCAGTGTAGGAGACATGGGTTAGATCCCTGGGTTGGGAAGATCCCCAAAGAAGAAAATGGCATCCACTGCAGTATTCTTGCCTGGGAAATCCCATGGACAGAAGAGGCTGGCAGGCTACAGTCCATGGGGTGGCAAAAGAGTTGGACATGATTTAACAACTAAACAACAAGTGAATGAGTAAGCAAGTGGCCAAATCAAATATTGTCATGAAATTTAGACTAAGAGTAACTTCTTTAAAAAAATTAATGTTTCAGATAATCTTCACTAGTAAGTGCATGCACACACAAATGTACCAATGCTTTCATCAATACATTCTCCTTCTTATTTTTGCAATATTTCAAACTTCCTCAACCACAGGATAATTTTAGAACATAAATCCTATAGTCGGGTAATAATTACTATGTAATTTCTTCTTCTCCTTTAGGAAAAAATCCCAGAAGTGGGATTATTAGGTGATAAAGAGTACTGTTCCATAGTGTTCTTTATATATAAAGGTTTCCTTCATGAATCTGTTTAACCAAAATTATTCAAGGACCTAGGATTTGTCAAACTGAGTACTCATGTGTACACCTCACTCCCCACATTTCAAATCTGTTTATTTTGGATAGGCGCTGATGTAAAACAGGTGTGATTAAATAGCATTTTCCCAATGATTAACTATAGTATTGAGAAAAACTGAACTGATAAAAAATACCAGTAAACTTGTAAAAGAGCACATTTTAATATCTGTAGCATCTATATCTAGCGTCGTTTAAAAATACACAGAGATATTGTCATTCATTCGAACAAAAAATATTGCAGAAGTGCACGCTCACTAAAATGTAAGAACAAATAAAATTCAGCAACCATCCTCTAGAGTTCAGCCATGTTTCCAAGTTTTCAGTAAGTGAGGTTGATACATGTTTGTAAACACGGTCATAGACTCCATAGGAAGAAGAGTAAGAGATGATTTAACCCTCCCCGAGCTCAGTGCTGAGCCAGAAAACCAAACCAGGCAGAACATTTTCATAAAGTGGTATGTATACACTATGACCCTTCCAAGAAAACAACATAAATTTCATTGTCTCCCTTAGTAATCTATTCTAGTATTTATAACAACCATAAGTGGTGATCCTCAATATTTATTTCAAAACTGACTCAAAAATGCAAAATAGTTTATATTCTTATAGGACAGTCATGTGGCTGTGGCACTGTATTAACTAATTTTAGGTGAGGTCTGGGAAGACAAGTAGCCAAGAGATAAGATTAAGGTTCCTCATACCAATATTTAGTGTGTTTTTACACAAGTGAGTCCAAGAGACACTACCACCAAAATACATTGAGAAGGCTGATTCTGAACTCACCATTCATGCCATCACACTTTGAATTCCCAACATTGAAACAGGAGGTTTTCATGTTGCCAGGAAGTACATTCCACCATTTATATTCAAACCCAAGTGCAGGCTCCGTTCCTGCTGGACATGGTCTACATTCTACAAGAGTTAAGTGGGACAGAGAATTATAATGATGTCACATCTGGTTAATTTCCTCTTCCTCTGTTCCAAGCACTACTAAACTTTAATCATCAGGGAGACAAATAGTAAGGAGAGAGAGTAAAGCTCTTAAGAATTAAGAACTTTTTCAAGAGCAGTCTGAAAGAAAAATAATTCTGGGTAGAGTATACATATACTTGACTAACATGAAAAAGGAAATGAACACAAACTCTTCTAAAATAATTTCTTTCATTTCTGGGCGTAACTGCTTATACTGAATTATACTGCCTGGCTTGGTTTTCTGGCTCAGCACTGAGCTCGGGGAGGGTTAAATCACCTCTTACTCCTCTTCCAATGGAGTCTATGACCATGTTTACAAACATGTATACGAAATTACAAACTTGCATAAGAAAGGTAACTCTGAAACAACTTCTCTTACATGTGATTTTAGAATCAGTTTCCTCCACTTCATAAAGAAAGAAATATTACATCCTTCCTATTAGTTACTAAACTTAATAGAACATTATATCACTTAATTATGGACTGATGACTTGAAATTTAAAATATAGTCTATACTGAAAAGTGATGACAGGAGCTGAGGAGTGTGGAAAGAGTCAGATTTATAAACAAACCTTATTTAAATTAATATTTAAATCTGCAACATTGAAATCAAGGGTCTTTTACAATCATTGTTTTCACGTAGCCAAGACACTCTGCATTACCACATCAGTAAAAGAAGGGGAGAGAGAGACATTGTTTATTGAGCAAGCATTTTCTGGTACTGAAGTACTACAGGAGACATTTTCATATAAGTTCTCAACGATGATGAGCTACATATTATTCTCTGCAATTTTACAAATGAGAAAGCTAAATTCAAATTAGTGGATATATCATACTATTGATAGCCTGCAGCAAGCAGATTTCAACACAAATCAATTCAACTGCTTTTTCTGCTCTCAAAGGCTCTGGATATTAAGCATACAGCATGGCTATACTCAATAATGCATTGTAATCTTTATCTAATAAAATTAAAACAAATTCTGTAACCATCTTTCTTTAATATTGTTAAGTTTTTCCCAAACGCACACATTGAAACAACCTACCTAGGGACTATTTAATTGCTATCTGATCAAAATAATCAATTTTTCTATTATTATGGTATAAAATGTGATTATTCCAATTGAAATAGGAGTTGTATTTTATGCTTACATCAATGTTTGTGTGTACACACACACTGGAAAAGGAGCGCTTATCCTTAATCATTTAAATTAGTGGAATTCTCTTAAAAATATCCAAAGCATCATCCCATTAAGAGGATGTGTGTTACACGAAATGCCATTAAAAAACTATTCTTTGCTATACTGAATAAGCCACTGCAGTCTCATAATTCCTTTATATTTCTTAACTCTTCTTCAGCCTGTGAGATAAGAAAATTATGTGTTTTAAGGAATTTTCCATAAAAGCAATTCAGGACAATGTCAATGTGACCCAACAAGTTTATTTTACTAAAGGTCCGATTCTTGGGCCAATTGATATCCCATACCCTTTGTTCCATCCGAAAATGTTCCAGGAGGGCAGGGATGGCAGGAAGATGATCCATTGTTATAAAACCCAGGGTTGCAAGGTGGGCAATCCTTCTTCTCTCCAGAAGGGGGCAACCTAATAGCATCCGTGAGATCCTCTCGGCAGATTTTAGGCTCTATCCACTTGTACATTATCTGTGTCTGCAAAAGAAAAAGAAGAAAAAAAAACCTTGCAGGTCCTGTAACATGCTTTATTTGCTTTAAACTTCCAACAACAAAAATGTTAAACTGACAGCCTAGGTAAGGTCCAAATAGTGACAAAACAGACAGCCAGCTGAAGAGAATCTAAAACTTCAGTAACAAAATGAGACAGAAAAAAACACTTTGGTGGGAAAATGACAGTTACCTCCAAATGGTTTTACACTAAGCTGCAAAGACCTTACCTCATATATACAGGGTATCATTATGAAATCCTTCTTTCAAACATACAGAACATGACTGCAACTCTTACTCTTCTAGCCACTTGTTCACTTTATTCCATAAGTGCCCTAAGTTTCTCTGCAGACTATCTTCCTGATGTTGAGACCCACCCCTCACTACTCTTCTACAGCCCACATCATACAACTAAGTAGCTACAAGTCAGCCAAACCCAGAAATTTGTGATTATAAAATTCTTATCTTTTGGAACTAGAAAGAAACATTAAGTGAGTTAGCCATTTCAAAACAAAATGTATATGCTCAGCGGAAAAATAGAAAAGGCAGTCTACATGCAAAGAGAAAAATCACTCAAGTTCTTTCACATGCTTTTTAAAAATAGACTAAAATTTATTTCATATGTTCAGCTGAAAGTACCATTTCTCCTTGAAAGCAATGATAAGTCTAATATTGAAGCAGGAGAATCAAAATTAAAGACAATTCTCTATAGTTGCTGCTGCTGCTGCTGCTAAGTCGCTTCAGTCGTGTCCGACTCTGTGCGACCCCATAGACGGCAGCCCACCAGGCTCCCCTGTCCCTGGGATTCTCCAGGCAAGAACACTGGAGTGGGTTGCCATTTCCTTCTCCAATTCTCTATAGCTATTTCCAGTTAATAATAAATCATATATAGTAAGCCCTTGAGGCCACTCAATTTTATTCTCAAATATTAATAAATTACCTTATCTGATGAAGGCTACTTAAGAACATAGTTTAAAAACTAGATGTCTCAACAGAATTATAAATAACTGTTGTTTGGGTTTTTTTTTTTTTTACAATTCTGCATTTATGGCCTATGTCATGATACAGCTTAACCAGCCACTTCAACCATCTGCCTTTCTCACCATCTGCGAAAATGATTGCTATTCTTGCTGGAGTTTCCCAAATAGCTGAAAAAATTAATTAGACCCTGTATCCAACAGGAGCTCTCAATTCCTCTGAGAAAGACAATATAAAATTCAGAGAATGTAAGCAAATAAACACTTTATGTTTGGGGGATTCTCTTTTTTAAAGTCTGGCTTAATAAGTATAGAAAACAAGTCTCTAATGATGATCAATTCACAAATTTGCTGATTTACTTTGACACTAACTAAAACTGCACTCAGTTACATGTGAGGTATTGCGCTGTTGGGAAGAGATGGCTCCCATATGCGAGTGGGTGTGGTGCTGAGGCTGTGCACTGAAGGCTCATCCTGGAGGCACTGTGCAATCTTCCCCACCATTTCAGGAGCTCAGTTATATTATGCACAAGTTTGTAAATGAGGAAACTTCAGATAAGAGCCCCAAAGTCATACACAGCTAGTAAATGGTAAACTAGCACTAGCCAAGGAGAGTTGGTTTGGTGAAGGTAAAAATAATTAAAAATTTTTTATTGGTTTTAGACAAACGCCTTAACCACATGATTTTCAAACCAAGCACAATATATGTTTAAAATTTAGAAAATGTGCACCACCTTTAAACACTTGGAAGTCAAATTGCAAATGCTCTGTAGTAAAAGTTTTGTTTGCAAAGCCTCTTGCTTCACATGCAGATTGATTCTGTGCCTCTCTAATGCGGACAGATGCTTTCAAGTCTGGCTGACTGAGGAAAGATAATGATTAATATTAATGATATTTAGTACCAGACGGCTCACAGTGCAGGTGAAAAACCAATAATCAACTCATTCTTTGGCAAGTTGAGATAAAATTATGAAATGCTCTATGAAACTAAAACCCTAATAGAGCAAAACTTAGCAGATTGCCATTAAGGCTACAGAAGAGCTGTAAGATCTGTGTATACTTATATTAAGCATGAGTAAAACATGTTTTAAAGAGACGCATCGGAGGTATCAATTGGAAGCTGGTTTTCACATAAAAATACCATTCAAATTTGAGACTGGGTTTGTTCACGGTTGACAGCTTTCTCCCTTTGGAAGTCTCTGCACAAACCCACCAAACCCTTTGCAGACTGACAACTCATCTAAGCTAAATTACATGTGATTTAAAAGGATTTACTGATTGCCACTCCGGCATCACAGCCGTGTGCGTCATGATGTTCTAACTCAAAAGTTTTCAGGCAGACAGTCTATCACTCACCTCTCTGCCTCTCCCAAACCTTGATCCTCTCCAGCTCCAAACCACTGGGCACTTATCACCACTTCTCTTAGAAGTACCACACCATTCTGCCAAGGTGTGAAAGACCCCTCCTTCAAGGTCGGGCTCAACATCCACAAATGTTCTAGGCTGGTCCTCAGCCCACACTTCTATGCATCAACATTCACTAGGATTCCTTTTTTATGAAGCCTCTGCTGCTGCGTTTCCTTGTCATTTCCTCCCTGTCTCTTCTCTAAATCCTTTAAAGCCTGGGTCCTATTCTTCCATTAGGTGGAAGACACCATGGGGATCTAATTTGTCCTGAAGGTTCTAGGTGGGGCTTTAGTAAGAAAATGTTCTAAAATTAAATATAATAATAATAAACTGAATCGACACTATACATGGATGACCTTATGGTATGATAATTACATCTCAGTAAAGCTTTCTTTTGGAGAAGGCAATGGCACCCCACTCCAGTACTCTCGCCTGGAAAATCCCATGGACAGAGGAGCCTGGTGGGCTGCAGTCCACGGGGTTGCTAAGAGTCACACACAACTGAGCAACTTCACTTTCACTTTTCACTTTCATGCATTGGAGAAGGAAATGCAACCCACTCCAGTGTTCTTGCTTGGAGAATCCCAGGGACGGGGGAGCCTGGTGGGCTGGCGTCTATGGGGTTGCACAGAGTCGGACACGACTGAAGTGACTTAGCAGTAGCAAAGCTTTCTTTTAAGTAAAGATGTTAAAGAAGACTTGTGAAATTTTTAAATTCACAAATCCCTAGTCACTGAAAAATGTTTTTCCATCATCCTAATTAAGAAACAAAAGCTCCAAGTACATTTCGCTTGCTTTTTATTCTAAGACTTTCTTTCAAATGCTTAAACTTAATATTCAGGAAACTCTTACTAAGTATCTACTACATGTAGAAGAAAGCATTGTAGGAAATTTAAATATTAGTAAGACAAACTGTTCTGAAAAAGGTTTACAAACCTCTGTTTGTAAGAGAAAGATTTACAAACTACTATAATATAAAAAGAAAATATATGAAGAGGATACAAAAGCATCAGATTTGGAAAACAACAGAGTTGATTAGAATTCTAGTCTTAACACATAGCCACAAATAGCTATGACCTTAAAAAAATTATTTAATCTCATTAAGCCTCAGTTTTCTCATTTTCAAACTGGGTATACTAAAGTCCAGTTACACAGCTGTTGAAAAAAGAACTGGAAGCAATGCTTGAATATACACACAAAGCAAGCATGTAGATAAACATGTAAATGACACCTGCTTTTGCTATTAACACTATCACTACTATTACTATCATCATCATCATCATTTCCAAGAGAAACATGAAATGTCATGGTTATTCAAAGTAAAGAGATCAAATCTCTTTAGGACTAGTAGGAAACATCAGAAAGATGATCACCAGTCCACCATTCTATGGGGTCTTTCCTCCAATCTGAAAAAAAATTTCTAGTAATTTCAATAATATTTCATATGAAGTAGTTATATACTTCTTTTCTCTGAAGTCTTCCCATTTTGTCAAAATTTCCTCAAGCCTCTACAGAGGACAGAACACAACACTCTAACTGTGTTAATCATACATTCACTTACTAATTCTCTCATTCATTAATTCATTCAAAAGATAATTCACTACCTTCTGCATTCTGGGTACTCTGCTGCCGCTGCTGCTGCTAAGTCGCTTCAGTTGTGTCCGACTCTGTGCGACCCCATAGACGGCAGCCCACCAGGATCCTCCGTCCATAGGATTTTCCAGGCAAGAGTACTGGAGTGGGGTGCCATTGCCTTCTCCATCTGGGTACTCTACTAGACCTAAAATTTTTATTTTTATTTTTTAATAATTAAGAACATGTTTCTGTCCATGGGAAGCAGAGAGTTTGGTGAAGGAAACAGTCATCTTTACAAGTATTTGCAATAAAGTGATCTCATATCAAAGACTCTAGAGAGTACCATGGACTGCAAGGAGATCACACTGGTCAATCCTAAAGAAAATCAACTCTGAATATTTTGGAAGGACTGATACTGAAACTCCAATACTTTGGCCACCTGATGTGAGTAGCTGACTCACTGGAAAAGACCCTGATGCTGGGAAAGACAAGGCAAAAGGAGAAGGCGGCGGCAGAGAATGAGATGGTTGGATAGCATCACCAACTCAATGGACATTAACTTGAACAAACTCCGAGAGATAGTGGAGGACAGGGAAGCCTGCAGTGCTGCAGTCCATGGGGTTGCAGAGTTGGACATGACTTAGCGACTGAAAAACATATCAAAGTATTGCAAATGTTGATCATCACATAAGTATCAAAAGAGGTATGTACAAAATCTGCGGGAATTCCCAGGATTTCAAGACAATCTTGCCAGATCTACATTATTTAAGAGTGATGTGTTCTGGAATCTATGCAGAATCACTCTCATTTTATTGTGCTAACAGACAGTATCTCTTTCTCTTTTGGAACTAACTTGTGTGGTGATGAAAGAACTGGGAGCCACATGGTCTAGCCTTCGCAGCCGTAGACATTAGCAGGTGAACTAAGCAGTATAACCAGAGTAGCTCACACTTCTGGACAGAATGTCTGGTTTGAGATGGGCTCAAGATTCAATCAGGGCCAGTATTTTCAGAAACTTTGTTCAGCCCTCCTTTGATCAAATTCTGTGAGGATGATAGTGGCTGGAATGGAGATATCATAGTGTATTTGGCACCACAGAAAGAAGCTATCTGAGAAGGAAATCAAACTGAGCCAAGAAAATCAGTGAGAAGAGCAAAAGAAAGGCTTGGTAAAACTGTTTGCTCTGTGATAACTTCCCCAGTCACATGAGTCAAGGGACTCCTGCCCTGCCTGTTCCCACTCAAATTCTGAAAAGCATTTTTTAAATTCAATACATTAATTTCATAATTATCTCCAACTACAGAAGCCAAACTGACATGGTATGGAGCCTGAGTGTGACCAGATGTGGGGGTGAGAGTAGGGAGTTGCACTGGATACAACTCATGACATAAGCAAGTGCTAGAGTAGGCATGCTTTCATAGCAGTGAGTGAACTTGAAATTTTCATGTGTGTTTTGTTTTTTAAAGGTTGTTTAGAACCCACATTTTACAAATGTTGCATGAGGCACACCTATATAGCTGTATACAAACACATGCAAAGATTCAGTGCTTGAGATCTGAGCCCAGAAGAATGTTGACTAGTTGACTGGATAACAGAAAAGTATTCCTCAAGAGAGGGCATCTTTTAATATTAACAAAACTTTTGATAGAGCTTCTCATTATCTCCCTGTGGATAAGACAGAGAGCTGTGGACCAAATGATACAATTAGTGGATCTATGGCTAGTTTAACAACTATATGTAAAACATTTGACTTTATAGATTTTTTTATAAACATTTCACCCAGGTTTTACATACCTCTAAAGCCATCCCTGATTTGGTCAGAGCACCCAAAAGCTCAGACTTCTCTCCTAGAGCACTAATAACAATCAGAAATAATGACTCATTTTCTATGACAGATTATCTCTTTTTCTAAAGTCTAGACCAGACATTCCCAAATTACTGAGATCTTGGACCAGCAGAGTCAGAATTACCTGGGTACTTCTTAGAAATGTATATTCTCAGGCCATGCCCTGGATCTACTGAAATAGAAAATCTGGGACAGGAACCTCCAGGGGAGTCTGATGTTCACCAAAGCTGAACAACAACTGCTCTGCAGCCTATGGAGACATGTATCTTCTTCTGTCTGTCCTTACTTGGCTCTGTCCTCATCACTCAGCACTCTGCATATAACCAGTGCTCAGTAAAGATTCACTCAATGAATGAGTGAATGAGTAGACACTCTACATTTTTCATGATGTGAATGAGAGTCTATTAATCAGGATTGGAATGGTTCCAGTTACCAATTAAAATTTTCCTTAAAAGTGTACCCTATAGGCAGGCAGCATACTAAAAAGCAGAGACATTACTTTGCCAACAAAGGTCTATCTAGTCAAGGCTATGGTTTTTCCAGTAGTCATATATGGATGTGAGAGTTGGACTATAAAGAAAGCCAAGTGCCGAAGAATTGATGCTTTTGAACTGTGGTGTTGGAGAAGACTCTTGAGAGTCCCTTGGACTGCAAGGAGATCCAACCAGTCCATCCTAAAGGAGATCAGTCCTGGGTGTTCATTGGAAGGACTGATGTTGAAGCTGAAACTCCAGTACTTTGGCCACCTGATGAGAAGAGCTGACTCATTGGAAAAGACCCTGATGCTGGGAAAGGTTGAGGGCAGGAGGAGAAGGGGACAACAGAGGATGAGATAGTTGGATGGCATCACTGACTCAATGGACATGGGTTTGGGTGGATTCCGGGAGTTGGTGATGGACAGGGAGGCCTGGCATGCTGCGGTTCATGGGGTTGCAAAGTCGGACATGACTAAGTGACTGAACTGAACTGAACTGATAGGCAGGAAGCAAGCAAATAACTAAGTTTCAAAAATTTGAACATTCCTATGTCATATGAATTATAATGTTTAAAATCTGTATACCTCAAGAGCCATTTCCCTTGATGATGCTCTCCAAGCAAGGTGATAATAAGATCCAGAAGAGCATGACAGGACAATAAGAGTCAAAAGACAGTCGATGAATGCCCTGGGAAACATCATTAAGCCACCAGCAAATTGCCAGGGTACTCAAAGCAAGAATAAATAACTCTTAAAAAGATGAAACCAGAACAAACGAAAAAATAATAAAATTGGAAAATATTCGAATGGATGTGTATAATAGACATGTCTTCACTATATATGTTATCTAATTAAGTTCCTACCACTTTTTGTTCACTTCTAAAGCTAGAAACCTCTCTCTTAAAGTAAGACTTATATCAGTTTTTAAAGAATCAGTGATATAAAAGAGATAGTTAACAAGGACCCACAGTATGGCATAGGGAATTCTACTCAGTACTCCATAATGACCTAACTGGGAAAAGAATAAAGAGTGGATATATGTATATGTATAACTGATTCACTTTACTATATAGCAGAAACTAATACAAGATTGTAAATCAACTATATGCCAATTGAAATTTTTTAAAAAGAATCACTGAGTTTATGGAGTGCTGGTACACTGTTTTGCTATATATCAAGAACACAAAAAGACCATAGTTTGTGTGCATCTGTGTACACAATACGCCTGTGGGTGTACACATGTGCCCATATGTGTGCGTGTATGCGTGCATGTGCACGCTGTACATTCTATATTTAATATGTCACTCTACTTCTTTAGTTCAGTTCAGTCACTCAGTTGCGTCCGACTCTTTGAGACCCCATGAATCGCAGCACACCTTCTTTAAGCACAGGCCAACTAGATTTTATCATTCTATTCACTGACATCATTACTCACTGACATAATAAAAACATGATTTTTGAATATTTTTATTATAGCAAAAACAAGATCCATTTGTATACTAGATCTCATTCATTCACGGTTCAGTAATGTTTTTATTGCTGTTCAGTGCTCAGTTTAGTTCAGTCACTCAGTCATGTCCAACTCTTTGTGACCCCATGAACACACCAGGCCTCCCTGTCCATTACCAACTCCTGGAATCCACCCAAACCCATGTTCTTGAGTGGATGATGCCATCCAACCATCTCATCCTCTGTCGTCCCGTTCTCCTCCTGCCCTCAATGTTTCCCAGAATCAGGGTCTTTTCAAATGAGTCAGCTCTTCGCATCAGGTGGCCAAGTATTGGAGTTTCAGCTTCAACATCAGTCCTTCCAATGAACACCCAGGACTGATCTCCTTTAGGATGGACTGGTTGGATCTCCTTGCAGTCCAAGGGACTCTTAAGAGTCTTCTGCAACACCGCAGTTCAAAAGCATCAATTCTCAGTCATGTCCACCTCTTTGCAACCACATAGACAGCAGCACATGAGGCCTCCCTGTCCTTCACCATTACCCGGGGCTTGCTCAAATTCACATCCATTGGGTCAGTGGTGACATCCAACTATCTCGTCATCTGCCATACCTGTCTCATCCTGCCTTCAATCTTCTTCAGCATCAGGGTCTTTTCTAATGAGTCAGCTCTTCACATTAGGTGGCCAAAATATCAGAGATTCAACTTCAGCATCAGTCCTTCCAATGAATATTCAGGGTTAATTTCCTTTAGGACTGACTGGTTTAATCTCCATGCAGTTCAGGGGACTCTCAAGATCTTCTCCAGCACCACAGTTCAACAGCATCAATTCTTCAGTGCTCAGCCTTTTTTACAGTTTAATTAAAGACTAGAGTTCCAAAGAATAGCATGGAGAGATAAGAAAGCCTTCCTCAGTGATCATTTTAAAGAAATAGAGGAAAACAATAAAATGGGAAAGAGTAGAGACTTCTTCAAGAAAATTAGAGACGCTAAGGGAAAATTTCATGCAAAGATGGGCACAATAAAGGACAGAAATGACATGGACCTAACAGAAGCTGAAGATATTAAGAAGAGGTGGCAAGAATACATAGAAGAACTATACAAAAAAGGTCTTCGTGACTCAGATAATGAAGTGATGTGATGTGATGTGAAGTGAAGTCAGGTGATGTGATCACACGATGGTGTGATCACTCATCTAGAGCCAGACATCCCGGAATGTGAAGTCAAGTCGGCCTTAGGAAGCATCACGACAAACAAAGCTAGTGGAGATGATGCAATTCCAGCTGAGCTATTTGAAATCCAAAAAGATGATGTTGTGAAAGTGCTGCACTCAATATGCCAGCAAATTTGGAAAATTCAACAGTGGCCACAGGACTGGAAAAGATCAGTTTTCATTCAAAAGCCAAAGAATGTTCAAACCACTGCACAATTGCACTCATCTCACACACGAGCAAAGTAATTCTCAAAATTCTCCAAGCCAGGCTTCAACCGTACACGAACCAGGAAGTTCCAGATGTTCAAGCTGGATTCAGAAAAGGCAGAGGAACCAGAGACCAAATTGCCAACAACTGTTGAATCATCAAAAAAGCAAGAGACTTCCAGAAAAACATCTATTTCCGCTTTATTGATTACACCAAAGCCTTTCACTGTGTGGATCACAAAAAACTATGGAAAATTCTTTAAGAGATGGGAATACCAGACCACCTGACCTGCCTCCTGAGAAATCTGTATGCAGGTCAAGAAGCAACAGCTGGAACTGGACATGGAACAACAGACTGGTTCCAAATCAGGAAAGGAATATGTCAAGGCAGTATATTATCACCCTGCTCATTTAACTTATATGCAAAGTAAGTAAGTAAAGTCACTCAGTCGTGTCCGACTTTTTGCGACCCCATGGACTGTAGCCTACCAGGCTCCTCCCTCGATGGGATTCTCCAGGCAAGAGTACTGGAATGGGTTGCCATTTCCTTCTCCAGGGGATCTTCCCAACCCAGGGATCGAACCTGGGTCTCCCGCATTCCAGGCAGACATGTTAACCTCTGAGCCACTCAGCCATGCAGAGTACATCATGCCAAATGCCAGGCTGAATAAAGCACAAGCTGGAATCAAGATTGCTGGGAGAAATATCAATAACCTCAGATATGCAGATGACACCACCCTTATGGGCAGAAAGTGAAGAAGAACTAAAGAGCCTCTTGATGAAAGTGAAAGAGAAGAGTGAAAAAGTTGGCTTAAAACTCAACATTCAGAAAGCTAAGATCATGGCATCTGGTCCCATCACTTCATGGCAAATAGATGGGGAAACGATGGAAACAGTGACAGACTTTATTTTCTTGGGCTCCAAAATCACTGCAGATGGTGATTGCAGCCATGAAATTAAAAGATGCTGGCACCTTGGAAGAAAAGCTATGACCAACCTAGACAGCATATTAAAAAGCAGACACATTACTTTGCCGACAAAGGTCCATCTAGTCAAAGCTATGGCTTTTCCAGTAATGTATGGATGTGAGACGTGGACTATAAAGAAAGCTGAGTGCTAAAGAATTGATGCTTTTGAACTGTGGTGTTAAAGAAGACTCTTGAGAGTCCATTGGACAACAAGGTGATCAAAACAGTCAATCCTAAAGGAAATCAGGCCTGAATATTCATTGGAAAGATGCTGAAGCTGAAACTCCAATACTTTGGCCAACTGATGCAAAAAACTGACTCACTGGAAAAGACCCTGTTGCTGGGAAAGATTGAAGGCAGAAGGAGAAGAGGACTACAGAGGATGAGATGGTTGGATGGCATCACTGACTCAGTGGACATGAGTCTGAGTAAGCTCTGAGAGTTGGTGATAGACAGGAAAACCTGGCCTGCTGCAGTCGATGGTGTAGCAAGGAGTCGGACACGACAGAGTGACTGAAGTGAACAGAACATGAAGTAAATTTAATTTGCCTTACTCATCACAAAAGAAAGTTCAGCCAAGAAAAGTTTAACTAAAGAAACATTATTCCAAATTACTTTCAACTCACCTTAATGGAGGAAGGCACAGAAACCCACTCCAGTATTCTTGCCTGGAGAACCCCCATAGACAGAGAAGCCTGGCGGGCTATAGGCCATAGGGCCACAAAGACTCAGACACAACTGAAGTGACTTAGCATGCAATGGCTCTCTGCATATATTTTCTAAATAGAAATAGCTCTTACTTGGCCATTAAAGGACATTCAACATAGTTCATACTTCATAAATCCTTGCTCTTTAAAAGCTGTTAATGTTACTCTTCTGATTGAAATTAATAGATGCACTTCTAAATGAAAATGTCCATAATTTAAACTGTCCTTCCTTTGACCTATTCTAAGTACTTGCTATACTGTTAATATAAGAATATACTTTGTCTTAAGTATTGGAAAGTAAATTTAAAAAGCTTAAGGACTAAGGGTAAGATAAACAATTATATAAATATAAAAATTACAGATTAGAACCTAAGGACAAAAATCAATGTCATTATTTCAAAGGTGCAAACACACACAAAGAATGCTGCATCACAGCCACCTTAATCTCAGTTTCTCCTACTAACATAGATTGATAAGGCTAACTTTTTAATTAAGACAATGGCAGGTCAACTGCAGAGTTTGGGTTTGTACCCTTCCTCTGGCTAAGTGCCATTTATATGGTAATTAATTTGCATTTTCTAAATGCAATTACATAGCAATCTGCCATAACTGCATCAACCTATGGCTGCATGGCTTTTATTGACTGAACCTACTGAGTAACCAAATAATTAAAGAGAAGTTAAACATTATCTTCATTCTGTGAGTCACAGAACACATTTTAAGGCTGTGCTCTCCTGATACTAATATTCCTGAAAAAACTTAACTGTTTACAACAGCAGTAACTGACTGAGCACTCACTACGCACCAGGCACTGTGTTAGGGAACCTTCAATTGAGTATCTCATGTATTTTCATGGCAGCCCTATGAAGTAAGTACTGATATTACTCCCATTGTACAGGTGAAAAAATCTGAGACTTAGAGCACACAACATAGCACTAATAAGCAGTGTGTGTTAGTCGCCGTCATGTCTGACTCTTTGCAATCCCATGGATCCCCATGTGACCCTGCTAGGCTTCTCTGTCCGTGGAATTCTCTCCCAGGCAAGAATACTGGGAGTGGATTGCTTCTCTAAAGGAACTTCTCAGCCCAGGGATCAAACCCTGGTCTCCTGCATCACATGCAGATTCTTTATTGGTTGAGCTACCTACAGGGAAGACCTAATAAGCAGCAGACGTGAAAATCAAAGCCAGAAAGGTGGACTTAGGAGTCTAAATTCTTAAATTTCCTCTGTGCTACTTAAACACACGTGCTATATATCTGCTCATTTAACTAAGGAACAACCTGTAGTCTGTTCAAATAGGAAAAGAGGTGGATAAATGAGGGGTGTAGATGACTGAACATAGCCTGTACCTTTCCTTCCTCATCACATGGAGTGTGGATCTGGAAATAGTCTTTTGAGGTACACGGAGGGCGTTCCATACACTCGCTGGATCCTTCTTCTGCAACACAAGAATGCATTTCAGAAATGAGTCATTTATGTTGTGACTCTACAAAAAAGGCAAACATGAACAAGCAAACAAACAAAAAGCAGACAAGTGAAAAGTAAAAATAATCTTGCAAGAAGAATTTAGGTAGAACTAGTTAGGCCTAGAGCAAATGAAGGCCTGGATTTTTATTTTTCCTAGAGCAATAAAATGTTTCCAAGGTAATAAGAAGCATATCATAGCTTTCTAAGAAAACATTAGATTTCCTCCATTATCACTGCATGTTGTAAATCTGGAACAAATTAAGTTTCTAAGTACATCTCCATGCCAACGAATCATCTAAAAGTACAATATGAATTTTTTTTAGGCAAGTATAAACATATCCAAAACAGCTACCTGGGGGTTGTGGAACAGAAAACATTACGGACAAAAAGAAAACTTCTGCAGCAAGAAGTAATTAGAAGTCCTATTTTATCCACTAAGTATGAATTCATTTCAGGACTTTGGTTTCTGGCCCACCGTTTTCATCACATTGTGTGTGATTTCTGGCTTATGACTATACACTGTGCACAAACATAACTTTAGCAGAAAAGATCAAAGAGTATACACTGGAGACTCATCTTACCTGAAAATTGCGAGTCCTCATCACACC
This sequence comes from Capricornis sumatraensis, assembly GCF_032405125.1. NCBI lineage: Eukaryota > Metazoa > Chordata > Mammalia > Artiodactyla > Bovidae > Capricornis > Capricornis sumatraensis. The sequence continues at coordinate 38,391,466 of NC_091073.1, read as the reverse complement.
TGATGCATTCTTTGGCTCCCTTCTCAGAATAGGTGTTTCTGGGACACACTTGGCAGATGAACGAACCTGGTTGGTCGCTAAAGGTGCCGGGCTTGCAAGGAAAGCATTCTGATGTGTAGGCCACCCCTGTGTGGTAATGGGAAACAGAGCATGGAGAGAGGGCCCTGTACCACCCCTGTGTGGTAATGTAAGAAAGAGCATTAAGGCAGGACATTGTATCACCCTTAAGTGGTAATGGGAGACAGAGTATGGAGGGAGGCCCCTGTGTCACCCTGTGTGGTAACTGGAGACAGAGCATGGACGAAAGGGCCTGTGTCACCCTGTGTGGTGACAGGAGACAGAGCATGGAGGGAGGGGCCTGTGTCACCCTGTGTGGCGACAGGAGACAGAGCATGGAGGGAAGGGCCCTGTGTCACCCTGTGTGTTAAAGGGAGACAGAGCATGGAGGGAGAGGCTTGTGTCACCCTGTGTGGTAGTGGAAGACAGAGCATGGAGGGAGCGGCCTATGTCACCCTGTGTGGTGACAGGAGACAGAGCATGGAGGGAAGGGCCTGTGTCACCCTGTGTGTTAAAGGGAGACAGAGCATGGAGGGAGGGGCTTGTGTCACCCTGTGTGGTAACAGGAGACAGAATATAGGGGAAGGGCCCAACAGCAACAAATCAGTGTGTCCTTGCTTCTGCTACCGAAGTGAAAGAGAAATATTAATAGTAAGCTCAACCCAGGTCTTTTATATACCATTAATTCAACATCACAAATGTATTTACTGGTTGCAGAGAGCTGGGATGCATACTGAATTGAACAATGAAGTATAGTGAACAGTTAAGAGATTCAGATTTGATAGAGGTATATAATCCGTGTATGAGATTCCACAGCAAGATGGCGAAGTAGAAGAACATGCACTCTTCTTCTCCTGCAAGAACTCCAAAATTACAATTCGCTGCTGAGCAACTGTCGACAGGAGAATGTTGGATCCCACCAAAAAAATATACCCCACATCCAAGGGCAAAGGAAAAGCCCCAGCCAGACAGCAGGATGAATGAAATCACATTTAGAACCAAACCCCATACCCACCAGAGATGCTCAGAGGGCTCAAACAAAACCTTGTGTCCACCAGAAGACTCCTAAGAGACTGAGCCAGACCTGCCTTTGAGATCTGCCTTTGAGTGTTTGAGTGTCTCCTGTGGAGGTACGAGTCAGCAGTGGCCTGCCACAGAGGCAGAGGCTCTGGGTGCAGCAGACCTGGGTATGGCATAAGCCTTCTTGGAGGAGGTCGCCATTAACCCCATCATAGAGCCACAAGAACTTACACAGGACTGGGGAAACAGACTCTTGGAGGGCACAAACAAAACCGTGTGTGCACCAGGACCCAGAGACTCCATAGAGACTGAGCCAGGACTGTGTTTGTGTGTCTCCTGCAGAGGTGTGGGTGGTATGGGTCAGCAGTGACCTGCTTCAGGGGCAGGGGTTCTGGGTGCAGCAGACCTGGGAATGGCATAAACCCTCTTGGAGAAGGTCACCATTAACACCACCATAGAGGCACCAGAGCTTACACAGGTCTGCAAAAAGAGACGCTGGAGGGAATAAACAAAACCTTTTGCACACTAGGACCCAGGAGAAAGGAGCTGTGACCCCACAAGAGACTGACCCAGACTTGCCCGTGAGTGTCCAGGAGTCTTCAGCAGAGGCATGGGTCAGTGATGGCCTGGTGCAGGGTTGGGGGCACTGGCAGCACATGCATGGGACATTTTGAAGGAGGCCACCATTATCTTCATTACCTCCACCATAGTTTGGTCTCAGGTCAAACAACAGGGAGGGAACACAGACCCATCCATCAATAGAAAATTGGATTAAAGATTTACTGAGCATGGCGCCACCCATCAGAACAAGACCCAGTTTCCCCTCAGTCAGTCTCCCCCATCAGTAAGCTGCCATAAGCCCTTTATCCTTATCCTTCAGAGGGTACATAGAATTAAAAACACAACCACAAAAAACTAATCAAACTGATCACATGGACCACAGCCTTGTCTAATTCAATGAAACCATGAGACACGCCATGTAGGGCCACCCAAGACACATGGGTCATGGTGGAGAGTACTAACAAAATGTGGTCCACTGGAGAAGGGAATGGCAAACAACTTCAGTATTCTTGCCTTGAGAGCCCCATGAACAGTATGAAAAGACAAAAAGATAGGCCACTGAAAGATGAATTCCCCAGATCGGTAGGTGCCCAATATGCTACTGGAGAACACTGGAGAAATAACTCCAGAAAGAATGAAGAGATGGAGTCAAAGCAAAAATAAAACCCAATTGTGGATGTGACTGGTGATGGAAGTCCGATGCTATAAAGAACAATACTGCATAGGAACCTGGAATGTTAGGTCCATGAATCAAGGCAAATTGGAAGTGGTCAAACAGGAGATGGCAAGAGTGAATGTCGACATTCTAGGAATCAGTGAACTAAAAGGGACTGGAATGGGTGAATTTAACCCAGATGACCATTATATCTACTACTGAGGGCAAGAATCACTTAGAAGAAATGGAGTAGCCCTCATAGTCAACAAAAGAGTGTGAAATACAGTACTTGTGTGCAATCTCAAAAACGACAGAATGATCTCTGTTCGTTTCCAAGGCAAACCATTCAGTATCACAAAAATCCCAGTCTATGTCCCAACGACTAATGCTGAAGAAGCTGAAGTTGGACAGTTCTATGAAGAACTACAAGACCTTCTAGAACACCCAAAAAAGATGTATTTTTCTCATTATAGGGGACTGGAATACAAAACTACGAATTAAAGAGATACCTGGAGTAACAGGCAAATATGGCCTTGGAGAATAGAATGAAGCAGAGCAAAGGCTAACAGGGTTTTGCCAAGAGAATGCACTGGCATAGAAAGATCCTATTTTAATAATACAAGAAAAGACTCTACACATGGACATCACCAGATGGTCAATAGCGAAATCAGACTGACTATATTCTTTGCATTCAAAGATGGAGAAGCTCTATCACTTCAGTTCAGTTCAGTCACTGAGTTGAGTGTTTACACTTTGTGACCCCATGGACTGCAGAACGCCAGGCTTCCCTGCACATCAACAACTCGGAGTTTACTCAAATTCATGTCCACAGAATCAGTGATGCCATTCAACCATCTCATCCTGTCAACTGTTCTCCTAACACCTTCAATCATTCTCAGCATCAGGGTCTTTTCCAGTGAGTCAGTTCTTCACATCAGGTGGCCAAAGTACTGAAGCTTCAGCTTCAGCATCAGTCCTTCCAATGAATATTCAGGACTGATATGCTTGAGGATTGACTGCTTTGATCTCCTTGCAGTCCAAAGGACTCTCAAGAGTCTTCTCCAACACCACAGTTCAAAAGCATCAATTCTTCAGTGCTCAGCTGACTTTATAGTCCAACTCTCATATCCATACATGATTACTGGAAAAACCATAGCTTTGACTAGACGGACCTTTGTTGGCAAAGTAATGTCGCTGCCTTTTAATATGATGTCTACATTGGATATAACTTTTCTTCCAAGGAGCAAGTGTCTTTTAGTTTCATGGCTGCAGTGATTTTGGAGCCAAGAAAATAAAGTCTGTCACTTTTTCCATTGTTTCCCCATCTGTTTGCCACAAAGTAATGGGACCAGATGCCATCATCTTTGTGTCCTGAATGTTGAGTTTTAAGCCCACTTTTTTACTCTCCTCTTTCATTTTCATCAAGAGGCTCTTAGTTCTTCTGCACTTTCTGCCATAAGGGTAGTGTCATCAGCATATCTGAGGTTATTGATATTTCTCCCAGCAATCTTGATTCCAGCTTCTGTTTCATTCAGTACTGCATTTCTCATGATGTACTCTGCATATAAGTTAAATAAGCAGGGTGACAATATACAGCCTTGACGTACTCCTTTCCAGATTTGGATACAGTCTGTTGTTCCATGTACAGTTCTAACTGTAGCTTCTTGACCTGCATACAGATTTCTCAAGAGGCAGGTCAGGTGGTCTGGTATTCCCGTCTCTTTCAGAATTTTCCAGTTTGCTGTGATCTACATAGTCAAAGGCTTTGGTGTAGTCAAGAAAGCAGAAGTAGATGATTTTCTGCAATTCGCTTACTTTTTCAATGATCCAACAAAGGTTGGCAATTTAATCTCTGGTTCCTCTGCCTTTTCTAAATCCAGCTTGAACATCTGGAGATTCATAGTTTACGTACTATGGAAGCCTGGCTTGGAGGATTTTGAGCAATACTTTACTAGCGCGTGAGATGAGTGCAACTGTGAGCTGGTTTGAGCATTCTTTGGCATTGCCTTTCTCTAAGATTGGAATGGAAACTGACCTTTTCTAGTCCTGTGGTACTGCTGAGTTTTCCAAATTTGCTGGCATATTGAGTGCAGCACTTTTATAGCATCATCTTTTAGAATTTGAAATAGATCAACTGGAGTTCCATCACCTCCACTAGCTTTGTTTGTAGTCATGCTTCCTAAGGCCCATTTGACTTCGCATTTCAGGATGTCTGGCTCTAGGTGAGTGATCACACCATTGTGGTTATCTGGGTTATGAAGATCTTTCTTGTATAGTTCTTCTGTGTATTCTTGCCACCTCTTCTTAGTATCTTCTGCTTCTGTTAGATCCATACCATTTCTGTCCTTTATTGTGCCCATCTTTGCATGAAATATTCCCTTGGTATCTCTAATTTTCTTGAAGAGTTCTCTAGTCTTTCCCATTCTATTGTTTTTCTTTATTTCTTTGCATTGATTGCTGAGGAAGGGTTTCTTATCTCTCTTTGCTATTCTTTGGAACTCTGCATTCAAATGGGTATATCTTTCCTTTTCTTCTTTGCCTTTCACTTCTCTTCTTACACAGATATTTGTAAGGCCTCGTCAGACAACCACTTTGCTTTTTTGCACTCCTTTTTCTTGGGGATGGTCTTGAACACTGCCTCCTGTACAATGTCATAAACCTCTGTCCATAGTTCTTCAGGCACTCTATCAAATCTAATCCCTTGAATCCATTTCTCACTTCTCATAAGGGATTTGATTTAGGTCATCCTAAACAGTCTACTGGTTTTCCCTACTTTCTTCAATTTAAGTCTGAATTTGCCTTGTCATACTGTTCATGGGGTTCTCAAGGCAAGAATACTGAAGTGGTTTGCCATTCTGTTCTCCATCTAGATAGCATATTGAAAAGCAGAGACATTACTTTGCCAACAAAGGCAAAGAGATGGCTGGATGGCATCACTAACTCGATGGATGTGAGTCTGTGTGAACTCCGGGAGTTGGTGATGGACAGGGAGGCCTGGCATACTGCGATTCATGGGGTCGCAAAGAGTCAGACATGACTGAACAACTGAACTAAACTGAACTGAAGTCTGAATTTGGCAATAAGGAGTCCATGATCTGAGCCACAGTCAGCTCCCAGTCTTGTTTTTGCTGACTGTATAAACTTCTCCATCTTTGGCTGCATAGAATATAATCAATCTGATTTCGGTGTTGGCCATCTGGTACTATCCATGTGTAGAGTCTTCTCTTGTGTTATTTGAAGAGGGTGTTTGCTGTGACCAGTGAATTCTCTTGGCAAACTCTACTAGCCTTTGCCCTTCTTTATTCTGTACTCCAAGGCCAAATTTGCCAGATACTCCAAGATTTCTTGACTTCCTACTTTTGCATTTCAGTCCCCTATAACAAAAACATCTCTTTGGGGTGTTAGTTCTAGAAAGTCTTGTAGGAGTAGCTCTATACAGTCAGTAAAAAAAAAAAGACCAGGAGCTGACTATGGCTTAGATCATGAACTCCTTATTGCCAAATTCAGACTTAAATTGAAGAAAGTAGGGAAAGCCACCAGACCATTCTGGTATAACCTAAACCAAATCCCTTATGATTATACAGTGGAAGTGACAAAGAGATCAATGGATTAGACCTGATAGAATGCCAAAAGATGGACAGAGGTTCGTGACATTGTTTAGGAGGCAGTGATCAAGATCATCCCCAAGAAAAAAAAAAGCAAAAAGCCAAAATGGTTGTCTGAGGAGGCCTCACAAATAGCTGAGAAAAGAAGAGAACCAAAAGGCAAAGGAGAAAAGGAAAGATATACCCATTTGAATGCAGAGTTCCAAAGAATAGCAAAGAGAGATAAGAAAGCATTCCTCAGTGATCAATGCAAAGAAATAGAGGAAAACAAGAATGGAAAAGACTAGAGAACTCTTCAAGAAAATTAGAGACACTAAGGGAACATTTCATGCAAAGATGGGCACAATAAAGGACAAACGGTACAGACCTAACAGAAGCAGGAGACATTAAGAAGAGGTGGCAAGAATACACAGAAGAACTGTACAAAAAAGATCTTTATGATCCAGATAGTCACGACAGTGTGATCACTCACCTAGAGCCAGACGTCCTGAAATGCAAAGTCAAATGGGCCTTAGGAAGCATCACTATCAAGAAGGCTGGCTATGGAGGTGATGGAATTCCAGTTGATCTATTTCAAATCCTAAAAGATGATGCTGTGGAAGTGCTGCACTCAATAAGCCAGCAACTTTGAAAAACTCAGCAGTGGCCACAGGAATGGAAAAGGTCAGTTTTCATTCCAATCCCAAAGAAAGGCAATGCCAAAGAATGCTCAAACTACCACACAATTGCACTCACACACAAGCAAAGTAATGCTCTAAATCCTCTATGCCAGGCCTCAACAGTACATGAACCGTGAATTTCCAGATGTTCAAGCTGGATTTAGAAAAGGCAGAGGAACCAGAGATCAAATTGCCAACATCCATTGGATCATAGAAAAAGCAAGAGAGTTCCAGAAAAACATCTATTTCTGCTTTATTGACTACACCAAAGCCTTTGACTATGTGGATCAAAACAAACTGTGGAAAATTCTTCAAGAGATGGGAATACCAGACTACTTGATCTGCCTCCTGAGAAATTTGTATGCAGGTCAAGAAACAATAGAACCGAACATGGAGCAACAGACTGGTGCAAATAGGAAAAGGAATATGTCAAGGCTGTATATTGCCACCCTGCTCATTTAACCTATATGCAGAGTACATCATGAGAAACGCTGGGCTGGAAGAAGCACAAGCTGGAATCAAGATTGCTGGGAGAAATATCAGTAACTTTAGATATGCAGATGACACCACCCTTATGGCAGAAAGTGAAGAAGAACTAAAGAGCCTCTTGATGAAACAGGAGAGTGAAAAAGTGGGCTTAAAATTCACATTCAGAAAACAAAGATCATGGCATCGGTCCCATTACTTCATGGCAAAGAGATAGGGAAATGATGGAAACGGTGACAGATTTTATTTTCTTTGGCACCAAAATCACTCTGTTAGTGACTGCAGCCATGAAATTAAAAGGCGCTTGCTCCTTGGAAGAAAAGTTCTGACCAACCTAGATGGCATATTAAAATGCAGAGACATTACTTTGCCAACAAAGGTCCATCTAGTCAATGCTATGTTTTTTCCAATAATCATGTATGGATGTGAGAGTTGGACTATAAAGACTGCTGAGCACTGAATAATTGATGCTTTTGAACTGTGGTGTTGGAGAAGACTCTTGAGAGTCCCTTGGACTGCAAGGAGATCAAAGCAGTCAATCCTCAAGTATACCAGTCCTGAATATTCATTGGAAGGACCGATGCTGAAGCTGAAAGCACCAGTCCTTTGGCCACCTGATGGATGAACTGACTCACTGGAAAAGACCCTGATGCTGAGAAAGATTGAAGGCAGGAGGAGAAGGGGTTGACAGAGGATGAGATTGTTGCATGTCATCACCAACACAATGGACATAAAGTTGAGTAAGGTCCAAGTTGGTATGGACATGGTAGCCTGGCATGCTGCATTCCATCGGGTCGCAAGGAGTCCGACACGACTGACTGACCTGAACTGAATCAGTGTATAAGCTCAGCTATCAAAACAACTTCATTAATCAGAAATGGAGTAAATTATGATTCCTTCCAATTCTGTACCATTCTCTTCTCTCTGTGTCTACCAGTTCCCTTTTTCTCCAATGCTCACTAGTTACATACAGACAAGACCCACAAGACCCAGGGAAAAGCTGACTTTTCTTCAGGTTTGTAAGTCCAGGTATCACCAGCAGATGTCCCTATAACTAATGAGTTAGCTTCACAGCTGCTGCTGCTGCTGCTGCTGCTAAGTCGCTTCAGTCGTGTCCGACTCTGCGATCCCATAGACGGCAGCCCACCAGGCTCCCCCATCCCTGGGATTCTCCAGGCAAGAATACTGGAGTGGGTTGCCATTTCCCTCTTCAATGCATGAAAGTGAAAAGTGAAGGAAGAAGCACAATTATACCATAGTAAAATATAACTCAAAGTTAAATAAAAGAGAATCACTGCTTTAAGTAAAAGTAGCTCTGATAATGAACCATGCCAGAGCATACTGTCCACTCTCAGGAGTCAGAAAATGCAGTTGGTAAAGAGAGGCAAAAGGTGTAGGAGACAGGCCAAGATATTTATTTCGCTGTTATTTTTATGGATACAATCATGACCTGTATAAGTACTATGCCAGCACAATGAAGTCTTGAATGAAGAGTAGGCTATTAATAAAGATTGTTTTCTTTTATTTCAAGACACCTACAATTGTCATTATTTTTACTTTCTCACACAGATTAAATAATTCAGTTCAGAGATAGGAAAAACAAACAGCCAACTTGCCAGAAATAAAACCAGAGTCTCTAGGCCAATATGATGCCTAACCTGCTAATTTTTGTCCCATATCTCCTTGAACCAGTGAAACCAACAATGTAGTCAATATTTTAAAATGGGATAGGTGACTACTAAAAGAGACAGATGTGAAATACCTTCAATTGTGATATTTTTTACCAACACTGGCTTGACTGCCTTGGAACCCATAAGGATGCCTGTAGTTCTCCAGTACAGTATGTTTGTGCCTGATTTCAACATTACCTGTAAAGAAAACACAAGACACTCAGGTCAGATGAACCATGCTACTTCCAACCATACCTATATCAAAGTTAATCCCCTATACACTTTTCAACACATTATAATGAAACACAATTGTCTGGAACCCACAAATTTAAATCAACTACTTATTGAGACAAGCTTTGCTTAAATTCACATTTTGTAAAAAAAAAAAAAAAAAAAGTTTGCCAACCCCAAAAATACAGTAAAGAGGGAGGAACAGAAAAATCTTCAAGCGTGGAAGAAGAGAAAATGAATTTCAAATCATTTGCATGAAGACTTGGTTTATATTTAAAAGACTCAATTTAGATTGTGAGAGGCACTTAGCCCAATTACATACTGATTGCTGTCACTATTCATAAGTAAATCTCTGGGCTCTGAAAACAAAAAGGTAATAGAATGAGTTTGCTTCCTTTTAAAATTACTTAACAAACAACACTTTGACAGCAACAAAAGAAAAATAAGACTGCTCTTATAGAATAGCCTGATTTGACTCTGGCTCCATAATGTAAATGATACAATGTCTAATATTTGCTTCCTTTGCCACCAGAACATTTTTATCAAATCACTTTTCCAATCATTTCATGCTGATTCAGTCAAGTAAACTAATAAAATTAAAAGACGCTTACTCCTTGGAAGGAAAGTTATGACCAACCTAGAGAGCATATTAAAAAGCAGACACATTACTTTGTCAACAAAGGTCTGTCTAGTCAAGGCTATGGTTTTTCCAGTGGTCATGTACGGATGTGAGAGTTGGAATGTAAAGAAAGTTGAGTGCCGAAGAATTGATGCTTTTGAACTGTGGTGTTGGAGAAGACTCTTGAGAGTCCCTTGGACTGCAAGGAGATGCAACCAGTCCATCTTAAAGGAGATCAGTCCTGGGTGTTCATTGGAAGGACTGATGTTGAAGCTGAAACTCCAATACTCTGGCCACCTGATGCAAAGAGCTGACTCATTGGAAAAGACCCTGATGCTGGGAAAGATTGAGGGCAGGAGGAGAAGGGGATGACAGAGGATGAGATGGTTGGATGGCATCACCGACTCAATGGACATGGGTTTGGGTAGACTCCAGAAGTTGGTGACGGACAGGGAGGCCTGGCATCCTATGGTTCATGGGGTCGCAAAGAGTCAGACACGACTGAGCGACTGAACTGAACTGAAGGGTGTTTTGCTTTATCATTTGCCACCCTTATTCTTCTATGGATTTTGGCTGGGCAAATTCAAGCAATATAAAATTAAAACATATCTGACTACCTCACCCTGCCAGAGAGTCAGAAAAGCAGTACGTTAAATATTTTTTCCTTTGTGTTAAGTCTTTGTAAGTGAAGAAAGCATATCTGCTGCCAAGGGTTACTTGTACCTTCAAAGCCCAGAGGACTGAAAGCTTAGGTGAATGGATCTTAATTGGTACTAATATCACTTCCAGGCATAGAGATCAAAAAAATTATTCTGAAAGGATGCATTATATTAATCACTCAAGGATGAGGTATCTGCTACAACACAAAGGCAAGGATGGATGGTCACTTATTGAAACAGTGTTCAATCTACACGGCAGGCACCATGTTAGGCCCTCCCTATGTATCCTCTCAATGGACATGAGTTTGAGCAAACCCCGGGAGATGGTAAAGGACAGGGCAGCCTGGCATGCTGCAGTCCATGGGGTCACAAAGAGTCAGACATGACTGAGTGACTGAATAACAAATGTATCCTCTCATTTAACTCTGCAAGATTGGTCCTATTTCTCATATGAACTATTAGAGTCAAAAAGACAAAGTCAGTTGCCTAAAGAAATACAATGACTATAAACCAGAGCTGCTGTTGTTGTTTAGTCGCTATTTCTGATTTTTGCAACCCCATGGACTATAGGCTGCCAGGCTCCTCTGTCCATGAGATACCCCAGGCAAGAATACTGGAGTGCTTTTCCATTTCCTTTTCCAGGGGACCTTCCCGACTCAGGGATCAAATTAGGGTATAGTACTTTACCATGCTGTGTTCGTTTCTCCTGTACAATAAGTGAATCAGCTATATATGCACACATATTCCCTCTTTTTTGGATTTCCTTCCCATTTAGGTCACCACAGAGCATTTGGTAGAGTTTCCTGTGCTATACAGTAGGTTCTCATTAGTTATTTATTTCATACCTAGTAGTGTATATATTTCAATCCCAATCTTCCAATTCACCCCAGTCCCTTCCCCCCTTAGTGTCCAAACACTTGTTCACTACATCTGTGTCTCTATTTCTTCCTTGTAAAAAGGTTCATCTATACCATTTTTCTAGATTTTAAATCCATGTCTCACTCCAAAGGGACAGTGCCTCAAATAATAACAGATTCAGAGACTGTGTTACCTAATAATTGCCTTCAAACACTCAGGGTTGTCCTTAAAGAAATAAGCAGTTTGCCAGACACAACCAGAAAGGGTAGAATTTTAAACAATGGGTAACAGATAGAAAGCAGCTTTCAGCTCCAGACATGGATGAATTTTGTGATATGCAGAGCTGTGCAAAACTGGGCTCAGAACAGTCCCCAACAAGACAAGTTTGAAAATCGCTTCTTGGGGTGACTGCAGAGAAACCTGGATAAAAGAAACTCAGTTCAGTTCCATTGCTCAATCGTGTCTGCCTCTCTGCAACCCCATGGACTGCAGCACACCAGGCTTCCGTGTCCATCACCAACTCTGGAGCTTGCTCAAACTAATGTCCATCAAGTCGGTGATGCCATCCAACCATCTCGTTCTCTTCATCCCCTTCTCCTCCTGCCTTCAACCTTTCCCAGAATCAGGATCTTTTCCAATGAGTCAGTTCTTCACATCAGGTGGCCAAAGTACTGGAGTTTCAGCTTCAGTACCAGTCCTTCCAATGAATATTCAGGACTGATTTCCCTTAGGATAGACTGGTTGGATCTCCTTGCAGTTCAAGGGACTCTCAAGAGTCTTCTCCAACACCACAATTCAAAAGCATCAATTCTTCAGTGCTCAACTTTCTTTACAGTCCAGCTCTCACATCCATACATTATTATTGGAAAAGCCATAGCTTTGAGGGACCTTTGTTGGCAAAGTAATGTCTCTGCTTTTTAATATGCTGTCTAGGTTGGTCATAGCTTTTCTTCCAGGGAGCAAGTGTCTTTTAATTTCATGGCTGCAGTCACCACCTGCAGTGATTTTGGAGCCCCAAAAATATAAAGTTTGTCACTGTTTCCACTGTTTTCCCATCTATTTGTCATGAAGTGATGGGACCAGATGCCATGATCTTAGCTTTCTGAATGTTGAGCTGTAAGCCAACTTTTCACTCTCCTCTTTCACTTTCATCAAGAGGTTCTTTAGTTCTTCTTCGCTCTCTGCCATAAGGGTGGTGTCATCTGCATATCTGAGGTTATTGGTATTTCTCCCAGCAATCTTGATTCCAGCTTCTGCTTCATGCAGCCCAGCGTTTCTCATGATGTACTCTGCATATAAGTTAAATGAGCAGGGTGACAATATACAGCCTTTACATACTCCTTTCCCGATTTGGAACCAGTCTCTTGTTCCATGTCCAGTTCTAATTGTTGTTTCTTGACCTGAATATAGGTTTCTCAAGAGACAGGTCAGGTGGTCTGATATTCCCATCTCTTGAAGAATTTTCCAAAGTTTGTTGTGATCCACATAGTCAAAGGCTTTGGCATAATCAATAAAGCAGAAGTAAACATTTTTCTGGAATTTGTTTCCCTTCTCTATGATCCAATGGATGTTAGCAATTTGATCTCTGGTTCCTCTGCCTTTTCTAAATCCAGCTTGAATATCTGGAAGTTCATGGTTCATGTACTGTTGAAGCCTGACTTGGAGAATTTTGAGCATTACTTTGGTAGCGTGTGAGATGAGTACAACTGTGCAGTAGTTTGAACATTCTTTGGCATTGCCTTTCTTTGGGACTGGAATGAAAGCTGACCTTTTCCATTCCTGTGGCCACTGCTGAGTTTTCCAAATTTGCTAGTATATTGGGTACAGCACTTTCACAGCATCATCTTTTAGGATTTGAAACAGCTCAACTGGAATTCCATCACATCTATGGTTAGCTTTGTTTGTAGTGATGCTTCAAACTCAAGGATCCATCCAATGCCAAGAGTCACTGATTATCTTTCATGTGATTACCACATCTATAAACCTACATACCCAGAGGTTCTGTATATTAATTCTGAGTAGAGTTCATTCCTGTTAATGCCTCCCTTGAAAAGCAGGACAGTTGAAGTGTGATAGGAAAGAGCAGGGAGAGGGAGCTAAGGAGAAAAGAAAAGGAAAGAAAATAATACTAGAAAGAGCCTGAGTCCATGAAATTTAGGGGCAATTTCTTCCCTAACTAGAAATTTCTAGAAATTAAAAGATAATTTTTTTCTTTAAAATAAACTTTTAAAAATAAGTTTGAGAAAAGAAAGGAGAAGAATGGGGTTGGTATGAGAGAAGAGCAGAGAGAGACTTACAGAATGAGAGCCCCATTCTCCATTGTCTGTGAGCTTTACCCACTTGTCAGCGGTGGTGTCCATCTCCTGGCACTGATCATTCTGAATCTGTGGAGTAAACATAAGGGCCCAGTAAAGCTCAGTGAACGGGGTTTTTAATTAGATGTGTCACTCACCACAGGGCAGGCTACAAGAGCTTCTTTCAATGTGTAGGAAACAACAGCCACGAGTAATTCTCAATAAGTAAACACACCAGATCTCCGGAGCCTGAGTGACAACTGCATATGAGTACGTAGCTCTAAGTGAATCTTTCTCATTATTGTAACAAAAAGACAAGCCCATTAAGAAGTCAGAAATTGGGCAACCAGGAGCATGGAAGGCAGAGGAGGAGAGGGCAGTTAACACTGAAAATTCACAGAGAGGAGAAAAAGTCACTACAAAGATGCAAAAGCTTGTACTCACCATGCAGGCCCAATAGTATAAAGTTTATTTTTATAAGATTTAGGGCAATTTAAACCTGAAATTAAAAATAAATGAAATCTGCTTTGTTTTCAGTTCCCCAACACTTAACCCAAATGTGTACATAAGTGGCTATAGCCAAAGTCAAAGACCCCACTTGGTATTTGGGGACAAAGGTTGATACTCTACAGCAATTCAAATAAATACAGCTAATATCTTCAGCACCAAACATCTTGTGCTTTCCAGACAATTCTTCTAAAATACCTAGGAGTTGGGACATACCTCTCCAGGTCTACAAAAAATACACAGACATCTGTCTGTGTATTTTCCTACAGTCTTGACTTCTTGAGGCTATATTTATAGTCTTGACTTCTCCTCATAGCTCAGTGGTAAAGAATCTGCCTGCAGTGCAGGAGACCTGAGGTCAATCCCTGGGTCAGGAATGTCCCCTGGAGAAGGAAATGGCAACCCACTCCAGTATTCTTGTCTGGAGAATCCCCCGGACAGAGGAGCTTGGCGGGCTACAGTCTATGGGGTTGCAGAGAGTCAGACATGACTTAGCAAGGGAGCACATAATAGTCAGCATCAGAATACGGTTGAAATAATATCTCATCATCTATACTTCCTTCAAAATGGCTATTTCTCTATTCTTTAGGTCATTTTTCTACTTCATTCATTCCCCTGACTAATTTCACAAACAGCATTAATATCTTCTTCATAGAGCTATTTCCTAGACTTAACTAACTAGAAAACAGATCCTTTTAACAGCCAAAACCAGAGAAAATCAGCTACTGAGGATATTTGCTTTAACTGAATTTAAGTATCATATTTATATTATAAGCATAATGACAATCAATACGAGTGTTAAGCCATTTTTAAACAGATATAAACCCTGTATATACCTTTTTTGGTCCATGTTTGCATAAACTGAAAGCTTTTTTCTCAGCGGATATCATACATCTAAGTGTTATTTTGACAGTCTAGCAGCATTCTGGAGATCTGAGTTCTCTCGTCACCCATTCTAAAAGTAACTAGTAAAGGTATAACCTTGGTCCAATCACTTCTTCTGTCTAGGTTTGAGTTTCATCATTAAAAAAAAAAAAAAGTATGCGTGGAGGGGAGAGCTGAATGAAACTCCCAGACTCCTAACATTAAATACTTTACTGCTTTCAATCTGTAACGTTCACAGGTACATCTGCATCCTTTAATCTTCAGACATTTTCTTTCCATCAACTACTAGCAGGATGGACATAAGGCACTGACTCTCTGAGTCAATACATTGCAACCTATTAAGGTGAAACATCAATAAAAGAGGAAACATAAACTCACCATCCCTTTCAATCCATAACCAGAAGAATAAAGGCATCACTGAAAGGCAGCAATGAAACCATGCCTTAAGAATATCTTCACTGACAACTCTTAAAGGACTTAATAGACAACACAGAACTAAATGTTTATTCAAACAATTATACAATTACCTTGCTTTTTAACTTTATTTTAGTAATATTGCAAAAATATCCCATGGACTATGGAGTTATTCACTCTGAGAAGTGTCTTGCAAACAAAATGTAACTTAAAAAGCCAATCTGTGTGAATATTGCTTAACATCTTAAACTCATCAAAGGATAGTTGAGTTAAGAGGGTCCTTAAAAGGTCTGGTCTACAGTCCTGTTTACAAAAAGGCATGTTGAGAGCTGAAAAGTTAGTTGTCAGGTAACACACAACCAGCAACTGCAGAGTTGGGACATGAGCCAGAATCTCTTGACTTTAAATTTTAGGCTCATACATTCACAGAAAATATTTTTTCCTAGCAAACTTTTGATTTAGAAATTTCCATTATCAAGAGCAATATAAATTTGCTTTAGCATTATCAGTACATTTATTCCTGCAATCTTGGCCACAGAAACATTTTACAAGATATTTTCCCAGTTACTTGCACAACACACATACTTTTTTTTTTTTTTTCTGGTTTAAGAAGTCAATCGGAACAAATTTTTCGCAAGCATTTGAGTCACTGCCACAACAAATATTTGCACAATTAGGTACAGTTTACATAAAATAGCTAAATAATGTTTGTGGTAACAACCTATTATGTTAGCCTATTATTTTATCTTATAGTCTTTAATGTTATTTAATCTCTTGCCAGAGACATCAACTACCTCATCCCTTGATTTTTTTATATTGTACAAAACTGGGGCAATCAGCAAGATATAGTCACTTCTAGTTCTAAGATATTGCCCATGAG
Source organism: Capricornis sumatraensis (assembly GCF_032405125.1). Taxonomy (NCBI): domain Eukaryota; kingdom Metazoa; phylum Chordata; class Mammalia; order Artiodactyla; family Bovidae; genus Capricornis; species Capricornis sumatraensis. Next base: position 38,375,406 of record NC_091073.1, on the reverse strand, counting down.
TACACTTAAATAATTCAAATATTTAAAATTGAAAAGAGAAGAAAAATCTTCTTAAATAAAAACCAAGATTGGTGAAAACATATTTTTAGACAAAGTAGCATCTATCACTATAAAAAAAATTAAATGAATCTCAGGAAATATATTCATCACACAAAAAGTCTCAACCAAATGGTCACCTAATGATCATATCCAAAAGGAAAACAACCTGAATATTATTATACAAGGAGAGAACTCAGAGGTAAAGAAATAATTATTAACCAGAAAGTATTATAGAAAAAATAAATATTTCTTATCAAAAGCTTCAGTTAACACAAAAAGCCGAGGCACACAATGAAATGGGAACAAATGATTAAGAGAAATTTTACATGAATGCCCTTTAAGAAGTGAATTCTAGAATATAAAAGGCCTTACAAAGAACTCAAAGAAGATGTTGTTGTCCACATATTGGTACTCAAAGAAGACATAACCTGACTTCTTGAGGTGAACGGCATAGATCAAGGATACTGTGCAGTCATCACGATTGGACTCTATGTAGTTTCCACGAGGGACCCAAGAAGAGCTGTGGAAACAAAACCATTTCATGTTAGCATTCAGAAACCTCTCTGTTCACAAGTTCTATAACTGAGATTTAAAAGCAGTTCTGCCGACAAAGCACAGCAGCGAAGTCTGAAGCGCATGTGGACTCCAAAGGCCAACACCACTGCTTGAAAAAAGGTTCGTGTCTGTGGCACGTAACTTCCTAAAATCATTGTTAAGATTATGCAGTTAATGTGCTATGCAGCTGCTGCTTATCACCAAAAATGTAATCACTAGATAGCTGGTCACTAATTCTAGCAGTCTTTGATGGAATTACTCTCAAATAATACCTAAAGTTTTATTTACAAACACATATTGGCAGGGGTATCCATTTATTATAAGAGAAGAAATCATCCTAGAAAAAGTCCTTTTAAAGTGAATTTAAATATTTTTTAATGTTTATTTCGTATTGGGGTATAGTCAATTAACAATGCTGTGATCGTTCCAGGTGAACAGCAAAGGGCCTCAGTTATACCTATATCTATTCTCCCTCAAACTCCCCTTCCATCCAGGTTGCCACATAACATTAAGCAGAAAAAAAAGAGAGAGAGAGAAAAAGTGGAATCTAAGAAACAAACCACAAAGGGACTTATAGATACAGAGAACAGACTAGTTTTCTGTGGTTGCCAGGGAGGGGGGAGCAGAATAGATGAAGGGGATGAAGGGGTACCAACCACCAGTTATGAATAAATCATGAGGTTGTAAAAAACAAGATAAAGAATATGGTCAATATTGTAATAACTTATTGTGGTGACTGTTTCATAATATATGTCACTGTCAAATCACTATGTAATGCTACTGAAACTAGCATAATATCAATTTGCTATGCAACTGTTATATTTCAGTTGTTAAAAAAAAAAAAAGTACATGATCAGCCAGATGGAAAAAAATAATAAAGTAAACCTAAATAAAATGTAGATCACAGTGTCACAGTACATAGTAGGAGCAAAAGTCTGATAGGAAATTTTATCTAAAAAATAAAAGATTAAGGAAATATACTAGTGAACAAAAGTTGGATTATAAATCTAACCATAAGCTAATTCTTAGATTAATCAACACTGAGTCATGTGTCAACTTCTGGGCCAAAAAAGTTTCCAACCAGACTGTACAACAGCACAACTTAATATCCTTCTCTTTGAATTTAACTTTCCATTTGGATTATAAGAGTGAGATTTTTGGCAAATTCTTTTTACTAACAAAAAAAATAATAATAAAAGACTGAGACTTCCACATCTCAACATGACTCACTAATTGGTACTGGACTTGCCCTTTTCTTTAACAGTCTAGTGAACTAAACAAAACACACAAGCCATGCTCAGGCACTGACACTAGACAGTGCAGGACTGAGATTCTTGACAGCAGGAAAATGCATGAGACAAAGCCCAAACTGACCCTGACCTCATTCATTCTCAGGACACTTTCCAGACTCTGGAACTGAGAGACAGCTCCCAAGCAGAGCACAGTGGTCTCACTGAGAGATGAATGTCTGGAGGAAGCTGAAATAACCAGAATTTACAGGCATGAGAAGCAGAGAAAACGGGGGCTCCAGAAGTCCACATGGAGCTTCTCTATAGGCCCAGGCTTGGGGCTGGAAGGTGCAGGCCTAGTAGAGAACAACCACTGCAAAACTAAGTCAAAATCAGAGAGGTCACTTTTATGGGTATTGCAGGATCTCCAGGCCAGCCAGAGAGGAGAAAACTTAATAACCACATTGGACACTCATCTGAGACTCCAGAAGTGCCACATTTTAGGAATAAGGACCATGCCCTGGGGTAGGTATCCACAAACTTGTTCATAAACAGCCAAAGAGTCCATAATTGGGGCTTTATTAACCATGCGATCTCTCCTGCAGTACTCCACTAGGCAATTATAGCTCAAAAGCAGCCATAGATAACACATAAATAAATGAGTGCAGCTGTGTTCCAATATAACATTATTTATAAAAACGGAGTAGGCTATAGTGTGCCCTAGAGTAAAGACCATGACCTAGAACTAAGTGTGAAACCAACACAGAGCCACCTTATAAAATTCTAAATACCAAACCTAACGAGACACTCTTCTGGTAAATATGCTGCCTGCCAGAACAAAATCCAATGTCTTTTACACAAAAAAAAAATAATCCACATTGTAACACTCATGATGCCTAAGATACATTAAAAATTTACTAGAAATGCAAAGAAGTGGTAAAATATGACCATTAATTGATAACAAAGAATCAAAAGAAACAGAAAAGTATTTAAGATAGCTTTTAAAAATATAATCAAAAAACATCAAGAGATGAATACAGTAAGTGAAGGCATGAATAATCTCAACTATTTTAAGGGAAATAAATATTTTAAAAACTAAATGGAAATTCTACAGCTGAAAATTACTATTTGTGAAATTTAAAATTCAATAGATGAGCTTAAGATCAAGTTTGAAACTGCAAAAGAAATAATGATAGAGCAATAGAGACTATGTAATCTGAAGTATAAGAGAAAAAAATGGGGGGAAAAATGGAGTCTCAATGACTGTGGACAATACCAAGTGGCCTAACATACATGTAAATGGAGTTATAGAAGGAAAATAGGGAGAGAAGGGGGCAGAAAAACATTACTGGTGAAAGAATAGCTTTAAAAAATTCCCAAATTTAATAACAATATCAACCTACAAATCCAGGAAGCTCAGTCAACTTCAAGCAGAGTAAAAATACAAAGAAAACCAATGCTTTCTTTGAGTCATGTGTCAACTTTTGGGCCAAAAACATTTCCAACCAGACTGTATGACAGCACAACTTAATATCCTTCTCTTCAAATTTAATTTTCTATCTGGATTATGAGAGCGAGATTTTTGGCAAATTCTTTGTCTTTACTAACAAAAAAATAATAATAATAAAAGACTGAGACTTCCACATCTCAACATGACTAGCAAAGAAATAGAGAACACATTACAAGCAAAGAAATACAGAATATATTATAAGTAGTCAAGGAAACAATGACACATTATACAAAAGGAAACTAACCAAGCAAAATATAGCTAATTTTTTTTTCTTATCACAAACAAGGGAGAGTTCAGAAGGTAATGGAACACCTTTAAAACACAGAAGGAGAAAAGTAAAAGTCCAGAGCCCTATGTCCAACAAAATATTCTTCAAAACTGAGGCTAAATAAAGATGTGTTTAGATTTCAAAAAGTTGAGAGAAGTTATGAGCAGTAGACCTGCATGAAATGATAAAGAAAATTTTACAGATTAAAAAAATAATACTGAACAAACATTTAGAAAATAGGAGAAAAGAGTATTAACAACCATAAATACACAGATAAAAGCATAAAGCTACATTTTTCTCAAGTTTTTTAAAAATTAACTGATTCTTTAAAACACATTTCATTGTATTACAGGGTTTATGATGTGTTCCTAAACCTATGATAATAGCACCAGGATAAGGGTATAAAGGTAACTAAACTGTTGTAAAGCTTTACATATTATATAAAAGTATAATAACAATACTAATTATACTTTAAGAATTGTAATTTGTAGCCTTTGCAAGATATCTAAAGATGTAAAAACACTAACTACAACAGAAAACATTGATAAATTGTACTTTTTCAAATTTTAAACTTTTGATTATTTAAAGACACCCCTGAGAAAATGAGAAAGCAAAAGCTGCAGATAAAAGAACTATTTCACACACATATATGTATATGTGCATGTATATGTGTATAGGTTACATATTATATAGATTCATGACAAAACTTCCTTTCTGTCAAGCATACACAAAGAACTACTACAGCTCAATAATCAGCTGACCCAAAAATATAACAAGTGGATAAATATTTGAAACTAATACCTTTATAAGGAAAGAAATGCAAAAAAAAAAAAAACCACAAAGAAATACCATTTCTCATAACATACACTAGAAAGACTAAAATAAACCAAGACATGTGTACAATATTTTACAATGTAAATAACTAGAATTCAAATGCACTGCTAGAGTCTAATGCTACAATCATTTTGAAAATCTCTGACAACTTCTTACAAAGTTCAACACACATCTTCTATATGATCCAAGCAATTAAAAAGAAGTAAAAAGAAAGCAAGATTCGGTGGATAGAAGAAAGGAAAAAGGGAGAGGGAGGGAGGAAAGGAGACAAGCTTAGCAGTGATAGACTGAAATTTACACTGAGAAAATGATACTCAATACACTGAAAAATTTCTGCTTATCATTCGATTTCTTTAATGAATAAGCAATTTCAAGTAGAAAAAAAAAGCCATGTGAATATCTCCTGCTCACCAAAACAAAGATCTGAGGTCTTATAACATCCTGCTGGTATTCTCCTCTAAGAACTCTTTAATTTAAAGAATTTAAATTATACACACATAAAGGTTTCACACGTTATACAAAGGTACAGTGTTCCTGTGAAATCTTTCATAAGCTGAAATGCTATAAAGCAAAGAAGTAATCACCTTAGGACACAAATTAATTTAAAAATAAACTGTGAGAAAGCCATGATCCCACAGATACAGTTCAAAGTTACGATGACCTGATGCTGAGATGCTGAATGTAGTTCCCAGAAAGAGTTTAGTGCAGCTGCTCTCACTGCACAGAGTACAAACTGCCTCTAGGGTGGCTCCATTTGCTGCAAAATCAATGCTAAATAGCATTTTTGCCTTTTGCCTTTTTTTTTTTTTTGGTAAAAGTGAAAATCCTCTTCGGATTTCTCTTGGTTAACAAAAACAGGTACTAATATAGGTCGTCCATAAAAGTGAAATGATGTAATAAATAAAACAAACTCTGGAAAAGCAGAGGTTATCTGAGTATGCATGTATACACACATATATGTATTAATATATGTACATACATATACAACATGGGTTTGAACTGCACCGTTCACTGATACTCAGATGACTTTCACTAAATACACATTGCAGTACTATTGGATCCATGGTTGGTTGAATCTACCAGTTGCTGAAGGGAGGATACAAAGGGCCAACTTAAAGTTGTAAGTGTATTTTCAACTTTAAGAACGTAGGCACTCCCACCCCCATAGTGCTGAGGGGTCAACTGCATTTATATGTGTGTACAATTATACACACATACATATAATTCTTCCTCTGGCAGAGGAACCAGAGATCAAATTGCCAACATCCGCTGGATCATGGAAAAAGCAAGAGAGTTCCAGAAAAACATCTATTTCTGCTTTATTGGCTATGCCAAAGCCTTTGAGTGTGTGGAAAATAAACTGTGGAAAATTCTGAAAGAGATGGGAATACCAGACCACCTGACCTGCCTCTTGAGAAACCTGTATGCAGGTCAGGAAGCAACAGTTAGAACTGGACATGGAACAACAGACTGGTTCCAAATAGGAAAAGCAGTACGTCAAGGCTGTATATTGTCACCCTGCTTATTTAACTTATACACAGAGTACATCATGAGAAATGCTGGACTGGAAGAAGCACAAGCTGGAATCAAGATTGCTGGGAGAAATAGCAATAACCTAAGATATGCAGATGACACCACCCTTATGGCAGAGAGAAGAGGAACTAAAAAGCCTCTTGATGAAAGTGAAAGAGGAGAGTGAAAAACTTGGCTTAAAACTTAACATTCAGAACACGAAGATCATGGCATCTGGGCCCATCACTTCATGGGCAATAGATAGGGGAACAGTGGAAACAGTGGCTGACTTCATTTTTGGGGGCTTGAAAATCCCTGCAGATGGTGACTGCAGCCATGAAATTAAAAGATGCTTACTCCTGGGAAGGAAAGTTATGACCAACCTAGATAGCATATTCAAAAGCAGAGATATTACTTTGCCAACAAAGGTCTGTCTAGTCAAGGCTATGGTTTTTCCAGTGGTCATGTATGGATGTGAAAGTTGGACTGTGAAGAAAGCTGAGCACTGAAGGATTGATGCTTTTGAGTGGTGGTGTTGGAGAATACTCTTGAGAGTCCCTTGAACTGCAAGGAGATCCAACCAGTCCATCTTAAAGGAGATCAGTCCTGGGTGTTCATTGGAAGGACTGATACTGAAGCTGAAACTCCAGTACTCTGGCCACCTCATGAGAAGAGTTGACTCATTGGAAAAGACTTTGATGCTGGGAGGGATTGGGGGCAGGAACAGAAGGGGACGACAGAGGATGAGATGGCTGGATGGCAGCACTGACTCGATGAACATGAGTTTGAGTGAACTCCGGGAGTTGGTGATGGACAGGGAGGCCTGGCGTGCTACGATTCATGGGGTCGCAAAGAGTCAGACATGACTGAGTGACTGAACTGAACATATAATGTTTATATATAGAGAGAAATAATCCTATTAGTGCTACCTAATATCACGACTCTATATGATGAAATGACCATTATCAGAAGAGTAAAAATGTCTCTTGGCCGAGAGAGAGACTGCTAGAAAGCAAGGGGGATGAAGGGAAGGTAGGAAGGAAGGAGGAGCAAACGTATCTACTGTCACAGCTAAATAATTCCCCAACATCTTTAGTTCAGGGTGAAAAATGTGAGTCATTTTTTTTATTTGAATCATTTCCACTCAGGGGGAAAAATGTGACCATTCTTGTCAGAAGGCAGCCAGAGGCTGGAAGTTTAATTGTACAAAACACAGGCACACGAAAGGGAATGTTAAATAGTCAATATGGGAAAACAGGAAGGGTGAGAACCCAAAGATAAGAATTCTGTGTTTTTTTCCAAACAATTTAGCCTTCCTCCAATATTGTCACAGGCAAAGCTATCATCTCCTATTAAAAAGGTGGAAATTAAGTAAAAGTGCTTTCTACCTTAGGTGTTTAGCCCACTCTATGCAGCAGAAAATCATCAAGTGTACAAATGAATGAAGGTTATACATTTTTCCTTTTCAAGGAAAATTTTTAAAATGGAAAATATTCATTAAAATTAGAGAAGAGTTTATAGAACTACTTGCTTTAATATAGTTATAAATATATTAGAAAACTAAGTTGCCTTTCTAATACTTTTATTGCATTTTGCATACTATATATTATGTCCTAAGAGCAATTACTTTAACCTCATGAAAATTCCCTGGTGTTTCCCTGGTGGCTCAGATGTTAAAGCATCTGTCTGCAATGTGGGAGACCTGGGTTTGATACCTGGGTTGGGAAGATTCCCTGGAGAAGGAAATGGCACCCCACTCCAGTACTTTTGCCTGGAAAATCCCATGGATGAAAAAAATAATAATAATAAAATAAAATAAAAAAGAAAAGAAAATCCCATGGACGGAGGAGCCTGGTAGGCTACAGCCCATGGATTCTCAAAGAGTCGGACACGACTGAGCGACTTCACTTTCTTTCTTTCTTTCTTTCTTTCATGAAAATACAGCTATGTAATTCACAAGAACTGTCTAAAAAATATGACTATTTGCAATCAGTTTACCTATAGTTCTTGCTTCAGCAGCACATATACGGTTAGTTTACCTATAATCCCAATCACTACCAAGGTTATCCTCAACTTCTTTCTGGAAAAGAGCAACTACACCCTTTTCAAGGCTCCTTTGGATTCTTACTTGTTACAGCCCTCTGGCCTGCTATCAGAAGGGCCGACCACAGTGTCCATGAATGTTGCGACGTTGGAAAATCCAGCCGGCAATTCATCCCATTCGTCAAATTTGATGCCACTGCCCAAGGAGTAAGTGCCTTCACCACACTTACTGCATACCTGGTTCTTCATTTCTAGATACTCCCCAGAAGCACAGGAGAAAGCTGGAAGGCAAAATACATAACCCGTTAGTCATCACACGCCTCCTCCTTCAATTTCCTCCCTTCATACCTATTACTAGCATTGTTTTTATAAAGCTCTGGTCATGTTACACCCTAATTAAAGTTTTCCAAAGTTTTCCTTATCACTACAAAGACTTTACAGTTTGTCCCCACCCCATCTTACCAGGTTCATCACTTGACCGATTCTCTTCCAACCGTAACAAAATTATTATCACTCCCAAAATATTTCATCCTCTTTCTTGTCACTCTAGTCTTTGGAGTTGCTGATCAACCCATGTGCTCACCCTAAAAACTCCTGTTCCTAACTCAAAAATGACCCTTTTTATAACAGAAGATGGGTTCCTGCCCCTCCAGGCAGTCAAATGGGGCTCCCACTGTACTCCTACAATACTCTTTTTATAACAGCCTCCCTTAAAGATTAAAAAAAAAAAAAACAGAGAAACAAATATTACTTATCAACTGATATGAGACTTCGAGGTTCCAAAAAACAGGCATCATTATTTTTGAATATTAGCTAACTGTACCTGGCTAATATTAAATGCAAATAAAAGGTTTATCCAAAAAGAGGGGATATATGTATACATGGGCTTCCCAGGTGGTGCTAGTGGTAACGAACCCCCTTGTCAATGCAGGAGAAAAGAGACGCAGGTTCAACCCCTGGGTCAGGAAGATCCCCTAGAGAAGGGCATCACAATCCACTCCAGTATTCTTGCCTGGAGAATTCCATGGACAGAGGAGCCTGGCGGGCTACAGTTCATGCGGTTGCACAGAGTCAGACACGACTGAAGCGATTCAGCTTGCATACATGCATATGTACACACATGGCTGCTTCACTTTGCTGTATAGCAGAAACTGACACATCAGTATAAAGCAACTGTATTCAAATAAAACATAAAATGAAAGAAAAAGGTTGATCCAGTGAGTAACATAAACATAAAGGGGATAACAAGAGGGTAGTGCTTCACGTGTATCAGCTAAACAAGTATCCCCACTCTGAAACCAGGAGTCCACATTTTCAATATTCATGACTCCCACCCAGTCATTTCCACAGCCTCCACTTTGTTTTTTTTTAAACTGATGCCAGGCTCTGTGCAAATCCTCAGACAGAACCAGAGACGGAAGCCACAGGCAAAGTGCAGAACAGATGACACAGTCACAGAAAAGACGGCAATTCTTCTGCTGTTATTACTCATTCAGCAAACGCAAATCTATGTCCCCCAAATGTGTGGTTCTGTGCTCAGGGCAGTATTAGTGACTCAAACACAGCAAAGAGCTTTCTAATCCTTTAATCAGGATACTAAAGAAACAAGAACAAAATAAAACCTCCAAATTACCCGATGAAGAAAAACGAATCTCCCAGCAGACAGTGAAGCAGCAAAACCTCACATTTAGACAGATTTCCCTTTTAGAATACATTTGGAAATGTGGCAAAAAATAAGAACAAGATAATTTTGAAAAAAAATTAAAGAATTAGAGCTAAGCATCCTGTATCCTGCATCGAACCTGGACTGGCAATTCGTTTCTTATATGATATTATACATGGAGGCTTGGGGCTGGTGCACTGGGATGACCCAGAGGGATGGTACGGGAAGGGAGGTGGGAGGGGGGTTCAGGATGGGGAACACGTGTACATTCATGGTGGATTCATATTGATGTATGGCAAAACCAATACAACATTGTGAAGTAATTGGCCTCCAATTTAAATAAATAAATTTAAACAGTGCTGCGATGAATACTGGGGTACATGTGTCTCTTTCTATTCTGGTTTCCTCAGTGTGTATGCCCAGCAGTGGGATTGCTGGGTTATAAGGCAGTTCTATTTACAATTTTTTAAGGAATACCCAGCACATGGAAACAACTTAGATGTCCATCAGCAGATGAATGGATAAGAAAGCTGTGGTACATATACACAATGGAATATTACTCAGCCATTAAAAAGAATACATTTGAATCAGTTCTAATGAGGTGGATGAAACTGGAGCAGATTATACAGAGTGAAGTAAGCCAGAAAGAAAAACACCAATACAGTATACTAACACATATATATGGAATTTAGAAAGATGGCAATGATGACCCTGTATGCGAGACAGCAAGAGACACAGATGTGTAGAGCGGACTTTTGGACTCTGAGGGAGAGGGCGAGGGTGGGATGATTTGCGAGAATGGCATTGAAACATGTATACTATCATGAAGGAACGAATCACCAGTCTATGTTCGATGCAGGATACAGGATGCTTGGGGCTGGTGCACCGGGATGATCCAGAGAGATGATATGGGGTGGGAGGTGGGAGGGGGTTTCATGTTTGAGAACTCATGCACACCCGTGGCGGATTCATGTCAATGTATGGCAAAACCAATACGGTATTGTAAAGTAAAATAAAGTAAAAATAAAAATTAAAAAAAAATAAAAATAAAGGTACAAGGTGATAAATAAATAAATAAATAAAATTTAAATTAGGAAAAAAAAAGAATTAGTGCTAAAACCCATATTCATCTACTTACTATCCAATGAATAAATGTTTTCTTCAAAAAAGTTTATCATACTGTAAAATGAACTTCTAAACTTCAAATTAGGAGGATATCAGACAATAAGAAAAGATTAGGCAAAAAAGTATTACATGCTGGCTGCAAGGTCAAAACTCTCTTGGATCAAGTTGTACCACTTCCAAACTGTGACCTTGAGTGAGGTACTTCAGGCCTGAGTTTCTATCTCTGAAAATCAGATAAAAATCACAGTACTGCCCTATAGGGATATACAGAGAAAATACAGTACAAAGTGGTCTGTACAGCTTCTTGCATTTAATAAATGCTCACAACATATGGTTGTGATCACTACCAACACAACCAAGAGAGAAACATAGTATTAAAAAATATCTTATTTTACTTTATATGGTTTATAGGTCTTCTAGTTAAACTGATAAACAGTATCATAAACCAAGAGCATACATCACACTAAATCAAGAGTCAGTAGGACGGGAGCTGACTGCACCTCAGACCATGACTCCTTATTGCCAAATTCAGACTCAAAGTGAAGAAATTGGGGAAAACCGCTAGACCATTCAAGTATGGCCTAAATCAAATCCCTAACGACTATACAGTGCAAGTGAGAAATGGATTTAAGGGACTAGATCTGATAGGCAGAGTGCCTGATGAACTATGGACAAAGGTCTGTGACACTACAGGAGACAAGCAGCAAGACCATACCCAAGAAAAAGAAATGCAAAAAGCAAAATGGCTATCTGAGGAGGCCTTACAAATAGCTGTGAAGAGAAGAGAAGCGAAAAGCAAAGGAGAAAAGGAAAGATATACCCATTTGAATGCAGACTTCCAAAGAATAGCAAGGAGAGAAAAGAAAGCCTTCCTCCGCGATCAATGCAAAGAAACAGAGGAAAACAACACAATAGGAAAGACTAGAGAGCTCTTCAAGAAAATTAGAGATACCAAGGGAACATTTCATGCAAAGATGGGCTTAATAAAGGACAGAAATGGTATGGACCTAACAGAAGCAGAAGATATTAAGAAGAGGTGGCAAGAATACACAGAAGAACTGCACAAAAAAGATCTTCACAACCCAGATAATTACGATGATGTGATCACTCACCTAGAGCCAGACATCCTGGAATGTGAAGTCAGTGGGCCTTACGAAGTATCGCTATGAACAAAGCTAGTGCAGGTGATGGAATTCCAGTTGAAGTTATTTCAAATCCTGAAAGATGATGCTGTGAAAGTGCTGCACCCAATATACCAGCAAATTTGGAAAACTCAGCAGTGGCCACAGGACTGGAAAAGGTCAGTTTTCATTCCAATCCCTAAGAAAGGTAATGCCAAAGAATGCTCCAACTACTGCACAATTGCACTCATCTCACATGCTAGTAAAGTAATGCTCAAAATTCTCCAAGCCAGGTTTCAGCAATATGTGAACCGTGAACTTCCTGATGTTCAAGCTGGTTTTAGAAAAGGCAGAGGAACCAGAGATCAAATTGCCAGCATCCGCTGGATCATGGAAAAAGCAAGAGAGTTCCAGAAAAACATCTATTTCTGCTTTATTGACTATGCCAAAGCCTTTGACTGTGTGGATCACAATAAACTGTGGAAAATTCTGAGAAATGGGAATACCAGACCACCTGACCTGCCTCTTGAAAAAAACCTGTATGCAGGTCAGGAAGCAACAGTTAGAACTGGACATGGAACAACAGACTGGTTCCAAACAGGAAAAGGAGTACGTCAAGGCTGTATACTGTCACCCTGCTTATTTAACTTATATGCAGAGTACATCATGAGAAATGCTGGGGTGGAGAGGGCACAAGCTGGAATTAAGATAGCCGAGAGAAATATCAATAACCTCAGATATGCAGATGACACCACCCTTATGGCAGAAAGTGAAGAAGAACTAAAGAGCCCCTTGATGAAAGTTCAATTAAGTTCAGTCACTCAGTCGTGTGGGACTCTTTGTGACCCCATGAATCGCAGCACACCAGGCTTCCCTGTCCATCACCAACTCCCAGAGTTCACTCAAACTGATGTCCATTGAGTCGGTGATGGCTCATCCTCTGTCATCCCCTTCTCTTCCTGCCCCCAATCCCTCCCAGTATCAAGATCTTTTCCAATGAGTTAACTCTTCGCATGAGGTGGCCAAAGTACTGCAGTTTCAGCTTCAGCATCAGTCCTTCCGATGAACACCCAGGACTGGTCTCCTTTAGGATGGACTGGTTGGATCTCCTTGCAGTCCAAGGGACTCTTAAGAGTATTCTTTAACACCACAGCTCAAAAGCATCAATTCTTCAGCACTCAGCTTTCTTCACAATCAAACTCACATCCATACATGACCACTGGAGAAACCATAGCCTTGACTAGATGGACCTTTGTTGGCAAAGTAATATCTCTGCTTTTGAATATGCTATCTAGGTTGGTCATTACTTTCCTTCCAAGGAGTAAGCGTCTTTTAATTTCATGGCTGCAGTCACCATCTGCAGTGATTTTGGAGCCCTCAAAAATAAAGTCTGACACTATTTCCCCATCTATTTGCCATGAAGTGATGGGACCAGATGCCATGATTTTAGTTTTTTGAATGTTGAGCTTTAAGCCAACTTTTACACTCTCCTCTTTCACTTTTATCAAGAGGCTTTTTAGTTCCTGTTCACTTTCTGCCATAAGGGTGGTGTCATCTGCATATCTGAGGTTATTAATGTTTCTCTCGGCAGGCTTGATTCCGGCTTGTGCTTCTTCCAGCCCAGCATTTCTCATGATGTACTCTGCATATAAGTTAAATAAGCAGGGTGACAATATACAACCTTGACGCACTCCTTTTCCTATTTGGAAAGTGAAAGAGGAGAGTGAAAATGTTGGCTTAATGCTCAACATTCAGAAAACAAAGATCATGGCATCTGGTCCCATCACTTCATGGCAAATAGATGGGGAAACAGTGGAAACAGTGGCTGACTTCATTTTGGGGGGATCCAAAATCACTGCAGATGTTGATTGCAGCCATGAAATTAAAAGACGCTTACTCCTTGGAAGAAAAGTTATGACCAACCTAGACAGCATATTCAAAATCAGAGACATTACTTTGCCAACAAAAGTCTGTCTAGTCAAGGCTATGGTTTTTCCAGTGGTCATGTATGGTTGTGAGAGTTGGACTATAAAGAAAGTTGAAAGCCAAAGAATTGATGCTTTTGAGCTGTGGTGTTAAAGAATACTCTTAAGAGTCCCTTGGACTGCAAGGAGATCCAAGCAGTCCATCCTAAAGGAGATCAGTCCTGAATATTCATTGGAAGGACTGGTGTTAAAGCTGAAACTCCAATAGTTTGGCCACCTGATGTGAAGAGCTGAATCACTGGAAAAGATCCTGATGCTGGAAAAGACTGAAGGCGGGAGGTGATGGGGACAACAGTGGATGAAATGGGTGGATGACATCACCAACTCAATGGACATGAATTTGAGTAAACTCCGGGGAGTTGATGATGGACGAGGCCTGGCTTGCTGCAGTCCATCGGGTTGCAAAGAGTCAGTCACGGCTGAGCAACTGAACTGAAGAGTCAGCAATCTAGAGCTCACCAGCCAAACCTGGCCTGCTGCATGTATTCATAAAGTTTTATTGAAACATAGTCACAACTATTCACTTATATATTATCTATAGCTACTTTCACAGCACAGTGTCAGAGATGAATAGCTGTGAGAGAGACTGCACTGCATGTCAAGCTGAAAATATGCACTTTCTGATAAAACAAAGTTATCTTTGAAGACAGTTTAGTCTAGTGTCCAAAACTGAACTTTTAACTTAATTAGTAAGAAGTAATTTTTTGGTAAGTGGACCCTAGGATCTAAAAAGGAGGTAACTGTTATTCCAAAGAGAACTCATTATCCTTTAAAGTCATTAAGAATATCCTCAACTCTTTCAGAGGTATTTCCTTGTCTAAGGTGAGAAGGAAAACTGAGAGAATGTTACTAGTGAATGTATTGACTATTTATAACATAGTCAGTTCTTTTTACTCATAATAGTCATACACAGTTATCATGAAAACTAACCTGGCGAATAATAAAACTGCTCCTGTGGAAATACAGGGTTAGACACCTGGGATTCTCTGGTCACAGTATCTTCATCAACAAATCAATATAGAACCTTGTTTTACACGTTTTTCAGCTGAAAAACATCTTATTTAAAATATATTGCTGCTTTGGCAAAAGAGACACAGATGTATAGAATGGACTTTTGGACTGTGAGGGAGTGGGAGAGGATGAGATGATTTGGGAGAATGGCATTGAAACATGTATACTATCATGTAAGAAATGAAGCGCCAGTCTATGTTCGATACAAGATACAGGATGCTTGCTTGGGGCTGGTGCACGGGGATGATCCAGAGAGATGATATGGGGTGGGAGGTGAGAGGGTGATTCAGGATTGGGAGCTCGTATATACCCGTGGCAGATTCATGTCAATGTATGGCAAAACCAATACAGTATTGTAAAGTAAAATAAAGTAAAAATAAAATTTAAAAAAATAAAAAATAAAATAAAATATATTGCTGCTTTGTTAACATTTAACTTATGACCAAAGGGCACTTCTACTTATACTTGAACTAAGCTTATTTAACATATAAATTTTCTCCAAAAGGCAAAGGACAGCCTTCTTGTACTTAGGATCACTGGCCAGCACTTCAGCACTAATTTAGTAAATTAAGTAAAAATAGTAAAAAAAAAAAAAAAATTAAGTAAATACTTAAAAATTAAGTAAAATAGTAAATTAAGCAATAAAAAGCACAAAAAACTGGAAAACATGGCATGAAATATACTGTTAAAAGGACACTGTTGGCCGTATGTGAAATAAGAGGGCAATGTCACTTTCTTTGACTCAGCTGGGACCACGTGATCAGGAGATCCATTTTACTGCTTTCTACATGTTGGCGAATGACAGCAAATGTATCACATGGATTGATTTGATACAAATAAATTATTTAAGGTAGGAAAATTTACAAATATGGAATCCATGAATAATAAAGACTTTCAACAGACCTGTGAAGGAGAAAGATATCATGCCCATTTGCCAGAAGAGGAAACTGAGGCACAGTACATTTAAATAACCTGATTAGAAAGTTATCCAGTTAACAAGTGGCTAAGATGATATTCAGATTTATCTCTCTGATTCTAAAGCTCAAGTCCCAAGAAAATTCAATTCAAACAGTAACTATTATAATCAATGCAAAAAGGGCAAGTAATTTAAAATTAATTCATTATTATACTTCATATTTTCCTTCATTTGCTGTCTTCAACTGTTCAACAATATTCATGTGCATTACAAAGCAATAACAATTCCCTACACACACATCTTATGAAAATTTTAATATAACACACACATATTTACAAAATATTTTAGCAAGTTATTAACTTCCATAAGTTTCAGTGCTCACACTTATAAAAGGAAAATAGTAATTATATATCTAAGAGTTTTGGGAATAAATGAGATATTCAATATAAAACATTTAGCAGCATGCCTGACATAAAGCATGTAATAACTGTTTGCCACAATTATTCGTAATACAATTCAGAGGTCTGGGACAATAAGAATTCTGCCACTGAACTGATGATTTTACCTCTGTTTAGAATAATTACATGGTCAAAGTTAGTCTAATAGTTATAAGGCCTTTAACAATACAAAAGAGCTAAAGAGTCTATAGCTTTTGTATTTTAATTACTTGTTCCTGCTCAATCTTTTTTTCCATCCTGGAAGCCAGCTCTACAGTCACATGTCAAAGAAAAGGACAAGCCACACATTCTTATTAAACTCTATTTACTCCATGAGATGATGTCAGCACAACCATACTAACTTCCTCTGGCAAGCACCAATGAGAACCAGCTTTTCCTTTTCTTGTATCTACTAACTACATCTACTTTCTACTATTTAACTCTGCTTTCTTGGTCTTTGGATTTCAGTCAGATTACAAGGATTTTTATAATCTAAAGAACAAAACTTTTCATTCAAATGTATATACAGTACAACATAAGATTCTTTTTTAAAAAATAAAGTAGCTAATTTACAATGTTGTGCTAGTTTCTGATATTTTCTCCAAGTCCATAGGTTGTCTTTTGATTTTGTTTGAGGAGATCAACCCTGGGATTTCTTTGGAAGGAATGATGCTAAAGCTGAAGCTCCAGTACTTTGGACACCTCATGAGAAGAGTTGACTCATTGGAAAAGACTCTGAAGCTGAGAGAGAATGGGGGCAGGAGGAGAAGGGGACGACCGAGGATGAGATGGCTGGATGGCATCACGGACTCGATGGACGTGAGTCTGAGTGAACTCCGGGAGTTGGTGATGGACAGGGAGGCCTGGCGTGCTGCAATTCACGGGGTCGCAAAGAGTTGGACACAACTGAGCGACTGGAATGAACTGGACTGAACTGGACTGATGCTTTCCTTTGCTGTGCAAAAGCTTATATGGTTGACTAGGTCCCATTGTTTTTTTTGCTTTTATTTCTATTGCTTTGGGAGACTGACCTAAGAAAATATTGCTACAATTTATGTCAGAAAATATTTTGCCTAAGTTCTCTTTTAGGAGTTTTACGGTGGCATGTATTATATTTAGTCTTTATTTTTGTGTATGGTGTGAGGGTGTACTCTAATTTCATAGATTAATAGAAGACTCTTTCAACAAAAACCGGATGACAGTTATTGTATATAGCTGTTTTCACTCTTGTGAATGTGAGTTTGACTCTATTTCATTTAAAGAATTAATCATTTCTCAAATAAATACTATTTTTTCTTCAACAACCTTGAATCCTAGAGTAACTGTATGGAAGATAAGCAAACTCCAAAGTTCTGGTATGAGAAGAGAAAGTTCTTATTTGAGTATGGTCACACACTACTTAACAGTGAAATCAGCTTGGGATTTCATACTTTACCTAAGCATCCAGTAAAAGTGATGTTAAAAATCCAACCTTCTTATATATATACCTTATATATACATTATATATATATATATATATATATATATATATATATATATACACATCATACACACACACACATACACTCAACCATAAAAAGAACAAAGTTTTGCCGTATGCAACAACATGGATGGACTTGGCGTGCATTTTGCTAAGTGAAATGAGTAATACAGAGAACAAATGCTGTATGATATCACTTATGTGTTGAATATAAAACAATACAATAAACTAGTTGATAAAACCAAAAAGAAGCAGACTAACTGCTATAGAGAACAAATCAGTGGTACCAATGAGGAGAGGGAAAGCCGGGGGGTGGGGGGGGGCAACATAGCGGTATGGGGTAATTTTAAAAGGGGTTTTATAGGATTATATAAAATCATGTGTATGAAATTTTTGAAAATTGTAAAGCATTATAGAATATAAAGAATCTTTCATTCAATCAAAAAGTTAAAAAAAAAACTCAACCTCTTAAAATCCAAACTGTAACCAAGAAGTCATGTGCTAAATTCAGTATTCTTTTTCTCAGCTTTATACTTCTTTTCTGACATCTATTTCCACTACTATAAAAACTGAAAGATGCAGGTGTAAAAAAATCAGGTGACCAACCAGCAAATGGCTAGGTAATTTACTTAACCCTCCTTGACTCCATTCATTCACATTTCAAGGAGGTCACCACTTTCCCTCCCTCTCTCAGAAAACTGTTTGTGGTCCTATGAAAGACTGAAAACTACTCTGAGAATAAAAATATGATATGAAAATTTAAGGCTTTACCATCTTCAAGCAACTGCCCTATGAAAGTGAAAGTGAAGTCGCTCACTCGTATCCGACTCTGTGACCCCGTGGACTGTAGCCCAACAGGCTCCTCCATCCATGGGACTCTCCAGGCAAGAATACTGGAGTGGGTTGCCATTTCCTTCTCCAGGGGATCTTCCTGACCCAGGGATCGAACCCAGGTCCCCCGCATTGCAGGCAGATGCTTTAACCTAAGCCCTATACAATGTACCAAATAATGGCTTCTAAACTGAATCATTTATATGCTGATTATCATCTATGCTTTATGCCTAAAAATTAAAAAATATATATTTTTAATCTTTTCACCACAAGGGCCTCTTAGTGGTGATTTTCTTCCTTCAGAGACCTCATGCTTTGAAAGATAATGGCTATCAATTACATTTATTCGTAATTCATCCATTTTTCCTATTTTAACTCAAAGTTATTTGTTACTAAAATTTGTTTTCTGAACAGTAAACAGCAATAAGAAGCAGTAATAAAAGAATTTTCAACTTACTTGTTCAATGAAATACTGATGATATAGAGTGCCTATGCACTCTCATTACAGGTAAATACAAGGGAATCACACTGTATTATTTCATTCAGTGGATATCTCTTGAGGATCCAGTACTGAGTAGGCAAACACTGGTCACCAAGGGTATTCGGTGAATACGATGGAAACAGTCCCTGCTCTCATGAGGCAACTAATCTACTCTAGACTTACCTTCCTCAAAATAGATGGAATTCACATTTCACTAAGCTAAATTCACTGTAAAAATATATAATATCTAATCAGTTAACATAAGTTAATAACTAAATAAATTGCATATGTTTATGGGAAAATGATTAATTAAATCAATCTCAGAATTAAGATGACCCAATACATTTATTTTCTTCAGTTGTCTCATTTTATTTACATAAGATCAAGAAAACAAGGTTAAAGCTGTATGCATTGTCTTTCCTGACTACAAAAGAAGAACTCTCTTCCAGCTATTATTATTCATGGCATTAAGGAAAGTCCAAACAGGAAAAATAATGCACAAATTGTGAGTTTCAAAAATGATATATTTTACCTTTTCACTTATGTAGGTCAAGAAGTAACAGTTAAGAACCAGACATGAAACAATGGACTGATTCCAAATTGGGAAATGAGTATGTCAAGACTGTATATTGTCATTCTGCTTATTTAACTTCTATGCAGAGTACATCATGAAAAATACCAGGCTAAATGAAGTACAAGCTGGAATCAAGATTGCTGGGAGAAATATCAATAACCTCAGATATGCAGATGACACCACCCTTATGGCAGAAAGTAAAGAAGAACTAAAGAGTCTCTTGATGAAAGTGAAAGAGGAGAGTGAAAAAGTTGTCTTAAAGCTCAACATTCAGAAAACGAAGATCATGGCATCTTGTCCCATCACTTCATGGGAAATAGATGGGGAAACAATGGAAACACTAACAGACTTTATTTTCTTGGGTTCCAAAATCACTGCAGATGGTGATTGCAGCCATGAAATTAAAAGACGCTTGCTCCTTGGAAGAAAAGTTATGACCAACCTAGAAAGCATATTCAAAAGCAGAGACATTACTTTGCCAACAAAAACCCATCTAGTCAAAATTATGGTTTTTCCAATAGCCATGTATCGATGTGAGAGTTGGACTATAAAGAAAGCTAAGTGTTGAAGAATTGATGCTTTTGAACTGTGGTGTTGGAGAAGATTCTTGAGAGTCCCTTGGACTGCAAGGAGATCCAACCAGGCAATCCTAAAGGAAATCAGGCCTGAATATTCATCGGAAGGACTGATGCTGAAGCTGAAACTCTAATAATTTGGTGACCCAGTGCAAAAATCTGACTCATTGGAAAAGACCCTGATGCTGGGAAAGATTGAGGGCAGGAGGAAAAGGGCATGACAGAGGATGAGATGGTGGGATGGCATCACCAACTCGATGGACAGAAGTTGGAGCAACCTCCAGGAGTTGGTGATGGACAGGGCAGCCTGCCATGCTGCACTCCATGGTGTCGCAAAGATTCGGACATGACTGAGTGCCTGAACTGACTGGCTGATCTTTATTAATCATTTAGCCAGTCAATTATCATTATCAGATAATTAAAGCTACAACTGCCTGTCAGGTTTGCAAGTCTTCCCACAGAAAACAGAAAGGAAGTAGGAAATGGCATCTAAAAGAAGCTGAGGGAATTCCCTGGCAGCCCAGTGATTAAGAATCCACACTTCCACTGCAGGGACCTTGGGTTTGATCCTTAGGCAGGGAATTAAAATCCCGCATGCCACGCTTGTGGTCAAAAAATATAAATAAAATAAAAGAAGCTAAACAGACTCAGTCCAGCAAATCTTGGCTGCTCTTCCTCCCTCCATGCCTGTGACAAGGAGAATGCTTGGATACTCTCTTTTTTAGGTTCTTAATTGTGAAATTCTTAGAGAAGAAAAATAATTTATCTCATTTTACAAAATTAAAGTGAGACAGGAAGATACCAAAACAGTGCATTAAAACAGGCCATTTATTGTTGATGTTCTTATTTACACGTAGGCATTTTTCTTTCCCCTTGGCTAAAAGGATTCCTTGTTCTCTTTCATTATATTTTACTTACTGTATTTGTTATTTATTTATTTTCCTGGTCAAAATTCACAAGGCAGCAATGCAGGCTGGTTGTGAACACATCACCTGTTTGCCATGTTCAAGATAAGGCTGGAAGAGAATAGAAGACGGTAACACTATGCAAATTCTAACAATGGCAGACATTGCAGTGTTCTGTGAGGAGTAAATACTCATTAACATTGAGAAGAGATATTATATTTCCACTCTAATTCACAAGGCATGGAATATGAGACATGATCTGATCACAGAATGAATAAATTATGGTATGTAATAACACTTAAAACTACCAGAATGACCAAAAGGGACTTTGAAGATCACCTGATACAAACCCTCCTGGTATGGATGCCGAGTTTGCTCATCTGTGTGACCTGGAGTATCTTAGCTCAACTTCTCTACAGTCACCACGGCCAGACTCACAATCTATGAGTCTCATAACTCCTATGACTCTCTACTTAATAAACATACTTCCCTGCAGTACCATGAAGCCAAAAGACTTTATTACAGCTAAGCTAAAAAAAAATCTACTGTTTCTGAAGTAAAGAATAGCATCCGAAAAACACATCTCTGCCCTAGAAGTAAAAGACATGAATTCTACTTACAGCAGGGCTGCTTAGCCACGTTGAGCAACATACGAGCTGCAGTGCAAAGTCTGAAATGGTGCAATTAAATGATAAGAACCAAATTCTTAAATAACCTACAATAAACATGTTTAACTTTCCATTAAGATACAGTGATGAAGATGGAGGCCACAGGGTTATGTTTGTAAGTTCAGATTTGTGCAATTCTTCAACAGAGAAGGGAGAAAATTTTCACCTCTCATTTTGCAAAGATGAAAGGAAGACAAGAGATATACAAAGGATTACATTAATACAAACCAGTTCTGGCTGATGTGCTCTAATTAACTGTTTTATTGAAAAGAATATTCAAAGGATTGCCTTTCCATCTCTGAAAATGCATCCTCACTTTAACATTCTTTCCAGTGAACAAATCCTCACAGAACCCTACCAGTTAGGATGGTGTGACTGTCACGGCGCTTCATGGAAAAGATTGATCAGCAAGAATAATCTGTCCCCCACCCCTATGACCAAAATCACCAACTCCTGGGAGGAAAATTGATCCAAGTAACACCACAGCTACAATCCCCATTAAATTAAGAGAGCCTAGATTAAAACTTCCTATTTTAAAACACACACACACAAATATATTTTATTGTGGCTTCTTGACTTCAGTGTTTGATAGGGAATAGGGAAGGAGACAAATTCCAGTTCACTGAGCACAGGATGACACAGTTCAGATCAGTTCAGTCGCTCAGTCATGTCTGACTCTTTGCGACCCCATGAATCACAGCACACCAGGCCTCCCTGTCCATCACCATCTCCCAGAGTTCACCCAGACTCACGTCCATTGAGTCCGTGATGCCATCCAGCCATCTCGTCCTGAGTCGTCCCCTTCTCCTCCTGCCCTCAATCTCTCCCAGCATCAGAGTTTTTTCCAATGAGTCAACTCTTCTCATGAGGTGGCCAAAGTACTGGAGTTTCAGGATGACACAAGGTTTATGAAAAAAAGTCTAATAGTGAAGGTCAGGGGAAGGAAAATGTTAAAGAGTATTTGATGAGGTCACCAAAGAGGGCAGAGAAATGCGCCTGTGAAATCAGTTTTCTCAACTTTCAATTATGTCCCAATACTTTGATTCTTATCACCCTGAATTTTTCCTCTTCCTTACAAAGTGCCGGTCACCATGTACTTCCTGATAGCTCCTCTGCCCTTGATTTTGCAATTTTGAGGGCTGGATCCTCTCATCTCCTTATAAAACACTTTTTTCAAAGAAGCGTCCTCAACCATAGCTCCCATCAAACACTTCAACTGATGTAAAGCCTGTTTTTGATCTGTTCTCTTAACAGTCTCATGCATTCCTGCCTTTCACCAACCACTTGCGTGTTGCTGAGCAGATTTAACTCCAGTCTTCTCACCTGAAATCTGATGCATCAACACCCAAAGCTTGAGGACGAAGGGTTTCGATCCTTTCATATGTAGAACAGATTTTCACTAGTCTGATTAGATCTCTGTGTTTAACCTACAGAAATGAAACACTGAAGGCAGACTCTAACTTGGTGACACCGATGTTATTCAATCAATAGACATCCCAGTGTTTGGAGGTCTTAGGGCCCAGGAGAGGATGACAGCTCCTCCCCTCTTGGGAAGAATGAAACAAGACTCTGTTCTAAATTAAGAATCAGAAATTCTTAGTTTTCTAGTTGGAAACTAGACTAGATTCTAGTCTCTACTGTTAGAAAAAATAAATATTTTTCTACTATTACTACATGCTAAATAATGAATGTACACTATAGGCATCAAGCACCAACAGTTTTCTAGACACAGGGGGGAAAAAGCCCTAAGCAATCCATTGTATTTGAGGATATAACTACAAATGTTCCTTAAATTCAAAATGTTTTTCCCCTCCCTTTCAGAAAAATAGACACGATTAAGGATAGAATTTACAATAAGGTCATCAATCAATTAAAATAACCCACCAAGCAACATATTTGAGCCTTTAGATGCTATCTTGTTAAAAAAAAAAAAATCCATTTACCTATAGATCTGCATAACATTTTTTCAAGAGGTAATGTAAGATGAGCACAATGCCTCAAGAAGGGGCCTAACACTTGTTCAACAAACACTGGAATGCTGCCCAAAGAGATGGGACACCATACAGGTTAAAAACATGGACCCAGGAGCTAAAATGCTCTGTTTCAAATCCCAGTCCTGCCTTTGACATATCTTTGGGAGATAATCCAAGTACCTACTTCACAAGGTTGTTAGGATACCTGGATTTGAGAGAATATATGTAAACCATTTACACTCATGCTGACATAGAGCAAGTAAAGATTCGCTATTATAATTTCTATTATTATTTTCAGTAAGCTACATTATTATATAATTATGATTCTGGACTCTATATTTATTATTTCATTTAAGGCCCTCAAATAGCAGCAAACAGCTGTCTCCGGATTCAAGTCCTTGATATAACACACTGGAGCCTGTAAGACTGGCCAGCATTATCTGTCCCTGCTCACTTCCTCCCTGAGCACCATCCACACATACCTGCCCGGGCCCCCAGGAAACCCAGTGCTGCCTCTAAGCTGCATCTCCACCCATGCTCCCTCTGCCGCAAATGCCACTCTGCTTCAAGTTCATGAAGGTCATTCTTGAGGATTCACCTCAGAGATCCTCAGAAAATTAACACATACAGCCCATTAAGTAAGGCATTTAATCCCTGTCTCAATTCTAAATCAGGACACAATTTTTCACATGAACCTGCCAAGGGTCAGATAAATTTCCAAGGTTATTCAGTCTGCATTTCAAACTCACATCTGCTTTGCTGTGAGGTCTCTTGACTCCCTCTGAGCATAAGTCAGCCCTCCCTTCTTGGCAAGATCACCCTAGGTATTTGTATCTATCTTGCACTTTGCCCCTATACTAGAAATAATTTATTTCCCCATCTGCTCTCTGATTAGAATGAAAAGTCTTGGAAAATAGGAATCTAGTGCTCATTTATGGAATATTTTTAGATCCCTATTGTCAAGAATATAGAAAATATTCAACAAATGTTTAGTGAATGGATTAAAACTCAATAAATAGCTGTGAACTAAATATTTTGCTCAAAACATACATCTGTTGCAGATCTGGGGTTTCATCCCAGGTATATATCATGCCTGCCCATGATCAGTAGGAAGTCTGGGACTGGACACCCATTTGGTAGTGCTTCCATTGAGCCTTACAGAGCAATGAAATTAGCTAAACCATAGCATAAGGAACAACATATAAAAATTTCCTAAATTAGCCTGGCATTTGTGTTTAAATCTGCGTTTCCCCAAAAACATTATCTGCAGAAATTAGCCAAAAGGGTGCAACTACACATTGGATAAAAGAGTCCTATAATCATATACACTTGGGAAACACTGGGTAAAACAGAATTCAGTTAAAACACAGTAAATGTTCCATAAATAATTACCATGTTTCTCAGAGACTTTATTATGAAAATGTGCACTGCAGCCCTTCATCAAGGGGATATTGCAGTAGCCGTTTTTAAAAAGTATTGGCATTTGTTGATGTACGGCAAAACCAATACAGTATTGTAAAGTAAATTTTTAAAAAAAGTTGGATTAGAATAAAACATCAGCACCTTGGTGGGTGTTCCCAGCTTGCCTCAGGCACCAAGACACAGAATGCAATTTGAAAGTAATAAACTTATCAGTCAGAAATACTTGGCATTGAGA
Organism: Capricornis sumatraensis; assembly: GCF_032405125.1. Taxonomy (NCBI): domain Eukaryota; kingdom Metazoa; phylum Chordata; class Mammalia; order Artiodactyla; family Bovidae; genus Capricornis; species Capricornis sumatraensis. Next base: position 38,350,014 of record NC_091073.1, on the reverse strand, counting down.
GCAGCCAATATTTATAACAAGTTTAGGTTCCCAGAGGAGAACCTAGAACACATTTAAGTTGATGGGGGAGGGGATTTCCACCCACCTGTACACTGACATAAAATCTGAGCCTGTAGACCTGCTGCTGCTAAGTCGCTTCAGTCGTGTCCGACTCTGTGCAACCCCATAGACGGCAGCCCACCAGGCTCCCCTGTCCCTGGGATTCTCCAAGTAATAACACTGGAGTGGGTCGCCATGTCCTTCTCCAATGCATGAAAGTGAAGTCATTCAGTCGTGTCCAACTCTCAGCGACCCCATGGACTGCAGCCTACCAGGCTCCTCCGTCCATGGGATTTTCCAGGCAAGACTACTGGAGTGGGGTGCCATTGCCTTCTCCGCCTGTAGACCTAGAGCCTCCTAATTCTCAATGTCATAAAGCATCAAAATTGGATGGGAGGGCCTAGAAAATTAAGCAATGTCCATCCTATCTCCCTGCAGTGAAGTAAATAACAATTTAGTTTGTTAATTGGTGGTTAAATTTGATTCAACAAGCCTTCTAGAAAGAGATATAGATATTTTTGTATTTGTACAAAGCTTCTGTTTTCTATGGCTTTCCATCCATCCATTCATCCAGCCACCCATCATCCATCCATGAGCCAAGCAATGAAGTGCCTCCCTGCCAAAAAAAAACAGTCTGCCCTCATCCCATTATCTCCTTCCTTATACTTAGCCTGTGGCACCAGGGATGAGGAGAGCCAAAAAAAAAATGTACTGGCATTTCTCAACAAAAAAAACCTCTCAACACCCTTTGTTTACATGAAATATTGCAGAACAGAATGCAATCACCATTCAATACCAATGTACTCAATTTTCCCAAATGTTCTGGCTGCCATATCAATAACAACTCCACACAACTGAAACAGGCTATGTATTGAATCCTGGGGAAGCGCCTACACTTCAAAGAGCTGCTGCTGCTGCTGCTGCTAAGTCGCTTCAGTCGTGTCCGACTCTGTGCAGCCCCAGAGATGGCAGCCCACCAGGCTCCCCCGTCCCTGGGATTCTCCAGGCAAGAACACTGGAGTGGGTTGCCATTTCCTTCTCCAATGCATGAAAGTGAAAAGTCAAAGTGAAGTCGCTCAGTCATGTCTGACTCTTAGCGACCCCATGGACTGCAGCCTACCAAGCTCTTCAGTCCATGAGATTTCCCAGGCAAGAGTACTGGAGTGGGTTGCCATTGCCTTCTCCTTCAAGGAGCTATGATCCCCCAAAAAGGGATTTTTAAATATCCCACCCAGGAAGCTAAAACCAACTCCCCTTTCCATGACAATCCTTCCTCTTCTTTTCATCCAACTGGAATCAAAAATTATTGATTCAAACTGTCACCTCTCCTTCACCTTAAGGCCCATAAAATGTAGGTTATAACAACAGCTCTGAGAGACAAAGTGAAAATAGGAAAACAACTGTATCAAAGGGTTTTTTAATATCTAAATATAGCATTTTAAAATCTAAGAGCCAAATGTCAGTTTATACAAATAATGAACTATAAGACTAAACAATGCCCACAATACTATGACTTGATGCTAACATGACAAATCAGATTACAAATACCTTAGTCATCCCCGATTAGAAAGCGATGTGTTAAGGTTATACTTGAAGTCACAGGCTGAGAAATATGTGAAGTAGTAGACAACAGAAATATACACTCCCCAAAGGAAGAGATATCTTGCTATGTTTTTTTCCCTTTGGTGTTCCAGACATGTCTGAAAATACATAAGGCAATAGGAAAGGAGCTCTTTCCTCACTCCTAGTAGCCAGGCTTTTATTTATAAAGTTTAGTTTGAAATAAAAAGTCCTTTTTCTCCAATGTGGTTGGTGAGAGTAAGAGAGAGGAGAAGGAGAGAAGGTATCCCACCCAGAAAACCATCCCAGAATGACTATTGCTTTTAATAATCTAAGAAAGTCAAGCAAACACTCAGAGAGTCAAGGGAAGAGTTTTAAAACTCTTGCGCAAGAGGAAAGTGATCCAACAGTAGAGAAGGGATGGCGTCGGGACCGGGGTTATATCGCCTCATTTTGGGAGGAAGTAACAAGTGCTATATTCAGGAATGACATGCTACCTGTAAGCTGTGTCTGAATGACACCAACACCTCCAATGGTGGATGATGTCCACAGACATGAGACTCGGCACCAAGACTTGGAAACGGCAGCAAAGTTTTCTGGAGCTAAGCCTGGAGCCGACAGAGAGAAATGAAGTCATCTCGGTGGCCTGCCCAGTGCAGCACTGCCTAAGACACTGAGGACTCCACAGCAGAGGGGTCAGGAGGACAATGGGAAGCTGTGTCAGTTAATAACCAGAGGTCTCTCCCTCCCATTTCCTGAGTTCAGCAAGCCTCAAGCTCACATACAGTCTAGGGATGTAACACAACAAAAACTGAAGCCTGACTTACTTCACTCACAGCCATGCAACCAGAATTTACAGGATTTATTAAAGATAAAGATATAATACAGCTTGCCCATCAATTTTATTTTTTAAAATGTACAGTTGCTACATAAACATCTCTATAATTCTTTTCCTAAGGAGAAGCCTCAGGTACTGTTTGTTTCTGAGAAAGAGGGAAAGATCTAGCCAATTACATTTGAAAGATTCTACAGGAATTTCAACTGTGGCCGCATTCTGGGTTTTGCTTCACTGAGAACAGTGGGATCTGGGGAAGTTATGTCTTACATAAGCACTGCCCTAAATATTTTTCACTTATGTGAAGCAGATATGTTAATTTTTAAATTTTCTTTTAGATGGCCCCACTGCTGGGCCATATCATCACAATATAACTGCTGAGTCTACTGCCTGTGGGCATCATCCATCATTTCAGGTTTGGGCATCATTCACACACAGCTTGCAGATAGCAAGCTGCTCCTGAACCCCAACGTTTCTATCCTCTTTTATCCTGAAGCACACGTTTCTAATATCTTCCCTTGAAGATGGCCAGTGATAGAGCTATATGTACCCCCATGCCAGCTTATATGTGCAGATAGGCTCTGGAATCAGACATGTCTGTATCTGGCCGCATATCTGCCATATCCTGTCTATATGACCCAGCCTGCAGTAACTTACTTCACCATCTTAACTCCGAGTTTTCTTATCAGCAGAGACATTGACATTAGCTATCAGAGAGGGTTGTTGTGAGGATACAATGGAAAATGATATGAAGCTCCAAGCACGGTGGTTAGCCTATCATCCATATATGAAAAATGGTAGCTATTATTAGCAGTAGAACATCTAAGCCACTGAAGGAATATTCAGTTATTATCATAACTGCCTTCAGCAGTGCTTTGATGGCCAGTAATGTGCTAAGCACCACGCTTAATGTTAGGAATTGACTGAGCTTCTAAGGTAATTGCCTCTATTAAGTTTCTTGTGAGTTTCAAAATAACTTGCCTTTATCATATAAAGAACAGTCACAATCAGAGGCCAGACTAACAACCTCCAGAGCAGATATAACTATAGTATACAGAAATACATGTAAATTCAGATTTCAGACAAAACAAGATAAAAAATGTCCCAGCCATCTCATAAGTAGTATCATTTTAGGCTACCATTTTAAAAGTAAGTACTATCATCATTTAAAGTGATTTACAACTAATAATGACTTTACTATATCAAGTTTTTAGAGTAGTTCTAGCTGGCATGTCAAATTCATAACATTATCTGTGGAAGATAATAATAAATAATGAGCAAAAAAATCCTTGGCAACAAACAGAAATAATTCCTAGTCAGACATCAATTCTGAAGCATATTTTTGAAATTTTGGCCAATGAATTTAATTAGTGGTATGGCTGGTAAGCTGATTTGTAGTGTTCCTCAATTTCCATCATGTAAATACTCCACCGTAGCCCATTTGAAAGGAACAATCAGTACTCAAAAGCCAGTGCCAGTCAACAGCAGCACAGCTGCTGAAAGCAGTTCCATTCAGTTAGTTCTTCAGTCGTGTCAGACTCTTGTGACCGCATAGACTACAGCATCGCCAGGCTTCACTGTCCATCATCAACTCCCAGAACTTGCTCGAATTCATGTCCATTGAGTTGTTGATGCCATCCAACCATCTCATCCTCTGTTGTCCCTTTCTCCTCCTGCCTTCAATCTTTCCCAGCATCAGGGTTTTTTTTCAAATGAGTCAGTTTTTCACATCAGGTGCCAAAGTATTGGACTTTCAGCTTCAGCATCAGTCCTTCCAATGAATATTCAGGCCTGATTTTCTTTAGGATTGACTCGTTTGATCTCCTTGGCAGTCCAAGGGACTCGTCAAGAGTCTCCTCCAATACCACAGTTCAAAAGCATCAATTCTTTGGAGTTTAGTTTTCTTTATAGTCTAACCCTAATGTCCATATATGACTACTGGAAAAACCATAGCTTTGACTAGTTGGACCTTTGTCAGCAAGTAATGTCTCTGCTTTTTAAAATGCAGTCTAGGACTGTCATAGCTTTTCTTCCAAGGAGCAAGCATCTTTTAATTCCATGGCTGCAGTCATCATCTTCAGTGATTTTGGAGCCCAAGAAAATAAAGTCTATCACTGTTTCCAGTGTTTCCCCATTGATTTGCCATGAAGTGATGGGAACAGATGCCATAATCTTAGTTTTCTGAATGTTGAATTTTAAGCCAACTTTTTCACTCTCCTCTTTCACTTTCACCAAGAGGCTCTTTAGTTCTTCTTCATATTCTGCCATAAGGGTGGTGTCATCTGCATATCTGAGGTTATTGATACTTCCCCTGGCAATCTTGATTCCAGCTTAAGCTTCATCCAGTCCAGCATTTCTCATGATGTACTCTGCATAGTCGTTGGAAAAGACTCTGATGCTGGGAAAGATTGAAGGCAAGAGGAGAAGAGGATGACAGAGGATGAGATGGTTGGATGGCATCATCAACTCAATGGACATGCTGCTGCTGCTAACTCGCTTCAGCCATGTCTGACTCTGTGCGACTCCATAGACGGCAGCCTACAAGGCTCCTCTGTCCCTGGGATTCTCCAGGCAAGAACTCTGGAGTGGGTTGCCATTTCCTTTGCCAATGCATGAAAGTGAAAAGTGAAAGTGAAGTCATTCAGTCGTGTCCAACTCTTCAAGACCCCCTGGACTGCAGCCTACCAGGCTCCTCTGTCCATGGGATTTTCCAGGCAAGAGTACTGGACTGGGTCACCATTGCCTTCTCCCAATGGACATGAGTCTGAGTAAACTCGGGGAGTTGGTGATGGACAGGGAAGCCTGGTGTGCTGCAGTCCATGGGGGTCGCAAAGAGTCAGACAAGACTGAGCGACTGAACTGAATTCTGCATAGAAGTTAAATAAGCAGGGTGCAATATACAGCCTTGATGTACTCCTTTCCCAATTTGGAACCAGTCTGTTGTTCCATGTTCGGTTCTGTTACTTCTTAACATGCATACAGATTTCTCAGGAGGCAGATAAGGTGATCTGGTATTCCCATCTTGTGAAGAAATTTTCACAGTTTGTTGTGATCCACTCAGTCAAAGGCTTTGGTGTAGTCAATAAAGCAGAAGTAGACATTTTTGTGGAACTCTCTTGCTTTTTCGATGATCCAACAGATGTTGGCAATTTGATCTCTGGTTCCTCTGCCTTTTCTAAATCTAGCCTCAACATCTGGAAGTTCTTGGTTCACATACTGCTGAAGCCTTGCTTGGAGAATTTTGAGCATTTCTTTGCTAGCGTGTGAGATGAGTGCAATTGTGCAGTAGTCTGAACATTCTTTGGCATTGCCTTTCTTTGGGATTGGAAAGAAAACTGAACTTTTCCAATCCTGTGGCCACTGCTGAGTTTTCCAAATTTGCTGGCATATTGAGTGCAGCACTTTCACAGTATCATCTTTTAGGATTTGAAATAGCTCAACTGGAATTCCATCACCTCCACTAGCTTTGTTAGCAATAGTGTTTCTTAAGCCCCACTTGCCTCTGCATTCCAAGAAGTCTGGCTCGAGGTAAGTGATCATACCATCGTGGTTATCTGGGTCATAAAGATCTTTTTTGTACAGTTCTTCTGTGTATTCTTGCCACCTCTTCTTAATATCTTTTGTTTCTGTTAGGTCCATACCGTTTCTGTCCTTTATTGTGCTCATCTTTGCATGAAATGTTCCCTTGGTATCTCTAATTTTCTTGAAGAGATCTGATACATTCAAAATGCTGACACACTCCACCTCAGTCGGGTTGTTTACAAGGGAAACAAGGACTTAGCCCATAAGGAAAATGTAAATATAGATAAAAGATATACAGATTTTTCAGAAAAGTGACAGAAGCAATTTTGCAATGAGTTAATTCCACAGGCAATACTCAGGATGTTTCCCTTTTAACTGGAATCCTCCCTGAGAGCTGGTCCTCTCTCTGCAGAGGTGGTCACATACACCCCAGCCATGGATCATCTCCTTCACTGGCCCCACTATCCTCCCAAGATTCTTACTGGACACGAGCCTTTCCCTAGCTAACCTGAATTTCTCAGGTTCTTTTTATATTCATTTAATATCATTCACCAAGGAATAATGGCTTTCTCCTCTAATTTTCCTAAGACATACCATCTTCCCGTCTCTCTTTTATTACTAAATCCACACCTATGCTAAAACTCCTCCAACCAACCATGGAGATAGTGTTTTCCCATGAAGAGGAAGGAATTAGCTATCTGTTTAATTAATTTGTTTATCTGCTTTTTCATTTGGGAACAAAAGAAGTCAGCTTTTAGGAATACCATTTGGAAGACTGTAGAAAAACCAAAATAATCTTTGTCTTCTGGCTTTGAACTCTAGAATACCACAAGACAACTTTACTGCAGGATCTTATGACTCACCAAATTCAAGGGTTTTTAAAAGTAGAGTCTATAAATGAAAATTAATTTAATGACATATTTCTGTTAATTCATGTTATACTTCAAACCTGCTTAACTGCTACAAGACAAGCTGTTGAATATGATAGACAAATTCTCTAATTTTATTAAAAAGGCAAATTATAATATTTCTATGGCTAAAACAAAAACAAATCCATTGCCAGGTGAGAGAGTTCTATAGATGTGTGTTGGGGAGGAAAGCACAACAATGTAACTGTTCTTAATGTCACCGAACCTACAAATGACAAAGATGGCACCTTTTACACAATGTGTTTAACAATATTATGTGTACCAAATGCTATTTATGTGTAGCAAAACTCTGAAAAGTCCCTTAAAATTTAAAGAAAAAAATCTATTAAATAGAAATTCTGCCACTCTGCCCTTTAGAATTTCAAGTAAGATAGTAAACCAGATTTTTTAAGACAAATAAATAAAAATAACACCCCTTAATATAGCCTGCATCTCCTTTCAGACTTCAGACCTAAGGGCACTAGGTGTTGAGAAAAGATGCTTCTGCTCTGCTGGACAACAATGCTCTTTTTTACCAAGGTCTTTTATAGGCATCACAGTTAACTTCTCAGGCTCATATGAAGGACTTATGGTTTAATTGGGAAAAAAGTCAAAAAGTCAAAACATACTGCATTCTTTGCCTCTCACTGGGTCAGGCAGGCCAGAGCAGTCCACTGCGGAATTCGGAATGGCAACTCTCCACCTGGAGCCACTGCTATCACATTCTGTATATTCAAAGTGGTAATCTTTCTGCAAATAATCACAGACAAGTCTTTGTTAGAGCCAGTTTTAATGGGACAACTGTGCTTTCTCAGTCACTCTCAAACCTGCCTGGAAGCCTCATTCCAAACTGTTCTCTCTGGTTGATCCTCATTCTTCTGAGACTCCATCCATATCATGCAGTTTTTTGATAAAAAAAAATATATCATGACACAAATGAACTGACTTGCAAAACAGAAAAGGACTCACAGACTTAGAAAACAAATTTACAGTTGCCAGGGGCAGGGGTGGGAGGGAGGGACAGTTAGGGAGTTTGGGAAGGTCATGTGTACGCTGCTACATTCAAAACAGATAACCAACAAGGACATACTGTATAGCACATGGGACTCTACTCAATGTTATGTGCCAGCCTAGATGGGAAGGAGGTTTATGGGAGAATAGATACATGTATATATATATGGTTGGGTCCCTTCACTGTTCACCTGAAACTACCACAACATTGTTAATCGCCTATGTGTGTTTAGGTCACTCAGTCATATCTGAGTCTTTGTGACCCCATGGACTATAGCCCATCAGGTTCCTCTGTCCATGAAATTCTCCAGGCAAGAATATTGGAGTGGGTTGACATTTTCTTCTCCAGGGGATCTTCCCAACTCAGGGACTGAACACAGATCTCCCACACTACAGGTGGATTCTTTACCATCTGAGCCACCAGGGTATAAAAAATAAAATAAAAATTAAAAGTTTAAAGTTTGAAAAAAAAATGTACAATACAAGGTGCTGAGGCTCTGAAGAGGAACATGACAGCCATACACTTAATGGTGTGGCCAGGGACCTGTAATCTCACACACCCAAAAGGCAACAGCACATGTCCCTATTTTTGCAGGCTTCTTAAGATCTGAATAATTGATAGATATGAATATATGAGCAAAATAACCCTAAGAAATTGAAAGCTGTCACTGTCCTAAGTTTTTCAAAGAAAGAAATAAGAGAATTGTTCCCACAGACCTAATTTTTCACTCCGTTTAAAATTTAGCAGAAGGCATAATAATTAATCACCCAAATACTAATTAAAAGACTACCAAATTTTAAAGCAGCTCTTCCAGGCTCAATATATCCCCACCACAGCAGACTATCTTCAATCACTGACTGTAAAATAAACCATTTACTACAGTCGCCAAGTAAGAGCAACCCACTTGTCTCTGGCCCTTGGTTCCTCTGAACTCTGTCTTCACGTTGACCACCCCTGCTCAGAGCACATCACTGAGACCTTGAGCTGACAGGAATGAGGAAAAAATGTAGCATTTCATTTCACTGCAGCATTTCAAGAATGACAGAAGCTACAAATCTAGCCCAAAATATTTTCAGCTCAATATTTTAGAAGTTGCTAGGTGGTTTCATCTACTCTGTTTATTAATAACAGGAGTGAATAGAAATATTATCACATAATCATCAGAAAACTAGGTGTGGGAGGTAGGGAAGTTTGTGTGCATGCGTGCGTGCGTGCGTGTGTGTGTGTGTGTGTGTGTGTGTGTGCATGTGCATGTGTGTGTAAGAAAAAATACCAGTTAAGAGGCAGGTTCTGGAATCAGGTCTGAGTTTGAATTGACATCCTATTCTTCCACATACCATCAATGTGCTATACTGGACAAGCCACTTTACCTCTCAAAGCATCCACTTTTTTCATTCGTAAAATTAGAATAATAGTATTTCCTATTTTGCACGGCTTTGCAGCAGTAAAATGTTAGCCAGGTTAAGCTACACTGAGTTAGCACTTATTAGTGGTAGAATTATTCTTCTTCTTAAAGGCAATGTGGGTACAGAGAATGATATGCAGGAAGGAACTAACCAGTGGTAATAAGGTAAGGCACAAACTACCTGCATCTCTGTTTCCCCTGCTTCAATATCTGCACACTCTTAAAGATAAAATGAAAAGGGACTGAGAGTTAAAGAAGGTATAATCACTGAGCTGGGAGCCAAGGGCTTTATGCTGCATTCAGCAGACTCTCTCCCAGAAATAAGATTCATTATATCCTTCAAGCAATCATCTCTAAATAGGATTTTTTTTCAAATAGGATTTTTTTTTTTTACAAAGCTTGGTAACAAACAATTTGAGATTATGTTATTTGACAAGAATCTGGATTTCTAATACGTTTTACTGCCAATTAAGAGCAAATCTACACATGTTTAAAAAAAAATCAATAAAAGCCTACAAATAGGAAGGGCTTTCCAGAAGGAAAGATGGGAAGAAGGGAGGAAAGAAGAGAGAGAGGGAGGGAGGAAAACACAATGAGGTTCACTAAATTTGACAGCATACAAATGTTAAACACTATACATCAGAAGTCATCCTAAACAAAAGCAAAAAGTAAACAACAAAACGAACTGCCGAAGAAACATACAGCAAAGGTTAATTGACTTAAGAATACCAGGTTTCTGAGTTCTGCAAATGAATGGTGGTGATGGGTATACAACAATATGAATGTACTCAATGCCTCTGAACTGTACACTTACAATTATTAAGGTGCTAAATTTGATTTATATATATTTCACCGTAATCTTTAAAGTATAAAATACTGGGTTTCTAAAAATCAGTAAGGAAAAGGACAAACAACTATTGGAAATATGGTCAAAGAACACAAGCAGTTCATTAAAGAACAATACAAATAGCCAAGTATATACAATGCAGGAGACCTGGGTTTGATCCCTGGGTTGGGAAGGTCCCCTGGAGAAGGGAATGGCAACCCACTTCAGTATTCTTGCCTGGAGAGTTCCAAAGACAGGGAAGCCTGGAGGGCTACAGCCTATGGGGTCACAAAGAACTGGACACCACTGAGCAACTAACAAAAAATATATATACAAAATAAGTTGAACATCGCCAAAGAAATACAAATAATGATTTTCATCAAGTCGACATGGCATTTAAATTTATTTTAAAACTCTCTAATGTAACAGTGCAGTAAACTGAGCACTCATATGTGCTTCCAAAGAGAGAATGAAGTAGTATAGGATTTCTGGGGAGAAATAGTCATTCTGTACCAAGAGCTTTAATGTGTTTTAAAAAATTTGACTCCAAAATTCCACTTCTAGCACCTTATCTAAGGTGGGGGGAGTGTTTCATGTGTTCAGTGATTTGTGTACAAAATAGCTCATGAAAACTTTCCTATAGGTTTAAGGAGCATAGTTAAGAGTTTATTATAGAATCTTACATGCACTTTATCTGGAATTTTTCACACATATTTATGTCATTAAATACTCTTAATAATTATGTGGATTAGGAAAGACAGTTAACATTATTCCCATTACTCAACTGAAACTCAGAGGGGACTTACTCATACATACCCACCTAGTAAGCAACATAGCTGAGAGCAAAACGCAAGCCTTCCATTTATTTACTAGTGTTTTCAGTTTATATAATGCAATTGTGCTTAAAATAGAAGGCTAGTTTTAAAATAGAAGTGGTCAAAGTTTTGAATATAAGAGCCTGATAGTTACAAGTCTAATAAGAATCATAAGGATGTCTCACACGCAGAATACAAGAGGACACAGATAAGCAGAAACCATTTGATTCCCCCTCTATTTCTATATTAGTTTTCTGCAGATGCTGCCAAAAATTACCACACACGTAAGCCACTTGAGACAATAGAACTTTATCCTTTCACAGTTCTAGAGGCAAAAAATCCAAACTTGGTATCACTGGGCCAAAATCAAAACATCAACCAGGCTGACCTCCCTCTGGAGGTTGTGGGGAGAATGCTCTCCATGCCTCTTCCAGTTTCTGGTGGCTGCTGCTATTCATTGGTTTATAGCTGAATCACTCCAGTCTCTGCCTCTGTGGTCACACTGCCTTCTCTTCTGTCTGATCTCCTTTTTATCTCATTCTGATAAGACTCTTGTGATTGCATTTAGGGTCCACTGAGATCATTAAAAAAAAAATCCCCCATCTCAAGATCCATAACCTATTCATATCTTCAACCTCTTTATCCACAAAAGATAACAACTCATAGGTTCCAGGGGAGAGAATATGAATATCTTTTGAAGAGGAAGGCATTATTCAGCCTACCATGGCCCACCCTCTGGTTTCAAAATTTCACGTCCTTCCCACATGCAAAGTACACTCACCACATACCAATATTCCCTAAAAAGTCTCAACCCATTACAGTATCAATTCAAAGGCCAAAACCTCATTTACATCTCATCAGTTCAAAGGTCCCAAATCTAATCATTTAAATCAAGTATCAAGGAGACTCTGGTTACAATCTATAAGGGGGAAGATTCCTCTCCATCTGTGGACCTATGTTACCTGCTTCCAAAGTACAATGGTTTTTGACATTAACAACAGTGATAGACATTCCCACTCAGAACAAGATAAAGTGGAAGAAAGGGACGGATGATGTCAACCATCTCAAGACATTTCAAAATTCATAGGGCAAATTACATAACGTTTCAAGGTCTGGGAATAATCCACTATAGTTCATGGCTCCAATCTCTGGGCCCAAGACTCTACCCTCAGAGTCATTCTTCTGAATTTTTTTTTTAATAAAAACATATTTGCAGTTGAATAGTTTTACTGGACTTCTTCTTGCATGTAAAGTTTTGGGAATCCAACAGCCCTCCTCCATTTCATCCATCTCCATCGTTTTCTTGATGCTGGCAGTATTTCCCCTTTGATCATAAAGTTTGTGGGTCTCCTGTACATCTCATGCCATAGACAGAAGATCTTCCTAAAATCTTTTCTGGATAATCCCATCTCTGTTCCTGGTTTCTGCTAAGACAGTTGAGATCTATGAATCACACACCTAATTTCTTTGACACTAGCAAAAGGTTTTCCAGCCACACTCTGGGCCTTGTCTCCACAGCATACTTTCCTAACAGTGCATCTCCGAATTTAGCATCTTTTGCAATTTGCACAGGCTGAGAATTTTCCAAGTAATCAAGTCTGGATTTCTTTTTAACAATTCTCCCTTCGATTTCTCTTTCCTCTAACATTTTATTGTAAGCTGCGAAACTTTGCTCAGAAATCTCCCCTGTTGATATTCAAGTTCATCACTTACAAGTATTACTTACCTTCCACACAACAGGATGAAATTGTTAAACTTCCTGCCACTATATAGCAAAAGTCACCTGTCCTCCAATTTCCAACGATGTGTTCCTCATGTTCTTTTTAGCCTTAACCAGTAGCACGTTTAAAATTTCTACCAACATTCTGCTAAGGACAATTTAATATTCACTTTTACTACTGTGTTTCTCACTTCTTCCTGAATCATCACTGGAAGAATCTTTAACATTCATATTTCTGTCAACAGTCTGTTCTAGGCAATCTAGGTTTTTTCTATCATGTACTTTAAATTCTTCCAGCTTCTGTTCATTACCCAATTCTAAAGCCACCTGCTCATTTTTAGTTATGTGTTACAGCAACTCCCCACTTCAGGTTGTAAAATCTGTATTAGTTTTCCTTTGACAGTTGTAACAAATTACCAAAAATTTATCAGCTTAAAGCAACAGAAATTTGTTCTCTTACAATTTTGCAGGCCAGAAGTCCAAAGCCAGCATCACTGAAGTGCCACCCAGGCCACATTCCCTCTGGAGGCCCTAAGGCAAAATCCATTCCTTGCTTCTTCCAGTTTCTGGTGTCTGCAGCTTCACTGGCTTGCAGCTGCCATCACACCAGTCTCTGCCTCTGTGGACACACTGCCTTCATCTTCCTCCCCATTGTGACTGCATTTAAGACCCATTCAGATAACCATCTTCATCTCAAGATTCTTATTCACATCTTCACAGTTTTTTAAGCCTTTTCCCCCGTCATATAAGGTAACATACACAGATTCCAGGGATTAGGACATAGGCACCTTTCTTTGGTAGGAGGAGTAGTATTCAGCCTACCATAATTTCCTACTGCAGAATAGCCTAGACCAGCCATGCAGTTGCATAATGGTTTTCCTGTTCCTCTTGTTCCCAGTTATTTGTATTAGGAAGTATTTCTTTCTCATCTGCATATCCCACTGTAAGGATCCTGGCCCTCATATGTAATTTGTTATCCTCTTTGCAAAATAATGATGCTGAAAAGTATGGCATGAATTTCAAATGAAGCAAGACCTCTGAATAAAATAGGTAAGCTCAAGAAAACTCTGTCACCTTGGCCTCTGTGTTATTCAGGTTGCCAGTTATGAGCAGTAAGTACACAGAAAAGGTATGTTGTGTTTTCTGGATGCAGTGGTAGATGTCATATGCCAATTAGTCTTCCTATGATTTTTTATTCTACCTGCCTTCTCTATAATACCCTTGAAATCTAAAGAGGCACAGCTATTGTTAAGTTACAAAATTCTTAGCACTCCAGCAGGAAACTATAATGTGTTTGTTTACCATTTAAAAACACTGAAATGCAAACTTACTTCATGCGGAGGGCAGCACTTGGGGTCAGAAATTTAGACTACAGCCCCTACCTGATGGGTTTTATTTTTTAAATTATTTAATAGGCTATTTCATCTAGGCCAGTAATAATTTTTTTTAATCTACTTCTGAAGTCAACCCTTAAACCCACAGCAGAGATCTAAGAAATAGTGTGATGCAGTAAAATCACTCAAGATACAATATACACTCCCCAAATATTTTGAATGGTATTCAAGGTACTGAATAAACAGAGCTACAGCACATTCATTTTCAGATTTATAGATAATACCTCATAACTCTGGCCACAGACCTAAATAGATATTGAGCTAAATTTATCCCTTGGAAATGGGAATTTGGGGGGTATCAAGGAGAAATTAAAAAGAAAATGTAAAATTTTTCTAGTATAAATATAAAATTAATATGTCAAATATTTTATTTAAGTCATTAACTAACAAGTCAATCCAGAAATAAGCCATTGTCACCAGTTCAAAGGAGAACTCAAAAGAACACATATCAACTGCCAACCAGGAAAGCAAAATGAACTAAGAGATGCAGAACTGGGAAATATCCTAAGGGCAATAATCAATTACATTCCAAAAAATAAAATGGATTTTCATTTATATGGACAGGAATCATTTGTATTCTTATCAATTTCCTACATCTAACAGTACTGCAAAATAGTTCAAAGTCAGGGGACAATGCAAACTTCTACAGAAACTGATCATTCAGAAAGGTGCTCTAAACAGGTCAGTCATCTTTTCTGCCTATTTCAACATGTTTCACAATTTTCCTGACAAGAAGAAAAGTTCCTGTCAATTTTTGCAACATTACAGGGCTCCTGACACTTTATCACCAAACATAATGATGTTAGTCAGAGCACACTCTAAACAGCAGAACATCCGCTCACAATTCACACTCTAAATTATAAACTGGAGGAAGGGCTTGTCATGACCCCACTCAGGGGATGGCAGTTATTTAGACAAGTCTGCAAATCACAAAACACTGGGGAATGAAAACACTGCCTCAAATAACAAAATGATGGGACACTCTGAAAATCCAACATTGTAAATATATGGGAACCAAGGAAACAACCCAAAAAGAAATAGAGCATGGAATTACTCCTGATGAGAGCGGATGAAAAATTGTGGCTCGCCATTTGCAAAAACAAAGTCACCAGCTACTGCAGACACTGACCTTCAACACCTCTGAAAGGAGTTCAGGATGGAGATCAGAAATGAGGCACTCTGTGCTCTGGGAAAAAAACCGGAAGAACAGGCCTGCAGGTATACATTTTTAGGAGAAGATTTTATGAGTCTAATTTCCTGCATCTTTTAATATCTAGAAAACCACTAAATTCATTACTAGCAGCCACCTTTTCTCAAAATGTGTTCTTAACTGCATGTACCCTCTTCATCAAAATCACATACATCCTGCCCTTTTCTCTTACTCCTTAGGAGCAGCCCCTCAGAGCTCTCTCTGAGAGGCTCTCTCCCAGGGTATAGCCTTTATTTTGCCCCAAACAAAACTTTTTAAACTCTCATGTTGTGCATTTTGTTTTTTCAGTAGACATCAGCAAATGCTTAGAAGATTACTCCTCAATACAAATCATGATCACACACACACAAATTCACTCATAAATCACGTATAGGCACAAACTCCCAAATTGTGCTTTCTTACACCTAAACAGAAAATGTCAGGATACACCCCAAAAAATATTAGCTACTTAAAGTAGCCCCTATAAAAGACTGTTTCCTTGAGCCATCATCAGTCAGCCTCCTCTGAACTCTCTTCCCAATGAAGCCTTGACCTCTGGGCTTCTGTGTTCATCTCTGCATCACCCAGTTTTATCAAGAATCCTGTCAAGTCAGTTTAGATAGAATCCCCCTTTACCCTTGATGCTTCCTCTTAGTAATTTTCCATCCACTGACCCTCACCTTGCTCCTTGGATATAAATCCCCACTTGCTTATGCTATATTTGAGCCTGAGGTTTCTTAAACCCCATTGCAATAGTTCTTGAATAAAATCTGCTTTTACCGTTTTAACTACTGACCACTGGCTTTCTCTGACACCCTTAAGGCAAAAGTCATTTATACTACAAAAGCCTTATAGTTCTCACAGAAAATCTAGGGTATCATCTCTCAATTATGATTACAGTTGCTATAGTTTAACTACACATAGGCTAGACAATGTTTTGAATATATCTCACATATGAAAATAATATGCATGTGTGTATATATGTTCTTGACATTATATTGACAATAGTGAAAGTCACTCAGTCGTGTTTCTTTGCAACCCAGTGGACTGTACAGTCCATGGAATTCTGCAGGCCAGAATACTGAAGTGGGTAGCCTTTCCCTTCTCCAGGGGATCTTCCCAACCCAGGGATCAAACCCAGGTCTCCCGCATTGTAGGTGGATTCTTTACCAGCTGAGCCACAAGGGAATCCCATATTGACAATAAATATATAGTATTTATATATTGACATTAACATATATCATTTATCATGCTTTATACCTATGTTAGGCCTTCCCAGGTGGCTCAGTGGGTAAAGGATCCGCCTGCAAAGCAGGAGATGCAGGTTCAATTCCTGGGTTGGGAAGATCCCCAGGAGGAGGGCATGACAACCCACTCCACTAATCTTGCCTGGAGAATCTCATAAACAGAGGAGCCTAGTGGGCTATGGTCCACAGGGTCACAAAGAGTTGGACATGACTGAAGTGACTGAGCACACAAACCTATCTTAATGTATTTCATTTTCATACATGAACATCAATTTATATCATTCTGGCTCAACTGGTAAAGAATCTGCCAGCAATGCAGGCTACCTGGGTTTGACCCCTGGGTTGGGAAGATCCCCTGGAGAAGGGAAAGGCTACCCACTCCAGTATTCTGGCCTGGAGAATTCCATGCATCCATGGGGTCGCAAAGATTCAGAAAAGACTGATTGATTTTCACTTGATCACTTACTACATGACACTTTAGTTATTAAGTAAGTACTATGGCCTAAATGCCATGGGGGAGATTTAAAATAAATATAGCACACAGTCCCTGTACTCAATAAGTTTATGTTTTTGTTGGAGCACCAAGACAGACAGACAGACACACACCCCCTACATAATTTTATAAGAAAGCAGAAAAATCTAGGGTTCCATGTTGAACAGTGGCATTACAAGACAATGGACAAGTTAAAACTGTATAAGGTAAAAAAAAAAATTATCAATAAAAATCTCTCAACTCTACCAGAAAATAAAACAGGTACCACTTTCAATAAACTCAAAACAGCCAATTTTTCTTTAAGCCCTTATCAGTTATCCATTTCTTAGCAATCAAATGGCTTGCATTTTAGGGATCATTTTCTAGAAAAATAGGGTAATATGCATGATGTGACCTCATTATATCATGACTTCAGAGTCAGAATAAATTTCTGTGATCTTGAACCACCTGAAAAGGCTTTGAGGAGAAAGCCCTGGAAGACAGGTGGGGTTTGTAACTGCTCTAATGCTTATCAGTTCCTTCATAACTAGCAAGTCTAATAAGGTGTAATAAACAGTGAGGCCAAGTCTGAAGATAATATGCCTAAAGACATGCAGTGAAATACATTAGCCTAAGACAGGTGAGTAAGTGAACTAAGGAAAGAACAAACGAACCAACAAAATGAACCAATGAGATGTACTCATGTCAGTGACTCTCCTATGAGCAAATCAGTTCCCTGATGCTCCCTGCCTCCCCTCTGCAGTCAATTTAGAGTTGACCACGGTTAATTTTAATGATCCAGTAGATGAGGACATATTCGAGTTTATAGAGTCAAAAGCAATAGAGACAGAAGAAGAAAAAGCGCGGATATCTAAGAGAACATACACAGAGGGAAGAGACCAAAAAAAGCAAACTTAATTCATTTTCTTCAAATGAGGCTCTTTCTCTTTGAGTATTTTTATGTGACATGCTGACAACAGCATAGTCTTATATTTGATGAGACTGCAACTCCTGTTGGAGCAAGGCCCTCAAATTGAAGTCTCAGCAAAGTGTGTGACACCCTATTTGAGAGAGCGAGACAACAGGAAGGAAAAAGAGAAACCATGAGACTGTAGTGCTCAGCACAAACGTTCCAACTCCAGTTCCCATGGGTGAGGGCATACATCTTACTACATAGGAAGGTCAAAAACAGGAGGATACTCAGTGCAGACACACGTGACATAATAAAAAACTTCCTTAGCCTACATGATCAAGTACATGAGCACACAGCATTGTGCAGAAACATTCATACCCAGATTTTTTTATAGAAGGAACATGAAGTTAGTTACCATGGGAACCTAAGGCTAAGTAAAGCAATATGTATCTGATCTATTTATGACACATCCTCTTCTCTACATTTGCAGACATGATGGCTTTTAGAAACTTTTTTGAAAATGTTCATGTTTTGAACCTGAATTCAATATCTGTCTTTGTAAACAAGGCCTTATAGGTACTCAACTTATTTTGCCATTCAATAAATATTCACTGCACGTCTCCCCCATGACACTGTGGAGATGCTGCGGATACCACAAGAAATGAAGCAGCCAAGTCCCTACTCTCACGGGACTTACACTTTAGTATGAATAGAAGTGCCCAGGTCAATGGACATCTAGGTTGCTTCCATGTCTCAGCTGTTGTAAATAGTGCTGTAGTGAAAACTGGGGTGCAGGTATCTTTTTGAATTGTGGTTTTATTTAGATATATGCCCAGCAGTGGAATTGCTGGAGCAAATGACAGCTTTTTTTTAGTTTTTTAAGGACACAGAAGCAAACCTAAATGTTAACTGATGGAGAAATGGATAAAGATGGTGTGGTACATACATACAATGGAGTATCACTCAGCTATAAAAAAGGACAAAATAATGTCATTTGTAGCAACATGGATGGACCTAGGGATTGTCACACAGAGTGAAGTAAGTCAGACAGAGAAAAATAAATATAGTATGATATTGCTTAAATAAGTTATCTTTTTTAAAATGGTACGATGAACCTATTCACAAAGAGAGTCACAGATGTAGAGAACAAACCTATGGTCACCAAAGGGGAAAAGAAGGAGGGATAAATTGGGAGATTGAGATAGGCTTTTATTTACACACTGCTATATATAAATCAGATAACTACTAAGGACCTACTATAAAGCACAGGGAACTCTACTCACTACTTCATAATGACCTATATAAGAATAGGATTGAAAAAAGAGTGGATATATATATATGTATTATATATAGCTGATTCACTTTGCTGTACAGCAGAAACATAACATTGTAAATAAACTATACTCCAATAAAAAAATTTTTAAAAAGAAGTGCCCACTGTTTCTTGGAGGGATCCAGCTCAGACCATTTTCTTTCTCTGGCTCTCAGTCCAAACTGATAAAGATATACAATGGGCTAGTCCTTGTCTCCCCTCTGTCTGTGCCAAACCTAAGACCACAAGCAACTCAGGTGCGTCCTAAGTTATGCTTGTACTTACATCCCATTTCTCATATTTTCATTGTTCCAGATAAAGAGGAACCAGCCACCTCCTGCATTGTCATGGAACATCAGGAAAAGTTGCAAAGAACATTCTAAAACAAGTTTGGGAAAAGTGACAGATTTTATTTTCTTGGGCTCCAAGATCACTGAGGATGGTGACTGCAGCCATGAAATTAAAAGATGCTCACTCCTTGGAAGAAAAGCTATGACAAACCTAGACAGCAGACACATTACTTGGCTGACAAAGGTCTGTATCGTCAAAACTATGGTTTTTCCAGTAGTCATGTATGGATGTGAGAGTTGGACCATAAAGAAGGCTGAGCACCAGGCTGGTGCTTTTGAACTGTGGTGTTGAAGAAGAGTCTTGAGAGTCCCTTGGACTGCAAGGAGATCAAACTAGTCAATCCTAAAGGAAATCAACCCTGAATATTCATTGGAAAGACTGATGCTGAAGCTGAAGTTCCAGTACTCTGGCCACCTGATGCGAAGAACTGACTCATTAGAAAAGATCCTGATGCTGGGAAAGACTGAAGGCTAAAGAAGGGGACAAGAGGATTAGACGGTTGGATGGCATCACCAAGTCAATGGACATGAGTTTGAACAAACTCCAGGAGACAGTGATGGACAAGGAAGCCTGGTGTGCTGCAGTCCATGGGGTCACAAAGAGTCGGAATGACTGAGTGACTGAACAACAATACAATAAAACAAGTCTACCCAAAAAGAAATGAAGGAAAATGTCAATGTTCTTAAGACTGCAGCCAGATAATCTCTATTACCATTGTTAGATATATTAGTTTAAAAAAAAAACTTCATAGAAAATGCTGAGGAAAATGTTATGTCCTTGAACTAAAGGTCTTTAAACACATGCCATTATTATTTCACCATCTAATTATATTTAAACTTGCTGAATTATCCCTATTCCCCAAAACCTGTAAAAAATGGAGATTCTCAAAAAAGTAGAGAGAAAAGGAATAAAAATAATATAAATGACAAAAATAAAGAGACTAGAAGTGAAAAGCACAATGCAAGTGTCAATAATTTGTTTGGAAGATAGGATACCTAGGTGAACTCTAGCAGACTTATCAAAGCAAAACAGCTAAGGACTGCACATCCAGACAATAACAAGAGGAAGGCTGACATGAGCCACAGAAAGACATAGAATTGAAGGCACCAAACATCTCAAAGCAAACAAAGCTGACAACAAAAAGACTGAAAATCTGTTTAAAAATGTAGACTCTTCCATTCCCTTTCAATCACAAGAGAAAAAAATTATTTGCTCCAGAAAAGTTGAACTAGAAAGGTTACAGATTCAGGGTCATCAAGTGTAGCAGATGGAAGAAAAGGCAGCTTATCAAAAACAAGGGACTGTGTGCACACCTGCATACTAAATGACAAGACCCACCGCAAAACCCTCCCACTGAAACACAAGCCCAGCACCACTGTCCTTCCACCTGAACTGCCTCTCCCAGACTAGTAGCCACATTTCTCCTTCCTGAAAGGTGCCCTTGATGGATGGTATGCCTCACATCAGGACTCTTACCCCTGCATTTTAACTGATTTTCACATCTGCTTATCCTAGAAATGAGACTTGCTGGAACCTAACTTTTATCCACAATATCATTATTGTTATTCATAAAAACACTAATGACATTTGCAAAATCCTGTAAGTGCTCCTCATATGCAGATAACACCACCCTTATGGCAGAAGGTGAAGAGGAACTAAAAAGCCTCTTGATGAAAGTGAAAGAGGAGAGTGAAAAAGTTGGCTTAAAGCTCAACATTCAGAAAACTAATATCATGGCATCTGGTCCTGTCACTTCATGGGAAATAGATGGGGAACCAGTGGCAGACTTTATTTTGGGGGGCTCCAAAATCACTGCAGACAGTGATTGCAGCCATGAAATTAAAAGATGCTTATTCCTTGGAAGGAAAGTTATGACCAACCTAGATAGCATATCAAAAGCAGAGACATTACTTTGCCAACAAAGGTTAGTCTACTCAAGGCTATGGTTTTTCCAGTGGTCATGTATGGATGTGAGAGTTGGACTGTGAAGAAAGCTGAGCGCCAAAGAACTGATGCTTTTGAACCGTAGTGTTGGAGAAGACTGTTGAGAGTCCCTTGGACTGCAAGGAGATCCAGTCAGTCCATCCTAAAGGAGATCAGTCCTGGGTGTTCATCGGAAGGACTGATGCTAAAGCTGAAACTCCAATACTTTGGCCACCTCATGTGAAGAGTTGACTCACTGGAAAAGACCCTGATGCTCGGAGGGATTGGGGACAGGAGGAGAAGGGGACGACAGAGGATGAGATGGTTCGATGGCATCACCGACTCAATGGACAGGAGTTTGGTGAACTTTGGGATTTGGTGATGAACAGGGAGGCCTGGTATGCTGTGATTCTTGGGGTCGCAAAGAGTCAGACACGACTGAGCCACTGAACAGAACTGACTGATAAGTGCTCCAAAATAATTTTCATTACATTATCCTACTTGAATTAGTCTGAAGCACAACCCTCCATAGTAGGCAAGCGTCCTGTCTCCATCCTCACGGCCAATGTCAAATTTCAATCACCATCTTCTGCCATCTGAATGACTACCAACAACCTAACTGGCCTCCTGCTTCTGCAGCAGCCAGTTCTCATTATGTCATCCCTGCTCAAAATCCTGCAACAACTTCAAATTAGCCAGAGGACAAAGTCCATAATCTTAGCATAGCATGAAAAGCCTTTCTTGATTCATGTTCTCTCTGCTTCCCCAAGTTTTTTCTCAGTCTTCTGCATATGTGAAACACTGAAACACAGAATAAAATATACTATGTTCTTCCTTCCCTCCGTGCCCTAAACATGACTTATTCTCGGCGTGGAAGGCTTCCTCTTTGCCCAGACCCTGTAACAGCATAAAGGAATCTCCATAATCACAAAGCATTGTGGGGCAGGTTCTCCTTCAGGCCATACCTCACATTGGCAGGACCAAGGGCAACAGTATAAACTGAAATGTCCTTCATCCTCTACACTCACCACATACCTTTAACAGCCTCCTCATATACAAGTGGTGACACCAACCAGCACATTCAAGCTCTGTCAGTGCCCCTCCCACAATAACACCGTCTACAGTCAGGAGTGTGGACCTGAAAAAAGCCACTGAACACCCTGGAAGCAGACCTGGGACTTGTAAGCATGCAATTGCAAAGTCATGTTAGCCAGAGTATTGTGTAAAAGGGCGGGGAAAGAAGGAAATGTGACATCTAGGTGGGCACATCTCCTTAGCACATAGATTACAAGACAGGTGGGGGAACACAGCCACAGGAAGCCCAGAGGGGCCCCCTCTGCAGCAGAGACAAGGTAGGGGCCCCTCTTGCCTTGTCTAAAGGTTGATACTGATCTCTCTTATGGGCTTCCTTGGTGGCTCAGATGGTAAAGAATCTGCCTGCAATGTGGGAGACCTGGGTTCGATCCCTGGGTTGGGAAGATCCCTGGAGAAGGGAACGGCTACCCACTCCAGTATTCTAGCCTGGAGAATTCCATGGACAGAAAAGCCGGACAGGCGACAGTCCATGGGGTCACAAAGACCTGGACACAGATCTCTGTTTATGTAACAAGATCCAAAGAAAAGAGCAGCAGGAAAGACAGCTACTACTTCAATAGACAGAATTTCCAGGGATGGCAGGAAAATTGGCCTACAACTTGAAGGGTTCTTGAGTAGAGGTAATTTTTTCTTCTTTTTTCCCCTCTTTCCTTTTTCTTTTTTTTGGCCTCACCCAAAATAAAAATGTAAAATCATAGATAAAAGTCCAATGTTCCAAAAAAAATAAATCTCAGAAATTGATTTTGATGTCTAACAACATTTAGTTGTGAGCTTATATGTATATAAAATCCAAATTTTTCTACATTAATCAGGCTGAAACCGAAAAGCTGCCTTTGCTTCTGCAAAATTTGAGCAACAACTTACTATTTAACAAGCACCAAGAGAAACTGCATCAAAAGTTTCAGAAATGTATTAAACATAACCCATGCCACATCAATTCCACTTCTACTTCTGGACATAAAACCCACAGAAACCATAATAGGTTTACATCATAGCATTATTTAAAATCATAAAAAACTTGAAAACACTCTAAATGCACAACAATAAGGGACTGGTTAATAAATTATTGTGCATACATGATGGATTTTATATAATCCATTCTAAAATGATAAAGTCATTGCCATATTTATGATAAAATTATGACACTTAAATATAATATTAAAATTATACAAAATAATATGTCTGAACTTGTAGGCATGGATATGTATTAATACAGAGAAAAGTTACTGTGGGTATGTATACCAAAAACTTAACAGCAGTAAACTGAGTAGAGACCATAGAGAACATAGGGATTTTTTTAAAATTCAAGTACAGTTAATTTACAATGTTGTGTCAGTTTCTAGTATACAGCAAAGTGATTCCGTTATATTCTTTTTCATATTCTTTTCCATTATGGCTTATTACAGGATATGTGTTTCCCTGTGCTATACAGTAGGACCTTGTTGTTTTAGAACATAGTGATTTTTATTTTCTCTTTTGTGATTCTGTATTTTTAAATTTTTCTACAGTTCTTAATAAAAATGTACTTCTTCCCCTAAATTTGGGTATCTGCTTTGCCAAGGAAGACATAAAAAAAAAAAAAATGCTCCTGTTTATTCTGACTTTAAAATAGGTATCCAATGGGACTTGTAAAAATTCAAAGGACACCACTGAAAGATTATTCTATTACCATGCATTAGCCTTTCTGATGGGTCAATCATTAGCAAGGCTTTAAGGGCAAAGGCCACAAGACATAGGTTGTAAGTTCTGTAGAAGGGAGCATGGAAAAGAAGACCCAGACCTGAAGTACTGTACAAGCAGGCAGAAACAAAGATTTTAAGTAAATATAAAGAAGATAAAGAAAAGCAGGAAGAGCTGGCTGGGAGAAAAAGAGAACAAGACAGTGGAGAACCTCTGACTACACAGTTTGCTGATCTCACAATTTGGTTCAGGAAAGGAAAAACTCCACATTTAACTCACCTAAGCCACTGGCAGAGTTCAGAGAGAAAAGATTTATAAAATGCAATTTAAATTCAAAAGTTAATTCTTGTCAGTGCTGCCACTTGAAATTGAGCTTTACTTGTTAAGAGTCTACAGAAATAGCATAGGTGAT
Source organism: Capricornis sumatraensis (assembly GCF_032405125.1). NCBI lineage: Eukaryota > Metazoa > Chordata > Mammalia > Artiodactyla > Bovidae > Capricornis > Capricornis sumatraensis. Next base: position 38,325,384 of record NC_091073.1, on the reverse strand, counting down.
AAAAGGCTCTGAGAATTTTGACATCCAAATCATGTTTTTGCTTACAAACTGTGTGAGCTTAATAAAAACAAACTAGTTATTTGAGTTCTTTTGAACTCAATTGACCCTATAAGAATCTCTCAAATTAACAGATTTTTTTTTTTTACTAGTATAATCCTAATACATCATCGGGCTTCTCTGCTGGCTCAGTGGTAAAGAACCGCCTGCCAATGGAGGACATAGGTTGGATCCCTGGGTCGGGAAGATCCCCTTGAGAAGGAACAGCAACTCCCTCCAGTATTCTTGCCTGGGAAATCCCATGGACTGAGGAGCCTGGCGGGCTATAGTCTATGGGCTTGCAAAGAGTCAGACGTGACTTAGTGATTAAACAACAATGCCTATTATCATAACCACACTCCTAAAAATCAAACTTTTAAAATCTGTTGAGATTTTTTTATAAAAATGAGAAAGAGTAGATACCTGCTGATCTATCTAGCTAGCATCCTTTTCCCATTTCTTCATATAGCAGCATACCTCATGAGTTCAATACCCTCTGAGGACCTCTTCCAAGATTCCAGGCAGTTCTGATTAGGCATCCAATCAGAGGACTCCTAGCCCCGGCCAGGCCATGCTATGGACATGTTACCTGGTCAGTTTTAATAAACTAGTCTGGGTGCCAGACAGGAGGCAGAACATCTAATACAGTTTCTTTTTCCCAAAAATAAGCTTGCATTTACACAAAATGCAAGACTCCACAAAATTAAATAGCAAGTGACCTGGGGAACAATGTCAAATTTTGAATAACAACTAGTACAACCATAGTGAGTTTGCTGGTTTCATTTCTTCTTGAATCTCCTGGCTTCGAGCTGAAGGTGGGCCCAGTCAGGGCACTGTCTAGTAGATGTGACTCAAAATCTTCCAACTTTCCAGGCAGATCAAGAAAATGGATCCCTGTGAGCTAAAACAGAATGGGGGTAGAGGAGGTGGCGGGGGGAAAGTGTGCTTGTGTTTTTCCTTTTTTTCTCTGCCAGCCCTACCCCAAGGCCAGCACCACTTACACAACTACACAGATGCCGCTGCAGTGACATGAGGACCTAATGCCCCAAGAGAAAACCATCTCCCTGGATAAAGAAACTACAACAAGGACCTCCCGCTGTGTAAAGAGCTGGGAGCAGTGGAAGAGATGGGTATTCTTATTATCCTTTTTATCCCTTTTTTCTGTTACCACTTCATCCCAATCAAGTGAACTGAAGGAAAGCATGGAGGCTAAAACTATGGAGGAATCCATCTTTCTGGCCAGAGGAAATATAAAAGAAGTCCTTTGGAAAATACCCCAGAGTCATGGAAAAGAGGACCTCCTAGCTGTGTGTATAAGTAAATCACACAATTCCCAGGCTCACCCTCAAGCTCGATATGTATGGAATACAATTAAAGCAGCATCTCAAAGTCACAGAGAACTCAAGTACAGCATAAACCAGCTCAAGACAGGGTAGGTAACTCCTTCTGTCCCTCCCCCCAACAAATAGCAAAAGCTTTGAAACCTCAATGGACACTGGAATCACCACATACAGAAGGTGATCTAGGCTGTGAACCTAATCAGCTCAGCTGCCTGCTAAAACAGACAAAAAAATTTTTCTATAGAAAACTTTAAAAGAACCCAGAGTTTCACGACATAATATTTAAAATATTCAGAATACAATAAAAAATATTTGCCATATAAAGAACTAAGAAAATCTGATTGATATTCAAGAGAAAGACAATCACCATGTGATAAGCCCAAAAGAAGATATTAAGAATTATCAAAGCAAAAATTTTAAAGCAGCTATTTTAACTGTCTTCCATGAGACATTTATTTTCAAAATCTAGATATCATGTATATTGCCAAGTTTGTAATTATGCAAATAACAATAGTAATTTACTATAGAAAAATTAGAAAACATAGATAAGGATGGCTCCCCTCAATTTTTCTTGTCTACGTATAATAAAACTGTAGGATCCTCTTTCCTTCTTTGGTAGGACTGTGAGCATAAGCAAACTAACAGAAATCACTATAAAACATGAGATGATTATTCATATACAAGATAGAGTATTACTAAGTAATATTTAGCTTTACATGCCAGAGAGCTCTTGCTGAATTATATTTCAGACCACCCCACCATAGTAGACACTAGAAAATAAGGACTGGAACCACATTAGTTCACTGCAGTTGATAAAGATGTTTCACACGTATTTTCTGATTTGATTCTCATGGCAATAATGTGAGGGAGATAGCACATTTCCTCAGTTTTAAGCTGTAAATTTGAAGACTTAAAAATCCATAGCAAAAGACTCATCACTAGCTACACACAATGACAAGACTGTCACAGGCTGGGCCTGGGTAAACTGAACACTAATTCGACTATCCATGCCTGACATTATCACTTCAGTTGAGTTGTTTGCATCCCAGGAGCTATATTTTATCTTTGTTACCTATAAGGTCTGAACAAAAAATGACACAATAATGTGGCACAGAAACCAAAAGTGAGTAAGTGCCTAAGGCCACTTGGCCCTGAAAACGGAATGTAGCCAGGCAGAAGTGGTCCATCCCCTAAAAACAGGCCACCAAAGCTCAAAAGCTAGGACAGCATCCCTTCTTGTATCCTGCAGCATGATCTGCTAAACACTTGTGAAGAACTCCAAAGAGACAGTGTTTAATTACACATAACAGAACCATAAACATAACTTCGTAGAAAAAAGAAGCTTTTTTTTTAATTAATTTTTTTTTTAAAGAAGCTTTTAAGGATGTTTCCAAAACAGGGCTCAAATCATTCATGTTAGGAAATACAATTTTTTTAAAAAACAGTAATGTAGTAGTAAAGTCGCTCAGTCATGTCCAACTCTTCGCAACCCCATGGACTGTAGCCTGCCAGGCTCCTCCATCCATAGCATTTTCCAGGCAAGAGTACTGGAGTGGGTTGCCATTTCCTTCTCCAGGGGATCTTCCTGACCCAGGGATCGATCGCAGGTCTCCCACACTGTAGGCAGACGCTTTTACCATATGAGCCACCAGGGAAGTAACAGAAACAATAGGAAATGTGAGGCCACAGTCCAGCCTTAACTATGTTACAGCTTAAGAGCTAAGAATATAAATTGGCCAATTCCTAAACTCAGTTGAGTCAGGGCATGGATCAACAAAACAGAAGAATCTTGAGGGTGATTAAAGCCAGAATGTGAGAGAATGCGAGAGAGTGGGTAGAATAAGACAGAGGAAAATTAGACAGAGATCAATGTCATGGAAGGCAAGACAGAGGTTGTATCAGGTCAAGCCAATACAAACCAGGATACTGAGTAAAGGTTTAGAAAGGAAAAACATCACCCCATCTCAGGGGCTGCTGATAGCAGTTATTCAGAAGAATTTAAATATTTCAGTTAAAGACAGAGATTTGGTTTTTGACAGAAATATTAAAGAAAAATGATACATAATTAAGTTGTTGCTTTTAAGTGGCTCAGTCGTGTCCAATTCTTTAGTGACTCCATGGACTATAGCCCTCCAGGCTACCCTGTCCATGGGATTTTCCAGTCAAGAATATTGGAGTTGGTTGCCATTTCTTTTTCCAGGGGATCTTTCCAAACCAGGGGTTGAACCTGTGTCTCCAGCATTGGCAGGTGGATTCTTCACCACTGAGCCACCAGGGAAGCCCATGTAACTAAGTAAATATATTTATACTATTGTTGATTAGGGGGAAATATTGTACATTTAACACAGTGGAGATTTCTCCAAGCCGCCAAAATGTTAATAAAACTCTGGTGCCTTTTAAAATAAATGATGATTTAGAATTGAGGAAATAGAGTATTGTGAGAAATCTGAGACTCAAGATTACTGAGATCCAGCAGCATGCATAAGGCAGAGCTGAGTCAAAAATAGCACAAGTAAAATTATCTTCACCACATCGCAGCTCCTAACATGAGCAATTTACTTATTAATATATATTATGGGTACTTCCCTCTCATTACCAGCTTCTACTATTGAGCACTTTTTCAGCTGGACCCTACTCAGTGGTCTTTCTCTATTCCTCCTCTAATCAGCTCACTTTTTCTCTTCACAATTTTAACACTAATATTTTCAAGCCATATACTAAAACTCAGTCCGTTCGTTCTCAACAGATAACCTCGAATCTGACCTCAAAAAGAAAATCCCTCCAGGCACAAATTTCCCCAAATTGTCTTTCTTCTCCTGTGGGTGTCTGTGCATGCACAAGCTTACTTAACCAGCTTGCCTTCTTCCCTCGGGTCTCATGCAACAGTGCATCCTTACCATTTTATAAAATTTATCTCTGACTGTTCTCTAAGCCTCATTCTTTCAAGAATGTTCCATTCATTACTCTGCCTCTCCCTCTCTCTCTCCCCTCAATGTATAAATTATTCATGTCTCTCCCATCAATTAAAAAAATTCTCCACTGACCCCATGTTATGGTGATTCATCATTCGGTCCTCAAATCCAGTCTCCACCCTCATTTGCTCCAGGTTAGGCCCAGAGAGGCTGACCTCTGTAGACTCCATCACTCACACGCCTTTGAAAGCTGGATTCTGATTTTCTTTGTCCAATAGGAGGAGGCTCCAGCAAGACAGGAGAGTGGAGTGCTTATCTCCCTTTCACCATCCACAGCTATGGAGCTTCCCTAAACACCACTGCCTCCCTCTCTGTCAGGGCTGTGAGTACTAACAGCTTTCTGATCTATTCCTGATAGTCCCTGGGGCCTCTGTGGTTGTTTCTCTTAAAATCAGTCCACAGCTCCATTCAGTTTCTTTATTAAACGCTTTTCAGGTGAATGTTTTGCATGAGCTGTTTTCCTGCTAGGATTCTGATCAATTCAGCTCATGTCCGACTCCAGCTCCTTTCTGTCTCTTCCGAGGCAGGCTTCCTGAAAGGGTGCTCTGAACTCACCACTGTTTTTCATTTACCCATCAGTTCACTATGATCTTGGAGAAGGAAATGGCAACCCACTCCAGTGTTCTTGCCTGGGGAATCCCAGGGACGGCAGAGCCTGGTGGGCTGCCTTCTGTGGGGTCACAGAGTCCGACACGACTGAAGCGACTTAGCAGTAGCAGCACTATGATCTAGCTTCTGCCGCCCATGAATCCACTAAATTCATCTTCCCAGTAGGGATATTTAACATCATTTATGACCTGGCTCTACATTCCAGCTCTATCACCCACCATCTGCCATGAGACCATATGCTCCATCCAGCAAATGACCCTAGAGTTGTCTTTGGCCTCCTCTAGGATTCTCTCCACCTGAAATGTGCTTCTCTGCTTCAGGTATCCAGTGAACATCTAGTCATCATGCAAGTGTCAACTCAAGAAGCTCTTCCTTCTAGGAGTCCTTCTCTCACTTACCCACCCTACATTAGCCAGGATTAAGTGGCTTAAACCCCCAGATCCTGTAAACAACTCTTGCACTCATCATATTTATCTTGTAATCCCACCAAATGATTCTCTCTCTCAGAGCAGAATGACTCCAGAGTCCTCAGAAAACAGAGCTTATGTGGAATCACTATACTAAGAAGACTATACTCCAAGGAAAGAAGAGGCAGGAAAGGAAAGTGAACATAAGAGAGAGGGTCACCAAGCTACCTTATAAACTGGTAGCTCAGATTGGCAGAATGTCTTCAGAGAGGCAGTATGAAGCTATTGGATCTCCAGCCAGTCCAGAAGCAAGAAAAGAAAGAACTGATCCACTGACTCCTTCTCTCATTGGTCAAAGTTCTGCCACATAGGATAACTCCCACCACTTTCAGGTTGCCCATATATGAGTTCCAAGTGGGTCCCACTGTGTCACCTGATAAATATATATTAACTAAATTATTAGAAAAGGAAAAATTTATACCTTTGCACAATTGATAAATCTCAATTGAGTAGTCTAAATCTCTCAATGTGTAAGACCATTAAGGCATTAATACCATAAACTGTAAAAAGTTGCAGCTAATGCTGAGGTTAATGAGTAGAAGTAACTCTTGAAGAACTAGATGGCCAGAATCCAAAGTGTTGCAAATATGTTTGACTTCTTCTTGTGATTTCTTCTCTTTCAGAGTAAAGTTTAATACCCAAAGTGAAGATGTTTTATTTACCAATCAATGTCTGAATTAACTGGGAGGGACAATATGCACTGTGCAGGACTGTTTCAGTCATCTGATCTACATTAATTTGACAGCTTAAAAATAAGAAATGCTGCCATCTGACTGAACCTATTATTTCTAATGTAATATAATGTTATAGAACTTGTAACAGAAAATGGATCTTCCACTGGATCCAAATTCTCTACTACATTAATAAAGAGCAACTAACCAAATGTTCATTCTTAAAATCATAGTAACCATTCTCTGAAGAAGCAGTGTAGCTCTCCTATCCCTCACTAGTATCTGACTAAGCCCAACCTAGATAAGAGAGCAAAAAAGAAATTCCTTGACCCTTTTCTTGATGAGAAGGAATCTAAATCATCTGTGATCACAGTTATGCAGATGCATGCTCAAACTAAGCAGAAGAGGTAGGTTTAACCATTAGCTATTTCAACCATAAAGCAGAAACATTAGCCTGTGATCACACTCAGGTCTGTCAGAGTCCTTGAGAATCATGAGTAAAAGTCTGGGTGCAGGCCTATTTTGAGATGCGAGATTTCTCACATGGTGGCTTTTGGCTACCTTAGCTCTCAATTCCGAAGAGTTTGAGACAGACAGGCTGTGAGCCAGCATGATGCGCAATGAGGTTCAGTGGGCTACAGGCTGCTATTTTTTTTTTCCAAAGTCTTTGGAACAACTGCAAATGTAAACAAGCACATTCAGTTCAGTTCAGTCACTCAGTCATGTCCGACTCTTTGCAACCCCATGAATTGCAGCACGCCAGGCCTCCCTGTCCCTCACCAAATCCCAGAGTTCACTCAAACTCAGATCCATCGAGTTGGTGATGCCATCCAGCCATCTCATCCTCTGTCATCCCCTTCTCCTCCTGCCCCTAATCCCTCCCAGCATCAGTCTTTTCCAATGAGTCAACTCTTCGCATGAGGTGGCCAAAGTACTGGAGTTTCAGCTTTAGCATCATTCCTTCCACAGAACACCCAGGACTGATCTCCTTATGTATCCTAAACAAGCACATTAGGATACATAATTTAAAAGCAACATTTGATGGGATGGGGAGGGAGGTGAGAGTGGGATTCAGGATGGAGAACACATGTACACCCATGGCTGATTCATGTCAATGTATAGCAAAAACCACTATAATACTGTAAAGTAACTAGCCTCCAATTAAAATAAATTAATTAAAAAAAAATAAAAGCAACATTTGCACATATTTTTGTCTTTTATATTTAAAGAAAACAAATGGCCATGCCATTGCCAATGTTACTACCATGTAGGCAGAAGTGACTGGAAAGAAATTTCTGAGGCAGAGTTGATTTTGTTTCTAACTCACCTTATATCCCCATATGCAGCTCTGACCACCATTCTGATGCTTACTGTTTGTATGCTAGGCTTCAAATTTGAAGTGGAATGCCCTGAGTTCTACTCTCTAAACTGAGATTCCAAGGAACAGAAATTTACAAATTTTAAATATAAAGAAAATAGTACCTCCTTATTACTGTAAATAAGACAATAAGCTCTCCAAACCTTGATTTTCCCTTGGATAAAATTAAAAGAGAAAATACAGGTCAAATATTATTTTAAGAGATGCCACAAAAAGAAAGAATCTTGCAAATCTTAGTTCCTTAAGATTTCAAACTATTGAGCTAGCTGTTATTCTTCTCAGGAGACAAAAACAAACAAACAAACAAAAAAAAGTCTAGAAATTATTTATTTTCTCTGGACCACTAAGGCACAGTGAACAAAGAGCAAAGTTAAAGAACTAGCTAAGTGAGTTAAAGGTCTTATTTCAATTTAAATCCATATAGTCTGTGACCTTTATCATAAAATAATCCTTTCTTCAGTGCTTACAGAAAAGAAATAAGGCCCCCAGCTGCTAACTACAAAAAAATAATATAATCTCCCTGAAATATAACCTTTAACTCTACAGAACGTTATAGCCAGAAAGCTTGGAAACCCCCTGTCAAAGGAAACAATGCTTGTTGCCTTCATCTATAGGATAGAGTCACCATTACAAAATGGAATTTATTCACCTGAGCTGTAATAAACTCACCAGCACTGTGTGATCCATATATGTAATCACAGACTTATTTACGAATGTATCACATTTAGATCTGCCATATATCATAATAGAAGGTAAGATGATGATGAAGCACTAATGGAAGTCCCAAGGACTACAAAGTGCCCACACATAGCTGGTACAGAGCAAACTCGAGGCAAGTGGCAGTATCTGGTGACTGAAAGCAATGATGATTCCTTTCATACGTAAGAAACAAGGGGTCTATGCTATTAAATACCTACGTTATTGACTAGCTCGTCAGTGACAGAACCAGGGCAAACTATCCAAGGCATCATACTCCCAGTCTGATGTTTTATCTAGTTTACCACACAGCCTCTCTTTCGCGGAAAAGAGCTTCTCACCTCTAAACTTCCTTATTACTTAAGAGTATCATCACATGTGTGGCCAATGAGAAAATTTTACAGGCTTCTCTCAAAACGCATGCATGATGTTCCTGATTATAAATGTAATTAGAAAATTGTCCTTGACAGCTGGGAAAATGTGCCCCAACTCTGCTATGCCAGGGTTTGTTCTTTTCGGGAAAAGCAAGTAAAAAGCAAGCAGTTCAGAGCATGTTTGGAGGTTCCATAAAGTCAGGAGGCTCCTCCTGTCTTTCTGCTTCATCCCTCTGACTTTCAGCCTCAATGCCACCTCATGATCCAAGATGGTTGCTGATGCTCCTGCCATTCTACTCATGTGACAGTCAGTCAGCAAGACAAAAAGAATTGAAGAGAAAGAGGAGAGAAGGGGTGCCCTCCTCTTTTTAAAAACCCTTCCAGAAAATCTCATCTGACACAGCTGTTTATATCTCATTTGCCAAAACTTGGTCCATGGCCACAAGCTGCAAAGAAGCCTGGGAAAGTGTCTTAACTAACCATTCTGCCCAGGTTTCTATCATTAAAGAAGAAGAGGTAATAAATATTGGACGAGTACTACTTACAATGTGTAAATAAAAAATGTGTCATCAACAAAGGAAAACAAACTATTGCTACAACAGAAAGCTGACTAAAAATATATAATTACTAATGAAAGATATTTATAAAATCTAGTGTTTCTAGATTTAGTCCAAGAAGCTCTAACCAGGATGAAATTTTTTTTAATGGAAATTTACCATAAGCTTATCCTAAAGAAATCAGACCCACATTATTTTTAGTTAAATTCACGTGGAAAAATTAGGAAAAGGAATTTCAACTAAGCCCTCATAAAATCTCTTTGTCTCTCTCAGCACAGACAGTCTTATTACATTAAGTGAAAAGGCAAAATTCTTTTCATTTATGCTGTTAATGGGAACAGAACTTTTATCATTCTAATGTTGAAACTTGTCTAATGTCTTCATTGATGTTCTGATTTGAAAACACCAACTGAAATCCTTTTTTATAGAATTTTTAGGACTACTTTCCATTTTCAGCAATTATAAATATTGACTATATTCCCCATGTTGTACAATACATTCTTGTAGCCTATCTTACACCCAGTAGTTTGTACCTCCCACTTCCTAACCACGATATTGTCCCGCTTCCACCTGTACTCCCACCCCCCTTAATCATTTGTTTGTTCTCTATATCTGGAAGTCTGCTATTTTTATATTCACTAGTTTGTCTGTTTTTTAGGTTCCACATATAAGAAATATATTTCTCTACCTGAAATCTTTATAATCAAAGAATGTTATGATCCCTATCCTGTTAAAAATGCTACAACTGTAAAATATGCAGACTCCCTGAGAACAGAACTGAAATCCTATGAAATAAATGAAGAACTCAGAACCTGAGATCACTTCAACCATCACACAGTAATCCCCTCCCATGGAATAAGCTATGGAAACATAACACTGAATGAGACATGGCCATTCCTCTAGAACAAATGGATGAATTCAAGAAATGATGAGTTATGTCAATAAAATACCATAACTACTGTGTGTAGAACCTCAAAAGAGACAAGGAAATCATCCATTTGGGGGATGAAAATGAGAGAAAGCCTATAAATAGCTGGAAGACAGCTAATCAGTTCTAAAAAGGAGTGAAAGTGAAAGTGCTAGTTGCTCAGTCATGTCTGACTCTGCGACCCCATAGTCTGTAGTCCACCAGGTTTCTCTGTACAAGGAATTGTCCAGGCAAGAATACTGGAGAGGGTTGCCATTCCCTTCTCCAAGGAATCTTCCAGACCCAGGGATCAAACCTGGATCTCCTGCACAGCAGGCAGATTCTTCGCCATCTGAGTCACCAAGCAAGTCCTAATAAATCTCTTAATTTAATAACTGTATTTCTGTTTAAATTAGGAGAGGGAGTGGTGGCTGCTTGGTGCAGGAGCAGCTGAAAGGAGCTACCTCACATCCAAGGTCAGGAGCAGTGGCTGTGAGAAGATACCCCACATCCAAGTAAGAGAAACCCAAGTAAAACGGTATGTGCTGAGGGAGGGCATTAAAGAGCACACAGACTGAAACCAAAATCACAGAAAACTAGCCAATCTGATCACATGGAACACAGCCTTGTCTAACTCAATGAAACTAAGCCATGCCATATGGGGCCACCCAAGACAGAGGGATCATGGTGCAGAGGTCTGACAGAACATGGTCCACTGGAGAAGGGAATGGCAAACCACTTCAGTATTCTTGCCTAGAGAACCCCATGAACAGTATGAAAAGGCAAAAAGATAGGACACTGAAAGATGAACTCCCCAGGTTGGTAGGTGCCCAATATGCTACTGGAGATCAGTGGAGAAATAACTCCAGAAAGAATGAAGGGATGGAGCCAAAGCAAAAACAACACCCAGTCGTGGATGTGACTGGTGATAGGACCAAGGTCCAGTGCTGTAAAGAACAATATTGCATAGGAACCTAGAAAGTTAGGTTCATAAATCGAGGCAAATTGGAAGTGGTCAAACAGGAGATGGCAAGAGTGAATGTCGACATTCTAGGAATCAGCAAACTAAAATAGACTGGAATGGGACAATTTAACTCATATGACCATAATATCCACTACTGTGGACAAGAATCCCATGGAAGAAATGGACTAGCCATCAGCCATTATAGTCAAAAAAAGTCCAAAATGCAATACTTGGATGCAATCTCCGAAACAACAGAATGATCTCTGTTCATTTCCAAAGCAAACCATTCAATATCACAGTAATCCAAGTCTATGCCCCAACCAGTAATGCTGAAGAAGCTGAAGTTGAACAGTTCTATGAAGACATACAAGACCTTTTAGAACTAACACCCAAAAAAGATGTCCTTTTCATTATAGGGGACTGGAATGAAAAAGTGGGAAATCAAGAAATACCTGGAGACACAGGCCAATTTGGCCTTGAAATACAGAATGAATCAGTGCAAAGGCTAATAGAGTTTTGCCAAGAGAATGCACTGGTCATAGCAAACACCCTCTTCCAACAACACAAAAGACTCGGCACATGGACATCACCAGATGGCAATTACTGAAATCAGACTGACTATATTCCTTGCAGCCAAAGAGGGGAAGCTCTATACAGTCAACAAAAACAAGACTGGGAGCTGACTGTAGCTCAGATCATGAACTCCTTATTGCCAAATTCAGACTTAAATTGAAGAAAGTAGGGAAAACCACTAGACCATTCAGGTATGGCCTAAATCAAATCCCTTATGATTAAACAGTGGAAGTGAGAAATAGATTTAAGGGACTAGATCTGATAAAGTGCCTGATGAACTATGGATGGAGGTTTATAACATTGTACAGGAGGCAGGGATCAAGACCATCTCTGAGAAAAATAAATCCAAAAAAGCAAAATGGCTATCTGAGGAGAACTTACAAATAGCTGTGAAAGGAAGAGAAGCGAAAAGCAAAGGAGACAAGGAAAGATATACCCATTTGAATGCAGATTCCAAAGAATAGCAAGGAGAGATAAGAAAGCCTTCCTCAGTGATCAATGCAAAGAAATAGAGGAAAACAACAGAATGGGAAAGACTAGAGATCTCTTCAAGAAAATGAGAGATACCAAGGGAACATTTCATGCAGAGATGGGCTCAATAAAGGACAGAAATGGTATGGACCTAACAGAAGCAGAAGATACTAAGAAGAGGTGGCAAGAATACACAGAAGCACTGTACGAAAGAGATCTTCATAACCCAGATAATCACAATGGTGTGATCACTCACCTACAGCCAGACAACCTGGAATGTGAAGTCAAGTGGGCCTTAGGAAGCATCACTACAAACAAAGCTAGTGGAGGTGATGGAATTCCAGTGGAGCTATTTCAAATCCTGAAAGATGATGCTGTGTAAGTGCTGCACCCAAGATGCCAGCAAATTTGGAAAACTCAGCAGTGGCCACAGGATTGGAAAAGGTCAGTTTTCACTCCAGTTCCAAAGAAAGGCAATGCCAAAGAATGCTCAAACTACTGCACAATTGCACTCATCTCACACGCTAGCAAAGTAATGCTCAAAATTCTCCAAGTCAGGCTTCAGCAATATGTGAACCATGAACTTCCAGATGTTCAAGCTGGTTTTAGAAAAGGCAGAGGAACCAGAGATCAAATTGCCAACATCCGCTGGATCATTGAAAAAGCAAGAGAGTTCCAGAAAAACATCTATTTCTGCTTTATTAACTATGCCAAAGCCTTTGACTGTGTGGACCACAATAAACTGTGGAAAATTAACTGTGGAAAATTCTGAAAGAGATGGGAATACCAGACCACCTGACCTGTCTCTTGAGAAACCTATATGCAGGTCAGGAAGCAACAGTTATAACTGGACTTGGAACAACAGACTAGTTCTAAACAGGAAAAGGACTACGTCAAGGCTGTATATTGTCACCCTGCTTATTTAACTTATATGCAGAGTACATCATGAGAAATGCTGGACTGGAAGAAACATAAGCTGGAATCAAGATTGCCGGGAGAAATATCAATAACCTCAGATATGCAGATGACACCACCCTTATGGCAGAAAGTGAAGAACTAAAGAGCCTCTTGATGAAAATGCAAGAGGAGAGTGAAAAAGTTGGCTCAATATTCAGAAAACTAAGATCATGGCATCTGGTCCCATCACTTCATGGGAAATAGATGGGGAAACAGTGGAAGCAGTGGCTGACTTTATTTTGGGGGGCTCCAAAATCACTGCAGATGGTGACTGCAGCCATGAAATTAAAAGACGCTTAATCCTTGGTAGGAAAGTTATGTCCAACCTAGATACCATATTAAAAAGCCAGAGACATTACCTTGTCAACAAAGGTCTGTCTAAGTCAAGGCTATGGTTTTTCCTATGGTCATGTATGGATGTGAGAGTTGGACTGTGAAGAAAGCTGAGCGCTGAAGAAATGATGCTTTTGAACTGCGGTGCTGGAGAAGACTCTTGAGAGTCCCTTGGACTGCAAGAAGATCCAACCAGTCAATCCTAAAGGAGATCAGTCCTGGGTGTTCATTGGAAGGACTGATGTTGAAGCTGAAACTCCAATACTTTGGCCACCTGATGCGAAGAGCTGACTTATTGGAAAAGACCCTGATGCTGGAAAAAATTAAGGCCAGGAGGAGAAGGGGACATCACAGGATGAGATGGCTGGATGCCCTCACCAACTCAACGGGCATGAGTTTGGTTAAACTCCAGGAGTTGGTGATAGACAGGGAGGACTCATGCTGCGCAGTTCATGGGGTCACAAAGAGTTGGACACGACTGAGTGATTGAACTGAACTGAAGAGTATTCTATGATCTTATTTTCTTTTATGAATCATTCTTATTTACAAATGCAATCATGGATTTCAAATTGTTATACTGTCCAAACCACTTGCCCTTCACTTCAACTCCTGCATAATCTAGCGCTCAATATTGCTTATGATGTGTAGGTGTGCTCAGTCATGTCCAACTCTTTGTGACTTCCTGGATTTTAGCCCACTAGGCTCCTCTGCCCATGGAATTTTCCAGGCAAGAACAGTGGAGTGGGTTGCCATTTCTTCTCCAGAGGATCTTGCTGACCCAGGGATCAAACCTGCATCTCTTCTGTCTCCAGCATGGCAGGCAGATTCCTTACCACTGCGCCGCCTGGAAGCACATCGTCACATCAACAGCACGCCACCAAAATTAGTCTAATCATTTACCTCTAAAGGTACTATGTGCTCATCTGCCCCCTCTACTGACTTCCCCTTACATATAATGCCTCATGTGCACACATGCACACACACACTCCACTTGGCTAAATTCTTTTCTTCTTACAAACCCACTTAACACTCTTCTCAATGAAATTTATTCCAAATCAAAATCTCTCTTTGATCTCCTTTAGCTGTTTCACCTGCACTATTAATGATCCCTCAGATTTCCTTTCTTATTACAAATCTTAGATTCCTGGCCAAATTTTAATCTCTTGTGAACGCAGGAATTATGTCTTATATCTCTTTATATTATCTGACTCTAGAATAACACAAATGTTCAGCAGATTCTGAATTCATAGTATTGGCAGTTTTTCAACCATATCCCTTTACTCTAAACACAGAAGGAAGGGTGGAAGAATAACCTTAGAAAGGAGATGCCCACTTGGGAACTGAGGAAACCACATTAGACCTCCCTTTCTTCCAAACACACAGAGAGTTGAAATGATAAGCATGAAACATTCTCTTGACTTAAGAGGTAGAACAATGAGTAAATTGAAGTCATTTATCAGGTGTTTTGAAATTCCGAGATAAAAGCTGTCAAATTAATATAAGGTCCTCATCAATCATCTTACATGCTTAAACGATGTAGCAAAGCAGGAATAAAAATGCACATCCCTGAGAAACAGCTCCACTAACAGATATATTTTTTTAATAACTGAACTGGTTGAGCAATTCCTATCTAAAATATGACATGTTTAGGGCCTCCCAATACATTACAACACAAAAGCCACTTATAAGGAATTTTCCAATCACTGAACTTGGGTAATGGGAGTGGTGGGGACGGAAGGGTGCAGGGTGCAAGGCAGTTTCAATGGTAATACAGAAAAGAATGTTAAAAAAAAAAAAAACCTATCGGGGTCTCAGAAATTAAATGGGAGAATGGTGATAAGAAAAAGTTGACTTTTCAGCTGGTACTGAAAAAAAAGAAAGAAATCTAAGTCTTATAGACATACTTTAGCATTCACCCATAAATCAATGCCTCCATAAGCCAGAGTAAAAGAGAAAGGGCTACATTTCCTGCCCCCACTTTATTACTCATTCATTCATCTCAACATGTTAAGTAATAATGTATCTATTAGAATACCCTGGACTACAAGTAAACACCTTTTCAAACTAGTTTTAACAAGAAAGCTGAATTTTGTCATATAACATGAAGTCACCAAGATGTGAGACTTTCTAAAGTTGACTTTAGCGGCTTAAGGATGTCCTGAAAGATTGGGTGCTGACCCCCAATGTGGGTGAAAATCACTGCATAACTTTTGATTCCCCAAACACTTAACTACTACTAATAGCCTACTGCTAACTGGAAGCCTTACCAATAACACAAACAAGCTATTAACACATTAACATATACTTGGTATGTTATATGTATTCTTACAATAAATGTATTTTTACAATAAATTCTTGCAATAAAGTAGGCTACAGAAAAGACACTGTTATTAAGAAAATTATAAGAAAGAAGAATACTATACTGTACTTATTAATACATTTTCTGTTACACTGTTTACAAGATGAATTGTCTTCAGCACCTACATCAATATTGTCTTATATGATACAAAACACTGTAGGTGTTATCATATTACTAACACTGCTACTGCTGCTGCTGCTGCTGCTGCTAAGTTACTTCAGTCGTGTCCAACTCTGTGCGACCCCATAGACGGCAGCCCACCAGGCTCCCCCGTCCCTGGGATTCTCCAGGCAAGAACACTGAAGTGGGTTGCCATGTCCTTCTCCAATGCATGAAACTGAAAAGTGAACGTGAAATCATTCAGTCATGTCCAACTCTTCACAACCCCATGAACTGTAGCCTACCAGGCTCCTCCATCCATGGGATTTTCCAGGCAAGAGTACTAGAGTGGGTTGCCATTTCCTGCTCCAATTACTAACATTAGATATCAAAAATGTAAAATGTAAAAAAATTCACATTTATGTACAAGAATAGTGATTCATACATTGATTATGAAGATGCAACATATGATTACCTTATAGTAGCCTAGTAGGATCAGTAGAATCGCTTTGAGGAAGCCTAGCCTATACGTAATGAATGAATCATTGTAAAACTTTTATGGTATAGAGTATTACAGCCATACTCATAATACAGTGTTAGAAACAGTGTTACATTTTAATGCACTTACCTGTGAAAATAGGCTGATACATATTTCCTCCAATTATGAGAGAGAGGCATCCTATATTATAATCCTTTAAAGCAAAGTTATAAAACAGTAAGAAATACACTACTGATTTTACATTAAATATCATTCACTTTATGCATACGTAAGGATAGGCTGGTATCTGTATAAACTTTATGCATTCATGACATACCTACTTTTTTCTTAATTTTATCAATATTTCTAAGCTATGTGATTCATCTGTCAGGTTTTTTTTTTTTCAAATGATCACAAGCCTAAAAAAAGATTTCCATATATTTATTGAAAAAATCTGCATATAAGTGGATGCTGAAGAAGCTGAAGTTGAACGGTTCTATGACGAACTACAAGATCTTTTAGAACTAACACCCAAAAAAGATGTCCTTTTCATTATAGGGGACTGGACTGCAAAACTAGGAAGTCAAGAAACACCTGGAGACACAGGCAAATTTGGCCTTGGAGTATGGAATGAAGCAGGGCAAAGACTAATAGAGTTTTGCCAAGAGAACGCACTGGTCATAGCAAACACCCTCTTCCAACAACACAAGGGAAGACTCTACACATGGACATCACCAGATGGCCAATACCGAAATCAGATTGATTATATTCTTTGCAGCCAAAGATGGAGAAGCTCTATAGCGTCAGCGAAAACAAGACTGGGAGCTGACTGTTGCTAAGATCATGAATTCCTTATTGCCAAATTCAGACTTAAATTGAAGAAAGTGGGGAAAACCACTAGACCATTCAGGTATGACCTAAATCAAATCCCTTATGATTATACAGTGGGAGTGAGAAACAGATTTAACGGACTAGATATGATAGATAGAGTGCCTGATGAACTATGGACAAAGGTTCGTGACATTGTACAGGAGACAGGGATCAAGACCATCCCCATGGAAAAGAAATGCAAAAAAGCAAAACGGCTGTCTGAGGAGGCCTTACAAATAGCTGTGAAAAGAAGTGAAAAGCAAAGCAGAAAAGGAAAGATATAAGCATCTGAATGCAGAGTTCCAAAGAATAGCAAGGAGAGATAAGAAAGCCTTCCTCAGTGATCAATGCAAAGAAATAGAGGAAAACAACAGAATGGGAAAGACTAGAGATCTCTTCAAGAAAATGAGAGATACCAAGGGAACATTTCATGCAAAGATAGGCTCGATAAAGGACAGAAATGGTATGGACCTAACAGAAGCAGAAGATACTAAGAAGAGGTGGCAAGAATACACAGAAGAACTGTACAAAAGAGATCTTCATGACCCAGATAGTCACGACAGTGTGGTCATTCTCCTAGAGCCAGATATCCTGGAATGTGAAGTCAAGTGGGCCTTAGAAAGTATCACTATGAACAAAGCTAGTGGAGGTGATGGAATTCCAGTGGAGCTATTTCAAATCCTGAAAGATGATGCTGTGAAAGTACTGCACTCAATATGCCAGCAAATTTGGAAAACTCAGCAGTGGTCACAGGACTGGAAAAGGTCAGTTTTCATTCCAATCCCAAAGAAAGGCAATGCCAAAGAATGCTCAAACTACCGCACAATTGCACTCATCTCACATGCTAGTAAAGTAATGCTCAAAATTCTCCAAGCCAGGCTTCAGCAATACGTGAACTGTGAACTTCCAGATGTTCAAGCTGGTTTTAGAAAAGGCAGAGGAACCAGAGATCAAATTGCCAACACCTGATGGATCATCGAAAAAGCAAGAGCATTCCAGAAAAACATTATTTCTGCTTTATTGACTATGCCAAAGCCTTTGACTGTGTGGATCACAATAAACTGTGGAAATTCTGAAAGAGATGGGAATACCAGGCCACTGACCTGCCTCTTGAGAAACCTATATGCAGGTCAGGAAGCAACAGTTAGAACTGGACATGGAACAATAGACTGGTTCCAAATAGGAAAAAGAGTACGTCAAGGCTGTGTATTGTCACCCTGCTTATTTAACTTATATGCAGAGTTCACCATGAGGAACACTGGGCTGGAAGAAGCACAAACTGGAATCAGATTGCCAAGAGAAATATCAATAACCTCAGATATGCAGATGACACCATCCTTATGGCAGAAAGTGAAGAGGAACTAAAGAGCCTCTTGATGAAAGTGAAAGAGGAGAGCGAAAAAGTTGGCTTCAAGCTCAACATTCAGAAAACTAAGATCATGGCATCTGCTCCATCACTTCATGGCAAATAGATGGGGAAACAGTGGAAACAGTGGCAGACTTTATTTTTTAGGCTCTTAAATCACTGCAGATGGTGATTGCAGCCATGAAATTAAAAGACACTTACTCCTTGGAAGGAAAGTTATGACCAACCTAGATAGCATATCAAAAGCAGAGATATTACTTTGCCAACAAAGGTCTGTCTAGTCAAGGCTATGGTTTTTCCAGTGGTCATGTATGGATGTGAGAGTTGGACTATGAAGAAGGCTGAGCACCAAAGAAATGATGCTTTTGAACTGTGGTGTTGGAGAAGACCCTTGACAGTCCCTTGGACTGCAAGGAGATCCAACGAGTCCATCCTAAAGGAGATCAGCCCTGGGTGTTCATTGGAAGGAATGATGCTAAAGCTGAAACTCCAATACTTTGGCCACCTCATGCAAAGAGTTGACTCTTTGGAAAAGACCCTGATGCTCGGAGGGATTGGGGGCAGGACGAGAAGGGGAGGACAGAGGATGAGATGGCTGGATGGCATCACCAACTCAATGGACATGAATTTGAGCGAACTCCGGGAGTTGGTGATGGACAGGGAGGCCTGGCGTGCTGTGATTCATGGGACGCAAAGAGTCAGACACGACTGAGTGACTGAACTGAACTGAAAGTTGACCTGTGCAATTCAAACTCATGTTGTTTGCAGGTTAACTGTAAGGATTATAGTCAGGGTTGGCTTCATTCTTAATGTGGTCACAAGATGGTTATAGTGGTCCCAGCTATCACCTTCATAAAACACCATAGACAGAAACAGAATAAATAATCAAGAGTACTGGAGTGGGTTGCCATTTCCTTCTCCAGGGGATCTTCCCGACCCAGGGATTGAACCCAGTTCTTCTGCTTTGTAGGCAGATGCTTTATCGTCTGAGCCACCAAAGGTAACTTTCATAAAACACAATATCCAGAAACAGAATAAATAATCATGTCTGTCAGTTTTTCTCTCTATAGTTAAGGATATTTTCCCTCACTTCTCACAGGCCAGGACAGGATCACATGCCCACTTTTAACAACTAGCAAGGGAAAGACCTTGACAATTGGTTCAGACCATTCATCAGAAAACTATTCAACTGCCACTGTAGCAGGAATAGACAACACATAAATGAGTAAAAGTTGTGTTCCAACCATACTGAGAAAAACTGGTGGAGGGCTGGATTTGGATTCATATAATTGACTGACTCCTAGTTTATACTAACAGAAAGCATTCCTGGAGTTGTATGCATAGTTATTTACCCAGAAGCACGTGGTAGACTTATAAACAAAACCAAGGTGTAAGGAAGGAAGATGAAAGTGAGCAAGACTCGAGCAACCAACTGGGCTACCACAACTGGAACTTTGTGTTCCATCCCAAGGCCAGGCTGCCTGTTAACCTTTTGTGATTTCTTCCCTTTTCTTAAGCATATAATAGTCATAAAGTGACTTTCCTCCCAGAACTGGGAATGGGGTCAAGGGAAAGAGCATAAAATAAAGTCAAGATTAAAGAATGTATTTTGGCAACCCACTCCAGTACTCTTGCCTGGAGAATCCCATGGAGGGAGGAGCCTGGTAGGCTACAGTCCACGGAGTCACAAAGAGTCGGACACGACTGCGCGACTTCACTTAGTAAATAAAGCCCAAAGACAGGAGAGGAGTCATTAAAAGAAACTTTGCTGGGGAGTCAACTGTTGTGGATTAATTCAGAACAATTCTATCAGTTAACCCTATGTTACAGAAGAAGACATAAGCAACCTGGTCACAGTGATACTGTAGGGAAACCAGGCTATGTATATTTCTGAGCCAAAACTTTAATTGCAATGAAACCCACCACTGAGCTAAATGCAAGAGAAGTGAAGAAGACAGACAAGATTCTCACCTTTGGAAAACATGTTCTAGTTAGACAAATTAAAAACTAAAATAATAGATTATTAAATTTACGATAAAAGTTGGAAATACTCACAGAAGGGTCAGCCTTTTTGTTCTATGCAGACTTTCCACTGGCTTGATATGGGCCACTCAATGAGAGGGAAATTTGCTTTACTTTCTCTACTGATTCAGATGTTAATTTCATCCATAAAGGCTCTCACAGACACACCCAGAATAATGTCTGGCCAAAAGTCTGGGCACTCCCTAACACAGGTATGTTAACCATCACATTATTCTACTTTCTCCTAGATATATATTCTGAATGTAGTATAGACCAGGCCCTGAAAACAGCTCAGAAGTTTTGGCTGACCATTTCCTGAAGCAATTTTAAGTATGATACTGCTATGCTTAGTCACTCAGTCATGTCTGACACTTTGCAACCCCATGGGCTATAGCCTGCCAGGCTATGTCCATGGGGATTCTCCAGGGGATCTTCCCAACCCAGGGATCAAACCCAGGTCTCCCTCACTGCAGGCAGATTCTTTATGGATTGAGCCACCAAGGAAGCTCAAGAATACTGGAGTGAATAGCCTATCCCTTCTCCAGGGGATTTTCTCAACCCAGGAATGGAACCGGGGTCTCATGCATTGCAGGCAAATTCTTTACCAGCTGAGCTCCCAAGGAGGCCCCAAGTATATTAACCACATTTATATTCAAGCAAATTCACAAATTTAGCTATTTCAGCATTTACATTTTATATATTTCAGCCTTTACTTTTATACATTTCAACATTTACATTTATATACTTTACAAATTTCTCTCTCTGAGCTTGGTACTAGTTTTTCAAGGATGACCTTTTCCTACAACTGAATCAATACACAAAAGGGAAAAAACAAAACTTAGATTTCTCTGCATACCCCATGCTTTCCATGGGTATTTAAGCTTTAGAATAAAGCATCTAGAGGGGAGGATACTGGATAAATTTTTCAAAAAGTCTGGCCCAATGAAAGGAGCTAGAAAGTAACCTAAATACGCTGTTTTCCTGAGTAGGTGGTATTCACATATAAATTTAAATAAAGGCAGATGACTATCACAAAAAGAAGCCAGGGGAGTACTACAGGGATTTATCATATTGCTTCCCTGGTGGCTCAAACGGTAAAGCATCTGCCTGCAACTTGGGAGACTCGGGTTCAATCACTGGGTCAGAAAGATCCCCTGGAGAAGGAAATGGCAATCCACTCCAGTACTGCTGCCTGGAAAACTCCATGGACGGAGGAGTCTGGTGAGCTACAGTCCATTGGGTCGCAAAGAATTGGACATGACTAAGTGAGTTCACTTTCACTTTTGACTACAACTAAGAAAGAAGAGATGAGAAGCTGCCAGTCCCCTTCTGCTCATCCTTCATGCTCAAATTAACTATTCCGCTATCTCCCACAAAGAACTGCCAGACAAATGATTCCAGGAATGATCCGAATTTTCAGGATTAAAAATTCCAACCTTAGTTGTCTACCTATTTCTCCATACATTTGTAACAGCCTGTGAAGCTGATGGGCTTTTGTAGCAAGTTGAGAAATTCAGATCTCTTCAAGACTGATCACAATGCTTGATCTAAAGAAGTATCATGAGTGTCCCTTCTGACCAAGGTCACTTGACCTAGGGTATCTGTGGGTTCCTTCTGGATCACATGTGGACCCAAATCTCCAATAGGTCATAGATGGAGCTCTCAGTCACATGTTCATCCAGTCAGTTACACCACACAAACTGATTTTCTCTAGACATCCTCACCTAATTATACAGTTTGGGTATCTGAATACTGAATCGCTGTTTATGAAAAAGCCTATAGTATGGATTTATATAGGAATCACATGGTATGTGATTAACATCTCCTAGCAAAGCAAAGAGTGGCTAGACCCACTACCTAGGAGCTGACAATTAAACAGCACTGCACAAGGGTAGACAAAGAAACGACCAGATTTTCATTAATGGAAGGCCTGAAGAAGCACAAGCTGGAATCAAGATTGCCAGGAGAAATAGCAATAACCTCACATATGCAGATGACACCACCCTTGTGGCAGAAAGTGAAGAGGAACTAAAAGGCCTCTTGATGAAAGTGAAAGAGAAGAGTGAAAAAGTTGGCTTAAAGCTCAACATTCAGAAAACGAAGATCATGGCATCTGGTCCCATCACTTCATGGGAAATAGATGGGGGAACAGTGGAAACAATGTCAGATTTTATTTTGGGGGGCTCCAAAATCACTGCAGATGGTGATTGCAGCCATGAAATTAAAAGACGCTTACTCCTTGGAAGAAAGGTTATGACCAACCTAGATAGCATATTGAAAAGCAGAGACATTGCTTTGCCAACAAAGGTCCGTCTAGTCAAGGCTATGGTTTTTCCAGTAGTCATGTATGGATGTGAGAGTTGGACTGTGAAGAAGGCTGAAAGCTGAAGAATTGATGCTTTTGAACTGTGGTGTTGGAGAAGACTCCTGAGAGTCCCTTGGACTGCAAGGAGACCCAACCAGTCCACTCTAAAGGAGATCAGCCCTGGATGTTCTTTGGAAGGAATGATGCTAAAGCTGAAACTCCAGTACTTTGACCACCTCATGCGAAGAGTTGACTCATTGGAAAAGACTCTGATGCTGGGAGGAATTGGGGGGAGGAGGAAAAGAGGACGACGGAGGATGAGATGGCTGGATGGCATCACTGACTCGATGGATGTGAGTTTGAGTGAACTCCAGGAGTTGGTGATGGACAGGGAGGCCTGGGGTCGCAAAGAGTCGGACACGACTAAGCGGCTGAACTGAACTGAACTGAGGTTAACAAAATATAAAAGTACCAAACTGGTACTCCCATTTCCACTTCTTCCCTTCCTAATTCTGGTATTATCCATGTTTGACATTGTGGAAAAGAGATTAAGAAAAGACACCTTGTAAATTACCCAGTCTATATCAGCCAAAGGGAAAAAAAATAGCTGACAAAACCCCTAATTTGGCACCAACAGCCTTTTCTTGGCATTCCCCAGTGAGACCACTTAAGAACATCAAATATGTAATCCTACTTGATTTATGCAGAATATTCAGTACTTTGATGTTGTAGCATTCTTTGGAAACAGAGTTTGCTTCAATCACTGTGTCATGTACTTTACTCTGCCATAGGAATAAAGAAACCTGCCTAACAAAAGACCTAGATGGGAAACAATTAAAATGAAAAATGTGTACCCCTATCAGCAAACTTTGTAGGTAACTCTTAGCTAACTTTAGTAAATTATATATTCTATCAGTTACCAGCTTGACTATTCAATAATAAAAATCAATGGAGTATATATAATGCAGAGTAAAGAATATATATGCTTTGAAATGATAGCCCGGAGTAGAAAATTAGGTCAGTTCCCATAATCATGTGTGCTGGGTTGCCTCTCTGCTCTGTTCATCAGAATTATGCCGCAGTTTCTGGAGACAGCATACCCAGATTTATCAACACCACCTACTAAAGCCCCAAGCCTCCCCAGGGAAGACAGAGCCATAACAAGCTCTGCCTATGAAAACAACATTCATACAGTTTTAGCACCATATTTCGCCTGTGTTTTAAGAGACTGAATCTAAATTACACTGAACAGAGTCTGTTCTCCCACATGAACTCCTGTGTTTGAGAATAATTTCGTGACCTAAAACACTGAAGATAAACTCTTTGCATTTTCATAACAAAGATCCACGCACATGATATGATCCTCTTTCACACTACATTTGTTTCCAGAACAGACTGTTTACATGTCTAAAGGTCAATACCTAACAAAGAGGATGCAAGAATAAAAACAGTGCCATATGGAACTCCCTGAATTTGACTGAAAAACACATCAACAAGAGCCAGATTACCCTTGCAGAGAACACATTACTGCCCATATGCAAGGCAGAAATGCCGTGTGAACTGTCAAAAGCTCCAAGGGACACTATATGCCCCTCCCTGCAAGCTGCCACATAACCCCTTATGAAACTGTCCTGGTGAATACTCGTCAACAAAAGCTGGGCTTCCTCTCAGGACACAACACTTTTTCTTTTTAAAGGAAGAGAAAGGGAAGAATTTCTGTGCTTTTTTAATTTTTTATTTTATATTGGAGTACAGTTGATTTACAGTGTTGTGTTGTTTCGGGTATATAGCAAAGTGATTCTGTTATACATATATATGTATCTATTCTTTTTCAGATTCTTTTCCCATATAGGTTATTAGAGAGTATACTTCCCTGTGTTATACACTAGATCCCTGTTGATTATCTATTTTAAATATGGTAGTGTGTATGTGTTAATCCCAAACTCCTAATTTATCCACCTACCCCGCCAAAAGAAGGCATGTGTCAAGGAAGCTGTGAGATTCAAGTGGCACACCCTGGGTAACTGCAGACTTCAGAGGTGACTCTTTAGAAAAAACCCTCCTTGTCCCCAGGCCATAATCTGAAGCTTGGTTTTCTAAGCCTGAGAGAGAAAGCTTCTGAACCCCTGTCCCAGTCAACACCAAGGTGTCCTGTAAATTCAGCTCATGCCAGAGAAACTTGAAGAAGTCTTAAAAAGAAAAAAGAAAAAAAAAGCAGCCTGAATTCATTCACTGGCTCAGACTCAGCGTCTGACTCAGCCCTGCAGTGTCCCCGACTTACTGGGGCTCCTGAGCCAGCCGTCTACTGTTGTCATTCCTCTGCCTCTGTCAGTAATCTAAGTAAGTGCCAGCCACATTCTACATACTGTACAAAATATCCAAGAGGGAATGAACCCTACTCGTCAGATTCACGTCACACGCTTCAGCTTGGCTAAGTAAAAACCTACGAAAAGCACTATCATTTTAGTGGTTTCAATCAAGAAAACAAAGCATCATCCAGTGACCCATGTCAAAAAGTAGCTGCACCACTGAGTAACTGGCCAAGTTCACTACTCTGTCAAGAGAGCTGATCTACAACAGCAGCATGTGCTGGAGAGGAGAACAGGCGAACACAACGGAGTGAGAAGTTCACATTTCCATTCTGCTTCCTTCTAGATGGGTGACCTTGACCTCTATTATCAGAAATATTGTCACTCAGAACTGGGAGAGGATTAAATGAGGTAATGTGTACCAGAGATAACAGTGCCTGTGTATCGTTTTTCTCCATAAACGAGGCTCCCCGGAAATCATCCTGCCAAGAAATTAAGGAAAGGAAATCATGGTCCAGCCAGAAGAAGGAAGCCCACCACATCAGGCTCCCAAAGTGCTGTGAGGAAGAAAAGGAGGCTGTGCAAGCAAATGGTGAGACAGGTATGTCTAATGCCCCCTCAATGAAGCTCAAGTCCCAGGAGGGACAGATGTGCCATTAGACAGATTGAGGAAACTCTGGTATGAGAAGTGGAGCAGCTTTATTTTCCATGCACATCTGAACTTAATGGAGTAAACTGTGATCCACCAGAGTTACAAGTCAATGCAGATCTATTCCGGCAGATTTGGCTGAAGAGTCAACACAGTGCTGGGTTTTTTTTCATGAAATGTTACCAGTGTCAAAGTCAAGGTTCTCATCCAGTTAGGCAAAGGTCAAACTAACTTGCCAATTAGGAATATCTCAATCCAATCCAATGTTTTCAGTCACTTCTAGTCTAAAATTTAGTCTAACCCAGTATAAAGCCAGGGTGCCCCACCCTTCTAACACAGACTGTGCCTGTGCACAGGTACTAGTTCTTGCCAGGCTGGGTACGGAGGGGCCTGCTGTCCCATCCCTGCCCCGTGCTACTTTTCCATCCTATGCCAGTGACAAGTAATTGCTATTGCCATCAACATGACCTCTCCCCCTAAGTGAAAGTGTTCAGTCACTCAGTTGTTTCCAGCTCTTCGTGACCCCATGGACTGTAGCCTGCCAGGTTCCTCCATCCACAGAAGTCCCCAGGCAAGAATACTGGAGTGGGTTGCCATGCCCTTCTCCAGGGTATCTTCCTGGCCCAGGGATTGAACCTGGGTCTCCTGCACTGCAGGAAAATTCTCTACCATCTGAGCCACCAGAGAAGCCCAATATGAATGTCAAATGCTGAAGCCTTCTTCTACCTCCCAAGTACTCTTGGGATAGAAAGCATACCACCAGGTATTGTTCCCTCCACAGAGGCACACAAGATACTGCGAGGGGAGGTTTTACATTTCCTCTAGAACCCAGCAGTGGTAAGAACTATACTTCCTCATCAGACATGTACATCCTCACTTAGTTGGGGCACATCAACTAGAGAAGCCCAACAATGCCTCCCACTCAGCTAACTGCCCCATCCTTAATACAAAGGTCCTCAGGAAGTGCCAGCCCCCCTTACCCTTCAGCTTGGGAGACTGTTGTAAAGTTTTGGTATGTGGGGCTGGATGCTTCCACCCTCTCCACACCCAAGTGCCCCATCCCCCAGCTCTTTTTTGTCAAGAAAACATGGGGTACTTCTGTGAGTTGCCAACCAAGAGGAATTCCAGGTGAAATGTGAACCACCCTCTTTCAAAACCTCCGGTGCTACATGCTACATGTTGTCTCTGGCTTTGGGGCTTGGTTTTGGAGAAGAAACATGATGACTAACCCTTCAAAGAAGAGGGAAATGGGTAATTACTACATCATAGTCTCGCTCCCTATAGAGGCTTTCTGTCCCCACGTAGATGAGTGAATATGGAATAACAGAAGTTCTATAGGTCTGCCATCTCTTCATAGGCCCTGCTTTGTGGAACTGTAACACAGGCCTTCCTCTGATCTAAAATATAAGGAATGCAGCTCCTTATGCTCTCAACTGTGAGTTGACTCCAGAGTAAAAGGGAACCTGGAAAATCATCTGTTAGTGTTATTATCCATCACCCTGTGGCATCCTTAATATCAGAGGTTAGAAACTGAGGTGCTCACCTCCAGCCTTAGCATGCACCAAAAGGGTGACGAAGGTGGGGCAGTCACCTGACCTCTCAGAGGCTCGGTGTATGCTCCTCAGAAGAGAACACTATCCTCCCAGCAAACTACAGTGTGACATAGATTAATGAAGGCATTTGAAAACTATGTTTTAAAAACGCATGTTAATATGCCAGCTGAGAAGCACCATCCTGATTAATTTCAAAGAAGAGTAAGGAAGAAGTAAGGTATTTTAAGTTGCAGCCCCACGTTTTCACAAAGGCGGACAGGGACTAGCTGAACCCACCCTTTCCCAAGGCCACACATGCATGGTACCAGCCATGGTACCTGAGTACTGGCACCTTGGGTCCTGAATTTCTGATCTTATGACTTACAAATCTCCAGAACCTCAACATTCACTGAAGATTCTAGACCTCAGAATTCAAAAGTACCTGAAAGCTCTTTGTGGTTCAAATGCCTTGTTTTAAAATGAAGGAGCTGGACTCTTGGGCATATATCTGGAAAAGATGAAAATTCTAATTTGGAAAGATACCTGCACATCAATGTTCACAGCAGCACCATTTACAATAGCCAAGACAACAGCCTAAGTTGACCATCAACAGAGGAATGGATAAATAAGATGGGCACATATACACAGCCATAAAAAGAATAAAATAATGCCATTTGCACCAACATGGATAGACCTAGAGATTATCATACTAAATTAAGTCAGACAGACAAAGACAAACATCATATGATATCACCTATATGTGGAATCTAAAAACTGATACAAATGAACTAATTTATAAAACAGAAATGGACTCTCAGACATAGGAAACAAACTTACAGTTACCAAAAGGGAAAGTGGAGGGGAGGGATCAATTAGCAATCTGGGGTTAACAGATACGTGCTACTGTATATAAAACAGATAAACAACAATGATCTATTGTATAGCACAGGGTGCTATATACAATAATTTGGAATAACATATAATGGAAAAGAACCTGAAAAAAGAATATATATGTATATATATGTTTAGCTAATCACTTTGCTGCACACCTGAAACTAACACAACATTGTAAATCAACTATACTTCAACTAAAAAAAAATAATGAAGCAGGAGCTCAGAGCATAAAGCTAGATCAAATAAAGCATTCTCTCTAAATACAAGCCATGTTATGCTGGAGTAAAGAGCTGGTTTTTCTCTGAAGCTGGGAAAGGTACAATACAAAGGAGCCACATGAAGTAACCCAGAAAGCCGGCTCTGCCTCCTTGGTGGGGTCAGACAGGAATAACGGTGCTGAGAACAGCTGCGCTTGGCTTCGCAGCTGTGAGTTGAATGGGGCTCTAAGGAAGCAGGCACCTCCCAGCTTCTCATGTTGCTACAGAGGTTCTTATCTACAAAGCCATCTTAAGAACTATGTGTGAGGCACTGGCTGTGCCATGAGCTCACTAATTGAAATGTATTAACAGCATTGAGTCCAATTATCCTTTCAAAAGGAAGAGAGCCAAACCAGGCCTCCAACAGCAGAGAAGATAATTAAGTAAAACTGTTTCTCACAGATAAATAATGGATATGACAACAGATGCCCCTCTTTCCTGGATGGTTGGGGACAACAAAGGAGGAATATGCTTGTTTCCAAAATGAATGCAAAATAGCTGCAGGCTAAAGATCAGCCCCCTTTGAAACATCCAGTCAGGAACAGACCTGGCCTCTGTGAACCAGGATGAAACAAAAATCAATGTTTCTACACACATTACTTATTTCATTATGTACTTGCACTTTGCCTTACAAAAGAACTTAATACAAATTCAATACATGTCCACATCCAAAACATAATGGTGCTGCCTTATCAGCCAAGGGCTCTGTCCACTAACTCAAAGCATCTTTAACACAAGACGCTGCAGAAAGCAACTCTTTCTGGGAGCACTGAGCCTGAGCCTGCCCTGTCATCTGCCATTATTCTTGCGCAGCTCCAGTGGATTAGAGATAACAGTCACTCGACACATTTTTCCCTAAGACACACTCTCAAGTATGCATGCTGATGGCTACTGGAGGCCCATCATCAGCTGTAGGCCTAATTACAGACAGCGCATTCTCACTGTGAAAGCCACTAATGGGAGAGAAAGTCCTAAAACTGCTATGCTGAAAGGTCTTAAAACAGAGAAAAATGAGACCATTTCAAGTATTCTCCTCCAAATAATAAATATTAGACTACAAAAGAAAATTGTTAACCTTGGGAAAATGAATCCTAAACAGTAAGCCATACGGAGAGCTCAGACTTGGCTTCACAATAGCCCAGAGCTACTAGTAATGAGATCTCTAAGGCACTTCCTCACTCTTCCAAAGAGTGAGGAGGAATGTACATGCATGTGTGCGCATATTTTATGGGTTGAGTACAGGTACCCATCATGGCAAATTTTAGCCTTGTCTGTTCTCTAAGGTTTATGAAATGTGATTACAAAAAGCCAATTGCCATTCATCCTCAGGGGCCCACAGTGAGGCAGCTTACAATAGGAGCTCAATACACAGACGCTGAATAGCTGAACAAAAACAAAGGAGAGGAAAGGAGGTGGGTGAAAAGTTTGCCAGCTGTTTTCACTTTTAAAAAATTTACTTACTATAAGCATCATAGCATATAATGCTTTGTTAAAAATGAAAGACTGATTTAGTACATTATTCAGGTCTTTATTTTCTAAATAAGATGAGAAAGAAACTATGCAGGAATCCTTTTATATTAGCAAAAGGACAATGTTGAAAGAAACAGAGGTTACATATGTATTTTAGACCTCACACACCAACTTATCCTGTCATTTGATGAAGAAAGTAGTCAAACCACAGCAAACTGTCCCTACAGGTGAAACCTGAGTAAAGGTTTTTATGAATGCTGCTTAAAACATAAAGTAACAGCTCAATGAAAATCAAAGCCATGTTTATAATTAAAATTATTCAGGAAACTCACACAAGCAACTAACTGCTCAAATAGTGCCAAAGTAATTAAATAGGAAAAAAAGAGTCTTTTTTAACAGATGGTGCTGGACAACAGAATACTCATATGGAAAAATAAACCTCAACCCCTATGGCTAAAGCTATATAAAAAATTAATTAAAGATGGATCACACACCTAAACATTAAAGTTAAAAAGTATAAAACTTTTAGAAGAAAACAAGCAAATATCTTCACAATAGGTAAAGATTTCTTTAACAAGATACAGAATCCAACAATTCAAAAAGAAGGGGGAAAAAGGTAAATTAGACTTCACTGAGACTTAAAAGTCTGACTCAATAAGAAAAAAGAGAATAGGCAAGTCACAGACTTGGAGAAAATACTCTGAAAACACTTCTAGCAAATAATTCAAAGTCAGAATATAAAAAGAGTTCCTACAACTCAGTAATGAAAAGAAAAACAACTAAATTTAAAATCAGTCCCAGATTTCCACAGAAATTTGACCAAAATATACAAATGATCAATACATATATATAAAAAAATTTTCCTCACTGATCATCAGGAAAATGAAGATTAAAATCACAATGAGGTACTACTACTCATCCAACTGAAAAAGCTACAACTAAATAGACTAAAAATGCAGAATGTTAACAAGGATGTGAAACAAATGGAACACTCATATCTTGCAGGTAGAAGTGAGAAGTTGAAACAACCATTTAGGAACAAGGGTCCTGCAGTTTCTGATACAGTCAAGAACCTACACAACGGTTCAGCTATTCTACTCCTAAAATTCTAACCCAAAATATGAAAACAAAATTTCCACAAAAAAGATCTGGATAAAAATCTTCATAGCCACTTACTTTATTCATAATAGCTAAAATCGAGAGTCAACCCAAATGCCCATCAACCAAATATCAGATAACAAATTGTGGTACAATTACACCAGGGAATACTGCCCAGGATTAAAAGAAACTGCAGATACATAAATCAGTGTGAATGAATCTCAAAAACATGATGCTAAGGGAAGCCAGATACACACAAAATAAATGTGTACAATATAATTCCATTTATATATAGTCCTAGAACATATTATATATAGTTCTAGAACATAGTTCTAAACTATGGTTAAAAGTGTCAGAAAAGTTGATGCCTCTTGGCAGCAGGGTTGAAGAGAGGATTAACTGGAAAGGAACACAGTGGTATGGGAACAGCAACTCTGAAACTTCTTTCTACACACTCTAGACTTGAGCAAATAAGCTTAAACACTCAACATATTGAAACCAGGTTTCTTACCACTACAAAAGGGAGTTACAAATACAGAAAAGAGAAAAATATGGAAGTAATCTGTGTTGTTTGATTGAACTGAAACTACCAATATAAATTTATAGCTTTTCACATGAACAGTTAAGTTTAGAAATAAATATATGTGTGTGTGTGCATGTGTGCATGTATACACACACACAAGCATAAATTTTCCAGCTGTGTCTTCTAAGAAGATCTAGAAAAAACTGATAACCAGTAGAAGAAACATGCTTGGCTCCCAGATCTCAGTTCTAAATACCATCCTTCATTAATAGAATCAAGGTTTCTTGGTTTCTCCAAGGTGCCTTGGAGAAAGGGCTAATTCAAGGGCTGAGGCAGGAAAAGTATACAATAAGCCTAGAACATCTTGTGTTATACAGTAAGGAAATGTTCAAAAAATAAATGAAACTGGTAAAAATGACACAATAGCTAGCCTGAAGGGGCTTTGATTACCTGAATCTGAGTCAATATGTGAATGAAAATAATCAAAATTACTGACTAAAATAAGAATCTATCAGTCCATAAATAAATAAATTAAAGGTTTTTATTGCAGTGTCATGCTGTGCTTAGTTGCTCAGTTGTGTCCGACACTTTGTGACGCCGTGGACTGTAGCCCACCAGGCTCCTCTGTCCACGGTGATTCTCCAGGCAAGAATACTGCAGTGGTTCCCATGCCCTCCTCCAGGGGATCTTCCCAACTCACGGATGGAACCCAGGTCTACTACACTGCATTAGTTTCAGGTGTACAATATTTGTATACATGCAAAATGATAATCATAGTAAGTCCAATTAACAGCTGTCATCTGACTTACAAAATTTTTCTTGCAATGAAAACTTTTAAAATTTACTCTTAGCAACTTTCAAATATGCAATGCAGTATTAACTATAGTAACCATACTGCATATTACACTTCAATGACTTATTTATAACTGGAAATTTGAACTTTTGACCACCTTTAGCCATTTCACCCACTCATACACTTCCTCCCTCTGGCAACCACCAAACTATTCGATGTTGGTGAGATATTTTTTTTAAGACTCCAAATGTAAATGAGTGAGCTTCCCTGGTGGCTCAGAAGGCAAAGAATTTGCCTGCAATACAGGAGACCCAGGTTCAATTCCTGGGTCAGGAATATCCCCTGGAGAAGGGAAAGGCAATCCTCTCCAGTATTCTTGCCTGGAGAATTCCACAGACAGAGGAGCCTGGTTTTTGAATCATATGGCAGCTCTATTTTTAATTTTTTGAGGCACCTCCATACTGTTTTCCATAGTAGTTGCACCAATTTACATACCTACCAGCAGTGCACAGTCTCCCTATTTCTTCACTTCCTTGCCAACACTTTCTTGTCTTTTCGATAATAGCCTTTCTGGCAGGTGTGAGGTGACATCTCAATGTGGTTTTGATTTGCATTTCCCTGATGATAGATGATAATGATTGACAGCAATGTTGAACATCTTTTCATGCACCCATTGGCCATCTATATGTCTTCTTTGGGAACAAGTCTATTCAGTTTATCTGCCCATTTTTTAATCACATTGCTTTTTTGATGTTGAATTATGTGAGTTCTCTATACCTTTTGTACATTAATCTTTTATTAGATACAAAATTTGTAAATATTTTCTCTCACTCAGTAGGTTGCCATTTCATTTTCTGATGGTCTCCTTTACTCAGAAGAAGCTTTTAGTTTGACGTGGTCCCACTTACTTATTTTATTTTTTGATACCATTGCTTTTAGTGTCAGATACAAAAGTGTCATCCAAGACTGTTGCCAAAGAAATTACCACATATGTTTCCTTCTAGTTTTATGGGTTTGGGTCTTAACATTCAAGTCTTTTATCCATTTTGAGTTAATTTTTGTATATGGTATAAGATAATGGTCCAGTTGCTTTCTTTGGCATGTGGCTGCCTAGCTTTCCCACCACTGTTTACTGAACAGACTGTTCTTTCTCTACTGTATAGTCTTGGCACCAATAAAGGCCTTCTTATCAATAGAAGTTCAAATAATAAGTAGAGAAACAAAAATAACAATCAGAAAACCATTAATGGTTGCTAAAGTAAGTGGCTAAACATGCTTTTGTTTGAGGTATAGCTGATTTATAATAGTATATTAGTTTCAGATGTATAACATAGGCATTCAAAACTTTTATACACTATACTCCATTTAAAATCAGTATAAAATATTGGCTATATTCCCTGTGATTTACAATATATTCTTGTAGCTTATTTATTTTATACATAGCAGTTTGTACCTAGTAAGTAAAAGTTCAGTGAGAACCACAATACTTGGGAGTTCAAATGTATCAACCACAAAGTACTAATTGATTCCAAAGGGAAATAGTAATTTTATAGTGGAGGGGCCTAACAAGCTTAATGAAATGATCAAAGTTTACATCATCAATACTGGGGCAAACTGATATCACGTTTCCTAACATGATGTACAGGGAAGGACATAACATTACATGTGCTATTTGACTCCAGAGCATCCCACAAGCCCAATTCATGGAATGTTTGACAAAATACTCTTCATAAATGTCATAATCAATAAAGACAAGACTGAGGAACTATTCCAGATGGAAGAAGGCTACAGAGACATGACAAGAAAAGGCAATCTGGAATGCAAGATTATATATTAATACTAAATTAGGGAGGAAAGTAGCTCCTGGAGGCTCAGACTTGGGATTTATCCCTGGGTTGGAAAGATCCTCTAGAGAAGACAATTGCAACCCACTGCAGTATTCCTGCCCTGGAAATCCCATGAACTGAGAAGCCTAGCAGGCTATAGAGTTGCAAAGAGTCAGACAAGACCTAGCAACTCTGTCACCACCACATAGCTATAAAGGTCATTCTTTGAGCTGATGAAATTTGATTATGAACTGTAGATTAGACAGGAATACAATATCAATGTAAAATATCCTTTTTTGATCATTATACTATGGTTGAGTCAGAGAAGGATCTTATCCTTAGGAAAGCAACATAATGCTTCCAAGTTCAAGCAGACAAAGGCAGAGAATAAAGCAATTGGAACAAAATGTAAATACTTTGTAAATCTGGATAAAGGGTATACAGATGTTTCTTGAACTATCTTTTCAACTTTCTTTAAGTTTAAAATAATAAAAGTAATCAGAGAAACATGAGTAAGCCATAGAAAAACTATTTAATAAATAGAAAATAATCAATATACATAGTGAGTAGTACTATACTGAATTCAGTAACTGGAGGAAAACAAACATACCGAATTCAGTGATTCATGAATTCAAAAAATATTTGCATCTCTAATTTTGCTAAGCATTATTGGGGTTAAAAAAAATACTTACAAGACATGAACATTTATCTTCATTATAGGAAAAATAAGACTAACCAGCACACAAGATGAATTGTGATAATTACTACAATAAAGGTACAGGTTTACCCAGTATGCAAAAAGAGCATTCCACTCAACTAGAGAGATCCTAGGGTGGCTTCACGGAGGAAGGAGGGATTTGATCTATGGGTAGGATTTCAACATACAGAACAGAAGTAGGGAACAATGTTCCACGCAGAGGGAACATCAAGGCGAAACTCACTGCAGAGCATATGTGGGCTTTATCGCACAAATTGTGAGGAGAAACTTTGACTTGGTGTAGAGGGTATGAGATGGAGAAGGAAATGGCAACCCACTCCAGTGTTCTTGCCTGGAGAATCCCAGGGACGGGGGTGCCTGGTGGGCTGCCGTCTCCGGGGTCGCACAGAGTCAGACACGACTGAAGTGACTTAGCAGCAGCAGCAGCAGCAGAGGGTATGAGAAGGAGCAGTAGGATAAAGGACTAAAAAAATAAGTGAAGAAAAATCATATGAGTTTTACATGCCAGAAGTATCTGAATCTAATTTTACATTCAGGGGAATACCCCAGTGTTCTGGGGGTTAGGAACAATGGGGATGGCCATTTCACACAGAAAGTCAGGCAACCGGCTAATCTAACAGTTCAGGTAAGTGGACATAAAGGTCTGGACCAAGAGAAGGTAGAGAAAGAGTGTGGTATTCCTAAATCTTCCTCTGATCATCTCACCTCTAGCCATAAAAAGGCTCAAGGTAACCAGCAGCTATCAAGGAAGCTAATAAGCATGAAGTGTGCTCACAAAGCATTTTATAAGTTCATCTTGAAAACAAGCATATTAAGTCTCCACACTAGAATGAAGAAATTTGTACAGATTTATTAGTGTTTCTGTTTTTCTCCAATAAGCCTAGGAAAGCTTTAAAGAATATCCTTTAAAATTCCAGTGTATAGAACTCTTTTTATAAACACTACCTTTGAAGTCTCATCTCTTTTCAAGTAAACCCTTTTTTTTAAATAAAAGAAAAAAAGCCTAAAATCAAAGCATTTCACTTATTCAAATCTTTTTTTCTATATTCAGAAATAAAGTCGATGCCTGTGGCTATTGCAAACTTCACAGTAAAACTGACATTTAATATTTCCTACATCACTCCACAGATAATTTTAATTCTTATAAACAAATACACTCCTTCCAAGTGGGGATGGGAGCAGGGTGGAATGAAAAACAAGATTCTTGATACATGCCCTCAACAATAGTTTTGCCAACTTTGCAACTGGAAATCTTTGAAATTAGGATTCAAGTATGCTAAGCTTATTTTATAGCTATAAATGGAGTAAAATAAAGCTGTAATGCAGGGAGTATCTACAACTTCAACCTGTGCTCATATTATTATAGAACTAAAATGACAGGCTAAATAGGAAAATGTCTAGCACACTCTCACTTTTGTTTGGGAAAAGCTGGGCTTCCCCAGTGGCTCAGAGGTTAAAGAATCCACCTGCAATGCGGGAGACACGGATTCGATCCCTGGGTCAGGAAGATCCACTGGTGGAGGAAATGACAACCACCCCAGTATTCTTGCCAGAAAAATCCCATGGACAGAGGAACCTGGCAGGCTATAATCCAAAGGGTCACAAAGAGTCGGACACAACTGAGCACAACACAATATATTATTATACATTTCTATTGAAAGCCACCAAGAACTTTTAACTTGAATTCACTGAGAAATTCTGTTTTTAGGAAATTACAGGAGAGATGAATCTTAGTGCAGAAGAGAGGAACACTTCATTCTATCGCCTTTATTATTTCTCTAGGGGCTCTTCCTGACCCAGGGATCAAACCTCCATCTCCTGCATTAGCAGGTAGATTCTTTACCACTGAGCCACTAGGGAAGACCTATGCCAATATTACATTGATTTAATTTCTACTGCTTTATAATAAGTCTTAAAATCATGTACTGTAAGTTCTCCAAATTTATTATTTTAAAAATTGTTTTAGCTATTCTAGTTTCTTGGTATTTTCATATAAATTTTAGAATCATACTGGCACTTTCTATTTTAATAAAACCACTTGGGATTTTGATTGAGATTGCACTGAGTCTTCTAATCTATGAACATGGTACTTCTGTCTTTAATTTCCCTCTGTAAAGTTTTCTGGTTTCCAGTGTAGAGTTTCTTCACTTAAAGATTTCATAGTTTTAATGCAATCATGCAAATTATTTTTTATAAATTTCATTTTCTAATTGTTTGTTGCTAAACAGAAGGGGGAAAAGTGGGAACTGTGGCAAATTTTATTTTCTTGGGTTCCAAAATCACTGTGGATGGTGACTGCAGCCGGGAAATTAAAAGACACTTGCTCCTTGGAAGAAAAGCAATGACAAACTACAGCATATTATAAAGCAGAGACATTGCTTTGCCACAAAAGGTCTGTCTAGTCAAAGCTATGGTTTTTCCAGTAGTCATGTATGGGGATATGAGAGTTGGACCATAAAGTAGGCTGAAAATCAAAGATTGATGCTTTTGAACTGTGGTGCTAGAGAAGACTCTTGAGAGTCCCTTGTACAGCAAGGAGATCCAACCAGTCAATCCTAAAGGAAATCAACCTTGAATATTCACTGGAAAGACTGATGTTGAAGCTGAAGCTCCAATACTTTGGCCACCTGATGCAAAGAGCCAACTCACTGGAAAAGACCCTGATGCTGGGAAAGACTGAGGGCAGGAAGAGAAGGGGACGACAGAGGATGAGATGGTTGGATGGGATCTCTGATTCAGTGGACATGAGTTTGAGCAAACTCCAGGAGATGGTGAAGGACAGGGAAGCCTGGTGTGCTGCAGTCCATGGAGTAACAGATTCAGACACAACTGAATGACTGATCAACAACAACAATATACAGAAATACAACTGGCTTTTTTATGTTAACTTTGTATCCTGTGACATTGTTAAATTCAAGGATTTTTGAGGCATTTCCTTTCGTGCTTCCTTTCTTGGATTTTCTATTTCCATATCCAGTCACCCTGGCAGCCCCAAACTCTGATCTCTTAACTCCTCATCCCAAAACTGTTGCTTTTTCCTTGAATTTTATATGCAATGACAGAGGATTAACAGTGCCCAGGAAGGAAAAACTGGATAAATGTGCCCCTCACTCAGTGTGATTTCTATCTTTCATGAAAAACCCTTACACGTTCTATTTATTGTCTATTAAAAACTATATATTACTATATTTAATATAGACACAATTATGAGAGACATTACATTAAAATTCGGCATTTATAATTTTGCATTGTCCAAGTTCATATGAGTAAAATGTTACTTTTATAATAAAGGCTTCTCAAATTTTAAAATGCTGCCACAAAACAAATTTGCAAATAAACCCTATGCCTGATGCTATACCAAACAAAATAATAAAGGACAGAACATTTCCTGGACTGAATTCACCTCCGTAGACTTGAAAATAGCATCCAGCTTTTTACAATGCATAAGACTGCTCAACACTTTGATAATATTAAATTCTCACTGACTGATAGTAACAAGTTTCAAAAGAATTCATATTTGAAAACAAGGATTGCTGAAATTTATTTCAAACTCTTTTTAGCAGATTCTCAATACACTTTTTCCAGGTTCAGTGAGTTCTCAAGATTGCCAGTTGGCTTAACTTTAGCACATAAACAATATGATCTCATATTATCCAGCTTTTACTAATTTATTATCTTGGGAGCTTTCATAGAAGTGCATGGCAACTACCTATAATGTGAAGTGTGGTTGGTTGATCACTAGGGAGTTGATCATTGAATAAACACATTATGTCTTACCTTCTCAACAGGACAACATTACAGGTATATTTATAAGAAGGGAGGGAAGATAAGAGAAAAAATAAGAAATAGGGTTTATACATTGTAAATATCTAGAATATAACATCTATACCAACTTTATATTATATACTCTTGAACAGAAATATAAGCAACAAATGCTAGTCACATAGATAATTTGAAGTTCCCTAGTGGCCTGATTTAAAAGTAAAAAGAACAACACAGACAAATGGAAAGATATACAGTGCTCATAGATTGGAAGAATTAATATTGTTAAAATGGCATACTACCCAAGGTAGTCTACAGATTCAATGCAATCCCTATCAAATTACCAATGGCATTTTTCACAGAACTAGAACAAATTACTTTAAACCTTGTGTGGAAACATGAAAGACCCCAAATAGCCAAAACAATCTTAAAAAAGAACAAAGTTAGAGGTATCACATTCCCTGATTTCAAACTATACTACAAAGCTGCAGTCATCAAAACAGGATGATACTGGCACAAAAACAGACACATAGATCAATGAAATAGAATAGAGAGTTCAGTAATGAACCCACACATATGGGTAATTCACCTACAACAAAGGAGTTAAGAATATACAATGGAGAAAAGACATCCACTTCAATAAAAGGTGTTGGAAAAACTGGACAGCCACATGCAAAAGAATCAAATTGGACTACTTTCTCATGCCATATACAAAAATAAGTTCAAAATGACTGAAGACTTAAACATAAGACCTGAGAGCATAAAATTTCTAGAAGAAAACACAGGCAGTATGCTCTTTGACATCACTCTTAGCAACATTTTTTGGATATGTCTAATCAGGCTAGGGAAACAAGAGCAAAAATAAACAAACTGGAACACATCAAACTAAAAAGCTTTTGCACAGTGAAAAACTAATAACAAAACAAAAAGGCAGCCTACTGAATGGGAGAAGATACTTACAAACAATATATCTGCTAAGGGGTTAATATCTAAAATATACCAAAAATTCATATAATTCAGCATCAAAAAAAGAACTCAATTTAAAAATTGGCAGGGGACCTAA
Source organism: Capricornis sumatraensis (assembly GCF_032405125.1). Taxonomy (NCBI): domain Eukaryota; kingdom Metazoa; phylum Chordata; class Mammalia; order Artiodactyla; family Bovidae; genus Capricornis; species Capricornis sumatraensis. Next base: position 38,285,686 of record NC_091073.1, on the reverse strand, counting down.
ATAGACATTTTTCCAAACAAGACATACAGATGGCCAACAGACATGTTACAGAAACACAAGTCCATGTGCCTGACACACAGTGAGGCCAAACAATATCAAAATGTCAGAGATTGGACAGAGAATGGTTTATTAAGGGCTATGCAAGGAAATGGGTGGGTCATGCCATAAAACCCCCAAACTCTCCAAAAGTTTTCAGCAAAGCCCTTTTCTCTGAAAAGGGAGGGCCATGGTTAGTTGCTGCAAGCTCCTTGGTGTCAGAGTCTTTTTTCTTGAGGTCAGGTAATAATGTTCCTTTAAATGTCTACCAAACAAATGTTTTTCTCTATTCTGTCAAGAGAGGGCAAGGTCCCAAGGCACAACTTTTCCCCTCTGAGGTCCAGGCCCTGACTGAAGGACCTCCGTTGGTGGCTCCCTCAGGGACAGGTCCCCAGACTCTGCCCAGCTGTTACTCTCTGAGGGAGCCAGGTGTCCAGTACCCAACTGGCCTTCAGGCTCCTCAGGCCACCCAAATGAAGATTGCCACTGCTATTAGGTCAGGGGACAGGGATAGGGGAGAGATTCACTGCTGCCTCAAGGCCTGAGCCAAGGCCAGTGGGTGGCCCTAGTGAGCAGGTGACCTCAGAGAGGCCAGGACCTGTCTCTTACCTCACTCTCCACCTAAAGACCACCACTCCGTCAACCATTGGCTGAATGCCTCACTAACGGTCGCTCCTTGACAGTTGGTTGCTTGTGGGCGGGGCCCACTGTGGCACCAACCAGTGACTGAGCAGGACCATTAAAGGTTGCTCCTTGACCACTGGTAGCTTCTGGGAGGAGCCCACTGCAGCGCTGACCAATGACTGAGCGGACCCACTGTCTGGTAACAGTGCAAAGTAATGGTGCACAGCAGACAGCCTTGTGCTAAGGGCTGCCTTTCACCGCACTCTGTTACAAGGTGGGGTGGAGGGTCCTCAGGAAGAAGGCTGGGATCTGCCCTTTACCTAACTCTCCACCTAATGATCACCAGTTGGTGAATGGGCCCAGTAAAGGTCACTCACTGACAGTTGGTTGCTTGTGGGAGGGCCCCACTGCAGCATCAATCAATGGCTGAGCAGGACCACTAATGTAATGGTCCCACGGTGGTAAGGAAGCCTCCTAATGGGGTGCAGGGTAATGGAGCACAGCAACAGCAGCATGCTAAGGGCTGCACTCAGCCACGTTCTATTACAGACTCACAAAAAAGATGCTCGTATCACTAATTATCAGGGAAATGCAAGTCAAAAACCACAATGAGATATCACCTCACACCTGTCAAAATGGACATTATCAAGAAGACAACAAATAGTAAGTTTGGTTGAGAACGTGGGGGAAAAGGAGCCCTCTAACACTGTTAGTGAGAATGTAAATTGGTTCAGCCACTAGTAACAGTGTGGAGGTTCCTCAAAAAAACTTAAGCTAGAACTGCCATACAACCCAGCAATTCCATTCCTAGTATTTATACAAAGAAAATGAAAATACTCATTCAAAAAGATATGTGCACACCCATGTTGATGGCAGCACTATTCACACTACCCAAGATAAGAAAGCCATAAAAGAAGGAACTCTTGGTATTTGCAACAGCATGAATGGATCTAGAGAGTATTACACTAAATGAAACAAATTAGACTGAGAAAGACAAATACCACAAGATTTCACTTATATGTGAAATCTTAAAATGAACAAACATTACAAAACAGAAGAGTGAAAGTGAAGTCGCTCAGTCTTATCTGACTCTTTGCGACCCCGTGGACTGTAGCCCACCAGGCTCCTCCGTCTATGGGATTCTCCAGGCAAGAGTACTGGAGTGGTTGCCATTTCCTTCTCCAGGGGATCTTCCTGACCCAGGGATCAAACCCAGGTCTTCCCGCATTGTAGGCAGACGCTTTAACCTCTGAGCAACCAGGGAAGCAGGAGAATAAACAGGTAGATGCCAGAGTGGAGGGAGGTGGGAGGATGAATGGAACAGTTGAGGAAGAATAAAGGTACAAAAATCGTTATAAAAACAAACAAGTTATAAGGATGTTCTTTAAAATGATAAAAAGGTATAAAGAAACAGTTAAAATTAATTATGATATATTTATCCTATCCTAGTATCATTTAAACACTTAATCACATAAAATATTAATGAGATTCTACATTCTTTTGTTTGTACTAAACCATCTAAATCCAGACTGTATTTTACACTGACAGCATGTCTCAGTTTGGACTGCTCACACTTGCAGTAGTCAACAGCAACATGTGGCTAGTGGTTACAGTATTAAAAAGAACTGTACTTTCTACATGCAAACAGTGAGTTTTTATTCAATTATATCATGCCTCTCTATCCTGAGCTAGTGATCATTTTTGCATTTAGGATGTGAATAACACTCTGAACACATACTACACTGCAACAAAAATATGATGGGAGCAAAATCTAATGTAGGCAAGGATGAAAAGAACATTCCAACCAGAATGAACAAGGAATAACAAAAGTCTTATCTGAAATGGATCCACTAGCAGAAGGTAGCATTAAATCTGCAACTGTTCACAGCAGAGCAAAAAATTTACACTGCATGGTACTGCTGAACAGACCAACGAGTGAGGCACTAGACTAAAGGCCAAGAAAGTTAATAACTGGAATAGCCTCCAGAAAACTGACCACAAAAAAAAATGTTAAAGCTGGTCTGAAAAGGAAGAAATTAGAGCTCAAAATTACACAAATATGGTAAAGATGCTATTGAACTGGGCACAAAGAAGTCTTTGGTCATCTAAGGGCTGACTTAAACCTTTCCAGAGACTTCAGAAGGCGGTACAAACTTCACACTCTCCCCCCTACTGCAATTCACAGTGCCAGCGTCTCTGGAGGAAGCTCCACCACAGGTCTGCTGCCCCAGTTTCTACATCTGGTGTCCAGTTCTGGTGCCCACTGCACAGGGGATGCTCCTTGATGACCTGGCTCTGGAACTGGTAGGCTTGCATTCTTAGTCCCACAGAACTGTAACAATCAGAGAGATCTTGGAAGTCTATCAGCCTCAAGGCACTGTTTGGACAGCTGACTGTAACACACCCCAACCTTAATCTGAGAAGCAGGCTTCGGGTCTGGAACACATCTAAAGACCAAAAGATACTCTCAGAGAACACAGGCCTGGGAATGCCATCTTTCTGCTCTCTCTCTCTCTACTTTGCCATGGCTCACTGGTACCTCCCTAAAAAGAGTTTATACACTCTTCCAGAAGCCCAATTTTTGCAACTTCCCCACAGGGGACCCCCTCTGATCACCCCACCTGGAGACCAGCAGGATTTATGATTGTGGTCCCACAAGACTGGATATATTTGTAAAAGTTGCTGTTTGATGGTCTAGCTTCCAGTCAGCTTGAAACTAAACTAGATGCCAACTGAGATCCCTCCGTTTGGACCATTGACAGGACTTGGCACATCCTCACCCACTGGGAGTTATTAACAATAAATCAAGTTGCTTGGAAGATCACAAAGGTTTGTGAGACAAACAGGAGCTAGGGAAAGCTTGAACAATAAGTTTCATCTCCTCCACAAGGCCACTCCTCCAAGGCTTGGAGAGGCAGCTGTTTCACCTAATAGAAACAAACACAAGAGTCAAGAAGTGTTTGGCAAACTTCCTCGTCAGCTCTGCTATTACTCTAAGCTACTTAGCTTGTGTTTCTAGACCTGAGCATCTAGTCTTTTAAGAAGAAGTCAATGTTCCTATAAGCAGCAATAGGGATGGAGGAGCCTGGTGGGCTGCTGTCTATGGGGTCGCAAAGAGTCGGACATGACTGAAGTGACTTAGTAGCAGCAGCAGCATGCAAAAATGACCAAGATTACTATTAGATTTTTTATACAATCACCAAAAGAAAGAAAAAGAGTTCAAAATGTTAACCCAAGCTTGAGTTATCCTCACTAATCCGATGGCAAAAAAAACTGGCATTCTGAAGCATCTCATATACCGTGGAAAACAATGTTAACAAAAGACTCTGAGTCAGAAGGGAAGTGGCTGTCACAAAGGTAATGTAGTCAAGTCCCTCTCTCATTTTCACACTCATATTTATTGAATTTAACTCATATCTACAAACTATTCTTAATCATTCTATGAGTGTGGTTTTCTGCTTCCTCCTAAAATCTTGAGGTTTTCCCTAGTTTACAGGAGCATCAGGAAAGGGAAGAAGAGAGTTAGTAACTTAAAGCTGCAATACTGAGAAGTACCAGCAGAGATGGCGTGAAGGCAGAGCAGGTGATAAAGAAGATAATGATAATAAACTAGGGGTACAGAGTGGGGATAGAAATGACAGATTCTCAAAGAAATGTTGGATTAACTTCATAAGCATCTTCATAATGATGAGCCTACAACATCAAGATAAATTGAAATTAAGTTCAATCCTATTTTATTTTTTAAAAGTTCTACCAAAAAGAGTTACAGTAGGTTCTCATTATTTACAGATTCCTCACTTGCAAATTCTCCCACTCACTAAAATTTGTCTGTAGCCCCCAAATCAAAATTCATAGCACTTTGGCCATCATTCACAGATATGGACAAGATAGCAACAATTTGAATCATCCAATACACATCTTCCCAGCTGAGGTCAAAAAAGATGATGCTCTGTCTTTCCTGTTTCAGCTGTCATACTGTAACTAAGTGTTCTTCTCAGAGTATATGTTGTGCCAAGTTTTTGTGATTTGGGCTTTATATGAATTCAGATGGTAAAGAATCTACCTATAATGCAGGAGACCCGGATTTGATCCCTGGGTTGGGAAGATCCCCTGGAGGAAGAAATGGCAACCCACTCTAGTATTCTTGCCTGGAGAATTCCATGGACAGAGGAGCCTGATGGTGGTCCCTGGGGTCTCAAAGACTCAGACATGACTGAGCAACTAACACACGTACACACACACAAGTAATTTTGCCCTTTAAAATGGGCCCCAACCACCAGGCTGAAAGTGCCGGCCAGTGTTCCTAGAAGGTTGTGATGTGCCTGACAGAGAAAGGCTTCAGGAATAAGTTATAGTGTTAGTAGCCATGAAGTCAATACTAATGAGTTAATGATATATATTAAACAAAATGTCTTTAAGCGGAAACACCCATAAAACAAAGTAGGGTGGAGAGAGGCAAATGTAGACTGCATGAGAGGCTGGACAGCTGAACATGACCACCACGGCATGTGCTCTACCCTGAGCCATGCAACCCTCCAGGCATGGGTGCTTCACGGTGTGGCAATGGCTGCTACAGCTGAGATGAAAGCTCAGCTGTGAGACACAGAGGTGGCTCAGACCCGAAGCAGGCAGAGCAGGACAGGGGCAGCCATTACTGGTGCTTCCAGAGGCAGCATATCAGAAGCACTACCAATCTCTGTGGCCAGACCAACACAGCCTGCACCCCAACCAAGCTGAGTGCCTGCATCAGTCCTTCTTGTCCTTCTGCTGCCCTCTGGGTCAAAACAAACTCAAGAGAAGAGAACTGACATCAAGCATTTCTTTCCAAACACAATAAGAAACTGGTAATCAATTATATAAGAAAAGTGGGAAACTAAACAACAAACTACTAAAAAAACCAATGGGTCAGTGAAAAAATCAAAGAGGAAATCAGAAAATATTTCAAGACAAATGTAAATGGAAATACAACTTTTCAAAATCTATGCAATGCAACAAAAGCAGCTCTAAAGGCCTTCCTCAAGAAACAAGAAAAATCTTGAATAAATAACCTAACCTACCATCTAACAGAATTATAAAAAGGATAAAGCCCAAAGTCAGCAGAAAAAAGGAAATAATAAAGATCATAAAGATCAGATGGGAAACAAATGAAATAGAGGACCCCCCCCCCAAAAAAGAAAAGATCAATGAAACCAGAGCTGGATTTTTGAAAAGATAAAATTGATGAATCTTTAGTCAGGCTCATCAAGAAGAAAAGAGAGAAGACCCAAATAAACAAAATAAAAATGAAAAGAAGTAAGAATTGATAACATATAAATACAAAAAATCATAAAAGAATTCAACAATTACATGCCCACAAACTGAACAACCTAGGGGAAATGGACAAATTCCTAGAAATATACAATCTTCCAACACTGAATCAGGAAGAAATAGAAAACCTGAAAAGACCAGTCAATAGTAATGAAATTGAATTTGTACTTAACCAAAAAAAAAAAAAGAAAATTCCAGCAAACAAAAGTACACAGTCAGACAACAACACAGAGGAATTCCACCAAACATATAAAGAAGAGCTAACACCTATACTTCTCAAACTATTCCAAAAACTTAAAGAGGATGGAATACTTTCAAATTTATTCTGTGAGGCACATTACTGTGATACCAAAGCCAGACAAAGACACTGGGGAAAAAAAAAAAAAAAAGGAATTATAGGACAATTATCTCTGGTGAACATAAATGTAAAAATGTAAAAGTCCTCAACAAAATATTAGCAAATCAAATTCATCAATACAAAAAGGAATCACATACCACGATCAAGCAGAATTCATTCCAGGGATACAGGGTGGCTCAATATTCACAAATTAATCAGTATGACACACCATATTAACAAAGGCAAGGATAAAAAATCACATGATCATTTCAACAGATGCAGATAAAGCAGATGACAAAATGCAAAACCCATTCATGATCAAAACTCTCATCAAAGTTAGTAAAGATAGAAACTTATCAACATAATAAAGGTTATTTACGACAAACCCATGCTAACATCATACTCAACAGTGAAAATATGAAAATCTTACCTATTAAATCAGGAACAAGGATGCACTTTTGTCACTTCTATTTAATACATTATTGGAAGCCCTTGTCACAGCAATCAGACAAGAAAAAGAAAAGGTACCCAAATTTTTTCCCAAAGAGAAAAGTGTCACTATTCACAGATGATTTGATACTGTATATAGAAAACCCTGAAGTCTTCACCCCAAAACTATTAGATTAATAAATGAATTCAGTAAAGTTACAGGATGAGTGAGTGAGTGAGTGAGTGATTGAGTGAAGTTGCTCAGTCCTATCTGACTCTTTGTGACCCCATGGACTGTAGCCTACCAGGCTCCTCCGTCCATGGGATTCTCCAGGCAAGAGTACTGGAGTGGGTTGTCATTTCCTTCTCCAGGGGATCTTGCTGACCCAGGGATCGAACCCGGGTCTCCCGCATTCCAGGCAGACGCTTTAACCTCTGAACCACCAGGGAAGCCCAAAAAGTTACAGGATACAAAATTAATATATAGAAATCTTTTGCTTTTCTATATACTAATACTGAACGAAGACCATGGCATCTGGTCCCATCACTTCATGGGAAATAGACGGGGAAACAGTGGAAACAGTGTCAGACTTTATTTTTGGGGGGGCTCCAAAATCACCGCAGATGGTGACTCCAGCCATGAAATTAAAAGACGCTTACCCCTTGGAAGAAAAGTTATGACCAACCTAGATAGCATATTCAAAAGCAGAGACATTACTTTGCCAACTAAGGTCCATCTAGTCAAGGCTATGGTTTTTCCAGTAGTCATGTATGGAAGTGAGAGTTGGACTGTGAAGAAGGCTGAGCACCGAAGAATTGATGCTTTTGAACTGTGGTGTTGGAGAAGACTCTTGAGAGTCCCTCAGACTGCAAGGAGACCCAACCAGTCCATTCTAAACGAGATCAACCCTGGGATTTCTTCAGAGGGAATGATGCTGATGCTGAAACTCCAGTACTTTGGCCACCTCATGCGAAGAGTTGACTCATTGGAAAAGACCCTCATGCTGGGAGGGATTGGGGGCAGTAGGAGAAAGGGATGACCGAAGATGAGACAGCTGGATGGCATCACTGACTCGATGGACATGAGTCTGAGTGAACTCCGGGAGATGGTGATGAACAGGGAGGCCTGGCGTGCTGCGATTCATGGGGTCGCAAAGAGTCGGACATGACTGAGCGACTGAACTGAACTGAACTGAATACTGAACTATCAAAAAGAGAAAGCAAGAAAACCATTCTTTTTTAAATTACATCAAAAAAGAATTTTAAAAAAAAACCTAGGAATCAACTTCCCAAAGAAATGAAAGATGTATATTCTGAAAACTATAAACCATTGATGTAAGAATTTGGAAATGGAAATATACCCCATATTCTTGAAATGCAAGAACTGATAATATTAAAATACCCATACTACTCAAATCAATATACAGATTTAAAGCAATCCCTATCAAAATATCCATGACATTTCTCACAGGTTAAGACAAATAATCCCAAGATTTATAGAACCACAAAATGTCCTGAATTGCCAAAGTCATCTTGAGAAAAAAGAACAAGATGGAGGTATCATTTATACTGCGAATCCATAGTAATCAAAACAGCAAGGTACAGACACAAAAACAGACACAAACCAATGGGTTAGAGAGCCCAGCAATAAAGCCACACATTTCTGCTCAATTAATCTATGACAAAGGAGCTAAGAATATGCCATGGAGAAAAGGCAGTCTCTTCAATAAGTGGTGCTAGGAAAACTGGACAGCTACATGCAAAAGAATGAGATTAGAACATTTCCTCACACTATATACAAAAATAAACTGAAAATGGATTAAAGACCTAAATGTAAAACCTGAAACCATAACACTCCTAAAAAAGAACTTAGGCAGAACACTCTTTGACATCAATCATACCAATATTTTTGGATCTGTCTCCTAAGGCAAAAGAAATAAAAGCAAAAGTAAACAAATAGGACCTTATTAAACTTAAAAGCTTTTGCAAGCAAAGGAAACCATCAACAACAACAACAAAAAAGACAATCTACTGAATGGGAGAAAAAAATTGCAAATTATATGATCAATAAGAGGTTAATATCCAAAATATATAAACAGGTCATATAATTCACTATCAAAAAACAAACAACTCAATTAAAAGTTGTGCAAAAGCCTGAGCAGTCATTTTTTCAAAGAAGATTTGATAGTCAATTGGTTGTTAACTGCAACACTTTTAAAGATCACTGGACACAAATAGGACATCTGCTTTAGAAGTTCTCTGACACAAGTTTTAATCCCAGCTCTTTCCTGCTATCTGCCTGAAGTCTTTTCAACAAACATGAACTACTCAATTCTTCACTAGTATCCATGTCAAATTGTTCAAAAATCAAATGTTTCTAATATCAACATCCCTTTATTGTTTCAGAATGAGTACTTTACACAACAAGTTTTCTTAAAGTAGGTTGGTTGTCCGTTGACCAGCAGCAGTGGCCAGTTTCTTAATTAAAGCACTGGACATAACAGCAACAACTTCCTTTCTTGGCAACAAATCCCTCTGAAGGTGTGATTACTCTCACACTCTCAAGTTGCTCCTAAATTAGCACTATCTGTGCTTCACCATTCACAGTGAAGCTGAAACCTGAGACAAACAAGTCTAAACAAAAGCAAACAGACAGTAAACTTTTTTAACCTTCAAGAGGCAGAGAAACACCCATCATTTCTCAATGACTTTGATAAGAATGACACCTTTATTTTAGGGTTAGTTATATAGGAATATTTGAACCCCAAACCATTAACATAACTTTGTTCTTGGAATAAAATTATTTTTCAGGGATAAAATTATAAAGATCTAAGAAAATGATAAAAAGACTGGCATGGAAAGGAACACAAAATAGTCAGAAATCATAGAAAATTGTGTGGCAATGCCCAAATAATTTACAGTTCATATTTCAATTGCTTTTGTCAGTTATATAAGAATTGACCCTATTTGCTGCAACATGTCACGTGACTCTCCTGAGCCATGGAACCTATCCTCTCTCCATCCCCATTATGTTGAGCAGCAGCTGCACATGGTGGGCTCTTCATGTTCATGGGAAAGGAGAAGGCAGAAGTTTAGGAAAAGGTGAGTAGTGATCATCAGGAAAACAGTAACACCATCAGTAAAAACTTTCCTAAATGTCAAACAGGCCAGGCATGGTCAGAAGAATGGAAACCACCATTCCAAACACCTGCCCTCAGAAAGTAAACAAAAAAAAAAATCGAATTTCCAACAAGAAAACAGATAAAAAGCAAGTCCTCTAGAATTCCTATCCCACTGAACTTCTCAATTTTATTTTCCACAGGAGGGAAAATAAATTAGACTGGAAGATGAATTGCCAGAAAGAGAGCTGTAGAAAGATAAACAATGTCTTTACAATGAAGAGAAATTTTTATTTCATCTATTAAATTTGAAAAGATATCTAGTGTAGACTTCTACATTCCTGACAATCTCATTTCTCAAAGAAAAAAGTTTTTAAGGTTCAGAAATTGTATACATTCCATTTTCAGGAATTTGTCCTGAGGAAATATCTAAAGATAAATATCTAGATATAGAAAAGACAGAGCTACAACAATGTTTATTACATAACTGTAATATCCAAAAGTGGGAAACATCTAAATGATTGACAATGGAGAATTGCTGCAATACATTTTGATGCATCCACACAGAGGAATTCTGTGCACTCATTACAAACTGTGTTATATCTTCCCCGATATGGAAATATGGTTCAAGATGATAAGTGTAACACGATTCCATCTTTATAAAATGCATGAATGACTACACATATATGGAATGTATGCATGCTAAATCACTTCAGTCATGTCCAACTCTGAGACTGTATGGGCTGTAGCCCGCCAGGCTTCTCTGGCCATGGGATTTTCCAGGCAAGAATACTGGAGTAGGTTGCCATGACCTCCTCCAGGGAATCTTCCCAACCCAGACATGGAACCCACATCTCCTACATCTCCTGCATTGCAGGCAGGTTCTTTACCACTAGCGCCACCTGGGAAGCCCATATATATGGAGTGGATATACACAAAAGCATTAATGTAATCATCCTAGCATGTTTGGCTTTCTTTTATTTCCTGATCTCTTTTATAATAAACATGTATTATTTTTATACAAAGAAAAAAAGAGATCATTCGGAAGTAAAATACAAAAACAAGCAGATAAAGACTAAATCACTTCTCATTAACATCTTCAGCCTGCAGTAAACAGATGTTCCATTTCATACCACCGGAAAAGTCACTTCCTATTCTGACATTTAATGCAAGAAAAATACTAAATGCTTACCTAGGTTACCATCGATTCATACAATTTGTTTCCCTAAGATGCAAGAATATTTTACCTGTGTATGATAAATCAATTGAGATGGCTAAGAAATGAGGTGTTCCAGTTAAATGATCTTCAAAAGGTAAAAACAATTTCCCTCGGCAATGAATCAGTTCAATTTCCTGTAGAGGCAGATAAAGTATAATGAACAAAATTCAATCTGTCTTTGATGAATGAAGACATGAGTACCTCAAAAGTCAACGCAAATTGTAAGACTCTGGACACAGAGAAACTATAGAGAAAAGACTAAGTGAATTTTTTCTGACTAGAACATATGCCATGGAAATGAGTTCCCTGAATGAATCCCAGATGTGCCCTGTTTTCTTGCAATCTATGTCTGTCTCTAAAGTCTAACAGAAGATCCTCAGCTGATGGTACAAGAAGCTTCCAGTTAATGGCAGTCTTCTTCTAAATAGCTGAAGAAAGTTAGTATATAGCAAAAAAAAAAAAAAAAAATACTGAGAGAAGAAGCCTTTGTAAACAATATGTAAGTTTCAAGCCACATTCATTCAAGACAGTATAGGATTTTTGCTCATTATCAAAACCATACACCAATCACTTAAAGACTTGGGGAAAAAATTTGAGGAAGGTAGAAACCAAAAAATCAAAGAATGATAGATATCACTACATAAAGACTTCGAAGTTCCCTCCAACCAAAATACAACAGGCAAAATGAGGAGACAAATAGCAAACTAGGAAAAACATTTGTAACAGATTGTGAAGACTAACATCTTCATTATATATTTTTTAAAATTCTAATTATTAAGAAAAAGACAAATTCACTTAAGGCCATGAAGCAGGCATTCAAAAAAGGATGAACACAGTAAATATGATAAAATGTTTTATATGAATAGAAATAAAGGTGTAATAATATAATAAATATATTTTTTATTAAAATGACAATGATTATGAATTTTTTTAATGTACAAAAAAAAAGAGGAAACAGACACTGAAATACTGCTGGTAGGAATGTAAATCAGCCTAACATTTCTGGAAGGAAATTTGGCAATATACATCAAAAGCCTTAAAAATATGTATTCTGACAAAACAGTTATACTCCTAAGATTTTTTTATCCATAGAAAAGTAACTAAGCACTATTTGACAAAAAATAAAGGGATACTCATCATAGCATTACTTAAAATAGGGATCCAAAGCTAAGCTTTAATCACAGAAGAGACTGGCAAAATAAATTCTGCTTATTAAAATCATGATGTACCAGAATACTTATAGACATCAGAAAATATTTTGAAATGTTAGATGGTAAATACTTCCATAAAATGGAATGCATAATAAGATTTCCAATTTTTCTCTTTCAAGAAAATATTTTTAATACAGTTGTGTTTTCGTACATATATGCATGTCCATATTTTCTAAATTTTCTAAAAGAAACCTCTGTTGACTGAAGAAACTATTTTTTAATAAAAATAAACAATTCATGACAGCACTATTACAACTGCCAAAGTACAGAAAGATCCCAGGTGTCAATCAGTGGATGAATGAATACACAAATTATAATACATATATATCATAGAATATTAGTCAGCCACAAAAAGGAATGAAGTACTGATGCACACTACAACATCAGTGAACCTCCAAAACATTATGCTAAGTCAAAGAAGCTAAACACTGAAGGTCACATATTATATGATTCCATTTACATGAAATACCCAGAATAAATAAATTCAGAGAAACATAATGCAGGTTGGTGGTTGCTGAAGCTGCAGGGACAGGGGAAACAGGGGAAACAGGGGAAACTGATGAATATGCACAGGGGGTTACTCTAGAATGACAGAAACATTTATTAACTAGATAGAGGAGATAGTTACACGACGTTGTGAACATACTAAATGCCACTGAACTGTTCACTTTAAAACAGTTAATTTTATGTTTGTAAATGTCACCACAATACTTATTTTTAAAACTTAAGAAAACAGTAGAGGAAAAAATCCCCTAATCATTATATTCTTTTTTAAAATTTACCAAACTATTTCAGTCACTTGACACTCTAAGAGACCATTTCCTCAACCAGTGAGTCCCAGGTAGGCTAATTTGTCTGTCCACTAGTCCCTCACTCACTAATGTTATTACACAAATATCAATAGCTAACACAAATATGGTACTTACTATGAATTGTTCTAAAGACTTCACATACATTAATTATACTGAATCATCACAGCAGCTCTATGAGGTTGGTATTATTATTATTAGTGTTACTTATTATTATCTCTACAAATGACAGACAGAGAAATAAACTGACTTGCTCAAGGGACAGCTAGTAAGTGACAGGATTGGGACTTGAACCCAACTAGACTGCCTGCAGAGTCCTCACTCTCAAGTGCTTCAACTGACATGTTCTATTTCCTCAAAGAATCCATGGGTCTTGACAGAAAAATTAGAGGTAAGAGTGCAAAGTAGGGGGGAAACTACCCGTGATCTTTCCATTACAGGGATACTCACTGTAAATCTGTTGCACATTTTTTCCAAATCAATATACATATCTATATACCTACAACCGAGTCTGCATAACATCTTTTTTAGCCTGTTGTGCTCAGTCGTTTCGGACTCTTTGCAACCTTATGGACTGTAGCCCGCCAGGTTCCTCTGTCCAAGGGATTAACCTGCTTAACTTATTGTAAACTTTTTCCATGTAAATAATTATGCTGCTATGTCATCACATTTAATGGTCCCATGGTATCCCATTTAATAGAAGAAACAATCTATTTAACCAACCTTACCGATTAAATATTTGGGTTGTTTATGAATAATGCTGAGACGAACCACATAATCCACACATCATTGTTCAGTTAACCAATTTACTCAAGAGAATTACAGAAGTAGGTATAAAATACTTGGTGAGAAAATGCTTCAAAGCTCTTAACAAATATTACCCAGCTGTTTCTAGAAAGTATTTCACAGTTTACACTCTCATTTGTAGGTTATTAGAGTAGCTTCTCTTGTCACACTTCTTTGTCTGAATTTTGAGATATATTCTATCTTATGAACCTGAGGATCATTTCATTCCCTACTGTACCTCTCCAACAGACACACACTTTCAGTGGCGGGAAACTATATTTGAATCTTAGAGGATTCTTTTTAAAGTATAGATCAATTTGTGGAGCATAGACATCTTTACCATGTTGAGTCTCTTTGCTTTAAACTATGGTATAAATCTGTTCAGGAGTGATTCTTATAAAACATGCCTGTGTGGCATGATCATTTTCAATGAAAAAGCAAGGTCTTGGCAGTTGAAGGCCATACATCAGTGACTGAACTAACAAGAATTAAAATAAAAAGCAAATTCCACTCAAGCCTGTCTCACGTCACTAACATGTGACTCTTTTCCTACAGAACAACCCTAGGTTAGCTGTCTTGGATTTAATTGATGAGATTATGTCTTCCTTATTCTGTTGTTTAGTTGCTAAGTTGTGTCCAACTTTTTTGGTACCCCATGGACAGTAGTCTACCTAGCTCCTCTGTTCATGGGACTTCCGAGACAAGAATACTGGAGTGGGTAGGCATTCCCTTCTCCAGGAGATCTTCCCAACCCAGGGAATGAACTTGAGTCTCCTGCATTGCAGGCAAATTCTTTACCATCTAAGCCACCAGGGAAGCCCTATATGCTGAAAAGTGAAAATGTTAGTCACTCAGTGATGACTGACAGTGGTGTCTGACTCTTTGCAATCAGATGGTACAACTGCAGCCCAGTCAGTGGTGTCTGACTGCTTGCGAACCCATGGTACAACTGTAACCCAGTCAGTCAGTGGTGTCTGATTCTTTGCGACCCCATGGTACAACTGTAGCCCACCAGGCTTCTCTCTCCATGGGATATTCTCCAGACTAGAATACTGGAATGGGTTGCCATTTCCTTCTCCAGGGGATCTTCCCGACCCAAGGATCAAATCTGCGTTTCCTGCTTGGCAGGCATATTCTTTACCCCTGAGTCATGAGGGAAGACCCCTCCTTATTCCAGATTGTCCTATAACTCAAGGCAGAACTACAGAAGGCTGACCTTCTAAGGCTCCCAACTCTTGTCCTGAGGAATGTTAAGTATCTCATACTCAAAGAATAAATTTGATTGACTTAGATGACCAAATGAAAATCAGAGAACCAATCATGTGCTGGTAAGAAAAACAAAATGCCAACACATGTCTGGGTCAAACCAAAGTAGCACAGGCTTGATTCACCAAGCCTTCTCACTGACTGCTTGTAAACAAGGCTTATTTTCTAGGAACTACCAAGCTACATCCCTCTGCCTGGTATGACCATACTGTGCTTTTAGTCGTGGTTTAGTCACCAAGTCGTGTTCGACTCTGGCGACCCCACGGACTGTAGCCCAACAGGCATCTCTGTCCATAGGATTTTCCAGGCAAGAATACTGGAATGGGTTGCCATTTCATTCTCCAGGGGATCTTCCTGACCCAGGGATGGATCCCGGTTCTCCTGCACTGCAGGCAGTTTCTTTACCGACTGAGCCACCGGAGAAGCCCATGACCATCTGGACATGAAAAATTCCACAGTCAAAAGTATCCAGCAAGAAGCAAAGATACAGTCCCTGTTTCTCTAAAAACATAAAACCAGAAAAAAGAAAGTCATCAAATGTTGACTTTGGAACCTTTACAGATTACCTAAAGCAATCTCTTTCTTTTCCAAATGAGATCAAGTTCAAGAGAAAGCAAGCTACCCAAGGTCACAGAGTTAGCAACAAGACAAATCCCATAATTGGGTCTCTTGACTCCCTTGTTCAATGACAATCCCACCACTCTTTGGCACATGCAGATACAATTAAACACTACCTCTCTAATAACTGATTCACAAAAAATAATTACAATAAATATGAAGTGTTTCTTCTGAATAACTAAAATTATATGGTATGCTCTTTAAGCTGTTGTAAATTAAGGCTGGTTCTGTAATTAATACTTAAGAAACACTAAGCCTTTATCATGAAATACTTTTAATAAATTAAAAACAAAACCAAATTTGAGCACAGTTCTTCAAAACTCCACACTATTCTTAAATGATACATGTTTGACATAATGCATTTTACAGGGAGCCAGTTAATTCACTGAAAAAAAAGTCATCAATTGGAAATTGTCAAATAGTGTGGGAGTAAAGGTGTACACTTCTGGCAAGCCAGCCTCAGAAAGAGAAAACACAGCAGCTGGTAGAAAGGAAAGCCTTAAACAAACATGTTCTCCTCTTGCTTTTGCTTAAATAAATCAGTCTACCAAAACATAAAATCAAGACCTACGCATATATCTGCTTCCATATGCTCTCTGTATTTCATCAGTACAGGCACCAAGAAAGTCCAGAGAAAAAGATGTCTTTCTAGAGTCACTGAACATGAGAAAGTGAAGGGAGAAGCTGGAAGGCTTGTGATTTCATGACGACAGAAGAACACTGAATTCAGATTTCGTTGAGCTGTGGTCATCAATGAGGTAAACCATGGAGCCAGAAGAGGAATTAGTTCAATTCAGTCACTCAATCGTGTCCAGCTATTTGTGACCCTATGGACTGCAGCACGCCAGGCTTCCCAACTCCCGGAGCTTACTCGAACTCATGTCCATCAAGTTAGTGATGCCATCCAACCATCTCATTCTCTGTCGTCCCCTTTCCTCCATCTTCAATCATTCCCCGCATCAGGGTCTTTACTGGTGAGTCAGTTCTTCACATAAGGTGGCCAAAGTATTGGAGTTTCAGCTTCAACATCAGTCCTTCCAATAAATATTCAGGACTGATTTCCTTTAGGACTGACTGGTTGGATCTCCTTGCAAGAGACTCTTAAGAGTCTTCTCCAACACCACAGTTCAAAAGCATCAATTCTTCGGTGCTCAGCTTTCTTATAGTCCAACTCTCACATTCATACATTACTACTGGAAAAACCATACCTTTGACTAGATGGATCTTTGTTGGCAAAGTAATGTCTCTGCTTTTTAATATGCTGCCTAGGTTGGTCATAATTTGTCTTACAAGGAGAAAACGTCTTTTAATTTCACGGCTGCAGTCACCAACTGCAATGATTTTGGAGCCCAAGAAAACAGTCTCTCACTGTTTCCACTGTTTTCCCATCTATTTGTCATGAAGTGATGGGACCAGATGCCATGATCTTCGTTTTCTGAATGTTGAGTTTTAAGCCAACTTTTTCACTCTCCTCTTTCACTTTCATCAAGAGGCTCTTTAGTTCTTCTTCACTTTCTGCCATAAGGGTGGTATCATCTGCATATCTGAAGTTATTGATATTTCTTCCAGCAATCTTGATTCCAGCTGGTGCTTCATCCAGCCTGGCATTTCGTATGATGTACTCTGCACAGAAGTTAAACAAGCAGGGCAACAATATACAGCCCTGATGTACTCTTTTCCCTATTTGGAACCAGTCTGTTGTTCCAAGTCCAGTTCTAACTGTTGCTTCCTGACCGGCATTCAGATTTCTCAAGAGGCAGGTCAGGTGGTCTGGTATTCCCATCTCTTTCAGAATTTTCCACAGTTTATTGTGATCCACATGGTCACAGGCTTTGGTATAGTCAATAAAGCAGAAGTAGATGTTTTTCTGGAACTCTCTTGCTTTTTCAATGATCCAACGGATGTTGGCAATTTGATCTCTGGTTCCTCTGCCTTTTCTAAAACCAACTTGAACATCTGGAAGTTCATGGTTCACGTACTGTTGAAGCCTGGCTTGGAGAATTTTGAGCATTGCTTTACTAGCATGTGAGATGAGTGCAATTGTGTGGTAGTTTGAGCTTTCTTTGGCATTGCCTTTCTTTGGGGTTAGAATGAAAACTGACCTTTTCCAGTCCTGTGGACATTGCTGAGTTTTCCAAATTTGTTGGCATATTGAGTGCAGCACTTTAACAACATCATCTTTCAGGATTTAAAATAGCTCAATTGGAAATCCATCACCTCCACTAACTTTGTTCATAGTGATGCTTCCTAAGGCTGACTTGACTTTCATTCCAGGATGTCTGGCTCTAGGTTAATGATCACACCATCGTGATTATCTGGGTTGTGAAGATCTTTTTTGTATAGTTCTTCTGTGTGTTCTTGTCACCTCCTCTTAATATCTTTTGCTTCTGTTAGATCCATACCATTTCTGGCCTTTATTGTGCCCATTTTTGCATGAAATGGTCCCTTGGTATCTCTAATTTTCCTAAAGAGATCTCTAGTCTTTCCCATTCAGTTATTTTCCTCTATTTCTTTGCACTGATCGTGGAGGAAGGCTTTCTTATCTCTCCTTGCTATTCTTTGGAACTCTGCCTTCTAGTGGGTATATCCTTCCTTTTCTCCTTTGCCTTTAGCTTCTCTTCTTTTCTCAATTATTTGTAAGGCCTCCTCAGACAACTATTTTGCCTTTTTCCAATTCTTTTTCTGGGGATGGTCTTGATCCTTGCCTCCTGTACAATGTCACGAGCCCCCGTCCTTAGTTCTTCAGGCACTCTGTCTATTAAAGTGACTAAATTTTAGTCCCTTAAATCTATTTCTCACTTCCACTGTATAATCGTAAGGGAATTGATTTAGGTCATATCTGAATGGTCTAGTGGTTTTCCCCACTTTCTTCAATTTAAGTCTGAATTTGGCAATGAGTTCATGATCTGAGCCACAGTCAGCTCCCGGTCTTGTTTTTGCTGACTCTATAGAGCTTCTCCATCTTTGGCTGCAAAAAATATAATCAATCTGATTTCAGTGTTGACCATTGGTGATGTCCATGTGTAGAGTCTTCTCTTGTGTTGTACGACAAGGATGTTTGCTATGACCAGTGCGTTCTCTCGGCAAAACTCTGCTGGCCTTTGACGTGCTTTGTTTTGTACTCCAAGGCCAAATTTGCCTATTACTCCATGTATCTCTTGACTTTCTACTTTTGCATTCTAGTCCCCTATAATGAAAAAGACATCTTTTTTGGGTGTTAGTTCTAAACAGTCTTGTAGGTCTTCATAAACTGTTCAACTTCAGCTTCTTCAGCATTCCTAGTTGCGGCATAGACTTGGATTACTGAGATATTGAATGGTTTGCCTTGGAAACGGACAGAGATCATTCTGTCGTTTTTGAGATTGCATCCAAGTACTACATTTCAGACTCTTTTGTTTACTATGATGGCTACTCCATTTCTTCTAAGGGATTCTTGCCCACAGTAGTAGATATAATGGTCATCTGAGTTAAATTCACCCATTCCAGGCCATTTTAATTCACTGATTCCTAAAATGTCGATGTTCACTCTTGCCATCTTCTGTTTGACCACTTCCAATTTGCCTTCATTCATGGACATAGCATTCCAGGTTCCTATGCAATACTGCTCTTTACAGCATTGGACTTTACTTCCATCACCAGTCACATCCACAACTGGGTGTTGTTTTTGCTTTGGCTCTGTCTCTTCACTCTTTCTGAAGTTATTTCTCCACTGATTCCTATAGCATATTGGGCACCTACTAACCTGGGGAGTTCATCTTTCAGTGTCCTATCTTTTTGCCTTTTCATGATGTTTATGCAGTTCTCAAAGCAAGAATACTGAAATGGTTTTGCCATTCCCTTCTCCGGTGGACCACATTTTGTCAGAACTCCCCATCAAGACCCGTCCATCTTGGGTGGCCTCCACAGCATGGTTCACAGTTTCACTGAGTTGGACAAGGCTGTGGTTCATGAGATCAGTTTGGTTAGTTTTCTGTGATTGTGGTTTTCATTCTGTCTGTCCTCTGAAGGGTAAGGATAAGAGCCTTATGGAAGCTTCCTGATTGGAGAGACTGACTGAGGGGAAAACTGGGTCTTGTCCTGATGGGTGTGGCCATGCTCAGTCAATCTTTAATCCAATTTTATGTTGATGGGAGGGGCTGTATTCTCTCCCTGTTGTCTGACCTGAGGCCAAACTATGGTGGAGGTAATAAAGATAATGGTGGCCTCCTTTAAAAGGTCCCATGCACACACGCTGCACTCAGTGCCCCTGACCCAGGCCACTGCTGACCCATGCCTCCGGTGGAGACTCTTGGACACTCACAGGCATGTCTGGGTCAGTCTCTCGTAGGGTCACTATTCCTTTCTCCTGGGTCCTGGTGCACACAAGGTTCTGTTAGTGGCCTCCAAGAGTTTGTTTCCCCAGTCCTCTGTAAGTTCTGGTGGCTCTAAGGTAGAGTTAATGGCGACCACCTCCAAAAGGGCTTATGCCATACCCAGGTCTGTGGCACTCATGCTTCCTAAAAAATCATCTACTATAATATGGTTCGTATTTGGGCCCTTGCCAAGCTTAATCTGTGGAATATCCCCTGAGGAGAGGCTTGCTGCTATTTTACATAAGAGAAGAATTAACTTTCTTCCAGCTGGGGTTTTTGTAGTGTTTAAAGTTAAACAATATTTTTTAAAAGTTGCAATTATTTAAACCTCCGTCTCCAAGAGCTTTGTTCAGTGGCTACCTTAGGGCACTGCCACAGGTTTAGGTTCCCAAGCCAAAATGTAGCTTGAAAAAGAACCAAATAAGCATTCTATTTAACACTAATTTCCATCACAGATGTTTTCTTCACTTAAAAGCACTGTGTTCTGCCTTAATACTACAAGGAAGCAATAAGCTCACACACACACACGAAAAAAAAATTTGCCATTTGTCAATTAAATTTACACTTCTCCCTTGTTGCACTGAGAATTTAGAGGTAATGGGCCCATGTATTGACAACTGCAATCATTAGTTATGGGCGCATTTTAAGTTTCCAAATGAAATCCTTTAGAGTCACAAACTGTTTTATGAGGCTATCTTAATGGCATGTATTCCAAAAAAGCCTGATGCTAGAAGAGAAGCAACTCTTTTGAGAGAACAGGATAGCCAAAAATTTGCTGGAAACACTTCAATGGATCATACACCCAGATATAAAAATAAAGACACTTTATATGATTCTCAATGCAAACAAAACTTCTTAAACAACTTAACTTCTCTGTATAAGGGTGATACATGATGGGGTCTGATGTTGGTCTTTATTGAGAGCTAGGCTGTGCTGCCATCTTGATAAGACCACGGAGATGATCCACAGAGTTCAGGTTGGTGTTTTCTCAGAGAAGGCACCATGGCTTATCTTGTCTCCCTATGTAGACAAAGTCTGCATCTGCTGACTCACTCATTCTACTCTCTCATTTCTGCTCATGAGAGAAATGAGGATTCTAAATAAAGCCTGACCTTGTGTGAATACAAAGTATTAATAAAAACCACCTTTCTAACTCATTTTATATTTCTTTTCAAAAGAATGATTCACGGAAAGTCCAATTCAGTATGTCTCCATTTTACATCAGGAAATCCACCGTCCTGGCCCAAATCCTCTAGGTGACGTCTGTTGCCAGAATGACTAAATAGCCAATGATTATACCTAAGTACCACCTAGCAGACAACTGTGAAACATTATTAGATTAAACCTTCAGAAATGAGTCTACAGAGAGTAAAGGTATTATGGCCCCCCACAAAATTCTTACAATGAATCCTCACCCACAGCATCTCAAGATCTAAGCTTATTTGGAGGTAGAATCTCCATAGAAAATAATCAAATTAAAATGAGGTCAAAAAAATAAAATAAAATAAAATGAGGTCATAAGGTGGCCCAAACCCAATATGACTGATGTCCTAACAAGAAGGAGAAATGAGAGCACAGAGAGAGGCCGAGAGAGAAGACAGATGTGAACGGACCTACGGCGAAGATGGCCACCTACAAGCCATGGAGAGAGAATGGAACAGACCCTTCCCTGGAAGGAACCAATCCTGCCCACATCTTGGTTTAGGACTCCTGGCCTCCAAAACTGAGAGACAATCAATAGCTGTTCTTAAAGCCAGCTAGTTTGTGGTGCTTTGTTATGGCAGCCTAATACTAAAAGACACCTCCGAGCTAGAGGGAAGGGACAGTCATATGACACTAAAAAGTGTCCTAAGTTCAATAGGATAGAAAAATAAAGGTGTGCTTCATCTTAATTCTTTTAAGAAAAATAATCCAATAAAACCAGAGACACTAATCGTAGAACAAAATCTTGCCACCGGAAAGAACCTTAAGTATGTCTGTTCAGCATTACTCTCGGCAAGTAAATATCTGCTCCTTCCCCTTCGGCTCCTGTCTCTCCTCTCCTCTCCCCTGAACAGCTAAGTTCCTCAAAAGAGCTGCCTCTTCTCACTGCATCTGCCTCCTTTCTTTTCACTCTCTCCAGAGTCCACTCCTGTCAGTCAACCTGGATGACCAATGAGCACCTCTATCAGTCAGTCAGAACTGCTTTTTCAAGACCACCGCCTCCACTTGGCAAAATCCAACCGTCAGCTCTCAACATTCCTCTTACTAGAGACAACAACTCAGTCCCTCCATCTCCCCTCCTTCAACACTTTTTTTATCTAGCCCCCAGGACACTCGTTTCCTCCCTAGGCCCTCTGAACTCTCCAGAGGTGCCCTCGCACTTGGTCTTTGACCTCTTCTTTCTCTACCTACAAGTCACTTCTTTAGAGATATTAGTAAAGCCTACTGCCTCTTTCAAATACATAAAAATATACTTTCTACACAAAATATACCCAGAATCCAACTGTTTCCCATCACTCCACCCAAAACCATAATCTAAGCTGCTGTAATGCCTCACAAAATTACTGTAATAATCTAACATAGCATGTTTTCCACATAGCAGCTAGGTTGATCTTTTTACATATAAACCATACTACTTTTTGTAATATCTCTGGAAGTTTAAAATCAGTCTTTAACATGCCCTAAAAGGTGCCATGTCCTCTGCCACACTCCATCCAGCTGTGCCCTCTATGTCTGCATCTCCTGCCTTGCCCTGTCACTCATTCCAGTCCAGCCACGATGGGTCACTCTCCTTTGAGCATGGGAAGGGCACACTCATCTCACGTCTTTGCCCTGCCTCTTCCATGTGCCTGGAAGCCCTTTCCCAAGATGTCCACATGGCCTGAGCCCTCTCTTCATGCAGGTCCTGCTCAAATGCCATATCTTTCCTGATCTCTCAGACAACTCCTCTGTCCCCTCACCTCCCATATTTTTCTTCTTAGACTTACACCACCTCTCATATATTTGTATAATGTCTATATTCTACCATTCTATAAACTCTGTAAGAAGAGAAACTGTTTTTCACATTGATGAAGTGAAACATAAGAAGGGCTAGAAAAATATTTGTTCAAAGAATAAACGAATATCACATGGCCAGCCAGAGTAGGTGACACATAAGTGACACTTTGAAACATAAACATTAGACAAGTGATTCTTAACCTGTACACAGGAATGTATTTCCTGGGCCCTGTCCTCAGTTAAGTTCACTTCAGTCGCTCAGTCGTGTCCGACTCTTTGCGACACCATGAACTGCAGCACGCCAGGCCTCCCTGTCCATCACCAACTCCCAGAGTCCACCCAAACCCATGTCCATTGAGTCGATGATGCCATCCAACCATCTAATCCTCCATCATCCCTTTCTCCTCCTGCCTTCAATCTTTCCGAGCATCAGGGTCTTTTCAAATGAGTCAGCTCTTCACATCAGGTGGCCAAAATATTGGAGTTTCAGCTTCAGCATCAGTCCTTCCATTGAACACCCAGGATTGATCTCCTTTAGGATGGACTGGTTGGATCTGCTTGCAGTCCAAGGGACTCTCAAGAGTCTTCTCCAACACCACAGTTCAAAAGCATCAATTCTTTGGCACTCAGCTTTCTTTATAGTCCAACTCTCACATCCATACATGACTACTGGAAAAAACCATAGCCTTGACTAGATGGACCTTTGCTGGCAAAGTAATGTCTCTGCTTTTGAATATGCTATTAAGGTTGCTCATAACTTTCCTTCCAAGGAGTAAGTGTCTTTTAATTTCATTGCTGCAATCACCATCTGCAATGATTTTGGAGCCCAGTAATATAAAGTCAGTCACTGTTTCCACTGTTTCCCCAACTATCTGCCATGAAGTGATGGGACCAGATGCCATGATCTTCGTTTTCTGAATGTTGAGCTTTAAGCCAACTTTTTCACTCTCCTCTTTCACTTTCATCAAGAGGCTCTTTAGTTCTTCTTCACTTTCTACCATAAGGGTGGTGTCATCTGCATATCTGAGGTTATTGATATTTCTCCTGGCAATCATGATTCCAGCTTGTGCTTCATCCAGCCCAGCGTTTCTCATGATGTACTCTGCATATAAGTTAATTAAGCAGGGTGACAATATACAGCCTTGACATACTCCTTTTCCTATTTGGAACCAGTCTGTTGTTCCATGTCCAGTTCTAACTGTTGCCTCCTGACCTGCATACAGGTTTCTCAAGAGGCAGGTCAGGTGGTCTGGTATTCCCATCTCTTTCAGAATTTTCCACAGTTTATTGTCAAAGGCTTTCCACACAGTCAAAGGCTTTGGCATAGTCCATAAAGCAGGACTAGACGTTTTTCTGGAACTCTCTTGATTTTTTGATGATCCAACAGTTGTTGGCAATTTGATCTCTGGTTCCTCTGCCTTTTCTAAAACCAGCTTAAACATCTGTAAGTTCACAGTTCACGTACTGGTGAAGCCTGGCTTGGAGAATTTTAAGCATTACTTTACTAGGATGAATGCAATTGTAAAGTAGTTTGAGTATTCTTTGGCATTGCCTTTCTTTGAAATTGGGATGAAAACTGACCTTTTCCAGTCCTGCGGCCACTGCTGAGTTTTCCATATTTGCTGGCATATTGAGTGGGCCCTGTCCTCAGAGATTACTAAACTAGAAACATGTTATTAGTCTGTGATTCTCATGTGCAGCAAGGTTGAGAACCACTACATTAGATTATAAACTCCTTAAAGGATTTTTTTTTTTCATCTGTGTACCTCAGGCACAATGGCTGTCAAAGTGATTAACAATGTTGATTAAATTAATGGATCCATGAAAAACAGTCATTTACAGCGATTGCTTATTGACATTTATGGATAAAGAGGTATAAAAGAGCTATAAAGTCCTTTTCACTGTGATATATCTTCAAAGGTTACAATTCTTCCTTAGTCTAAAGAAAAATGTTCCTCACTATAAACTCTACTCACTAGCCCCAGGTCTGCTGTTTGAAATACACTTGAAGGCTAGTCTCTGGTCATTTATTTTCAGACAATAAATGCTCATATATTTTCAAACACTCATAACTGAGCCCTTGCATTTGGGCTTCTTCTTTAGTCAGGACAAATCTTAGCCCGTCTAAAAAGGTTATGCTTCAGATTCACTCTGCTGGGAAGTGGGTATTTCAGCCCCAAAAAGGACATTTAATCCATGTTCTGAATAATAATTAAAGGTTAGCTGTACTGAGGAGAAGAAATGGTTTTTCAGACATAGCAATGAGCAAAAAGCATCCACGGATGGAAGTGCGTGATAATCTCTGGAAATTGAGAACTGTGGTTAGATCACAGAATAAAAGGGGTGAAATGGGAGTAAAAGGCAGAAAGAAAAAGCTGGAGAGGTCACCTCAGGCCACATGATAAAGAGCCTTATATATGATATTAAAATAATTACTTTATGACTAATTGGATCCACCTGGAGTTTAGAGATGTGAAGAGAACCAATGATTTCAGGTCAATGACTATCAACCAATCAAAAATGAAAGCAAGAAGAAAAACTAGTTTCAAGTAGAGGGGAAGATAATGAATTTGGTTTGAGATGTTTTTAATTTTAAATAGTCAAGGATATCCTACCAGAGGCATTTATGAAAGAGTTGTCAATGTGCTTTTGGAACTTGATGGAGAATCAAGCACTGAAGGTTGGACTTAAAGAGTCATTTAAACAAAAGTTGTAGGTAAGACAGGCAGTCGGATGAAAAATATTAACACTGGTTCTCCATAGTGGGACTGCAGGTATCTTTTTTCTTGTTCAACACACTCAAATTGTTTATAATAAGAATGTATTACTTCTAATTAAAGAAAATAAGGATTATAAAGTAAAATATGGGTAAAGATCATTCAAAGACGGCACGAACAGTGTAAAAAGACAAAGACCAAATGCCAAAACCTGGGAATAACCAGCATTTACAAAGGAGTAACAGGAGCAGCTAGCTAAAGAAATAGGATCTACAACAGAGTAACACAAGATTTCAGAAGTATCTCAGGAAGCAAGAGAGGAGCAACCTAGAAAAGAGGGTTTAATGCTGCAGAGAAAAAGAGCAGGATGAGGATTAAAGAAACCACTGGTAATTAGGAGATGATTACATAACAAGACATTTAGGGAAATGATTGAGATAAAAGCCAGACTACAGTGAGTTGAATAGAGAGTGGGAAATTAAAGAAATAAAGGTAAGGAGCCTCGCTTTGAAGGGAAGGTCAAAAACAAGTCATGACTGAAAAAGAAGGTCAGGTTAAGGACTAGCCTACCTTTCTCTGTGTCCACCACGGAGATGCAAAACTTGCAGTCAAGGAAGTCAAGTGAGTCACATTCGTTCTCTCTGTCCTACCAAAGTCCTCACCTGCTGCTACAAAGAAAATAACCCTACACGGGACAAGGTAGCCTGTCTCACGGTCATTACTCATGTCAGTACCTTTGTCCTTCTGGAGAAAAAAAAAAAGACCAGGGTTTTCAGAGCCACCATTACTCTAAAAGAATTCTTACCTTATTCTCAACACAAACATGTTAGTCAACCAAAATTCCACACACAAAAAAAAAAACAGTGAAACTTAGCTATCTTGCTAGATTTATGCTTATAGAAATACAATTCCAAGGATTGCTGTTGAGTCTGTTGAACTGATAAGGAGCTCAGGTGTCCCTTGTGGAAAATAACTAAATAAATAAATAAAATTTCAACTCGTAATCAGTATATTGAATTATCCTTCCAAATGAACACAAAGACTTCTCTCACTATCCAGATAGTCCACAAATGCTCATCACTATGAATGAAAAATAAATAAAAGTCCTTATTTTAGCCTTCAAATGAGTGGTGGAAGATCCTCCTTTTTCACCTGCACTCTGAGAGACATGCATTCAGTAACTGATCATGAAATGATCTATTGGCAGACAGGCAGGCAAGTGGAAGCCGTTCCACCAAGTTGATCTAACTAAATGATTAGCTCTTCCCCCAAAAAATCAAGATTTGTCTGAAATAGCACTAAGCACTGAATGAAACAGAAAACTAAATTAACTCCCAGAGTATGTCAGGATGCTGAAAATCCCTGAGTGCTTACATTTACATTTCAGGCTGCTGCTGCTGCACTTTATAAACAACCTATTTGGAGTCCTCACTAATGAGTTCTTGATATTCATAGATCACATTATCATACCAGAGCTTGAGAATATCAAGTGCTATGGTTAAAACTATGCCATGTTAAAAATAGATGGGCATATGTGGCAGAGCCATACAACGGAATGCTACTCAGCAATAAAAAGGGACAAGCTATTGATACTCACCACAGTGCGAATCAATCTCAGAATCACTATGAGTGAAAGAAAGCCAGATCAAAAAAAAAAAAAAAAAGGACATGCTTCTATGAGTCCCTTTATATAAAATCTAGAAAAAGCACGTGAATCTGCAGTGACTGAAAGCAAATCAGTGGCTGCCTGGGGACAGGGCAGAGGAAGGGCTGGATTACAAAACGGAAGCAGGAAGCCTTTGGGGCTATTGGAAATGGCTATCTTGATTATACTGAGAGTTTCATGAGTGTACACATATGTCAAAACTGACCAAACTGTATACTTCAAATGTCTGTCATTTAGTGTACTTCAATTAATCTTCAAAAAAATTTTTTTAAAGTTTGAGGCAATTGTTCAATCTTCTCATAAAATATCTGAATAACACTTTAAAGCAGTATCATTTACATATGAACAATGAACAGACTAATAACAGGTGATTATTTTTAAATGCATGAATATGCCTAAACACTTAGAACAATGTCTGACTCGTATAACTGTGACACAAGTCTTTAAAAAAAGAGGAATAAAAACATTAATATAGTTGTGCTAAAATGATAGAACAGTGGTCCATCGATTTTTCTTCTCAGTCGTCTTTGGTATATACTGTTTTTACAACCGAGTTTAGCCTTTTATTTGTGGTTGAAGATATCATCAGAACAATACCCCTCACCCTCGATTTCATCTCCATTCTTTATTCTCAGTACACACAGATGAAGACAGTAACAAGACATACTCAAGGTCCAGTGCCTGCCACGTGCTGCTTGCTGTGGAAATACTACAGACAGCTCTGCTACTTCAAAATTTTAAAAACATTTTTCTAACCGAGAATCTAGTATAGGCAGAATGAGATCCCCTCAGCTGACCCGCACAGAAAGTTTGTCTGACAGCAGGAGCTGGTCCAGGGATACTGCACAGAACCCTCATCCCGGAGGCAAGAGGACCAAAGCACCCACTGTGCACCCAGCCGTCTGAGGGTGAAACCCAGTGAGCAGTACAGGGAGCTCCCCCAGTGAAGACATGTGCAACACTAATATCTGCCTTGGAGGGGACGGCGGATTTCTGAAACAGAGGAAAAGGCAATTACTACCTTGAGAAAACAGAATAATGACAATGATTGACTAAAAGAGAAAAAATCTATAAGTAGCTGTTTGGTGTCCTTTAATACAATTCAGTATGTAGCCTCCTGGAAGCAGCTGTCATGAGCTCTAAGTATAGACCAGTCTCCTGGGTAGGCAGAGTAAAAGGCTGTGGGGTTCAGTGAGGTCTCTGGAGACAAATACATCCCAGCCTCATGGCTCACCAGCTTTGTCATCTTCTTCAAGGTATTAATTGCCTTTCACCTCCAGTTTCCTCATCTCTAAAAGCAGAGGCATGGACTGCTGTGAGGACTGCTGTTAATATAAGTAAAGTGTTTATACACTTATTCAATAAATAGTACTGTTACCAAGAAAACTGAAGATAATTAACTGACAAAATATTAGAATTACCAAGACTGCTCTGTAAGAAACTAGATACACAATTAACTTTCAAAATACAGTAGCTTTTCAATATATCAGGGAAAAATCAAAAGGTAAAATGGTAGGCGAAACAGCCACAGAAAATAGTAACACAAAACAGGTATAAAGGACTGTGCAGGTGAAAAATACAGAATGCTTCAAACACTGAAGCAGATTCTGCCCTCAAATATGAAGATAATTCTGTAAAGATGACATTTTTTTCCCAAATAAATGAAATTCAACAGAATCCAAGAGAAAATTCCAGGGAGAATTTTTTTTTTTTAATTTTCAGAAGTATTCTGAAATTGAACTGGAAGACTAAATGGAGTGAGAACAGTTGAGAAATCTGAGAGAAAAGCGAAAAATATTATATAAAATTGTATTATAAATCTCTGTGAGCAATCTTGGTACAAAAATATCAACAGATACAAAGTAGCCCAAAAGGAATCAAATAAATGTTTGTGTGTTTATATAATATGCCTCATATGTTATACATAAAACAATAGATTATAAAGAATATATATGCCTATTTGGCATAGAAAACAAATTAATGGAGAAATGATGGATTATGGATTGGTCAAATATTATTTGTTAAAACTGGCTTTTCAAAGAATAAAGTCAAAGATTTACCTGACAACAAGCACTGAATAAAATTTTAGTTGAATTAAAATGTGGCAGTAAATTCACAGCATATTACTAAATGAAAAAAAAAATCACCAACTGTATGTACAGAATATTCCCATTTTGTCAACATACATGTAAATTCATGCATGAAATACATGCAGAGAAATATGTGTTATTCCTATTACAAATGCTAAGATATTCAGAGTGGTGTGCTTATTTGGTGGGATTAAGGGTGGTTTTATTACTTCACTTTTCTAAAATGTTATACATACACTGCTTTTAATTTTAAAA
Organism: Capricornis sumatraensis; assembly: GCF_032405125.1. Classification (NCBI taxonomy): domain Eukaryota; kingdom Metazoa; phylum Chordata; class Mammalia; order Artiodactyla; family Bovidae; genus Capricornis; species Capricornis sumatraensis. Next base: position 38,255,866 of record NC_091073.1, on the reverse strand, counting down.
AGGTCAAATGGGAAAAGTGAAACCATAAAAAAAAAGTTAAAGCAAGTGGTGTTAGCATTTACCTGCTATTTAGATAGTGAAGCACTTTCTAGCATACCAAGTTCAGATCTACTTAAGCATCAACTGATTATTTTGGCTTAAATTTTCTCCTATTATGCATTACTGATATGCCCAAGAATTATCACACAGAAGTCAGGGGTAAACTTATATTTCAAATGGCCAGTTCTTCCTGTTCTCAACTTTAGGATGTTAAACACCAAAGGGCACTGCTTTATGTTTACAATGTAGCAATCTTAGAATACAATGCTACGGATGAAAGGTTAAAAAAGAATGTGTCCTAGGATTAAACCACCAAGGAGAAAGATTTATCTTCTCACTTCTTACAGTAGCAATGCACATACATTCATTTAACTGCCCCTTAAATCTACCACAGACTGCAGCCATGATATTAAAAGATACTTGCTCCTTGGAAGAAAAGGTATGACAAACCTAGACAGCATATTAAAAAGCAGAGACATTGCTTTGCCAACAAAGGCCCATCTAATCAAAGCTATGGTTTTTCCAGCAGTCATGTATGGATGTCAGAGTTGGACTGTAAAGAAAGCTGAGCGCCAAAGAATTGATACTTTTGAACTTTGGTGTTGGAGAAGACTCTTGAGAATCCCTTGGACTGCAAGGAGATCCAACCAGTTCATCCTAAAGGAGATCAGTCCTGGGTGTTCATTGGAAGGGCTGATGCTGAAGCTAAAACTCTAATACTTTGGCCATCTGATACAAGAACTGACTCATTTGAAAAGAACCTGATGCTGGGAAAGATTGAAGGCAGGAGGAGGAGGGGATAACAGAGAATGAGTTGGTTGGATGGCATCACTGACTCAATGGACATGAGTTTGAGCCAGCTCCAGGAGTTGGTGATGGACAGGGAGGGCTGGTGTGCTGCAGTCCATGGGATCACAGAGAGTCAAACATGACTAAGTAACTGAACTGAACCTAAGTGTTAGTCACTCAGTCCTGGCCAACCTTTTGCTACACCATGGACTATAGCCAACCAGGCTCTTCTGTCCATGGGATTTCCCAGGCAAGAACACTGGAGTGGGTTGCCATTTCCTTCTCCAGGAGATCTTCCCAACCCAGGGATTGAACTCATGTCTCCTGGATTGCAGGAGGATTCTTAGCCTCCTGAGCCACCAGAGAAGCCCACAGTAACACAGATGCAGTGCAGTAAAGCAGAATTCACGGTTCTACACAGACGTGACCCAAGACAACAGTCTGTCCTAAGAAACAACTCTGCAACTTTCAGAGTTAAAAGTAGCAGCACATGGTTCTACAGATATCAAACATCTTCTTGGATGAATTAAATTGTGCATTCTTCTATCAGCACTAAGCCTAATCTTGTCCTCTAAGTGAGCACTACACCAGTATCTCTTACGCGTGACTGCACTGACTGTTATTTGAGGCTCACTACTATGGTCCCCTTAAGTCTTCTTCAAGCTAAACAGCCTCAGCTCCTTTGACCCATCATCAAGTATTTGGAGACACTCTCCAAATAGTTCATCTTCCTAATTTACACCTTAAACTAACATCACCCTATTCCAATGTCCCTCTTCAAATATTGCACCTAAGTTGTGTTGAAAGTAAAGTGAAAGTCGCTCAGTTGTGTCCAACTTTGTGATTCCATGGAATTCTCCAGGCCAGAATACTGGAGTGGGTAACCTTTCCCTTCTCCAGGGGATCTTCCCAACCCAGGGATCCAACCCAGGTCTCGCGCATTGCAGGCAGATTCTTCACCAACTGAGCTATCAGGGAAACCCTAAGTGAAAGTCATTCAGTCATGTCTGGCTCTTTGCAACTCCATGGACTATACAGTCTGTGGAATTCTCCAGGCCAGAATTCTGGAGTGGGTAGCCTTTCCCTTCTCCAGGAGATCTTTTCAAACCAGAGATCAAACCCAGGTCTCCCACATTGCAGGTGCATTCTTTTCCAGCTGAGCCATAAGGGAACCCCAAGAATACTGGAGTGGGTAGCCTATCCCTTCTCCAGGGGATCTTCCTGACCCAGGAATCGAATCGAGGTCTCCTGCATTGCAGGCGGATTCTTTACCAACCAAGCTACCAGGGAAGCCATGTAAGTTGTATTCAGTTCAGTTCAGTCACTCAGTCGTGTCCGACTCTTTGCGACCCCATGAATCACAGCACGCCAGGCCTCCCTGTCCATCACCAACTCCCGGAGTTCACTCAGACTCACGTCCATCGAGTCAGTGATGCCATCCAGCCATCTCATCCTCTGTAGTCCCCTTCTCCTCCTGCCCCCAATCCCTCCCAGCATCAAAGTCTTTTCCAATGAGTCAACTCTTCGCATGAGGTGGCCAAAGTATTGGAGTTTCAGCTTTCGCATCATTCCTTCCAAAGAAATCCCAGGGCTGATCTCCTTCAGAATGGACTGGGTGTATCTCCTTGCAGTCCAAGGGACTCTCAAGAGTCTTCTCCAACACCACAGTTCAAAAGCATCAATTCTTTGGTGCTCAGCTTTCCTCACAGTCCAACACTAACATCCATACATGACAACTGGAAAAACCATAGCCTTGACTAGATGGACCTTTGTTGGCAAAGTAATGTCTCTGCTTTTCAATATGCTATCTAGGTTGGTCATAACTTTTCTTCCAAGGAGTAAGCGTCTTTTAATTTCATGGCTGCAATCACCATCTGCAGTGATTTTAGAGCCCAAAAAAATAAAGTCTGACACTGTTTCCACTGTTTCCCCATCTATTTCCCATGAAGTGATGGGACCAGAAGCCATAATCTTCGTTTTCTGAATGTTGAGCTTTAAGCCAACTTTTTCACTCTCCACTTTCACTTTCATTAAGAGGCTTTTTGCCTTTTCCTACCGTTCATGGGGTTCTCAAGGCAAGAATACTACTGACCTGTTAAATGTCCACTTTCTGTGAGCCAACCACTCTGCCTATATTAATAGAACCAAAGACTCCTGCCTGCCCATCACTGCTTTTGGCAGCCGCATGACATTTGTGGCTTCAAAAGTACTTTTAAGCAAGAATTCCTCATCTTATACTTGAATATCTAAATTTCAGAACCAAAAAGGGCAGTCCACATTTAAAACAATTATGCTTGCCCATTACTCTAGCCTTTTGCAATCACCTGAATCCCAATTCTGTTTTCCAACTCATTAGGCATCTTTCTCAGCTTTCTGACTTTACAAATTTTGGTTAAGCCTTCTCAAAACCACACTACTGTTTCAACAGTCAAAGTATAACAGTAACAGGACAGAGACTAGAGACTAAGACCAAAGGTTATTACATTGGAAACCTTCCTCCAGTTTATCATTAAGTCCTTGAATTAATAACCTCAGGGTACATTTGTTCATGTATCCAAGACTCTTCCTAGATATACTATCATTCAGCATATACTTCTGCATCTTGTCCACAGGGATATGATATTTCAAATGTCTAACCAAACATCAAGAATCGTATGCCTGTATCATACTGCAGATTGACTGGTCACCTAACCCTTCGACCCTTAGTCAGCTTCTGTGCTTTCACTCTTTCCTAATCGCTTCTTCCCCTGCTTGCCTCTAAATGCTGGTGTTCCCTGAGCACCTTCCTCAACACACGGTGCTCACAGCCTAGGTGACCTCATCACCACCACTGGCTTCAATTACCTCTTACTATGTGCCCCTTGGCTCCCAAGTCACCTCTTGGATGCACTTGCAAACATTCAGCTGTCTCTGGAAGAGCACTGCTTGGCTGTCCCTTGGGCACTTTAAACCGAGGATGCCAATAATGAACTCATCCTCTTTCTCCCAGCAGCCCTATTCACCTCTTACATTTTCAATCTCAATGAAAGGTAGAGTGTCTACCAAGTAGCACAAGGCAAAACCCCTAGAAGTTGTGGTAGACTGAAATTGATCATTCAGCTGTCAAATCCATCTCCTAGACTCCCCCTTTGACCGTTTGCTTAGCTCTTTTTTTTTTTTCCTTCTCATGGGAGAGGTGACAGCCTCCTAACTGATCTTCCTGCCTCCAATACTACCCTCTTTCATATTCCTCCACTGACAAACAAAATAATCTGTCTAACCTGATGTCAATGATTCCCCAAAGTTTTTCTCACAAAAGCCTCAGTCCCAGTCTTCCTCATAATCTAGTTCTCTCTTGCCACAGTCACTCATATGGCTTTACTCCAGCCCGTGAAGTGGTCATGTGATTTAACTCCTCTGTGTAGTCACACAATCAGTTTACTTTGGCTAATAAGATAGGCTGGCCTCTGTGCATACTATAAAGCACTTGCAGAAATCTTTCAAAACAGCTCAGGCAGCACATTCTCTGAGACCAGGACTCCTTAGTGTGATTTAGTCCCCCATCTCTGCTTCTATAAAACTCTGCATAACTTCATCACAGCACTTAACCCATCTGTAATCATAGACTTCCATATGATTAGTTTACCTATGAGAGAAATACATGATCTGAACTCATTAAATGTCACGTGAACAAATAAACACATGAATGGCCATGGAAAAAGAATAAACAGCGAATGAAGTAGGGTGGTCTTGAAATTTCAAAAGAACACTCTTAGAATAAAGACTGTCAATCGAAACTCAAGAATTCTTGGTCACTCAGCAGTTGTTTCAGGATTTTTCTCAGTCAGTCACATGAAAGATTTCATATAATGTAGGAATTTAACACAGTATTATGCATCAAACATTAGATTTTTTAATCAGAATTTATTCCTATGCTATATGTTAAGGGAAGTAATTCCATATACATACTTATTATCTGAATAATTAATTACTTTCTCTGGATTTTATATTATTGCAAAGCATGTAGACAGGAAAAAAAATATAAGGAAATGTGTTTTCAAAGTACTGTATATATCGTATCCTTAGTATATATTAAAAGCATCATATACATAAGAAAAATAGTCAGTGGAAACACCTAAACAGAAATTCCACAGAAAGTGAAATACAAAAAGCTAAGTCACATTAAAAATACTGACCATCAACAGTGATTAAAGAAATGTAAATTACATCAGTGAGACAGCATTTTTCACCATCAAATTAATATTAATAATTTTTCACAGACAAAGAAAACTTATCGTTACCGAAGGTAAAAGGGGAGAGGAAGGATAAATTGGGGAGTTGGGATTAACACATACACCCTACTATGTGCGCTTAGCTGCTCAATCATGTCTGTCTCTCTGTGACCCCATGGACAGTAGCGCTCCAGGTTCCTCTGTCCATGGGGATTCTCCAGGCAAGGATACTGGAGTGGGTTGCCATGTCCTCCTCCAGGTGATCCTCCTAACTCAGGGACTGAACCCAAGTCTCCTGCATTGCAGGCAGATTATTTACCATCTGAGCCACAAGGGAAGCCCACACACTACTATAATAAAACAGATAACCAACAAAGACCAACTTAGAGCACAGGGAACTATACTCAATATTTTGTAACAACTTATAAGGGAAAAGAATCTGAAAAGAATATATCAATATATAACTGAATCATTGTGCTATACACCTGAGACTAACATGACACTGTAAATCAACTATACTTCAATTAAAAATAATAAATAAATCAATAACACTTTTCACTGTTGTTTAGTACAGTATAGTTCATATCCTTCAATCTAAGATTTCTGAGGCAATTTTATAATATCTTCAATAATCAGGAATTCAATGGTTTGTGTTGTTCCTTATGATATTGTTATGTGTTTTTATACTACAAAGAATCAAAAACAATCAAAATTAAATTTACTCATTTGTTTGACACAGTGCTAGGCACTGTTTGAGGTGCTAAGGATACAGTGTGTGTGTGTGTGTGTCCAGTTACTAATTCATGTCTAACTCTTTGCACCTCTATGGACTGTAGCCTGCCAGGCTCCTCTATCCATGGACTTCTCCAGGCAAGAATACTGGAGTGCAGTAGCTTATCTCTGAAAGGAAGTAGGAAGAAAGGGATGGAGGGAGGGATTGCCTTGTCTTTATGGAACTTAAGAGTTACTGAGAGCAGGCTCATAAACACTAAATAATTTAAATGTATATTATGATGGATGCTGAAAAGTGATATGGAGAAAAATAAAAGCATGAAATGGGGATAGAGAGATGGCTGCAATTTTAAGTAGGTGACCAGGGAAGGCCTGACTGAGAAGATGACAAGTGAGTAGAAACCTAAAGGACATGAGGGAGAGATAAAAGCAGATATCTGAGAAGAGAGCTGAAAGCAAAGGAAGACCCAGGGCAGAAGCCCTGAGAAAAGTTTCCACAACACGTTCTCCAAGAAGCAGAGAGAACGGGAAGGCTGAAGGAGAATGGAGAATGGGGGGAATAGTAAGATGACATGAGAGGCTTAATGGAGGCCGGATCATGTTGGGCCCTGCAAGCCACCATCAGATCTCTGATTCTGAACGAAGCCTTAGAAAAGCTCTGAGCAAAAGATAACACATGTTGTAATGGGATCTCTTGACTGCTCTGCTGAGATCAAACTGGAGATCAAGATGGGAAACAACAGCCATCATCCAGGCGAGGTCCTCTGGTGGTGTGGTCCAGCAGGCCAAGGCGTGAGAAGCTCTGACTCTGGCTCTTCGGAAGCAGAGACCAGAGAGTTTGCTAATGGATTGTATGTGAGACACGGGAGGACAAGAAGTCAGGGGAGACTCCAGATGTTGAGGCCTGAGTGACTGAAACGGAGGATTTGCCAGTCAAAACACTGGGGAAGACCACACAGGAGCTGGACCAGGCAAGAGCAGGGGCTCAGTTTCAGATGCATCAGGTTTGAGACACTTACCCAAGCATAGGAATCCAGGCTGTGCTTGTCACGAAGCCATGAGATGGCCACGCAGGAGATGGGAACTGAGAGAGGTCCATTGGCATATGGCATTTAAAACCAAAAAACTGTATGACATCACCCACAGTATGAGGAGAGAGGGTGACAGAAAAAATAAGGGGGTTAAGGATTGAAGCAGGAAAGTCCCAATGTAAAGAAATCAGGGACATGAGGAAGAACTGGCAAAGACTGAGAAGGGTTGCAGTGGAATAAGAAAGAACCAGGAGAGCGCGGGATGCCTGAAGCCAAGTAGGGGTTTCAGTGGTGACGGAGCAGTCAGCTTGGTCCAGTGATGTAATAAAGCAGGGAAAGGTGAGGAATGACCGATGAACTTATTATAGCAAAGAGGAAGTCATTGTTGACCTTGGAAAGGGCATTTTCAATGAAAGGTTGAAGTAAAAGGCTCATAAGTACACAATGGCAGGTACTCAAATGATGCTATATTTTGCAATATTTATATATGAAAATATTTTATAAATATTACAAAAAATACTTATAAAGAAACATTAATATCATTGGGAAATGCTTAAATAAGAGAGAAAAAGATACAACATCTACATAAACTACGCACTCACTTATAGCTAAAAAGGAAAAGAAAATACATAGGTAGGAAGTGTGCTAAAACATTAATACTAGATATCCCTAAGTGGGCCTCCCTGCCAACTCAGTGGTAAAGAATCTGCCTGACAATGGGGGAGACACAAGTTTGATGCCTGATCAGGAAGATCCCCTGGAAAAGGAAATGGTTACCTACTCCAGTATTCTTGCCTGAAAAATCGCAAAGACTGAGGAGTCTGGCGTGCTACAGTCCATGTGGTTGCAGAGAGTAGGCACAATTTAGCAACTAAACAACAATAACAAAGATGCCCTGCAGAAGCAGGAAGTTAGCAAGAGCTACAGTTGAAGAAATTCTAACAACAACACAGATCCCTGGGTTTCAGACAATTAAACGGTATCCCTCACTTTATACCTAGGGCAGTGGTCTTCACCTTTAGCCTGCCTCATAATCCTGTAGAGGGCTGGCTGGTTGTGACAGATTGCTGGGCCTCAAACTCAGAGTTTCTGATTCAAGAGGGTGTGTACAGGATCCAGTAACCTGCATTTCTAACAAGTGCCTGGGGAATACTGACAGTCCTAGCGTTAGGATCATATTTTGAGAGCCATGGACTAAGGGGAAAGAGCCTCATAAAAGTGAAGTTTTAAATAGGTTAAATAACATCCTGAATTCCAGAGCTGTAAATTGACTTGAGAATAAACTTCAATATATTCTGATCCCTGAGCTTTTGTTTCAGAGTCTTAAATCTGGTACAATTAAGAGAAGGTGTCAATTAGGATTAAATGTGTTATAAAGATCAATTCCTTTTTATAGCTGAAAAGAGAGGAAGTCACTCACTCTATGATATTTTCAAGGCAATGATTAGTGCCCCCAGAGAAGAGGACCTGTACCTTGCTCATTTCTAAAACCCCTAAAGTGCCTTAAACAAGAAGACAGTTAATCACCATTTGCTGAATAGGATGAAATGCCTGCCCTAATGAGTCTATCTCATGTTGGGTGAGTTGGAGGGGCAGGTGCTCAGAGCCTCTGGTAAGGCATTCCTGCATCTCTGAGTGAATCAGAAAATGGAACCGGCTCTGGGCATATGACTCAGACAAAGACCCTCTTTCCTCTGGATGGATGCAGACGTGCATCAGGGCAGCTGGCTGGGCACCCTGATCATTGCATGGACTCCCACTCTTATGTGGCCCCACGGCTGGGTACAACTCACCCAGCCTTACAGGATAAGTCTGTGTGTGAAGACTTCGTAGAACAGGGTATGGATGCCCCAGAGCAAACAACAGGCTGGAACAGTGAAAAGTCTGTCTGTGTTTAGTACTCTAGGAAGGGTTAGACATGGTGGTGGTTTAGTTGCAAAGTCAAGTCTGGCTCTTGCAATCCCATGAACTGCAGCCCACCAGACTCCTAAATCCCTGGGATTTCCCAGGCAAGACTACTGGAGTGGTTTGCCATTTCTTTCTCCAGGGGATCTTCCTGACCCAGGGATCCAACCTGCATCTCCTGCTTGGCAGGTGAATTCCTCACCACCTGGGCCACCTGAGAAGCAGGTCATAGGAACTGATCCAGGAGTAAAAGGTTTCCTCTGGATGAGATGCTCTACCATCACCACCCATGCTGTGGGTCTCAGCTTAAAAATCTCTTCTTTGGGGAATCCCTCCCACCCCAACCAGACTAAAAACACTATACCCACTGCACACCCACTGCACACAGTTCCCATCACAACTTATGACAAATGTATTGACCTGATATACAGTGTCACTTTGAGTCTGCCCACATGAGATTATAAAGCTCAACATGAGGAAGATCACACATTTTATTCAACATTTTACTGCTAGTACCTGGTACATGAATACATAATAAATGTGTTTAATGTTGAAATATTACATATAACTTCAATTAAGAAAGGCAAAAGGGATAAGAATTATCCTTGGTTTTTTCAGGGGGGGGGGGGCTTTCCCAGTGGCTCAGATGATAAAGAATCTGCAATGCACGAGACCGAGGTTCGATCCCTAGTTTGAGAAGATTCCCTGGAGAAGGAAATAGCAACCCACTCCAGTATTCTTGTCTAAAGAATCCCATGGACAGAGGAGCCTGATGGGCTACAGCTTATGAGGTCACAAAGAGTCAGACACAACTGAGCGACTAACACTTTCTTCAGGGGGAAGGAGATGACCACCAAAATTTAACTTTTTTTGCAACAAGCAAGAATTATTCTAGGATCCAAGGCACTGCTGAAGAATACACTCTGATAGGAAAACGTGGCACTCTATACTATGCTCTGCTATTTCTATCCCTTGTGCTAAAATATGACACTTCACAGATCTGTCAACTCTTGGTTTTACATTGTAAATATTGATGGTGTGAATACTTGCTTGCAATTGCCTAAAACATGAGAAATGGTTCTGAGCATAAGAACTTGAAATGGAAAATTCACCTTCACAAGCATAACAGGCAAGATTAATTATGTTAACTGCTTGAAAACAGAAGCCAAGTCCTAACTTCTTCAGTGACAGTATGGCTTTAGACTCCCTAAGCCCTTAACCCACAGCCCATGACCTTCAGAGACTTCCTACAGAAAGGTTAAAGGTTATTTCTCAACTATTCCCATCAAAGTCTCAAACAGAAAATAGGACCATTTACAAGTCTTCAGACTTTTGACATGGATGACCCAATTTCTTAGCAAATCTTGGAATACCATAATGACAAAACCCTACTCCATTGCTACTGGGCTTCCCAGGTGGTGCCAGTGGTAAAGAATCCCCCTGCCAATGAAAGTAATCATCAGAAATGCAGGTTTGATCACTGGATCAGGAAGATCCTGGGGAGGAGGGCACGGCAACCCACTCCAGTATTCTTGCCTAGAGAATCGCACAGACAGAGGAGCCTGGTGGGGTACAGTCCGTACAGAGTCAGACACAACAGAAGCAACTTAGCATGCATACATGTCATCACTACTACCTCACCTGCCAGTTAGTACCATCCCACCACTCCACAGGAACCACTCGGGCAAGAGCACCAGTGAGCTAACTGTCAAATTCAAACTTCGCTTTTCGGGTCTCATCTTATTTGAACTTCTTTGGACCACTGACACTACAACCAGCCCTCTTCTTCACCAAAGGCACTCCTTTTCCCCCTAACTCCACACTATTGTGTTTCCCTGAAACCTGCTATTTCTTATCTGTCTCCTTTGTGTTCTTCTCAGTTTCTGCCCCCTTTAACATCAGTAAAACCCAAGTTCCATCTTTCACTTCTTGTGCTCACTCCCTGGATGATCTCATCCAATCCAGCAGGGTCAACCATGCCTTTCATTCAAGTGAGCTCCATGTCTCCACTCCAGCCCAGACCGCGGCCCTGAGCCAAAGGGCCTGCCACCTAACTGCATAGTGAACCCTTGAAAGGTCAGCTCCCGAGAACCAAGCTCCTTATCTCCTCTTCCTCATACTCCTCCTCATGGAGGCTGGAGGCACCAGCCTCTAGACAAGGCAGAACCTTCCATCCCCTCACCCTCCACATCTACCCACAGGCAGTTCTACCTTCCCTCTTTCCATCTTCACAACTACTCCTCAACTGAGGTCCTGTCATCCTTTACCTGGACGCTTACAACTGCTCCTGGCAGGCTTCACCTCTTTCTATGTCCCACTCCTATGTGACCTCCATACTGTTGCCAAACTATATTTTCTTACCTGTGATTTTTAAACCCTTCTATGGCTTCCCATCACCTACCAAATGAAGAGCAGCTTCTTAGCAGGATGGAAGGTCCTCTATGATCAGCTTCTGCCTGCCTCTGAGGCTCATCTCATCAGGCTCCTCATAGCATGCAGCACTCTAGTTATATCCAGTTAGCGAGGAACTGTTCTGAGCTGCCGCCATTTTCAGTCTGCGCTCTACATCAAAAATGTCTTCCCCTAAACTAGCCCAACCTCACATCTGACCCTTGTTTGCTTGGCAAATTCCTACTCATCTTTCTGGACTCCCTCACCTCTTCTGCAGGGCCTTTTTTTATCCTTCCCACTAGCTTTACGGCCCCTTTCTTCTTTCATGGCAACAAATCTCTTCACCGCAATTGTTAGTTTCCATATCTGACTCATCCTTACCCAATTAAATTTTACTTTTTTAATTTGGAATTTCACATCAGCTGACATTTTGCCTAGCACAGTAACGGTTTAAACTCAGCAATGGTGGAATAAAAACCATTGGCCAAAAAGTCATGATTCAATCAAGATTCAGAGAAACCAGAAGAATTATATTATGTAGGACTATAGAACAGCATAGTAAGAATCAAGCGAGTTTGTGGTTTAATTTTCCAAATTTAAATAATGCATACATAATTCAGTTCTGTTCTTTTTTTTTTTCTTTTTTTTTGTGATGAGAACTCATAAGGTTTATTTTCAACATCTTTTCTATATACATATAGCAGGGTTAGCTATAGTCATTCTGTTGTACACTGCATGCTTAGTGTTAATTTATCTTGTAACTGGAAGTTTATACCCTTAGACTACCATCTTCCAATCTCTACTTCCCACATCTTCCACCTACAGTAACCATAAGTCCGATTTCTTTTTCTATGAGTTTTGTAGTGGTATTTGTTTTTAATATTCCATATATACGTGAAATCATATAGTATGCTTTTCTCTGACTTATTTCACTTAATATAATAAGTGAAAATCCATCCACGATGTAGAAAATGGTAGGATGTCCTCATTTTAATGTCTATATACAATGTTAATAATGTTAATGTTATATACAAACAATGGAATATTATCTATATACCACAACTTTGTTATCTAGCCAACAGATGATTCAGAGTTGGAGTAAGGTATTAGAAGAGAGAGTGCATGAGAGAAAAGTGCATAAAAAGAACAGAACTATAATAGATGAATAGTTCATCTCTCTTCTAATACCTTACTCCAACTCTGAATCATCTGTTGGCTTTTATCTTTTTGTTTCTCTGGCAGTCCCACTAATGAGTCAAAAATTCCATTGTATTCAATTCTTGGATAAGACTATTTTCTCTGAACCTCTGACGTTTCTCTGTAGACCCTTCCTGAAACATCAGAATCGAGGTCTACTCAGCTGCTGCTGCTAAGTCACTTCAGTCATGTCCAACTCTGTGAGACCCCATAGACGACAGCCCACCAGGCTCCCTTGTCCCTGGGATTCTCCAGGCAAGAACATTGGAGTGGGTTGCCATTTCCTTCTCCAATGCATGAAAGTGAAAAGTGAAGTGAAGTTGCTCAGTCGTGTCCAACCCTCAGCAGCCCTGTGGACTGCAGCCTTCCAGACTCCTCCGTCCATGGGATTTTCCAGGCAAGAGTACTGGAGTGGGGTGCCATTGCCTTCTCTGCTACTCAGCTAGCAATCATCAACTTTCATATATTTGTAAAGTTTCCTTTGACTCATACTCACTTTTAACTCATATTCATGCTCACAATTGAGACAGAAAGATCTCTTTTTATCACTATCATTTTACAAGTGTAAAGCAGATACCCAGAAACCTAGAAGATACTTATCCTTTTAAGTTCCCCCATAAATAGTTTGAAGAAAATTAATTCTATACTTTCTGATGTTTAGTCCTCACTGTTTTTTGTTGTTGTTGTTTTAATTTAAATGCCATTTATCAAAGTCACATCCTGCTGGTGTCCTTCAACTGCTGGCACACTGACTGTACTTTTATTACTGTCTCCTCTTTCTGTCTGCGCTTGTGCATCCATCCTACTGACTGGATCCCCAGCTGAGCATTCCAAAGTAATCACTTTTCTCCCCTTCTCTGCTCCATAATCAATGACTTTGACAAAGGAAGCTGTATTATATGAGTTTCACCCAGAGTCCAATCCTCTGCAAAGAATCTTAAGTGAAACTCTGCACGTATCCCAGCCACTCTCCTGTGAACTCAAGGGATCATAAAAAGATTCTCCCCAGGTCAGCTTTCTCTGCTTCTCCTCTGCCAAAACTAGGCAAGGAAAATGAGAGTCTATATGATTCAGTTAAACATGATGACTTTTTATAAAAATACTGATAAATGAGGATGAGGCTGAAAGTACTGGCAGCCATGAGGTTTAGAATCACCTGCAGATTTTCCCTTCGACATCCTCTCCTTGTCATTAAGAGCTGGCTTTGGTTTCCAGCCTCATACCCCTCCCTCACTTTCACGGCTCTCACTGTCCTCCCCACCACAGTGGTGCTATCCCTTATGTGGGGCATTCCTTTTCTGTTAATAATGAGTGGAAAGGGATCAACAGGCAGGAGTGGACACAAAATAGTTACTTTTCAGTGTTATATCTTTATTCACAAGGGTTTGGCCTACATTCCATAGCTGTATCTCACAGGAAGGCCCCTCCCCACACATAAGCACCAGCCAACTCTTCCCCTCAAAGCCTGAAAAATTCCTCCATTCTCATATCCCTCTTAAAAACAAAGTTAGAGAGAAAAAATAATCAATTCTATAAATTAGCTCGGTGGGTTAGACCAGAGGCCAAAGAGCAGATTCAGCCCCCTGGCCCCGCCAAAGGAACCCCTAACTCCCAGTTAAACATCTACTAAGTGTTCGTCAGTCATCAGAACATAACTGGATCTGCGCGTCACCATTTCTAAAAACACAAGCCACAGGCATGTTCAGGAGCGTCCTCCTATAATTTTATTTATTCCCATCAATTCGAACTTGAAACATCAAGGAACTGAGTCAAGTGAAATTTGTAAACTCACTATAGTTAACTGAACACAGCCTTCTGGAACCTTCAGTCCACCCCCTGCCTCTGGTTTCACTGTATCTGTCTCAGGGTGCAACTCCATTCTGTCTGGGTCTGCATGGGTAGAACATGTACTCACCTAAAGGATCGGTCTAGCTCTAGTGGCCACCACCCCCTCACTAGCCCTCACTAGCCCTCACTTTCACCTGTTTCAAGTAAAGCCCCCATCAATAAAAATTAATTTTACAAGAATCTGACTTTTCACTTCAGGAAAAAAAAAAAAAGGTTTTGCATAGTTGGGACTAGGGGCTGGAGGCAAGGTTTTAAGTTTGTCCCGTTACAACTACTCAATCTGAAGATGACCAAGAAGTGGGCTTTCTCTGGAAGCCTGGAAGAACGGACTACTCCCAGGTGATAGAACACAGATTAAACAACTAATTATCCTAATAAGCTCTGAAATTAAATACAGCTGTTCGCTGAGCTCTTGCCCTGATTTCCCCAATTATAACACTACTGTGTGCTGGTATACCTGCCTTTGATCTGAATCTCTTTCATTTCAGTCTGTCCTAGGACTGAGACTGTGGGAGAGGAAGGTGAAATATATGGATGATGGATGAGGTCTAGAATGCAGATATTCTATAATTTGAGCCTGGGTAAAATTAAAAAGTGACACAAAGGAACAAGATCTGGTCTTGCTTCCCAGAGGGGGATATTAGCTAACCCATTTTTGTTATATTAAAATAAAATGACCCATCACCCTGATTCCTAGCAATCTTCCTAAAACAGTATTCACTCTTGACATCCTCCTCAACATAATCACTCAAAGTAGGTCAGAAATGTTGCTTCCTTCCCCTCATTGATTTTCATTAAGAGGATGCACTTTCTGGAACACTAAAGGGAAAGATGAACACCCAGTACAGCTACCAATGACATCCCCTGTACATTTTTGGCATTATTAAGCACAGCTCTCCCAAAAGCAGGAAAAAAAAATCTCATCACTCCTATTTATCTTTCTTGGCTGAATATCAACGATAATCTCAAACTTCAAAATACACAGTAGTAGTGCTTCAGCCAGCTGATGAACATCTCCCAAAAGGAGCATATTAACTCTGTCTTTTCTAATTTTCTAGATGACCAACCCACCTCTTCCCTAAGTACACATTCTTTTTCTTTCTAATTCACATCCATGTTTTGCCAAAAGGATGCCAAGCGACACCACACACTGGCTTGGCAAGTCCCCGGGGCCTTATCAGGACGCTGAGTGCAAAGGAAGGGGTTTGTAGACACTGGGGAGTGGCGAAGGGGGAGCTGGAAGCCCTCGGCGGCAATGCCGGCTTGCCAAACCCCACTGGCAGGGCTTCCCCAGTCCTCTGCCCTTGGTGAAAACTCCCCTTGGTCCCAGGTCCTCAAGCCTGACACTCCAGGAAAGCGCCGCAAAGTCCTTCAGAGCCCTTAAAACACAGGAGTGCAGAAAGCATCCCCTCAAAGCCAGCAAAGCCACACATCCTCTCTCGGCCAGCCTCTCGGGGATGGCAACTTCATCCCTGGAAACAAACGAAAAGCCCGGTCCTCCCAGGAAGGAAAGAGGTGACAGCAGAGAGCAATAAATGGGCATGACCCTCATCCTTCACCTCCAGTCCCCCCCTCTCCCCCACCCCCCGCAAACTCCAGGTTTCAGAGCAGGTGCGGCTCACCTCCAGGCAAGGAGGAAGCGGGCGGCCGGAGGTGGAGGGCAAGTCCCCAGCCCAGGCCGCTTGGCAGCCGGCGAGTGCCCAGCAGCAGATCCAGGCGGGGCTCCAGGGCGGCGAGAGTCCGCTGCGGGGAGCCCTGGCCGGCCGCCCCCGGCCCCTCCCCCGCGCCGGCCCCGCGCGGAGGAACAGCATCTCCTTCCCGCTGCGGTCGGCCCGCCGGCCGGCTGGAAAGCAGCCTCCCGGGGTGGGGCGCGTTCTGCTCCCGGGCCGCTAGGGCTGCGCGCTCAGCTCACAGCTGACGGCTCCGCTGTGCTCGCGGCCCCGGCGGCCGGCGCCCGTGCTCCCGTCACGCCGGAGGGAGGGACCGCGGGGCGCGGGCGCGGCGCGGGGGCGGGACGCGGGGCGGGGACGCGGGAGCCCGGGAGCAGGTGCAGCAGGCGGGGTCTGCGGCCCAGCCCCTCCGGTCCTGGGGCGCCGCCTGGTCGCCGGGGGCTAGAGCTTCATTACACTGTAGAGGGGGAGAGAGGCCGGAGTGTCTCCCGTCCCCGGTCCCCTCGGTCCACCAGGAGGGGCGCTCTGGGGGGGAGCCAGAGTAAAATCCAGGACCTCGGGACATTGTTTTCCGGCGGCCGGTCTTTAAATGCTTCCTACTTCCCGCGTCACGCACAAACACACCCAGATGAGCCGCAGGAGCATCCTTTCGTAAGAATCCAACTAGCTGACGTCAGATCGAATTTGGGGGTGATTTGGATGTGCATCAAATGGCGGGGAAGAAAAGGGGAATGAAATTTAGATCCAGGTTGTGACTCAGTATTCTCACTTACTTGATGAGAATAATGACAATTCCTAACCCATAGGTTGTTACGAGGGTTGAATATGTTGATACATTGTAAAGCACCCGAGAGTGCCTGACAAGGAGTAGATGTGGTAGGCGTTGAAAGCAGTAGTGAGGAATCATGGGTGCTACTGGTGTTACTTAATGGGGATAACTGTGCAAGCTTGGGCAAGTAAGTCCTTTTGTTCCTGGAATCTGTACGATAACTGGGGTAGTCTTTTTCTTCATTCAAAAACATGTTGAGTTGGGTGGTAGGCACCAAGTGGTGAGCAAGACGAACATTACAGCTTCCTTAGTGTTGGGGATCCCTTCCTCTAAAATTCTCTGAATGGATGACTTATCCTGCTCTTCAAAAGGAGCACCCAGATTTCTTTTAATTGAGCACCTGGAAAAGTCTACCTGGCAGACCCAATGTAAGTTGGCTTGAATTGCCTGTGGCACTGCCCTAATGTCCCTTTAATAAGCACTTTCACGGAAAATGTGCAGGTCCCTTTCTCTCTCTCTCCTTCTCTCTCTCCCGTTTCATGTGTTCTGACTATAACAATAAAGTATGTTTACTGTTAACATTTTGGAAAATATTGAAGACTATCAGGAAGAACATAAAATCACTAGGGAACCCACCACCCAGAGATAATACTATTAGTGGTATTAGCATGTTGAGGTATTTCCTTGGCATTTAATTGCATGTGTGCTGCAAAACTGGAATTATAATTTGTAAACTTATATTTTTTCCTTAGTATTAATATTTTCTCAAGTCATTAAAGTCTCTGACAGCACAACTTAAGTAACCATATAATATATAATATATTCTACTGTTTGGATTATATATAATTTACTTTTGGATATTAGGCACTGTTTCTCAAGTATTCAATGTTGTTAATAGTTCAACTCTGTTATACAGGGTTATTCACTAGTAGGACTGATGCTAAAGCTGAAGCTCAAATACTTTGGCCACCTGATGCAAAGAGCCAACTCATTGGAAAAGACCTTAATGCTGGGAAAGATTGGGGGCAGGAGGAGAAGGGGGTGACAAAGGACGAGATGATTGGATAACATCAGCAACTCAGTGGACATGAGTTTGACAAAACTCTAGGAGATAGTAAAGGACAGGCAAGCCTGGCATGCTCCAGTCCATTGTGTCACAAAGAGTCGGACACAACTTAGTGACTGAACAACAACAGTAATTTTACGATGCATATACATCTCCTTTTAATTTTCTGTGATGCTTTTCTAAAATTGAAATCATTGAATTACATAGCATGTACATTTTTAAGTTTTGGTGAACAGTGCACAAATTCCTTAAAAAAATTTTATCAGTTGCTATCAGCAGTTTATGAGTTCTTATTTCATAACTTTCTAAATTATAATGCTTTGTATATCTGCCATTTTTGTAGAAGAGAAAAATGTGACTGTGTTAATATTTTTTTAATGTATAGTATTTTTTTTATTTAGTAATGTTACCAAACTCATGTTCAGCTGCTCACCACTCAAAAGGCAATAATGGAGAGCTAAGTGTTGATAGAAAGAAAAGTTTGCTTTAATCAGAAGGCCAGCAATCTGAAGAGAAAGAGGACTCATGTGCCAGAACCAACTCCCCAGATTCTGCTCGGCCATGAGAGTTTTTGATGGGAAAGGGGGGAAAGAATATCAGTGAATTACCAAGGTACAAGCTTAGATTCTGCATCATTCTTCACCATGCACAGACCAGCTGACTCCTCTTTATCTTTTCTTCAGATGTCATCTTGCCCATGTCATCTGCCTGCAGTATTGCAAAGGGGGGCTGCTGGGGGTACACAGCTGGTCATGCTTAGCTATTTAATCATTCATTCTTCTTTTAATCTAGGGAAAGAATTCACAGGTTAGCTATGGCATGCTGTGCATTCAGTAGAATATAAGTCAGGAGCGAAGTTAAATTGTCTAGTGATCTCATTCCTATAATTAAATTCTTTTAGGGTTAGAGGGGAACAGGAATGAGCAAGCAGAAAAGGGGCAAAAGAGCTTCTTTCAGTAACACTGAATAATTTTTCACATATATTTACTAGCTATATAGTTCCTTCTCTTGTTGGTGTGTGAATTTTTCACTGACACTCTGACCATTTTTCTATTTAAGTTCAGTCTTTTTTATTGATTTGTAAGCAGTCTTTGTAAGTTTTATATATTATACCTTTGCTTACCATATATGTCACAAATGCTCCTCTCAGTTTGTAGTCTTCTTTTTAATTTTGTTTCTGGTGACCTTTTCGGCAGAAGACTGTCATTTTTACGTACTCAAATATTGCCACATTTCCTTTTGTGAGTTCTTCCTTTGTTTTATGCTCAGAGATACTGTACCTTTGCAAGATCAAATAGATGCCTGTATTTTCTTATTTTGTTATTACTTTCTTTATATGTTTTTATTATTTAATCCATTCAGAATCTGAGTCAATTACATTATTATTTTTGCACCTAAGTGGGACCTAACAACATGGTTAATGGATTGAAAACAATTTCTTTCCTTGTTAAAAATAAAAGTCATCCCAGTTACCTGAGCTTACATGACAATTACAAATTTTCCTAAATGGGACAATTTGCCACTTTTAATAAATGATTTTCTCATAGGATTTTCACCTAGAGAAAACATGTTGACCTTAAGTAATTAATACCAGCATGCAAACTGGTAGAGAAAGGAAAATTCTGAGAAAACTCTGTGGTTCCTTTCTACTTATCTATTTTAGAATTTAACTGCAGGTTATTCAGCTGATTACTGATTATGAAGTGACTTAGCAGCACCAGCACTGATTATCTGATTAATCAATTCAGTTCAGTTCAGTTCAGTCACTCAGTAGTATCCAACTGTTTGCAACTCCATGGACTGCAGCATACCAGGCCTCCCTGTCCATCACCAACTCCCAGAGTTTACTCAGACTCATGTCCATTGAATCAGTGATGCCATCCAACCATCTCATCTTCTGTCATCCCCCACTCCTCCCACCTTCAATCTTTCCCAGCATCAGGGTCTTTTCTTATGAGTCAGCTCTGCATCAGGTGGCCAAAGTATTGAAGTTTCAGCTTCAACATCAGTCCTTCCAATGAATATTCAAGGTTGATTTCCCTTAGGATGGACTGGTTGGATCTCCTTCAGTCCAAGGAACTCTCAAGAGTCTTCTCCAACACCACAGTTCAAAAGCATCAATTCTTCGGCACTCAGCTTTCTTTATAGTCCAACTCTCACATCCATACAGGTCTACTGGAAAAACCATAGCTTTCACTAGACAAACCTTTGTTGGCAGAGTAATATCTTTGCTTTTTAATATGCTGTCTAGATTGGTCATAACTTGTCTTCCAAGGAGCAAGCATCTTTTAATTTCATGGCTGCAGTCACCATCTGCAGTGATTTTGGAGCCCCCAAAAATAAAGTCTGTCACTGTTTCCACTGTTTCCCCATCTATCTGCCATGAAGTGATGGGACCAGATGCCATGATCTTCGTTTCCTGAATGTTAAGTTTTAGGCCAACTTTTTCACTCTCCTCTTTCATTTTCATCAAGAGGCTCTTTAGCTCTTCACTTTCTGCCATAAGAGTGGTGTCATCTGCATATTTGAGGTTATTGATATTTCTCCCAGCAATCTTGATTCCAGCTTGTGCTTCATCCAGTCCAGCATTTCTCATGATGTACTCTGCATATAAGTTAAATAAGCAAGATGACAATATACAGCCTTGACATACTCCTTTCCCTGTTAGGAACCAGTCTGTTGTTCCATGTCCAGTTCTAACTTTTTTCTTGACCTGCATACAGATTTCTCAGGAGGCAGGTCAGGTGGTCTGGTATGCCCATCTCTTGAAGAATTTTCCACAGTTTATTGTGATCCACACAGTCAAAGGCTTTGGCATAGTCAATAAAGCAGAAGTAGATGTTTTTCTGGAACTCTCTTGATTTTTTGATGATCCAACAAATGTTGGCAATTTGATCTCTGGTTTCTTTGACTTTTCTAAATCCAGCTTGCATATCTGGAAGTTCTCCATTCACGTACTGTTAAAGGCTAGCTTGGAGAATTTTGAGCATTACTTTGCTTGCGTGTGAGATGAGTACAGTTGTGCAGTAGTTTGAGCGTTCTTTGGCATTGCCTTTCTTAGGGATTGGAATAAAAACTGACCTTTTCCAGTCCTGTGGCCACTGCTGAGTTTTCCACATTTGCTGACATATTGAGTGCAGCACTTTCACAGCATCATCTTTTAAGATTTGAAATAGCTCAACCGGAATTCCATCACCTCCACTAGGCTTGTTTGCAGTGATGCTTCCTAAGGCCCACTTGACTTCACATTCCAGGATGTCTGGTTCTAGGTGAGTGGTCACACCATCGTGGTTATCTGGGTCATGAAGAAACTTGTTTCACAGTAAAATAATTAAGGCCAGTGCTCTTGGGTTTCACTAGTAATTCCACAAAACCTTCACTCAAAAGCACCTGACTTACAGCATAGTAGAATGATCCAAGTAACCAATTTACTGAGTCAGCTGGAAAATAATGCCTTTTGACATTAGGGTGGTATCCTTCAGTGTAAAAGATACAATATTATCTGAACTAGTGACTAATATGTGATGCTGTTTCTCCCCAAATGAGACTTATATTAATATAAGAAAAATTAATATATGATTATATACATAGAAAAATAAGGAAGAATCATTTCCATTTCTGGGATAATCATTTCCATTTCTGCAATAGCTTCTGAGATTATCTGTGGCACTGATCACTTTCTTCCTCCAAGTTTCATTCATGCTCAGACATCTCCTCAGCTGGTCATGGTTCTTTGGCAAATAGGTTGATCAAAAGCCTAGTCCCTGAGTAGGTCTGAACCTTAGCAATACTTGCTATATGGGGTTGCTGTGGTCTGCCATTAACTTTCGGCACTGGATATCACAATACTAGGAGGTACTCCAGAGGAATTCCTGAGCTCCATCTTAGAAACTCATAGTTAATCACTCTAGTAAACTTTATTTTTCTTCCTGGCCCATTGGCAGGAGGAGCCCAAAAAGCCAAATGGCAGTCTTAACATCCCAATTTTCAGTTCACTTGTCTCCCCCAGTGGAATATTTATCCACTGAATACTAAGACCTTCAGGCTAGCAGGACTTGGACTTGGGAAGGAAAATTTTGTGCTTTGGTCATTCAGCATAGTAATGAGAAATACCACCCACATTGTACTCCTTGATTTCTGGGCCAATATGTCCTGGTTTGGGGAGAAACAGCATGACATATTAGTCACTAGTTCAGATAATATTGTATATTTTATACTGAAGGATACCATCCTAATGTCAAAATGCATTATTTCCCAGCTGATTCAGTAAGTTGGTTCCTTGGATCATTTTGCTATGCTGTAAGTCTGGGGCCTTTGAGTGAAGGTTTTATGGAATTACTAGTGAAACCCAAGAGCACTGGCCTTAATTATTTTGCTGTGAAATGAGTTTCTTGATAAAAACAATATTCTATGAGAACGCATGGTATAATAAGGCAAGATGTAAATAAGGCATTAAGTCAACAGACTCAGCAAAATGGCCCAGGAAAACAAACCAGAACCAGATTGTGTTTATTCCAGTGAGGACAGAATACTGTTGACTCCATAATGGAAAGGACTCAATATAATCAACCAGCAGGTAGGCTGCCCTCTCATTGTTATACAATATGGAGAGCTTTCTATTGGTCTCTACATCTGGCTGATTGGCATTTAGCCATAGTGGGAGAGCCAGGTCAACCTCAGAGAGAGGCAATCAATTTCTTTATGGAGGCATATCCAATCATCATCACTGCTATGATGCACTATTGTTTATAAGCTCATTGACACAGTAAGGTCACTAGGGAAAGAAGCTGACTGACATCAATGGTGAGTCATCTGGTTTACCTGGTCATTGAACATGGGAAAATTCACATGGGATACAGGCTAGGCCCATTTCAAGAGATACATTCACATAATTCTTCCTTATTCACAAGTCCTCCTTATCAGCAAACCTCCAATCCTATTCTTTCCAGATTCCTTCACCAAATGGCCAAACTTTTAGCTATTACCTGTGAGCTGGTGTAGAGCTGACATTATGTCACCTTCTTGGTAAAGTTCACCATAAGGATTGTACCCACTGGAGGAGATCCCTTCATTGTCCTTCAGAGCCACTCATGATTTATTTGTTAATCAATATAAAAGCAGAGGATTGGTCCTTGAGTTTTTCAGCACATAATTCTAAGGCCAGGAGGCATGAACTAAAAAATCAAAGAAAAGTTAAACCATTTGGAAGCAGAATATTATGCTGAGTTAGATAAATGTCAATACAATTTTTTTTCTGTACATACATTGTTCCAAGAATCCTCTGCCCTCTGCAATAACCAGCTTGTCTGTGAACCATATATTCAATATTTGCATGCCTATTAGCTAATATTGATATTAGGTGAAACAGGAACATTGCTAGCAACTAAAGCTGAGCCATCAGAAATCCTGTGACCTGACAATTCCTTTATCATTTTATCCACTTCCCTATTCCAAAAGAAACACAAGTATGATTGACATGCACAGATTCTGCAAATCCATTTACCCAGATAAGAGCACGGAAGGAAATAAATTCTAGCCCCTTAAAGGTCAGGGATATGCAATTTTTATTTCATGTAAGTGACTTCAGTCAAATAATTTGGAAGAAAAGACTAGGTGAGTGGATGCAGATTTTTTTTTTTTAAGGTTTTAAATGTTAAGCACTGTAAAGAAGTCAACAACTGAACCTCAGGAAAGGATTGGCCTTTAAAGATCACTGAGCCAAATCCCATCTCAAATCCCTGAATCCTCTTGGCAAGTCTCCCTCAAATGACTTTTCAGACTTTAAAAAACATTTCAGTGACTGAAAAGTCACTACCTTTGCAGACAGTCGTGTAAGGAAGTCTTTCTTCAGGGGAGCAAAACATCTGTGTCACAGTCACAGTTCTAACTCGGGCCCAAACAGGGCCAGCCCCATTCCTCTTTCAGTGACAACCTTTCCAATATCTTCTTCTATCATAATCTTTTCTCCAAAATAAGTGTCCCCAATTTCTTCCACAATTTTTCACATGATCTGACTTTACATTCACCTCAATTTTCCAATATTCCTCTTGAAAGCATACATTTAAACTGAGGTAGTAGCATAGATTTAGTATCCAATAGAGTAGAAGTATCAGTCAGTTCAGTCGCTCAGTCATGTCCGACTCTTTGCAACCCCATGAATCGCAGCACGCCAGGCCTCCCTGTCCATCACCAACTCCTGGAGTTCACTCAAACTCACATCCATCGAGTCAGTGATGCCATCCAGCCATCTCATCCTCTGTCGTCCCCTTCTCCTCCTGCCCCCAATCCCTCCCAGCATCAGAGTCTTTTCCAATGAGTCAACTAACTCTTTGCATGAGGTGGCCAAAGTACTGGAGTTTCAGCTTTAGCATCATTCCTTCCAAAGAACACCCAGGGCTGATCTCCTTTAGAATGGACTGGTTGGATCTCCTTGCAGTCCAAGGGACTCACAACAGTCTTCTCCAACACCACAGTTCAAAAGCATCAATTTATTCTAGAGAGACTATAGTTTTTTCAACTTCATGTCCAGGTGGATTTTTCTGAAAGTTGCACCAATGTTCACTCTGATTGCTAATATTCACTAGGAGCTCACAGTGTCTAAGTACCTTGAAGAGGGCCTCATATGCATTATCTCATTTAATTTTCCTGACAACCACCTGTGAGAAAGGCACTATTTTTATGCCACTTGCAAATGAGGAAAATGAAGATTAGAAAGAATAAGTACCTTGAAAAGAAAGTGAAAGTGTTAGTTGCTCAGTCGTGCCAGACTCCTTGGGACCCTATGGACTGCAGCCCGCAGGCTCCTCTATCCATAGGGTTTTCCAGGCAAGGATACTGGAGTGGTTTGCCATTTCCTTCTCCAGGGGATCTGCCTGACCCAGGGATTGAACCCATATTTCCTGCACTACAGGTAGATTCTTTACCGACTGAGCTACCAGGGAAAGAATTAAATGTGAGTGAGTGAGTGAAAGTCGCTCAGTCGTGTCTGACTCTTTGTGACTTCATGGACTATACAGTTCATGAAATTCTCCAGGCCAGAGTACTGGAGTAGGTAACCGTTCCCTTCTCCAAGGGATCTTCCCAACCCAGGGATCGAACCCAGGTCTCCCACATTGCAAGTGGATTCTTTACTATCTGAGCCACCAGGGAAGCCCAAAGTACCTTACCTAAGGTCAAATACCCTATAAGTGGCAGAATTTAGTCTGTCCCAGGATTTCTGGGGAAGTAGCAGCACCTATTGATACTTAGTATGTGCCAACACTGTGCTGAGCTCTCACTTCAAACAGTTAAGTAGTTAGTATTAATATTCCCATTTTACACATAGGGAAACTGAGACTTAGATATAACAAAATGCTTAGAAATAATGAACTAGCTTATCTGAACAAGTTCAGTTTATATATCCAGATTTGGAATTTTTAATTACCCCTTATAAAATTAATCTTTCTGGATTCAGTCCATTACTCTGTCAAATTTTTTTAGAGATATTGATTTATTCCAAAGTATTTTTATCTCTGCTCCATTTTTATAACTGAAGTTTTACAAGAAAGTTTCCATGTGTTCAAGTTACCAACAAATTACACTGCATGGAAGGAAACATAGCAAAGAGTCACGCACAAACCACTAGAACCGTCTTTCTAGATGCTATCAACATACACACCAGACTGTATCAGCCAGTCTTTCAACCTTTAATACACTATGTAGTCTAGGCCATATTTTCCATTTTGTCTGCAAGAACACAATTTGTTGTGTCTTACTCAAATACAGATTTGTCATCCCAGCTCAAACTTTACAACCCGATCAAAATAGAATCTTATATTAGTGTGAAATAATTTAGAGATAGTAAATCTATCTTGGATTTCAGTGATCTTCATGTGTTTCTAAGTATTTGTTATATTTTCAAAATAAAACAGTAAATTAAATGTATTTCCAGTCACTTTCATGCTCATGATGCTATATTTTTATTCATGTAATTAGAGACAGCACTTTCTCCATCATTAAAATTATATCTGAGTTCCAGTGCCTTCCCACTTAGTATTCTGAGTTGATTTTTGACTCTTGTGATTTGCTTTTTATAATCCATGCTAGTGATCTTGACCTCTTGGGCATCTTTAAGACTGGCAGTATAATTTTAGACTTCTGTTTGTATTTCCTATTTTGCTAAGCTGATAGTTTTACTTTTTTCATCATTGAATTACCCATCAACTGTAAGTAAATTATCTTCTCCTGAAAGTCATCCAGAAGCTTTTGACAAACAGAGGCTTGGCACTTGAGTAATAATCCTTTAAGACCACGAATCTGTCACAGAACCTTTCCTGGCTTTGAAATGCTGTGATATATGCAGTAGATTTGGCAGTTTTCTGTTACCTCTGATTTCACTGCTTGGCATTTAATAGTCCTTCTTTATATAAAATAATGTTTCCTTGTGTGTGTATATATATATATATATATATATATATATATATCGCTGAGTCCCTTCATTGTTCACCTGAATCCATCTCAACATTGTTAATTGCCTGTACCTCAGTACAAAATAAAAAATTTTTAAACAAAAAAAATTTTTCATTAAAAAAAATAACATTTCCTTTCAGTATTACAATGATATCTCTTTTAAAAACATTTAAAGCAATATTATAGATTTAAACTTGTTAATATAGGCATCTGAATGCTACCACATATGACTGTAATGTTAGTCACAAAGATAATGACCACTAAGAAGCACAGGAATTGCAGCATGTTTCTTTTGACACTGCCTTTTGGAAAACACCCAGATTTCAACATGTCAAAACATGAAAAATATGTAACTCAGATAATTGAAGAAAAACAATAGCTATGCTAGTTATTGAGTCTATGGTACAAATTGTGCCCATGTTTCAAAGCAGTGCAAAACTGAAAACTTTCAACAGTATTTTCCTGTCCTCCACTCCCCATTTACAACCTGTAACCGAAGATGAAGATGTTTGATTAGGAAATAACAAAGGTCAGACATCTGTCTAATATTATGAAATGCTTTGTTGAAGATACTTTGCCTTTTTCAACTGATTACCAAACTTCTTCACATAATCTTGTAAATCTTTTGTCCTGTCCCAATTAGCTTTATTTTAAATGTATCTGTAGAGCTATTACCCCTCTGAGAGATACGAAAGGTCACTTTCTTTTTCTAAAACACAGAATTATTCAACAGAGCTTAATAACTACACTGCTAATGTAATTCTTACTATACCTCTGAGATGAAATGCTCCTTGAGATAGATTCAGAACAAGTTTCATTTGTAATGTTAATATATTTTGCCTGAGAAAGCCTCAGCTGTGACACTTCCCCACATGCTGTCCAAATCCTAATGAGGTTTTGGTACTACAGTAAAGAAAGACATATATTTTCACTTTTCGTCTTGGTTCAGGAATTAAAATTACATTAGGCATCTGCAATATGCCTATTAGTGTTCCTTTTATAATTTTCTGATCCTTAGCATTTATAAAGTAGACCTTGAATTTTGATACTACAAATCCTGAATGACAGTTAATGATTCTTTTCCTTATTAATAAAATGGAGTGGCCTGAGAAATTGATAGAGATGCTTTGTTAAACTAACATCATAACCTGAAAAGTAAGATAAGCAAAACTGAGCAGGAACCAGCTCAGTTCTTTCTCTTCAAAATGAGGGGGAAAATCTGTTTCTAAATATCGTTCAGTGTTACAACTCAGACGAATGTTACTCATGGAAGAAAAACCAAGATGTGGTTTCAAACCTATTCAGAAAATAATTTTTTTTTCTAAGCAATGGAAGAAAGTAATTATATAAACCACATTAAGCCATTGTCAGAAATCAAGATTATTCATATCAGACACCCTGAATAAACACCAACATTTTTACTTGTTTCACACCCCCATTCTTCTTCTTAGTTTACCCCTGTTTATAATTGCTAGAGTTTAGCTAACTCTTAGGCTGCTGTCTATGGGTTCACACAGAGTCGGACATGACTGAAGTGACTTAGCAGCAGTAGCAGCAGCAGCTAACTTTTTGTTTTTGGATATTTTATTTATTTGACAAGGCCAGGTCTAGTTGTGGCACATGGGACCTTCAATCTTTATGCAGCATGTGAAATCTTTGTTGTGGCACATGGGATCCAGCTCCCTGCCTAGGGGTCGAACCCAGCTTCCCTGCATTGGGAGCACGGAGTCTTAGCCACTGGACCTCAGGGAAATCCTGAATTTAGCTAAGTCTTGATTCTACTATTAGCCCCACATAAATGACACATTTTAAACTGTATAAAATTGAGAAGTTAATATATCTATTAATGACTCTCAGTCCCCCACTAATTTAAGCTCAAATGACAGGGCTTAGAATTCACAGCCCTTCTTGTTCTGGCCTCAGCCTAACTTTCAATCCTTGTCATTAACCATTTCATTGAAATTGCTTATGATCCAATCGCTTATGAGATAACATGCAATTATCTCAGCTGCTCCATGATTTTTTATCTCTACACCTTTGTTCACATTCTTTGGTCATTTACCTGAAATGAATGTCCAGGTATCTCCCCCTGTCTATCCTACAAAGTAAGCTAAAATATCACTTTTCAAATAATGATTTGTTTTAGTTCCCCAGTTGAGTATGAGCATTTAGTTTATATGATATTTATTAAATGTATTATTTACACCTATAGATGATCAAATGATCTTTGAAATCCAAGGACCTTTCAATATACTTTCTGGCAGCTTCTGCAGTGTAACATAGCACCTCACATTACAGAGTTCTCAGTAAATATGTATAAGAGCGTGAATAAATGAATAAATGTCTAGTCTCTGGTCTTATATTTATGCTATCTATTATTCATAAAGCAACCTCTCATTTTTTTTTCATGCCAATCTAAACTTATTATAGGAATAAATTATTTTCAAGGACTAGGAAAAAATCCATTTTCAGTAATGTGACCCATGACACCATGCCACTGAAAATAATTAAAATAATGAAAAAATTTTAAAGTATATCTCATATTAGCAAAAAAATAAGGCCCCTCAGAAGCCAAAAATTGAGTAAATACAGGAATCCAAAGAAGTAAGCTGAACTTTGGCTCTGGCTTTCACTTTGAGGACATTGGCCCATGGAGGTGAATTTGGGTTTCCATATTCATAGATTACAAGGAGATAAATCCTGGGAGCTACCTGACCAAGATGAGCAATCTGATAGGAGATGCCTTAATAAATCAGGTACCTCACAGGCCTAAACTTTCCCGGTATATGTGAACTAGAAATAAATCCAGAGGACGGCAAGGAAAATGGCCTATTATAAAATGTGTCATTGGGTAGAAGCAAACACTAAATCGCCCCTTAGAATTCCTACCTCCAAGCTGGCCCTCACTTGAACTGGTAGCTCAATCTCACACCACCTGGGTATATCCAAAAAATTCTCAGGCAAAAAAATCTCAAGTGTTTCTATGTTAGCAGAGTTCCCCAAAATTTGGCAGAAGCAAAAGCAAGTAGTCCCTGGAGATATAAATTGCAAATACAGGGCTTTATAAATTTTAAAGATAAAATTCCCCAAAAATATGAACTTATAGTTTAAAAACTCACACAAGTCTTCCCTGGTGGCTCACCGGTGAAGAATTCACCTACCAATGCAGGAGACACAGGTTCGATCCCTGGTCTGGGAGGATCCCAGACGCCATGGGGCAACTAAGTTTGTGTGCCACAACTACTGAGGCTGTGCTCTAGAGCCTGAAAGCTGCAACTACTGAGACCACATACTGCAACTACTGAAGCCTGGGCACCCAAGACTCTGCTCCACAAGAGAAGCCACTGCAGTGAGAAGCTTGTGCACCACAACTAGAGAGTAGCCTCTGCTTGCTACAGCTAGAGAAAGCTTGCATACAGCAACAATGACCCAGAACAACCAAAAACAAATAAATACATAAAACAATAAATTTTTAAAAACTTATACAATGTATCAGGAAAGAAGCCACCTAGAGTCAGTGGTAGTAGAAACAACAGATAGCAAAGTCAGATATGTAAAGGTTTCAGATATTGGATTTAGAAGACAGGGATGAAATATTAAACTTATCTATTTTAAAAATTAAAAGGACAATGAAAATATAAGAGAAAAATAATAACGAATGTTTTAAAAAGACAAAACTGGTTTGAGAGAGCGAGGAAGAAGGAAGGAAGGAGGAAGAGAAGGAGAAAGGAAAGGAAAGAGGAAAAAAGGAAGGAAAGAAGGATGAAAGGAAAGAAAGAAAAGGGGTGGGAACTACATAGAACATTTAGAAATTAAAGCTATTAAAAGTGGAATAAAAAAACTCAATAGACTCTCCTTTCCCATTCTATTTCCCTTTCTCTTGGCCCAGCCCAATAATTCAACCTTGATTTTTTTTTTTTCAATTAGCAAATTGTCTTTACCTAATAAAGAGTATTTACAAAAACTACCACTAAATGTCATACTCAATGATAAAAACTTTTCCTTCTTGATCAGGATAATGACTAGAATGCCCAATTTTTCAGCTTTTTACTGGAATTTCTAGCCAATACCAAAGGAAATTAACAATAGACAGAATACAAGGGAAGAAATTAAAATATCATTACTTTCACAAGATATGAATGTTATGAAAATTCAACAGAACTGTAGATAATTTCTAGAATAAGAAGAGTAGTAAATTTGCAGGGTAAAATCTATTACATTTTATACATCAATAATACATAACTGAAAAATATTTTTGAAACCAAAATAAAAATTTATAGAATACTTAGAAATAGACTTAATAAAAATATGCAGAATCATTATGGACAAAAATATAAAGCTATGCTAAAGAACATTAAAGACCTGAATAAATCAAGAGCTATATCATGCCCATGAAATAAAAGAGTAATATCATACAGATGTGAAGAAGGAAATGGCAACCCAGTCCAGTATTCTTGCCTGGAGAATCCCACGCACAGAGAAGCCTGGCGGGCCACAGTCCATGGGGTCACAAAAGAGTCAGACTGAGTGACTAAACAACAAACAATAGTCATATAGATGACAGCTCTGTGACTGTTATGTAAATTCAATGCAATGCCAATAAAAATCCCATCAGATGTGTGTGTGTGCAAATTAACATGCTGAGGCTAAAATCTGTAGTGAGATTCAAGGATCAAAAAATTGTCAAGCTACTGTTTCAACTGAGGGAGAAAACTTGCCTTACTAGAATATCGAGATTTTCAATACAGTTATAGATATTTAAATCAGGTGTTGTTTACACAGACTGACAATTAGAGAAGAGAAGTAGAGTAAAAAGCTTAGAAATAGACATATGTTTATCAATTGATATATGACCAAGGTGGTTTTAAAAGTTCATGGAGGAGAAATTGACTTTTCAAGGCAGTTCTGGGATAATTGAGTATCCATAAGGGGAAAAGATGATATTGTAGCCTTACCTGATAGCATAAATATTCAGTTTTGTTTGGATTAAATATCTACATGTGACTGTTAAAAATATAATTGAAATACAATATAGGAAAATATCATCATGACCTCACACCACAGAAAAATTTCTTAAAATGTGCAGCATAAAGGAAATGATTGACAGAATTTACATAAAAATAAAGAACTTTTGTTTCTCAAAAGATACCATAAAAAGATTAAAAACAAAGGGGCACAAAGAGAAGAAGATATTCCTGGCAGAAGGATTTATATCTAGAATATATAAAGAATTCCTATGAAACAAAAAGAATGCAGAATCCAACAAGTTTATTAAAAGTATCCTTCCAACAGATTTAACTTGTCTACAAAAACTTCCTAAATTTCTACCTCACTGACCCCTAGCCATATTAATTTTGGTAAATTTAACATTGAAGTAATCTTGTTTTTCCTAAAACTAGAGTCATCCAAGTTCAAAACTTGTAGTCATACTTAATATTTACCTGACTTTGCTTTCCATATTCAATTATTCATCAAATACAGTCAGTTCTTTTCCTGCAAGTCTTCTCACATTTTTGTCCTTTCCACCACCATGACGTCTGCATGAATCAGAACCTCATTTTCTTGACTTGTGGTAAATTCCTAACTGGTCTCCCTGTCTCAAAGTTCTTTTTCACAATTTTCCTGGCTGTTGCTCAACAGATCTAGATTCATCCACCTAAACCACACTTTATTTTTCAATGAAAACACATTTAATCACAACCGTATAACAAAATGTTATTTAATCTGATCTAAGAATAGGGGGTGGCTTTTTTATTACACAAGTCAAGAAATCTGTTATATGACAGCATTAGCACCTCAATTTGGTAGAGAATGTCAGAATTCTAAGTGGTTAACCATTCGGAAAAAATAAATTATACTCCTAAAGCACACTATATATATCAAGAAAATCATGTATTGAAAAACATTTTTGAAGAAAATAAAAGAGACTATCAATAAAACCTTAGGATAGAAAGGGCTTCTTAACCGACACAATAAGTACAAATTATGTGAGAAACAATGATAAACACAACTACATTAGAATTCAGTACTTGTGTATACCCAGAAAAGTTATTTTAAAAAATGAAAAGATAAATCATAAATTAAAAGACTTGCATCACAAACTACTGTCAAATGATTAGTATCAAGAAGATATGTTTAAAGAAAACACATGTTCAAATCAGTGATCAAAAGACAAGCCAATGGAAAATAGGCAAAGATCTTCAGACCAAATAGAAACAAGAAGGACCAAAAACATAACAAACAGTGTTTAATCTCATTAGTACTTGAGGTATACAAATTAAAACTACACTGAGTTACCAGATTAGCAGGATTTGAATACAAGTGACAATAATAAGTGTAAAAGGTAGCTGTGGAACAATTAAAACTTTTACATGACTCTTGGCAGCATTCTGTTACAACACTCACTCTGGAAAGACACTGTGACATTATCTGACAACGCTGATGCAACTTTATTATCCTATATAGTTGACCCAGCAAATACACTCCTGAGAATGTCTCCCCTACAGAGATACAAGCACACATGCACCAGAATACTTGCAAAAGAATGTTCACACCAGCACTTCCTTGCGACAGCAAAAACCCAGAAACGACCCTCGTGTCTGTCAAAACTACAAGTGAAAAGTGAAGTCGCTCAGTCGTGTCTGACTCTTTGCGACCCCATAGACTGTAGCCTACCAGGCCTCTCGGTCCATGGGATTTTCCAGGCAAGAGTACTGGAATGGGTTGCCGTTTCCTTTTCCAGGGGATCTTCCCAACCCAGGGATCGGGGGGATCTTCCCAACCCAGGGATCGGACCCGGGTCTCCCACATTGCAGCCGGATGCTTTACTGTCTGAGCCACTCCATCAAAAATACAAACGATAGACAAATTATGGTATATACACATGATGGAATTTCACATATGACAGTAAAACTTAAAAGAACTACACCTACACAAAACAGTATGGATGAATCCCAATGACATAACATTAAATAAAAAAGCAGGCTGTGGAAAATGTTTATAATATGATTCCATTCATATAAAGCATAAAAGTATGTACTACCTAGAGGGATTTTTTTTTCATTTATCAATATTGTTGGTTCTTCACAATCAGAAGCAAGCAATCTATTTTGCTAAACTGTAAAAATAATTTCACTATATATTACTTTCCTGGGAGTTAACCAAAGAGTGTCCATCAGTGCTTTTCCAGAAACTGATAAGATATAAATCAGAAAGGAAGAAAAATGAGAGAATGAGAGCGTTGACTAGTAGAGTGAAAATTACCTACATTTTCTGTGATCAAAATCAGTCTATATCCACATTTTTTTTTCTTTCTTTTAAAATTAATGTATTTATTTTAATTGAAGGCTAATTACTTTACAACACTGTAGTATTTTTTGCCATACGTTGACATGAATCAGCCATGGGTGCACATGTGTTACATATCCATATTTCACCTTTCTTTTTTCTTTGTTTTACCTTTTCTGTGCCATTCCAGTGATCAGTCTTTTACTCTACTTCACATGGTTCAATAAAATGCACAAAATATCGGTCAGAGATTATAATAATCTGTTATATTCATGTCGCTTCCAGTTCCAGTTCTCCAGAGTTAGTCACATGTCCTTCATCAAGTCATGCAACTTCACTGTGCTTCAGTTTTGTCTTCTGTTAAAACAGGGATAATCATGCCTGCCTCAGAGCATCTTCATGAGAATTAAAACAGTAAACTTATTTTTTAAAAAAAATCAGTGTCAATTCCCTACTACCATCATTGTGCTACCTGAGCAACTGGACTGCTTATAAGTATGAATGGGGTCAAGGTGGGGTTGGGGTGGAGAATGAGCAAGATTGTACCTCGGGATGCAAGCAGCTGCTTAATTTGCTTTCATTCCATAATTACAAGGTCACCAAGTCTTTTGCAAATAAATTTATGTCTGTTGCAACAAAAAGAAGGTCATGGTAATTCTAACTTATGTTTTCTTTAGCTATTAATGTCATTACATAATCTATCATTATGCTCGTTTCTTTCCCCCCTTATTTTATATAACAGCCCTTGTCAATTTGATGACAATCATCATGTCCTTCACTTGTTTCCTGTTCTTTTATCTAGCTTTCTCGACCCAGATTCCAAGTCCCAGCCTTATTCTCCTGTAAGATGCCACTGACTGCTTCACATGCAATATGTTATGTTTATGCTTCTGAAAAAAACTAACCTAACATATGCAAGTTCCTATGACTGCTTAGGCCCACCCTCTTCAGTTATTGAACATGGAGGACTGTTTGCAATCACTATCAGCAACTGGGGCATCTAAAATGATCCCAGAATCCATGTAATCTGATACATATACCATAATTTGTATACTATTTCTAGGGGTTAAATGTGCCCCTATTTCTAACAACTAACTCACAACAGAGCTTCCAACTCGACCTATTACTGAATGATTTGCTTAAAAAAAATAAGTCAAAAAGACTTCTTGTGTTAATCCATTCTCTATATCCAAGCATGGGACTTTTGACCTTCTTTCCACTTTCATGGTACTTAAATCTAATGGCACCCCACTCCAGTACTCTTGCCTGGAAAATCCCATGGACAGAGGAGCCTGGTAGGCTGAATGAAGTCCATGGGGTCACTAAGAGTCAGATACGACTGAGTGACTTCACTTTCCCTTTTCACTTTCATGCATTGGAGAAGGAAATGGCAACCCACTCCAGTGTTCTTGCCTGGAGAATCCCAGGAACGGCGGAGCCTGATGGGCTGCCGTCTATGGGGCTGCACAGAGTCGGACATGACTGAAGCAACTTAGCAGTAGCAGTAAACAACAATAAATATTGCTGACTGACCATTTCTTATTAAAAAAGATGACAGAGACTATAGGAAGGTCACATTTACCCAACTCTTTGCATCTAGGTCAGGTCATGTAATTTTGGCCAGTGAAATATGGGTAGTCATATAACCACCCACATAACATCCTGACCCCTATAACATCCCATGTGGCCCTCAACCCTCTTTGCTAGTTAGTTGACCAAATGGAGGGCACCCATTGAAGGACTTGGGAGCCCCCACTAGAACTGAAACCACCAGCTAAAATGGGCCTGGATCCCTGACTCAACACTGGAAGAGAGAACCCCTGGGAGAGCCATCTGACCTGCTTTTGTCTGTGACATGAATAAGAAATAAAACTTTTTTGTATTATGTCACTGAAACTTGGGAGTGGTTTTTTATAGCAGCTCGTGTTAATTACCTTGACTAACAGCATGAACTGCCTTATTACCTGACTGTGTGCATGTCAAAATAAAACACCAAACAAAGCTGTAAACATTTCTAAAAGAAATTTGGACAATTCAGGGAAATGCGGTCTTTAGATTCTGATTGTCCTAGTCAAGACTGTATCTCTGTGTTATAAGCATCATGTAATTGTGCTCTTCCTAAATTTTAAATAGGTACAGCATGCTTGGGGCTGGTGCATGGGGATGACCCACAGAGATGTTATGGGGAGGGAGGTGGGAGGGGGGTTCATGTTTGGGAACACATGTAAGAATTAAAGATTTTAAAATTAAAAAAAAATAAAATAAATAAAAATAAAACAAAACAAAACAAAAATTTTAAATAGGAAAGATATACAAGTGTAAAATCAATAGATAATCTGGAAAATATTTGGCAGATGTTAAACCAAATTGTTTTATTCATAATAACCCCTGGGTTTTGGTAGTTCCCAAACTCTTATGACAATAGTCAAGCCTATAAGACTCTGAGCATAGTTTCTTCCATATTACCTCTTCTAAGGAATACCCCTTCTACCTTTAAGGCTGAGCTGGGAAACTAAATGCTTTTGGTTGAGGATGTCTATGTTGAGAGACAGTTCCCCGTTTATCTTCTGTGTTTCTTCACATCACATAAGCAGAGGTGGGCTACTTTTACTCTGGACTATCTCTTCTAGGATGGCTGCGGAGAGAGTAGTCTTGAAAGACAGAGATAGTATGTCCCTTTGGAGCATAAGTTTGTTATTTTGCTGTCCAGTAAAATGAAAATAATGTCTCCCTTTAGTTCAAAGTTTGGGTGGGTCTGGGCTTTCCTAAGCTTGAGTTCCTCAGCTGTGACATCAACCTTGTGTGTGTACAGCACCCACCTAGGGCCATCATCCTTACTCCCCAGGACTTAAGGGAACTGGGGAATGGGCACTCACATGACGCTCATGCTGCCTCCTGTGCCACGAGTAATTCAGCCCCTAGTCTCTGACCCAGGAGTCTCACTTGTTCTGCCAGCAACCATGAAACTGTGACAGGCTAACCTGCTAGCCAGGGTAAAATCTCAGACACCTTATGATTCTTGATGACGTGATGTAGGAGGATAAGTGCACTCCAAAGAGAAGCAGGATGGAGAAACCTCTCCACTCTCACAGTCCAGGGAGAGTATAAGAGATACAGACAATGAGGAATTAGAGCAATAACAGCAACTGACTGTGCTGCCCCCCTGCCCTCTCAGAGTAGGATACCTACACAGAGCGGGGGAATGAGACCCACTAGAAGTATCCAGGTTGGTAAGGGAATTCCAAGAACATCCATTAGGAATCAGGAGAGGCTAGGGCAGACTTACCCAAGGTAACAGATGCTCTGGTATGGCACCCCATTCTTCCCTTCTTCAAGACTAAGACACTCATTTCCCTGGCTGGTGGGAGTATTGATGCTGACAGTTCATAGCTAAATATTTCTCAGAGAACTGTTCTCAACTCAAGACAGTCCCACTGCCCAAGGGAATCCCCTCTGGAGAGCGGGAGAGCAACTCTCATCCAGTGACTAGTCAATACAGAGTTACACATGCCTTATTTAATCCAAGACCAGTCTACCGTCCATTTCAGCTTCAGAGATTCTCCATAGGATGAGATATGTCTTTACTACATTCCATCATACCATTGCTGATGTTACTGACCCTGATCCTGGGAAAGATTGCTGGCAGGAGGAGAAGGGGATGACAGAGGATGAGATAGTTGGATGGTATCACTGACTCAATGGACATGAGTTTGAGCAAACTCCAGGCGATGGTGAAGGACAGGGAAGCCTGGCGTGCTACAGTCCATGGGGTCACAAAGAATCATATATGACTCAGTGACCGAACAACAACAATCACACTGTTGTCCTTCCCCTCCTCCAAGAATAGATTCTGGGGAAACTTCTCGATAAACTTCTGCATGCAATAAATCTTATCTCAGCCTGTCTCCTGGTAACCTTATCTGCAACACAGAAGCATAGCCTAGAGACTTTATGCCCCTGGATGGAGTGCCACATACAACCTCACTTGGCATGACGGGAAGCAGTGATGCAGTGATGGAGAGATGAGCCTGGAGCAGCATTCATGCCCTCCTATAGCCCACCCAAAGGATGCAAGGGACACAGCACTGCACCAAGAAGCATAAGATTCTGAGAGCTGCAGGACCAGCAGAAGTTTGGATTGTGAGGCCACAATGTATGGAGATTTTAACTCTAGAAATACATGTCTAGGACAAAGGTCTATTGTTTGTGTGGTTTTTTTTCCCTTCAGTTGCTCAGGTGTGTCCAACTCTTTGTGACCCCATGGACTACAGCAAGCCAGGCTTCCCTGTCCTTCACTATCTCCTGGAGTTTGCTCAAACTCATGTCCAGTGAGTCAGTGATGCCATCCAACCATCTCGTCCTCTGTCATCCCTTTCTCCTGCCTTCAAACTTTTCCGGCATCAGGGTCTTTTCAAATGAGTCAGCACTTCATATCAGGGGATCAAAGTACTGGGGCTTCAGCTTCAGCATCAGTCCTTTCAATGAATATTCAGGACTGATTTCCTTTAGGATTGACTGGCTTGATCCCCTTGCAATCCAAGAGACTCTCAAAAGTCTTCTCCAACACCACAGTTCAAAAGCATCAATTCTTAAATGCTCAGCCTTCTTTATGGTCCATACATGAAAGTGAAAGTTACTCAGTCGTGTCAGACTCTTTTCAATCCCACGGACTATACAATGCATGGAATTCTCCAGGCCAGAATACTGGAGTGGATAGCCTTTCCCTTCTCCAGGGGATCTTCCCAACCCAGGGATTGATACATGGCTACTAGAAAAACCATAGTTTTGACTATACAGATCTTTGTCAGCAAAGTAATAATGTCTCTGCTTTTTAATATGCTGTCTAGGTTGGTCATAGCTTTTCTTCCAAGGAGCAAGTGTCTTTTCATTTCATGGCTGCAGTCACCATCTGCAGTGATTTTGGAGATCAAGAAAATCAAGTCTGTCACTGTTTCCGTTGTTTCTTCATCTATTTGCCATGAAGTGATGGGACTGGATGCCATGATCTTAGTTTTTTAAATGTTGAGTTTTAAGCCAGTTTTTTCACTCTTCTCTTTCGTCAAGAAGCTCTTTAGTTCCTCTTAGCTTTATGCCATAAGGGTGGTGTCATCTGCGTATCTGAAGTTATTGATATTTCTCCTGGCAATCTGGATTCCAGCTTGCTTCGTCCAGCCTGGCATTTTGCATGATGTACTCTGTATGTAAGTTACATAAGCAGAGTGACAATATACAGCATTGAAGTACTCCTTTCCCAATCTTGAACCCGTCCATTTCTCCATGTCCAGTTCTAACCAGCAGAGTATCCAGGCTCAAAAACATTTCAATGCATACTAGTCTAGGAACAAAACCTGAAGAGCCACTCCACAGCACACACCCCTGTACTCTACTATGATTGTGTAGTCACATAGCCTCATCCCCAAATACACACAGATACCATTCTGGAAAGGTAGAGGAAGAGGGGAAATAGATTTTAAATCTAAAAATCTGAGTCAGTCAGAAGAAAATACTTAAACCAGAAGATATTGTAAACTGGAAAATTTAAAGTTTACGTCTCTTTCTCCCCCACTTCACTATCACTAGACATAAGAAGCCTTCATTTTATTGGCACACTGTATGGTTGGCCCTTAAACACACAGGTTTGAAATGCATAGATCCACTTATACGTAGATTTTTTTCAGCAGTGAATACTGC
The DNA here is from genome assembly GCF_032405125.1 of Capricornis sumatraensis. Taxonomy (NCBI): domain Eukaryota; kingdom Metazoa; phylum Chordata; class Mammalia; order Artiodactyla; family Bovidae; genus Capricornis; species Capricornis sumatraensis. The sequence goes on along the minus strand of NC_091073.1, from coordinate 38,216,792 downwards.
AGTACTACGTGAATCCAAGGTTGGTTGAATCTACAGATGCAGAACTCGTGGATACAGAGGACAGTCTATAAGCAGATTGTTGAGAGTGTGAAGGGTTGGTTCCCCTAACCCCTGTGTTGTTCAAGAGCAAACTGGATGAGAAAATTTGCAACCACTGGTAAATATAGGTCTATAGCAGTATCATTTCAAAAATTCTAGTTTTCAAATCCTAATGCTTGTTAATAGCATAGTACAAAGTACTAGAACCTACATGGGTAGTTTGAAAGTCCTCTGATGCAAGGTTATGAATTTTAAATTGACCAGACTACCAAGTCCTTGAGTATGGCAACTGAGCTTTACTTATCTTTGAATCTCCCCAGTGGCTAGCAAAGCATATAATGAATAAATATTTTAACATAATTTACTATCAGCCTATTATGAGTCATTTTGGAACCTATTGTTCCACTCTGTGTCCTTAAGTCTTTGGATTTTCCAAAACTTTTTTTTTTTAACTTTATTTTACTTTACAATACTGTATGGGTTTTGATACTGTGAAAATATCCTTGGAAGGATCATTTGTTTAGCTCCTATTAAAAAATAGTTTATCAGGATTAACCCAGGGCTGAGAGTAAGAAGAGAGCAGAGTTCTGGGAAAGGACAAATAGAACTAGAAGGGAAAAAAATTGACTGGTCAGACAAATCGCATCATCATTTTGCCTTGGGCCAGCCCTGAAAAAGAGCTTGCAAAATAGCAATTTTACTCCTGAAATGTATTTTACACTACAACAGCTGAAGTAGTAAACTAGTATGACTGAGAAACAGGAAAAGGAAAACAGTATTTCCCAATGACCTTGCCCCACTTCAGACATTATCCATTCTTCTGAGTTAAAGTATTTGTGGTTGGTAGGATTATATACTCCACTGGAAAGATGTCCATGTCCTAAGTCCTAGAACCTGTGAACACTTTGCCTTACATGCCAAATGGGACTCTGTGACTGTGAATAAGTCAAGGACCCTGACCTGGGAGACTATCCTGAATTAAGCAGGGTGGCCCCAAGGTAATCATGAGGGACCTTAAACATGGGAGACCCAGGAGTGTCAGTGTCAGAGAGGTGCACTGTGAGAAAGACTGGACAGGCCTTGCTGGCTTTAAAGATCCAAAGGGATGCAAGAGACCCCTAGATACTAGAAAGTACGAGAAATCAGTTGCTCCCCCAGGGCCTCCAGAAAAGAACACAGTCCTGCCAACATTTTGATTTTAGTCTGGTGAGAACTGTTTCAGACTCCTGACCTCCAGAACTGTAAGATAATAGATGCCTTTTATGCCACTAGATGTGAGGTAATTTGTTTCAGCAGCTATACTAGGGAACCAATCTAGTGTTCACTGAAGATTTCTTTCAAAATGTAAACATAATCTTGGGGAAGAAAAGCAAGGCTAATGTAAGAATCAAATCATCATTCAGCCAGTGTGTTTGTTTAATCACTTGAGAAGAGGTGTGTGAACTACATCTTCAGACACAGACACTGTCACTAGTTTCTCCATCAGAAAACATCCTGCATGGCGTCTTTTCAGAGAACACGTCTGACTGAATAGCCACTGTGGGTTTTTACACAGGAAACAAGAGGCTAGACAAGAGCACTGGGTGACAGAGATACTGCAATGGAGAAGGATCCTAGGGGCTTTTTATGTTTCTCTTTTCCTGAAAGATTTTTTTAGTGTGAATGGTGAAAAAGGATCACAGCAGTACATATTCAGGCTGGTGGGATAATGAAAAAAATCCATCATCTCAAAACAACTTCATTTCTAGGGTGACCTCAGTAATTTAGGAAATAATGGCCTGTCTTAGATATGAATATGTTTCTTGACTTTTGGAAAATATATGCAATCTTACATTTCACAATGAAAAAAGAGGCAGATGACAATTAATTATTTATTGACTAAATATTCTATAAATACATTTGAAGTTAAGCTAGAAACAGTCCAAAAATAATAATGTATCAATTTTTTCTTTCTATTCATTGAGCACTTTTCAATTAAAATTAATGCTAAGAAAGAAACCAAATTAACAATGATTGTAGGTGGTCAGTCTAGAGAGTTATATATTTTTCTTTCTACTTTTTAATATTTTTCCAATTTTACACAATAAATGTGTATTACTTTTAAATTTGATTAATTAGTAGGCCTTGAAAATTAATGAGGAAAGTTTTTTTTAATGTTGTGAAATGCTAGCAATTAAAAAAGTAAAGTCATCTCTTAATCATCAGGAGGCAACTTTGCATTGTATCCGTGATCTGTAAAAGTTCTCTAAGTAATTATACCCTTAAAATATGCCTGTGAAAAGTAGCCCACCCTCTTTAGGAGACAGTCATTCTGCCCTTTCTTCTGAGAAATCTGCTAGTGACACAGAGCTCATAGATTCTTTAAACCTACAAACATGAAAACACAATATTATTGAATTTATACTAACAAAAAGGGGTGATCACAAACAACTTAAACTTTATCTGCAGTGTTTTCATTTTTGGAGCAGGGGTAGACAAACTTTGTCCATAAAGGGCCAGAGAATAAACACTTTAGGCTTTGCAGGTCAGAAGGTTTCTGTTGCAACCGTGCAACTCTGCCTTTGTAGCTCAAAAGCAGCATAAGCATGCATGCAACAGAGTTACTATAATGGATTGTAATTTTAGTTTTTGCATGGTATGGGACTGTCACAATTTTCTACCCATGAGTCAAATGTGAGGGAGAAAACAAGTATTCATGAATATAAATGTATAAAATCAAAGTGGCCTTGAGTCTTGAAGTTCACACCAAAACAATCTGATGAATTTTGGCCTAAATGAAGTTTTATCAAGGAGTCTCAGAGCAAAAGTCAATAGATGTGGTTTCTTGTTCTATATCTACTCCCAACAAACTTAAATTTGGGGGGTCCTCAGTGTTTTCCTATGTAAAGTGTGTCAAAGCAATCAGATTCCCTCATCCCTAGGCTCCAGAGAACAGCCATCACAGTCACACAGATATTTTTATGGACGCTGGAGCTCCTCTCACTAATCTATTTCTCAGTGTCTTAGTGAAGGGAATGATCGCTGAGCCTTCTCTAACGTTACAGTGGAGGGAGTGGGGCAGTGTGAGACTGCATATGATTAATCCACTCTGAATCCCCACCTCCCTAAATTTTTGAATTCCTTACTCAACATTACACCTGGAAATCCTGGCATCTCAACCTCAATGAATGTAGACAACCACTGAGCCCAACTTTAATTCAATTAATTAAGCAAATGGTTACAGCCAGTTTCAGCTGCTTGAACCAGTATATTAAATCCAAACACTCTGTGAACGCATATCAATAAATTTAGCCTAATACAATGTTATAATCCATCTATCTTAATCTAACAGCTAGAAAATCCATTCCCACATAAATTCACCAAGTTTCTGCCAACATATACTAGCAAATTTTGCAACTCTTTTGAACATAGCTATGCAAGCACTTTTTGGCAGGTAAGAGCCCTTTACAGGAAAGAGCTCTCTGCAGGAGGCCCTGTTGTCTCATCACTAACCTTAAACCAGGCACCCCAATGCTCTACTCATCTCCATCCCTGGCACACCTTTCACATCTTTTGGTCACATACTACTTCGCCTAACTTGTTTGTTCTTTCCATAGATCAAAGACGTAGACGTGAAGAATAAGTAATAAACAGCTAACCGTATCTCTTCTCTAGCTTCCCCTTCAGTAATCTGGTAAATAAATTGTGTGAACAAAATAGCATCAAAAGAAGAATCAAAGAAGTCAACAAGCCTGCACACAGGCATGCACGCAGTGGGGGATGCCAGTGACTCTGACACCCTGTGTCAGTGATTGTTGTTGTTTAGTCACTAAGTCATGTCTGACTCTTTCTCGACCCCATGGACTGCAGCTTGCCAGGCTCCTCTGTCCATGAGATTTCCCAGGCAAGAACACTGGAGTGGGTTTCCATTTCCTTCTCCAGGGAATCTTCCCAAGCCAGGGATCAAACCCATGTCTCCTGAATTGGCAGGCTAGTTCTTTGCCACTGATCCACCAATAAAGCTCTATCTCAATGATTAACTGATATGATTTCCCTTTCGAAGCTTTCATGGCTGAACAGAATCTTCAGAGATGGTTTTTGGGGAACACGGGAGTCCACCGTCTCTCCAGGTTGCCAGCATTCTGCTTAAAAGGAATTTTCCTTACTACAAACATTTGCCTCTCTCACCAGTACTGATTGTCAAGTAGTGAGCAGCCAGACCTGAGCTACTTGTACTCATGACCTGCACATGTTCTGACTCGAGTTGTAGAGGTCAGGACAGATGGTGCTGGTGGGTCTTGACAAGGCTAGGCATGAGGTTATTACAGGACCTTGTTGTAAGGGAAAGCCAGTTTCCTCAGTGACAGCAGGAGGCAAAGGAGGCTCAAAGAGCCCAGGGGTTCCAGACTCTCAACTTTGTCTGAATTTGCAGTTACTCCATTCCAAGTCCACTCCTTCCCAATTAATGTCTTAACTTTCAAGTAAGAGACTGACAGTGTATAAATCCAACTTGTATTGTAATTCTGCAATCTACACAACTAAATTGTGGCCTGCTCTTCAGCAAAGTCCATCCAGGGGCTACAGAAAGTAAAAGATTCTTTTTGGGCTGCTATAGAAACTCTCTGAATCTCCAAGAGTGTCTTCAGCTGAGAGCTGAAAGGTCTGAATTGGTTATTTTCTCTCAGTAAACTCATCAGTTCAATCAAGGAGTTACCCCGCCTTTTAGATTTTATAGTTTTCACTACAAACAAAAAAAGATACGTATGACAGCCACTTGGTCTCCAAGACATTTGCTTCAGCAAATACTTCATCACAATCAACCATAAGAGATTATTTAATTAATCATGATACTAGTGCATGTCATGGACTATTAACAACTCATTTTTTATTGCTAAGACATTAAGCAGTAATTCAAGGCCAAGAATATAACTAAACCAAATCCAGAAAGCCATCTTTTAGGATAGTTTCCTGGGACTGTTTCTGTTACTACACATTGGGATCTAGTCAGGAAAACGGACACCAATGTAAGTATTTCAAGAGGGAATTAAATATAAGGAATTGGTTATACAGGTGTTGGTGGGCTGAATGGGCAAAATAGAGGCACTGGAGTAGGCCAGAGATAAGTACACAGGAATTCCCTGGTAGTCCAGTGGTTAAGATTCCACCACCACAATGCAGGGGGCAGAGGTTCCATCCCTGGTCAGGGAACTAAGATCTTGCATGACTTATGGCATAGCCAATAATAATAATAAGTGTAGCTATCACCCCTTATGCCAGGAAAGCACAAAGGAGAGTTTAGATTATCAGAGCCTGAAAGCTCAGAGGAGGGATACATGGCTGCTCCAGGTACCTCTGGGCAGACAAAGGAGCAAAATACCAAAAGAAGATGGAGCCTGGAACAAAATGCTCGCATAGGTGCCTTCCTAACGGGAATAACAAGCCAACAGGATGAAAAGCTTTTCTCTCCTCCTCCTAATATCCAATTTCTTTGAAAAACCTGCTATTCGAGCAAACTGGCAGGCAAAGTTTTCTGGGAAATATAGTTTACAGAGCCCCAGCTCCAACATTACAGAGTAGACTAAAATAGGTTAAATGTAAAGTGAAATGAAAATGGCTAAGTAACTGGTACATTGCCATCTCCCAAGGGTAGACTCATCTCAATTCAGGAAACTGAAGCATCAAAAAGCAAAAGCCCACTTAATATGATACATTTTTTAAAACTGCCATACAACTAGAACGTGCAAAGCCAATAGGATCATCACATTCTCTCTCTTTAGAGGCAGACTTCCATGAGGGTAAAGACAAGAAGTTTTGACCTTCAGTTCCAATTCAACCTTCACATTTAGAGCATTACATGTGAGCCAAGTCACTTCAGTTGTGTCCATCTCTTTGCGACCCCATGGACTGTAACCTGCCATGCTCCTCTGTCCATGGGGATTCTCCAGGCAAGAATACTAGAGTGGGTTGCCATCTTCCCAGGGATCTTCCTGACCAAGGGATCAAACCCGTGTCTCCTGTGGCACCTGCATTGCAGGGGGATTCTTTACCACTGAGCCACTGGGAAAGCCTCACACTTAGAGCTTTCAGTTCAGTTCAGTCACTCAGTCGTGTCCAACTCTTTGCAACCCCATGAATCACAGCACACCAGGCCTCCCTGTCCATCACCAACTCCCGGAGTTCACTCAGACTCACGTCCATCAAGTCAGTGATGCCATCCAGCCATCTCATCCTCTGTCGTCCCCTTCTCCTCCTGCCCCCAATCCTTCCCAGCATCACAGTCTTTTCCAATGAGTCAACTCTTGGCATGAGGTAGCTAAAGTACTGGAGTTTCAGCTTTAGCATCACTCCTTCCAAAGAAATCCCAGGGCTGATATCCTTTAGAATGGACTGGTTGGATCTCCTTGCAGTCCAAGGGACTCTCAAGAGTCTTCTCCAACACCACAGTTCAAAAGCATCAATTCTTCGGCACTCAGCCTTCTTCACAGTCCAACTCTCACAACCATACATGACCACAGGAAAAACCATAGCCTTGACTAGACAGACCTTAGTCGGCAAAGTAATGTCTCTGCTTTTGAATATACTATCTAGGTTGGTCATAACTTTTCTTCCAAATAGAGCTTTAGATATGTGTAAATACTAATACCCTTCATGACTCCTGTGTCAAAATTCTGATTCATCTTCTCATTTTAATTAGTATTTCCAGAATACCCACTGAGGCTTTGCCTACTAAACTTGGAAATGAAAACTACTACTTCAATTCTTCAGGCCATTGTATTCTTCAGGTTCCCTTGTATTTAACAGGAAAAAAAAAAAACCTTCTCAAAGTATGTGGCATAACCAATTAGGGCTCTTTGTGGCTACAACTGTCAGAATCCTAACACAAAGTGGCTTATGCAAAAAGTAGAATTCATTAGCTCATGCAAATCTGTCAATATGTGTTTATCAGGCATACCAAGTTCAGTTATCCAGGTGGGAGATACAGAGCGAAACGCTCTCCTCATTGTTCTGGCCTGGAGTTGACCATAGGTGCCTTCTCTTCTTGCTTAATAGTCTGCAACTATACAAAGGACCTATCACCTCCCATGTTGCAGTTCCCTCTTCTTTTACCTATGCTCAAGCGAAACACAGTTGTCCCCTGAACAACAAAGGTTTAGGTGCACTGCATTATCCAAGTAAGACTTATATAACTCCATTATCCTCAGTTTGCACATATCCCCAGTTCCACATTTGAGGATTCAACCAGCCTCAGATGGAATAGAACTGTAGCGTTTATGCTTGGAAAAAATCTACATATAAGAGGATCCACGAAGTTCAAACCCATATTGTTCTAGGGTCAATTGCGTACAACCACTAGACCCTAAGGACAGTTTCAGCAGTTCTTTATTCAGTGGTTCAACAGAACAGTGCCAATTGTAGAGAACCAGGGAGTAAAGGATATAGGATTAACCACTGAGCCTCCAACCACTTCATTCCTCTCTACTATAGTCAGCCCTCCATATCTGAGAGTTCACAAGCACAGATTCAACCAGCCATGGATTGAAAATAATTGGGAAAACACATTCCAGAAAGTTCCAAAAAGCAAAACTTGAGTTTGCTGCACCAGAAACTTTTTACTTTGCATTTACATTGTATTAGGCATTATAAGTTATCTAGAGATGACTTAAAGTATATATGCTAGGATAAGTGTAGGTTACATGCAAATACAATGCCATTTTACATAAGGGGCCTGAGCATCAGCGGATTTTGGTATCCATGGGGTCTTGGAACTAATCCCCAGGGGGTACCAAGGGATGGCTGTACTTGGAGGGGGGAGGCCTCTGTGCTATCTGGGGCCTCTGGAGGAAGGAAGCCAAGCACAGGGCTCAACTTTCCCCACTTTCTCCCTTCTCTCCAGTAATTCCTACAGTCCCCTTTTCACCTACTGGTGTCAACAATTCTCTCCATATTCTGAAAAGTTGCCTCCCCTGTCATCTTATTTCTTACAAATTATGTTGAATATAGAAACTTTTCTCTACCAGAGTCTATTGGTTCTGCTAGAGAAGAAGTGAACATGGGTCTGTGGGAAGTAGGGGTAGAAAGAGGTGAAAACTCTACCTCTATCAGTAAAAGAGAAAGAGTTGGAAGATGATCTTCTAAAATCTAAAATCAAGGAATCAAAACAATAATTGCTAACATTTATGTAACATTTGGGCTTCCCTAGTGGCTCAGACAGTAAAGAATCTGCCTGCAATGTGGGAGACCCGGGTTTGATCCCTGGTTTGGGAAGATCCCCTGGAGGAGGGCATGGCAACCCACTCCAGTATTCTTTTTTTTTTTTTTTAATCTATTTTAATTGGAGGCTAGTTAATGTACAATATTGTAGTGGTTTTGCCATACATTGACATGAATCAGCCATGGGCGTACATGTGTTCCCCATTCTAACCCTCCCTCCCACCTCCTTCCCCATCCCATCCCTCAGCGTCATCCCAGTGCACCAGCCCTGAGGGCCCTGTCTCATGCATCGAACCTGGACTGGTGATCTATTTCACATATGATAATATACATGTTTCAATGCTATTCTCTCAAATCATCCCACCCTCATCTTCTCTGACAGAATACAAAAGTCTATTCTTTACATCTGTGTCTCTTTTGCTGTCTTGCATATAGGATCATCATTACTGTCTTTCTAAAGTACTCTTGCCTGGAGAATCCCCATGGACAGAGGAGCCTGGCCGACTACAGTCCATGGCATCACAAAGAGTCAGACATGACTGAGCGACTTTCACATATAACATTTACTGTGGGCCAGGCACAGTCATAAGTACATTACAAATATCAATTCACTTAATTCCCACAAAAAGTGCATCAGAAACCCTGGGTCCTTTACTTACTAACAGTGGGATAAGCAGGAAATTCTTTACTTCACTGAACCTCAGCTGAAAATGTGGGTAATAGAAGTAGCTACCCCAAGGCTCATGGGGTTGTTGTGATGAAGAAATAATAAAAAAGATGATGCACTTGGCTGGGTTCTGTCTGGAACAAAGTAAGCACAGAACAAATCATTCAGTTCAGTTCAGTCCAGTCGCTCAGTCGTGTCCGACTTTGCGACCCCATGAATCACAGCACGCCAGACCTCCCTGTCCATCACCATCTCCCGGAGTTCAATCAAACTCACGTCCATCGAGTCGGTGATGCCATCCAGCCATCTCATCCTCTGTCATCCCCTCTTTCTCTTGCCCCCAATCCCTCCCAGCATCAGAGTCTTTTCCAATGAGTCAACTCTTCGCACGAGGTGGCCAAAGTACTGGAGTTTCAGCTTTAGCATCATTCCTTCCAAAGAACACCCAGAACTGATCTCCTCTAGGATGGACTGGTTGGACCTCATTGTAGTCCAAGGGGCTCTCAACACCACAGTTCAAAAGCATCAATTCTTCGGCACTCAGCTTTCTTCACAGTCCAACTCTCACATCCATACATGACTACTGGAAAAACCATAGCGTTGACTAGATGGACCTTTGTTGGCAAAGTAATATCTCTGCTTCTGAATATGCTGTCTAGGTTGGTCATAACTTTTCTTCCAAGGAGTAAGCGTCTTTTAATTTCATGGCTGCAGTCACCATCTGCAGTGATTTTGGAGCCCCCAAAAAATAAAGTCTGATACTGTCCACTGTTTCCCCATCTATTTCCCATGAAGTGATGGAACAAATCATTAGGAAAGTTAAAAAACTTATCAAACATGCATTACATTGGCTGATTAATTCCCTTTTGAAATCCCCATCTCTCTTGCACAAATGGTTCTTATAACTTTCTACAGATTTCCCACATTTCTCTTGGGGTACTGCTTCTCCCAGCGGTGGGGGTCAAGAGAGGGTTGGAAGAGGAGGTCTTCTTAGGGACACTGATTTTCTTTGCAATCCAGCCAATTATGTCATGACTTCTCCCCAATCTTCACATTTTTCCCCAAGTCCTTCCCTTTTCCCTCAAAGACCTAAGTTTTTGAAACTCAGAAAACAGGAAAAGATTCCTTTGTCTCTGCTAGACACTATTTCCCTCTGAAGGCAAAAGCATAAAATAGTGCCCCTGGGTCCTTGAAGTGTGGTCCTCAGACCAGCAGCATTGGCATCTCCTGAGAGCTTATTAGAGATGTGTAGATCTAGAAAATTAAAAAAAAAAAATACACGCTAGACATGTACAGATCTAGAGAAAAGTTAAATCTATGAAATAAAAGAATATGCATTTGGGACTCTGAAGAAAATCTAAGTATAGTCAAATCTAGCTATAATCACTTAAAGTTAAATATTGAGATAAGGGAGGTTGCTTTGCATTAATATCTGTGATGATTAATTTTATGTATCACCTTGAAGAGTATCTTTGAATGTGATTCACATTTAAATCAGTGAACTTTGAGTAAAGTAGATGGCCCTCCATAGTGTCATTGTTGTTGTTCAGTCACTCAGTCGTGTCCAACTCTTTGTGACCCCATGGACTGCAGCATGCCAGACTCCCCTGTCCTTCATCATCTCCCGGAGCTTGCTCAACTCATGTCCATTGGGTCAGTGGTGACATCAAATCATCGCATTCTCTGTCATCCCCTTCTCTTCCTGCCTTCAAACTTTCCCAGAATCAGGGTCTTTTCTAATGAATCAGCTCTTCGCATCAGGTGGCCAAAGTATTGGAGCTTCAGCTTCAGCATAAGTCCTTCCAATGAATATTCAGAACTGATTTCCTTTAGGATTGACTGGTTTGATCTCCTTGCAGTCCAAGGGACTCTCAAGAGTCTTCTCCAACACCACAGTTCAAAAGCATCAATTCTTTGACGCTCAGCCTTCTTTATGATCCAACTCCAATATCCATACATGACTACTGGAAAAACTATAGCTTTGACTATTTGGACCTTTGTTGGCAAAGTAATGTCTCTGCTGTCTAGGTTGATTATCGCTTCTCTTCCAAGGAGCGAGCATCTTTTAATTTCATGGCTGCAGTCACCATTTGCAGTGATTTTGCAGCCCAAGGAAATAAAATATGTCACTGTTTCCATTGTTTCCCCATCTATTTGCCATGAAGTGATGGGACCAGATGCCATGATCTTAGTTTTTTGAATGATGAGTTTTTACCCAGCTTTTTCACTCTCCTCTTTCACCTTCATCAAGAGGCTCTTTAGTTCCTCTTCACTTCTGTCATAAGGGTGGTGTCATCTGCACATCTGAGGATATTGATATTTCTCCCAGCAATCTGGATTCCAGCTTGTGCTTCATCCAGCCCAGCATTTTGCATGATGTACTTTGCATATAAAGGATTTAGTGTAGTTAATGAAGCAGAAGTAGATGTTTTTCTGGAATTCTCTTGCTTTTTCTGTGATCTAGTGAATGTTGGCAATTTGATCTCTGGTTCCTCTGCCTTTTCTGAACATCTGGAAGTTCTCAGTTCATGTACTGTTGAAGCCTGGCTTGGAGAATTTTGAGCATTACTTTGCTAGCATGTGAGATGAGTACAATTGTGTGGTAGTTTGAACATTCTTTGGCATTGCCTTTCTTTGGGATTGGAATGAAAACTGACCTTTTCCAGTCCTGTGGCCACTGCTGAGTTTTCCAAATTTGTTGGCATATTGAGTGCAGCACTTTAACAGCATCATCTTTTAGGATTTGAAATATCCTCATCACCTCCACGAGCTTTGTTCGTAGTGATGCTTCCTAAGGCCCTCTTGACTTCGCACTCCAAGATATCTGGCTATAGGTGAGTGATGGCACCATTGTGGTTATCTGGGTCATGAATATCTTTTTTGTATAGTTCTTCTATGTATTCTTGCCACATCTTCTTAATATCTTCTACTTCTTATCTTATCCAATCACCTGAAGACCTGAATAGAATAAAAACACTGCCCTCCTAAGGAAGAGGGAATCCTCCAGCAGATTGAGTTTGGACTTTATCTGCACCACTGGCTCTCCTGGTCTTGCATGTGCCAGCCCACATTGCAGGCTTTTTAACTTGCTAGCCTTCATAACCATGTGAGCCAAATCTTTGTAATAAATATCTGTCCACACATGTACAGAATATATATGCATCCTATCGGCCCCGTTTCTCTGGAGAACTCTGATTAACATAATGTCTAAGTTCAGAAATAGATTGTTTGTGATAAAAAGATTTCAGGGAACCACGGAGCAAACACCACCATCTTAATGTCATGCCAGTGCATCCTCTTAAATGGCTAAGGGCACCCTGGTCTGCATTAAATGTCTACATAGATCTCATTTCTTCGGAAACTTTCTACTTTGAAAGTAAAGCAAACTGGAGGCCTGACTGATTGAGGATTGATTGATGCTTGCTGACTCTTACAATTTAATTCTGTTTATATGTGTAAACTCCTGTCATTCTACCTTATTTAATGTCAATTAAACTTTAAACTTACAATCTTGGTTATTCAAAATCAAAATATTCTTCAGATTCCTCCATTGTGATTCTCAGTGCAATTTAGATTTCTCCAGCTGTGCTCTAATCCTTTTCTCAATTGTTACAGAATATGTTATAATACTTTACACATAATAGGCAAAAAAAAACATGTATTGATTCACTTACTTCAGTCCAATATAAGCAAAGCTCTCCATTTATCTTCAGTCATTTGATATATATATATATATACATATATATATATGTATATATATATATATTTCCAGTATAGAAATCCTTAGATGGCAAAAAAACAGAACAAACTTTCTTATTCTCCTACAGTGACTTTCAAATTAGTTACCTTCCAGTTTTAGGGTCCAAAGGCATATTTGTTGGAGAAGAACTGACTTTAGGAAATATACCAATACTTCTAAAGTTAGCACATAGAAAAGTTTGTCTCATTCATTCATTCACCAAATATTTTTAAGTTCATAGGTTTGGTCAATGCACCTGGCTAAATGCTGAAAAGATACCACTAAAGGCTGGCCCACAATCCCTTATCTACAATTGGGAAATTCTCAAAACTGCAATTTTCTTCTGAAATTTGTTCAACAAAATTCATTTGACTGCAAAACTAGATCTTGGCTAATACAAGTGGTCTTTACCATTTCCACTCAACTTTAATGTTTAGGTATATCACTGACAAAATACTTATGTTTTAACCTCAGGGTAAAGATCCAGACCCACCAAGAGTATTTCACCTTAATGATTTATGCACCATTTTACCTTTTCAAAAGATGAGGGAGTGTTTCAGAATCCATTTCTGACTACAAACATTTCAAATAGGGACTGCAAATCTGTTCCCAAAGAATTTATAGACCTATGCACATATGAATCACCTGACCAGCTGTTAAATCATGCTAGTGCTCAGTGTTCATTCAAGTTTTAAAACTGAAGTGCTGGGGATAGCATCAGTACTTTCTAAAACTCTTCAGGTGACTCTATTATACATCCGGATTCAAGAGTCACTGTAATTGACATATAGAATGACAGGATACTGATTAGGTGACTTTGGGAGTGCTTGCCAGAGTTCAGAATCCCATCCTTCCATGAGTATGCTGAAAAAAATGCAGCATATTGAGACGAGAGTGACCAGGAGCATAGAGGGTGGACACTATGACAGAAGAAATCATGATATCAGTAAATAACTCAAGTAATTGGAAATTAGATGGAGAAGAAAAGACTTAAGCAAAATGCATGTATAGATTTTGTTTGCATAGCTCCAAAGGATAAATCAAATTCTAACTCGATAAATATCTATCAAGCACTTTTGTTTCTTTATTTACTCTTGGCTGCGCTGGATCTTCACTGCTGCCTGGGCTTTTCTCTAGTTTTGGTAAGCAGGGGCCACTCTGTAGTTGTGGTCGGTGCAAGGGCTTCTCATTGCAGTGGCTTCTCTTGTTGTGGAGCGCGGGCTCTGTGGTGTGCTAGTTTCAGTAGTTGTGGCTCCTGGGCTCGAGCACAGGCTCAATAGTTGCAGCAAACAGGCTTAGTTGCTCCAAGGTATGTGGGATACTCCTGGATCAGGAATCGAACCTGTGTCTTCTGCATGGGCAGGAAGATTCTTTACCACTGAGCCACCAGTGAAGCCCCCGAACACTCTTAGTGCCAAGATCTATGCCAAGGACTTTCATATATGTCTTCATTTAATTATTTTAATTCTCAGTTAATGCCATTCTTGCCACAATAAGAAGTAGGTATCAGTCCTCTTTCACAAGTGAAGTGAACAGAAGCAGAGTGTTTTGCCCAAGACCATAAAACGATTAGCAAATGGAGTCATGATTCAAAACTAGTTTTTTCCAGACCCTACATTTACTGTTGTTTCCATAACTCCCTCCAAGAGTGAAAGACACAAGAAGGCAGATTTGAGGGCTTTTAATAAGAAAATGTTTTCTGATCATTAGGATGTACCTGGGAATGGCATGGTCAGTCATGGGATATAGTGAGTTCTCCATTATTGGGGGTAATCACATAGAAGCTTAGTGACTATTTAGCAAGAATATTGTAGAAAGGTTTCAACATCAGATAAGACATTAGATGACATATTTTGAGGCTCTCCCAGCTCTGAAATCCTTAAATCTATGACTTTAAATACACAAGTAGAATGTTAAATAACAAAGCAAGTCAGCATACAACTAGGACCCAAACATATGAGTGATATAAGAATTTCACAAACAGGCAAGGGTTCTGTTAACAGTGTGCCCAGAAACGGCCTCCTGGAGGTGCCTTAAAGCAGTGGTCCCCAAACCTTTTGGCACCAGGGACCGGTTTCGAGGAAGACAATTTTTCCATGGATCAGGATGGGAGGATAGTTTCAGGGTGATTCAAGCACATTACATTTCTTGTGCACTTTATTTCTATTGCTATTACATCCGCTCCACCTCAGATCATCAGGCATTAGATACCGAAGGTCGGGGACCCCTGCCTTAAAGAATGGTTTGGGAGTTGGGAGGACATTTCATGAGGAAGGAACAGCACATTCAGAAGCACAGAGGCAAGGAGATGCATTTGGGGAACAACAATTATTTCAGCCTATCTTGGGTAGAAAGCTCACATATAGGGGGTAAGATTGAGCAAAATGTTAGAAAAATAGAAGTGGTTTCAGGCATGCTCAGTCGCTTCGGTCATGTCTGACTCTTTGTGACCCCATGGACTGTAGCCCGCCAGGCTCCTCTGTCCATGGGATTCTCCAGAAAAGAATACTGGAGTGGGTTACCATGTCCTCCTCCAGGGGATCTTGAGGACCCAGTGATAGAACCTGCATCTCCTGCAATGCAGGCAGATTCTTTATTGCTGAGCCACCGGGAAAGCCCAGTAGCTCTGAAGGTGTTTTTTGGTTTTTGTTTTTCCCCTAAAAGTGGACAGTATTTAGAATTTTTTTCCTATGGGATCATATAAATAATATATATATTTTAAAAGATGAGAACAGTAAATAGAAGACAGCTATAATTATACAGGGCCCAAATTGGTCAGCAGCAAGAGGATTAACAAGAAAGAGACAAGAAGAATCATCAGAACAGTTATATGAATTTTAAATGGGTCAAAAATGTATTTGTAAAAATGAAACTATGACTGTACTAGAAGAAAATTTAGGTAACCTCTTTTATAGTCTTGAGATGAAGAAAGATTTTCTAAGCATGATTCCAAAGTAAGAAATAAAGGAAAATATTGACATTTTTGATAACATAAAACTTAACATTTCTGGTAGTATAAAACACAGCATAGGTTAAAAAAACAACTGATAACCTGGAAAAATATTAGCAATGTGTATATAACATTACTAGGATTTAATATCCAGATAATATCCTTAATAAAAGTGTTTAAAAGACTGCTTTGAAAGAAATGAGCAATCCAAAATAGAGAATATTTAAAGTACATGAATAGGTAATTTACAAAATAAGGGGTATATTCAAAACATTGAATGAAATCTAGAAGAAAGAGGCAATTCAATAGTTCAGTTCAGTTCAGTTAGTCATGTCCAACTCTTTGCGACCCCATGAACCACAGCACACCAGGCCTCCCTGTCCATCACCCCCTCCTGAAGTTTACCCAAACTCATGTCCACTGAGTCAGTGTTGTCATCCATCTCATCCTCTGTCGTCCCCTTCTCCTCCTGCCCTCAATCTTTCCCAGCATCAGGATCTTTTCTGGTGAATCAGCTCTTCACATCAGGTGGCCAAAGTACTAGAGTTTCAGCTTCAACATCAGTCCTTCCAATGAACACCCAGGACTGATCTCCTTTAGGATGGACTGGTTGGATGTCCTTGCCGTCCAAGGGACTCTCAAGAGTCTTCTCCAACACCACAGTTCAAAAGCATCAACTCTTCAGTGCTCAGCTTTCATTATAGTCCAACTCTCACATCCATACATGACTACTGGAAAAACCATAGCTTTGACTAGACGGACCTTTGTTGACAAAGTAATGTCTCTGTTTTTTAATATGCTGTCTATGTTGGTCATAACTTTCCTTCCAAGGAGTAAGCATCTTCTAATTTCATGGCTGCAGTCACCATCTGCAGTGATTTTGGAGCCCCAAAAAATAAAGTCTGACACTGTTTCCACTGTTTCCCCATCTAGTTGCCATGAAGTGCCAATTTGATAAACCATTGGTAAAAGCAAAATTTTGTTAATTTAGCAATAAGAAAAAATAATAAAACCTGTACATTTTTGTCCCAATAACTTTACTTCTAGTAATTTAGCCTAAATAAATAATCAGGTAGGGACTTCCCTGGTGGCATAGTGGATAAGAATCCACCTGCCAAGGCAGGGGACATGGATTTGATCCCTGGTCTGGGAAGATTCCACATGCCACAGAGCAAATAAACCAGTGTACCACAACTGCTGAAGCCCATGCACTCTAGAGCTTGTGCACTGCAACAGGAGAAGTCACTGCAATGAGAAGCCTGCTCACCACAAGAAAGAGCAGCCCCTGCTCGCCACAAACAGAGAAAGCCCGCACAATGCAACAAAGACCCAGCACAGCCAAAAATAATATGAATTGATTTTTTTCAATTATTTAAAAAAAGAAATCATCAGGTATGTGTACATGTGTAGAGATATTTGGGCTTCTTAGGTGGCTCAATGATAAAGAATCTGCCTGCCAATTCAGGAGACACGGGTTCGATCCCTGGATAGGGAAGATCCCGTGAAGAAGGAAAAGCCAGCACACTCTATTATTCTTGCCTGGAAAATTCCATGGACAGAATGGAGCCTGGCGGGCTATAGTCCATGAGGTCGCAGAAGAGTTGGACATGGCTTAGCAACTAACAGTAGAGATATTCATTGTGGTTTTGTATGTAATAGTAAACAGTAGGTATAGGGTTAATATTTTATAAGAGGATATCAGTTAAATACATGAAGATATATCCATTTATTTGGATGCTATGAAACCATTATAATTGTTTTGTAGACATAGCTTTAATAACATGAAAAGATGTACATAATTCACTAGGCAATTAACAAGTTAAGAAGACAACCCCAAAATATATATAGTATAATCTCATTTTTTAAAATACATGGGATTTTAAAACATATGGCAAGCATAAATGTACAGTGTCTGGAAGAATGCACATTACAATATTGATGAAGGTATCTCTGAATGGTGAGATGACTGATAATCTTTTACTGTCTTCTCTATACTTGCTAAAATATATGAAATCTTACATCTCAATGAACTCTTTAATGTTAATTTTACAAAGGCATAATAAAGTCATTTCTACTTAGGAGACAGGTAATGAACTAGCCTGACTTAACAACTGGATATGGGTGACAAGAGAGATAGGAGAATTAATAATAGCACTGAATTTGGACCCACAATTAATGTAAGAATAATACTGGAACTGAAGAAAGAATGACAGCAAGGGAATCACTTTGAAGTTGAGAAACTGAGTTTCATGTTAATCTTTGTGTCTGAGATGACATGAAAGACAAGGAGAAATATCTGGCAAGCACTCTTTCTTCATTTCTCTGACCAAAACCAAAATGATGAATGTGGAAATCACACGGGTTTCAGCCTACTCTGTGTTGAAATTAGGATTCTATCCTCAGTGGATGGTTTTGAGGTAAGGAAAGACCAAGCTGAGGCAAAGTGACATGTAAAATTGAAGGAGTGCCAAAAATCTCAGATCAAGATACGTAATATTTTACGCAGTATTTTAGAAATCAAATGCAAAGAAAATACCCACAATGATCAAAATAAAGACAGGATCAATATTACTAATTTTTTATTCCTTTTGCCCCATGCTCCAATATGCTCAGCACGAAGCTACCACTTATCCTCTCCTTATTTAAACTTTTTATATTTTGTTTGGCACTGATTTTTTTGCATTAATTTCCATTCCTTAAATAATAAATGAAGATATTATCTATATTCATTACTGAAGGGTATTTTTTGTGCCCCTTAAATGTTGTGCCGGAGGCAAGTGCTTTGTTTTCTTTGCCCTAGTCCCAGGCCTGTTTAAAAGAAATGGAGAAAATTTTACTTATGTGTATTAGTTTACTAGGGCTGTCATGACAAAGTATTACAAACTGGCTGGCTTAAATGAAGTTTATTGTGTGGACAAGCAGAATTTACAATTCTGGAAATTATAAGTCCAAGATCAAGGTGTTGGCAGGTTTGGTTCCTTTGAGGGCTGTGCAACAGACTCTGTTCCATGCCTTTCTCCTAGCCTCTGGTGGTTTCAGGAAATCTTTGGTGATCTTTGTTCTATGGATACTTGACCCCAATACCTGTTTTCATGGTGTTCTCCCTGTGCCTGTGTCTGCCTCGAAATTTTCCCTTTTGTAAAGACACTGGTCATATAGGATTAGGGGCCCACCACACTCCAATATGACCTCATCTTATTTTAAGTAGTTCCATCTACAATCACCCTATTGCCATGTAAAGTCATATTCTTCAGTACTAGAGATTTAGGACTTCAATAAATGAACTTGGGAGGGGAGACACAGTTCAACCTGTAACACCGTGTTTAGTAAATTTTTTATCTGCTTTAGTCTAGTATTCTTTAGAAGTCTTAACACAGTTAAGCTCAGAGTTTCTGTTCTGCATTCAGTGATGAGCAGGGTTGACTTACAGCCTCTGACTTCCTTTTGACTACAAATACTATGACTACCTGACTATTAGCGCTATGTCTGCATGCATGCTAAGTTGTTTCAGTCGTGTCTGATTCCTTGCGACCCTATAGATTGTAGCCCGCCAGCCTCCTCTGTTTATGGGATTCTCCAGACAAGAATACTGGAGTGGGTTGCCATGCCCTCCTCCTCAGAATCTTCCTAAACCAGGGATCAAACCCATGTCTCTTACGGCTCCTGCATTGGCAGGCAGCTTCTTTACCACTAGCACCACCTGGGAGGCCCAATAAGTGGCCGAAAAATCATTAATAGTAAGTTCTTTAGAAAAAATTATATTCATTCTTCCTATTTTGAAGAGAAAATACTTCATTATCATTTAATGAGTAAAAAAGCCCAAGATAGATCAGAATATTCCTGACATTATGGAGGATGTCACTTAGATCTATATGTGGACTTCCCAAAATCTAGTTAAAGGAAAAAAAAAAAAATATATATATATATATATACATTGCTGTTGTTGTTCAGTCGCTAAGTCATGTCCGAATCTTTGTGACCCCCATGAACTACAGAAAGCCAGGTCCCCTGACCTTCACTGTCTCCCAGAGACAGTAAAGATTCCATTATATAAATTAACGCTATATAAACTTAGCATTCATGTCCATTCAGTCAATGATGCCATCCAACTATCTCATCCTCTGTCACCACCTTCTCCCCCTGCCCTCAATCTTTCTAGAATCAGGATTTTTTCCAGTGAATTGGCTCTTTACATCAGGTGGCCAAAGTACTGGAGCTTCAGCTTCAGCATCAATACTTTCAATGAATATTCAGGGTTTATTTCCTTTAGGATTGACTGATTTGATGTCCTTGCTATCCAAGGGACTCTCTAAGAGTCTTCTCCAGCACCACACTTCAAAAGAATCAATTCTTCAGTGCTCAGCCTTCTTTATGGTCCAACCTTCACATCCATACATGACTACTGGAAAAACCATAGCTTTGACAATACAGACCTTTGTCGGCAAAGTGATGTCTCTGCTTTTTAATAAGCTGTCTACGTTTCTCATGGCTTTTCTTCCAAAGAGAAAGAGTCTTTTAATTTTATGGCTGCAGTCACTATCCACAGTGATTTTGGAGCCCAAGAGAATAAAATCTGTCACTGTTTCCACTTTTTCCCCATCTATTTGCATATTTTTATCACATATTGCATATATATTTATATTATAAACATATATACATATTTTGTATATAATGCATATAATTACATAAAAGCAATGGGGCTTCCCTGGTGGCTCAGACGATAAAGAATCTGCCCACAAAGTGAGAGACTCGGGCTTGATTCCTGGGTCAGGAAGATCCCCTGGAGCAGGGAATGGCTACCCTCTCCAGTATTCTTGCCTAGAGAATTCCATGGACAGAGGCTACAGTCCATGGGGTTGCAGAGTTGGACACAACTGAGTAACTAACTGTAACTAAAAGCAACACAGAAAGACAAAAGAGGGAGGAAAGTAGACCACGGTGAGCTCAAAATATTCTCTATTTTCAGACTTCTGTTCCTTAAACTGAGTTCTAGCATTTCTACTTAGAAAAAATTCCTTTTAAAACTTAAAACATATCTACCACTCCAACCACCTTCTGCCACCCCTGTGTTCTCCCCAAGGAAGCAGGAATTGCTTGCTTAACCAGACTGATACGGCTCAAAATACTCATCTGGCCACAAAAAATAAGCATTCACAATGCATTTAAATGCAAAAGGTACATACAGGTGACCTCTTTGCCTTCTTTATTCTTGGGGTTAAGTGTGTAAATAGGCCTAGAATTGCCACCAAGGAAAAGCAGGTCCTTCCACTTCTTGCTGCTGCTACTGCTACTAAGTCGCTTCAGTCATGTCCGAATCTGTGCGACCCCGTAGACGGCAGCTCACCAGGCTCCCCCGTCTCTGGGATTCCCCAGACAAGAACACTGGAGTGGGTTACCATTTCCTTCTCCAATGCATGAAAGTGAAAAGTGAAAGTGAAGTCGCTCAGTCGTGTCCGATTCTTATCAACCCCATGGACTGCAGCCTACCAAGCTCCTCCATCCATGGGATTTTCCGGGCAAGAGTACTGGAGTGGGGTGCCATTGCCTTCCCCGTTCCACCTCTTAGGGAACTGGTTATTGCTTCTCACTGTGGTAACTTGTGGCTTCCCAGAGAGTGGTGACATGCCAAGGTAATAGATTGGGTTTGGTAGCAACAAGCGGGAGGCACTGTTTAGGCTTCCATGAATGCTTTTAAAACAAACACTGATAAATTAGAATGTGCCCAGAGGTACAAAGGCAACCCTTTGGGAAACACTGACCTAGGCTATGTGTATCAGGTATTAATAAATGACCCTGGACAACCTGTCCTTCACCTTGTCCTCTCCTCTTGTTGAAAGATGAACTGTAAGTCAAGGAAGCAGCCACAGATGAGGCAGGCATTGGTTCTGATGGCTAATCTGATATGAACATTCAGCCTATAAAAATGCATCTTATTTGCACCCACAAAGCTCAGCAGGAGGAGCTCCTCTCCTTACTTCTTTGCAGGCCATAGCCCCTTTAGAAACTCTTTTTTCCTAGCCCCTGCCCACTCCCCCACCCCCCACCCCACAATGGCTCAGTGGGTTAAGAATCCATCTGCAATGCAGGAGACACAGGAGGTGTGGGTTCCATCTCCATGGGTCAGGAAGATCCCCTGGAGGAGGAAATGGCAACCCACTCCAGTATTCTTGCCTGGAGAATCCCATGGACAGAGAAGCCTGGCAGGTTACAGTCCATGGGGTCACAAAGAGACACTACTGAGTGACTAACACTTTCACTTCCCCTACCAAGGCTCTCTGTGTTCCTCGTGACTTGATAGTATCTGATTAACAAAACAGATGGAGCAGAGAAGGGGACACACTGCCTGATCCACCCCAGGCCTCGCACCCTTCACCCCACCCCAAGGACTGCCCACTTCCTAGAACTAATTAGAAAAGGTACAATCAATAATGCATTAGCCAGTCTTTTGAAATTCCTCTTGGGTCAGCAGGCATGGATGGGCCCTACTGAATTTTACACTTGAGAAATTAACCAATTCGTGATTTTATTTCAAAGGTCAGAGTAATAGGGAAAATACTTCTTTCATTTCCAAGAAATTCATTTTAAAATTGACATCTCACACATAATAATATCACTTACTATAAGTCTGGAGCTAAAGTAAAAGGAACTTTTTTCCCTAATCATTCTATCAATCTTTGAAAATCTTTAGGTATTAACTGTATTTAATATTTCCCTCCCAACAACAATGTCACATGTGATTCTGATAAAATATCATTTAAGTATGTATGAATCTGAAGTATTAAAATTTTAAAAGTGAGCGATAAACAAAAGTACATCAAGATACTAGTATAATTATATTCATTGTTGAATTTTTGAAATGGCAAACTCCTGGAATGGACAAAAATGTTTACTGAAGGGGGTCTAAATAAATGAATCACAGTACATCTACAAAATAGTAGTACATTCTGCCATTTGCTTTTTTATTTTTAATGAAATTTTATCTGGAGGTCTTTAAGCCATAAAAAGGAACTAGGTAAATTTGTGTGTGTTTTCCTGAGAAAATCTCTGAGACATATAATTTTTTAAAATGATAGCATGATCCCATTGGTGTAACTTTCTTAGACTGTGTGCATGTGTGTGTCTGTGTCTGTTCCTATGTATGAAAGGCAGAGTCATTCATTCAATAAAATATGTATTATGCCCTGTTATGGACCAGGCACTGGGATTTTTTTTTTTAAGATATTACAGAAACAAAGAGGACCAAGACAAAGTTCTTATTCTTAAGAAGCTTATTTGTGAATGGAGGAGAAAAACAGCAAGCAAGTAAATGAATAAATAAGATACTTTTAGATAGTGACCAACACTATGAAGAAATAAAACTAACGACAAACTGCCTAAGAGAGGCTGAGGTAACACCTGAAAGCCAGAATAGATCAGGGGAGTCTTTCAGGCAGAAAAACCTTGTGATGCAAGACCCCCAGACAGAACAAAGCCAGTGAGGTGAAACAGGGCTAAAGATGATGGTAGAAATAATTGAAAGAATCTTCTAGCTCATTTAAAGGAGTTTATATTTTATTCTGTATGCAGTAGGAAGCCAAGGAAGCTGGGACTGAGTGATGAGGGAGATGACCCAAGATGAATTACAAACCTTGAAAATTGCATAAGCACTCCCCATGCCAGTCCTTAGGATGCACTGTGTTGTGTGCTAGTCGCTCAGTCATGCCCAGCTGTTTGCGACCCCATGGACTGCGATCCACCAGGTTCCTCTGTCCATGACATTTTTCAGGCAAGGATACTGGAGTGGGTTGCCATTTCCTTCTCCAGGGGATCTTCCCAACCCAGGGATCGAACCTGGGTCTCCTGCACTGCAGGCAAATTCTTTACCGACTGAGCTACAAGGGAAACTTTTTCTCCACTATTTTTTTAACTATGTGCAAATAATATTTGAAATGTTTAATGAAAAAATGGGCTAATTATGTAAGGTGGCAAAACAATGCTGAGAATGTTTTCTGGTTTTTTGGTTTAATGTGCAATAGTTTTTTCTAAGCATCAGTCTTCATCAGACTATGAGCAAGGTCAGTGTCATACTTGCATTAACTAAGACCTCCAAACTTCTGAACTCCCCATCAATTAAGGAAAAAAAAAATTACTTTTTATGTTCATCCTCTCTTCTAGTCAGTTCAAACCAATTTTTTAACCTCTTTAGATCTTAGCTTGGGCTTCTTTAAAGAGAGAAATGATGTCTAACTCAGATTTAATGAGTTAATGCGGGAAGAACTTAAAGTTAGGTGCATATTGGAACTACCCAGACATTTAGTACAGGTTACAGAGGATCACTGGCATAGGATAAGATCTGAATATCTGCATTTTATTGAAAGTTTCCAGGTGATTGATATGCACCCAAGCTTGAGAACCAGCAAGTTAACATACGTGCCTAATCTAGTGCAATTCCTGGCATAGCCAACCCTAATAAAAAAATGTTTGCGCCTCACTCTTCCTTCTTTTGTCTGAACTACAGAGTAGCTGGTTTCCCTTCTGTCATCTGTCTCACAGACTTTTTCAGTGAAACTAACAAAATGAAAACTAAGAGAGATAAAAGGTATGACCCTTGTTGTTGTTCAGTTGCTGAGTTGTGTCTGACTATTTGCGACCCATGGACTGCAACATGCCAAGCTCCCCTGTCTTTCATTATCTCCCAGAGTTTGCTCAGATTCATGTCCATTGAATTGGTATGCTATCTAACCATCTCATCCCCTGCTCCCCCTTCTTTTGGCTTCAATTTTTCCCAACATCACAGTCTTTTCCAGTGAGTCGGCTCTTCGCATCAGGTGGCCAAAGTACCAGAGCTTCCCCTTCAGCATCAGTCTTTCCAATGAATATTCAGGGTTGATTTCCTTTAGGGTTGACTAGTTTGATCTCCTTGCAGTCCAAGGGACTCTCATGAATCTTCTCCAGCACAATTTGAAAGCATTGATTATTCAGTTCTTAGCCTCCTTTATGGTCCAACTCACATCTGTACATGACTACTGGAAAAATCATAGATTTGACTAGAAGGACCTTTGTTGACAAAGTAACGTCTGCTTTTTAATATACTGTCTAGGTTTGTCATAGCTTTCCTTCTGAGGAGCAAGCATCTTTTATTTTCATGTCTGTAGCCACTGTCTACAGTGATTTTGTTCTACTCTGCACAAATAATAAAAGTCCTGTGTGCAAATGTTAAGTTTTATGTGCCCTGCAATTACAGACACTTTTTTGGCCACTTTAGAGAATTTGCATATGCCTGAAATGGGTGGGAATAGTGTGGGACCTGTCCCTCTCACTGAGTGGCAGCTGATGGTAATGATTTGCTCCAGCTCCCTGAGCTTCCCCAACATGAGAGAGTGATTCATTTGCATCCAGACTCATCCACACTCTTGGTAATATCTCCAGATACCACTGACTGACTCAGCCTCCCTGGAAGTAAAGGTCAGGCACTGACAAGGCTGCAGCTGTGCCCACCATAATGGAGCTGCTGAAGTTCCTGGAGGTACCTCTTGAGACTCTGACTCTTCCCACAATCTCACCTCAGAAGAGCTGCATGAACTCTGGGTCTCCCAGCAGAGGGGCCAGAGAAACACAACTCAAGAGTATGGAGGAGGTTACTTCTTCTGAGAGATGAGACAGAAAAAGGAGCCAGCAGATAAAGGAGACTTGCTCTTCTGGGTCCTCTCCCTACTCTCCTATCTATGTTGTACCCCTATTCCCCAAGCTCTATCCCTATATCAAACTGATACTTCCATGAATCAGTCCCTAAGGCCATCATCAGGCCCCCAAATACATAGCAACTAAAAGTGAGATGTTAAAACTAGGCAGCTGACCTCACTCTTCTTCATAAAATATGATGGACAAGGAGGACCCCCTACTCCCACCTCAGGAAGAACCAGAGGTATGAATGGGAGGACAGAGGAATTTCCCAGAAAACAGAAACACTGTCTACTAGATTGACAGAACTTTCATGACACCACAGAGTCCTTGCCACTCCCACCCACCAGAGTCTGAATGCATGCTGTGCACCAATGACAGCCAGATATTTTTACTCTCTCCTTTTTAAAATGGAAATTTCTTTTGCAATTTTCCCTGCTAAAGTTTAATTACTGCATATGTTTGTGTTGAAAACCAATAACTTATATTTAAGTTTTTATATCATTTGACACTGGGGAAACACAAGGAGACCAGATGGAAAGGAATGAACATCACTCAGAGACCATAGACTTTAAAAGACTTTATATAGTTCTATTTGCAATTTTTTAAGGAATCTCCACACTGTTCTCCATAGTGGCTGTACTAGTTTGCATTCCCACCAACAGTGTAGGAGGGTTCCCTTTTCTCCACACCCTCTCCAGCATTTATTGCTTGCAGATTTTTGGATCGCAGCCATTCTGACTGGTGTGAAGTGGTACCTCATTGTGGTTTTGATTTGCATTTCTCTGATAATGAGTGATGTTGAGCATCTTTTCATGTGTTTGTTAGCCATCCGTATGTCTTCTTTGGAGAAATGTCTATTTAGTTCTTTGGCCCATTTTTTGATTGGGTCATTTATTTTTCTGGAGTTGAGCTGCATAAGTTGCTTGTATATTTTTGAGATTAGTTGTTTGTCAGTTGCTTCATTTGCTATTATTTTCTCCCATTCAGAAGGCTGTCTTTTCACCTTGCTTATATTTTCCTTTGTTGTGCAGAAGCTTTTAATTTTAATTAGATCCCATTTGTTTATTTTTGCTTTTATTTCCAGAATTCTGGGAGGTGGATCATAGAGGATCCTACTGTGATTTATGTCTGAGAGTGTTTTTGACCCAGCAATCCCACTGCTGGGCATACACACCGAGGAAACCAGAACTGAAAGAGACACATGTACCCCAATGTTCATCGCAGCACTGTTTATAATAGCCAGGACATGGAAACAACCTAGATGTCCATCAGCAGATGAATGGATAAGAAAGCTGTGGTACATATACACAATGGAGTATTACTCAGCCGTTAAAAAGAATTCATTTGAATCAGTTCTGATGAGATGGATGAAACTGGAGCCGATTATACAGAGTGAAGTAAGCCAGAAAGAAAAACACCAATACAGTATACTAACACATATATATAGAATTTAGAAAGATGGCAATGACGACCCTGTATGCAAGACAGCAAAAAAGACACAGATGTGTATAACGGACTTTTGGACTCAGAGGGAGAGGGAGAGGGTGGGATGATTTGGGAGAATGGCATTCTAACATGTATACTATCATGTAAGAATCGATTCACCAGTCTATGTCTGACGCAGGATACAGCATGCTTGGGGCTGGTGCATGGGGATGACCCAGAGAGATGTTATGGGGAGGGAGGTGGGAGGGGGGTTCATGTCTGGGAACGCATGTAAGAATTAAAGAAAAAAATAAAATAAAATAAAAAGACTTTATATAACTACAAAGAGGGTTATATAAGCGGAAAGAAAAATGTGATATTGAGTACCAAAGAGGTGGACTATGAAAATTCACTTCTGCTAGCATGATGAGTATACCCGTGGCTTCTGCATCCCTGCTTTCAATAGCTATGATTGCGTTTTATATATTTTCTTTGGCTCAGACGGTAAAGTGTCTGTCTACAATGTGGGAGACCTGGGTTCAATCCCTGGGTCGGGAAGATCCCCTGGAGAAGGAAATGGCAATCCACTCCAGTACTATTGCCTGGAAAATCCCATGGACAGAGGAGCCTGGTAGGCTACAGTCCATGGGGTCACAAAGAGTCGGACACAATTGAGCGACTTCACTTCACTTCACTTTAGCATTTTCTAGTCTGAGAGATGTAACATGGTGCGTTGATGTTAATATAGTTT
The DNA here is from genome assembly GCF_032405125.1 of Capricornis sumatraensis. Classification (NCBI taxonomy): domain Eukaryota; kingdom Metazoa; phylum Chordata; class Mammalia; order Artiodactyla; family Bovidae; genus Capricornis; species Capricornis sumatraensis. The sequence continues at coordinate 38,189,368 of NC_091073.1, read as the reverse complement.
GCATTTTTATGACTACTAGCACATTGGAGCATCTTTTTTTTTTTAACTCTTCGAGATTGTTTTATTTTATTTTTTTTGCCATGATCTTTGTTTTTTGAATATTGAATCTTTTTTAAATTTATTTATTTTAATTGGAGGTTAATTACTTTACAATATTGTATTGGTTTTGCCATATATCAACATGACTCCACCACAGGTATACACGTGTTCCCCATCCTGAGCCCCCCTCCCTCCTCCCTCTCCGTACCATCTCTCTGGGTCGTCTCAGTGCATCAGCCCCAAGCATCCAGTATCATGCATCAAACCTGGACTGTGATATATTTATTGGTTGTTTGGATTTGCTCTTGTGAATTGCATAATCATACCCTTGTTTGTTTTTCTGTTGAGTTGTTTGTCTTCTTTGTCAAATTGTAAGAATTCTCTGTGTATTATAGTTATTAACCCTTGCTAAAACCATCATCTGCTTTGCAAATATTTGTTCTAAATTTAATGACTGTCAGCAAGCATTGCTTATACTTTATTTTACATAAAATTTTTAGCATTTATGTGCTCAGATATATCAATTTTTAAATTGATGCTAGGAAAAAATTATCATAAAAATTTTAAAAATAGATGCTAGGCTTATTATTATTTTATTATCATCACCATTAAGGTCTTTCTTTCCCCATAGACTGTATGCCTTGTCTCTTAGATTTTTTTCTAAAATTCTTAACATTTTAATTTTTATAATTGAGTCTTTGAACTGAAATTTACTTTTGTATATTTGAAACATAGGAATCCAATTTTATTTTCTTATAGATGAACAACAAGTTGTACCAGTACCAATTGTTAAATAAATTGTTTTCTCCATGAATTAAAATATTCTCTTCCTGTGTTAAATTTTGATGTTCCCTGTATGTCTGAATGAACAATTTGTCTACTCCTGAGTAGTGACATTGTAGAGGTAACTATCTTTCCCCACCTCTTGTAACTTGCTTTGGCCTAAAGAAGGGGGCAGAAGTGACAGAATGCTAGTTTCAAGCCTAGGTCTCAATATGCCTTGCATGTTCCTGCTTGTTCTCTTGCACCTTTACCATAGCCATGAAAACGGCTTTCTATAGCTTTTTCTCTATAGCCACTGCCCCTTCAACCTAGAGACAGACCTTAAAGCAAAGCCACTCAGACAAGTTCAGACAAGAAATATGGGTGAAAATACTTGCCAGGGTGGTCCATGCCAAGATCCTGTTTGTCATTCCCATTGTGCTCTTGCTATCTCTGTTGTGACTTATACTATGTACATCGAATACAACCAAGACTGCCATTTCGACCACAGAAGATTGGACCAGTTATTCTTATCTATGCTGAAAGCATATATAGTTACCTGAACGTTAGGAAGAGCTAATCCTTTGAGAAGCTTAGAATAAAACTATGCCCAATAGGGATACCCTGTATCAAATGGTAACAAATCAACAAACTTCATTCCTCTTGCTAAGGATGAAGTAACATGTACACAGAGAAGGGTCAGTATACCATTGAGTGATAAACAGTTGCTCCACTACGCCCCATAGTTTGCTTCCATGCCAGTTTTGGAAGTGTTGGCTATTCCCTTGGGTTTAGCCTATGAATGTCAACAAATCCGTACTTTCTAACCCTTTGTTTTCCAACAACAAAATAATAGCTGGTATATTTTAGTATTTACCAAGCAACAAAAATAATACCAAAGAATACCCTATATTTAACATATATATGTCATTTTGTTAAATCCTAGTAAATTAATCTGTGAGGTGGTTAGTATTCTTATTTTCTTTTTACAGGTGAGGAAACTGAGGTTTAGAGAAGTAAAATAACCAGTTCATTGTCATATAATGTGGAAGTAGAACTGGGATACAAAATCAGACCTGTCTGGCTCCCAGGATAGTCTATAGCAATGGTTCTCAAAGTGTGGTCCTCAGATTAGCACATCAGCACCACCTGGGAACTTCTTAGAAATTCTTGGGTCCTCCCCAGACCTACAGAATCAATCAGAAACTCCGAGAAAGGGATGAAGTCCACATTTTGACAAGCTCTCCTCACCAGGATTTTGAGTCCTCTTTAAGTTTTGGAATCACTGCCTTAGACCATACTGCTGCTGCTGCTGCTAAGTCGCTTCAGTTGTGTCTGACTCTGTGCGACCCCTTAGACGGCAGCCCACCAGGCTCCCCCGTCCCTGGGATTCTCCAGGCAAGAACACTGGAGTGGGTTGCCATTTCCTTCTCCAATGCATGAAAGTGAAAAGGGAAAGTGAAGTCGCTCAGTCGTGTCCTACCCTCAGCGACCCCATGGACTGCAGCCTGCCAGGCTCCTCCATCCATGGGATTTTCCAGGCAAGAGTACTGGCACAGTGGAATGTTATTCAGTGCAAAAAAGAAGTGAGCTACTAAGTCATAAAAAAAATTGAGGAAATCTGCTGTTGTTGTTCAGTCAGTCGCTAAGTCACATGCAACTGTTTGTGACCCCATGGACTGCAGCAGGCCGTGTTCCCCTGTCCTCCACTATCTCCCAGAGTTTGCTCAAATTCATGTCCATTGAGTCAGTGATGCCATCTAACCATCCCATCCTCTGCTCTTCCTTCTCTTTTCGCCTTCAGTCTTTCCCAGCATCAGGGTTTATTTCAACAAGTCGGCTCTTTGCATCAGGTGGCCCAAGTCTTAGAGTTTCAGCTTCAGCATCCGTACTTCCAATGAATATTCAGGATTGATTTCCTTTAGGGTTGACTGTTTTGATCTCCTTGCAGTCCAAGGGACTCTCAAGAGTCTTCTCCAGCACTACAATTCAAAGACATCAGTTCTTCAATGCTCAACCTTCTTTATAGTCCAACTCTCATATCCATACATAACTACTGGAAAAATCATAGCTTTAACTATATGAACCTTTGTCTGCAAAGTGATGTCTCTGCTTTTTAATAAGCTGTCTAGGTTTGTCATGGCTTTCCTTCCAAGGAGCAAGTGTCTTTTAATTTTGTGGCTACAGTCACCATCTGCAGTGATTTTGGAGCCCCAAAAAGCAAAGTCTGTCACTGCTTCCACTTTTTACCCTTCTTTTTGCCATGAAGTGATGGGACCAGATGCTATGACCTTAGTTTTTTAATGCTGAATTTCAAGCTGGTTTTTTTTTTTTTTCCACTCTCCTCTTTCACTCTTATCAAGAGGCTCTTTAGTTCCTCTTTACTTTCTGTCATTAGAGTGGTATCTTCTGCATATCTGAGGCTGTTGATATTTCTCCTGCAATCTTGATTCCAGCCTGTGATTCATCCAGCCCAGCATTTCACATGACGTACTCTGCATGTTAGTTAAATAAAGAGAGTAACAATGTACAGCCTTATAGTACTTCTTTCCCAATTTGGAACCAGTGAATTTTTCCATGTCCAGTTCTATTGCTTCTTGACCCACATACAGATCTCTCAGGAGACAGGTAAGGTGGTTTGGTGCTCCCATCTCTTAAAGAATTTTCCACAATTTGTTGTGATCCACACAGTCAAAGGCTTTAGCATAGTCAATGAAGCAGAAGTAAATACTTTTCTGGAACTCCCTTGCTTTCTCCATAGTCCAGTGAATGTTGGCAATCTGATCTCTGTTCCTCTGACTGTTCAAAACCCAGCTTGTACATGCAGAATTTCTCAGTTCATGTGCTGGTGAAGCCTAGCTTGAAGGATTTTGAGAATAATCTTGCTAGCATGTGAAATGAGTACAATTGTACAGTAGTTTGAACATTCAATTGTACAGTAGAGGAAATTTAGATGCATATTAATAGGCAAAAGAAACCAATCTGAAGAGTCTACTTACTTGTAGTTGATGACTCCAACTATATGACACTCTGGAAAACGCAAAACCCTGGAGGCAGCAAAAAGATCAGTGGATGCCAGGGAATGGGGACTCTGAGAGATGGAGAAGAGAGATTTTTAGGGCAGTGAAAATACTTTGTATGATAATATAACGGTGGATACATGTCATTAGGCATTTTCCAAACTCATATAACATACAACATCAAGAGTGAACCCTAGTGTAAACTATGGGCTTTGGATGGTTACAATGTGCCAATGGAGGTTTAGCAATTGTAACGAATGTACCATTCTGGTGAAGGATGTTGATATGGTAGAAATTATGCACATATGAGAGCAGAAAGCATATGGGAAATCCCCACACCTTCCTCTCAATTTTGCTGTGTGTGGATCTAAAACTGCTTCTTTTAAAATTGCCTTAAATAAATAAAAAATAAAATACTAAATAGAAAAAAAGGATGTTGCCTGGGAAGGTTGAAAGTCAAAAGAGTGATTATGTGGATGGAAAGACCAAGACCAGCTTTCATGGAGGAGGTAATCATTAAAAGAAGCTATAAAGAACAGTTAGAATTTGAACAAAGAGAAAAGGACAGGACTTTCTATCTTGAGATTCTCAACCTTGGCACTAGGAATGTTTTGGAACAGATCATTCTTTGTCATGGTGTCTGTCTTGTGCACTGTAGAATGTTTAGCAGCATCCCTAGCCTCTATCCACTAGACACCAGTGGCATCCTCCAATTGGGCCAACCAGAAAGTCTCCAGATACTGCCAAATATCCCTGGCAATAAGAGGAGGGAAAGAGCAATGTCACGTGTGGTTAAAAACCAGATAAAGAGCCAGGTGAAAGGAACAGCATTTGGAAAGGCAAGTAGACAAACAACACAAAGCATGAGAATGGTTCAGTTAAAATACAGTGTTGTAAAAACTATTCATTATGAAAGTCAAAACTTGAATGTAATAAAGTAGTGAATGGTGAGGCTAGAAAAGTCTTCTGGAACCACAAGTTTCCATGAAAAGTGAAAGTGTTAGTTGCTCAGTTGAGTCTGATTCTTTGTGACCCCACGGACAGTAGACTGTCAGGTTCCTCTGTCTAAGGAATTTTCCAGGCAAGAATACTAGAGTGGGTAGCCATTCTCTTCTCCAGTGGATCTTTTCGAGTCAGGGATTGAACCTGGGTCACTCACAAAGCAGGCAAATTCTTTACCATCTGAGCCACCAGGGAAGCCCCACAAGGTATCATACTTTCAACTTAAAAGTTTGGAGTATACCCTGTAAACAAAGAGGAAATACCAAAGGTCTTTGATCTAGAAATAACAGCTTAATAGCATGAAGATTTGTGGATAATGCTGTTTAGAAAGAATTAAAATGATTGCTCAATGTCCTTCTTTGGGGAGAGGATTTTAAAGGATTGCTACATAGATAAACCATTAACATTCAATATTTTCTTCTTCAGGAGATATAGAGGCTGTAGCCTGTTTAGAAGACCAGAGGCCCAGAGAGGAACCACATGGGGACTTGCTGAGCTGAATTTCAGATGGGCATCTAGTTTGTGTCTAGGCTGGAGTTAGAATCATGGAGATGCAGAAGGAAACCCTGTCCTTCCTCGTGCCCACACCGTGTGGCCAAAAGTGGAACTTTCCCCCTAACGCGCCTGCCTATGGAGCAGGTATTGGAGGCTGCACTGTACCTGTTTGATGGGATGTTCCTACTCCAGGCTTCTAACCTGAGTGGCCACTGCTGGGCTGGCCCCCTCAGGCTTTTCAAGGCCGCTTTGTGCCGCCCCCAAGGAAGGTTTCTGCTTTGCTGGAGTCCAGACGGAGGCCAGAGTGGCTGACCTCACTTGGATAGGAGACAGAGGTATCCTAGTGGCTTCTGATCCTGGTGGCTGTTGAACTGTGGGAGCTGGATGAGAATGAGACGCTCATTGACAACAAGTTCTGCAAGTATAAGCATGACGACATTGTGTCTACAGTCAGTGTCCCGAGCTCGGGCACACAAGCTGTGAGCTGGTAGCAAAGACGTCTGGATCAAGGCTTGAGACCTTGCTCGGCAGATGGTTCGAAATTCCTACCAAGCTCATTCTGGGCAGGCCACCTGTGTTGCTGCCTTTCTCCACAAGGATCCTGTGTTTCTTTCATGAGGCGAGGACAACAGAATCTTATTGGAGGATATCTGCTGTCCTAAGCCAGCCTCACAGATGGGCCACGGTGCCTCTGGCTACCGTCTTGCCTCCCTGGCTTTGCATCCTCAGCAGACTGAAGTCTTTGTCTTTGGTGATAAGAATGGGACTGTCCTCCCTATGGACACCTGAGTGCAAGCTGTGCCCTCAGCTCGGTGGTACAGTCCTGGTGCGTCACTGGGCCACACAGTGCTCCCCTCCTGGCCTCTGTCAGCGACAACTACTCACTTGCTCTACTGGACTTAGACCTTTCGGAGGTTTAGAAGCCAAGCCCACAGAAACTTTGTGAGAAATGCTACTTGGTCTGCACTGAATCACTCCCTTCTTACCACAGTGGTCTGGGACCGTGAGGTCCTCCACCATTTCATGCCCTCAGAAGCTCTCCCAGAGCCTGATCTAAGAGTGTTGCTGAGTAGACTGGATTTCAGACAAGAAGCAAACCCCCCGAGAGTATCCACTCCCTTTGCTCCTGCCCTCTCGTTGTGTGAGACAACACAGGAGCCTTATACAGTGTGTCAGTACACCAGATCTGTGCAGTTAGTAGGCATTGTCTCTCAGGCTGGGAGAGGCTGGATTCTGAAGTCCTATAGTCAGGGAAGAACAATTCCTTGAACATGAAAAAAAAAATTTCTACATCAGCTAGATGGTGGTGAATGTTTTTTGGACAAAAGTTTATGGAGTTCTCCAGGAAAGCATAATAGAGTGGGTAGCCATTCACTTCTCCAAGGAATCTTCCCAACCCAGGGCTTGAACCTAGGTCTTCTGCATTGCAGGCAGATTCTTTCCCATATGAGCCACCAGGAAAACCCCGTATAAAATATTTCATATTAAAATCTTTTTCTTAAACAGCTCTTAATTTTTAAGTTTTTAAAAAAGGAGATTTTTAACATTTACAACTGTTTTTTTCTATCATACTGTAAGCTCTGGAGAAAGTGACTTTCTTAGCTCAGAACTGACATAAATGGGTGCTGCTGCTACTTAGTTGTTCAGTCATGTTCAACTCTTTGTGACCCCATGAACTATAACCCGCCAGGCTCCTCTGTTCATGGGATTCTCCAGACAAGGATACTGGAGTGGGTTGTCATGCCTTCCTCCAGGGGATCTTCCTGACCCAGGGATCGAACTCAGGTCTCCCGCATTGCAAGCAGATTCTTTACTGTCCAAGCTGCCAGGGAAGCCCAAGAATATTGGAGTGGGTAACCTCTCCCTTCTCCAGGGGATCTTCCTGACCCAGGAATTGAAACGGGGTCTCCTGCATTACAGGTGGATTCAATGAATAAAGCTTTTGACAAAAGATAATGAAATATACATCTTGTTCTAAGATGTAAGTGAAATTGACTTTTGCACTTCTGTATTACCTATGTCCAGTGATTATACTTCAATTTTCTGGTCTTTAGAGTCTATCTCTGGAACCATAAACCCCTCAGCACAAAATATTCATGCCCTCATTTCACATGGCTCCCAACATAATATCATGTGCTGCTATAACACTGTGATAATAATATGGTAATTAATGCTCAATTAGCTTTAGCAGCAAGTGAATTATTGTTTGAGAAGATGAAAGAGGGCAGTCCAGAATTAGTTTTGTTAAACTAAAAACTTTTAAGAATTGGGGAAAATTTAAATCACAAGAAAAAGAAAAATAATATATTTCACAGGACATGAGATATTAAAATCTGAAGTAGACAAAAATTTACTAAGTAGAAGATGATAAGTGGCATTCCATTCTAATTCACATGATGCAAAAATGTTAGGATTATTAGTTCTATTAGTAACAGTCCTATTGGAGCAGATCATATGATAGAATATGTATATTTTCCATAGCAGTAATGCCCTTTCTGTGATTTTGATAAGTGTATCTTTAGTTATACATTAATACATAAATAATAATACAATTTTGAATTTATAGAGCTCCTCTAAAAAAATTACATGTCCTGAAAAATTGTATTCAAAGTGTCCTGAATGAAAGAAGATTTTTTCCACTGTGAAAGAACTTCCTCCCTCTCTCCAAAGTAACTGGGGAATGAACAGTAATAATCGAACAGAAGGGACACAAGGCATATCTAAACCAAATGTAAATATGTTGTCTTAAATATTTTACATACCTTTTGAAAGTCAGAAGAGACTTCTTTAGGAAGATGATTATTTTAATTAACATATAAATATGCATCATGATTTATGCATGCATGCTAAGTCACTTCAGTCCTATCTGACTCTTGGCGACCCCATAACCTGCCAGCTCCTTTGTCCATGGGATTCTCCCAGCAAGAATACTGGAGTGGGTTGCCATGCCCTTCCGCAGGGGATCTTCCTGACCTAGGGATCAAACCTGTGTGTCTTATGTCTCCTTCACTGGCAGGCAGGTTCTTTACCACCAGCAACACCTGGGAAGCCCATGACTTCTTATAGGATATTTTAAAGGAGGATCTAATTTGATTGAATCCAAACTAGAAAAGAAATAGTTCAAAGGTAAGATGAATAAACAAAATGAAAGGACAGAAACAAATATCTATGAAATTTGAGAAGCTTTGAGTCAGCATTTGAAGGTTATATTAGCCCATGACTTAAAATAGAGAAGTCCTGGGCAGAGCAAATAAGAAATGCACTGATCCAAGCAGTCAAGGTTTGCAATCCTTTCGTTTTGAGTGTGGGCTGGATTAGCGGCTTCCTCTTAACGAACAGAATATGACAAAAAGTGATGGCTTATTACTGGGGTTAGGTTCCATAAAGACCACGGCTTCTGTCTTTAATGTCCTCTCACTCTCTCACACATTTGTCCTGAGAGAAGTCAGCTGTCATGTGAAGAGCAGCCCTCTGAAGAGACATAGCAAGGAACTGTAGATAAAAGAATAGGAGCCCTCAGCCCAACACCCTAAGAGGAACTGAACAAACTCAGAAGTGCATGTTTCCCCAGTTGAGCCTCACATGAGACTGTGGTCTCATCTGATAGCTTAACTGAAACCTCACAAGGGACTAAGAACCAGAGGCATCTAACATCTGGCTCACAGAAAATGTGAGATAATAGATATTTGCTATTTTAAGCTACTAAGTTTTAGGGATAATTTTTTAAGCAGTGATAGATAACTAAAATCAGGGGTGGTTTGAAGCCCTGAAAAGAAGCTAAAATAGAATTCATATCTACAGCTTGGAACTGGCTCCATGGTAAAAAGAATGTATTTTCAAAATGTGCAATGGAGGGGATTGATTCTTGGTCAAGAGATAAGATCCTGAGACCAAGGTATAGTGATGGCAGAGGAAATTGGAAAAGATTCCTGGTTTCTAAATAAATTTGTCTCAACTAACCCAGTTAGGTAAAAATTTACTTTTAATTCTGCTTAAAATATATGTCATTAAATCTCTTTGTAAAATAGAAACATCTAGTTGTACCTTGGAATGAACTATTCTGGACTATTAATAAAAAGCAGAGAAAGCAATGAGGAGCTGCCAGAAGACCAAGGGGACGTCTGTTCCAAAGAGCTTAGCCTTTGAAAAAGTTCACTTCTTGGGGTTTCTACCCACTCCCATAAAAGAAAATCCAAGATCCACAAAAGCACTTATTCTGTACTGCAACTACTGGTATATCTGTCTTCCGTACTGGACAATGAAACACTTGGGTAGAAACTGGGACTTATTTATAAATATATTCTAACACATTTTTAAGGTGTAGAACACAGTAGGTATTCAAATATTTAGTGAATAAGTTGTTCAACAAATAAGTAACTCTAGTGGATTAAAGATCTTTATATCGCGATACACAGTGGACATATCAGATCTCATACGTATCAGCTCAGTTTAAGAGCTAACCAAGGAATTTCTGTTTCCATTTAAGATGGTATAAGCCTACTACACTCTAACTCTCCTGGTAATTACAAATAAAACCCCTGCAACAGAATACAAAAAAAGCAACTATCTGTGGATTTTGAAAATAAATAAGAGCAAGCACATTGAAAAAGGCAACCAAAACTCAAAGAACAACCTGAACAGCAGTTTCCCAGCCTGGACCAATGGCAACCCAAATCCTGGAACTGTGCAGCAAGTGTAGACATAAATCTCCAAAAGACATGCTTTTTCTTATCAGAGGATGGGGCAGTGACATGCCTGTGTGCTTTGGTGAAATCTCTCTGCTTTGTTTTATTTTCCTGTATTCCAGCCTTCCCCAAAGCAGTATGAGTGCAGTGACAATTATGGTTGGATGGGCTCCTAAAACTCTGAGAGAAAGCCTTTACCTTCAGTCAGAAGATCCAGGAAAGAGCTTGCTCCCGTACTCACTTCGGCAGCACATATACTAAAATTGGAATGATACAGAGAAGATTAGCATGGCCCCTGCACAAGGATGACATGCAAATTCATGAAGCATTCCATATTTTTTAGATGTCCATCAGCAGATGAATGGATAAGAAAGCTGTGGTACATATACACAATGGAGTATTACTCAGCCATTAAAAAGAATACATTTGAATCAGTTCTAATGAGGTGGGTGAAACTGGAGCCGATTATACAGAGTGAAGTAAGCCAGAAAGAAAAACACCAATACAGTATACTAACACATATATATAGAATTTAGAAAGATGGTAACGATAACCCTGTATGTGAGACACCAAAAGAGACACAGATGTATAGAACAGACTTTTGGACTCTGTGGGAGAGAGAGAGGGTGGGATGATTTGGGAGAATGGCATTGAAACATGTATAATATCATGTAAGAAACGAATCGCCAGTCTAGGTTTGATGAAGGATACAGGATGCTCGGGGCTGGTGCACTGGAATGACCCAGAGAGATGGTATGGGGAGGGAGGTGGGACAGGGGTTCAGGATTGGGAACACATGTACACCCATGGCGGATACATGTTGATGTATGGCAAAACCAATACAGTATTGTAAAGTAAAATAAAGTAAAAAAAAAAAAAAAGAGCTTGCTCCCCACTCTCAAAAATGTATGGGAGAAACCCAGGATATTTCTTTCTTTTTCCTCCTTCCTCTATGCCCCAGGTATGGGAAATCCACAACAGTGTGAAGAAGCTAAACTCTGAGGGAAACTATAGTTTTCCAGTCAGGGGACTGGGATAATGAACCTTAGAAACTGGGAAAATAATAGGAGAGGAGCTCAAGGAGACTCTCTCAACCTGGGTATCCCTCTCTCAATCTGGGTATCCCTGTATGAACCCACACAAGTCCTAGGCTCACCTCCAAAATGTGAATGCACAAAGTAGACCCAAAACAGCATAATGAAGGCTTTAGAACTGAACTACAGTGTAGACTCCACCCAGGTCTCAGACTCACATCCAGTGGGATACACATGAGATGGGATCCCAGGAGCTGGAAAGACTTTAAAGACTGAACCACCTACCACAGAAGATAGTCAGAATCTGTAGTCTGAACCTAACTAGGCTGACTGCTGCTATAACAACAACAAAATCAACAATTTCCAGATGATTTTTACACAACCCAAACGTTCACAGCATAATGTTCAAATGTTCAGGATAAAATCCAAAATTACTAGGCATACAAAGAACCAAGACAATCTAAACAGCTCTTAAGAGAGAGTGCAATCACCAGATCCCTGGAAGCAGGTAGAAATGTTAAAGAATATAGAGGTCTCCTATAAATCTATAATTATGCAAATATACTTGACTATATAAGCAGTTTCACAAACTAAGAAAGACTTTAGCCATGAGAAGACTAATCTTGAATAAGGAAGCTTCAGGGCACATGGTAGGAACCCCTAAAAATTCACAGAACCTCAAATTGGGCTCTGGCTACACTCACCCTCCATAGACGCCAACAGTATAGACTGACTCAGGTCCAGCCTGGCTTCAGCACATTTGCCAACTCCGAAACCTTGACAAAGCTACACTGAAGTAAGTTCTTAGTGCCAGTTTCTTAATTAGCAAAATGGACATAATGGCACTTGCCTTAATGGTACTTAAAAGTACTTGTGAGGATTTACAGGGTTAAAACATATAAAGCACTTAGAGTAGTTCCTGGGGAGATTTTTGTGCAGAAAGCAAATGGATAGCATTTCTTGTGTGCCCTATGTGCCTGCTCCTTCCTTCTCCACCCCCTCTAAGCTTTTCTTATGTAGCAGGCACCATACTAAATGTTTTACATTCTTCATTCCATTTAATCTTCACAATGCCACTGTGAAATAGGATGGTGGCTCAAATGGTAAAGAATATGCCTGCCTTGCAAGAGACCCAGGTTTGATCCCTGGGTTGGGAAGATCCCCTGAAGAAAGGCATAGCAACCCACTCCAGTATTCTTGCCAGGAGAACCCCGTGGACAGAGGAGCCTAGCAGGCTACAGTCCATGGGGTTGCAGAGTTGGACATGACTGAGCAACTAACACTTTCAATTTTATCTGCATTTTTTAGATGAAAAAAATTGGATTAACTCACTTTTATTTCTGGACACACAAAGACACACATATCATTATTTTTTACTTTTATTTGTGAGTTTTCTGTCTTCCTGAGTAATATTTTATATACCTTATATATCCACTATATATTTATTTTATAGATTAAATCTCAAAGGAAAACCCCATTTCTCTTTAAAATTTCTTGGGTGGCAATACACTGTTGCCTCCATATACCACCTACCTTACTCTTGATTATTTTCCCTTTTAAATATGTTATTTTATAGACTTTTCCTGACCTCCCTGGATCTGGGTCCTGTGACCTCATGATAGATAGTCACACCATGGTATATGTGCAGAAATCTGGACCAAGGCAGGTGTTTACTGCATCTGGGAGTATGCACTCTTGGAGGCAGTGTGGGGACAGTTCTCGAGAGCCATTTCATGTTCTAAGGACAGAAACATTGTAGTAATGTTCAGGCTCTCTCTAGTCTTTGAAATAGACCTGACTCCTTTGGAATATATTCTTTAAAATAAGTTGATCAATTATTTTATACTTAATGCCAATGGCTGTGTCAGCATTACTGATTTGGAGACTAATTATGTGATTTCATAGCTATTCTGGGAAAACATGAACATACTGGAAATAGAATGAGGGAGGTTATGGAAGTGTTGAATGAAACATGGAGACAAGCCAAAACTATTAATGACTTTCATGCTGCTCAGCAGAAATCACCTTTCATGTTCTCTGTTAATACAGTTAGAACCTAGGGATGACAGATTTCCAAGTTATGGATTCTCAAGAAGTAATTACAAGAAGTCATCTCTTCCTATAATTGTAAAAATATAAGATCTATTTAAAATAAATAATCATTTCTCAACATTGTATTAACAAAATTTTTGCATTGTTCCCTAGGTAGGTCTCATACAAGAATAAATTACATGTAAGGACACAATAATCTCAGGAAGTCCTTCAAAACTAACTGGAGGAAGAGATACAAGTTAGGGAGAAATGAGAGCAGAACTACTTATGGAGGTTAAGGAATCATTTTGTGGGGTTCCTTCCACTATCAACATTTATATACAGATGAAATCAAGTAAAATTACATTTCATGCACTCTTTTTTGATTAATTTTTATTGAAGTATAGCTGATTTTCAATGTTGTGTTAGTTTCAGATGTTGTGTTCATTTTAGATGTAAAGTGAAATAGTTATATATATACATATATCCACTCTTTTTAGACTCTTTTCCCATATTGGTCATTACAGAGTACTAAGTAGAGTTTCCTGTGCTATACAGTAGGTTCTTATTAGTTATCTATTTTATATTTAGTGATGTGCATATGTCAATCCCAATCTCCCAATTCACCCCTCCACCCCTTTTACCCTTGGTAACCATAAGTGCGTTTTCTACATCTGTGACTATCCTGTTTTACAAATAAGTTCATTTATGAAAAAGTTCATTAAAAATAAATAAAATGTTGGATCCACTGACAATCATTATATTTGAGAGAAAAATCAACTCAAACTGACTTTAACAATAAAGGAATATATGACATCAAAGGCTCAGTTTCACACTATGTCTCCATTCTGCCTTACATAATATATCTTTACACTGGCCTTCCTGGGAAGCTTCACAGTTTCCCTGCTGGTGGTAGTAATATGCTACAATACAACCAGCTTTACATTTGTTATACCTCAACATCCAGTACCAAAAAGATGTCTCCTCTGCCATTTCTCACATGTGAATTTTTATTTACCTTCCTTTTAACTAGATAGCAATTGTCACACAAAATATCACTGTTCTGATCTGGTTATGCACCCATGCCTGAAACAATCACTGTGATCAGAAGGATGGGATACATAGATTGGTCATTTGTCTTTCCCTTCCAATAGATAGAACACTTCTAATGTACTAAATGCTCTAACTTCAATCTAATTGTCTCAATTACTATTGAACTATTAAATAGCTACAAATTGACTTATTTATAGTTCTAGAATGAGGCTTCCTTGGTGAGTCAGCAGAAAAGAATCCATCTACAATGCAGGAGACATGGGTCCGATCCCTGGGTCAGGAAGATCCCCTGGAGGAGGGCATGGCAACCTACTCCAGTATTCTTGCTGGGAAAATCCATGGACAGAGGAGCCTGGTGGGTCCATAGAGTCATAAAGAGTCGGACATGACTGAAGTGATTGAGCATGCATGCATAGTTTCAGCAACGTCCCATTTAATTAATTTTTATTTTGCTCTGAAAGGTAAAGGCTAGATACAAATAATGCTACATTTATTGCTATGTTAAAAAATGCTGAAACAGAATGCTTTTTCTTTGTTGTTTTTATCGTTTATGTTATGCATTTATTTTTCCAACTGATTTTCATCTATTAGGTAAATACTTCAGTTAAAATTCAGTCAAAAGTTCTGAAATAGTTTTCAAAGTAACTATGATAATATAGAATAGAATTTGAAAGAAATGCAATTCCCTTTAAAATAATAATATAACTTGTATCCCTGCTCACATTTTTGACTGGTTACCTAGAGCTACAAATATATTTGGACTTTTAAAAAATATTAAAATAAATCTTTAAAACATATTTCTCAAGAAGTTTATCTATGCTTCCATCTCCACCTTCTCACCTCCCCCCTACATTTTCCAAACCCCTGGAATTTGGCTTCTGCCCCATCATTATCATTACCAATAGGCTTCAAGTCACTCATTTCAACTGATATTTTTCAGCTCGTGGATTACATTACTTGATCTTTCAAAGTCTTCAACAGTTGGGCCAATTACACTCTCCTTTCTTGGATTTTTTGAGTCTGCCCTCTCCTACGAGACTCCTACCTTTCTAATCACCCCTCTTGTGTCTCCATTGCAGGCTCATTCTCTTCTATGTGGCCATTAAATGTTGGAGTCCCTCAATATCACTCTTAGTTGCTGTCTTCATCTCACTCCTCATTTTTTTCCTAGGAAATTTCACATACACACAGTGGTTTGATGATAGTCTATTGTGCCAGCCCTAGCAATGCAGATCACAAAGCTGTATCCTTGGCCCAGAGAAGTCATCTGAGCCCTGGACTCAGTGTTCCTACTGCCTGATAGTGGCAGACACTGAAAATACCGTTCAAACCCCACTTCCTTCAAAACGTTATTGGCCACTCAGCTATAAAGAATGTGGCAAGTTGACAGACAAAACTATAATTCAAAAAGATACATGTACATCTATGTTTACAGTAGCACTATTCACAATTGCCAAGACATGGAAACAACCTAAATGTCCATCAATGGATGAATGGATAAGGAAATGTGGTACATATGTACACAAAGAAATACTACTCAGTCATAGGAAAGAATGAAATAATGCCATTGACAGCAACACAGATGAACCTAGAGATTATCATATGAAGTGAAGTAAGTCACAAAGGGAAAGACAAGTACCATATATCACTTACCTGTGGAATCTAAAAGACAACACAAATGAACCTATCTACAAAACAGAAACAGATTCACAGACAGAGAGAACAGACTTGCGACTGCCAAGGGGGAGGGGGCTGGAGAAAAGAGGGAGTGGGAGGTTGGAGCTAGCCAGATGAAAACTATTACTTACAGAATGAATAAACAACAAGATTTTACTGTATAACACAGGGAACCATATTCAATAACTTGAGATAGATCAAAGTGGAAAAGAATATAAAAATTATGTATATATATATATATATATATATATATATACACACACACACCCATATATATACACACTACTGAATCACTTTGCTGTACAGCAGAAATCAACACATTATAGATCAACTATATTTCAGTTTTTTTAAAAAAAAACTGATCTGCCAATACACCACACAGCATCTCACTAATTCAGCTCACAAAGACTGACACGTAAACTCAATTTCAAATTACTAATTTGCAAAGGAAAGTGTTTACTGCCTCTGGTTGGTATGGCCTACACATTCTTTACCTATAGGAACACTACACAAAAAGTCAAATTATAGTCAAAATGTTTCTTGGTGATCATAACCTTGGAATGAGTGGTGTCAGTTCTATGCTGTCTCTGGGCCAAGTCTTCTGTCTCTACACACAATCTGCCTTTTTTCTGAAATTTCAGGGCTGACCAAGCCCCCACACCATCTGACTGTCATGTGTTTTCCTTTAGCTACTAAATATAGTCAATTAGGTTACACAGTTCAATGTCACCTGGTGGGCAACCCTTCTTCCTTTTTAGAGAAGAGTTTGCTATTCTGTCCTATGATCCTTTTAAAATTTTAATTCCCAACAAACAATCTAAAGTCTTATGGAGAAGGAAGGGAGCTCACCTCCCTGCTAAGTGTTCACAACATATAGGAATCTTGAATTTCAAAAATTCCTCCTCCTCTAGCCTTCCCGCATACATCTCTAAACTGTCATCTGGGAAAAATACCATTTTAAGCAGAAGAAAATTTGTAAGAAAAAGGGAAATGATGGAGAAAGGTTAGTACCTGGATATGGGATAAAACTTAGCCATTGTATGTTCCCAGATGAATATATCAGAAGCTCAAAAATATATAAAAAATGAAAGTAAGGGTAAGAAAACCAAAACAAGTGAGAAACTAGAAAAGCAAACAGAAGTCAATATTCACTAACAGGGAAAAATAAAACATGGAGTCAGTCAGAAAAAGTGCACACAGGAACCAAGAATCAGGGGCTGAGGCTGTCCCACTTGACATTCCAGGGGATGCCTTTCACTTCACCATCTACGTGAACAAATTCTAGGGGAGTAACTTTCACATCACCATCTACGTGAACAGATTCCAGGGTGTGCCTTTCACATCACCATCTATATGAACAGATTCCAGGGGTTGCTTTTCACATCACCATCTACATGAACAGATTCCAAGGGGTGCTGTTCACATCACCATCTACATTAACACTGCTTGCTAGAGTTTTGTCATGTGCATGCTCACTGTTTACAGAGGCCCTGGATATAAGGGTAAGATCAGAAGTCCAGATCCGCGGGAATAAGGAACTGAAAAGGAAGGGCAAAATAGGCAGAAGATATGAGGCCGTCACACTCAGATGATTTAAAAATTTTAAATACTCTCTGTCTTGGAGAGCTTTCCCATAGTTCTGCTAAGGAAAGAAACACATTCTTTAAATATGACTGATCTATGATAGCAAATTAAGGCCAGCTACATAACCTATTGAAGTGAGGAGGGGAGGATGGGGGAGACGGCTAATCCCAAGAAATGTTTTTACAGCTAGCATTTTATTCTGTGTTTCACCTATGGACGGAGAAGCCTGGTAGGCTGCAGTCCATGGGGTCGCTGAGGGTTGGACACGACTGAGTGACTTCACTTTCACTTTTCACTTTCATGCATTGGAGAAGGAAATGGCAACCCACTCCAGTGTTCTTGCCTGGAGAATCCCAGGGATGGGGGAGCCTGGTGGGCTGCCGTCTCTGGGGTCGCACAGAGTCAGACACGACTGAAGCGACTTAGCAGCAGCAGCAGCACTGGATCTAGGATGGCTTTTCAAAACATATATTCTGATCCAGCTCAATGCACCACTGAAAAAAAGGCTTCGGTGGCCAAGAACATTTCGGAAATGAGTAGAATGCACTTCCCTAATGGGAATTTACAACTCACAATAATTTATAATGACTCACACATAAAAGGCCAATCTAGTTTATCTGAATATGAAATATCTTTTTTTCTTGGTAACATTAACATTCTGTGGATGACGCTTTAGGAGCAGGCAATTACTGTCATGTGAGATAACTGCTTAATTCTCCCTCAAGATTTACAGTACATTTACGTTTAGAAATACTGTACCCCTAAACAAACAAAATGAGAGAAGAGATCACGGGACGCGTGTCCACTGGGAAATGGTTTGACTGCTAGAACTGAGGCTCAATTATAATGGTTAAAACCTATTAGGATCTGAATTTCTTTCTCTTTTCTCTCTCTGTCTCTGTCTCTGTGTTTCACTGTCTCTCTCTCAGTCTCTCTGTCACACACATGCACATTTACACACAAATGCATGCTACGTGGTCCTACAAAGTTATGAGGCTTTTACACTCCATCTTTTTATTCTGCCATCCTAATGTCATGAGTTCCACATCAAAGTTACATAATTGTTGTCAGGAAGAAAGGGTAAGACAAGGTATAAAAGGCTCTCTGCAGAGCTGAGTCAGCCCACCACTTGTTTTACATGCAGTGAAATATACAAATTTTACATGCACAACTCAATGGATGTACCATATAACCAACATCCCAATTAAGAGAAAATATTTTCATAACAGTAGTAAATTACTTTGTGTCATCTTCTACTCAGGAAGATGAGTGGTGTTCATCTTCCACTCAGAAGATTACTACGGTCCTCACAGCAAGCCACTGTTCTGGTCTATTTTTTTTCATACTTTACTTTTGCCTGCTTTTGAAACTCATATAAATGGATTCATCCAGTGTGTTTTTATCTGTGTCTGGATTCTTTCACTTAACATAATTATTCTGAGATTTATCCATGTGATAGCATGCATCATTTATTCATTTTTTAAAAAATTTTGCTAAGCAATATTCTACTGTATGAATATACCACAATTCTCACCCACTCTCCTGTTGGTATGTATCTGTGCTGCTTCCAGCTTTGAGCTTTTGAGAATAAAGCTCCATAACTATTTTTATACAAGTCTCTTTGTGATGACCTTATAAATTTCTGTCCACTGAAAGGCCTGGGAACAGCAATGTTCCAATAGTAGTGACCACACTTAGTACCCAGGTCTTGATTTCTAAATACCGCCCTCCACTAAAAGAGAACCAGAGCTTCTTGTAGAAATTGCTAATTCATAAGGTGGGGAATGGGAAGTACAAAATGAGTCTGGAAATGAGGTCTGTTTGCTTGTTTACTGACTTTATAATTTTTAAAATGACAATTTTAAATTTTAGTATATAATCCATAAAAACCCATGAGGAAAGAAGAGGGAAGGAGGAAGAAGGAAAGAAACAGTGAGAAAACTGGCAGTCACCACTTTTATCAAGTGATAAAAGTGAACATTATTAAAAATGTCAGGTAGGTAGAATAATGTACCCCCACATAAAACTCCACATCCTAATTTCCAGAACTGTGATTATATTCCTCTAGATAGAAAACAGAACTTTGCAGATAAAGGTTAAGGACATTAAGGTGGGAAGAATATTCTGGATTATGCTGGTGAATCCCATGTAATAAAATGATCCTTAAAAGTGGAAAAGTAGGGCAAGAGATGGAGTCAGAGAAGAAGATATGACGAAAGCAGAGTTCAGTGTGATGTGATTATTATCTTTGAAGATGGAAGGCAGCCACAAGATGAGGAATGCAGGCAGCCTCTAGAAGCTAAAAAAGGGAAACAGATTTTCCCCAGAGCCTCCAGGACAAATTCAGCCCTGCTGAAACATCTGTTTTAGACCAGTGAACCTATTTCAGGTTTCTGATCTCTAGAAGTATAAAATAAATTTGTGTGGTTTCAATCCACCAAATTTGTGCTGTAATATGTTGACACAGCAACAAAGGAAATGAATGCAATGAGATAAATCAGTTTTGTGTCACCTGATAGGATGCAATGAGAGGAACCTGGCATTACTTCTGTGATACTTCTGAGAAAGGCACAGAACCTAAATTTAATAGTGAGGACACATTAGACAAATACAAATGGTGAGGCATTTTATAAAATAACTGGTCTGTTTGCTGTTTAAGACTTCCAATACAGTATCGAATAGAAGTGGCCAGAGTGAGCATTCTTGTCCTGTTCCAGATTTTAGCAGGACGGCTTTCAGCTTTTCACCACTGAGTATTATCTGAGCTGTAGGTTTGTCATAAACAGCTTTTATGATGTTGAGGTGTTCCCTCCATACTCACTTTTACAAGGGGTTTTATCATGAATGAATGCTGAATCTTATCAAATGCTTTTTCTGCATCTATTGAGATGATCATGTCCTATTGTACAGCACAGGGAACTGCATTCAATATCATGCGACAAACCATAGTGGAAAAGAATATCAAAAAGAATATATACATGTAACTGACTCACTCTGCTCTACAGCAGAAATCAACACAACACTTTCATAAAATTTAAAAATATTTTGTAAAAACTGGTCTGTAAACTTCATAAATGTCAAGGTCAAGAAAAGCCCAAAGAATTCTTCCATACTGATGCAGAGTAAAGAACAAAGACAATAAATGCAACACATGGTTTTGACTGGATTCTTTTCCCTATAAGGGATATATTAAGACAGTAGGTGAAGTCTGAGGATTAGATGGTAGTAATCTATTTATCATGATTGTGCTAAGTCGCTTCAGTCGTGTCTGACTCCATGTGACCATATGGACTGCAGCCTGCCCGGCTCCTCTGTCCATGGGATTCTCCAGGCAATAACACTGGAGTGGGTTGCCATTTCCTTCTCCAGGGTAGCACAGCACATTTATTATAATTATGCCGGGGGAAATGTCACTATAGGATACACACAAAAAACTATTCATGGGTGACAGTGCATTATTACAGCAGTTTACTCTCAAATGGCTTAGGAAAAAAAATTAATTATACTGCACATGCGACTTTCCTGTAAGTTTGAGACTGACTATTTCAAATAGAAACTAAAACAAAACTATGGAGAAATATCTTTACCAACAGATTAAATGTTCAGAATCCTATGAATAAAGAAACTTTTTTTAAAGGAGAAGGATATTTTTTCTTTAAGGTACAGTTGATTTACAATGTTTCAGGTATACTGAAAGTGATCAGTTATATATGTGTACATATACACACATAAGGACTTCTCTGTAGTTCATACAGTGAAGAATCTGCCTGCAATGCAGTAGACCCAGGTTTGATTCCTGTGTCAGGAAGATCCTCTGGAGAAAGGAATGGCAACTGACTCCAGTATTCTGTCTTGGAAAATCCCATGGACAGAGGAGCCTGGTGGGCTACAGTCAGTGGGGTCGCAGAGTTGGACACAACTGAGTGACTAAACCACCATCCTTCTTTTTTAGATTCCTTTTCACTATAGGTTATTACAAGATACTGACCATAGTTGCCTGTGCTCTACAGTAGGCCCTTGTTGTTTATAAAGAAACTTTCTAGAATGAATTAACTTGCTCAAGGACAGGTAACTGGTCAATGACTGAAGACAAGATGAAATAACAGATACAAACTTTTGGCCTAGATTTAAAAAGATTTTTCCCTGCTGGAGACAATTCTGTTATGTTATTTTGGGTCATTTTAAATTGTCCAGTTCTTCATATCAAAAATTTCAGATATTTCTATCTTCAAAGTTCAGTTTAAATCCGGTTTCTGATTCTGTTCTCTTTGTGTTGCTCAAAGCAGGCACATGGAGATGTCTTTGGGTTAAGGTCATCCTACCAGTTTTCCAGTGATGGCGATAGGGAAGTGAGAGATAAGAAGTAAGGAGAGGTATGCTTTTTCTTCAATTTAATTCTATCTCTGTTTTTTCAGAGCATTCTTTCTACTGTCCATTTCTTCCCAAATGAAAACCCCAAATGAGGGCTGTGTACCAAAATGTTTTGGGAATGTAGAATATTGTGGGAGAAAGAACCATTATCTTTCCTTCTCCCTAATCTAAAAAAATATAATGACACAGTCCATATATCATTCTATTACTTTTCCACAAGCTGTAAAAAGTCATTTGCATTACAATATTTTCATGTGAATATTTAAAGTGCCAGTGTTTCCATGAAACCATGGTTCTAATTTAATATTCTTCCATTTTTGTCAACAGTTCCTCTAAGTACTGACAGTTCAAACAAGTAGCATATGCTCTTCATTCATTCTTATCTCAATTATTTGAGCAAACAATTATCAGTCACTAATTGGCCATTTGTCAGAGATATTTTTATTCATGTATTTAACTACCAAATCCCTAGTTTGGGGCTTATACTGACGTACTATAACATCTTATCTTATAAGTACCCTTTTGATTCATGAAGCTAAATCTCCACCTCTTCCCCTCCCTCTTCCACAGTCTCCCACATCAGCTGAGCATCTTACTAGCTCCTTTCACTGCATTCTGTGGCATCTATGTCCAATTGTCAAAGCTTTCTGCACCCTCATATTCCTCCAGAAGTATTTTTTCTTTCACACAGTGAACATCTGGCTTTTCCCTTATGATATTTTTAACCTTAAAATCTGTTATAGTGGGATAATTATTCTTTTTTCCTCCAATTTATACGGGGAAAAAGTTAATCCTCTTCTTAATTCCCACTGCCCTTTAGTTGTCTTCATGCAATTTCCCTTCTCTGCTTTTCATGCCTTACGCCACCTTCTCCCTATACTTGTGCAGCCTGACTTTCTAGGCTACACTGGCCTATGATTGACAAGGGGATGTCAAAGGGGCACAGGAGCCAACCTCAATCTGGAACAATTTGAGCAATAAAATAAAAATTAGTATCAGGTTATAACCCAAAGCATATTAAGTGCCCAGTTCATACTGATATAAATAAATCACTGAGTAAATTAATAAATGGACAAGAAGAAATAAATCTCCCATGTAGAGCAATTGCAAATAATTTGTATAGATATTCCATCCTTAAGAAAAGGGAGAATGATACCCCGCTGCTTAAGTGTGGGCTGAGCATAGTGACTTCCTTCCAAAGAGCACATGGCTGGGGCCAGGGGCATTGGCAGGAAGGTGGCTTTCCAAAGGAGGAAGCTGGCAAAACTACTGCAGCCAGGTGATCAAGACTTACATTAACAGCTGGAAGTCATGAGGACAGCACGTACCTTTGATATGTTGAAGCTGGCACTCTGCCTCTGGGTCTTCCTTCCAAAACCTCATAAACCAAATCTAACTATGAGAAAAATAGTCAAATTCCAACAGAGGTACATCCTACAGACTATCTGGTCAGTGATCCTCAAAACTGTCAAGGTCACCAAAAACAAGGGAAGTCTAGAAACTATCACAACCAAGAGAAGACATTACAACTACATGTAATATGGTATTCTGGGATCCTAGAACAGAAAAAGGACATTAGTAAACACTAAAGAAATCTAAATAAAGCATGGATTTTAATTAATAATACTATATCAGTATTGGTTCCCTACTTGTAACAAATATACCATAATGTGAGATCTTAATAGCAAGGGAATACTAAATGTATGGTGTTTGAGGATTCTGTACCATCTTTTCCATTTTTCTATAAATCTAAAACTCTTCTAAAAAGACAGTTTTCTGGCTACATTTAAGGCTAGTCACCAAATCTATGCCCTTCCTTTCTGTCCACCAATTTAAAAATTTCTTAGTTTAGTATTCAAGGACATAGAAGATTACAAAATACTGTCCTCTGATTATTTGCAGTTCTTCCTACCAAGAGGTTAAGTATTATCTATACATGTGGGCTTGGATGGTGACTTGCTAATATGAAACAACTAGAGGCTTAGAAAGTGTTTGAGCATTGAGGTTTGCTTTCTTTGCTACTCTTGGAATATTGCTGCCATATAGACAATCTGAAGCCAGATAGATACCTGAAGTGACAACATGGAGGAGGACTAAGCCGTACCAGCCATCAACCTATCAACTAGACATGTAGATGAGGCCACCCAATCCCAGTTGATCTTCCAGCAGACTTCACCTGCATGAGTAAGCCCAGGTGAAACTGGCCAACTGCTGTCAGCCCCAACTGCCATCATCCCCAACTGCCAACCCATTCACAGTGAACTAATGATTGTTTTTGTTAGACATTATAAAATTGGGTGTTTTGTTACACAGCAAATTAGCCAAAGCTCACTGATACACTGCTTTATTACCTTACCTCACTGAAGTCAGTCCAACTGTGTTTTCCAGAATTATTCTATGTTCCACTCTAATTGCTGGGGGTTTATTCCTAATAAATTCTTTATACTTTTTGAAATATTAGCTCATAAAATCTTACCCCCCTCTACCTAAAGTAGAGTGACTTTTCCTTAGACAGATACTCTCACATCTCTGTCTAGGGAAATGTCATTCATTTTACATTTCTACATAAAGTTTAATATAGAAATACTAAGAGGGGAGGAAATTTGGTTCATCAGAGTTCTTCTTAGAGTCTAAGAAATATCTCGGTGTGAAAGGTAAGAGCTTGAAGACATTGTATGGATTAGTATATAGACTCAACCACAGAAACAGGAACTCAAAATACACATAGATTAAGAAAACAGAGGTTTACCTCTCTCTCATGTAACAGGGCATAATCACTCAAGGACAGGTGTGGGAAAAATCAGATGTGGGGAATTAAATCGTGTCAGTCTATCTTGTTGCTCCACTTTTCCTATAGCCTTTATCTATGTAGTTAAAAATGACTCATTCCCATTACACCCACATTCCAGCCAGAAGTAAAAGAAGAAAGCAAAAAGGAGGGCATGCTCATTCCTTTAGGGAAAATATCCAGATATTGTACACATCAGTTCTACATATAATACTTGGGCCAGAGTGACAGTCATACAATTAAACCTGGATGCACAGGTTAGGAAATTATTACCAGGAATTATTATCTTGGCACTCAAATATTTTACTATTACTGAACAAGGGAAGAACAAATATGGGGATCAGTAGTAGATTTCATCACAAGTAAGATCAAGAATATTAGCCTGCCAAATGCTGTATCTAATGTCTGAGGCAAGAAGAACTGCCTCTGTTCTGAGGTAAGAGAGAGTAGGAGAAGAGAAAAGCCAGGCAAATGTTGGAAGGCTATGAATCATCTCTTAAAACCTCTAAATTCTTGGAATGACAAGCCCTGTGACAACTGGTCGGAGTAGGCAATGGCACCCCACTCCGTTACTCTTGCCTGGAAAATCCCATGGATGGAGGGGCCTGGTAGGCTGTAGTCCATGGGGTCGCTAAGAGTCGGGCACGACTGCGCAACTTCACTTTCACTTTTCACTTTTATGCATTGGAGAAGGAAATGGCAACCCACTCCAGTGTTCTTGCCTGGAGAATCCCAGGGACCGAGGAGCCTAGTGGGCTGCTGTCTATGGGGTCGCACAGAGTCAGACACGACTGAAGCGACTTAGCAGCAGCAGCAGCAGTGACAACTGGTAAAGAGACTAGATTCTTCAAGGTAAAATAAATTCTAGAATTAGAGGAAGAGCGAACCATGATAGCATAAAACTGAGAACCTGCAGAAGACTATGGAAAGCTTTGAATGTAACCAGATTTTGAAATTGGGCATTTGAGGCAATCTAACACTGACTTTTTGTGATATAGGAAACAAAAGACCCTAGCTGACATGTGAGGACTGCCAAAGCTCCTTTTTACTTTATTATTTATTTCTGAAATATAGAAACACTATTTATTTGTAGATGTGCAATGCAAGTTAAAATATATGCCAGCAATTTTTCTTTTTCTTAGTAAAGTATAACTGCCTTACAATATTTATTAGTTTCAGGTATATAAAATAGTGATTCAATATTTTTATACCTTATGAAATGGTCACCACTATCAGTCTAGTTACAAGTTGCCACCATGCAAAGCTATTACACTATTATTGACCATATTTCCTGTGTTGTACATTATGATGATTTACTTATAACTGGAATTTTGTACTTCTTATTCCCCTTTTAGTTATTTCACCCATCCTCCCACCTCTTCCATTCTGGCAACTATTAGTTTACTCTTTATCGATAAGTCTGTTTCTATTTTGTTATGATTGTTTGTTTGTTTGTTAGATTTTGCATATGAAAGGTCTTAAGGTATTTATTTGTCTTTCCTTCCATTCTGGCAACTACTAGTTTACTCTCTGTATCGATAAGTCTGTTTCTATTTTGTTATGATTGCTTGTTTGTTTTTTAGATTTTGCATATGAAAGATCATAGGGATTTATTTGTCTTTCAATGTCTGACTTATTTCACTTAGCATAATACCCTCTAGGTCCATTCATGTTGTGACAGATGGCAAGATTTCATTCTCTTTTATGGTTAAGTAATATTTTACATATATAAAGCATATATGCTTATATACATACATATATACATGTATTTTATAAATATATATACATCTTCTTTATCCATACATCCATCAGTGGACACTTAGCTTGCTTCCATATCTTGGCTACTGTAAATAATGCTGTAGTGAACATTGGGTGCATGTGCTGTGCTGTGCTTAGTTGCCCATTCATTTCCGACTCTTTGCAACCACACGGAATGCAGTCCGCCAGGCTCCTCTGTCCATGGGGATTCTCCAGGCATGGAGTGGGTTGCCATGCCCTCCTCCAGGGGATCTTCCCAACCCAGGGATCGAACCCAGGTCTCCCACTTTGCAGGCAGATTCTTTACCAACTGAGCCACCAGGAAAGCCCAAGAATACTGGAGTAACCTATCCCTTCTCCAGGGAATCTTCCTGACCCCAGAAGTGAACTGTGGTCTCCTGCATTGCAGGCAGATTCTTTACCAGCTGAGCTACCAGGAAAGCCCCATTGGGTGCATATATCTTTTCAAATTAGTGTTTCATTTTCATTGGATAAATACCTGGAGTGGAATTACTGGATTATATAGTACTTCTATTGATTTCTTAATTTTTTGAGGAACTTCCATATTGTTTTTGCATAATGGCTGTACCAATTTACATTCACTCCAATAGTGCACAAGACTTCTTTTTTTTCCTCTACATTCTTGCCAACATTTGTTTTTTCTTGTCTTTTTTGATAGCCTCCATTCTGATAGGTGTGAGGTGATATCTCACATTGATATCTCAGTGTGGTTCTGATTTGCATTTCCCTGATGATTAGTGTTTTTTGGAGGGAATGATGCTGAAACTCCAGTACTTTGGCCACCTCATGCGAAGAGTTGACTCTTTCAAAAAGCCTCTGATGCTGGGAGGGATTGAGGGTAGGAGGAGAAGGGGACGACAGAGGATGAGATGGCTGGATGGCATCACTGACTCGATGGACGTGAGTCTGAGTGAACTCCAGGATTTGGTGATGGACAGGGAGGCCTGGCATGCTGCAATTCATGGGGTCGCAAAGAGTCGGACATGACTGAGCGACTGAACTGAACTGAACTGATGATTAGTGATGTTGAGCAACTTTTCATCTGCCTGTTGGCCATCTGCATGTCTTCTTTGGAAAAGTGTCTATTCAGGGCCTCTGTCCATTTTTAAATCAGATTGTTTGGGTTTTTTGATATTGCATTGTATGCATTCTTTATATATTTTGGATATTAACCCCTCATTACACATATCATTTGCAAATATCTTCTCCCATTTGGCAGGTTGCCATTTCATTTTGTTGATTGCTATCTTCAATGAGCAGAAGCTTTGTTGTTGGACAAAGTCCTGTTTGTTTATTTTTCTTTTGTTGCCCTTTCCTGATGAGACAGATCCAAAAAAATATTGCTAAGACCAATGTCAAAGAGCATCCTGCCTATGTTTTCTTCTAGTAGTCTTATGGTTTCAGACCTTATATTTAAGTCTTTAATCCATTTTGAGTTTATTTTTTTATACAGTGTAAGAAAATTGTCTAGTTTCATTCTTTTGCAAGTAGCTCTCTAACTTTAGCAACACCATTTATTAAAGATACTGTCTTCTCCCCATTGTATATTCTTGCCTCCTTTGAGGCAAGATTAATTGACCATGTAAGTGTGGATTTATTTCTGAACTCTCTATTTCATCATTGATCTATGTGTCTGTTTTTGTACCAGTACCATATTATTTTGATTATTATAGCTTTGTGGTATAGTTCAAAATAAAGGAAGAAGTAAAACTGTCACTATTTTCAGATGAAATGAAACTATATATAGAAAACACTAAAGATTTCACAATAAACTACTAGAACTAATAAATGAATTCAGTAAAGTTACAGGATACAAAATACACAAAAATCTGTTCCATTTCTATACACTAACAACCATGCTACCACATATATATACTGCTATATATAAAATAGATAATCAACAAGGACCTACTGTATAGCATAAGGAACTCTGCTCAATATTCTATAATAAACTATATGGAAAAACAATCTGAAAAAGAATAAATATATGTATATGTATAAATGACTCACTTTGCTGTACACTGGAAACTAATATAACACTGTAAGTCAACCATACTCCAATATACAATAAAAATTAAATTTAAGAAACTGACCAAGCCTGGACAGATTAACCCTAAGTTCTACAGTAAAATCTATTAGTCAACAATCTCTCCCTCCACTTCCTCTCCATAGCTTCTAAACATAGGTTTTCAGTGCCTCACTCTCGTGAGACAGACAACCAAGGAAGGAAAGGCATTTTTTTTTCTTTTTAAATTTATTTATTTTTTAATTGAAGGATAATTACTTCACATAATTTTGTTGTTTTCTGTCAAATATCAACATGAATCTGCCATAGGTATATATATGTCCCCTCCTCTTGAACCTCCCTCCCGTCTCCCTCCCCATCCCATCCCTCTAGGTTGATACAGAGCCCCTGTTCGAATTCCCTGAGACATACAGCAAATTGCCATTGGCTATCTATTTTACACATGGTAATGTGCTCAATATTGCTCTTATTAGAGAAATGCAAATCAAAACTACAATGAGATATCATCTCACTCCAGTCAGAATGGCCATTATCAAAAAGTTCACAAACAATAAATGCTGGAGAGGATATGGAGAAAAAGGAACCCTCTTTCAGCTGTTGGTGGGAATGTAAATTGATACAGCCACTATGGAAGATGGTATGGAGATAAAACCACGATATGACCCAGCAATCCCACTCCTAGGCATATACCCTGAGGAAAGCAAAATTGAAAAGGCCAGGTATTTTAAGAACATCTCCATGATGGAAGA
Organism: Capricornis sumatraensis; assembly: GCF_032405125.1. NCBI lineage: Eukaryota > Metazoa > Chordata > Mammalia > Artiodactyla > Bovidae > Capricornis > Capricornis sumatraensis. Next base: position 38,160,273 of record NC_091073.1, on the reverse strand, counting down.
CAAAAAAATAAACAAGAAGAAAGAAGAACTTTAAAAATACTATCTGATAGAGAAATTAAGAAAACCCATCTGCAATTGCATCAAAAAAAAAACATTTAATCAAGGAGGTGAAAGACTTACACTCTGAAAACTACAAGGTAATTGGTAAAATTAAAGATGACACAAATGGGAAAATACACTGCACTCATAGATTCAAACAGTTAATAGTTAAAATTTCTATACTACACACAGCAATCTACAGATTTAATGCAATTCCTACCAAAATACTCATGGCATTTTTCACAGAGCTAGAACAAATAAACCTAAAATCTGTATGGATGCACAAAAACCCTGAATAACCAATGCAATCTTGAGAAAGAACAACAAAGCTGCAAGTATCACAGCTCCTTTTAAAGTCTGTAACTTTTAAGAAAACAAGGGTGCTATGAGCAGGATAAACCATGGTTGAAAATACATGGTTTCTTTAAAAAAAAAAATCAGTATAGACTTCCTAATTGCGCTACTTATAGCAACTATAAAGTTAGCAATTTGAGAGAGCTTTCAATTAGGCATAACATAGTGTTAGTTTTAGCTACTGGAAATAGATATGAAGTATGAATCACTTTCTTAACAGAAACGTAGGCTAAATGTATCCATCACAGATTTTAAGAATTTCACCAAATTTCTCCTTAGCCACATTTTGCATACTGACACTGAGACATCAGTAAACAGGATGAACTAGCCAATTTCTGTCTTTGCAAATGAGTCCAAATGGACTATAGTTTATAATGTCAGTGGAATTGACACAGCAGATGGACAACTGCACTTATGACAGATTGCAACATGCCTGATTACAAAATAATTCATTGCTGAATAGGCCTCATCACCAGCAGAAGTTCTCATGGAGAAAGTTTCTTTAGAACCAAGTAAACATAAAGCAAGAGTCATCAGGAAGCATTATCTGAGTCTCCATGTGTCATTTTCCAGATGTTAATGAGGTACAATAAAAGAAGGCTCTCTTAGAAAAAAAATTCCTGGAACAAGTTACTCTCGCCCTTCTGATGTAAGCTGTGGGAGAAGAGCCGTTCAAATGTCTGGCCAACCAGGAAACGCAAAACATGACTTTGCCCTCTATGAGCTACCGGTGGGATTTTAGATTCAGGTAACCTCTTTGTTATTGATTAATGACATGTAGAATTCAGGTAAGTTCTATGAATATTTCATATTATTAGTAATATAACAAATATGGGAATATCTATTGCATCAACATTCCTTATCTGCACCACCATGGATTGCAAGTGCTTGCAATGGCTATATTTTAAAATATGTTGAAAGTAACAACATATAACACTCTTTTAGTTTCTAACATATAGAATTTTCAAAATCCTAATCTTTTTAATCCTTAATCTTCTGTGAAAGGACTCAATATCTCTGAATTGTGCTCTACCAACACTTCCGTGCCCTCATGCTACTATCTTATCTTCTTGTCACTGGAAAGGAGTCAGGTGGATACTCTACTTCCAGCCTTTTAAAACCCAGAGGCATCTCTGTAACCTTTGGAATGCACTGTTGAGTTGCCTGTCTCCTGAAAATACTGGTAATTCCCAGGTACATTTTTCCTTCAGTCTCTATTTCCTATGGTACAATTGTGCAAATTGGAATTCTGGTCCTGGGTATCCATTCCACATCCCCCAAATTTCAAAATCTATCACAAATAAATAGATAAAAAGACAATTAACTATAACATATACACATACTTTGTGCAAACTTTTATTCATAGGTAAAATCAAATATCACTTACTATCAATATATAAATCAATGTTAATTATCCCTCAGTATAATCATATCTTTGCACTATTAGTGGGTTGCTGTTCCTTCCTGCACTGTCTTGCACCTGTTGATCTTTCCCTTACCATAAAGGCAGCTTTGATAGTTTTCCATGCTCTGATTCAGAGGAAGAATATGCATACAGGTAAGAACAAAGAAGTCAATTAAATTTTTGAATGGATTTTTATAAATTTACATGAGACAATACTTTGATCTTTAAGGGCCAAGAATATGAAGGAAAAGAAAAAGTATTTTGAGGCTTCAAACAACAGTAATCATTTTATTATTACTCATAGCTTCTATGGATCAGAATTCTAGGAAAGGTTGGGATATGCAGCTCCATCTTGCGGGTGTTGCATGCCTTTGCAGTCAGATAATGGTGGGAAGGTGCCCACAAATTCCTTCAAAAGGTAGAGCCCAATCTTTATCCCCTTATGTGTGGGTTTACCTTAGTGTCTCACTTCTAATAAATGGAACAAAATAGAAGCGACAATGTGTAACCTCTGAACTTAGGTCATTAAAAGCACTGCAGCTTCCTCACTCTTGGATCACTTGCTCTTCAGGAAGCCAGTTGGCCGGTGCTTGAGGACACTTAAGCAGCTCTATGGAAAGGTCCATATGGTAGGAATTGAAGCCTCCAGCCAACAGCCAGGAATGAAGTCTTTTGCCTGGAACTAGATCTTTTAGTCTCAGTCAAGCCTTCAGAGGACTGAAGCCCCAGTCAACATCTTTATATCAACCTCATGAGAATCCCTAAGAAAATCACCCATCTAAGCCACTCTTGAATTCCTGATCCATAGAAACTGGGAGAGAATAAATGCTTGCTGTTTTAAGACACCTCATTTTGGGGGTAATTAATTTGTTACACAGCAATAGATAACTAGTTAGGAGGGGAAGCTGGAGCAGCTGGGGGCTCTCCAATCATCCTTCCTTTTTTATGTTCTCAGTACTTCTCTATGTGGTTTATCTGGGCTAGTTTGGGCTTTATCACTCTATGGCAACTGGACTGCATATATGATGGCTGAATACTTGTTGGCTGATAGGCCTTTTATAATCTATCTTTAGAAGTCACATAGCACCACTTTCTGCATACTTTATCAGTTAAAGAAGTCACACAACAGTGGGAGGACAATTAGAGACTAAGGAAAAAGCATAAAATGTCTGATGAAATAAAAGCTATGTCTTAACACACAAAAAAAAGTAGCCACAAAACCTGTCCAGTGTCAAAGGGAGGAGTCACACAGCTCCGTCTCTTAATGCAAGGAGTGGCAAGTTGTCTTGTATGACAAACATTTTGGATAGGAAATACTATTACAGCCATCTTTAGAAAATGCAATTTTCTACATTATAAGCCTTCCACACTTTAAGCCAAGTACCACATCAAAAAAAAAAAAAAAGGCATTTGAATAACAGATTAGCAGAGTTATAAATTTAGGAGTCATCAGTGTATAGAGAGCAACTGTAGCCACTGGGAATGCATAGCCATCTAGGGAGAGAATAGTGTGAGGAAGAAATGTAGGCCTTAGAGGTCACTGTGAAGAACTCTGAAATTTAGGAGCCAGGCCAGCTAAGAAGCAAATTGAGAGGTAGCAGGAATTTCAGAGTATTTTATGTCAAAGTCAATAAAAGAGGAGTACTCAAAGAACAATGCAGTCATTTCAGGAGCAAATGCTGCTGAAAATTAAACGAAATGATAGAATATTTTCATGGGATTTAGCAATGTGGAGGTTGTTAATGATTTTCAGGGGCATGTTGGAGGCACAAGCTAGACTAAAATGGTTGAAAACATAAAAGAAAGAATAAGCATAGTCCTGGGAGGGAGATGAGATCATAAAGCACAAAAGAATGGATTAGCCTTGAATAAGATAAGGAACATCTGTAGGATTGGAGGAAAGGAGTTTAGGATGAGCTCGGATGAGCACATAAGCAGGGGCAGGGTAGGGGCAGCAGGTTATCAAGGAAGTTAATGCTTAAAAGTCTCTAGTAAAAGGTCATTTGTTGAAGAGGGGGTAGAATGAATAGCTCTTAAGAGTCTGAGAAGGTTGAAGGCCTGTTGCCAAGGAAATGACAGATTTGCTCACTGCAAACCTATAGTGTATAATCTATGACTTTAAAAAAGTTCATTGACTTGAATTTAACTTTTTGTTTAAATAAGAATAAAAAGAAGTTAAATCAACTACGTTGATTTTTACTTTAAATTTAATAAAAATAAAATATCTATATAATATCAGATTTTCCTACCAAGTGAATATGAAAATGGTAGGAAAACTCTGGTCACTTATTTTATTCTACCTTCAGGTATAAGCCTCCTATGCTAGGGAAATCTAATTTCTAAATGCTTAATTTGATTTATTACTTTATAAAAGTGTAGTTGCAGTAAGGAGAGACATAAGAAAGGTCTAAAAGTAGGAAATTATAGGTTTATTTTCATTTTTACCCATTGCAAGAGACATACTGCTTATACTGTACCTACTATGATCTTTTCAAATGACATAGCTATTTATAACATTATATATGAGACACCATTATATCATATTTTCCTCCCACAGGTGTTCTACAATGGTAAAGCAGCATGGGTTCCTTCTCAGCCGAGACTTGTGTAAAAATTTATTATAGACTCATGATCAAGAGTGTTCTCAACAGAGAATGACTCCACAGCACATGGCTCTTTGGCAAAGGAAAAAAAAAGACTGCAGTATCTTTTGCAGTATCTGAAAATGGGCTCCTGTTCAACAAAAATGAGCTTATCCAATTACAGTGGAAATAGAGAAAGGATTTTTACCTCTGGACAATGGCTGTAAGAACCTTATGTCTTGCTACACCAGGTTGAACCAACACAGACCAAAATTCAGCATAAATGTAAACTTCTGGTAAGAAACACAGACACAGGAAAGATTTTAGTGATACTCTCCTGCTGCAGCCACATACCTTTCTTACCCTAGGTTTGCTAAAATAAACATAATACAGCTGTAGTGGCTACAATTATATGGTTATATATAATAATAATATTCTCAAGTCTGAACACATAATCCTGTTATTCCCAATTTCATTAAATTAACTATTATATATTACATGTCTTCATCAGGTCTGTCCACTTAAGGTGCAGTTGTTATAATAAATGTTATTATGCTCTGGAATTTAATTTACTATGGTTTATTTAATATAAGGTAGACATTCTTTATGAAACAGAAACAGATTCACAGACATAGAGAACAGACTTGTGTTCACCAAAGGGGAGAGGGGAAGTGGGGAAAAGATTGAGATTTGGGGATTAGCAAATGCAAACTATTATTAATTGAATGAATAAAAAAAGTTCTACTGTACAGCATGGACAGAGGAGCCTAGCAGGCTACAGTCCATAGGGTCACCAAGAGTAGGACACTATATAGCACAGGAAACTATGAATCATTTTGTGTGAATCATTTTGCTGAAATACACAACAGAAATACAGCAGAAATAATACAACATTGTAAATCAACTATATGTCAATAAAGTAAATTTTAAATATATATATCTAATATAGATTTTCTTAAGTACATATTATAAGACTAGGCTGATAGTTCAGGTAATTGCAGAAAGAAACAGCTGAAGAAATAGTATTTCCTATTGGGTTTAGACTTTGCCTATAACAATTTCAGGTCAAGGAAACCCTTTAGCTTGCATGTATCTATATATTTCTGTTACATGTATATTAAGGGTATCCAGTGAACCCTTAAGTAAGAAGCCATATCACTTTCTCTAGTGCTTGAAACACTTTGCCCAGAAACATGAAAACAGACCAATTTCCAAGGAGTTTAAAAAAAAATCAAAGGCTTAGAACAATGGAACTTAAAATGTCCCTTTTCATACCTTTCAGCAATAGACTGCCATTATGAAATACAAAGTTTTAAAAGGTAAAAAAAAAAAAAAAAGAAGAAGAAGAAGAAGTAAAGGGAATCCAAATTGGGGAAGAAGAAGTTAAATGGTCACTGTTTGCAGATGACATGATACTATACATAGAAGATCCTAAAGATCTACCAGAAAACTACTAGAACTCATCAATGAATCTGGTAAGGTTGCAGGTTACAAAATTAATACACAGAAATCTATTGCATTTCTATACACTAACAACAAAAGATTAGAAAGAGAAATTCAAGAAACAATTCCATTGACCACTGCATGAAAAAGAATAAAATACCTAGGAATAAACCTACCTAAGGGACAAAAGATCTATACTCCAAAAACTATAAGATACAGATGAAAGAAATAAAAGATGATACAAACAAGTGGAAAGATACACCAAGTTCATGGATTGCAAGAATCAATATTGCCAAAATGACTATAATACCCAAGGCAATCTACAGATTCAATACAATCCCTATCAAGTTACTAATGGCATTTTTCACAGAACTAGAACCAAAAAAAAATCTCAAAATCTGTATACAGACACAAAAGACCCCAAATAGCCAAAGTAATCTTGAGAAAGAAAAATGTAGCTGGAGGAATCAGGCTCCCTGACTTCAGCCTATACTAGAAAGCTACAGTCATCAAAACAGTATGATACTGGCACAAGAATATTAATATAGATATAGCTCAATGGAACAGGATAGAAAACCCAGAAATAAGCCCATGCAACTATGGTTAATTAATCTATGACAAAAGAGGCAAGACTATACAATGCTGCAGAGACATCTCTTCAACAAATGGTGCTGGGAAAACTGGACTGTTACATGCAGAAATAAAGCACTTTTATGTCTTTAAAAATAAATAAATAAATAAAAGGTATTCATTGAAATAGAATTGTTGACCTAACAAATCCTACTCAACATTCAAATAAGGCAAAAATTCTCTTTTCCTGCTTTTTATCCTTTGCTGTTATGATGGGTAAATACAAATAATAATATCTGACACTTCTGAAAATCTACTATTGGTCAGATATTTTTCAGAGTGCTTTGACTAAGCAAGACCAATGAAGAACAGTTCATCTTTCCTAATATCTGCAATTTAGAGCAATCTGAGGAAACCAAGTGATTTCCATACTCACAGAAAATTAGTCAATCTAATCACACCTGGATCACAGCCTTGTCTAACTCAATGAAACCAAGCCATGCCTGCAGGGCAACCCAAGACGGGCGGGTCACAGTGGAGAGGTCTGACAGAATGTGGTCCACTGGAGAAGGGAATGGCAAGCCACTTTAGTATTCTTGCCTTGAGAACCCCATGAACAGTATGAAAAGGCAAAATGATAGGATACCAAAAGAGGAACTCCCCAGGTCATTAGGTGCCCAATATGCTACTGGACATCAGTGGAGAAATAACTCAAGAAAGAATGAAGGGATGAAGCCAAAGCAAAAACAATACCCAGCTGTGGCTGTGACTGGTGATAGAAGCAAGGTCCGATGCTGTAAAGAGCAATATTGCATAGGAATCTGGAATGTCAGGTCCATGAATCAAGGCAAATTGGAAGTGGTCAAACAAGAGATGGCAAGGGTGAACGTCGACATTCTAGGAATCAGTGAACTAAAATGGACTGGAATGGATGAATTTAAATCAGATGACCATTATATCTACTAATGTGGGCAGGAATCCCTCAGAAGAAATGGAGTGACCATCATGGTCAACAAAAGAGTTCGAAATGCAGTATTGGATGCAGTCTTAAAAACGACAGAATGATCTCTGTTCATCTCCAAGGCAAACATTCAATATCACAGTTATCCAAGTCTATGCCCCAACTGGTAATGCTGAAGAAGCTGAAGTTGAACGGTTTTATGAAGACCTACAAGACCTTGTAGAACTAACACCCAAAAAAGATGTCCTTTTCATTATAGGGGACTGGAATGCAAAAGTAGGAAGTCAAGAAACACCTGGAGTAACAGGCAAATTTGGCCTTGGAATGCAGAATGAAGCAGGGCAAAGACTAATAGAGTTTGGCCAAGAAAATGCACTGGTCATAGCAAACACCCTCTTCCAACAACACAAGAGAAGACTCTACATATGGACATTCCCAGATGGTCAACACCAAAATCAGATTGATTATATTCTTTGCAGCCAAAGATGGAGAAGCTCTATACAGTCAACAAAAACAAGACCAGGAGCTGACTGTGGCTCAGATCATGAACTCCTTATTACCAAATTCAGACTCAAATTGAAGAAAGTAGGGAAAACCGCTAGACCATTCAGGTATGACCTAAATCAAATCCCTGATGATTATACAGTGGAAGTGAGAAATAGATTTAAGGGCCTAGATCTGATAGATAGAGTGCCTGATGAACTATGGATGGAGGTTCATGACATTGTACAGGAGACAGGGATCAAGACCATCCCCATGGAAAAGAAATGCAAAAAAGCAAAATGGCTGTCTGGGGAGGCCTTACAAATAGCTATGAAAAGAAGAGAGGCAAAAAGCAAAGGAGAAAAGGAAAGATATAAGCACCTGAATGCAGAGTTCCAAAGAATAGCATGGAGAGATAAGAAAGTCTTCTTCAGTGATCAATGCAAAGAAATAGAGGAAAACAAAAGAATGGGAAAGACTAGAGATCTCTTCAAGAAAGTTAGAGATACCAAGGGAACATTTCATGCAAAGATGGGCTCGATAAAGGACAGAAATAGTATGGGCCTGACAGAAGCAGAAGATATTAAGAAGAGGTGGCAAGAAGACACAGAAGAACTGTACAAAAAAGATCTTCATGACCCAGATAATCATGATGATGTGATCACTCATATAGAGCCAGACATCTTGGAATGTGAAGTCAAGTGGGCCTTAGAAAGCATCACTATGAACAAAGCTAGTGGAGGTGATAGAATTCCAGTTGAGCTGTTTCAAATCCTGAAAGATGATGCTGTGAAAGTGCTGCACTCAATATGCTAGCAAATTTGGAAAACTCAGCAGTGGCCACAGGACTGGAAAAGCTCAGTTTTCATTCCAATCCCAAAGAAAGGCAATGCCAAAGAATGCTCAAACTACCGCACAATTGCACTCATCTCACATGCTAGTAAAGTAATGTTCAAAATTCTCCAAGCCAGGCTTTAGCAATACGTGAACCATGAACTCCCTGATGTTCAAGCTGGTTTTAGAAAAGGCAGAGGAAGCAGAGATCAAATTGCCAACATCTGCTGGATCATGGAAAAAGCAAAAGAGTTCCAGAAAAACATCTATTTCTGCTTTATTGACTATGCCAAAGCCTTTGACTGTGTGGATCACAATAAACTGTGGAAAATTCTGAAAGAGATGGGAATACCAGACCACCTGACCAGCCTCTTGAGAAATCTGTATGCAGGTCAGGAAGCAACAGTTAGTACTGGACATGGAACAACAGACTGGTTCCAAATAGGAAAAGGAGTACGTCAAGGCTGTATATTATCACCCTGCTTATTTACTTATACACAAAGTACATCATGAGAAACACTGGACTAGAAGAAACACAAGCTGAAATTAAGATTGCCGGGAGAAATATCAATAACCTCAGATATGCAGATGATACCACTCTTATGGCAGAAGGTGAAGAGGAGCTAAAAAGCCTCTTGATGAAACTGAAAGAGGAGAGTGAAAAAGTTGGCTTAAAGCTCAACATTCAGAAAATGAAGATCATGGCATCCCGTCTCATCACTTCATGGCAAATAGATGGGGAAACAGTGGAAACAGTGTCAGACTTTATTTTGGGGGACTCCAAAATCACTGCAGATGGTGATTGCAGCCATGAAATTAAAAGATGCTTACTCCTTGGAGGAAAAGTTATGACCAACCTAGATAGCATGTTCAAAAGCAGAGACATTACTTTGCCGACTAAAGTCCATCTAGTCAAGGCTATGGTTTTTCCAGTTGTCATGTATGGATGTGAGAGTTGGACTGTGAAGAAGGCTGAGCACCAAAGAATTGATGCTTTGGAACTGTGGTGTTGGAGAAGGCTCTTGAGAGTCCCTTGGACTGCAAGGAGATCCAACCAGTCCATTCTGAAGGAGATCATCCCTGGGATTTCTTTGGAAGAAATGATGCTAAAGCTGGAACTCCAGTACTTAGGCCACCTCACGCGAAGAGCTGACTCATTGGAAAAGACTCTGATGCTGGGAGGGATTGGGGGCAGGAGGAGAAGGGGACGACAGAGGATGAGATGGCTGGATGGCATCACTGACTCGATGGACGTGAGTCTGAGTGAACTCCGGGAGTTGGTGATGGACAGGGAGGCCTGGCGTGGTGCGATTCATGGGGTTGCAAAGAGTTGGACACGACTGAGCGACTGAACTGAACTGAACTGAACTGAACTTTCATTACATTGGTAATTATGAGCAAGTTCCATGAGCAACTGAAATAATTTAGTAAATTTGTTTTGTACCAAGACACATTAAAAAAAAAAAAAAACTAATATTTTGTAAGCTTCTTAATACTTTGTCTCTCGATCTCTGCCACGTTTCTGTTCCCTATGCCTTGGATAGGGCTCAACACAAAGGACAGGCTCATGAAGGTCTGCTCAATGAAAGGAAGGAATGGATGTATCACAAACATGCAAACTCTTGAAAGCTATAAAGGTAACACAAATTCCCTGTTTCTTTCTGTCATTGCACATTCTGTGCAAGGGAATTAGATATACATCGAATAAAAGAGCAAAGAATTAATCAGTTAGTCGTTAAATGTTAGAGGGCCTTTCACACTTGAATTTCAAAGCATAATCCCTTTGGTTTCAATATTCTTGAGGCTTGTCAATTGTCTACCACAGCTTATCACTAACGAATTCAAGCCACAGAATTCCCATCTACTGTTGAAGCTACTGGTCTGGAAAGGGAAAAAAAATAAATCTTGCTGAACAATAAGGACATCTGCTGGTTAAAATGGAACACTCCTATCCTTGAAATGCTGCAACTAGATGGACAAGATTCGGGTAATAAAGTTTAGAATAATGCTGAACATGTGATATCTTGTTCAAATAACCTCCTTCTAAGTAGAGTAATTATAAAGGTAACATTTGCTTGTTTTATTCCAGAGTTGTCCAAGTAGGGACACTATATGAAAAAAAGACTGAGCTCTCCCGCCAAAGAATTGTTGTTGTTCAGTCACTAAGTGTCTGACTCTATGATCCCTTGGAATGTAGTACACCAGGCTTCCCTGTCCTTTGCTATCTCCTGGAGTTTGCTCAGATTAATGCCCATTGAGATGGTGATGCCATCTAACCATCTCACCCTCTGCTGCCCTCTTCTTCTTTTGCCTTCAGTCTTTCCCAGTATTAGGGTCTTATTTCCAATAAGTCAGCTCTTTGCAACAGATGGCCAAAGTATCGGAGATTCAGCTTCAGCTGAATCCTTCCAGTGAATATTCAGGGTTGATTTCCTTTAGGATTGACTGGTTTGATGTCCTTGTAGTCCAAGGGGTTCTCAAGAGTCTTCTTCAGCACCACAACTTAAAAGCATCAATTCTTTAGCACTCAGCCTTCACAGTCATGCTAGATTTAGAAAAGGCAGGGGAACCAGAGATCAAATTGCCAACATCTGCTGGATCATGGAAAAAGCGACAGAATTCCAGGAAAACATCTACTTTTGCTTTATTGACTATGCCAAAGCCTTTGACTGTGTGGATCACAACAAACTGGAAAATTCTGAAAGAGATGGGAATATCAGACCACCTGGCCTGCCTCTTGAGAAACTTATATACAGGTCAGGAAGCAACAGTTAGAACTGGACATGGAACAACAGATTGGTTCCAAATCAGGAAAGGAGTATGTCAGGCTGTATATTGTCACGCTGCTTATTTAACTTGTATGCAGAGTACATCATTAGAAACGCTGGGCTGGAGGAAGCACAAGCTGGAATCAAGATTGCCAGGAGAAATATCAATAACCTCAGATATGCAGATGACACCACACTTATGGCAGAAAGCAAGAAGAACTGAAGAGCCTCTTGATGAAAGTGAGAGAGGAGAGTGAAAAAGTTGTCTTAAAGCTCAACATTCAGAAAGCTAAGAGCATGGCATCTGGTCCCATCACTTCATGGCAAATAAATGGGGAAACAGTGGAAACAGAGACTGACTTTATCTTTTTGGGCTCCAAAATCACTGCAAATGGTGACTACAGCCATGAAATTAAAAGATGCTTGCTCCTTGGAAGAAAAGTTATGACCAACCTAGACAGAATATTAAAAAGCAGAGACATTACTTTGCCAACAAAAGGTCATCTAGTCAAAGCTATGGCTTTTCCAGTAGTCATGTATGGATGTGAGAACTGGACTATTAAGAAAGCTGAGTGCTTAAGAATTAATGCTTTTGAACTGTGGTGTTGGAGAAGACTCTTGAGGGTCCCTTGCACAGCAAGGAGCTCCAATCAGTCCATCCTAAAGGAAATCAGTCCTGAATATTCATTGGAAGGACTGATGCTTAAGCTGAAACTCCAATACTTTGGCCACCTGATGTGAAGAACTGACTCATTGGAAAAGACTCTGATGATGGGAAAGACTGAAGGCAGGAGGAGAGGGGGATAACAGAGGAAGAGATGGCTGGACAGCATCACCAACTCAATGGACATGAGTTTGAGTAAACTCTGGGAGTTGGTGGTGGACAGGGAAGCCTGGTGTGCTGCAATCCATGGGGTCGCAAAGAGTCTGACACGACTGAGCAACTGAACTGAACTGAACTTCATGGTCCAATTCTCACATCTGTACATGACTACTGGAGAAACCATAGCTTTGACTATACAGGCCTTTGTTGGCAAAGTGATGTCTTTGCTTTTTAATATGCTAAGTTTGTCATAGCTTTCCTTTCAAGGAGAAAGTGTCTTTTCATTTCATGGCTGCAGTCACCAGCCACAGTGATTTTGGAGCCCAAGAAAATAAGATCTGTTACTGCTTCCACTATTTCCCCATCTACTTGCCATCCAGATGTCATGATCTTAGTTGTAAGTCAGCTTTTTCACTCTCCCCTTTCACCCTCATCAAGAGGCTCTTTAGTTCCTCTTCACTTTCTGCCATTAAAGTGATATCATCTGTATAAGTGAGGTTGTTACTTCTCCCGGCAATCTTGGTTCCAGCTTGTGATTCATCCAGCCCTCCATTTCACATGATACTCAGCATATAAGTTAAATAAGCAGGGTGACATGCTTCCCTGATAGCTCAGTTGGTAAAGAATCCGTCTGCAATGCAGGAAACCTTGGTTCAATTCCTGGGTCGGGAAGATTTGCTGGAGAAGGGATAGGCTACCCACTCTAGTATTCTTGGGTTTCCCTTGTGGCTCAGCTGGTAAAGAATCTTCCTACAATGCAGGAAGACCTGGGTTCGATCCCTGGGTTGGGAAGATCCCCTGGAGAAAGGAATGGCTATCCACTCCAGTATTGTGACCTGGAGAATTCGGTGGACTGTACAGTCCATGGAGTCACAAAGAGTCAGACATGACTGAGTGACTCACTCAACATACAGCCTTATGGTACTTCTTTCCCAATTTGGAACCAGTCTGTTGTTCTATATCTGGTTTTCACTGTTGCTTCTTGATCTGCATACAGGTTTCTCAGGATATAGGTAAGATGGTCTGGTATTCCCATCTCTTTAAGAAATTTCCACAGTTTGTTGTGATCCACACAGTCAACAGCTTTAGCACAGTCAATGAACCCAATGTTTTTCTGGATTTCCCTTGCTTTCCCTATAATCCAACAAATGTTGGCAATTTGATCTCTGATTCCTCTGCCTTTTCTAAATCCAGCTTGTGCATCTAGAAGTTCTCGGTTCACGTACTGAAGCCTTGTTTGAAGAAGTTTGAGCATAACATAGCTAGTATGAACAGTTCAGAACAGAACAGAAATGGCTAGATTTCTGATCTGATTTCTGATCTTCAGGTCTAAGACAGAAGTATCTCTGAACTCAGCAAACATTTTAAGTGTGTGTTAAGGTACTGTACCAGGTGTTGGAAAACTGAAGCTGTAAGACAAAGCAGAGGTGGCAGATGGTTCAGCCACCTCTGGGCACATGCCCAGTTCCAGCCTCAGAGGAAGGGGATTAAACTCAGTTAACATCTGCGAGAGACCAAATCTATTACTTACCAGCACTGTGCTCTCACCATTTTATAAATGTTATAGGCCAGCTGCTTCCTTACAAATACATTCTTTCCTACACTAGCTGGACAGATGCCTTCCTCCCTCCTGTCCCCTTCTCAACTTTCCAGTCCCTGCTGAAGTGTCTCCTGAGAAAGGCCAACCTGGAACTCCCTACATGAAGTTCACCTTCAGAGAACTCCATTTGTATCCTTTTTAGAATTTACCAAACTGGCAACTGCTGATTGGTTTGCCAATATATTGTCCCTCTCCCTTCAAAGCCAGACTATAAAGGAACAGATATTTGAATCTGGGTACAAACACTCTCCTAGTTTTAGTAAAGTAATTTAACTGTTTCTGTTTTGTTTTGCCCACAGAATTTTCAAGAACAGCATGAAAACTTTTATTCTCATTTGCTAGGAGGATCTGAAGTTCTCCATTCTGCTAAGCGGAAGAGGAATGCATTTTTGCTAATGTTCCATTAAAAGGCCTCAGTAAAGACCTACTGTAAAAGAAAATGAAGTGAAGAGGATATGGAGTGGTGGTAACCAGGCTGAGAGATTAAAAGAAGTATAGAGATGAGACACTGACACAACTGGAGGGTAGGAAGGAGTTATGAGACGGAGGGCCCTAAGCCCCACAGAAAGACCTAGACGACAAAATCTGAGACAGAAGAGGACTTGGACGGGTCTGATGGGTGGGCCTAGCTAGGGACATTTCTCTATTAGCATAGGAATTCTCATCAGCTTACCAGAAATTCTGGAAGGTCTTCCAATGTATACACATCAGTTGTATTAGCAGAATTCAAGAGACTGTGTAGAAAGAAAATGGGCTACTCAGTAATAATATTTTTCATTTACTTTAAACAAAAGTTATTGCAAACATCTCTTTCCTGAACCATGACATCCAGAACACAAGATAATCATGAAACAATGGAATTTGCCTCTCAGTATTTGAACCACGTTTATATTAACATACCAACCTATCAACCTTTCAAAAAGGAAAGGTCATTTCATCATTATTCTATTGCTGATGAGGTTCATAAAAGTGTTATAAAAAATCTGGAGTCCAACAGAGTTAATCATAACTTCAAATACAGTAAATACCATGTGTCCTATACTTTCATAATAACTTCTGTTTGTGAAAAAACTGTTTCTCCAGATTTTTCTACAAAACACTTCATTCCTAATTAGGTAAATACTAGGATAATAGTAAAACTCTCATGCATTCTCTAGGTACTACTAAATAGTGAGGTATGAAACACCCAGAATTCTAATTGCAGAAAGTTTCTCCAGGTTTAAAATTATGTTATGGATAATTTTACACTGATTAGGCAAGTTAAAGAGATGTTACTACTATAGATTTACTTTTAAAGTTATGGGTTAAACTGATGCTAAAATACACTTGTTTTCCAATACCAACTGACCTTGAGGAAAGGTAGTTATGAAGGAAACTCGCCCAGAAAGGAAAAA
Organism: Capricornis sumatraensis; assembly: GCF_032405125.1. NCBI lineage: Eukaryota > Metazoa > Chordata > Mammalia > Artiodactyla > Bovidae > Capricornis > Capricornis sumatraensis. The sequence goes on along the minus strand of NC_091073.1, from coordinate 38,145,017 downwards.
TTACCAAGATGAACTTGACCTTTTTAGGGATTTAACAGCCAAATGCAGACTAATCTAACATTTTTCAGGAGAGAATGGGTAGCAATTATAATTTAGATACCACTGTTTTATGCCTCAGCTAAGAGGAATCTGATACGGTCATGCTTTGTGGAAAATGTAGCTAATTAAGAACCAATTCCTAAATGATAATGTTAACAATTTTATACACATAATTATTACCTCGTTAGAACTCTACTTTCAGTAATTTAATTGCTTTTCTGCTTCAGAGGTTTATTATTTTCCATTTTTTAGTGCTTAAAACATATGATAGGCTCTGTGCAAAGCATTCTACCAACATCATTCTGGTAGATTTTAGTATCTCCACTTTTCAAAAGCAAGTGAAGCTTAGAGATGTGTAGTACCATATCTGCTGCTAAGCAATATAGTCAAGATTCACACTTGGGTCTGACTTCAACATCTGTACCACAAGATCCTGCCTCATGGTGGTGGTTATCTACAGTTATGTACTCATTTAAAAACTGATACCTGCCATAACCACAGGGGATGCAGAGATTACCACAAATTGGTAATAATGTTAGAGGCAATAAAATGCTGCTCCTGACACTTATTTTTGAAATATGGTCAAACATATCCTTCTTCCAGTTTAGTAAAGAATCTGGAAACTGGTTGTAATAATTTTTTTATTATAAAAAGACTTGCAAAATCTACTTTATGAGCTGCAAGAGGGTAGTTCAGAGTATGGGCTTGGAGCTGAGGCTTCTATTCTGACTCTGCCACTTATTTGCTGTGTGTCCTTGGACACATTCCTTCACTTATTTGATCCTTGTCCAAAATGGGAATCATTTACAATAACTATACACAAGCTTTGGCACTTGGGAATGTTAAATGCATTTAATATATGGAAATCATTTAAATGATACATAAGCACTCAAAAAAATGTTATCTAACCTTGTCCAAACTCAGTTTGTATTTTTTTTTAAACTAGACCTTATTTTTGTGAGGTACCACTTAAGATTCACAGCAAAATTGAGGGGAAGGTACAGACACTTCCCATACAGTCCTTACCCTACTCATGAATGTTCAGTTCAGTCGCTCAGTCGTGTCTGGCTCTTCACGACCCCATGAACTGCAGCACGCCAGGCCTCCCTGTCCATCACCAACTCCTGGAGTTCACTCAGAATAGTCTCCCCCATTATTAACATCCCCCAAGGGAATGGTGCATTTATTGCAAAGGATGAACCAACACTGACATGTCATTAACAACCGAAGTCCATAGGTTATGTTCTATGGGTTTTGATAAATGTATAACACGATGTATCTACTGCTACATTCTAAGTGTTAGACATTTTATGGGTTTTGATAGATGCATAATACAATGTATCTACTGCTATAGCATTAAACAGAATCATATTGCTGCCTTAAAAAAAATCCTCTTGTGCTCTGCCTATTTCACTTCCTCTGGCCTCAAATCCTGGCAACTACTGATCCTTTTATTAACTCCATAGTCTCCCCCTTTCCAGAATGTCAGATAGTTGGAATCATTCAATATGTAGCCTTTTTCAGATAAGACTTTTTTCATTTAGCAGTATACATTTAAGATTCCCCCATGTCTCTTCACTCCTATGTCTTTTCATGGATAGCTCATTTCTTTCCAGCACTAAATAATATTCCATTGTACAGGATGTACCAGTTTATCCATTTACTTACTGAAGCATACCCTGGTTGCTTGTAAGTTTGGCAGTTACAACGAAGTTGGTATAAATATTCATATGCAGGTTTTTATGTGGACATAAAGTTTCAACTATTCCCGGTAAATATCGAGAAGTAATTAATGATCACAGGGTAAGAATATGCTTTGCTCTGTAAGAAGCCACCAAAAAGATTCCCATAGTGCCTGTACCATTTTTGCGTTCAATCAATAAATGAGAGTTCCCTAGTGTTCCAAAGTCTCATCAGCACTTGGTGTTTCGGATTTTAGCACTTCTAATCAGTGTGTGATGGTTCTCGTTTTCCACTTTTTTTAATGAAATGTGACATTTATGAGTGAGGACGTTATTCCAAAGAATAAATAATGTGGACTACTGGTAAAACTTTTGTACCTTTGGCTTAAAATCTAAACAAATATTTATCTGTCTAAACTCATTTCTGTGTAGTTTCTTCCCCTTTCTTCAAAGAATTAGTGTCACTTCCACGAAGTCTTTCAACTATATTTTGTATTCAAAAGAAATCAGTTATATAAAACAATTTAAAAAAAAAAGCAAAGTATAGAGGAAAAGAAAGCATTCTTGACTTGATTAGTTAAGTTCAATTCAAGATGTATATATTCCCATCTTGACAGCCTTCGTTTGACCTTTACAACTGATGCTGACCACATTCCCACTCTGACCAGGTAGTGTGAGTCTACACATACTTACTGGACTCATGAAATTTCTCAGATCTCATTTCTGAACTCCTCTCATCCCCCTAGTGAGATAAAGTGAAGTGAAAGTGAAGTCGCTCAGTCGTGTTCGACTCTTTGCAACCCCATGGGCTGTAGCCTACCAGGTTCCTCCGTCCATGGGATTTTCCAGACAAGAATACTGGAGTGGGTTGCCATTTCCTTCTCCAGGAGATCTTCCTGACCCAGAGATTGCAGGTCTCCTGCATTGTAGACAGACGCTTTACCATCTGAGCCACCAGGGAAGTGAGAGAAAAGCAGCGCACAATAAACCAGTTTATTATAAACAAATAAAATGAGGTCAGAATCACAAGAGTTGTAACAGGGTTTCGACCACTCATCTTCGAAACTCTTTCAAAACAAAAATTTCTGCCGGGGCGGTTCTCTGGCAGGTTCATGACCATGGGAGCGGGGCCGAGTATTTCCCTTCCTGAGAGCTCCCTGGGTAACGAGCAACCAGCGTGTCAGGGCCGGGCTTTGTAAGGCGTACTGCGCATTGCAGACCACCATCTTCCTACACTCACAGAACATACATTTCACCAAGAATTGCATCACAGGCTCAACAGGTAACACGTCTACACGGCGGACCCAGTCAGAAGAGCCAAACACACAATTTCCGGCCTTCCTCTGCATCCAGACCCCGCTTTCAAGCCGTTCCACACGGCGGTTCCCTCCGTTCTGTGGCCCTAGATAATTACGAAAGTCGACTCGCGAGGGCCAACGGTCCCCGGGACAAAAGGATCACAGCTGCGCCGAAGAAGACGGTTCTTCTACACAATATCTGTAACGGGGAAGTCAGTACCTAAATTTCCTAGAGTGAGGTAAGGAAAACAGCAGACAACAACCCCTACTCGGAGAGAGACCGAAGCTCCAATATCCAGAGACCCTTTTTGGCGCGCCGACTTGGCCGGAAGTGACGCAACAGCCGGCGCGCAGGGCCAGCCCCAGGGAGAAGAGGCCGGGCGGGGGAGCGTGCGGGGACTGGGGGCGGGGCGCGGCCGTAGCTCCGTTTCCGGTGGCTCGTAGCGCTCGCTCACTCCAGCTGCAGCCAGTCTTGCCCGTGGCTGCTTCCTCCATCCTGGTATTTTTTGGAGCCTCCATCCTGGTTCTTCCAAAGTGCCCGGACCCAAAACAGGAAGTAAGTGCGATAGAACCTTCAGGTCCCAACCGCCGCCAGGGCCGCTCCGCCCAGTGGAGTCTGTCCGGCCCCCTTGTTGCCCGCCTGCTCCCGCCGGCCGGCGCCAGCTGCAGGCGCTCTGGCACCGCGGGCGGGGTCGGAGCTGGGCCTTCGTGACGCCGAAGCTGCCGTTCCCGCAAGCTCAGGCCAGGGCCTCCTTTACGGGGCCGGGCTTGCGGCGGTGGCGTGGGCTGCAGAACAGGGTAGCCAGTTGCCGCCGAGGCACAGCTAGCGATCCGGCGGGGGCGGAAAATGGCGGCTTCGGAGGAGCTAAATGGCGCCGGGACCCCTGGGGGTGGGGTGGGCCGAGAGCTTGGCTAGAGAATCGGGCTCGGGAACACGGAAAGTGAAGAAGCCTTCCTAGCTTTCTGGGAGGCGGTGTTGGAAGGGTTCCTTTCTTATGTTTTTGTTATCTTTTCGGGGTTTTTTTTGGTCCAGTGAAGGAGAGGTGGGCTTGGATGAGATTGAGAGAATTAGGGCGGGTCTCGCCCCACCCCACCGCACCTCTTTTTTCTCTCGTACCTTTTTGTGTCTTCACATCTCCCATCTTTTGGGAGATGGCCCAAGGCGGAGGGAATCGGGGTTGCTGGCCGATCAACTCAGGTTGTCAGCTTGAGTCTTTTAGAAAAGGGAAAGATGGGACCTGGAGTGCGGGGAGACAACCCTAAACCGACGGAGAACAGGAATATGCGCCTGCAAAATAGGAATTGCGTTTTGCCGAAATTAGAGGAAGTTTTTAAAATTTGTAATCTTCGTCCTTTGAAATAGATTTTGAGAGTCTTTAGTGAATCTGCGGCGTAGATTTGAGGGTAGAAGTGACGAAACGCTGTTCTATGCAGTTGAATGATACAGCATATGTTTTTAGAATAAAAATAATTTGGTGTAAATAAGGAGAGGTGATAAGTCTATGAAATGTAAAAGAATTCCGTTTCCCTGATTGAATTTAGAAATTCAAATCCAATGGCTATTTTCTTGTAACTTTATTCATCGTTGTGCACCTTCTTTCTGACAGTAGGTGAGGCTATTCGTTGGGACATTTGACAAAATGCGAATTCTGTAGGATTACTTTCTAATATTCAGTATTTTAAACTTAGAATAATAACATTTGGAAATGTTTTATCTTCACTGATTTTACCTTTGTTTCGAATTCACGAAAGACAACCATTTATAGCTTTTAAACTCCAGTTGAAGTAAAACATTCTTGCATTGTGTTAAAAGTTTTACAGACAGAAAAATGTTTTAGTGAAAGATTTTCGTGTTTTCCCATTACTTCAGATTTTTTTCCTTTGAGCTGTGGTCTTAAATTTGTGTTTCAAGTAACTATCACTGCATTTTAAAAATATTTATTTAGTGATGTGAATAGTTTACCATCACTTAAACGTTTAAAAACTGTGGTGGTATTACACCAAAAACTTAGCTTTTTTACTATGATGCTCTAGTGGTAAGATTCATTTATTAGGTTAAGATTTAGAGACTTAGTTAAGGTCCAGGAAAATATTGTTTACGTTCCTTATCGTTACAAAAGTTGTCAGACTAAAATTTGGTGTGAAAATCAAGTTTTTTCCCTTCATTCACAAGGGACAAAAAATAGCTTGATCCTTTCTGAAATCACATATTACGAAGAAAAAATGCATTTCTTGTTTTGTGATAATCTTATTTTAACCCCCATATACTAAGTACTTTTCTGTGCCACCAAACAAGCTAATTTTTTTTTTTTTTTTTTACTATTTTAGTTGATAGGCTCACCCCAAAATATGCTTTTTGGGACTGATCTAGAACCAGCATATTCTCCGTGAATCTCTTTAATTGATTGCAGTTGAGCTAGATGGTGGAGCCAAAATGCTATTGCCCTGTCTTCATCAACAGTTAATCAGTAAGTACTGGGCATTGCATACTTATATAGAACTTTTAAGTCCATAGTTTAAGCAATTATATAAATAAATATATGCTATATAAACATTTTTCTCTGAGTGTTCAGGTTTTAGAATTATTTGAGGGAAAGCAATCACAAAAGAGTATTGGGTTTAGAATTTGAGCTTTGAAAGTAGAGTATGGCTGAAAAATGGTTACTGGTACAGAATTCTATCCCCTCCCCCAAAAAGGTAGTTGTCCTCTTTATAGTTTCCCACACCCCCAAGTTTTCTTCTTTTTACAGGCTTTTTTAAGATGAAGAAAAGTTATTTCATTTCACCTCGACTGCAGCAGGAGAGACAAGTATAATTGTAAGGTTACCTAGACCTTAGTAGTTAATACTGATTTAAAGACATCAAAAGTAGACATAACCTTTCCCTCATGTCTACCTTTCTGCTCACTTTATCTAACAACTGTAGAGCCTAATTTTTATTAATATTGTAATAAACGTGTTTCCTGAAAATAATATTGTTTTAAAGTTGTTTGCTTCATCCTCCATCAAGAACATTGGCTTAAGTTAAAATTTGTGGCAGTGAATCAGTTAATGTGAACCCAGTGTCTGGGAACTTACAGCCTGGTACATACATAGATGTTAAAATTTTGAAGGCATTGGGAAGCATGTCATCTTCTAGAAACATCAAAACTTTAAAACAGTAATTAGGAAGAGTTCCAGTTTTTTAATATCGTATGTAGCATCTGTTTGGAGAAGGCAACGGCAACCCACTCCAGTACTCCTGCCTGGAAAATCCCGTGGGTGGGGGAGCCTGGTGGGCTGCCATCTATGGGGTTGCACAGAGTCGGACACGACTGAAGTGACTTAGCAGCAGCAGCATTAGCCTGCTTTCTCAAAGTGGGATTTTCTTTTTTAATAAATTTTTCTTTACATCATCATTTTTATCACTTATCCCCCCCTCATATAAAAGGATTCTTTAGGAATTGGTATGCTTCTAAATGCTTTGAGTTCCAAAGCCTTTTCTGTCCTCAAATGATATGCAATGACCTGAGAAAATGAAAAACCTATTGCCAAGAGTCTTAAGTATGATTAATAACATACAGAGTTATGAAATGTATGTGGTATTTGTTTACTTTCCTATCATTTTCTCCATTTTTTTTTCCTTTTGTGAAGAGGATGCTTGTAATAGAAGTCACAATATGTTTTGTTTTTGTTTTGATTTCAGAAAGGTAAATGGTAAACTTAAATAAAAAAAGGAGCCTGGTTATCGTGTCTTCTTTTTCAAGTGTATGGAAAGATCCCATTCCATGACTGAGTAGCAGAAAGTTGTCATGAGAAAGCACACTGGAGAGCCCTTTATGAGCAATTTAACTTGTTTTTGTTTGTTTGGTGGGTATATGGGAGGGATGTTAACCTTATCCCATTTTTTTTAAGCTGTTTTAGTTGGGTGCACCCTGTTGTCAGGCCATTCTTTGAAGCACCTGGTTGTCAAAAGAATCTTTTGACCATTAGGTGTTAATGCAGCAAATGAAATGCTTATTAGACTTATTTATTATCCACATAGTTTTGTATCTGTTGAAGAAGTGTGGTTTAAAAATCAGCTTCAGTGTACTGATAAATTTAATCTAAGGGAAAGCGAAAGTCCGTGGAATTCTCCAGGCTAGAATACTGCAGTGGGTAGCCTTTCCCTTCTTCAGGGGATCTTCCCAAAGTGAAGTGAAGTCGCTCAGTCGTGTCCGACTCTCTGCGACCCCATGGACTGTAGCCCGTCAGGCTCCTCCATCCATGGGATTTTCCGGGCAAGAGTGCTGGAGTAGATTGCCATTTCCTTCTCCAGGGGATCTTCCCAACTGAGGGATCAAACCTAGGTCCTCGCACATTGCGTGTGGATTCTTTACCAGCTGAGCCACAAGGGAAGCCCAAAACTGACTCTGCAACCCCATGGACTAACACTCCAGGCTCGTCTGTTCATGAGAATTCTTCAGGCAAAAGTGCTGGAGTGGGTTGCCATGCCCTCCTCCAGGGGATCTTCCTAACCCAGGGATTAAACCCAGGTCTCCCTGATTGCAAGCAGACTCTTTACCCCCTGAGCGACCAGGGAAGCCTGAAAGTTGCTCAGTTGTTTCCCAACTCTTTTCAACCCCATGGAATTCTCCAAGCCAGAATACTGGAGTGGGTACCTTTCCCTTCTCCAGATCTTCCCAACCCAGGGATGAACCCAGGTCTCCTGCATTGCAGGTGGATTCTTTACCAGCTGAGCCACAGTATTTAGTATTCTTGCCTGGAGAATCCCCATGGACAGAGAAACCTGGAGGGTTAGATATTTATATTTAAGATACACTCTAAAGTGATAATTTAAGGTACTCCTTTAAAGAGCCTCATGATGCTTTACATAAAGGGCTCAGTTTTGAATGGACGAAATCTTTAAGTATAGCCAAATACACATTATATTAGCTCTTATACACTGGGTGAAAGATGTTTTTGCTTTTTAATAAATGGTATGATTATATTGCCAAACAAGGTATAAAGTGGTGTACCATGAAATGAATGATTACTACCAAGTAATTTTCCTTTACTTTAATAATGTCACTGTTTCCAGTGGTTGGTAATTGAAATCAACATCTTAAACAATTAAAGCCTATTATAATAATCCCAGTAATGTCTTTATTGATGGTTTATGGTATATAGTCATATTACCTTAAAACAAAGCCATAATAAACATTAGTAAGCTACCATAATTCAGTATGCCTTATGTTCATTTACAGCTCTGCTTCTCACACTTTCCACAAAGTATAAAAAACAAATCCCCAGGGGCCTGGGACCATAGTTCAAAGCACTCAACATCAACCATGAAGTGTTCCCCATTCTTATTTTTAATAAAATCATTATTTAAGATGTTATTCTGTGGTGGTGTCTGTTTTCTGACATCCTTCTATGTACCCATGTTCAGGATGTAGGAATTTGTTACCTATTTTCTTCCACCAAGACTTTCTATTTAGCAGATTTTTCATTCTTTCGAAATAAAAAATTTTAAACATTTTTCGAATTATTATATGTTACTAAGATAATCCCCATATAAGCATTTCCTAAGGTGTTACTTATCTATCACTAGGTTTCATAGGGGCCCAAACAGTCTATAAGAGCAAGACCTTGAAAACAGAAATGTTCAGTAATAGGTTAATGCCTAGATAAGTTTGGGTACTATGCACCCAAATAAAGCGCTATGAGAGTTAACTAGTAATATTGGAAAGTAAGTGCAAAAAAGTTACAAAAGATATAATAGGTATTATTTAGAACAAACATCACAAAAATTTGGAAGATCATCACACAGAGAAGAGTAAAATGAGTGATATTCTTATGTTGGGACAGGAAAAAAGACATTTGAAAACGAAATGTGTCCTTACTGCCTCATAGTTGGATTATGCCAGAAACTTTGTCTCAGCTAGTGTTTCTCAGTCTGCCTCATCCAATAAAATTCTGGTGCTTTTATGTTCTGTAGCTTGCCTGATTTCCTGCTATAAAACTATTGGAATATTTTTCATGCCATGTAGTCAGTCTCATCCCGTCTTGTAATATGGAATCACAACTTCAAGATTCAAGGGTCAGCAAGTGTTAGCTCTGCTTCTCGTGATCTCTACTAATATTTGATACCCTTCCCACCTTAAACTTGAGTACTGTGCTTGGGAATCAATGACTTTTTTTTTTTTTTTTTTTTACAAAACTAGGAAGAAATGCCACTTCTTGATTTGATCTAGTTTAGAAGATTTGATACTTGGTTCAGTTAAGTTGCTCAGTTGTGTTCGACTCTTTGCAATCCCATGGACTGCAGCATGCCAGGCTTCCCTGTCCATCACTAACTGCCGGAGCTTGCTCAAACTCCTATCCATTGAGTTGGTGATGCCATCCAACCTATCTCATCCTCTGTCATTCCCGTCTCCTCCTGCCTTCAATCTTTGCCAGCATGAGGGTCTTTTCCATGCTCCGTAAATCTTTTTTTTTTTTTCTCAGTAAATCTTTAATCCAATTTTCTGTTGATGAGCAGGGCTGTTTCACCCCAGACTCCTGGACACTCACAGGCAAGTCACAGCCTGTTGCATAGTTCTCTTAGAGGAGGTCGCCATCAGTTGCACCATAGAGCCACTGAGCAGACAACCCACAAACTGCAGAACAATTAAACCAAAGAAATTCTCGCACTGTTAAATTCTAGGACCCACAACAGATTTCCCAACCTGGGGATCTGAGAACCCCCAGGGAATTTGACTTCAGAGGCCAGTGGGATTAGATTACAGAACTTGCGCAGGACTGGGGAAACAGATAGTTGGAGGCTGTGCGCACCAGGAGAAGGGAGCAGTGTGTCCCCACAAGAGTGAAAATGATACTTAACTGCCTAGTAAATCAGGACAATTATGTAGGTCTAATTGATGGAAATACTAGTTTAAGATAATCCAATGAATAAACGATATCGATACAGAAATGGAGTAGAATGAAGGACTCATTTCCTTAAATTGTATGTTAAATAACAGATCCAAGAGTAGTGGGTTTTTTTTGTTTTACATTGAGTAGGGTCATGTTCATTGGGAGCTATAAATGTAAACAAATCTCTCATTAAATGTAAGTATTATAAATGTTTTGTACTCTTGATTCTTGATTTTACTGAAGTGTTGTTTCAGATGCCCCCAAATGATGGAAGCATGCCAAAATGCCATGTTACCAATTAAAAATGGATGTTAAAACTTCTTCCCTTTCAAGTTCTCACAGTTGGTAAAACAGTACATATGGTATAACCCATTTTAGAGAAAGAAGGGAAGATCTAAATGGGATGATGGTGTGTGTTTATTTGCCCAGAAAATTTGATATTAGATATATTGCTGATACAATTCCCTGGTAAACCAAGTGGAGAATGGGTTTTCAATTTAGGCATAGTTTCATGCATAATGAATGACAATACAAAGCACTAAATTACTCAGCTTTGTACCTTACTTTCATAAGTTGATTTATTCAGCAGTATTTTTCATTTAGTCTAATAGTCCTACTAAGAGACAGATGTATTCTTCCTATAAATAACAGCTATCTTGCCTCTACCATCAGTAGTATCTACTCACTCTACTTAACTCGAAAGCTAAACCTTGTAGACCTGTTTTGCATTACCTTCTATACTTAAAGTTCTCTGTATCCCAGTAGATGACCAGTGTTCTAAGCATTGCTGAGTCAAGTAGCCATCTTATCCTCTCAGCAGTATTTTAACAGTCAGCTACTTAGTGCTCCTTGAATCTCTGTTTTCCTCCTATATCCTGACTGGTCCTTCTCAGTCTCCTTTTCTTGTTTGTGTATTGCTTGACTTTCCAGTAATACTGGGCTATCTTCTCTAACTTCTCTAGTTGATCTTATCTTTACAGTTTGCATGCCACTAACTCATTTATCATTATCTAATTCTTGCCTGTTGAATTACACCTTCCAGCTGGTAACTTCACGTCTTCATTTGAGTGCCTTATAACTTAATTTGTTAGTGTTAACATTGATAAAATACTTAATAAAATATATTTTAGTGCCCCAAAACTCAGCTATTCAAGCCAGAAGCCTAGGAATCATCTTGAAATAGCTCCTCATTTCTTAATCTCCTTTCAGCAAATCCTGACAACACTGCCTCCAAAATAAATCCTCTGTCCAGACTCCTTCCTTTTATTTCTGCCACCTATTCTAAATGACTCATTTCTTGGACAACTGCTTGTCTCATGACTTACTCCCTTATCTGTCCTCCATGTTGCAATCTGAATGATCTTTTTAAAATGTAAATTATGTTTCCCAATTTAAAACAGTCGAAGAATTTGTAAGGCCTTGTAAAATGTGCCCCTGCCTTTTCCTCCAGTCTTAAATTCAGCCACTCTCACTCTGCACAAAAACCTCTGCATAGTGGCTTGCTTTTTCACTCCACTCCCACCTGGCCAAGTCAGGTCCCACCTTGAAGACTTGGCTATTAATCTGTTGGCTGGCTTGCAGGCATGCACTTGAAATGGTATCTCTTCATCTTGTTGAGGCAGTGTAAAGTAGCCACTGAGGTAAGGTTCAATATTTGTAGTATGATATAATTTTTGTAAAGTATATGTAAAACAGGGAGGGATGTGTGTGTTAGTGACTCAGTTGTGTTCAACTCTTTGTAACCCCATGGACTGTAGCCCTCCAGGCTCCACTTGTCTGTGGAATTCTCCAGGCAAGAATACTAGAGTGGGTTGTCATTTTCTCCTCTAGTATACCTTCCCAACCCAGGAATCAAACCCAGGTCTCCTGCATTGCAGGCAGATTCTTTACTGTCTGAACCACCAGGGAAGCCCCAGGGAGGGATATGTATTTTCTTATGTAAAGTAACTGGAAGGAGGCATGAGAAATCAACAGCATTCTTTACCTCCATGAAAGGGATCTAGGTGACTGGGGAACTAGAGTGGAAAGTAGCCTTCACTATTACCCTTGAATTTTGAACCATGTAAATGTGTTACCTAAAAAAGAAAATTAGAGGAGCTTCTTAAATACTAATAAATACAGACCATGTAGCTCTAACTACAAGAAGGGGAAAACCCTAGGAAAATGAGTCAAGAGCTTATATTTTGGGGTTTTAAAAAAGTAACGACTGTCCTAGAGAGTATCTCACACATTGGGAATGTGATATATATTTGTTGATTGAACAGATAAGCTAATTAATTTGTAAAGCAGTGTAGACCTGTTTACTCATTTCCAACATGAATTACCAAACTTAAAAATGAACCTAGATTCCTGCTTTAAAGCTAGTACACTCTTTGGGATCACCTCAATTTTGATAATACAGATTATCAAGAATGATAAAACTCCTGTCTAGCTATTTCAGACTCCCTTTTCCATGTACCATTGTCACTTTTTCTTTTTCTCAGAGTTTTAGATTAACCTGGGTCCTGAGATCACATTCATTAAAATGCTAAGCCAGTAACAAATTTGCGCTTATCAAATGAACAGTTGTGCTTTTTTGTTTATTTTTACTTTGTTGTTTCTTTTTTTAATAAAAATACTGGCAAGGTTACCAGGAGTACAGTTTACATCTAAATGGTTGGAATATAAATTTGCACATCCTTTCTGTAAAATAGACTGCAGTATGATTTAAGAGTTTATTTTGTCATATTCTTTGATCTAATAACTTATTTTAAAGAGTACAGAAAAACCTCAGTTAAATACCGAGCTTGGCTTCTTTCACAGTTTTCAATGCAGGATATAAAAGTGCTTCTATGGTATAGTCTCATAGACATGTTGAGAGTGAACTATAATTTTGGAAAGTTTATGGATGGTTTTAACTTATTCTTTTTTTAACATTTCATTTTTCTGTCTTCTGGAGTAGGTACAAACCAGATTTTAAGAAGTTTTTAATGGATTCAGAAATGAGAATAACACGAAATCTATTAACTGAATGTTTCTCTAGCAGGATCTGTACCTGTTGCACTACAGACTCATTTATGTATAGCAGTTCTCAAAGATACCTATCCTGGAGAGGAGTATTCTAATTAGAATACTGCAAAAATGAGAAATTTAATTATTGGTTTTGCATCCCCTTAGACCTAAAATCTTACTGTGCTTTTTAATTTTTGTTTGGTCCTTTGGGGTGAAGATGAGAATCCTATTAAAAAATCCTTTAAAAATCAGTCAATTCAAATTTTGTAAATTTCACATTGCATTGAAAAGTTTGTTTATAATTTACATTTTCTGGCCTGATTGTGTAGGATTTCTTTTTCCCACAAATCCCTAGGCAGAGTTAACAGATAGTGTATGGTTTTTAATACTTTAAGATGAAATATAGTACTACATATAAAGAGAGGTGCTAATTATTACAAAGAAAACAATAATAGTTATTGGTAATACTTGTGGTCCTGGTGATTAATATACACCCTGGATCGAGTTACATGTACCCAGGTCTACAGTTCATAGAACCACTGGTATAGTTCAACTTGTTTTTTCCAAGAAAGCTTGACTGCCTAATGTGGGACAACTTAGGTTGAGGAACCATGTGTAAACTGACTTAGTAGGCATAGGATCCTATCATTTCTATTCTTCACTGGGGAATAGTTTTAGAGGCTGATTTCCAAAAGCTCTACTTAAAGAATTCTGGGTTGGTCCTTCCTCTTGTACTTGAGACATCACAGAGGCTAGAAGCAAAATTGTCATCAGCATACTGCTAGCAGACAGCTGTTTGTTCTCAGTAAGTGTTATTGTGTCATGCTATTACTTTTTCAGAGTGTTGCAGAGGTAGGAACATGGGGGAGAAACAATTTGGATAACATGAAAGTGATGCTGGTGGCTGAGGGAAGGCATCTGGATTCTGTGGGAAGGGCTATAGCTGATTCATCTGTTTTCTAGGTAAGCATTCCTTTGTTCTGGGTATCTCACCTTATGATACGCAAATTTTCATCATAAATAAGTCATGGTCTCCATTTTCTTTAATTTGGAAATGACATCTTTGACATTGTAAAATGAATGATGTCCTTCTAAAACAGTAATTTGTATAGTAAAACTTGAATAAATCACTAGATCTTCACCATGTAAATGTTAATAGTTCTTAAGTTTTTCTGCCAAGGAAAAATGCATTTGTTTAAATGGCAATTTTATGTATAGACAAATATCTTATAGGAACCAAATAAATATTGAATGATTAATTTGAAACGCATCAAGGCTTATGTCCTCTGTATTATTTAGTTGGAGGCTTCCCAGATGACTCAGCTGGTAAAGAATCTGCCTGCAATGTGGGAGACCAGGGATCGATCCCTGAGTCGGGAAGATCCTCTGGAGAAGGGAATGGCAACCCACTCCAGTTTTCTTGCCTGGAGAATTCCATGGACAGAGGAGCCTGGCGGGCTACAGTCCATGGGGTCGCAAAGAGTCGGACACGACTGAGCGACCAACTAGACTACTAGACTAGATTATGTGGACCAGACCAAAATTGAGTGTTGAGACAAGAACTTCATTGAACATTACAAGGTAAGCCCAAAGACTTCAGTTAGGCCACTGATTACAATTCGGTGCATTTCCACCTGTCAGCCATGACCTATTGCAATTAAAGCACTGATCATTCAGTTTGTCTAAACAAAAAAAATAACTGTAAAATAATAGGTAAAGACCCAGTTCTCTATTTTAAAAGAAGGCCTAGCTCCAAGTCTATTAGGAAAACAGTTTGGTCAATGATAGATACATGTACTTGTTCAATATTATTAGAAAAGAAACAATTATTTAGTGTTCAGTTTTTCAGATAATAATAAGCTTAAATACATGTAAAAAATGTTTCTCTTAATCTAATTCTTAGATTAAGAGAAAAGTTGTGATGGATCTTCTGCCAAAGAATCAGAAGTTATTAAACACCTGTCTGAGTATATCACAGAGCTGTCAATTAAGAAAAGTGGTGAGAGTTTTTGCTCATATGTAGACAACTTGGAATAGACTGTCTTTCGTTGGATGTTATAAAAACAGCTCTTTTTTTAAAAAAAGTAAATGTTTTATGTTTTTAATTAATCATTGCATTTTAGATTGTTGCAGATTATTATAACTAATTCTAAGTAATTGGTATAAACTTCTGAAAAACAAATTTTGAAACTTGAACCATCATTGCAATTTCACACAAAGAATACTGTAGGCAGATAAATTTGAGAGGGCTATTTTAGTTCATATTTGGAAATGATTTTTTAAACCTTAATCTGAAACCTATTCTTTTACAGATTTGAGTATGAGCACAGTTGAAGAGGATTCTGACACAGTAACAGTAGAAACTGTGGACTCTGTGACTTTGACTCGGGACACAGACGGGAACCTCATTCTTCATTGTCCTCATAATGGTAGGAAAACCTGCTGACGTATACTTACAAATCTTTTTGGATTTCTGGATTTCATGTCACCTTTAAACCTTATTACTCAGACAGTTTAGGCTAGAACAGTAGAAAAGGAGGTTGTTTCTTAGAAAACCTTAATTCATGTTTATATTTTTAAAATATACTTTGTATTTTTTTAATTTACCATAAATTTCAATCTTTATGAATCTTGTAGCTGTTTTATAAGTAGAATTTGTTGAATCTCTAATGATGGATTAACTGTAATACACTTCCTCTTTGACACTATTTGATACCAGTAGTAGATATAGTACATTAGAAAATGTAGAAATAATCCTGCCAGTGAACATAGAATTTTTTTTGTCTAGAACCTGTGTTAGAGAATTATCCTTGTTCTGCGTAGGTTCTGTGTTCTTTTTTCACTTAGTACTTAATCCCTGGGTTATTTCATTCAAATTTCTGGTTTTAATTTCTGCATAGCTTCTACAGTGATTTAAGCCTCTCTTTATTCTGAATTCTGTTTCTCATAGGCACCTTAAATTTCACATGTCTCAAACTATGTCTCAGGTCCCCTTTCCTTTGTTCAGGTTCTCATTTCTCACCTGAGTAGTCTTTTAGCCGATCTCTCACCTCTAATTTATCCTTCAGATTGCTGGTGATTGTGGTCATGATTCAACAGTACATGAAAGCTTTTTTTTTAAAATGAGCATCCCAGGGTTTTTAATTCAGGTTCTTTAATTTGGCACATAGGCTCCCATCATCTCAGCTTTCTTTCCAGCTTCATTTCCTGCCACATTTCATATATCTGTTCCAGCAGTTCTCAACTGTTACTATTTTCCTAACTTACTGTAAGCTTTTCATACCTCAGTATCACTCCACGTATTAATCCTACTGCCAGTGATAATCATTTTCCCCTGGCTTCTTGTTTCTTTTTGAAGTTCAAGACACCTTTTCTAGAAACCGCCCTTCACCTCCAGTTTAAATTAAATGCTTCAGTGCTCATATAACAGCCTCTTCATTCCACCTTCATCGTTCTTATTAAACTATTCTGAAATTGTAGTCATCTCCACTGTACTGTGAGCTCCTTGACAGTCAGGGTGTCTCTCATTGTTCTGCTTCTCAAACTTAGCTGATGGTATTCAGTAAATATTTGTGAGTAATTAAATAACCAGTCTTTATCTTTACATGTGAAATAATCTGGAAAGCCAGGTAATCACAGCACAAAAGTATGATGTTTTAAAAAGCGCCACCTTGGTTCCTGGTTCCTTGTCATAAGAAGTGGAACTGAGGTAGGCATGTTAAGGGCAGTGAGTCTCATTTAACAGCTATCTTTTTTGACTTAGCAAATTAATAAGATTATTTTACATTCATTACTTGTGGAAGATTTTGTTTCCTCCTTTTGATTTGAAGATTTCTGAGATTTTTTTGTTCTTGTTTTATTTCATTAGAAGCTGATGAAATAGACTCAGAAGATAGTACTGAACCTCCACATAAAAGGCTTTGCCTGTCTTCTGAAGATGATCAAAGTATTGATGATTCCACTCCTTGCATATCTGTTGTTGCACTTCCACGTAAGTCACTGTATTAACATAGAGCTTCCCTTCTGAATCAAAATTCACATTGTAAGAGATTAAACTGGCATTTCAGTTTAACCCATCAGTTGGACCCATTATTTTTCTCCTCGTTTAGTCAAGAAACCTCCTCTAATCAGCTCTTAATGAGTGCTTATTTATGTGCCAGGCATGGCTCTACATACTTCTACTATATTGCCAAGTTTAATCTCTCAATCTTTTATTTTAATTGACCCCCCCATCTGAGAGTCTTTTTAGACATATTTTTCATAATCATGCTTTCCCACATAAAATTATAATTTCAGTATCATTGTTTTGTTTTTAATGTACTATGTGTATGTATGTATATCCTTGCTTTCTTAATAAAGAGAGTAAGGTTTTTTCATCTCCTCTCCTAAGAAGCATATTAAACCTCATTGAGAAGGCATTCTCTAGAGTAGGTATCTTTATCGTTATGTTATAAATGAGAAAACTAAGGTACCGAGAGGTTAATAACTTGTCTAAGGTCTTACCCAGGCATTCTAGTTCTTGTAGTTTATGTTCTTTTTACGTGTTATATGGCTAAATGGAAAGTATAAGCCTGATAAGTTTATTCTCACTAAGAAAGTTCTTAAAATGTTTATATTCCAAGATCATTTAGAATATACTGGATTCTAAGCAGGTGTAGTATTTTGGATGAAATACTGTTGGTGAAAGACTACAGCACACCACCTGTAATGTTAGATTATATTTCTCATTTGTTTAGCAAAGAATATGGAATCTGTTGAATCGTGGTGGCCCTCCAAGGCTGGAGTAGATACCTCAGTCCCTGACAGTGGGGTTCAGGCCTAGGGCTGTTGGTGACCTACTCTATACAGAGCAGGGTATTGCCATATCCAAGAACTTCCAGTGGAAGAGAACTAAGACTGGGTTTTCATTGTCGAAAATCATGTCTTCATAAGCAGATATGTACTTTGTATTTGGAGTTAATTGCTTATTAAACGGAGCAGAAAAGTATAATATTAACTGTAGTCACCATGCTGAACATTACATCCCCAAGATATAAAAATATTTAATTAAGTCAGAATTTTTGTATGATTATCTTGATGTGAATTTTGACCTGTTAATTGATTTGGTTAGAGTGCCTTGAATGTGATTGTAGGTTTGATCTACACTTGATATTTTGTTCTATTTTATGGAGTAAGACTAAATCCTTCACACACTCATTCACTTACCTGCGTAAGATAATATGGATGTGTTGAAAGGCCATGAACTTTTTGATGTTGGGTCATAGCATCACTGTGTAAAGAGGACAGTCTGGAGCCTAATTTATAGTAAGACTGAATTTATAAGGAGTGGCTTTAAGTTCCCTGGACTTATAAGAACTATGTTGATAAAATCAACTTTGGAAAGTTTTTACATTTAAAAAAGTCCCCAAAATCATGAAGTCCTATATCTACATCACCATCTAGGACCAGTTAAATGGGCAAGTCATTTATGCTGGACTTCATGAAGATGAATATTAATTTTAAAGTTTTAACTTTAATATTGAGGTTTTCTTTAGATGCTTTATAAAACTGATTAATATTTATCTGTCTGAGCCTTAAAAGTTCTCTTAACTCTAGTGTTAATCAGTATAGATCACTTGCTGCTACTTTTTGCAGTCATTTGCACACATTTACTCCATTACTTATGCATCGTTAAAACTCTTGGTGGAGTTTCTCTGGTGGCTCAGTGGTAATCTGCCTGCCAATGCAGGGGACACGGGCTTGATCCTTGATCCAGGAAGATCCAGATCCCACATATCATGGAGCAACTAAGCCTGTGCGCCACAACTACTGAACCCACATGCCACCAACTGCTAAAGCCTGTGTACCCTAGAGTCTGTGCTTCCCAACAGGAGAAACCACTGCAATAAGAAGCCCGCACACCACAACTAGAGAAAAGCCCTGAGCAGCAATGAAGTCCCATCTCAGCCATACATAAATAAATAAAATTATGTAAAAATATAACTCTTGTGATTATTCATTTAGATGATCGTTGGAGTTACTTATGCCTCTCATTCCTTTTGTTCTTCGTGCTGTGTTATTTGTCATTCCCATACCACTCTCCCTATTGTATATATAACTGGAGTCTGTTTGTATCCTACTTCAGACTTTGTTTTCCTGCCACTAATTCCTATCTTTGCAGTTTACTTTCTCTAATACTTCTGCAGTCCTTTGCCCCAATGGGACCCATTAACCTTAGCACTTTTCAGTTATTTCTTCTTCACTTGTTTCCTTGTTTCCTTCTTACCTAGTTTCAGTTTTTATGGTAAATCATTATAATCTCTGTCTTGCATTTACCCTGAGATTCTTTTTTCTTTCCCTCACCTCACCTTTCTTTGATGAAACCACAACCCTGGTTCAATTTGTCTGCCTATTTATGACTATACCAGTATAGTTAATTGAAAAGGATTGGAGGAAAAAAGCACAAGTAAGCTAACTGCTCTCACTTTAAATTTATGATCATTAAATGGGTTCCTTATATTGCCTCCCAGTCATACCATACTTATCTGGTATTCTTTCTCCCACTCTAAGATGACTGTTTCATACATTCTGAAACCTCCAATACTTCTTCCACATTTTAAACTCTTTAACTGATAGCCTTGCTTCCTACTTTACTGAGAAATTTAAGTGGCCAGAAAATAGTTTCTGTAAGTTTCCACTACTACAAATGTATTTACAAACCAACTTGTATCTATGTCCATGTAGTCTTGTCTTTTCACCCAGCCAAGGCCAACCCTTCATTATACCAGATCCCATCCCTTTTGCCCACCTAAGGACATAGTTGCAGGAAGTCTCTCCTTTCTCTTTTGAGTCAACAGTTTTTTCGTTGTCTTCTGGATCATTCCCATCAGCGTTACAAAAATATGATAGTTTCTTCTTTAAAATAAAAAGTCCTGTTAGCTCACTTTGGGCTCCCATTCAGTTTCTCTACTTCCCTTGAGTACCTTTAGTACCTTGAAAGAATTGCCTATACTTGCCTCCATTTCTAATTCCTTTGTTCCATAAGCCCACTCCAATCCGTCTCTCAGCTTTTAATGCTATACTATAAATGTTGTCTTCAGAGACTTTGTTTTTTCCTCTTTTTTTTTTTTTAAGTTTTTTTCCAGAGACTTTCTCATTGCTAAATCCAGTGGTGATTTTTTTTAGTCTTTGTCTTACTTGATCTCCCCACATTTTTTATCACTCTGAGACTTGTTATCACTTGGCTTCCAGGGAATGCATTTCTCTAGTTTTCTCTCTGTCCATTTCTTCTTAGTCTCTTATGCTGACATATCCACATCTCCTCAGCCTCTAAATGAGGAGTACCCAGGAATCAGTCTTAATTGCTTTTGTTTTCTGTTTTTACTCCCTAGAATTCATACTTTTAAATCCCCCGAGTTATTCCAGGCCATACCTCTCTTAACTCCAAGTGTTTAGTGGGTTTAAACATCTAGTATGTTTAAAACTGAGCTACATTTTTAAACTTGCTTCTTTCTAAACCCTTCTCCCCATTTCATTATTGGTAGGTACATTCTTCCAGTAGCTCAGGTAAAAGACTTTCTTTTTTTAATTTTGTAAAATTAAAAAAGTTTGTAAAAAATTAAAAAAATTTTTTAATTCCATTCTTGACATTTTATTTTCTTTCTTATTTGGTTTATCTGCATGTCCTTTTGGCTCTACCATCAAAATATATCTACAATTTGAACTACTTACCACCCTCACTCGCCTTCACTCTAGTCCAAGTCACACCTCTTATCTAGTAATAGATTACTGTCTTAGCTTCTTCACTGATCTCCTTCCAGCTAGGGCTGCCCTTCAGGCTATTTCCCCTTTAGCAGCCAGGGAGATCTTGTTAAAGTAAAACTCAGTTTATATCACTCCTGTGCTCTAAATCTTACTATGGTCACCTTAGTGGAAAAGAATTAAAACCAAAGTCTTCATTTACAGTGGCTTTCGAATCCCACACAATATTTTGTTTGGTCTACTCTTACTATACTGTCCTTGCTGCTCCAGCAGGCACACATAACCTTTTTGCACTTGGCTTTCCATCTGCCTTAAGTGCTATCTCTCAAGATACCTTCATGACTAGCCCTTTTCCAAATCCTGGTTACTTTTCCTGACCTCCTATTTAAAATTTCAAACACTTGACCCCACTCCCAACAGATTTCCCATACTTCATTTTTACTCCTTAACACTTTTCCGACATAATACTGTGTTAATTTTGTCTTCCCCCTAGACTCTAAGTGCCTTGTAGGCAGAATTCTTTTTTTGTTGTTGTTGTTGTTTATTATTGTCTCTCCATTGCCCAGAACAGTACCTCACATGTATTAGGTACACTGCTGCTGCTGCTGCTAAGTCACTTCAGTCGTGTCCGACTCTGTGCGACCCCACAGATGGCAGCCCACCAGGCTCCCCCATCCCTGGGATTCTCCAGGCAAGAACACTGGAGTAGGTTGCCATTTCCTTCTCCAGTGCGTGAAAGTGAAGTCGCTCAGTCGTGTCCAACTCTTAGCGACCTCATGGACTGCAGCCCACCAGGCTCCTCCGTCCATGAGATTTTCCAGGCAAGAGTACTAGAGTGGGGTGCCATCGCCTTCTCTGTAGGTGCATAATAGATACTCGTTAAGCAAGTATATATGTATGTATATCACATACACTTAGGTGTGTGGATGTATTGGTGAGGAATATGTTAAGAAATTAGATGATCACATCCTAATTCTTTGGGTATATTTAATAATTAGGACCTGCTTTTATTACTCTGGAGATGAACTGTTCTTTTTCTTGAAGTTTCAGATAATGATCAGAGTTTTGAGGTGACCATGACTGCAACCACAGAGGTGGCAGATGATGAGATTACTGAGGGAACTGTGACACAGATCCAGGTATAGTAAGTCTTTGTATGGCTGCAAGAAGATTATCCTTTGTATATAACCTTAGGTGATAAAATGATGAGAATAGATTCTGACAGTATGCGTGAGTGCTGTCTCTTCATTCACATCTGACTCTGCAACTCCATAGACTGTAACCTGCCAGGCTTTCTGTCCATGGGATTCTCCAGGCAAGAATCCTGGAGTGGGTTGCCATGCCCTCCTCCAGAGGATCTTCCCGACCCAGGGATTGAACCAGTCTCTTAGCCTCCTACATTGTCTGGTAGGTTCTTTTCCTCTAGCTCCACCTAGGAATCCCTGAGTCTGAAAAAGTAGCAGTCACAGGATGGAAGAAAGACTTATTAATCTTCCAGGTTTCCAGTCCCTGCATATATGAGTCTCAGAATTGTAAACAGAGATAGAATTTTAAAGCTGATTCCTTATAGAGTGGTTCACATCTGTTGAACTAATCCATGTGCATTCTTTATCTCCCTAGAGTGATCTCTTTCGAGCTGTTAAATAACTTTAAATTTTATCTACCAGTTATATGAGATATTGATTGGGATATAAAAGTTTTTAAAATAAGCTTTACCCAGCAGTTATCTGTAGTAACTGATTTAGAAAGGTTCCATGTGTTCTCTGCCCTAATGTGAATGAAAGCTGGTCATCTCAAATACATTTTTAACTATAACAGTGGTAGTCATAGTTCCTTTTGATAACCTGTACGACTAGATAGATTTTACCATGTGTTGAGGTTAAATAATTAGCCTGTTTTCCTATATGAACTTCTTTAATTGTCTTGTTACTTCTGCCAAAAGCAGTCATCATTCTTAGCTCTCTTCAGTGGCCAGCAGCTTAAATCTATTTTACTTGTAAGTTTATTTCTGGCTGATTGTTCTTTCACTCTGTCTCTTCACTTAATAAAATACTTTTTAGCAGACAGTAGCGACATTGTACCATTATTTTTCTTAATGCAAAGCATCATAATGACCCTTCTTCATTACGAAGTAGGTACAAGTTGATACATATGAGGGACTAAGGACGTTTCAGAAGAGTGTACTGTGAATTGCAGTGAGGAGCTTGAGAGCAGTCCCAGAATGACAGGATTTCCAGAGAAGCAGTATGCTTCAGACATGCTCTAATATGCTTCAGACATCTTTGAGGCAGGCTGGGGAATTTGGACAGAAATTTTTTCTAAGTCCTCAGAAACAATAGGGCACATTCTTTCTTCAAAATGGATCTTGCAGGACTTCCCTGGTGGCCCAGTGGTTGAGAATTCACCTGCCAGTGCTGTAAACATGGGTTCGATCACTGGTCCAGGAAGATCCCACATGCAGTGGAGCAGATAAGCCATTGCACCATAACTGTTGAGCCCGTGCTCTGCAACAAGAGGCCACTGCAATAAGAAGCCTGTGCACTGCAACTAGAGAGCCAAAAAGAAAGAAAAAACTTTAAAAACAGTTTTTGTCAAATTCATTTCATTTGTAGTGTAGTCTCACTTCCATTTTTAGCATGTTGAAAATAACTATATACATATGTCTGGTTTGATTTACAACCTAGTTATTATCAGATTGATCAGTGGCAATGTACACAAGTTTTAGGGTTGTTTTGTTTAGATTATTTCTGAAGAGTTACTGAGTTACAATCTAATACTAACCTCTTGGTTTGTTATTACCGTTTTAGTGAGTGAAAAACTTTTAATAATTTCTAATGTTTTTTTAAATAACATTAGGTTGGGAGTGAAAGCACAGTTTAAAGTTCAGAAATAGTGTGCTTTTTTTGCTGTGCGCTTTGTGTGAAACTAGGTGTAGTTATTTCACCTAGTTTAGTAGCTAATGCCCCCTTGTCCCATTCCAGTGGTGGGACTAGCTTGGAAAACAGTTAGGAACTAAAATAAACTTCCCATGTATGTAGTACATTGTGGTTGCAAGAGGCATTTAGTGTGTGAAATATTTATTTTCAGATTTTTAAACCTGTATATATGATAAATAAGAAACCCAACAACCAATTCACAAAGACTTCATTTAGAAAAAGCAACAGCAAGTTAAACAAAGCCTGAGTAACTTGAAAAGATTTATATATAAAGTAGAAAGTGGCTGGTGCTAAGTTGCTTCAGCCATGTCCGACTCTGCAACACTATACACTATAGCGAGCCAGGCTCTTCTGTCCATGGGATTTTCCAGGCAAGAATACTGGAGTAGGTTGCCATGCCCTCCCCCTAGGGATCTTCCCAACCCAGGGATTGAACCCAAGTCTCATGTCTCCTGCATTGGCAGGCGAGTTCTTTACCAGTAGTGCAACCTGGTAAGTTCTCAAGTAGTGAGAAACGGGGGTAAAATACCAAAAAACTTAGTCACTATCTGTATACTAAGTATAGATAGATAGCCTCTTAGGTACCTAAGTCTCCTGATATACTCAGTTTGATTGACAGTGTTGAATATTACTGCTAGAAATTAGTAATTATTTACTTCATGTGATGATTTTTGTCATGTTTAACATTACATGGTTTAAGTAATATGTAAGTCTTCTTCAGGAAATTTTGCACCATAAGGCGTTAAGTGTTTACCCAAAGACAGTAATTAATCATGAAAGGTTTATTCCTGAGATCCACAGAGTGGGCTTTGCTATATATTTAGACCCATTTTGGGAAATGGTGATTTTATTCTTTCAACAAACTAGTTAACATCATCTCAGGAGATTTTTCTACATTTCTTAAAAGTATTGTATGTATCAAGATCTTTTGATAGCTCTCCGTATTGTCCTTGATAAGTAACTCGTATATTAAATCTTACAGAATTGTGATCCTCAGAATATAAGAGGCCTTGGATATTGTCTGACTAGTCTGTTTAAGTTCTCAGCTTTATAAAGTCCTCTTAACCTTTAAAAGAAAAAATCTAAAGTATATGACACATAAATGCCAGGTTATAAAACTTTTCTTGTTTGTTCTAGTGATTTCTAGCTTTTGCCCATGGCTTTTTTTTTTTTTTTAACCACTTTAATAAATACAAAATATTGCCACCAGATATACAAATAGTAGGTAACAATAGGCATGGCTTTTCTCCTCACTGTGCCTTGATTCTTCATTGACAGCCTCTCTCTTTTCTAAGTGAGATGTTTCATTTCCTCTTGAAAATAGAGGTCCAGTTTCTGCCTACCCAAGAAACAGTCAATCTTTGTTAGGACCTACTTCCAGAAAGTGATGTAGCTTAGTAGTTGATCCAGGCGAGACCTAGCTGGGTTGAGTGGTCACTAGGCCTGTGACTCTCCTCTTATCCTGGTCTGCATATAACAGGCTCATCTTACAGTAGCACTGATATGGTAGCATTGTTGCCATATCTTCCTCACTTATACCATAGCGCTTTCTAGCCCACAACCAAGTCTCTTAAAAACAGCTTTGTTCTTGCAGAATTTTCTAGATTAGATATGTCCTTAATTGCTGATAGCTGCATAAATGCACTGAAAGCCACTGAATTGTATACTTTAAAGGGTGAATTTTATGATGTGACTTGTATCTTAATAAAGCTTATTTAACTATATTTCTCAATACAGGCTATTTTATTGCAATAATAATAAAATTAGTACCATATGGTTCTTTGTAAAGATACCTTTAGGAGGGTAGGTGTCAGCTCTAAATACCCTCCTAAATGTAAAAATAAAGTTGTCAGTAAAAAAGAGGCAGACTACAATTTTGCAATAACATCTTTTGAATTAGCCTGTTAATCTTTTAGATTGATCAACAGGTTACATTACAGATGACCATATATTAATATTTAGGCAGCAAATTACCTGTGAGAACATGAATAATCATGACACTCGATCCCAGCATTTCCATTTTATTTTATATATGAGCTTGTTTTATATATAGTAGTAACAGTAGTGGTTTAGTCGCTAAGTCATATCCGACTCTTGCAACTGCATGGACTACAGCCCTCCAGGTTCCTCTGTCAGTGGGATTCTCCAGGCAAGAATACTGGAGTGGGCTGCCATTTCCTTCTCCATGTTTTATACATATAAATATTCAAATGGCTTTTTTTCTTGTTGAAGATAATTTTGTTTTCATGCTGTCTTAAAAGCAAGAAAATATTTGTCTTTCTATGAATTCAGTGTAGTTTTATTATATCTAAAACAAATGAATTTCATGTTACTAGAAATTCATTTGTTTTAGATACAGCAGAGTTTTATAATGCTTAGCATTACAAAGATGAATCAGGTTGGGTGTTAAATCAAGCTGCCACCTTTTTTTTTTTTTGCCTTTTGAAGATTCTACAAAATGAGCAACTAGATGAAATATCTCCCTTGGGTAATGAGGAAGTTTCAGCAGTTAGCCAAGCATGGTTTACAACTAAAGAAGATAAGGATTCTCTAACTAACAAAGGTAAGATACACTGTGAATTCTAGTGACCAGTGGCAAAAGTGAGTATCAAAAAGAGCTTGTAGTCATAAGGATCCTAATTTGGGCCTTCATAATTATGGTTGAATAGTTACAATAATTTGAACCTAATTGAATTAAATTTGACTCTGAATGGGACTGCTGCTGCTGCTGCTGCTAAGCTGCTAAGTCACTTTAGTCGTATCCAACTCTGGGACCCCATAGATGGCAGCCCAACAGGCTCCGCCGTCCCTGGGATTCTCCAGGCAAGAACACTGGAGTGGGTTGCCATTTCCTTCTCCAGTGCATGAAAGTGAAGTCGCTGAGTTGTATCCGACTCTTAGCAACCCCATGGAATGCAGCCTACCAGGCTCCTCCATCCATGGGATTTTCCAGGCAAGTGTATGGAGTGGGTTGCCATTGCCTTCTCCGAATGGGACTGGGGAGCCAATACTCATTTTAAAATAATTGATCGCTTGTCCCATATGAAGTAGGTTATAAACAAATACAGTGTTACCCTTTAAGCCAATGCAGTTATTGCTTATGGGAGAAGGAAGTCAAACCTTCTCAAAGTTCTACTACTAACTTTGATCTGATAAGTTGTTTAGAAGTTTAAAGTAAGTGTTTCTAGTGCTACCGTGCTCATAAGGATTACTAGGAAGCTACTTCAAGAAAGTGGGGGTTGTGTATATGCCACAGTAAGGAAAGGAAACAAAAAATAAGTAAATAGATTGTTTTCAACCCCTGTATAGTAACTACTCATTAAGAATGAATTACTGACTCAGTATTCCAATATGTTATGTTTACCTTGTCCTAGAATCTTTTATATGCAATTTTTTTTCCATAAAACATTTTTCACTGCAGAAATTTTTCAGAAAGTTTTGACTGTGATTTGGCTTTTACACTTTTTATAAGTCCTATCCTGCTGAAAGGGTAAGAGATGTAATTAAGAGGAAGTATTTTTTTATGACTCTTTTACTTACTACCCCTGTTTACTAGGGTTATTTGTATTCTTTCTTAAAAACCAGAGGTCACAGAAGCAAATTTACCTAGGGATTTTTCAGATTGCAGATGAATAAGACATTAAATTAGCTACATTCTTTTCTTCCCAAAAATAACATTATCAATAGCATTACTTGTTTTCTTTTAAAGGACATAAATGGAAGCAGGGGATGTGGTCCAAGGAAGAAATTGATATTTTGATGAACAATATTGAACGCTATTTGAAGGTATCTTTATGGCATATTTTTTGTTTCACGAATTTTTTGATTGCCAATTGCAAAATACCAAAGTAGCACTTTTCAGTAATTATGTAATGAATAATTGGCTAACATGTTGTAGCTTAATAATTTCAGTTGTATTATAGTATATTTACTCATTTTGAATTCTCAGTTTAAAACAGCTTTATTGCTTTAGGTAACACCCCAAAGTTAAGACAGAATTTTAATAGTCTCTCAGAATCTTAAAGCTCTATCTTTTCAACCAGCTTATAAATTAAAGTTTATGCTGTGTAAAGCCTAAGAGATGCGTTTTCCTTGAATTTATGACATTGCACTAGTCCTTTCCCTTAAAAAATATTAGTTCATTTTCATGCTGCTAAGTCACTTCATTCATGTCTGACTCTGTGTGACCCCATAGACAGCAGCCCACCAGGCTCTCATCCCTGGGATTCTCCAGGCAAGAACACTGGAGTTGGTTGCCATTTCCTTCTCCAATGCATGAAAGTGAAAGTGAAGTCGCTCAGTCGTGTCTGACCCTTAGCGACTCCATGGATTGCAGCCTACCAGGCTCCTCGGTCCATGGGATTTTCCAGGCAAAAGTACTGGAGTAGGGTGCCATTGCCTTCTCCAGTTCATTTTCATATTCAGGCTTATATCCTGTTTCATATTCAGGCTTAGTCATCCTCTTCATTAAAAGACTGATGAAAACAATTTTTAAAGCACTAGAGATAGAAATTGCCTTAATACATAGTGTTGGCTTTTCAAATGCCAACAGTCCATGTGGTAATTCTGAAAACATGTGAAGAATGATACAAGGCTTTGTTTGCACCATGTGAGGGATAACGTATTGTGAATTATGCATGAGAACAGAGGAGGAGGAGTTTATTCTCAGGGTCAGGACAGGTACAGAAAATATTTACAAGAGTAAGGATTTGAGCTGAGTTTCAAAGAACGGGGTAAGACTTAGGAGTAGAGTAGGGCAGAGTACATCATGAGAAACACTGGGCTGGGAGGAAGCACAAGCTGGAATCAGGATTGCCAGGAGAAATATCAATAACCTCAGATATACAGATGACACCACCCTTACAGTGGAAAGTGAAGAAGAACTAAAGAGCCTCTTGATGAAAGTGAAAGAGAAGAGTGAAAAAGTTGGCTTAAAGCTCAACATTCAGAAAACAAAAATCATGGCATCTGGTCCCATCACTTCGTGGGAAATAGATGGGGCAACAGTGTCAGACTTTATTTTGGGGGGGGCTCCAGAATCACTGCAGATGGTGATTGCAGCCATGAAATTAAAAGACGTTTACTCCTTGGAAGGAAAGTTATGGCCAACCTAGACAGCATATTAAAAGGCAGAGACATTACTTTGCCAACAAAGGTCCATCTAGTCAAGGCTGTGGTTTTTCCAGTAGTCATGTATGGATGAGAGTTGGACTGTGGAGAAAACTGAGTGCCAAAGAATTGATACTTTTCAACTGTGGTGTTAGAGAAGACTTTTAAGGGTCCCTTGGACTGCAAGAAGATCCAACCAGTCAATCCTAAAGGAGATCAGTCCTAAGTATTCATTGGAAGGACTAATGATGAAGCTGAAACTCCAACTTTGGCCACCTGATGTGAAGAGCTCACTCATTGGAAAAGACCCTGATGCTGGGAGGGATTGAAGGCAGGAGAAGGGGATGACAGAGGATGAGATGGTTGGATGGCATCACCGACTCAATGGACATGAGTTTGAGTACAAACTCCGGGAGTTGGTGATGGACAGGGAGGCCTGGCGTGCCGCATTCCATGGGGTCGCAAAGAGTCGGACACGACTGAGGGACTGAATTGAACTGAGGGCTGGAGGGAACATTATGAGTTAATGATGTATGTTGAGGATTCAGAGTTCAAACCCAGAGTACATTAACATAACCCCTTTAACTTGAACCGAAGACAGTTGGCTGCTAGAACTTGAGCTTTGAAGTTTAATTATTCTCCTACTGTCTGGTAGTTTATGTGTAAATTTTCACTATTTTAAATACATTGCTGCCTAGTATGTCCACATTCTCAAGCTTAATTTTAAGCTACACTCCTCCCAAACTACACTTTATAAATTATAAAGAGAAAAAACTTTACTTCTTTATTAGGAAAGGAAGATCCTTCCCACCAAGCTAATTGTTTTAAGAGAAACAGAAATTCAGTGACTATTGAAATATATCCAAAAGTGTGTTAAAAGTTGTCCACTGATCACACACACTTCAGTTAAAATTGGGGAAATGCTATGGGTTTAGTAGCCAGTTGGTAAAAAAGAAAAAACAGCACTGAATTTGGGAAATAAGATTTCTCATGTAAGAAATTAGAGTAGATGATTTCCAAGGACTCTTCCAACTTGATGGTTAAAGGGCAGCTTTATGATAAGACCTTTTAGATGACCATTTCATTTGACCAGGTTGTGAGTAGTAAAAACTACAGTAGTTGAAATAGAATTGGCAAAGAAAAGACAGACAAGCAAGTAGTCTTCTGAGGAAGCCTGGTGACTGAATATTGGCTAAGAAGGCAAGTGAGGAGATGGAATAATTAAAGAGTATTTTTTTTTCAATTGAGGATGTTTCGGAGAAGGATGATAGAATTGTCAGAATAAGAAATGTCGAAAAAAGATACACTGATGTTGGGAAGAGATAATTTGTTTGATTTTAATTTTTGACTATGATTTTTTATTATGTGGGCTCTTGCAAGAACATTATGGAGCTGTTTTTAAAGCAATTAATTAGATGTCATATATTCCATATTTTGGGTGAAAAGATAAGATACTGTCACAAGGAACCAAGAAAAAGTATTTTCGTCTCTCTGTACTGTCATCCTGCAACACAGTGCCTTACATCTAGGTACTTGTAATTGTTTCCAGACTTGAAATTGCATAAAAGAATTTTGAAAAAGATTCTAACATTTAGAAACTTTTTACTGTAAAGTTCAATACAGTCAAAAAGAGTGTATATTATGCATTTCAGTGTAATTTTACCTGTTCTAAAATTTACATAAGTAGGTTTATTCTCTGGGTATTCTGTAACTGGCTTCTTTTGTTCAGTATTGTGATTTTTGAGATTCATCCCGTATTGGTTGTTTTTTTTTTTTTTAATTGAAACCTGTGTTTCATCATGTGAATATGTAAGTTATCCATTCCACAGTTAATGGTCATTTGGGTTCTTTTTCATTTTTTGGTATTAATTTGTTTAATTCTGGTAGGTGTAAAAGGTATTTATTATGGGTTTAAATTGTGTTTATCTGATTATGTATTGTTTGTTATATGCTTGTTGGCCATTTGTGTTTCCTCTTTGAAATTCCTGTTTGTGTCTTTCATCAGTTTTTTCTATGGGGTTGTTCATCTTTATAATCTTCTTGATGTTCTTATCATATGCTGGGTATTAATGTTTATTTGGTTGTGTTACAGATAACTTGTCCCAAGTTAGTGGCCTGTCTTTTCATTCTCTCTAGGTATCATTTGATGAAAAAATATTCCTCATTTCAGTGTCATATCATCTTTTTACTTTTGTGTTTTTGTGTGCTTTTTTAAGAAATTCTCCTTTGTTTCAGGGGCATAAAGATATTCTCATATAGTTTTGCCTTTCACATTGTCTTTTTTTTTCACTGTGGTTATGAGATAGTGTTTCAGTGTTACTGGGTTGTGGTTGTTTTTGCTTTCTTTTTGTATGGATGACACTGTTCCAGCATTATTAGGGAATGTCTGTCGTTTCCCAGTCTACAATACCCATTCTGTCTTAACTCAAACTTACATAGATGTGTTTCTAGCTTTTCTAATTTGTTCCTAGGTTCTGTTTGATACCTACACCAGTACAGCACTGTCTCAGAAGCCTCAGTATCTATCTGATGAGGCAGTTCTCTTCATCAGTGTCTTGGCTGTTCTTGGCCCTTTGCTCTCCTATTATAAATTTAGATTCAGCTTGCAAAGAATGAAAAACTGTTGCAATTTTTATTGGGATTACATTGAATCTGAATCAGTTTCAAAGGAATTAACTTTTTTTTTAAAATATTCTAGCTTCCTATTGAAGAACATTTTATAGCTCTCTGTATTGGGCTTCCTCGATAGCTCAGTTGGTAAAGAAACCACCTGCAATGCAGGAGACCCCAGTTTGATTCCTGGGTCGGGAAGATCCAATGGAGAAGGGATAGGCTATTCAGCTGGTAGAGAATCTGCTTGCAGTGCAGGAGACCCGAGTTCGATCCCTGAGTTGGGAAGATCCCCTTTAGAAGGGAAAGGCTACTATGCACTCCAGTATTCTGGCCTGGAGAATTCAGTCCATGGGGTCACAAAGAGTCAGACACAACATTGAACCTGAATCAGTTTGAAAGGAAGTAACATCTTTTTAATATTCTGACTTCCTACTGAAGAGCATTTTATAGCTCTTTGTTTTAGTTAGTTCCTCTTTAATTTCACTTAATAGTTTTGTTTCCTTTATAAGGGATTGCATAATTTACCTAAGATTTAGTTCTAATTTTGATGCTATTATTAGTGAACAGTTTTAAAGATTTTTATCAGCTTTGTCTAGAAATACAAGTGACTTTGTTAATTTTGTAATCAGCATTCTTGCAAGTATTCTTAAATAATTTTTTCATAGATTTTTGGGTTTCTACATGTATAACATCTGTAAATGATTCTTATCTAATCTTTATGCTTTTTGTAAAAGTGGGGTGTAGTTGGTGTACAATAATATAAGTTTCAGATATACATAGCGATTTACAATATTTAAAGGTTATACTCCATTTATGATTATTACAGTTTTATGCTTTTTGAATGTTGGATTTTATGATTGCTCTTTCCATACGTGTTGAGATTTTACTTTTTTCCCTGTAAGTCTACTTGTGTAATTAATTACTACTCTTTGTGACATTAATACAAACTCATTCCTAGAGTAAGCTTACTTTTTTGCATTGAGTATTAACCTTTTTATATATTACTGGGTTCAGTGTGCTAAAAGATTTTGAGGATTCAGGTGATCTATTCTGATGATTGAACTTGGCCTGAAAAATCTTTTCTGAAACTCTGCTTGTCTGGTTTTGCTTTTAAGATTATGCCAGTCTAATAAAATGAGTGGGGAATTATCCCCCTTTTTATATTTAAGATAGTTTAAAATCAGAATTATGTTTCTCCTAATTGTTTAGTAGGATTTACTTGTGAAGTCATCTTGGCCTACTGTTTTCATTGTGGGAAAATTATTAATAACTGGTTAAATTTTCTTCATGGTCTGTGCTTGTTAGATTTTCTTTCTCTTCCTGAGTCAGTTGGTAAGTTGACTTTTTCTAGAAATTTATAAATTTTATGTAAGTTTTCAGATTTCTTGCCATAAAATTTTCATGAGTTTCAACTATCTGATCTCTAGGCTCTAAGCTCTTTTTTTTAAGGTTTGTTGTTAAGTTTATCTTTTTTTGTATTTTATTTAGTCTTGTGCATCTTTTCAAAGAAACAGTTTTTAGCATTGCTTATCTTTTCTATTTTTGATTATTAATTTTGTTTTTAAGACTTCTTCCTTTTCTACTTTATTTAGATATAATTTTTTATAATTTTAAAAGTGGTGTGCAGGATTTTATTGAATTATATCCAACTTATTTTTGGAATATTTAAGTATCATTATTTCTTATTTGACTTAATAAATTAGCAATATGTTATTTTTCTAAATGCCATTGGTTTTAACATTAAAAAATCTTTTAAAAAGCATAGTATATCCATATGCATTTTATCAGAAATCCCTAAATCAAAGAAATGTACCCATTTAGGCACGCGGAATAAAAGATGCTACAGAAATCATCTTTGAGATGTCAAAAGACGAAAGAAAAGATTTCTACAGGACTATAGCATGGGGTCTGAACCGGCCTTTGTTTGCAGTTTATAGAAGAGTG
Organism: Capricornis sumatraensis; assembly: GCF_032405125.1. Classification (NCBI taxonomy): domain Eukaryota; kingdom Metazoa; phylum Chordata; class Mammalia; order Artiodactyla; family Bovidae; genus Capricornis; species Capricornis sumatraensis. The sequence goes on along the minus strand of NC_091073.1, from coordinate 38,111,790 downwards.
CTTCGCATGTACGATGACAGAAACCACGTGGGAAAGTATGAAAACTTGTAATACTGCATGTTTTCATGTAACTTAGATGTGAAATATTTAAGGAACTGTCATTTTTAAACTAAAATTATGATCAAAGCCTAATTGGACACAGTTACAAATCACTGTTGAGCGATGTTAGTATTTTTATTCTCCAAGTACATGTTGTAAATATGGTGAAATCTCATTACAGTAAGGCCTCTTTTAGAAATTGGAATCTGAAATACCTTATATAGGTTTGATTTGAGACTTAGCTCAGTTAATATTAAGACATCAAAATCTGCTTTTGAGTAAAGTAGTGTTAAAGAAAGTATAAAAGTAGTTAAGGATTTAGGAGATGTTAAAAAAAACTCTTAAATTCATTGATAATGTTTTTCCTATTCATTTTTATAGTATAACATTTCTTAGGGCAGTCAGTGACTCTTTTTTTTTTAATAAAAGCAGAACAGAAAATGACTAAATTTCTGGATATAATGCATGGATTTCGGTCATAGATAATGCCCAGAGGAAGCCTTTATATCTTCAATGCAATGATAATAATGGTGGTATTGACATACTTTTTAAATTTCTCTTTGGGAATTTTAGATGGTAGTAGTGTGGCGTATTAGATACTGCTTTTAAAAAGAACATTGCATTGGTTATGTTGAGTACTTTACTGCAAAAAAGTCTCGACTTTGGAGCAAGAATATATCAGTTGTCCATGCGTGGGTTGAGAAAGAGAACTTGAATTTTTTTCAGTGACTTGTAAGAGTTGACCATAGATTTTCTTTTTAGCTACAGTTTACCATGTCATCATCTTTCAGAATAGCCATGGTATTAGAGTACCTGAATCTAACTTGAAATAAAACAAGTGTTAGGCAGCATAGGAGAAAATATGTTTTAAATGTTGAATTTTCCCAGAGAAGATTGTTACAGTGTTAACTTTTATTAATAGCTTAAAATATTTTTTGTTGTTGTTTTTAAGGGAAAAAAAGCATGAATTTTTATTAATCTACTTAGAAATTGATTACTTTAAAAATATTATGAATATGCCAAGTGATTAACATTTGGCTCCCTAAGTGAAATTCAGATTTATATTAAGCCTTTTAGCATTCTTTAATTGATCTTTTAAAAATTTCTTTAAATTTCTAGATATACACCTGAAGAAATTGAAAAGCTCAAGGAGTAAGTTTGACTTTTTTTTCCCATTAATTCTGATAGTTGTTTTAATTTTCTGTTTTAAATATTTTGTGTTTTCTAAAATTTTACTTTGAAAATGTCAAGAGATTATTGGTAGACTGGTACAACTTAATCCTGCTGTTAAGCAAAGTTGGCCATATAAAGACCTTATCAAATCCATAGAGTAGCCATGTCCATAAATTCAGTCTTCTCTTGTTGTCCTTAGACCACTAATAGGGGTTGCAAAAGAGATAAGATGGCCATTCTTGGTAACCTGAAGACTAAATTTGGGGGACTTACATAACCAGGATCAACACCAAGGTTGTGCTAATGGCTTAGTTTAGAATGATTTAGAGTTGGCAGATCTTTCACCAACTATCTGGACTGACTACTTTATACAGTCTTATTTTGTAGGAAACATAATTTGGGGACCATAAAGTGTGGGTTAACGGATTGTGTTAATCATGAAAGGAAAAAACAAAAAAAAAGGCTGATCCAGTTTATGATAATAAGAACTTGTGAAATTTTTCAGGTGTCTGAGAAGAGCTTGTTAGGAGTACTCAAAAGGGAAAAATCTGGGGATTGCCTGGGATATTGTGTCAGTAACCTGAGGGGAAATTTGGTCTTTTTTGAACACATATCCAAGTTACTTATTTCTTCTCTGACCCAGGAAAAAGGCAATTGCTGCCTGTTTTTTTTTCACCCACAGACAACTGTGGACCCCAAAAAAAGGCCACACTTTCAAACTTTGGCTCTCAAAGTATTGCTGCCCACCACTTCCAAACCAGTCAAATGGGAAGAAGAAGAATGAAGAATAAATGATGAAATTAAAAGGGAGAAAACAGTTGAACCAAATGCTGATTGGCAGACTCTTGTTTTAGGCTCCGGATAAAGCATGGCAATGACTGGGCAACAATAGGGGCGGCGCTAGGAAGGAGTGCCTCTTCCGTCAAAGATCGGTGCCGACTGATGAAGGACACTTGCAACACAGGTACTGTGAGCGCCACTGTTGCTCTTTGTGACCATTCAACCCTCCTGCCCCTTCACATACTTCCTTCTCTTCCATTGTGGAAAGAGCTTTACTACTCATTCAAGTTTAGATTTTTTCTTCTAGTGCCGTTTCTTTTCAACTAGACCCAACTAATCCTTTATTTTTGAGCTTTGTGTAGTAAGGTGATATTTTCATAGGGACACATCTCCTCAGCTTCAAAGGTTTTATTTAGGTCTAGCATATTTCCGTTTTGTAGCAATTCAAAACTGCTCCAGGTGGGAAATTTTTGTCCTATACAGGTACTTTTTAAAGCATATGTGCAGGAAGTAATTTTAAGTCCATCTGACTCTTGAACTGATGTTGGCAACAGCTTATCAACTCATATTTATGAAAACCTTTAGTTCAGGCATGTCCCAACTTAAGAAGAAGCTGTGTTCTGAAAGCTGTACATATTTTGCCTATTTCAAACTTGAAGAACTTTTTCCATAGAAAAAAATTGTGATCGGTGTTTCAGTCCCCAGACTAGAGTGCAGATACCCAGTTCATGTATACAAATTACTGATTCATGATACTGTTAAACCTAACCTTTGTGACCAACAGCAGTATTTAGGTTCCACCACCAACTCTCACTTACCTCTCTGAACCTGTTTCCTCTGTAAAATTATGATGGTAGAATAAATGATCTCACAGTTCCCTTTTTAGCCCTCAAATTATCTGAAGGATCCACAGCCTGTGCTCAGTCTTTCAATTAGAAATAAGTTCAGTTAGTTCTCAAGCTAGGCTTGAGCTTCCAGGGAATATATTTTTGGCCTCACCCCCTAAAGTGGAATCAGGAATGTTTCCTGCTTAACCACTCCACCAGCATTATTACCTCTAAGGCAGTGAAAACAAAAATTTCACCAACTCTTATTGTGTAGTGAATGAAGCAGAAATGGGAGTTTTAGGTTTACAGTGGGACCTCAGAGGTTCACGTAAGACATTGAGCATAGAAGCCTTTTTATGAGCATAATGGAAAAACATTATGGCATTCCCTGATGGCCAGCCTGAAGGAATGCTCTGCCTGTTACCTTTCCTTGTTGCTATTTATTGTTTTGGATCAGGAGTTTTGTCTTTTGACCACACCATGAGATGACAGTCTGAGTTTCCCCTTACTTTTTTGCCATGCTAAAATAGGAGAGGAGGAACTTTGTCTTGAATCTCTGGTATCCAGAACTGTGCGTAACAGTTGAATGAATGAATCCCAGGAAGGCAAGCACATAGCCTTTTTGAAATTTGCAGCTACTAGTAGTAAGAAAATAGAAACAGAGTGGAAGACATTTTTTAAGGGGTCTCTTTTTTGTGTGTTATTTCCCTGTTTTTCTGCTTAAGCTTTTTTAAAGAAAAAGACCAAAGGGAACATGTGATATTGTTAGTGGATTTATGGATTTAAAAACCTGAAATAGAAATATGTGTGAATACCAGTCAGTCTCAGACTTCTATTTTATCACAGCAGCTTAGAGTTGGGAAAGGAAATGATATAAATCAAGTTTTTGTTTTTATTGAAATGGGTGGGAAGCCAAGTTACTCTACTTGTCCGTCCTCATTCATTCCTGTAAGTAAAGGTCTCTGTTGAGCTTACTACTTCACTTCTGCACAGCAGGGAATCTTTGGTGGGACTAAGAAAAAAGTATAAGTTTCTGTGTCCATCAAGCCATCAATGGAACACTTCCCAGTTAGGACACAGTATATCTTGAGAGAATATAATTCTTTCTAGCTATGTTTTAGATAGTTTTTCTTTCCTTAAAGAGTCAGTTGGTGCTTTCTATTAGGATTCTATATTTTCACTTGTACTAAGAACCTTTGTTGTTTAGACGCCAAGTTGTATCCAACTCTTCATGACCCCATAAACTGTAGCCTGCCAGTCTCCTCTGTCCCTGGGATTTCCCAGGCAAGAATACCGGAGTGGGTTGCCATTTTCTACTCTAGGGGATCTTTCCGACCCAGGGATCAACCCCGTGTCTCCTGTGTTGCAGGCAGACTCTTAACCACTGAGCCACCTGGAAGCCCACTAAGGATCTTACTGGGCTAGTAACTGTATTAGTAGTTACATACAGGTTTTCCATGTCATTCAGAAATAATTCTGACAGCTACTGCATACTTTGATCAGTCCTTTGAAATACAGTGCTGAATCTGATTTGCAAAATAAGAAAAAGGTAGTAGTGGTCATCTGGATGCTCTCCTTCTTTCAGGGAAGTGGACAGAAGAAGAAGAAAAGAGACTTGCAGAGGTGGTGCATGAATTGACAAGCACTGAGCCAGGTGACATAGTCACACAGGGTGTGTCTTGGGCAGCTGTGGCAGAACGAGTGGGTACTCGCTCAGAAAAGCAGTGTCGTTCTAAATGGCTCAACTACCTGAACTGGAAGCAGAGCGGAGGTACCGAATGGACCAAGGAAGATGAAATCAATCTCATCCTCAGGTTTGTGTCCTACATCTTCTCATGACAAAAGCTGCAGAACTGCTGTGGCTGTCTAGGTTGACTTTACTCTTTTGGTTTCCATAGGTGCCATCTTTCCATAGAGAGCCACTGTTTAAAGTCCTGTTTCATATTGAGCTGTTTTTTGTTTTGTGTTTGTTCCTCTTTTAGTGGATTTAGTGCTCGTGCAGAGTACCAGATTGAAGGCGTGGAGACTGAAGTCCTCCCTCTGTCGGCAGAACAGGTGTGGCACAGGCCGCGGCAGTGCAGCTTTCCCACTGTCCCACCACTGTGCCTCAGTCCTGGCCAAGAGGGACCATGTTGAGGGTAAGAGGGCTGTCAGTCTCCATGCCCTTCAATCTTTGGCTACTGTGCTAATAAGATAACCCACATTAGTTATCTCCCACCTTCAAATTGGACCAAATTAGACACTTCCAGTTCATACATATCCAAAGATAGCTTTTAGGAATAATCCTAAACTTATTGTTAAATTAGTTGGTTTAAGACTCAGTGACTCAGTGGCCAAAAATACCAGCTAGAACTTTTGTGGCTACTCCCTACTGAAAATCAAAATCCTGACAGTTAACTAGAAAACATATGGACCATTAAAACCCCAAATTTAGCTGTACTATTTTGTGTTAATTGTGGGGTTTGGGGTTGCTGCTCAAGCACTGTTTTATCTGTTTATCATTTTCTTTTGAGTTTTATTTTAATATAGCTTTTCCCCAGCTAGTCATCTTTATAAATAGTTCTTTTCTGAAAATGAAAGTTGCTCAGTCGCATCCAACTCTTTGCGACCCCATAGAATTTTCCAGGCCAGAATACTGGAGTGGGTAGCCGTTCCCTTCTCCAGGGATCTTCCCAATCCAGGGATCAAACACAGGTCTTCCACATTGTAGGATCATTCTTTACTTCAGCCTGAGCCATCAGGGAAACCCAAGCCACCTGGAATGTGTAGCCTATCCCTTCTCCAGCAGATCTTCCCGACCCAGGAATTAAACCAGGTTCTCCTGCATTATAGGCAGATTTTTTACCAGTTGAGCTGTGAGGGAAGCCCCATTCTTTTCTAAGTAATTTTATTTTACAACTGGAAGAGCTCAGATCTAGAAAATAGCATTATATAACACACTATAAAACATTATAGAACACTATACAACTAAACCTGTTCTTTTTCTGTTCTAACTTTTAGCTCTTCCCTTTCCTTCACAGTTCTGGTTCTGGCCATATTTATGTTTCAGCACACTGGTAGTACCATTAACGAAAGGCTATCACTGTGGTACGTCTTAGCTCTTAGCTCAGGAAGCAGGCCTGCACTCCCGCAGTCCATCCTTTCCCACGTACCTAGCATCTCAGTGACACACCCTGCCATTCCCTTTATTGCCGGTGGCATCACCTCTAGTCAGAAGAGGATTCTTGGGGAGAAACAAACATCTAACAGATGCTTATTTTGTAACCTATAGGATAGCAGAGCTTGATGTAGCTGATGAAAATGACATAAACTGGGATCTGTTAGCAGAGGGATGGAGCAGTGTCCGTTCACCACAGTGGCTTCGAAGTAAATGGTGGACCATCAAAAGGCAAATCGCAAACCATAAGGATGTTTCGTTCCCTGGTAATGTATTATTTGCTCCTTAAGTCCTTACCTTATCTTAAGTACTCAAGGAATTAGCAGTTAGAAGTTCTTTGCCTCAGCTGAAGAGAGATGAATCATGGTAGATTTTACTTCAACCTCTGTCCTGTTTCTTTGGATAACAAACTTTCCTTGAGCAGAGTTAATATGATTTGTAATTCTCAAAGCACCAAGGATAGAATTACACATATTTACACACATTCTTCTCAGATAAACTGTGAAGAGGAAATAAATTTCACATGTGTTTTCATTGCATACAAAGATATAAGAAATTACATTTAAATCAACTTTTAGGAATTGAGTAATTTTGAATTACTTAACTGCATTATTTAGAGAAATTCTGTGGAGATCTATTTTGTAGAACAAAGGCTGGTAAGTTTCTAGTTTCATTTATTGTGTAAATCTAGAGATCTTAGGTTTGTTTAAAAGTGAAGTATAGCTTACTTTTCCACTTCACTGTCTGCTCTGTACTTAGGCACTGAACCAGGTAGTGCTGTCTTTGATTTAGGTAATCAAATTCACTCTCACTGATATAGTGCTCCAGCTTCATTTTTGCAAAGGTAAATTAAATGCTGAGGAATTTGGCTTGATGAAAATGTGATTTTTTTTTTTTTTTCCTAAATACTCAGTTACAAATTTATTTTGCATTTTAAAAAGTGTAGTATAACCATTAGACTGAAGGAATACTTAGGTAACAGGAACCCAGCATCACCTGGGATGACTGATATAGTTTATCATGATTAGTAGAGGAGCTGGCTTTACAGGAGCTCAAGTTGTTTGCATACTGCTGTTGGGAAAAACTCAGCTGCCACTCTCGGGTTGTAACTTAGATGACAGCCGACTGTTCCTGCAGTGGCTAAAACAGTCAAGTGCCATTTGAGTCAGGGCAGGGGGTGGGTACACGATTCATTACTGGATAAAAATAAGTTAGTTTTCTTCCTAAATAAGAATTTTATCAAGAAGCCCTAAGACATAGAAAATGTTGTATTTTTATGTTCCTTACAGTGGCTATTAATGTAGCTTTGATGGCAAGAACAACATTCAGTTGTGAATTTTTTTAAAAAATCTGTTTTGATAGATAACGTTTCCAAAAATTTCCAGACAGGTTGTGGTTTTAAAATATTTTTATTATTATTTTGGTAAGATGTCATATCCTATATACAACTATTTATTCCAAATACTTTCCCTCCTTACCCCCCACCTCCCTTGCTGCTTAGATGGTGGTCTGTCGGAGAATCAATGTTCTTTTTGTCTACCCATCTCCCTTCAGTCTTGATAAAAGGTCTTAAACAGTTACATGAAAATCAAAAAAACAACCCAACGCTTTTGGAGAATAAATCAGGACCTGGAGTTCCAAACAGTAATTCCAATTCCAGTGTACAGCATGTTCAGATCAGAGTTGCCCGCTTGGAAGACAATGCTGCCATCTCTCCAAGCCCCATGACAGCCCTACAGATTCCCGTCCAGATCACTCACGTCTGTAAGTAACCTCAGGACTCCTTGCTATTTGACCTGTGCGATTTAGTGAATGGCTCTGACACCTTTCAGTCTTCTAGAATTTTGACAGAAATTTATCCAAGTTGACGAATTAAAGGAGATCTAAGGCATTTTATGTTTATTAGCTTGATAAATATTTGCAAAGGATGAATGTGTAACAGGAAAGACTGATAACCAACTGCCCAGCCATTATAAACCATTTTAAATCATCTTACTTCCTAGATGTTATAAAGAATTAATGGTTAATAGAAAACTACTTAAAATACTGTCAGTAAAGTAATGCTCAAAATTCTCCAAGCCAGGCTTCAACAATACGTGAACTGTGAACTTCCAAATGTTAAAGCTGGTTTTAGAAAAGGCACAGGAACCAGAGATCAAATTGCCAACATCCGCTGGATCATCAAAAAAGTAAGAGAGTTCCAGAAAAACATCTATTTCTGCTTTATTGACTATGCCAAAGCCTTTGACTGTGTGGATCACAATAAACTGTGGAAAATTCTGAAAGAGATGGGAATACCAGACCACCTGACCTGCCTCTTGAGAAACCTGTATGCAGGTCAAGAAGCAACAGTTAGAACTGGACATGGGCTGGGTGCGCGGTGGATGGTCTGAAACATAGAGCACGGCTTTCGCTGGGGCTTCATGGCCCCAGAGCCCAGCATGGCTTCCTCACGACCCTCCTCCACAGCAACCAAAACTAAGGCACCAGATGACTTAGTGGCTTCTGTTGTGAAGAAACCACACATCTATTATGGAAGTTTGGAAGAGAAGGAGAGGGAGCATCTGGCCAAAGGAGAATCTGGGCTTTTGGGAAAAGAAGGACTCAAAACAGGAATTGAAGCAGAAAATATTAACATAACCTCTGGAGAAGTGTTTGAAATTGAAGAGCACATCACTGAGAGACAGGCTGAAGTGTTAGCAGAGTTTGAGAGAAGGAAGCGAGCCTGGCAGATCATCATTTCTACAGATAACTCAGAGGTCAAGGTTTGCCTTAGAGCTTTGGGGAACCCATCACACTTTTTGGAGAAGGTCCTGCTAAAAGAAGAGAAAGGTTAAGAAATATCCTCTCAGTGGTCGGTACCAATGCCTTAAAAAAAAGACCAAAAAAGATGATGAGAAATCAAAGAAGTCCAAAGAAGAGTATCAGCAGACCTGGGACCATGAAGGACCAAACAACCTGAAGGTTGCTAGACTGTAGATTGCTAATTATTCACTGCCCAGGGCAATGAAACGCTTAGAAGAGGCCCATCTTCATAAAGAGATTCCTGATACAAGAGCTGCACAAATCTCTCTGATCTTTGAATAATTTCTGCAGTCAGATTGGGGATGATCGGCCTATTTTCTACTGTCACTTTAGTCCCAATTCCAAAATGCTGGCCACAGCTTGTTGGAGTGGGCTTTGCAAGCTCTGGTCTGTTCCCAATTGAAACCTCCTTCACACTCTTCGAGGCCATAACACAAACTTGGGAGGGATCGTATTCCATCCCAAATCCATGGTCTCCTTGGACCAAAAAGACGTCAGTCTGGCCTCTTGTGCTGCTGATGGTTCTGTGAAGCTGTGGAGCCTTGACAGTGATGAACCTGTGGCAGATATTGGAGGCCACACACTGCGTGTGGCCCATGTAATGTGGCATCCATCAGGACATTTCTTACGTACCACCTGCTATGACCGATCATGGCGCTTATGGGATTTGGAAGCTCAAGAGGAGATCCTGCATCAGGAGGGCCACAGCATGGGTGTGTATAACATTGCCTTCCATCAAGATGGCTCTTTGGCTGGCCCTGAGGGACTGGATGCATTTGGCCGGGTTTTGGGACCTGCGCACAGGATGTTGTTTCATGTTCCTAGAAGGTCACCTGAAGGAAATATATGGAATAAGTTTCTCCCCCAGTGGCTACCACATTGCAACTGGCAGTGGTGACAACACCTGCAAAGCGTGGAACCTTCGACAGAGACGTTGTGTCTGTACCATTCCTACCCATCAGAACTTAGTGACAGGTGTCAAGTTTGAGCCTATCCATGGGAATTTCTTCCTTACTGGTGCCTATGATAACACACCCAAGATCTGGACTCACCCAGGCTGGTCCCCTCTGGAGACTCTGGCCAGCCACGAAGGCTAAGTGATGGGCCTAGACATTTCTTCCAATGGGCAGGTCATAGCCACTTGCTCCTATGACAGGACCTTCAAGCTCTGGATGGCTGATTAGGCAGGACCATGGAAGGAAGGACTCAAGCCTCACTGTCCCTTTAAAGCCATTTTCAAAAGAAAGGAATTAATATGTTTTGTTCTATCATGTATTTTGCCAATTACCATGTATGTAGATTCTCAAAAGAATTGAATTTCTGTCTCAGCTCCCACTTCAGGCAAGCAGCCCAATCCCTGGGTGTTGATCAACCCCTTCCATGGTTGAAAAATTTTAGTTTTCATCTTCAAGCCCCTCTATGAACTTTATAGACATTGTTTTTATTAATCTTTATTTGAATGCCCTCTTGCTTCCCTCAAAGCACTCAGGATTTTTACTTCTTAAAACCTGGCTTTCCATTACATGGTACATGTTTCAGGATTCCATGTGACCCAGAGAGCAAGATGGCTGTGCTCTATGCAGGAAGCCCTCAGGTAGAGAAGCACATCTCACTGTGCACTGGCTGAACAGTACCTGACAGAGCAAGAACCCTGAGAATGTAAGGCGAAGACATAGACCACACCTGTGTCCTGGGTTACGCAGTAGAGGTTTTACCTCATCCTGTTGAGTTCATTTGGAATGCTAGCTGCATCGGGAAGTTCAGAACTGAGCATCTGCCTCTTCAGAAAATGTCTTCCATTTTTGCTTTGAAGTTTGGCATCCTTTTGTGTTATCCCAAAGCTAGGCCAATGTGTCAAGATTCAATGAAATTTTTAGAAAGCAAAAAAAAAAGAACTGGACATGGAACAACAGACTGGTTCCAAGTAGGAAAAGGAGTACGTCAAGGCTGTTTATGGTCACTCTGCTTATTTAACTTACATGCAGAATACATCATGAGAAACACTGGGCTGGAAGAAGCACAAGCTGGAATCAAGATTGCTGAGAGAAATATCAATAACCTCAGATAAGCAGATAACACCACCCTTACGGCAGAAAGTGAAGAGGAACTAAAAAGCCTCTTGATGAACATGAAAGAGGAGAGTGAAAAAAGTTGTTTAAAGCTCAACATTCAGAATACTAAGATCATGGCATCTGGTCCCATCACTTCATGGGAAATAGATGTGGAAACAGTGTCAGACTTTATTTTGGGGGACTCCAAAATCACTGCAGATGGTGATTGCAGCCATGAAATTAAAAAATGCTTAAACTCCTTGGAAGGAAAGTTATGACCAACCTAAATAGCATATTCAAAAGCAGAGACATTACTTTGCCATCAAAGGTCTGTTTAGTCAAAGGGATGGTTTTTCCCTTTGTATGGATGTGAGAGTTGGACTATAAAGAAAGCTGGGTGCCAAAGAATTGATGCTTTTAAACTGTGGTGTTAGAGAAGACTCTTGAGAGTCCCTTGGACTGCAAGGAGGTCCAACCAGTCCATCCTAAAGGAGATCAGTCCTGGGTGTTCATTGGAAGGAATGATGCTAAAGCTGAAACTCCAGTACTTTGGCCACCTCACGCGAAGAGTTGACTCATTGGACAAGACCCTGATGCTGAGAGGGATTGGGGGCAGGAGGAGAAGGGGTCGACAGAGGATGAGATGGCTGGATGGCATCACCGACTCAATGGACATGAGTTTGAGTGAACTCCAGGAGTTGGTGATGGACAGGGAGGCCTGGCATGCTGCAATTCATGGTGTCGCGAAGAGTCGGACATGACTGAGCAACTGAACTGAACTGAAGCAAGGGCATAGAGTCCCTAGGATGGCACATCATTTGTAGTAATTCACCAGAAGACATACAAATGATTGGAGGTGAAATGTCGAAGAAATGGGTTTTGGTGAGGTTGAAAAAGATTTTCTTAAGGGAGTAAACCCAGTTTCCTACAGGGATTGTTTTGTTTACCTCTCTGGTGTAAACAGAGGCTTCCCTGGTGGCTCAGTTGGTAAAGAATCTGCCTGCAATTCGGGAGACCTGGGTTTGATTCCTGGGTTGGGAAGATCCCCTGGAGAAGGGAATGGCTACCCACTCCAGTACTCTGGCCTGAAGAATTCGATGGACCAAGGAGCCTGGCAGGCTACAGTCATGGGGACACAACTGAGTGACTTTCAACTTTCTCTTTTCCTTAGCCTCTGACTGACATCTTCTTGTGCTTAATGAGATGAGAACCCAGTGAGTTATAGGGAGAGAAATTTATTTTCTAAGATCTAAGCCAAGTTGATCTACCTTTCTTTCTATTATAGAGGGACAGAAAAGGAAAGAATGAGGATAAAAATCTCAGAACCATATTATTTTTTCATTTTTATCTCACTTTTTCCCCCTACACAATGTTATTTGCCTATAGAAAGGCCATTGCTAAGGGTTTTTCAGTCACTGGGTATTATTCTCAGTCCAGAGATTATTGGCATTTTGAGTGGGACAGCCCTCTGTTGGCAGGATGTCCTCCTACACACTGCAAGATGTGCAGGGTCCCCTGATGTCAGCCACAAAATGCCAAATGGTGCTTTCCAGTCAGTGTGGCAGATGCAGGCAACTCACAGGTTCTCATATGTACTCTGTGGTCCCATTTGGGAATCTCTGCACCACTTAGTTGGCATTATTAACACTGTATTTCTAGGAATTCCATGGCAGATGTTTAAATTAATTACGCTTGTCTTATTCTTAAAGTTCTAATTTAAATGTGCATATTAGCTTTAGCTTTCTACCAGTATAGTTAAACATGAAGAATTTATTTTACCCTGCTGGTTTTGTTTTACAGTCTTAAGAATTGCAAAGCAAGTGAAATTACTAATCCACCATAAATATGAGAGATTCTGTTGGCTAAAAATTGTTTATGCATGGAGAAAGTTATAATTTTCCTTGGCTACTGGGTTGATACTTACTGGGAAAATAGCAAACATTTTATAAATGGTGCCTTAATATTCATGCTTTCTCAAAAAAGCATACTTTTTTAAGTATTAGAATAATTTTGCTTCATCTAGTAAGAAATATGGGTACAGTAAGAGTTTTACAAGACACCCATTATTCTTGGCATTTGACCTAAAATCTCATGATTGTTTCTTTATTAGAGGTCAGGGATGCAGACTATTTAGGGCCAGAACAGTACATATATGTTAGGCTTTGCAGGCCAAGGCCAGATAGATCTCGATGGAATTCTCTATTTTTGTTTTTACACAATCCTCTAAAAATGTAAAAACCATTCTTAGCCTTGAACCACATTTGTCCCCAGCCATAATTTGCTTACCTTTGATTTAGGTTATTTATCTGAAATCAAATTATTCTAAGTATGATCTTAAGAATCCATGAACTAGTCAGAGAAATAACAGGAATTAAGTACATATCTCTTAAACTGAGAAGTATTATAGTCAGAATATAATAAACAAAAAACGTTATACATTAGAAGTCAATTTCAAAGCATTTTCCACGTGGATGTACCTTCAAGTGGGACTGAAAGCACCAAGAGAGCTCACATTTCTTCTAGTTTGCTGTAGTTCTGTATAACCTTGAGCAGACATGATCTAGTCTGAGCTTCAGTTAACATACCTGTCTGATCTCTAAAGTGCTATTCATTCACCCAGTACAGTCATTTGAAACAATACTGCATGTATTTAATGTTTTTGATCCTCACAACTACTGTATGAGATAGACAGGGCAAGTAAAGTCTCTGAACATGAGTAGTTTGGATTAAAGTAAGTTATTTGCCTGGATTTACATTACCAGAAGTGATGTCACTAGAACTAAAATCTAGTGTTCTCGGACATCTCTGTATTCCAGACATCTATACCATCTTACCAAAAGATACAGGAAAACTTAGCATTTTATCAAATTCCTGTATCTTTGCAGGTTAGCCTTAGTGTATTCCTCTTTCTTACTAACATTAGAAATACTTTATGATCTATGCCAGAGTTAGCAAATTTTGTCTCTGTCATAACTACTCAACTGCCCTTGTAGTGCAAAAGCAACTATAGAAAATACATAACCAAGTAGGCTTGACTGTGTTCCTATAATACTTCATTTATAAAAATTGGTTGTGAGCTGGATCTGGCCGTGAGTCATGGTTTACTGACCCTTATCTATGCCATCCCAGACAGATCCATTAGATTTCTTATCTCTTATTAAATGATTGTGGGTTTCCAGGCCAATTATTCAATATGAAATTGCCCTCCTAATTAATTGAATACACTAAGGAAATTGAAATTTAGAAAGTGTTTTATTTATTGTCCTTGTTCTTACCACAGCTTCAGCAGACTCCGCTGCTGCTACTGTTGACTCGGAAACAATAACACTAAACAGTGGAACACTACAGACATTTGAGATTCTTCCAGTGAGTAACTACTTTAAAAAGCCATATTATGTATAAGATCAGTTGGTATCAGTTTTAGAAATATTACATAAGCAAATGAAATATAAAAATTAACCTGATTGTCAGTAAGTGTAACTATATCCATGATTTTGGAAGCCAGATGGTTAGAAGACAACATAAATCAGACTTCTGCTTTTTATAATTAATTTTAGTCTTTCTTTTTCAATCTGATATAAACCAATAACATAATTTTTCTTACATAGATGAAAATGACAATGCTAACACATAGGGTACATGCTATATATTTTTATCGAGTTGTAAACAAGTTCATATTGGTTGAGGAAAAGTTTATGGAATGAATTATTTAACAGAGTAACACTGCACTAGCCATTGAGGATACAGGATTTTAAAGTCCTAGTCATAAATGATGTAGCCACTTGGGCAAAGAATCTTGCAGTCCCTTAAAAGGTTAAACATATAGTTACCATATGACCCACCAATTCTAATCCCAGGTATACCTAAGAAAAATGAAAACATTACGTCCACGTAAAAACTTGTACATGAATGTTCATAACCAAAAAGTAGAAATAATCCAAATGTCCATCCACTGATAAATGGGTAAATAAAATGTGCTATAGACATACAAATGATTATTTGGCAGTAAAAAGTATGCTACCATAAGGATGAACCTTGAACCTTATGCAAAGTGAAAGAAATGGGACACAAAGTATATAGTACAGGACTCCCATTTGATATGTCAAAAATGGGCAAATCTGTAGAGACAGAACATAGATTAGAGGTTAACTATGCTAAGAGATGGGATATATCTGCTAATTTAAATGTAATTTCTTTGCAGGGGGTGAAAATTTAAAAACAGCCCCAGTTCTTTGCCTGATTTCTAAAATAGGTAAACCCAAAATTATTGGTTCAGTTTTCGTGAAGAAAATATTTTACTTAAATTATGTCAAGATTTCTTTGCTGTGAAAAATATAAGGAGTATTAGTACATGAGTTTATTTATATCCTGCTGCTGCTGCTAAGTCGCTTCAGTCGTGTCCGACTCTGTGCGACCCCACAGACGGCAGCCCACCAGGCTCCCCCGTCCCTGGGATTCTGCAGGCAAGAATACTGGAG
Organism: Capricornis sumatraensis; assembly: GCF_032405125.1. Lineage (NCBI taxonomy): Eukaryota > Metazoa > Chordata > Mammalia > Artiodactyla > Bovidae > Capricornis > Capricornis sumatraensis. The sequence goes on along the minus strand of NC_091073.1, from coordinate 38,096,480 downwards.
TGGGTTGCCATTTCCTTCTCCTATACACAGCCAAATCTCATAATGGCCCACAGAGCAAAAGATTCTCTTTTGGAACTTCTACTAGGCTGCTTGCTTAACCTAAGCCTTGGTTTCCTAATTCAGTGGTCTCCAAAACAGAGTTGTAAAAGTCATTTGTCACAGGTACAAAACAGAAATTTGTTTTACCTTTTTTTGCCACCTTCCCCCAGGCCAAATAAATAATGTATACACATATATTTGAGGTACGTGTTCAGGTTTTAACTTATGAGGTCACATTCAAAGATTTAGAGACTTATGTCCTAATTTATTAATAAAGCATAATAGTGCCTCAGCTCCAAAAATGTATAAGCATTAAATGTATTTAAGTATATTAAAATATGCATATATGATATACATGTATATATAAAGTATTTACTATACCACCTGATGATATGTGATGAATAAATACAACCTTTAGAAAAAGTCAGCTTTCACTTTTATGAAGAGGGAGAGGGAGAAGTGAGTTAATCCCCGGTCTGTGCCAGGCACCATCACAATCATTTCTAATCCTCAACAAACCTTTCTGTAGAGCTGCTGTGAAGGAAGTCCACAAGACCACGTCAGACTAGAGACCAGGATTTAGGATTTAGGACTGTCACCTCCAGCTCTAAGTGCACATGCTCTTCCTTCAGAGTTTTGGGGTAAACCAAACTCACATTACCATGGAGAAGCTTATGGTTGTGAAACGTGTGTTGCTGTTCGGTATTTTTGTTACACTTCCATAAAATATCTCAGTATACTATCAGTTAAGCAGTTTTCAATTAAGAATTTTTCCTTTCAGCAGAAGACTAATTGCTATTTCTGTACATTTTCTCCTAACATAAAAATTTTAAAAATAATACTATGAAAAAAAATCTATTCAAGTAAGTAAACACTGCCATAGTGCCTTTTCAAAGATGTGAAACTTTTTAAGTGGGAGACTGCTAGGTTTTATGTGCTGCAGAGAAAGGATAAAGAGTGTGCTGGGTTACTGCGCTGGAAACAGTGGTTTATGAGGCAGTGTCTTGGACTGAAATTGAGCTGAAACCAGACCATAGACACACAGGGCATGAAGAGTAGGATCAGGGCCTTGCCTCTCTGTTAAACCTGCAGGCTGAGAAATGACTTACAACACATAAGTAGTCCAGAATATTATGCTTTTTATTTTATTATTTGCACCTTTATGATTGGTATCAAGTACATTTGTGGCTAGTAAAGTCCCCATTTTAGATGTAAAGCTAGACGTAGTGAGCACTAAGTCTGCTTACTGGGTGGTATGATGCACCTGTGTTGACCTTATTTTTCTTTTTCCTTTAGTCTTTCCATTTACAGCCCACTGGCACTCCAGGCACCTACCTGCTCCAGACAAGCCCAAGCCAAGGCCTTCCCCTCACTCTGACTGCTAGTCCCACAGTCACCCTGGCAGCTGCCGCTCCTGCTTCTCCTGAACAGATCATTGTTCATGCTTTATCTGTATGTCATTTTACATAAATTCCTTGATTTTTCTAATTTCTATAGAAAAGACTGACTAAACTGATAAGTGTCACCAGAGATAGAACTCATACCCTGGGGGAGGAGGGAAATACATTTTGAGCTCCCAAGACTTCAGGACCTGTTAGGGACCAGAATTAGTTGATATATAATATTAAGAGCCAATAGTACTGTAATCCATGGATTTAAACTATTCTTCTACCACTGTTGTCCCAGGAGCATGTTTTACACCTTCCCTGGGGCACTTCCCTTATTCCTGTACATGAGATGGACGTACATTAGGGGAAAGGGGCTCCTAGGAGTGCAGAGGCCCCAGTAGGTCAAGAAACAGAGATCCAGAGGTGAGAGGCATGGAGGGGACACCAGGGCACCACGTGAAAGGTCATTTGTTGTCTATAACTTTAGGCTGGTACGTACTTTTTCATCTTGCCACTGATTGTTTTTGTTAACATTCTATAGCCAGAACATTTGTTGAACACAAGTGACGTCACAGTGCAGTGTCACGCACCAAGAGTCATCATTCAGACAGTTGCCACAGAGGACATCGCCTCTTCCATATCCCAAGCAGAACTGACAGTGGATAGTGATATTCACTCATCTGATTTTCCTGAGCCTCCAGATGCCCTAGAAGCAGACACTTTCCCAGATGAAATTCATCAGCCTAAGATTACAGTAGAGCCGTCATTTAATGATGCTCATATATCCAAATTCAGTGACCAAAATAGCACAGAACTGATGAATAGTATTATGGTCAGAACAGAAGAAGAAATCTCTGACACCCACCTTAAACAAGAGGACGAACCCTCCCCGTTAGCCCGGGCTTATGTTACTGAAGTAAGTTGCACTTAAACAGCCTTAAGCCTCAAACCTGCAGTTTGGGAAAAGTCGAGAGCAGGACCTGCCACTGAATTGGTTCTTTTAAATTATTTTTTTGCTAGTATGTAAAACTTCAGAGTGTGAGGTTATTATTATTTTTGTCTGTTTAAGACCTTAACTTTGACTTCTTTATAGTCTAACTTTAAAGTAGGATAGTATTTGAAAGTCCTTTCAAGCCTAAATGTGTTTGGGGACTTAAGAGAAACAAGGACTATGAAACAGAATCTTTTTTTTTGTTTGTTATTACTTAGGATTTAGGGTCACCTACCATAGAAGAGCAAGTTCATCAAACAACAATTGATGATGAAACGATACTTATTGTTCCTTCACCACATGGCTTTATCCAGACATCTGATGTTATAGATACTGAATCCGTCTTGCCTTTGACAACACTAACAGGTACTGTAACTCCATCATGTGCCTGATAAATCTTAAGGGGGCAATCAGGCAGTGAGTCTTGTTAAATTTTCACTTTGGTAGAACACTTTTCTAAATTCTTTGATGTGGATTAGATGATATATATACATTTAGGATCAACTTGAAACTTATCTCATTACAGATCCCATACTCCAGCATCATCAAGAAGAATCAAACATCATTGGATCATCTCTGGGCAGTCCTGTCTCAGAAGACTCAAAAGATGTTGAGGATTTGGTACACTGTCATTAGGTAATTCTTAGAAACAAGCCATTCAGGCAAAGCCACACTGTTCATTATATCTCCAAAGAAATAGGAGCAACCCCCAAGAGGCTTAATTTACCATTCCTCTGGCTTTTGAATAGCTACAGTGCTCAAGCCACATACAGTGTTGCTGCTATGACTTTTTACCTCTTTAAATATATCATCTGAGGTCTAGTCTTAGAACAGTATGTAGTTGAGTGGAGCACTAGGGTCTTAACTGCAGAGATCCCAGTAATTAGTATTTCTTGTCAGCAGGGAATTTGATTCACTTTAGCTGAGAGAATTTTGAAATGGCCAAAGCTTAACTACTGTTTTAAAAGCAGTAATATTCATCTCTACAGATCAGACATGGCACTCTGTCCGGTCTCAAGTAGGCCTGTTTATATTTCAGAGAAGTCACATTAACATGCTCTAGAGCTTCCCAGTGACCTTCTGCACAGAGATATCTTCTAAGTAGTTTGAGACTTGAGGTGATTGTGTGGGGGTTATTTGGGTTTACCCATTGCTGGCAGTGGGAGCTGATTTGGGCTGGGTAATGAGAAGAGTATTAAAAGGGTTTAGAAAATTCACTACAGGTTTTTTTTTTTTTTTTAATTACTTTTTAAAGGGAATATGGATGAGAGTAGTAAAACAAAATTCACCAGAAGCTAAGCATTTTCATCCCTCAGAACCCACTGTCACCAGTTTACAAAGTTAGCACTTTGAAGTAAAACTAAATGGGAAAGGAAGTACTAAGTTGCCTATCCTGTACCATGACCTTTTATTACATGTTTTGCTATGTAAATTACCCGGGAAATAGCAGAGTACCAGAGTTTGCCGTTCACTTAGTGCATTAACTGGTGGGGGTTTGATGTAACTTCTCCCTCTCAGGCAATTTAAAAACACAAAATTTGCTTCTTGAAACAAACCAAGAGTCATTCCTATACTAGAGAAGGTTAAGCCAAAATTAGCCTCTAGGGCTTTAATGCATATGACCCCTATAGAAAAAGTTAAAAAAAAAAAACTTGTATAAATTATTTTATTTATTATTGTAATTAGATCTACACAATCAAAGTTGTCTTTTCACCGTCTGTGTTTTGTTAACGTGAAATTGTAGTTAAAAGCAAAAGTTGGTTGCCTAGGGAACAATAATTGTATATTCAGTTTAACAGAAATAAAAGATTATTTGTCTTAAAATGCAAGATTGTTTGTTACATAGCCTTGCACCACGCAATTACTTTATATAAAAAATTTCAAAAGTGAAAATGACTTGTGCTTTAAGGGGTAATGTTTAAGTGCAACATCGGCTCCTTAAAGAAAAAAGCAAAGTGATTTAGGATATGTCTCCCCTGCAAGAGGGAATTTAGATTTACAATTAACATGAAAATCATGTATCAGACTTTTGCAGGAAACTCTTCAGCATTCCTTATCCAGCTCTTAATTCGAGTCCAAATGTATTGCTTTGAAGAGACCTGGTGAGTGTATCTCTTGGAGCCTCACTTTCCTACATCATGGAAGTACAGATTCGCACATATACATAACATGATGATAGAAAATAAGATATAGTAAATAAGGTTTCTAAATTTCGGTTCTAAATCTCCTTGTCGATACCAGTAGATCTAAAAGAAGAAGAATTAAATAGAAGTTTAAGTAATAGCATTAGCCTGAATATTAAAAATTTAAAATACAACTAATTCTTTTCCACTGTGACCAAGTTCTTCCAAATATATACTTTTCCCCCTAAATGAGGCTAAAGCAGCCAGAATTTTATTCTTTGTAATTCAAGTGTACCAGCTGAGTTTATATCCAAAATCATACTTTATTCCTGCTTTCTCAGTTAACTTTGTTCAGTGTTTAAAGAGTCCACCAATCATTTGGCGAGTCATTCAAGAATATATATCTATCTTCTAGAGATATTTTAATTATAGGTGAGTAAAAGGTACAGCTTTTTAAAGTACTGGAAGGGAAGACAACTTTTAAATTCCTTTAACTGATTCAAATCGCCAACAAAACCGGAGCTTTACACATGCATACCTCTAGTTTAAACTATTACAGATCACTGTCAGCCACTTCCGGCTCTAGGCTGGGAGTGGGAGAGCAGTTCTGGGAGCTTTGTTCCTTCCCTCAGGTCAAAGGAATATAAATAACAGTCAGTGAATTTGAAGCTAGGAGATGTCCCCAGGTTTAATTTTAACTCAAATCTTATTATTTATGATTAAGCCCTATGTGAGTCAAAACAATTATGTTTAAGGGTTTTGATTCTGCCTTTCTTCAAGGGAAATGAAACAGCTGCCAACTGATGATGACTTGGCAAATACCCTACTGAGGATTGGCTATTGTCTTTGTTTCTTTACCTAACAGAAAGGCTTCATAGTAGTAGTATAAAAACTGAACATTCTCGTGAAAAAAGATAACAACTGTAGCTTTAGGTTTCTCAAGAGGTTTTGGTGTTAATTACTTTCATTTGGGGAGATAATACTCAAAGATTAAAATAGACGAGTTTTGTAATTATTAGAGGAGTAATAACATTTCCCAAAGACTGTTGGACTCTTTATGTAGTCCTTGAAGGAAGATGAATTAAATTAAATCATATCATATCTTTGACCTAAGTTTTGTTTTCTTTTTTTTTTTTGGCGTCAAGGGAACAGAGTTGCCTTTTAGGGTTACAAGGTTACAACTTTGGGATTTAGGAGAGAAGGAGACAAATTCAAAAAAAAAAAAAAATACCCTGGGATTTTAACAATGAGAATTGTGACATCCTTTGGGGGAGAGGAGTGGTGTATAATTAGAGACACCTTCTCATACAGATTTCCAGGCACTGCAACCATCAGCCCTCAAGGATACTGAATTTAAATTTTCAATAGTACTCACAAGTATGCAGGCAGTGATACTACTCAAAGAGATGCAGACAGCAAAAAATATATTCAGTGGTTTTGGAGGTAGTTGAGGGAAAACAAAAGCACTGATCAGCGTTACCTGTATGAAGAGAAGTGTGTTAGGCCTCAGAAGTAATTCCAAGACTTGGTTAGACTGGCATCTAGGCAAAGTAACATTATAAAATGCTCCAAATGGTGAAATGGCATCTTACCTACCACCAGGTTTGTCTTCTGGAGTGTTAATGTTTAATAAAATCTTTTCAATTGTTATTCCTTTTAATACTTCCACTTAATCTTCCCAAACTCCTCCTTTATGAAAGGAGACAATGAAGCAATAAAACTAGCTAACCTCAAGATAAACCTCTTCATCAACAAAGATTAGAAAGCATTTAAACATCATTCCCCAGGATTAATGACTATACTGGGGAAAGTTCTAACCTTTTTGTTATTTTGAGTATACTAGCAAAAACAATTATCCAAAACTGTTACTGCTTAACATGAAAAATACTAAAAAATGTATTTCTAATACCCTATAGTTCTCTTTCTACCTTAAATATAATGTTACCCATTCTTTTATGAAGAAGTCATAGAAAGAGACTTCACTAAAATTCTCTTAGATTTAAAAAAAAGTGCCAAAGGTCATTCTCAGACTGGGAAATGTAGCTTTGTTTTATTTTGATAGCACCAAGCTGTAGTATACAATGAGAAATTAAAATAATCTTAAAACCAAAGGATAATGAACATACTTTAGGAACAAAATAAATGTAAAGATACTAGCAGAGCTGTGGGTTACATACAGAAGGGAGTTACTAGTAGCCACTCACATACTACAAATTTATTAGGCAAACGCAGAAAACCAAGTTTATTTGACTTGTGCTATTTCACATTCAACTAGGGTAGGGGGTAAGAGTGGAAATCAACTAGCTACTCCATTTATACCAAATGCAGTTTTATTCAAGTGTTAACAAGATTGAAAGCATTAATTTAACTACAGTTGGAATATTCCACATGTTCATGTACTGGCCCCTTAAGGTTTTTTTTTTGTTTGTTTTTGTTTTTTGAGAGTTGATTGAACTGCAGTATTAAGGTTTTCAAAACTTTGGCTAAGACCCTGGCTGACACACAGATACTTACTAGGATCAATAAAGATGTTAAGCTGCCAACAACTAAATTGATGATTCGATCCTGAAAAAGAGAGAGAATTTTTTAGCCATATGATAAACTCATGGCATTTTAGAAAGACACAATGCAGGACACTGAGAATGGAGAAGGCAGTACCCTGCCCCTCTGAGCTTCACACAAACAGCTGCCAGAAAGGCAGAGTGTACTGAGCCACCAGGGTAAAGAAAGGGGTTTTGGGAAGCTGGACAACTGCTTAGAGAAAGTTTCTTAAAGGGACATGGCATTTTTACATTAGGGCCTTTTGAAAATGGGAAAGGGAGGCTTACAAATAATCTACTTTTGCTGCTGGTAACAGTATGAGCAGAAGCAAAAGGGACAGGAGCATGGGGGTGGCTAGCCCAGATCCTTGGTGAAAACGGTCAGGAACCAGACTTAGATGATGTCTCTTTCCATCATGAGTTTCAACCTGTTTGTGATACAGATGGTATCCTTGTTGATTAATCTTAAGAATCACCTGAATGAGGAGCTTGGGGTTTCTACCTATCGAGCTCTCTTTTTATACTCATCCCTGCCCCAGCCGACTCCAAAGAATGCTTTGAAAAACTGATCTAATCCAATCCTCATTTTACTGGTTACAAATTTTGGTTCAGTGAGTGAGTGCAGTTAAACTATTGGCCTAAAGTCAGACAGCAAGTAAGGATCAACTTGAAACAGGATATTGAAATCAGGGTCACTGGTTAGATGGTTTCAGTTAAAGGAACTGAAAAGTCAAGTAATATATAAAAATAGTATGTACTGATATGTATATTAGGTTGATAGCACTTATTCACAGACCTTACAGAATGAAGTGGTAAGGGTTTAAGACCTGATTAGGAAATACTACCTTATGGCCAATGAGAATATCAAGTAATCTTAGTTTGGAAAAGTCAAAGCTGAAGTCTTTAAAGACAGTGTTGGTAATGTCTGAGCACTTGAAGATCAGCAGGATAGGGAATATAAGCAGCCAATAAACAAAAGCTCTGAGATAGAAGGGCACAGGAACTTGCACAGAGCTGTCTGCTTCTAAAGATAAGAACCCAAAAAAGAGTAGGGCAGGCAAAGCTGGGAGGGAAGAGTGAACCAAAGCCAAGTGTTCTCTCCAGGGTGTCTGACCTCACACTCCAGACCAAGGCCACTGCAATTTAAATGTCACACAGAACAAAGGAAACTGAACTCCAGCCGTACCCTGACCAAACCTGAGGACTCAGAGCAGATCTTATCAGCTAGAGAAGACCACACTGCACACGCAAGACTGAAACTAGAACTTCTTGTTAAGAAAGTGACCCAGGGATAAAGCACTGACGACTGTTCGTCCTGCACAAGGCAGATGTGGTGTTAGCATAAAATGTGTTTACAGACAACCCATTTATGAGAACCCCACTGTTTCTGCCTTGTGAGAAAGTTTGAACTAAACTCTGGTCTGTTCTAAGAAATAAAGAATATTGGCTCATCTTATAAACTCCAGGGATTCTTAAAGGTCTGCGTATGTCACAAGAGCTTTTACCAACAGAAGCCACTGAAGAGGTTCAGGTGAGAGGCAGCCAACAAGAATTCCTATTCTCCAAATGGTACAGCAGGTTTGGCAGCCAGGATCAAAACAGAGAGAAGAAGGGGTCTAATGGTGAACAGATGGCAACTATGCCAGAAGCTTTCGTGTATCTTCTAAAAAATCCCGCGATGAAAGGCTAGCATGACTATTTTACAAGTGGAAACACAAGCTTAGGGAAATTGAGAGCTTGCCCCAAATCTCAATACCAATAAGTAATGGAAACAGGATTCAGTGCAACAGAGGAGATTCCATTTCTACTTTTCACAGAAACGGCAGCGTAGCATGTAACTGCTGGTCTAGACAAAGATTGTTGTTGGTTAGTCACTCAGTTGTATCCAACTCTGTGACCTCATGGACTATAGCCTGCCAGTTTCCTCTATCCATGGGATTCTCCAGGCAAGAATACTGGAGTGGGTTGCCATTCCCTTCTCCAGGGGATCTTCTCAACCCAGGGATCCAACCCACATCTTCTGCACTGGCAGGCAGATTCTTTATATCTGAGCCACCAGGGAATTCCTAGACAAAAATAGCAAGTTGCAAAGAACTAGCCTATTAGCAAAGTACAACAGTACTACAGTAAAGTGTTTATCTTTCAGGAATGAAGATTTCCTCATAAGTGACTGTTTTAGATTGGTGAACTTAACCATAGAAGCCTAACTGGTTTCAGTCATTCATGAAAATCCATCTAAACTTTAATGACTACTTCCCTATTTGCCTTCTAGACAATCTACTGTCTAGAATCCCAACTCAGCTTCATGAATATCAGGTATTCAGTTGTTAAAATACAGTCTCTCTCGGACTCAATGGACATGAGTTTGAGCAAACTTGGGAGATGGAGAAGGACAGGGAAACTTGGTGTGCTGCGGTCCATGGTGTTGCAAAGAGTCGGACACGACCGACTGACAACAACTAGGGCTCCCAAGATGGGACAAAGTATTTAGAATATGGCACAACTATTTCTCACAGTCTCCTTTCTCCAAGCCAAGGTCTTGGCTTCAGGCCTTCGGCTATTGAAGTAACCTTGAATGCAGGCCAAAGAAACGGCAGAGTTAGCTTTGGAAGACCTCCCACTTCAGTCTAAACTCTTGGTATGCAGAGTGCTCTGGCCCTGCAGCACTGGTCTCACATGAGAGCCTGTAAGAAATGTGGAATCTCAGGCCTTGCCCCAGACCTACTGAATCAGAATCTGCATTTTAACAAGAGCCTCACATGATCTGTGTGCACAGCTGTGAAGTTTAGAATCTAAACCATTTTGAACATTGCTAAGTTCAGATCTTAGGGTAGAGACCCTCCTAGGCCCAGAGATGATTTTTCAGGACTTCAGCAGCTCCCCCTACCCCTCCCAGTCCCCAAAGATAGAACAATAGAGAATAAGTAAATTGCCCTTAATTAGCATTTCAAAGGGCAGTGTTAGGGCTAATAAGTTCCAAGTCAGAACAGAGTGCAAGGAGAAAAGGGAGTATTACATTTAAATTTGCTGTTTATGGAGTGAATTGCAATTCAGGTTATCACCATATCAAAAGCTAGTTTCTATTAACTCAGCTACTCTTAATTCTCACAAAAACTAGCTCTGTCTCTTCCTGTTTTATTATTGCTGTATTTCCATCTAACAAAACCGTTCTCCCTACCAGATCTTTACATTTTATACTGTTACTTATTTCCACTCCCCAAGAAAGTTCAGCAGGATCAGAACCAGCCCTGATCTTTACCCACAGAGATGAGAGGACAGGTTGTCTTCCCTTCCCTCAGGGGCTTCCCTCATGGCTCAGACAGTAAAGACTCCGCCTGCAGTGCCAGAGAACTGGGTTCAGTCCCTGGGTTGGGAAGATCCCCTGGAGGAGGGCATGGCAACCTACTGCAGTATTTTGCCTAGAGAATCCCCATGGACAGAGAAGTCTGGCGGGCTACAGTCCATGGGGCAGAGTCGGACACAACTGAGCGACCCAGCACAGCCCTTCCTCAGACATCTGCTCAGCAACAGGCCAAGAGTCTGTCTTAACTCATGTATGAATTTACGCGGACACAAACATAACAATATACAAGCATACATAGTATAGTTTTGACTGGGATTCTGCATATATTGGGTTTCCCTGGTGTCTCAGTGGTAATGCAGGAGACAGGTTAGATCTCTGGGTCAGGAAGATCCCTTGGAGAAGGAAATGGCAACCCACTCCAGTATTCTTGCCTGGAGAATTACATGGGCAGAGGAGCCTGGCAGACTACAGTCTCGGGTTGCTACAGAGTCGGATTAAGTTTAGTGACTAAACAACTGTGTATCTGCATATATTACGTCTTGTGTGCTCAGTCGTGTCAGACTCTTTGCAGACCCAAGGACTGTAGCCACCAGGCTCCTCTGCCGAAGGAATTCTCACAGCAAAAATCCTGGAGTATGTCACCATGCCCTCCTCCAGGGAATCTTCCCAACCCAGATATTGAAATCTGCATTGGCAAGCGGATTCTTTACCACTGAGCCACCAGGGAAACCCATATTCCCTCTTAAGTCATTTATTTATTCACTTAAACATTACCTCAGTTATCTCAATAAAGCTGGAAAAAAAGTATCTTCTATGTCATAGCTCAGGATGAAGGGACTCCACAGAGACCTGGGGAGAGCAAACGTCATGACAGGGAAGAAGCTGGGCTGCGATGCACAGGTGGAGACAGCAGCCCAAGTCCAAAAGAGGCACATCTTCCTTTGAAATAATGAAGGAGAGAAAGATTGCTGTGGCTGCAGTGTCTGTACCTGGGGTGAGACAAGGTAGCTCTGTGCAGCAGTAAGGAATACGCTATCTCCATTTACCAGTGGGGAACTGGGTTCAATCAAACCTATTTGCCCAAGGTCATACAGCCAGGTAGTGGCGAAAGTCTCCTCCCCAAAGCTCTGCAAAATGCAAGGCTAACAAGCAATTCAAAAGGTCTAAGAATGCTTAGACATGTATGTGGTGGCCCTGAAATTAGAGTTGAGACCAATGTTCTCATCTCACTGGCTAGCCAGATGGCTTCAAAAGGACCCCTCAACCCCTTTGGGTCTATCACGTGAGAGGACTGGGGTGATATCTGGTCCTTTCCAGTGTTAACCATTTATGGTTCTGGGTCATCAGCTTTAGACAGTACCCGGGCCAGAGAAGGCCTATCCCTCAGCAATCAAAAAGCACAGGAGCCCCCTAGATTCCTTGGTCAGTCATTAGCCAGCATCTTGATACAAAACACAGAACCCCAAATTCACTTCAAGTGCTCAGGTTCTGGGAACATCCCAAATTACCAAAAACCGGCCTTTGTCCTCAGCAACCCAAAACATCCTGCTCAGAATGCTGACAGGTAAAATCATGCTTCCATTGCCACAGTCATTTTTGCTTTGCCTTATTCCAAAATGGACCTGAAGCCTGTGCTATCTTAGCAAAACCATAACCTATTCGAGCAACAATAAAAAAGTAAGGCAAAATTTCTAAAGGGATTTGGGGAGTAGAAAGAAGGAGTCAAAGGATTTATGAGAAAAAAAATCTGACTATGGGACTTCCCTGGTGGTCCGGTGGTTAGGACCCTGAGCTCTCACTGCCAAGGGCCCAGGTTCAATTCCTGGTTGGGGATCTAAGATTCCACAAGTCAAGTGGCACAGCCAAAATACATATATCTGACTGAAGAAAATTTTTCTAAGTTCAAATGTTAGTTCTAAGATTCCAAGCAGCCAAGAAAGAAGTCCAGTGGATTTCAAAGCACTCACTGATGACAGTAAGCGCACTGCACGATGAGAAGAGGCAAGCTTCTCCTGGGTCTAAGGAGAGTGTTGCAGGGGTACCCAGATGCAGAAAGCACATCTACTTCATACATTATCATTTCTCTTATTGACACGTAAAAATAGCTGAAGGCATAATGGCCCCGGAAGAGTGAGCTGCGGGGTAAGAAGTGGGACGGCTGAAATGCCACACACCCAATTTAACTGCTCTTCCTTCACAGCTCAACTCAAACATCGCCTCCACTGTAACTCCCATCCAGACAGCTTCCTCGGGCACCCCTCAAGATGGGAGCTGTCCCTGCCTCAGGTCTCCCGGGTCACATGGTCCACATGTGACACTTCTGTATTTATTGCCTGTCACCTCCTCCATTAGGACTGGCAGTTTATTAACCATGGGGAAGGTAGCCTCGAGCCTGGCGCACTGCCGGCCAGTGCCCTGTGAATGATGCTTAAAAAACAGAATCATCAACACAAGTGGCTGATGGCATTTTCCTTAGAGCCTCTCACCAGGAGAGGCCACTCAGCTGGGGCCTGACTCATCAGAAACCCCAGCTTCCAGTCGCTGCTGTAGGACAGACACACAGCCGCACCATAGAAGCCACAGGCTGGCCCTGCAGCCCACAAGGTCAGGCTCTCCCCAGCTACGGGGACCGAACCCTCATGCTGACTCCCAGGCCAGCTGTCGGCGACCCCATGGAAATGCCAGGAGTGAGCTTCGGGCACCTCCAGGTCCAGGCTTCCTAAGCCTGAGGATAAAAGCATGGCCACTCATCTCCTGCCAGAGCAGCATGGCCCTGGTTTCAGAGGCACGACAGCAACTCCTGCCCAGGAACTGGTCCGCATGCCATGCTCCCTCGCACTCCCGGGGAGAAGCCACAGAAAGCCCCTTGAGGGCAAGGAAAACCCTGGATGGACAATGCCAGAACATTCCCTGATATCTGGAAGGAGGGGGTGGAGGAAGGGGGAGGCTAAGAATCCCACTCCCACTTCTGTGTCACTTCCTCCTTTGCAACTACCCAAGTCCTCCTCAGACATCACCACAGGCGGCCCTGCAGACCCCACCCCTCCCCAGGTGCGCTCCAGCTCCATCTTCACCCCTCACACCCACCGAAACCTGTTCCACGTGAGCCAACCTGGACACAGGAAGTTCTCGTGAGCCCCGGATCTCCCTTGCAGCCTCTGCCCTTCAACTTTCTACCCAACAGAGCCTGTGCCACCCACATACTCCTCCCAGGTTCACTGGGCCAGGAAGAAGGCAGGACAGGACACGTCCTGCTTCCCAAGCTGGAGAGAGAAGGCAATTTCAGCAATATCCTCTACTATGTTCTGAATGTGTCCCCCTAAAATTCATAGGTTGAAATCCTAATGGCTAATGTGACAACAGGAGGAGGTGGGGCCTCTGTGAGGTACATAAGTCACGAGGGTTGAGCCCTCATGAATGGGACTGCATGCGTCCTAAGTCACTTCAGTCGTGTGTGACTCGGCGACCTTGTGGACTGTAGCCAGCCAGACTCCTCTGTCCATGGGATTTCCAGGCAAGAATACTGGAACGGGTTGCCATTTCCTCCTCCAGTGGGTCTTCCTGACCCAGGGATCGAACTCCTGTGTCCTGCATCTCCTGCGTTGGCAGGCGGATTCTTTACCACTGAGCCATCTGGGAAGCAGATAGACTAAAGCATCCTCTATTTTTAAGATGCGTGTCCCTGGCAGTCTCATGCCAACTTCTCTTCCTCTTCAAAATTATTTCAGCACCTGCTCTGCCAAATCCCTCTTCTCCAACCCTCTCCTCCACTGCCCCTGAGCCTAGTCTTCATCTGCATCCACTAACTAGATCACTCCCAGTGTGTCACCAAAGCCCTGACCGGACCACGCAGTCGGCAGTTTGAGCATCCAGAGCCCCCCTGCTCTCGATGCTTTGACAATCCAGTCCTGAATCCACCCTCAACCCCCACCCCCCCAATCACTTCCAGGCTCCAGGGCTAAGCCATGCTATGGAGCCTTTCAACAATCCTACGTGTAACTGTTTACTCGTCTGTCTTCTCCTCCACGCTGTAAGGCCTGGGAGGCTGAGGGCCATGTCCCCCTTGTTCACGGCCAGGCTCTGACCCACTACCCATGGCTGACTTCCAGCTCCATGGTGCCCTCTCCAAACTGTGCACCCCTCCGTGGTCCAGTGCCCACCCAGTGGTGGAAGCAACTCTGTCTAACTCAGACCAAGCTAAGCCATGTGGCTGTGGGAGCTGCCATCACCCAGGGTGGAGAGAACGTTCTCTAACTGTACAAAAGTGCCACTGCACCAGTGGGCAGGGATGCAGGTCATTTCCCTTTTATATATTCCTAGCATATATGAGATATTCAAATATTAGCTGAAAGAACAAACTAACTGGTTTACTACAAGTTCACAGCTGGGCCTTCGCTGATTTTCACGGCCTTTCATTTTGGGTTGATTGTCCCTGTCTCTCTCCAGGAACTGGTTTGAAGCTCCACCTCATCTCAGATTTACCATCTCACTCTTGAAGCCTGTCCATCAGCAGAGATCCTTATAAAATAAAAGACGCCAAGAGAAAGAGGACCCCCCATTCCTCCAGCCTGAAGAGGACTGGGGGGCAGCTGGCTCCTCTGCCAACCCCGGTCTTATTAGTTACCTCTATCCTTCTCTCTGGGCTGAATCTCTCCCTTGTGGAGTCCTCCTCTGGCCCCCAAATCTCAACTCCTCCAACATCGGAAGAAGCTTCTGTCAATCCTTCTCTCCATTCTGATGTTCAGCATCCATTCTCCACCCTTTTTATATGCTAAGTGTGAGGAAGTCAGGAAGGAGTTAAAACAGGGTAAGGGAAGAGTGACCAGGGTGGAGCTGAGGGGCTGTTTTTAAAAAAGCAGGTCAAGGAATCCTCCTGTTTGAGCAGGGACCTTTTTAAGGAAAAGGAACAAGACACCCAAGGATCTAGGAGACATGTACTGCAAACAAGGCAGTATAGCACTTGCAAGGGCCCTGAGGCAGGTGTGAGCTTGGAAACGGGCAGAAAACTAAGAAGGCTAAGATGGCTGAAGTCAAATAAGGAGAAGAGAGGGAAGAACAAGGACTTGTAGAGCGCCTTTCTCTCCTCCATGTAGTACACACATGCTCCATAAGAAAAGATACACTCTCGGGACTTCCCTGGTGGCCCAGGGGTTAAGAAGCTGCCTGCCAATACAGAGGATGCAGATTCAGTCCCTAGTCAGGGAACTAAGATCCCACGTGCCGTAGGGCAACTAGGGCCACGTGCCACAACTACTAAGCCTATGCGCCCCAGCCAAGACCCTCTGCAGCGGGGAAAAAAAAAAAGATACACTGTAGCACACAGCACACTCCCTGGGACACAGTATGCACACAACTAACTGTTGTATCAAAGCATACATTACACGCACACTCGACCACTCAACCACTGACAGCCTCCAGAAGCAAAGTGTGCCTCATACAGCAACTCCAAGTTCTTAGAGTCTGCTCACAATGGGACACTCAGCTCCCTCCCCTTGCTGGCATGTTCCTGCTCCCACCCCTTCAACCCGGCTGGACCTCCTGCTTGGGATTCCCAGTCACCTCCTCCTGTCAAATCTGACTCAGGTTCCTGGGCCTAAGAATCGAAAGTCCTTTGTCCTGATGCCCCCAGTATAATAAACATCCCCTTCTTCCATGCTCCCTGGAACTCTGTGCCTCCTGTCATTACAGGGCTCCACCCCACGTCAGTCCTCCTAGCTCACGAGACTCTCAGGTCCCGGAAGAGCGATCATCTTTGCTTGTGAGGGAGACAGGCAAAAGGCAATCCAGTCATCATGCATTAAACACACCAGGAGCCCACACTTCCTCTCACTGTCAACTGGGAGAGGGATTCAGGCCCGTGGGCCGTATCCTGCAATTCCGCGTGCAAGGTTTACATTTCCCATCACAGCTCAGTATCCTGATACCAGAAACAAAAGGCCAATTCTCAGAAATGATTTGCCTTTTCTTCTTCCAAGTCGCAGTAGAAAACATCTCGTCAGGAAAGCTGTGGCAGTTGCCCAGTCAGAAGCCCCAGGGGCAGCCATGTAGGGACAGAGACGCTGAGAGAACCTGACATGTGGGAGGAGCTTTGGGTTTGGTGGAAGCAAGAAAAGTCAGGCCCTGCCGGTGGGTCTCCTCGGAGCCCCCAGAGCTGCGTGGTCCTGAGGAGACAGGAGCAACCCCCAAAGCTGTGGCCAGAGGCAACCAGCATCCCTGGGGTGAAGCCAGGGGCTAGATGGCCTCCCCAGATAACTCTGGGAAATGGGGAGCTCCGATCAGGGGGGCTGCTGTCCCCAGGCTTCAGAGAGAACCCCAGGGGCAGGGGCATGTGAGGAAAGTGTATGAGACTCACACACACCCACAGTCACCAACTTTCATGCTCTGAGCCCCGTCTCAAACACACCAGGGCCTCCGCAGTTGCCTCTAGCTCTGAACGCCCACTTCTGCCTCAGGCCCTTCTAGAGAAAGCAGACATTATGGACGCCTTGAAACATGTCCCCTATTTCACAGATTCACATTCTGAAGCATCTTTCACTTGTGAATATTTCTGTGATACCCTTCCTGCCAGATTCTCCTCCTCACGGTGAGGCATACTTGAAATATATTATTTTCATTGAAGCATCACTTAGGGAAATGAGATCACAGTAAAAATAGAAAACAAACCTACTCCACATGTTTAGGGGACAAAATGATCCCTAGCGCTGGTACCACAGGAAGTGCTGCTGCTGCTGCTAAGTCGCTTCAGTCGAGTCCGACTCTGTGCTAAAAAAAAAGTAGAAGAAAAAAAAAAGTATCTAGGACTTCCTATCTAGTGCTAGGTCCTTTTTCTTCTTTCTTCTTCTTCTGTTTTTTTAGCCTCACCACACAGCATGCGGGATCTTATTTCCCAGATCACTGATGGAACCTGTGCCCCACCCCCCCAAGAATTGGAAGCATGGAGTCCAAACCACTGGACCACCAAGGAAGTCCCAGAAATGCCAGGTCTTTATGTGCTCTGACCTTCAGAGCTGGGAGACCAAGAACAAGGGCTAGGACGTCAGGATCAGGACAGACCCAATATCTGTGCTTTCCCCTGCCACATGCCTGCCTATGATCTCACGTACATCATGGAACACTGAAGCCAAAGTTTCCATATTTGTACAACAGTCTAACATGCGGGGAATCCCATAAAGATTCAGATATATTATAGTAAAGCCCTAGAACAGAGTGACATTTACAAAAGTTAGTAAATGGCTGCTCACATGCTATTAGTATTATTTCCACCATGTCTAATGGGCTGTCATTCACCAATGGGATTAGGTCCTCAGAGATGAGTGCGAGTTGAGTGGGCCTCAGAGCCTGGCCCCTCTTTCAAGAGCAGCCCAATTTCAAATGCATTCCATCATCCCCACCGGGACACTTAAGTTTGTCAACCCAAGTGTCTCCATGGCAGCCTGAAAAACGTGGTCAATATGGGTGCTCCGTCATTCAGTCACGTCCAATTCTTTGTGACCCCGTGGACTATATAGCCTGACAGGCTCCTCTGTCCATGGAATTTTCCAGGCAAGAATACTGTAATGGGTTGCCATTTCCTGCTGCAAGGGATCTTCCAGGCCCAGGAATCAAACCCACGTCTTGTGTGTCTCCTGCATTGGCAGGTGGGTTCTTTACCACTGAGCCACCAGGGAAGCCCCATGGTCCTTATACCTACACACAAACTATGGACTGAACCTAAGGGAAAAAAAGGCTAATTTAGTAGACCCAGTCTGTTACTGCAGAGCTGCGAAAACCTTGTCTACGGAAGGAAAAACACAAGCAAACCACCAGCTTCTGAGAGACCAGGCCTCAGTGTAAGTTTTTACACAGTACTGTATTATGGTTATGGGCTCTTTGCTGAAGCTCAGCAACGAGAGGAGAGAGTGATGCCCTTAACTGCACAAAAGCCTGTTGGTATGCAGCACCCCAGGTTTCTGAACACCAGCCCCCCACCTTCCGCTGATGGTTCACGAGGTCCCAAGAAAGTAGGTTACTTTTTGGTGATGCTAGGTGCTCACTTCACTTAAAACTTAACATACCTAAGAACATAACAAGAAGCAGACATAGATACAGAGAACAAACTAGCGCTTACCAGTGGGGAAAGGGAAGGAAGGAGGGCAAGACAGGAGCAGGGGATGAAGAGGCACAAACTATCAGGTATAAAATAAGGGATATAGTGTAAAACATGGGGAATATAGCAAATATTTTACAATTACTATTAATGGAATATAACCTTTAAAACTGTAAATTTCAGGACTTCCCTAGTGGTCCAGTGGCTAAGACTCCACACCCCAATGCAGGGTGGGGCCAGGGCTCCAACTCTGATCAGAGAACTAGATCCTGTATGTTGCAACTAAGACCTCGCACAGCCAAATAAATAAGTTAATATTAAAAAAAAAAAAACAAATAACTGTAAATCTCTCTATTGCATACCTGCAACTCACATAATATTACACATCAACTATACTTCAACAACAACAAAAAATACATAAAATCCAGAGCTAGGTAAGGCATTGTGCCAAGCGCTAAAAAGGCTGGACAAATAAAGCAATTGGCTGCTACCCTCAAGGAGAGTAGACTCTGGCCGGGAAGGCAAGGCTTATACGAACCCCTCACAGCACAAGCAGTGAAGGCATCTCTGACCACCGGGCTCGTAGGAGAGAGGCATGGATGTAGGCTGGGCAGAAACGATGGGAAATCAGACTAACCAGGATTCAGGTATTTGGAGACGAAAGCATGCAACAGAAAGTAGAAGAGCATTTACCGAGAGCAGGAAGGCAGCTCATGCACAGAAAGAGGCCCAGGGAGAGGGGTCAGCCCAGACTGGGCACCACAGAACACAGTTAAGACCAGGGCTGTTAGCCTCCTTGTGCACCAGCATCCTTGGACGAGCTTTCTCAACATACAATCGCCTGAGCCCATCCCTCAGAAACTTCCCAGTCCTGGCATCTATCACCTGGAATTGTCTCTCTAACACAAGAAATGGCAACTAAAAGTGGTTTGGCAGGCTGGGTGAGAGCCACAGGGACAACAGATCTGTCCTGGGAGAGACTAGCTCCACTTTGAGGGAGAATCAGGGAGACTCACCGGGAGGGAGGCTGTGTCAAAGGCAAGAGTTGAGAGGCTCTTGGGCAGGGGGAGGGGCGGCAGGCAGACCCAACACTCCTAACCACAGCTTCGTCCTTAAGGAGGCAGCAACCCTCACCCCCACCCCACAAAAGGCAAGAAGTAGCACTTAACACAATTATTTGCAAAGTCAAATGCTCGAAGTCGGAACTGTCTGAATTCGACTAAAGGTCATCAAAAGACCTGTTTTTCACTTTTTGGGTTTTGATTTCTTTTGCAGGGAAGGGAGGTAAGGATTCAGGAATATGCAATAGAACATGAAACTTATTGCCTTTGGTACCAAAGATCTGAGCCTTGGGACCCACTAACTTGCTCCCTACATGGAGAGACCCTCCATATTATGAGTCCAGTGTGTGCGCCTTCCTCCAGTGTCGCTCACTCTTCATCACATCCAAGTAGGAACAAAGGGACAGAATGGTCACCACCCTTCTTAGAGGATGAATCATTTATTATTAGTGAAACCAACAGAAGAGGCTGGTCCAGGAACTGGCTTTCACTGCATTCCATGGAGGGACTGCAGCTAATTTCAGTAATATACTTTACTTCCATACATCTAAAATACTGTCACGGCAGTACGTACTCAATATGAAAAGTGGAGAGATTTTTACACCTTTTTTTTGTACTAAGCCTTTGTAATCCAGTGTGTATTTTCACTTACCCCTCCCTTCCCCCCTGCCACCCTCCCACCCTGGCCCACTGCACTGGCTGTGGGAGGCGGGTTTACCTTCCACCCCAGACAGAACCATCCTCCTTCTTCCCCTAGGTTCACCAATTCACTGGCTAAAATTGATTTCGGATGATTCTGCAGCCAGCTAGCAAATCAGGAAATCAACATCAACTCACAAGCCCTGAGGATAACTCAAAGCATTTCATTACCCAGACAGAAAGATGGCCCAAAGGAAACGTTTACAGGCAGCTGTGGGCAAAAGAGGGACAAATATCTCCAGGGTATAGTTCATACTAGGAAGGGAGGAACAAGGAACAGATTCCTAGAGTGACATTTCCTGAAGGGAGTTCTGTAGACACGCCGTTCAAATCTGCTGTGGGTGGAGGCATGCAGGGTAAGGCTCCAGTAAGGCATTGATTGTGCCAATGGTAAGAGGTCAGCCACCGAAAGAGCACTACGTACCATCCCCCTTCTCCAACTAGACTCTCAGTGAAAATGAGCACATTAAAGGTTCTGACAAGTCCCACAGTAAAGAACAATGTTTCACAAACATGACTATGGAACTACCATGACTAAAATTTCACTTGCTTTAGAACTGCACTGTCTGAAGTACCAGCTCTGTGTGATTACTGAGCACCTGAAACGCAGCTAGTCTGAACTGAGATGGGTTCTAAGTGAAAACACACACTGGATTACAAAGGCTTAGTACAAAAAAAGAATGATGTAAAAGTCTCTCCACTTTACATATTGAGTATGTACTGAAATGACAGTATTTCAGATGTATGGAAATAAAGTATGTTACTGAAATTAACTGCATCTCTTTATACTTTTAAAATACATGGCTATTAGGGCATTTAAAATCTCATACATGCTTCACCTTATATTTCTACTGGGGTAGTGCTCAAAATTCAGAAAATGCTAAGCAACAGCACATGCTCTGAAACCTCAGACACATCATATTATCATATCATTTGTGCCACATTTGTCTTTTCCCTGAAAGAGATGTACTGCATCCCAGAACTGGGGATGAAATAAAAACAGATGAGAAATGCACCTGGATATTCAGACCGGGGTGGGTAAGACAGCCCACCTAGCAATATAAAATTCCAAAGGTATCAAGGAATGAGTATCTCTGCTTTTGTCTATTATCCTTTAGACATTTATGTAACAACAGAGAACTATTTTGCTTTGCCATTCACTACAAGGCTGTATCTATAAAGTTATTGCTAAACATGCTAACAATTGAATAAATCCGGGGTTTGGTAACTGAAAACAGTACGTAAAGACAGAAGTCCCTTTAGGGACTGCCCATGTGGGCGCTGCTCCAGACCTGCTGGGTTGTGTATTTCTTGTTCTATGGCAGATTCTAGTATCTTTCACTTACTCCATGACTTTGGGCATATAAATTCACCTATGTCCTGTGAAAGGGCCAAGTCTGTGAATGCCCACAGTGGTTCCTGGAGCATGTGACCCAGACTGCGAAAGTCAACATTTACTGTCTTAGTCAACTCGTGAAACATCGCCAGAGGAGAACCAGTTGTGTGACTGACACATAGCCTGCTTTGTAGTTCAGCTTCCCCGCTTGTGAAAGGAGTGACAACATCCATCACACAAAGGAACTGGGGCAGCAAACAAGGTGACGCTGGACGCAGAGCACGCTGCCTGGCACGGAGGAGACACCACGTCCCTCCTGACTGCCCTGTGGGCTTCTGCCATCTTGGCCATAGAGCTGGAGACTGGACCTCAACCTCTGGTCCTTTCCAGACTTAAAAGTGAGAGCCTATCTGTGGTCTGTCATTAAAAGGCAATGAAGAGGGCTAAAAGCTCAGAAGATCTGTCAGACTAGGACAGGAAGTGGGCTTTCCCCTTTCGGGATTTTTTACTCAAAGGCAACAGTTCATTAATGAATTGGCTGTTGTGTCCAGTTTCCAGGGAATCGCTGGGAGCAAACTCACACAGCAGCCATCAACGGTTTCCCAAGGTCCTCAGGAAGCCACCCGGCTCCGGCAATGACTGTCCTCCACGGGAATGGCCCCACTGTAACACGTCATGTCCTCTCACTACTGAGGTCCCACCCTGTGCCCTGCTCACTCACGTCCCAAATAAATCATTTGCCGTCATTAAAGATGGATGCCTCTTCTTAGATACGACAACTTATATGAAACATGATGTTTCATACCCTAAGACCAAAGTCTCTCTCCTTTCTCCATTCTGTTTAATTTCTGTATGTCCAATCACCCTTTCGGCCCTACAGAAGAAACTAAAGGGAGGAATTCTGAGAGATCTGGAAACATATATTACTCATAATTTTTTTTTTTCCTCCGAGTAGCTGATCCTACTGTTATGAGGTCTAAAACCGCCTAAGTAATGCTGGGAGTATACACTCTTGGATTGAATAAATCTGTGATAAACAGAGATATATTTGGAATAGTCAAATTCTTGGATGGATTTCAAATGGATCATAGGCAATAGGGAAACTTATAGTCATTGACTACTTAGGCCCAAGTGAGTCGGGAAACATCAATATTTCTAAGTGTCCCTATAAATCAATAAGTCCCTTATCGATTCATGTACATCAGCATTAAAGGGCTAAAGGAGGTCAGAGGTCTGCATCACCAGAACCCCAGAATCCCTTGTGCACCAAGGTATGTGGAGGAGAGACTGAACCTCTGCATTCTCAGGCCAGCTGGGCAGCCACTGGGTAGTCCAGTGGCTAAGACTGTGTGCTCCCAATTCAGGGGATCTAGGTTTGATCCCTTGTCAGGAAACTAGATCCCACATGCCCAACCAACTAAGAGTTTACATGCCTCAACTAAGGATCCTGTGAGCTTCCACTAAGACCCCGCACAGCCAAATAAACAAATATTTTTATAAAAAGGCAGGGGGTTGGGGGGGCAATATGATCCCTTCAAGCAGTCAGCTGCCTCTGCTCTCCAGGCCCCAAATCCTCTTCAGTCAACTCCCAATGTAGGAGCCCTTATATCTGAAAGCTGCTGCTACTGCTAAGTCGCTTCAGTCGTGCCCAACTCTGTGTGACCCCATAGACGGCAGCCCACCAGGCTCCCCCATCCCTGGGATTCTCTAGGCAAGAATACTGGAGTGGGTTGCCATTTCCTTCTCCAATGCATGAAAGTGAAAAGTCAAAGTGAAGTCGCTCAGTCGTGTCAGACTCTTCATGACCCCATGGACTGCAGCCTACCGGGCTCCTCCGTCCATGGGATTTTCCAGGCAAGAGTACTGGAGTGGGGGGCCATTGCCTTCTCCATATCTGAAAGCTGAAGACTACCAAATGCTCAGAATGGAGAATCTATCCTCTAAGATCTTCCCAAGCTTCACAAAGGGACCACTTTCTCCCCTGTCCCCCAGTATGCCCCCTCTATGCCCTGTCATAGCACAGATCCAGCTGCCTCACGTGTGCTTACATATTTCCCCCATCTTCTTGGATTCCTTGGACCCCACCCCCCACCCCCACCCCCACCCCCACCCCCCAGGCCTATCACAATACTGTTAACAGATAGGAATTCCATGGCAATTCCAATGGTTGACTCCTCAGTGATTAGAGAGAGCCTGAGTTCAATGCCTGGTCAGGGAACTAAGATCACACAAGCCATTCGGCCAAAAATAAAAGAAAAGAAAAACAATATTAGCAGAAATAGGAATACCTACTGGATTCTGGGATTATGCAAAAACCACACAATAAACAAGAAGCATCTTCCTATACATCAAGCTTAAAACATTTTCTTGTAAAGACACTTTGAAAAGAGAAAGCAAAATCCACAGGGAGGTTTAAAAAAAAAAAAAAAAACAAAGTAGTGGTCTCCTGGCAGACTGGAACCTTCCAAATTCAGGGTCATGCCCCAGGTTGTCGGCTGGACAAACTTTCTGTCCTTTCTGCTAAAGAGGTGCCTGCCTAAGCGGAGAAACCCAGGAAGCTCTGGACTCCATATGTGCCCTACTTTCTGTGAAAGGCTGAGAGTACTTTGTCAGGGGTCAAAGATCACCAGTGTCACTTTCTAACTATAAAAAAAAAACAGGCTAATCTTGCCCAAACAACTCACAAATTTAATGCTGGGGACAGGAAAAGAGCTCTCTTCAATTACTGGCCCAGGACATCACAGGATTAAGCTTGTAAGAGAACACTGTATTTTTTAAAGCCTGAAATAAGGCACTAGAACGTGTATGGGTCTGAGACCCTTTGATCACTTCCTGGAATAGAGCCCCATCAAAGGAACCCTGATTTCATGCCTCTCCTCTTTTTCTCTGCTTGGCTGCCTCAGCAGTAAACCCTTAAGGGCTCTAGAGAAACACAAATCAGAAGCGCCACTCTTGGGTCCTTACGGAAGCCTCGGAAGCCTCTTGAAAGTCAGCACGCCAGGTGGACCAGCGGATGTGCAAACACCCTGACCACCCGGCTGGGAGGCGAGGCAGGGAGCGGGCTTCCGCACTCCCGTTTAGGGCCCCTAACAGCCCAGAACTTTCTGAACTTTTCTCCACCCTCAATCTTCAAAGGCTCTTGGCCAACCCCGTCCCAAAGAGGGAGCCGAGGGGCAAGGCAACTATCCTGAGAGGGATGAAGGGGGATCTTGCTGCAAGTGCCCTCCAGGGGCCGCAGAAGGACCCAGCAGGGCTCCGGGTCCAAGGGGCGGGGAGTTGGACAGAGACGCCACTCAGGCCCCGCGTCCGGGGCCGCACTCACCTTGGCAGACGTTTCTCCGAACAGAGGTCTGTTGTCCAGGCCACTTGTGCCGTAGGTCCTGGTGGAAAAATCCTCCATTTTAGGGTTTCTTCACTGTCCCCGAGCCAGCATTGCCTCCGGGAGTCCCGGGTCTACGACTCGCTGCGCCGCCGGTCACAGAGCGCTCATCGCCGATGCCCAGGGAGGCCGGAGTCCCGGCGGCGGGGGTGGGCGCTCAGACTCGCGGGACGAGGCCGCTCTGCCTGAGCCTCGCTCCCCTCCTCATCGTGAGCAGCTGCCTCAGGAAGTGAAAGGAAACAACACCGCCTGGCCGCCCCGCCCGGCCGCTCCCGCTTCCCCCAATCTCAGCGCCCCGGGCCGCCCGACTGTCTCCGCAGGTCGCGATGCAAATCGGCTTGGCCGGGGCTCCCCGCTTCCCCGCCCTCGCCGCTCCGCTCCGTGACGCGACCATTTCCCGAGCTTTCTAAATGTTCTGGTGAGCACGGATCCCTCCATGCTCGAAGGCGGGGAAAAGTTTTCCCGGGAGAAGGCATTACCGGCCCTCCGCACCGCTCCGCCCCTCTCGCCCCCGCGGCCAGCGGCCGGAGGAGTGAAGCAGCGGGAGCAGAGCCCAGCGCGCCGCCCGCCCCTCCCGCGGCGTTGCGGGATCAGGTCGCGGCCGCGCCCAGCAGCTCGGGTCCCCGCTCGGGGGTTGCCGGCACCCGCGGGCCAGCGCGCTCTCGCGGCGGAAGAAGGGGATCCTGCCTCGGCCCCGCACCGACGGGCCACCCTCCCGGGGCCGCCCCGCGCCCGCAGGCCAAACCTCGGCGTCTCCAGACGCGCGCACGCTCGGGAGTCCTGGCTGCACTGGAGAGAGCGGGTCCCGGTCCACGCCGGTGTGGGGGTGCGGTGCCGGGCGTCGGGGGGAGAGAGAGACCTTCCGCGCGGGCTGCGAGTGTGCTGCGCGGCGGGTCCCCGGTCCCCTCCCACGGCCGGGACCCGCGGCCACTGTCGCAAACCGACTCGGCCCGCCCAGGCCGCGTCACGGCCGAGGCCGCCAATCCCGCACGCCGGGGCGCCGCATTGGCTACGGAGCTTTATTTCTAGAGGTGCCAGTTTATTCCCCGCGAGGCAGCGGATCTCCCGGCTCCCCGCTTTCTCTGGCTCCTAGTAATTAGCGCTTGCGCGACCCGGGTGGGCAGAGCACATCTCGGGAAGATAGCCTCGCACTGGGCTGAAACTTATTAAAAACAACCAGCCTGCTTTAACCACCCCAATCTTTGCACCACTAGGATGCAAAGGGAGTGGTTGATCATTGTTTATCATGTTTGTGTGTTTGTCTGGTTTGTTCTGTGATAGGGAACCTATGTCTTGGACAGAGACGGTCAAGAGGTAATCCGTGCTTAGGTATTTCTTCGACTTGTCCACTCATCCTGCTGGTGATGCTGCTGAGAAGCATAAGTGTAGCCGCAGAGGAAAAATGCGTTGTATGTCAACCTCTTCAGGTTTGAAGCTGGAGAACCCGAGGTGGACAGGCACCCTAGGCAACCCAGCGTCACTCTGCATTTGGGAGCCTTTGTAAGTATTAGGGAACACATGCAACCACGCTAGGTAACCCACACACTACAGCTCCTACACTGAAGAGAGCTGTGACTGAGGTGTGTTCGCAGGGAGAGCGCATGTTAGAACACTGTAGCCCTGTGACACTTAGAATCCAAGAGAAATTTCCACGTGGTCCCTCTAGAGTTTAGGACAAGGGATTGGGATAAGGGATGGACTAAGAACCACAAAGCTCCAGTGGAATCAGGTATGGAGCATTTCCATCTACCAGCTCTGTATTTCATGGGTCTTCTCTTTGTCAGGACTTTCTGTTCTAAGAGGAATGCTACACAATCTTGCACCCAGTTCTATTAGACGTTTGACCCAATAAGTAATTTTATTCACTCATAGGTGGCCACATTCATTCAACAATACTTCTGAGAACCTGCTCAGTACCAGGCAACCACCAAATAGAGTAATACAGTCATCAAGAGACAGTCATGGTCATAGTGTTGAGGTTAGAGTGGCAAAGAGAGACACGTGACTCACGGAGTGACTAATAGCACAAGCTTTGAGGTTGATTATATCTGCCCTCAAACCTTGATGCCACCATCTACAAGCTATGTAATCTTGGGACAGTTATCTAATATCTAACCTCTCTTGAGCTCCTTCTGATGGAAAAAGTGAAGATGATAACAGTAAATGGAACTATATCTAATTTCAACCTTTAAAAAAATAATTGAATAGAAAATTTTTAAGACACCTGGCAAGTAAGTTTCCAAATGGTTGCTTGCTTGTATGCTTCTTTAGTCATGTCTGAGACTCTGTTACCGAGTCCAAGCTTGCTCTGCTCACTGCATGATAGGCCAATGAATCCAAGAGAGGAGGTGTTGCGGCAAGGAAGAGACTTTAGTTGGGAGCCAGCAGACTGAGAAGATGGCAGAGTAGCACCTCCAAATAGCCATCTTATTGGGGTCTGGATGCCAGGTTCTTTTATAGACAGAGAGAAAGAAGCAATGAGGAACTAAAGTCAAAAGGCAGAATAGAGAGGGAGGGGCAGTGGGGAAGTAAAGTGAAAGGTTCTTCAGTCTTGCAAAACATCTCCAAAGGGATGTCCAGCCTTCAGAAGGGTTGTGTTAATCTCTTCTATTCACAGGTGGGCAGGGACAAACAATCTGTCCTTGAACTGAACAAAGGCAAATTAATTTACATTAAACCAGAGGGGCAGGCTCCTCTAAACAAGCCATTGAGTATGATTATAATAATAGAGGTAAGTTAAACAGTTTCCAACCTGGAGTCAGAATTGGCTTTCTTCGTGCAGCGTTTGCAATCCCATGGACTGTAGCCCGCCATGCTCCTCTGTCTATAGGATTATCGCAGCAAGAATACTGGAGTAGGTTGCCATTTCCTTTTCCAGGGATCTTCTGACCCAAGGATCAAACCCGTGTCTCTGGCATCTCCTGCACTAGCTTTTGGATTCTTAACCACTGAGCCATCAGGAAAACCCCACACTGTGGAGATGCACTCACCCTATTCTGGTGGCAGGGAAAGCTTCCCCAAGGAGCCTTTTAAATCAAAACCCCCAAAGAAGACCATACATTAACCAAGGTGAAGAGCAGAGTCAAGAAGACAGGCCAGAGAGACTAGATATTCATGGAGGGTGTATTTGAGGAGAAAGGTTGAGTCAGGAATAGTGACCCTCTGGCTCTTTAGCTGCTTGTTCTCTTGTCTCATCAATTTTCTGTGCCTCTGTTCCATTCCTTTTCCTAAAACCCAGTTTCCTCATGACTGCTCCTCACCCAAAACTTCAAGAAACCAATGGCTTTAGTTTGGTTTTGGTGCTAAACTCAGGGAAAATGGATCTTATAGCTCCAGTGCCTGCCACTGCTTGGGGGGCTCAGTCTCTCGTCTTTGAGTTCAGATTCTCATGAGAAATTTCAATGGGCTCAATCCAGATTATAGACTGATTTCTAGATGCATAAAGTCCTCCATCCCCAAGAGTCAACAGGTGGGACCACATAGAACACAGTTTCTAGGGACCACCCCCTTGAGGATGGTTCAGTTCAGTTCAGTTGCTCAGTCGTGTCCGACTCTTTGTGACCCCATGGACTGCAGTACACCAGGCTTCCCTGTCCATCACCAACTCCTGGAGCTTGCTCAAACTCATGTTCATCGAGGTGGTGATGCCATCCAACCATCTCATCCTCTGTTGTCCCCTTCTCCTCCCACCTCCAATCTTTCCCAGCATCAGGGTCTTTTCCAGTGAGTCAGTTCTTCTAATCAGTTGACCAAGGTATTGGAGCTTCAGCATCAGTCCTTCCCATGAATATTCAGGACTGATTTCCTTTAGAATTGACTGGTTGGATCTCCTTGCAGTCCAAGGGACTCTCAAGAGCCTTCTCCAACACCACAGTTCAAAAGCATCAATTCTTCGGCGCTCAGCTTTCTTTATAGTCCAACCCTCACATCCATACATGACTACTGGAAAAATCATAGCTTTAAGAAGACAGACTTTTGTCGGCAAAGTACTGTCTCTGCTTTTTAATATGCTATATTTGTCACAGAGTTTGTCACTGAGGAGGGTAGAAGATTATTTAAATAAAGAAGAGACTGTGTCTGTATCAGGTCAATGGTAGGATTTTCCAGTGTCTTGCTGCTCAGAGCGTGGTTCCTGGACTACAAGCAGGCCATTACCTGCTAACTGCTTAGAAACGCAGAGCTTCAGTCCTCACCCTAGATCTACTGAACCACAATCTGCATTTTAATAAGATCCCCAGGAGACTCAGAAGCCAATAAAGTGAGAAAGGTGCTTTTTTCATACACCTCCATTTTTACAAATTGGCCACACAGATGACCCAGCAAATAACCATCACTTCTCATTTGCTGATCTTTATTGTGCTTCAGGCACTCATTCCGATGCAACATTCTGGACTTTGGCAACACCCAGAATGGCACTGTGTTTGAAACAGGCCGAGATGGACCATTTATTAAGCCTTCTCCTCCAATCCCTTTCAATCTTTCACTCCTGGCCAGTACATCAGTCCCTTGGTCACTTCAGTGTCTCCAGTTTTTTGGTCTCTTGACTCCTCAGTGGATCTAGTCTCTCGTTTTCACTTTCTTCCAGCTTAGATTCTGTGTTCTCTCACTGCAGTCACTCTTGTGATAGTATCTTCAGTTCTCTTATCCCACACCTGGGCAGAAAGTCCCCTAAAATGCTAACCCTTCTGCTTTCTCAACACCTGTGGCCAGGTGTCTAGTGCAACTGGAGGGGGAAAAAATCATAAATGTCCCTAATTAGAGTAATTTTAGATTTAAGGCAGCCAACCTCAACTATGCCCTTAAAACCATGTGGAAGTCCTGTGTTGCCTGGACAACTGTGCTGTGTGTAGTCCACGCTCCCTGACCCTCAGCAGATGACTCGGCTGCCTAGTTCACAGGGGAAAAACCAAAGCCATTCCATGGGAATCCCCTCTACTTCCCAGCACACCTACACACTCACCTCCGCCCGCCCTCTCCTCCTCCTCCTTCCCTCCAGTGAAAATGGAAGAGATGCCTGTCTGTCTCTCGTGCTCCACGTTCCACTGCACCCCATCATCACAGGCATCTCACAGCTATGATTGTAAGTTTTCTGTGAAAAGCTTTGAAACATGCTCAGTTTCAACCATGTTAAAATGAACAAGCAAAAACCTTGCATTAAACCGGTGTCTCCCTCTGGCTACCACACTCCTCCACACCCTCCCTGGAACTCTTGGTTGCCTTGGTAGCCAGCTTTTAATTCTCCCCTCTTCTCCCTGGAAAGCAGAGCTTACCTCCCATTATAAAGGGGAAAAAATGCCAGATGTACATTTGTAGCTGGGGGAGTGGAAAGTGAGTGTTAGGATCGCTGAGTCATTAAGGCAAGTCTGCTGGGGATTTTTAGGAGGGTTTTGTCCCTGATGAAAGGAGGGAAGCACATGCAGAGAGCTTTCCCTCTAGTCATTGTCATGTGATGATGTGGCCTTTGGAGATGCTTCTGCCATCTTATGACCATGAAGGGTGGGTAAGAATTTCCCAGAGAAACCAACTGGAGTCCTAAGTTCTGTGTTTCTTACATGTTGTGTGCGGGTCTGTGTGTGTGTGTATGTATTGAATGGGAGTGACTCTATGGTCTGAATCATTTTTATCTGGGTATTCCCATGCTCATAGCTGAAAGTCTGTTGACACATTTTTAAAGCCAAACTTTCTGTAAAAAGCTCCATAGAGATCATATCCTCTTCCTCCCTTCCCACCTTTGCCTCAATCACTAAAATCTGGTTTAGCAGCACTACTTCCTGGGTGTTCTCTCAGAAAGGTTCTCATGAGAACTTTTTTTGCTGAATCCACTGGACCCCTTTCAGGTCTCCTCCCACCTGGCCTTTCAGTGGCACTTTACCTTTTAAAATGCAGGAAGTAACCTTTACTATAGGTCTTCGGCTCTTCCCCTGCACATCTCTTAAATATTATTCCCCAGGCTCCATCCTTACCATTTCTGTTCTCACTACATGCTTTGCAAGGGCCGTGGCTTCAGTGTCTATCTCTACGCTAAGGACGCCCACATAGTCCCATATAGGACTCCTCTATATAAATGGACTTCCGCAGTTTGCCAGAAGAGAGATAATTTATGAAGAAAGTCCCTTGTGAAGTTAAATAACTCCTTTAGTTCAGATAAAATTGAATCATGCTTCTCCCCTTCCACTGTCTCTACAGTAAAGCTTCCCTGGAGAGCAGTGCCTCTCCATCCCAACTGGACATTAAATACTTAGGATTTTTGAACACCCTGGTGCTTGGGGCCACACCCCAGGCCAATAATAACAGAATCTCTGGAGACAACACTCAGCAACAGTATTTTTTCAAAACTCTCCAGACAAATCTGATATGCAACTAAGTAGAGAATCACTGGTTAAAGGGCAAAGAATTGGGCTCAAAATCTGGGCCTGGAGTTTCACTGTGGATCTTCATTCTGTTAGGGGAAGCGAGCACACTGACTGAAACCGCCCACCCTCCAGGCACCATAGTAACCATTTGCATGAGCTGTTTTATGACAGGAGGTCCTGGTAAGGAACACAGAACTAATATGCCACCACCAACCTGGAGAGTTCAGAAAAGGTCAAAAAGTGACACCATATGTCCAACCACCTCCCAGAATCCTTCTCACTGGCATCCATCTTGGCCGAACAAGCATGCACCACCAGGAAGGACTCTGAGTCAGAAAGATTGGCTAAAGAAAACACAAACTAATCCCATCACCATAAAACCCAAGACTGTGGCAGAGCAGTTCTCCTGGGTTCTACCCTACTGCTCTCCGCCCACGCACTCTTTCCCAATAAAATCTCTTGCTTTGTCAGCACATGTGTCTCCTCAGCAGAGGAGGCAATGGCAACCCACTCCAGCATTCTTGCCTGGAGAATCCCAGGGACGGGGGAGCCTGGTGGGCTGCCATCTATAGGGTCATATAGAGTTGGACACAACTGAAGCAACTTAGCAGCAGCAACAGTGTCTCCTCAGACAATTCATTTCTGAATGTTAGACAAGAGCCCACTTTCGGGCCCTGGAAGGGGTCCCCCTTTCTGCAACAATTCTATCATCTGAGAAGCCAATAGCGCAGACTGCAGAGCTGGCAGATATTTGTTTGAATCCTGGCATGATTTTTTTTTCTTAATTATTATTATCCAGCTCTATTTTTATTTCCTGGGACTTGTTAGTGAGCTTTGCCAGTGACATTTACATAATCAGTGAACTGGTTTGAGATGGAGCTTCACTCAAGGGGTCACTGGTAGTCCTAACCTCAAGTCCAATGATTCTAAGTAAACAGAACAGATTGCGGGATTTTGAGCCAAGTTGGGTCTCAGTTTGGACTTTCGTGAAATTAGAAAAACAGTACTTTCCCTATTAGCATTTGGTGAGAATTAAAATATTTTAATCATTTGACACATAGTTAAAACAGTGAAGTATGCATATTATGCATTTATTACATGAACGTAATAAAGGTTGTAACAAAATGGAAAAAAAAAGAATATGACAATGTTAAAGAGAAAAACTAAATTATTAAATATAATCTTTATAGTATATAGTTAACCCTTGAACAACACAGGTTTGAACTGTGCCAGTCAACTTATTTGTGTGTTTTTTTCTAATAAGCATGTATTTCACTATTTGTGGTTGGTTGAATCCTCAGATTCGGGACCGGGGATGTGGAAGGTGGGCTGACTGTAAATTTACTAACATAAACAGATTTCCCATTGCACAGAGGAGTGCCATCCCTAACCCTTGAGTTGTTCAAGGATCAACTTTGTATAAAATACCTTTGCATGTGAATCAAGACTGGAAAGGAACATGGAAAACAAACAGCTTAAAAAAAAATTTTTTTTTTTTCTGTTTTCCTGAATGGTTGTGAAGTTCCATGCTTTTGGAGAAGATAGGAAGACTGTAAAGGATACATTTGGAGAAAGCAATGGCACCCCACTCCAGTACTCTTGCCGGGAAAATCCCATGGATGGAGGAGCCTGGTGGGCTGCAGTCCATGAGGTCGCAAAGAGTCGGACACGACTGAGCGACTTCACTTTCACTTTTCACTTTCATGCATTGGAGAAGGAAATGGCAACCCACTCCAGTGTTCTTGCCTGGAGAAGAATCCCAGGGACGGCGGAGCCTGGTAGGCTGCTGTCTGTGGGGTCGCACAGAGTCGGACACGACTGAAGTGACTTAGCAGCAGCAGCAGTAGCAGTTTGAAATAAGGCTGATGTGTAGTAGAGAACTGTGGTACTGAGCACATGTTAGAGGCTCAGTTTTATATCCATTAAAAGCTAAAGGAAAATAAATTTCCCCAGAGGGTGTGAAAATAAATGAGATGTGGTAGGTGAAGCTGATTTTTATACTCTAAAGTGCTATTCACTGGAATGAATCACAAATGATAAAGAGTCATTTGTAGATGTTTTTATAATTGATTTGGCATTGCTACTGAAGTGGATAAAATATGAAACAGTGGTTTATTGCCCATAGCTGGAGCATATGGAGCACTTTCTCTATTTGAAAGTGCAAAATTTGCACAGAGAAATTAGAGCAATGAAATAAATATGCTAATTTAAACCAATCCTCTTGAATAAGATCAAATAGATTTTTTAGCTGAGGAACAGTTTACTGAAGTTCTTAGAAAAACTTGTGAATTTTAAATTGTGTATGTATTGCTTTTAAGGAACTCCTAATTTAGAAATCTGAAATTAGTTTCATGGACAAGGTAAAGACTTTTTTTAGGTTTTGAACTATAATACGTTATTTTATTGTATTTATTTATTTGGTTGCTGGGTCTCAGTTGCAGCACTTTAACAGCACTTAAACAGGGTCTTTAGGTTTAGCATGTGAGATCTAGTTTCCAAGCCAGGGATTGAACCCAGGCGCCCTGCAGTGGGAGCCCAGAGTCTTAGCCACTGGACCACCAGGGAAGTCCCTATAACACATTTCTTAAGAAAGCTCAGGAAAAACTGATGGGAATGACAGTAGGCAGTTATCTTTTGTTACCATTTCATTCAAGATTTAGAATATCCCTGAAAATGATGTTGAGTAAATTAATTAAAATTCCGGCATTTAGCTTTAGGAGCAGTGTGCACTAGGTCTTGGCTTTGTCACTAACTGCATCACGTTTAGTTATTGATTTAACCCTAAGAGTTTCATTTCCTCATTGTAAATGAGAACAATGGGAGAGATTGCTTTTTAAAGATTTGTGGCACTAACGTCATGTGACTCTTTGGCTCTAAGAGAGGAAAGACTGAAGTTAAAAGGAGAAAGAAAGGAAAATGTAAATATATACGTAGTTTACAGATGCAGTGTAGCTGTACTAGCATTTTATACAATGACATTGGGTATTTGGGGTCTTTTTCTGGGGTGGGGGGCAGGCTTAAGATCTTTCTCACAAAGGTGTTTCCTCTATGACAGTTAGATAGCTTTAGGGCCATCACCACAGCATCACACACTCAAGCCCTAACCTGCTCGCCTTGCTGAGGGGGTCCTTCCCCTGTGGCTTCAGTTGTCATAGACCTAACAAAGGGGTAATCACACTTCTTTTCTTAGAATAATGTCACTTTAATTATTTTAAGGGAGACAAGACAGGAATCCAACTATTTCATTGCTTAGGAATCCACATTCATGGTGAAAAACATCTAAAGAAGTAAATGGTATCACTTAACAAACTATGATGTCTATTGCTAATTATGGAAAATTTATCAAATTAATTTTTTCATTGTAAAAATACAGAAAAGTTTTCAAAAATGAAAAAGCTAAACATTCATCATTCTTACTTCTGACTTGTTAAATAAAATAAATAGGACATTACAGAATAGATTTCTTTTCCAGGGAAGAACTTTGGGGAAGTTTTTTGTTTTTGTTTTTTTTAAGAAGCACGTTAAGATGTAGAATAAAATAATTAAATAAATAACAACCAAGGTAAAGAAATTCTCATGCAACCTGTCCATCCAACAGCACACACATTTTTCCTTCTTCAAGAGTCATTTATATTCTCCCTCGTGAAAATATTAGCACCACTTCCCCTTTGGCTGGGTTCCCTGACACTCTCTACAGTGAGAGCAGACATCTGATACTAAGCCTCTATTTTGGGAAAAGATATTAACACTCAGAATACACATAGGAAGAAATCTTATCTAGAACACCCACTGTATTTTTCAACCCCATCCCCTGAAAGAGTGATCTGAGCAGAGCCTCTGGACGTCTGATATAATTACCCAACAGCGCCTTCCGTTCCCCACTGCGGTGGGTTGAATTGTGGATTCCCAAAAGATGTTTACCAAACACCTGTGACTGTAACCTTATTCGAAAAAACAAATGATCTTTGCAGGCGTAATCAAGGTAAGAATCTCGAGATGAGATCATCCTGGAATAGCCCGGCCCTACATGCAATAACAAGGGTCCTTGTAAGAGACGAAGGCCAGGGGAAGACATCCTGAGGCTGCAGTGCCAAGGGTTGCTGGCAGCTGCCCGAAGCTAGGAGAGAGGCAAGAAACAGATTCCCCCTCCTGCCACGAGCCTCCAGAAGGAGATAACCCTGCTGACACCCTGACTTTGGACTTCTGGGC
Source organism: Capricornis sumatraensis (assembly GCF_032405125.1). NCBI lineage: Eukaryota > Metazoa > Chordata > Mammalia > Artiodactyla > Bovidae > Capricornis > Capricornis sumatraensis. Next base: position 38,060,972 of record NC_091073.1, on the reverse strand, counting down.
GCCAGAGTTGTGAAAGCATAAATTTATATTGTCGTCAGCCACCTGGTTTGTGGTTATTTGTCAAAACAGTCCTACAAAATGAATACTGGGCACTTCTGGGAATCGCTCCCTCTCTCACTAGAGATGTTGCAAGAAGTTAATAAGGTTGAGGTAAGTCCCCTAGAAGAACCACTTGTTCCACAGTGAAGAGGGTCCTAAGAGAACCATTAAGTAGATGTACAGGAAAGGAAACCTGTTCCCCGTAGAGTATGACGCTTACCTATCAAAGAAGGACCCTGAGTTTTCAATAGACACACAGAACTTTAGGATCATCCTACAATGTCATCCTTACACGCTATACCTGATTCAAGCTGCTACTTTCACTCACGTTTTTTTTTTTTTTACTTTACCACATGGGATGTGGGATCTTAGTTCCATGACCAGGGATGGAGGGGGCACCCCCTGCTGTGGAAGCTTGGAGCCTTGGCCATTGCACCTCCGGTGAAGTCCGACAATAGCATTCTTAAGCACAGATATAAAATATTAGTTTATCTCCACCTCTACTGCTGGCATTTCTGTCAGAAGAACTGCTATACTTGTTAGGTCATAAAGGTGCAGATGACAATACTTCTCACCCCAGTAATTCTGAACCCAGGATTGTAGAGGCAGCTCTAAACAAACACAGTAAGAGACTTGTGAGTTTCAAGGTAACATTACTTGTGATAACAAAAGAGTGGAGGCAGCACAAATGTCCGTTAACAAAAGAACGGATAAAGCCAGTGGACCAGATCTATATGGTGGGATATAGCAAGGAAAGTGAGTGAACATTTCAACATGCCAACATGGACGAATCTCACAACCATAAAGATGAATAGTAACTAAAAAAGTAAGTTGCAGAATGCTCATGCTGCTGCTGCTGCTAAGTCACTTCAGTCGTGTCCAACTCTGTGCAACCTCATAGATGGCAGCCCACCAGGCTCCCTCATCCCTGGGATTCTCCAGGCAAGAACACTAGAGTGGGTTGCCATTTCCTTCTCCAATGCATGAAAGTGAAAAGTCGTGTCCGACTCTTAGTGACCCCATGGACTGCAGCCTACCAGGCTCCTCCATCCATGGGATTTTCCAGGCAAGAGTACTGGAGTGGGTGCCATTGAATGCTCATGAGTACATAGCAAACACTGGAAGTGCCCTGCTCATAAACCCTTAGGCCTTATCATCGCAGCACAGGCCAGTCTAACCCTTAACTGTCAGTAACTTAAACCCTTTGCCAGAGGGGTTGCTCTGTTTGCAAAGCCCACTCTGGCTGCACACGTGGCAAGCGGGAATGCCAGGAAGTTCACACCATCCAAGAGCCAGCCCTCAACCAGTGATCCACAGGGCTTGGGTAGAAATTCTTGGGAGGAATAGTTCCACCGTGTGTCTTCTACTCTGGCTCCTCAATGCGATTAAGGTATAGATGTCCACAGGGGTACCAACTTCTTTCTTGGCTGCTTTTTCTTCCTTGTCTCAGGTACCCACTCTTGCTGGGCCTTTGTGATTGTGACAGCTAATTTTACTGTCAGCTGAGCTAAGTGATGACCAGATGGCTGGTAAAATCTCTCTGGGTGTGTTTTGGGGGGGCATGCCTTGGAAAGACATTAGCATTTGAATGGGCAGACTAAGTAAAGATGGTGGCCCCCACCAGTGCAGGTGGTCACCACCCAACTTGCTAGGGACCTAAACAGAACAAAAAGGCTGAGAAAGAGTGAATTTGCTCTCTCTACTGAGCTGAGACACCTGTCTCCTCTGCCTTTGGACACTGGTGCTCGTGGTTTGTGGGCTCTCAGACTTAGACCAGACTTACACTCTTGGGCCCTGATTCTCAGGCCTTCAGACTCGGGGTTGAATTACACCACATGCTTTCCTGGTTGTCCAGCCTGGAGATGGCAGATGGTGATACTTCTAAGCCTCTACAACCACATGAGTCAACTCCTATAATAAATACAAACCTCCTCTTATATGCATATACACACATCCTATTTATTTTATTTCTCTGGATAACCCTGACTAATACAGTGGCTCGCCTCTCAGATAAACTACTTGTATTAGAATTCATATCTCAGAGAGTGCTTCTGGGCAAACAAAACTAAGGCAGTAGGGCTTTATTTGTATGTGATTCAGAAATAAGTAGAATAACAATCTGTTGTTAAGAAGAGGTGCAGCGTGTAGTTAAGGGTACAGAGGCTAGACTGGACTGCCTGGGTTTGAAGTGTTTGCCACTTACTAGCTGCGTGCCTCTGAGCGAATCTCTAAACCTTTCTGTGCCTCAGTTTCCCCATCTGCTGAATGGGGATGGTAACGATATTTACCTTTATGATTGTTGTGAGGACTAGACTTAAAATATGTAACAAATTTAGAATACTGTCTTAAGAGTCCAAGCTATTAGTACTGCATTTGCAGTAAAACCATAAGGGAAATTTTAAACACAATATTCAGAAGCATTGTAACTTTTTGAAGAAAGGAGTTTGATAGGTTCAGAGCTAGGTATATGGGGGTCTCAAAGGTGCTAGTCAAGCTCTATTTTTTAAAGTTGGGTAATGGATATATTTTTGTTGTTTTATTATACTTTATAACTTACATGTAAACTGTCTTTTAAAATATCTATCAAATAGTGCATAATTTTTTAAAGGTGAAAAAATAATCTCCACCAAATATATTCAAATTTGTGTCTCTTATGATCTCGCGGTACTCTCTGTTTCAGCAAAGGTTGCCCCTCCCCCACTTTCCTAGCATTCCCTGGAGGTAGTGACCTTTCAGACTTTGCCTGAGTGGCCCCTTTCAGGAGACTTTCCCAGACACCTGTACCCTGTGAGGCCCTGGGCCCAGCCCACATCACATGATCCTTCTGGAGTTACTCAGCAACCTTTAAACATATCTTAACTTTTAAAATTCTATCCTTTTGAATGAGCATCGCACTTAAAACATTTAACAATTAGTATATGTTTACTTTGGGCTTCCCTGGTGGCTCAGCGATAAAGAATTCACCTGCAATGCAGGAACTGCAGGAGACACAGATTCGATCCCTGGGTTGGGAAGATCCCCTGGAGGAGGGCATGGCAAGCCACCCCAGTATTCTTGCCTGGAGAATCCCATGGACAGAGCAGCCTGGCGGGCTATAGTTTATGGGGTTGCAAAGAGTTGGACACGACTGAAGCACCTCAGCACACACACATGCACACATATGCTTACCTTTGAAAAAAGATACTTGTGCAAAAAAGAAAACGGTATTCTCACAATATCATCACTCAGCTATCAGTTCAGTTCAGTTCAGTCGCTCAGTCGTGTCTGACTCTTTGCAACCTCATGAATCGCAGCACGCCAGGCCTCCCTGTCCATCACCATCTCCCGGAGTTCACTCAAAGTCACGTCCGTGGAGTCGGTGATGCCATCCAGCCATCTCATCCTCTGTCGTCCCCTTTTCCTCCTGCCCCCAATCCCTCCCCGCTATAACCGCTGTTGATATCCTGATGTCTGTCCTTCAGGACTTTATATTCTATTATACATTTAAAAACAAAATTACATTATAAAGTAGTGCTATTAAGTGATATCCTTTTAAAACTTAATATACTGGAAACATCTTTTTTGGGGGGGGAGGGAGAAGATTTTATTGCAGGAATAAACAGAAGAGATTCAAAGGCTGCTTAGTCAACAGAAAAGAGGCAGAGTTTACCATAAGGATGCCTGGCGCTAAGGAACACAGGATCCACGAGACCCTAGAAGGAAATGCAGGTATGACAGGCAGCAGGAGTTTGAGAAGCTCCTCTAGGGCTCCACCATTAAAATGATTACATGTCGCTGTGTATCCGGGCGTGCTCTTCTCTATATTGACAGGCTTCCTTGCCCTGGGTATTATTTTTTAGGTCCTTAAAGCTTCTGCGTTTTCAATTTCTTCTTTCTCGTGACTTCAGCTTATTGAACCTTTGGCCTTTTTGTGGCCCATTTTTACCCTTTCAGTCTCTCTTTATCTTGTGGCGTTTCACCTTTAGCCTCACTCTGCCAATCACCTAAATCTCTCTGCAGTTTCTATTTCAGGCTTACGAGACTCAGGTTCTGATAGACCCTGACAGTCTTAGGGGCAGGACTTCCGACTCAGGACTTAAGGGGAGTCTGTGGTCAAGAGCCTGGCTGTCCTCGAGCCAGGTGCTCACTGCTGGTCTCCTTGGTTGTGTGCTTCCGCTGCCCCCGTGGCCCTCCTTTATTCTTGCCGATAAAATGTGTCTGGCTAGAGTTGTGGAGCCCTCTTGTGGAAACTCTAGGTATTAAGTGAAAGAAAGTGTTGGTCACACAGTCGTGTCCAACTCTGCAACCCCATGAACTGTAGCCCCCAGGCTCCTTCGTCCATGGAATTCTCCAGGCGAGGGTACTGGAGTAGATTGCCATTCCCTTCTCCAGGGGATCTTCGTGACCCAGGGATCGAACCCACAGTCTCCCACATCGCAGGCAGATTCTTCACCATCTGAGCCACCAGGGAAGCTTTTAGGTATTAAAAGTACCATCATTTGCTTCCAAAATTGTTTTCAAATTATGGGTACATTAATTTAGGGTGATAAAATCAACTAGAGGCTGACAACTATAATTTTAAGAATGGAATAGAGTGGAAGGAAGTGGAAGAGAACAGAACAGCGTAGCATAGAGAAGAACAGAACAGGATAGGTGAGTGTGTCACACTTCCTATGATTGAGTACTGTGTCATGAAAACTTATTTCAGGTGTGTGTGTGTACAACAATGTATACGATATTCAAAACCTTTAAAAACTGGCATGACATAGGAAGAGACGCTCATCATAAATAACTAGTACAGTTGAACTGGTGAGAGACAGCTGCTCCTCAACCTATTATGGATGAGCATGGTTGTGATAAACGTGTTTATTTATTGATATCAGTCACATCAAAAGAACTTGAAAGACACAGTTCTAGGACTCAGTATAGTTATATATCAGAATTTTAATGACCATCCTGTGTGTACAAACGTGCTGCAGTTCATGCAACCTAGTGGCCCTCTCCCTTTTTCCATCTCCTCTCTAATTCCAAGGAACATGAAACAGTCCGACCACTAAGAGAGGCCCTAAGTGATTTGGATACGTGCTCAGGACACAGCTCTCCTGCATATGACACACATATTCGTTCTCTCATCCCTCTCTCCTTTCGTTCTCCTCCTCCTCTCTCTCTCTCTCTCTCTCTCTCTCTCACACAGCATTACTATTTTTAACTGTTTTCCTGTTATTGGAGCAGTGGTAGGGTGGCCTGGTTAACAGCACGGGACTCTAGAGGTTAACTCTTAGGGTTAAATCCTGACTGTTTCATCTACTGGGTATGTGAGCCCATGAGTTAACCTCTCTGTGCCCCAGTCCTTCATCTGCAAGATGGGCATAATAATAATAACAGAGTTGTCTGGGAAGGCTGAATGTAAACTCCTTAGAAGAGTGTCTAGGACATAGTACTCAGTTCAATAATAGCTCTTATCATTATTTACTATGTCCAATGTTTCACAATTATAAGTAAAAATATTGATTCAGTGAATACTTCTGTAGCAACATCTATGGAAAACAGACTTAAGTCACCTTAGGGAAATACATTGCTAGGTGAAACAGATACATTTTTAATTAAAGCTTTTAATAATTTTGCTAAATTATCTACCTGAAAGGACTTTCTTCTACCAGTGTTTGAGAGCGTGTTTCCCAGAAACTGTAGTCAACACTAGGAGTTATGATTTAAAACAAAAAACCCTGCTAATCTGATCAGGAAATATGATATTTATCATTATATCAATTTGCTTATCTTTGCTTTACTAGCAGGGTAGAATAATTTTTCAAGTGCTTATTGGCCATTTATGTTGACCCTCCAGCAGAGCATCTTGAGAATGTGTCTTGATGCTGAGTTAGTTTTACATGAGATTACATCCCCATTAACCTGTAAAACTCTCACATTCAAATCTTTCACACCAGCTGAGCACAAGTCTTGTATGCAATTGGTTCCAATACAGCTTAGCTGAATTAAGTATCACAGCTACCACATCTGATTTCTGCAATGAATTTCTGAGTCTAGCAGTCAGAAAAAGGAAGACATCGGATTGATCTACATTGCACTGTCTTACAAATAGCCTTGGACAGAGGAAGGATGTGAGTCTGAGAATTGGGTGACTACATGTTGTTCAGTTGCTCAGTCGTGTCTGACTCTTTGCAACCCCATGGACTGCAGCACACCAGGCTTCCCTGTCCTTCACCATCTCCTGGAGATTGCTCAAACTCATGTCCATTGAGTCAGTGATGCCATCCAACCATCTCATCCTCTTTCTCACCCTTCTCCTTCTGCCCTCAATCTTTTCCAGCAATAGGGCCATTTCTAATGAGTCAGCTCTTCACATCAGGTGGCCAAAGTATTGGTGATTAATAAGAGCATTTACATATATTTTTAATTACTATTTCTCTGTGGAGGTTATTTGTCAAAACGTTCCTCTTCTCAAAGAAAAGAGAACTGTTTTCATATTGACACTATGCAAAGACCATAGTTCCAAATGGGACAGCCTTTCCATCATCTACAAATGTGTATAAGGCAATTACTGTGTGCTAGGTATGGGAAAGGAGTATGTGTGTGTGTGTGTGTGTGTGTGTGTGTGTGTGCATGCTCATGTGTGCAAGGGCAGGGATGGGTATGTGTACAATGCTTAAAACACAAGCACTTCCCTTGGAAGATTAGCCTTTAGTTGGTAAAGGAATTAGCATCGTATGGAGAGAACGATGCTGAAGGGTATCCAGAAACTGGCATTCTGTTCCCAAGTAGCTCGAACTTACTTTGTCAACTCGGGCAAGTCCCTTAATCTCCCTGCACTTCAGTTTCTTTACCTGGAAAACTAAGAGCAATGAGTCTGTGTTTCTAACAACCCCCCGTGAGCTATACAGTATAAGAAATAAAGGGATGGGATGAGACAAACACATAAGACTCATAAGTGGTTGCTGTCAGGCAGTGAGAGACGGGCCAGGCAAGGGAGAAAGGTTTAAAGCAGGGAGATGGCATGTCTGGGTGAGGCAATTGAGGGGGATCTGTGTAAAAGTTACATCTTAGCTAACTTGGTGGATAGAGCAGAGGGCGTGGGAAACAAAATTGGGGGAACAGCAGGAGCAAAGAACAAGAGCTAAGGTAAGAAAGTGCCAGACGTCTCTACGGAAGGAGAATGAGCAGTTTGGCTGCAACACAGGGTTCACGCAAGTATCCACTGAGATTTCACTGGGAAAATGAAAGAGGAGTGGGGAAGGGCCTTGACCTGGCACAGGAGTTCACCCACAGGGTTCCAGGCCAGAGGCAGGAGGAGTGTCTCAGGATTTCTAGGAGCACCAAGATGAGAGAGGAGCATGCAAGCGTCTGTTAATGCATGTGTGTGGGGAAGATTGATGAGGGGAGGGACTTCCCTGGTGGCTCAGTGGTAAGGAATCCGCCCGCAATGCAGGAGACAGGGGTTCAACCCCTGACGCAGGAAGATCCCACATGCCGCTGACCAGCAACGTTTGTGCACTATAACTATTAAGCCTGTGCTCCAGAGCCTGGGCCCCACAACTACCGAGCCTCCATGCTGCAACTACTGAAACTCGTGCTCTGCAGCAAGAGAGGCCACGGCAATGAGAAGCCCGTGCATGACAGCTAGACGGTAGCCCCTGCTCAACCCACCTAGAGAAAAGCCTGCTCAGCAACAAAGATCCAGTGCAGCCAAAAATAAATAGATGAAAGTATTTTTTTTAAGAAAAGAGTGAGTATGATGGGGCATACTCAGGAGCATGCTCAGTCCATCTATGAGTCGTGGGACGATGTGAAGATTTTTTGAACAGAGTCAACAAAGAGCAGTATTCTGGGGCAACTAACCTGGGGGAAATATAGAGTAGGCTAGAGAACTCAGAGACTGCAGAAAGGAGGCCAGTTAGGAAACTATTAAAGAATTCATGCCCTCGGGCCTAACTCTGGGTTCTGGCAGTGAACGGGAAGAAGTAGTTATGGCTACTGGAGCTTCTGAGGGACTGCTGATAGAAAATTCCCCACAGGAAGCTGGTGATGCAGACTGAGGGTGGAGGTGAGAAAGGCTCCAGTGAAGGGCAGATGGTGGAATCACAGAGTCTGGGAGCACAAAGGAGGAGAAACGCTTGCTCCTCTGAGCTGGGGAAGAAGATTCCCAAATGGAGGAGAAAGAGTTCACACCTCCGTTTTTTTCTTTCTTTTTAGTAAAGTATGGTGCAGTGGGAGGAGGTCTCCTGAGTAGTTTGGGGAGGGAGTTTTGCAGCCAGATAGACACAGGATGATTTTTAGTTAGTGGCTTCACCACTGACGGTCTTCCCTTGTGGCTCAGCTGGTAAAGAATCCACCTGCTATGTGGGAGACCTGGCTTCGATCCCTGGGTTGGGAAGACCCCATGGAGAAGGGAAAGGCTACCCACTCCAGTATTCTGGCCTGGAGAATTCCATGAACTGTATATGTATAGTCCGTGGGGTCGAAAAGAGTCGGACAGGACTGAACGACTTTCACTTTCACTTTCCACCACTGACAGAAGGGATGATGATCCATAAGATTATTTTAATCTAGTTAAGATTCTGCTTCCTCATCTGTAAATGGAGATGTTAATAATACATCGACATTCTAGGAATCAGCAAACTAAAATGGACTGGAATGGGTGAATTTAACTCAAATGACCATTATATCTACTACTGTGGGCAAGAATCCCTCAAAAAAAATGGAGTAGCCATCATGGTCAACAAAAGAGTCTGAAATGCAGTACTTGGATGCAATTTCAAAAACAACAGAATGATCTCTGTGTGTTTCCAAGGCAAACCACTCAATATCACAGTAATTCAAGTCTATGCCCCAACCAGTAATGCTGAAGAAGCTGAAGTTGAACGGTTCTATGAAGACCTACAAGACCTTTTAGAACTAACACCCAAAAAAGATGTCCTTTTCATTATAGGGGACTGGAATGCAAAAGCAGGAAGTCAAGAAACACCTGGAGTGCCAGGAAAATTTGGCCTTGGAGTATGGAATGAAGCAGGGCAAAGGTTAATAGAGTTTTGCCAAGAGAACGTATTGGTCATAGCAAACACCCTCTTTCAACAACACAAGAGAAGACTTTACATATGGACATCACCAGATGGCCAACACCGAAATCAGATTGATTATATTCTTTGCAGCCAAAGATGGAGAAGCTCTATACAGTCAGCAAAAATAAGACCAGGAGCTGACTGTGGCTCAGATCATGAACACCTTATTGCCAAATTCCAACTTAAATTGAAGAAAGTAGACCATTCAGGTATGACCTAAATCAAATCCCTTATGATTAATGTGGTGGAAGTGAGAAATAGATTTAAGGGACTAGATCTGATAGACAGAGTGCCTGATGAACAATGGACTGAGGTTCATGACATTGTACAGGAGACAGGGATCAAGACCATCCCCATGGAAAAGAAATGCAAAAAAGCAAAATAGCTGTCTGAGGAAGCCTTACAAATAGCTGTGAAAAGAAGAGAACCAAAAAACAAAGGGGAAAAGGAAAGATATAAGCATCTGAATGCAGAGTTCCAAAGAACAGCAAGGAGAGTAAGAAAGCCTTCCTCAGCGATCAATGCAAAGAAATAGAGGAAAAAAAAAGAATGGGAAAGACTAGAGATCTCTTCAAGAAAATTCGAGATACCAAGGGAACATTTCATGCAAAGATGGGCTCGATAAAGGACAGAAATGGTATGGACCTAACAGAAGCAGAAGATATTAAGAAGAGGCGGCAAGAAGACACAGAAGAACTGTACAAAAGAGATCTTCATGACCCAGATGTTCACGATGGTGTGATCACTCACCTAGAGCCAGACATCCTGGAATGTGAAGTCAAGTGGGCCTTAGAAAGCATCACTATGAACAAAGCTAGTGGAGGTGAAGGAATTCCAGTTGAGCTATTTCAAATCCTGAAAGATGATGCTGTGAAAGTGCTGCACTCAATATGCCAGCAAATTTGGAATACTCAGCAGTGGCCACAGGACTGGAAAAGCTCAGTTTTCATTCCAATCTCAAAGAAAGGCAATGCCAAAGAATGCTCAAACTACCACACAATTGCACTCACCTCACATGCTAGTAAAGTAATGCTCAAAATTCTCTAAGCCAGGCTTCAGCAATACATGCACCGTGAACTTCCTGATGTTCAAGATGGTTTTAGAAAAGGCAGAGGAACCAGAGATCAAATTGCCAACATCTGCTGGATCATGGAAAAAGCAAGAGAGTTCAGAAAAACATCTATTTCTGCTTTATTGACTATGCCAAAGCCTTTGACTCTGTGGATCACAATAAACTGTGGAAAATTCTGAAAGAGATGGGAATACCAGATCACCTGACCTGCCTCTTGAGAAACCTATATGCAGGTCAGGAAGCAACAGTTAGAACTGGACATGGAACGACAGACTGGTTCCAAATAGGAAAAGGAGTACATCAAGGCTGTATATTGTCACCTTGCTTATTTAACTTATATGCAGAGTACGTCATGAGAAACGCTGGGCTGGATGAAGCACAAGCTGGAATCAAGATTGCTGAGAGAAATATCAATAACCTCAGATATGAAGATGACACCACCGTTATGGCAGAAAGTGAAGAGGAACTAAAGAGCCTCTTGATGAAAGTGAAAGAAGTGAGTGAAAAAGTTGGCCTAAAGCTCAACATTCAGAAAACAAAGAGCATGGCGTCTGGTCCCATCACTTCATGGGAAATAGATGGGGCTCCAAAATCACTGCAGATGGTGATTGCAGCCATGAAATTAAAAGACGCTTACTCCTTGGAAGAAAAGTTATGACCAACCTAAACAGCATATTCAAAAGCAGAGACATTACTTTGCCAACTAAGGTCCCTCTAGTCAAGGCTATGGTTTTTCCTGTGGTCATGTATGGATGTGAGAGTTGGACTGTGAAGAAGGCTGAGCGCCGAAGAATTGATGCTTTGGAACTGTGGTGTTGGAGAAGACTCTTGAGAGTCCCTTGGACTTCAAGGAGATCCAACCAGTCCATTCTGAAGGAGATCAGCCCTGGGATTTCTTTGGAAGGAATGATGCTAAAGCTGAAACTCCAGTACTTTGGCCACCTCATGCGAAGAGTTGACGCATTGGAAAAGACATTGATGCTGGGAGGGATTGGGGGCAGGAGGAAAAGGGGACGACAGAGGATGAGATGGCTAGATGGCATCACTGACTCGATGGAGGTGAGTCTGAGTGAACTCCGGGAGTTGGTGATGGACAGGGAGGCCTGGCGTGCTGCGATTCATGGGATTGCAAAGAGTCAGACACGACTGAGCAACTGAACTGAACTGCATAGTACATTAGCATAGCTGAAGATAAACATTTCCATAAGAAAAAGGCATTGGTTATCTCTAGGTTTGACAACCCTTAACTTCAAGTGAAACCAGGTGTCACGGCAACACAGAATTTTAAGAGACTCCTCCTTTTAAATTTGCATAGAGAAGGAAAAAAATATTGCTAGTTTGTTTCCTCCTGCCACTTAAGAGAGATAAAAATGTCTGACACTTGCAAGCTATTTCCTGTTTGGAGACCCCTGGCCTTCCTGCCTGTTACCCTCTCAAAGTGATGGAATCAAATGCCATGATCTTAGCTTTCTGAATGTTTAGCTTTAAGCCAACTTTTTCACTCTCCTCTTTCACTTTCATCAAGAGGCTTTTGAGTTCCTCTTCACTTTCTGCCATAAGGGTGGTGTCATCTGCATATCTGAGGTTATCGATATTTCTCCCAGCAATCTTGATCCCAGCTTGTGCTTCATCCAGCCCAGTGTTTCTCATGATGTATTCTGCATAGAAGTTAAATAAGCAAGGTGACAATATACAGCCTTGATGTACTCCTTTTCCTATTTGGAACCAGTCTGTTGTTCCATGTCCAGTTCTAACTGTTGCTTGTTGACCTGCATACAGATTTCTCAAGAGGCAGGTAAGGTGGTCTGGTATTCCTATCTCTTTAAAAATTTTCCAATTTGTGGTGATCCACAGAGTCAAAGGCTTTGGCCTAGTCAATAAAGCAGAAATAGATGTTTTTCTGGAACTCTCTTGCTTTTTCGATAATCCAACAGATGTTGGCAATTTGATCTCTGGTTCCTCTGCCTTTTCTAAATCCAGCTTGAACATATGGAAGTTCTTTGTTCACGTACTGTTGAAGGCTAGCTTGGAGAATTTTAAGCATTACATTGCTAGCGTGTGCTGCTACTGCTAAGTCACTTCAGTCATGTCTGACTCTGTGTGACCCCATAGACGGCAGCCCACCAGGCTTCCCCATCCCTGGGATTCTCCAGGCAAGAACACTGGAGTGGGTTGCCATTTCCTTCTCCAATCCATGAAAGTGAAAAATGAAAGTGAAGTTGCTCAGTCGTGTCCGACCCTCAGCGACCCATGGATTGCAGCCTTCCAGGCTCCTCCATCCATGGGATTTTCCAGGCAAGAGTACTGGAATAGGGTGCAATTGCCTTCTCTACTAGGGTGTGAGATGAGTACAATTGTGCGGTAGTTTGAATATTATTTGGCATTGCCTTTCTTTGGGATTGGAATGAAAACTGACCTTTTCCAGTCCTGTGGCCACTGCTGAGTTTTCCAAATTTGCTGGTATATTGAGTGTAGCACTTTCACAGCATCGTCTTTTAGGATTTGAAACAGCTCAACTGGAACTTCATCACTTCCACTAGCTTTGTTTGTAGTGATGCTCCCTAAGGCCCACTTGCACTCCAGGAAGTCTGGCTCTAGGTGAGTGATCACACCATCATGGTTATGTGGGTCATGAAGATCTTTTTTGCATAGTTCTGTGTATTCTTGCCACCTCTTCTTAATATCTTCTGCTTCTGTTAGATTCATAGTGTTTTTGTCATTTATTGTGCCCATCTTTGCATGAAATGTTCCCTTGTGCACACCAGGAGCCAGGAGAGAGGATCAATGTCCCCACAAGAGACTGAACCTGAGGGAAGGCCTCCTCAAGGTGGGGGGGGCGGTGGGAGTGGGGGATTGGGGGTGGCCAGCTGGCATGCAGTACTCTCACATGCCAGTAGGTGCCGCTCCACCACTGCCGGCCCCTGCAGGAGAATCAGAGCCACTCCTCACTGAATCTATTTCTTTAAATCTGCAACCTAGTAATTAGTAACCAGGCTGTTCTCAGGTGTATATTTTTGCCATGTCATTACCGGGAGGAGATTTGTCAGCTTTTTAGATTACTTCTTGAAGTCCCTTTAAAATTACTTTCTTTTATAGTCAGGTATTTGATGATTCTCGGTGATATGTTACATGCTGGAAACTTTCCCCAAAGTGGACAGCAATGTATGTTTTGCTTTCATTCAACATTGAGTCATTGTAGAAAATATAGTCTCAGTAAGTAATTCTGTCAAAATGCTAAGAAAGTTAAGCCTACGTTTGGCATTAGGTGGACTGTTTCAGAGGCTGAAGCCACGTGGTCTCACCAACCTATGCCAGAGGGTCTGATGTGGTGAAAGCAATGGTTCTCAGCAGTGGGCAGGAAGCAGGCTCGAAGGCAGAACAGACTGCTATCAATGTACGTGGCAATTTTGCTTTGGATTATTTTCTTCCCTGGGGGAAAAATGGCCACAGTAAATGGCCTTCATAAACTCCACAGAGGTTCTGTTATGCAGGGAAAAGAACCCTGAGGCTATCAACCCAGCCCCTCTGGGAGCACTCCAAACTGAGGGGAAAGCATTCTTTAAACTGCTCATCCTCTGCTTGTAGAGACTTGTGTCCCAGAACTAAGATCTGGTCCCAAGTGAAGACAAACTGATGATCAATGCTTCTGTTTGGACTTTGTACAGCTAAAGGGGAATCACTAGTATTATACTCTCTATTGAGACTAAAAATGGGCCTGATTTTTTAATATGAGAATATTAATAGATTTCTGGGCAAATTCTGGAAGCAGAGAAATGAACAAAGAGGAAATGACATGGTGGAGAGCTGTCTCCCTTGAGCAAAGGGGCATCTTCTAGTGAGGCTGTATTCAGAGCAACGGCTCTCATCCTTCATATAGGTTTAGACTCTGCTCTTTCTTACAGCTTTCCCTGAAGGGTGCATATGTGTGGTGGGGAAGAGGTCCATTAGGAACCTGCCAGAAGATGGAACAGGTGCCCCCATTTCACGTTTGCAGAGAATCCTCCAAGGAGACCAGACTTGGAGGGTCAAGCCCACATGGGACCAATCTGCTAGAGTACCTTCCATCATTCTATATTAAGATTTGAAGACTCATCCTACGGTCAGTCGTGTCTCCAAGATGCCATTGGGATTTATTAGAGTTTTGTCCTTGGGAAATACCTAGTTTAACCACTGCATTTAGCAGATAAGGCAAGTAAAGTCTGAAGAGGAGAAATGCCCTGCCCAACGTCACTCCAATTAGGAGTCAGATTGGCTCTTCTTATTCTTGCTTATATTAATATATTCCATCCCTTCCTGAAGTTATTGAAATGATATTTTCTAGGAAAGTATATAGTGTTTCCAAAGCTCTCTTATCATCCTCATCACATGAGAAAAAAGTTCCAGCAACCCAGAGCTTACTGTTTTTTCTTTCACCACTGTTTGCTCAGAGTAAACACTCAACAGATCTGTATTGAATAAATAATATTGTAGTGTCAAAAAAAATATATGCTATTGTGGATGAGATGGGGACTCAAACTTTAGCCGTGTTAGGGATTTTACTGAAGTATGGGGTGCAGTTTGTACCGTGAGATACTGAAGTATCTTCCCTCTTTCTGAAGAGGTGAGTGAACACCAGGACGGGGAAAGAGGCTGTGTCCACGGAAGGGCTTAACTATTTTTTTTTTTAAGACCTGTGATGTGGGCACAGTTATAATTTGCATATAATTTAAAGTTTTTCCCTTACGTCGAAATTTCTCTAGTCATGGCTCTTCAGCAAAGCCAGTTACGGGAGCAACAGTTTTACGTTGGTGATGTTATCCTTTCCTCTAAAGTTCAGGACAGCTGAGGAATGAGGCACTAGAAAGAGATGACCTCTCAGCTCCATTACCAAAACGGTGACCTGGAGAATGGGGCTGGCCTGAAAAGCCCGGCCAAATCACCAAATCAGGAGTAGGGAAATGACGAGCTGGCTCTTGAGCTACAGAAGCTTGGTTTTGGGTTTCTTGGTAATAATTTTATTTATTTGGCTGTGCTGGGTCTTTGTTGCTGCACGGGCCTTGCTCTAGCTGCAGGGACTGGGGGCTGCTCTCTAGCTGTGCTGTGCGGGCCTCTCACTGCAGTGGCTTCCCTTGGTGCAGAGCACGGGCTCTAGGGCATGCAGCCTTCAGTAGCTGCGGTTCCTGGCCTCTAGATCACAGGCTCAGTGGTCGTGGCGCCTGGGCTTAGCTGCTCTGTGGCACATGGGATCTTCTAGAACCAGGGATCAAAGCCACGTCTCCTGCATTGGCAGGCAGGTTCTTTACCACTAAGCCACCAGGGAAGCCCCTATAAGAGCTTGTTTTGAAGAGAAGTGGGCCTGGCTTGGATCCTGTAACAAGCAGGACAATGTGAAGACACTCTGGTGTCATTGTTGGCCTGGGTTGGTCTTGGGTCCCATGAGTGGTGAGAATCATGGGAATTCCCAACCTGCCTTTTATAATTGGGTCTCCTTGTTTTCCTAAGGTCGTTCCCTTTTAACACTCCTCATCCTGTAATGAGGAGGCAACAAGTAAGTACAACCCAAAACTTCAGTTTCTGGAGTTAAGCTCTGCTGCTTTCAATAGCCAGATGCAGGTGGCCAGGCATCAGGATGCTCACTGCTTGAGTAGGGAGACAGTCGGTGAGGCTGCTGCTGTGTTCACGTTGGTATGAAAATGAATGCTGATTCTAATACTAGTTCTAACGTTTTAGAAAACATACCATGAGCGTCACTACAATCCACCAGGAAATATCATCCCTCATTCACAGGAGAGGCCAGTGATTTTCAACCAAAGGGCCCCTGTTCTCCACCGTTCTACACTTTTTCATTCACAAGCTCATTCTGATGTTCTTGAAATATAAGTTGTATAACTTGGGCAAAGATCCAGTTTCTGAAAGTGTGTATCAAGTTTGGGGTTGATATAGTTTAGGGAGAGTCTTGTCATTTTACTGGACAACAGTTTGGTTTTAAGAAGTCAGACTGGCAGTGTCCTCCCAACTATAATGTCACCGAAATGACAAGCATAAATGACATATATATGAAATATATTTCTATATTATAAAATTGTGTAACCGTCTGCTCAAGGGGAAGATCACGGTGAGCCTCGCCTGCCCAGTGACTTCTCCCAGGGTGGACTCTCCCACCTGAGGGTCACTTAGGCTCCTCCCATCACTGCAACTCCCCCACGCCCTTATGATGGGGTGCACTTATGATCTATCAGTCCAGACCGCTGCCCAGAAACCACCTGCGGATCTTGTGAAAATGTACATTCTGACTCAGCGCCTCACAGCTCCCAGTTAACAGCTCCCAGGGCGGGACTAGTGCTACTGGCTTTTCGACCACACTCTGAGTGTCCAGAAAAGGTCTAGATCAGCATTCTCTAACATGGGTTCCCTGAAACTTTTTAAATGAAAAACAATAACAAATGGCCACAAACTGGAAAAGTTATCCCTAAGCCCTTCCTCAAAATACACTGTTACAAGTCTGAGGAAGCTTTATGCTCATATCAGTAATTATCTTAAACAGGACTCTCTCCATGGCTCTCTGATGATTTAAAGTTTCAAACTTCTGAGATAAGAGGGTGACTCTCAAGACACTGTTTCAGCACTCTTAATACAATGCTTGCAGTTTATTTCCTGACTGGGCGTGGAGTTAGGTAGGTCTTCAAGGAGTCCTTGGGATGATAGAAGAAACCAAGTTTAAACTTGTGTTTTAATTGCCAGAGTGTTACAATAGGTGCAGAACTTGCTAAAAAATACATGGTAATTGCTCTGATCATGGAGTAAAAATCCAAATAATAAGATCCCACCAGAGACACAGAGCCCAGCCCAGGGAGTGAGGCACTTGTAAAACGGGGGCAGATGTAGCTTTCAGGATAGGGCACATCTGATCAACTAGGAAAGAAAGAAAGGAAAAGAGGCAACGAGGAAGGTAGGGACTGTCTCTCTTCAGGTAACCTTTTTTGAAGCAAGGGCACAAGCTTAGGCTGCAAGCTACTCATTTAAATCTTAACCTCCAGTGTTCTCTGTTATGCTCTCTGTTCTGCTTAGCTTCAAGCAGAAGCTGCCTACCCCACTGCTGGACTCTGGGTTTAGTTTCCTGACAGTCAGGGACAGCAGACAGAGCTTTGTGCCATGGGATTTGGGGGGCAAATCAAGCTAGACAGAAATTTTGGCTCTGATGAATGACTTTCGGCAAGTAACTCACTTCCCTGAGCCTGTGCAGTGAGGATAATATATAGTATCTTTTACCTGGGAGAATTGAGGATTGAGAGGTTATGACCAACCTAGATAGCATATTAAAAAGCAGAGACATTACTTTGTCAACAAAGGTCCGTCTAGACAAGGGTATGGTTTTTCCTGTGGTCATGTATGGATGTGAGAGTTGGACTGTGAAGAAGGCTGAGCGCCGAAGAATTGATGCTTTTGAGCTGTGGTGTTGGAGAAGACTCTTGAGAGTCCCTTGGACTACAAGGATATCCAACCAATCCTTTCTAAAGGAGATCAGCCTTGGGTGTTCATTGGAAGGAATGATGCTAAAGTTAAAACTCCAATACTTTGGCCACCTCATGCGAAGAGTTGACTCATTGGAAAAGACTCTGATGCTGGGAGGGATTGGGGGCAGGAGGAGAAGGGGACGACAGAGGATGAGATGGCTGGATGGCATCACCAACTCGATGGACGTGAGTTTGAGTGAACTCTGGGAGTTAGCGATGGACAGGGAGGCCTGGCGTGCTGCGATTCATGGGGTCACAAAGAGTCGGACACGACTGAGTGACTGAGCTGAACTGAAATGAAACACGATGTATGTAAAAGACCCATCCAGGCACAAGGCATTTGCTGTTTGTTTTAGTATTAATACTACGGAGTATTAAAGGATGGAGCTAATCTTTATGTTAGTATTCATACTAGCAAGCCCTGCTGGGTATGGCTTAGCAGCCAGTAGCCACCTAGAGCCCAGTCTTGGCATCTATAACTTTCCTTCCCTTTTCCACCTTTGTCAGGTAACTTGCATGGAAGTGGTGTGCTAGAGGTTGAGAGTCAGTAGAAGGAAGGGCTGTATGTAAGACCTTGGTGAGGACAGTCACAGTGACACATCTGGAAGACAAGCGCCATATCATGCAATTCTCAGCAAATTCAAAGACCCAAACAAAGAGCGGAGCCTGGAACAGGATGTACCATGAGGAGGAGACGTGTGCTTGTGCCTATGCTGGGGGCAGTGGGGCAGCAGCAGGAGGGTGCCTCCAGGGCAGGGGCCTCGCTCTTACAGGGGAGCGGCAGCAGGTCCCAGCCCCAGGTCTGCAGCTCGTATGCTCTGTCACCTCCCTCTCACTTTCAAGTCATTGCCCAGGGTTGCCAAGACAGAGGGGGAAGTTATGAATCTAATCTGGGCTCAGGTCACATCTCTTGCTATTATTTTTTTCAATGAACCGACTTTGGGGACGTTGTCTCTCTGAGCTTCATTGTGTTTTGTTAATCATGAAATTGGCATTCTTTATCGAACCTCCATCATGGTTCAGGACTAGGATTGCCAGATAAGCAAATAATGCAGAACACAGTTCAATCTGAATTTTAAATGAGCAATAAATTATTTTAGTCTCTAGGACACAGTTGAATGTGGTCACTGTGTAGCATGCGCTGTGTGCTGTGCTTAGTCACTCAGTCGTGCCCAGCTCTTTGCGGCCCCACAGACTGTTACCCGCCAGGCTCCTCTGTCCATGGGGATTCCCCAGGCAAGAATACTGAAGTGGGTTGCCATGCCCTCCTCCAGGGATTGTGTAGTAATTGGTGCCAAACATTGTATGAGACATACACTTAAAAAAAAAATTGTTACCTGAAACTCAAATTTAACTGGGTGTCCAATATTTTACTGGACAACCCCATTCACAGCAGCTGAATGTTTAAGAACATTTAGCACAAAGAAGGTCCTGACGTGACTGCGAGCAGGGGCTGCTCGTTCCTGTGGTTTTTCTGTATTAACTTTGGCTACGCTGGTCTTCGCTGCTTCTGCACGGGCTTTCTCTGGTTGCGGTAAGTGAAGGCTACGCTCCAGTTGCCGTCTGCAGGCTTCTCTTTGCCGTGGCTTCTCTTGTTGTGGAGCACAGGCTCTGGAGCAAGTGCGCTTCAGTAGTTGTTGCAAACAGGCTTAGTCGTTCCTCAGCCTGTGGAATCTTCTTGGACCGGGAATCAAACCTATGCCCCTTGCACTGGGAGGTAGATTCTTAACCCCTGGACCACCAGGGAAGACAAGAGACCGTTGAATTTCACTAATCTCGGCACTAATGATGGAGGTCACTAGTGGCACGTGTATGGATATTTTTATTCTTTATTTTTTAATGCAGGCAACATTGGTTTAAAATAGTTCGTGTATACAACACAATTCAATTTATGTATATAATAAGGGGTGTATACCTCCAAAAGTTTAGTTTCTGTCCAACAGTCCAACATACACTTGACCTTTTTCACCCATTTTCACCTCTTCCTACCCTCTTTCCTCTTTGGCAACCATCAAGCTGTTCTCTGTATCTGTTCATTTTTGTTTTGTTTTTAGATTCCAAACATCAGTGAAATTAAACGGTATTTGTCTTCTCCTGCTGACTTACTTCACTTAGCATAATACCTTCCGGGTCCAGTCATGTCACAAATAGCAGGATTTCATCTTTTTTAAATTTGTGTGTCTGTCAGCGTGTATCACATCTTCTTTATCCATTTCATCCACTGAGGGACACTTAGTGTGTGTCCATATCTTGGCTACTGTAAACCTACAATGAGCGCAGGGGCACATACAGACGCAGAGAACAGACTGGTGTTGACAAGGGGGAGGAGGTTGGGGGAGGGCTAGAGTGGGAGGCTGGGGTTAGCAACCTGCTCTTGAGTCTTCCAACAAATGCCTTACACACGCCCTCTAAACGCCTTATTTTCCAAACTAGAAAATACAGAAGAACTGCATCATAATGAGACAATTCACTCATGTGCTTCTCATTCTGGAGCCTACAAACACTGATTCCAGTGGATGACTGTGGTGTTTGCACTGTACTGACACATTTCTTAATTCTGCAAACTTCTAAGATTTTTGAACGAAATTTTATACAATTATATGATAAAAATGTGTTCACGGAAATCCACCCTTAGTGAAGTGGCAGAAAGGTTAAATTTTAAATAGTACCCAATAGGGCTGTAAAACGACCGGGTTCATTTTGGCAAGTTAAAATATACTTATGATATGGAGTAACTGTAATAGTTGGAGTTAGTATTTCGAATTCTAGAAAAAGAAATTTATAACTTTTCCAAGCATGTCAAAGGAAGTATTGACAAGTTTCCGTATTTCTGCAAGGAAAAAAGAACTGATTTAAAAAAATACAGAATCTTGTATACTTTTTAAGGAGAAATTTTTCATGATGAAATAACTTTATAATGACATGATGACAGAAAATTAAGGAATTTCTTAGGCTAATCAAAATTCAGTATTGTTGGAAGGCCTCAGGGCTTTCCTAAGAATCCTTGCCCAGCTCTCATCCAAGTGATTAGTGGCAAGGGCAGAACCTTCTGAATCCTTCCAGACCTGGGCACAGTTGCACAGCCCATCTCCAGCTGGACTTTCTGGACTGTAAAGGAACTGTGTAGTTTTGGAAGATGACAGGCCTGTTGCATCAAAGAACTTTGGTATTTGCTGCAACTGGTCTTCCCTGTAGCTCAAACAGTAAAGAATTTGTCTGCAATGCAGGAGACCTGGCTTCAATCCCTGGGTCGGGGAGATCCTCTGGAGAAGGGCATGGCAGTCCACTCCAGTGTTCTGGTCTGGAGAACCCCATGGACAGAGGAGCCTGGCGATCCTACAGTCCGTTGGATTGCAAAGAGTCAGATACAACTGCGTGACTAACACTAGTTGTTGTATGGGATATACTTATTGTATGAGATATTAGGCAAGAAAATTCACAGAATGACTCACTAATTGAAAAAGACTTTGAATCAACCCTGCTTACTGGTAGAGAGAATCCACATAATAATTCAGTTTAAGGAATATAGAATGATACACTTAATAGACTACAGAATTTTCCTAGGTTTACTTTAATCCATTGGACTGAAATTATGAATTGTGACTCAGAGACTTTCTCTCCAATTAAAATGAGATTTAGAAAATTAAACTTTTAATTTTGAGATATTGTAATTAACACCCAGTTGTAAGAAACAAAACAGACAGATCCTGTGTGTAATTACCTCCATTTTTCCTGATAGTAAGAGACATTACTTTGCCAACAAAGGTCCATCTGGTCAAGGCTATGGTTTTTCCAGTGGTCATGTATGGATGTGAGAGTTGGACTGTGAAGAAAGCTGAGCGCCGAAGAATGGATGCTTTTGAACTGTGGTGTTGGAGAAGACTCTTGAGAGTCCCTTGGACTGCAAGGAGATCCAACCAGTCCATTCTAAAGGAGATCAGTCCTGGGTGTTCTTTGGAAGGAATGATGCTAAAGCTGAAGCTCCAGTACTTTGGCCACCTCATGTGAAGAGCTGACTCATTGGAAAAGACTCTGATGCTGGGAGGAATTGGGGGCAGGAGGAGAAGGGGATGACAGAGGATGAGATGGCTGGATGGCATCACCAACTCAATGGATGTGAATTTGAGTGAACTCCGGGAGATGGTGATGGACAGGGAGGCCTGGTGTGCTGCAGTTCATGGGGTTGCAAAGAGTTGGACACGACTGAGCAACTGAACTGAACTGAACTGAACTGAACATCTTATAAAAAACTATCATACAATGTAACATCCAGGGTATTAACAGTGATACAGTCAAGGTACAGAACAATTTTATCACCACAAGGACACCTCCCCTTACCCTTTTATACAGCCACATCCAGGTCTCCTCTCACTCCTACCTCCTCCTTGACTTGTGACAGTAGCTACTCTCTTTTGATTTCATCATTTTGTCATTTCTGGAATGTTATGAAGATGGAAACAGTCTGTAACTTTAGGGGACTGTCTTCTTCACAATCAGCACCCCTCAGATCGTTGCATATATTTACAATTCATTCCTTTTTATTGCTGAGAGGTAGATCATGATAAGAGCCTATTGCTGCCCCTCAGTATCTCCTGGGGATTGGTTCTAGGACTCCCATGGACACCAAATTTGAGCATGCTCAAGTCCCTTATGTAAAATGGTGGAGTGTGTGCATATAACCTACACACATCCTCTGTACAGTGTAAATCATCTCTAATGACTTACGATGCTTACTACAGTATAAATGTTATGCAAATAGTTATAAATACAATGTAAGTGCTCTGTAAATAGTTGCAGGTATGCGGTAAACTTGCTTTTGGAACTTTCTGGAATTTTTCCCCCAAATATTTTCGATCTACTGTTGGTTGAATTTGTAGATGTAGAACCCACAGATATGGAGGGCTGACTGTCATTGTACTGGAGTTTGCTTAACTCATACACATATGGCCACACTGTGGCTGTCAATAAAGGATCCTGTTCACCCACTGAAGGACATCGAGGCTGTTTCTAGTTTTGGCTATTACGAATAAATGTTATGCATGAATATTCACATGCAAGTTTTGGGGTGGACAAAAGTTTATTTCCCTGGAATAAATACCAGGAGTGCAATTGCTGAGTTACATGGAAGTTGCATGTTTAGTTTTTAAAGAAACTGCTTGCAGAATAGCTACATGATTTTATATTATCACCAGAAATCTATGAGTGATCTAGCATCCCTGCATCATGACATGGGCAGGATGGAAATGATCAGACTCAGAGACGTTAAGTTACTTCCTCAAAGTCACAAGACTGGTTAATAGCACAGAGCCTAGAGGGAAACACAGCCCACCAAATTTTCTTCTTCAGAAACTGTATTCTTCCATGGAACAAACTAAGTTAGTTACTAGATACTTAGTAAATGTACCAGTAACTTTCAAATCTGCCTTTAACATGAAAAAAAAGTTGGAATACATTCTTATTATCAACAATTTCCTTGAGAAAATCTTTTGAAGGATAGTTGATTTACAGTATTGTGTTGATTTCAGGGGTACAGCAAAGTGATTCAGTTACACATACACATATATATTCTTGTTGAGATTCTTTTCCATTATAGGTTATTATAAGATATTGAATATAGTTCCCTGTGCTATACAGCAGGTCCTTGTTATTTATCAATTTTATATATAGAAATGTGTATCTGTTAATCACAGACCCCTAATTTATCCCTCTCCCCAGCATGTTAGGGGAAATTTTTTAATGCATTGGACAAATGGTTTCTCAGTCATCTTTCTCAAAAGCCAAAGACAGATTCCAGGCTTAATTCAACAAATAAAATGAGGTTGATAATATGTCATAAATGATCATGTATCATATTATCTAGTACAGTTTTAATATTACCTTTAAGTAAAATCACTTGAAGTGATAGAAGGATTATCAAGGGCAGACTTCAGAGGCAATCTGATTTATACATAAGGAACAGAGGGGAATAGGGCAATAGGAATTCTTGTTTCAGAATGTTCCTAAAATGGTAATCTAGTCAGAGAATTCTATATCCAGATGCTACAATGAGATTTTGGCAGGGGAAAATGAGGGGGAAGATGTGTCTAGTTAAAAAGGAAAATAGCAATTAACAGACCAAGGAAAACTGGGTATCTTCAAAAAACTAGCAGAGCTGAGAGCTTAAGCAAGACAGCTCACAGGATGAGGCTGTGTCCCATCTGCAAGGGTTCTTTCCTTCATTGGAAGCAGTCTTTTTCTTTATCCCCCTCCCCCCCCCCCACCGGATGCCTGTTAATTTGCTAAAAGATGAATTAGTTCACATCTGTATTGGAATTAAGGAGAAAACTTATGTTTGGGGGTCAGTCATCAAATATGAAATGAATGGTGTATATGCAAAGAGAACATGGCCAGTGATAACCAAGTTGGCCATGCAAACGTGTTTCCTCTGCTCCATCACCATCAGTGGCTTTGGACAGGGAAAGCAGGATAGAGTTACTAACTGGAGTAGATATGTTACTTTTTTGTTTGCCCTGCATGCTTCCCTTTCGGGATCTATAGGTACATACGTCTCTGTTGAGGCTGTCAGTCAAGGATCCTACTTCCCTGCCCTAGGCTATCACTGGTTGGGTAAGCAACTAGTGCAGGGGAAGGCATAGTCATTCAAGCAGATTCCGTCTAAATCCTGTGCTGAATATTGATAGCAAGAATGAAAAGAATATTTTTTTAATGTATATATAGATGCATAACTGAATCACTTTGCTGTACAGAAGTAATTAACAACACTGAAAATCAATCTTTCCCCTCTGACAGTTGTAATTAACAACACTGTAAATCAACTATGTTTCAATCAAAAAAAAAAAGAGAGAGAGAGAGAGAATGAGTTAGAATCTCTTTCTTTGTTGATGGTGAGTGGTGAGAGCCGAACCCTAAAAGCCTAGAGAGCTGTCAGGAGTAATCTTTCCCAGCCACAGGGAAGGCCTACAGAGAACAAAGCTCATCAACAAGAAAGCAGAAATGAAAGATTAATCAAATATATCACCTCACTTATTGTCCTGGGGACCCAGTCCCTGAAAGATTTTGGTTAACCAATGAGAGAGTCAATTCCTAGGCAGGTTGATAAGAAGTCTGGGGTCCCCAAGGAGGGGAAAGGGATCTGGGGCTCCTAAGGGGGAGAGAGGGGTCTGGAGTTCTCAAAGAGGAGAGAAGGACAAACATTTTTTTCTGTAAGTCCAGAGTTTATGATTGCACAACAAAACAATTGCTCAAGGATATGTTTTTCCTTAAACTCTGTATCAAGGACTATGTAACAATGTATCCTGCTGGAGGACATGTTTCTCCTTCTTCTGTTCAGTTGCTCAGTCTTATCCAACTCTTTGCCACTCCATGAATCGCAGCAAGCCAGGCCTCCCTGTCCATCACCAACTGCCAGACTCTACCCAAACCCATGTCCATTGAGTCGGTGATGCCATCCAACCATCTCATCCTCTGTCGTCCCCTTCTCCTCCTGCCCTCAATCTTTGCCAGCCATCAGGGTCCTTTCAAATGAGTCAGCTCTTCGCATCAGCTGGCCAAGTATTGGAGGTTCACCTTCAACATCAGTCCTTCCAATGAACACCCAGGACTAATCTCTAGAATGGACTGGTTGGATCTCCTTGCAGTCCAAGGAACTCTCAAGTCTTCTCTAACACCACAGTTCAAAAGTTATCAATTCTTCGACGCTCAGCTTTCTTTACAGTCCAATTCTCACATCCATACATGATCACTGGAAAAACCAGAGCATTGACTAGATGGACCTTTGTTGGCAAAGTGATGTCTCTGCTTTTTAATAGGCTGTCTAGGTTGGTCATAACTTTCCTTCCAAGGAGTAAGCGTCTTTTAATTTCATGGCTGCAATCACCATCTGCAGTGACTTTGGAGCCCCCCAAAATAAAGTCTGACACTGTTGCCACGGTTTCCCCATCTGTTTGCCATGAAGTGAGGGGACCAGATGCCATGATCTTAGTTTTCTGAATGTTGAACCTTAAATCAACTTTTTCACTCTCCTTTTTCACTCTCATCAAGAGGCTCTTTAGTTCTTCACTTTCTGCCATAAAGTGGTGTCATATGCATACCTGAGGTTATTGATATTTCTCCCAGCAATCTTGATTCCAGCTTGTGCTTCCTCCACCCCAGCGTGTCTCATGATGTACTCTGCATATATGTTAAATAAGCAGGGTGACAATATACAGCCTTGACGTACTTCTTTCCCTATTTGGAACCAGTCTGTTGTTCTGTGTCCAGTTCTAACTGTTGCTTCCTGACCTGCATATAGGATTCTCAAGAGGCAGGTCAGGTGGTCTGGTATTCCCATCTCTTTCAGAATTTTCCACAGTTTATTGTGATCCACACAGTCAAAGGCTTTGGCATAGTCAATAAAGCAGAAATAGATGTTTTTCTGGAACTCTCTTGCTTTTTCAATGATCCAACGGATGTTGGCAATTTGATCTCTGGTTCCTTTGCCTTTTATAAAACCAGCTTGAACATTTGGAAGTTCGTGGTTCATGTATTGTTGAAGCCTGGCTTTGAGAATTTTGAGCATAACTTTGCTAATAAATGAGATAAGTGCAATTGTGTGGTAGTTTGAGCATTTTGGGCATTGCCTTTCTTTGGGATTGGAATGAAAACTGAGCTTTTCCAGTCCTGTGGCCACTGCTGAGTATTCCAAATTTGCTGGCATATTGAGTGCAGCGCTTTCACAGCATCATCTTTCAGGATTTGAAATAGCTCAACTGGAATTATGTCACCTCCACTAGCTTTCTTCATAGTCATGCTTCCTAAGGCCCACTTGACTTCATATTCCAGGATATCTGGCTCTAGGTGAGTGATTACACCATCATGATTATCTGGGTTGTGAAGATCTTTTTTGCACAGTTCTTCTGTGTCTTCTTGCCACCTCTTCTTAATATCTTCTGCTTCTGTTAGGTCCATACCATTTCTGTCCTTTATCGAGCCCATCTTTGCATGAGATGTTCCCTTGGTATCTCTAATTTTCTTGAAGAGATCTCTAGTCTTTCCTATTCTGTTGTTTTCCTCTATTTCTTTGCATTGATCACTGAGGAAGGCTTTCTTATCTCTCCTTGCTGTTCTTTGGAACTCTGCATTCAGATGCTTATATCTTTCCTTTTCTCCTTTGCTTTGGCTTCATTTCTCAGCTATTTGTAAGGCCTCCTCAGACAGCCATTTTGCTTTTTTGCATTTCTTTTCCATGGGGATGGTCTTGATCCCTGTCTCCTGTAAAATGTCATGAACCTCCGTCCATAGTTCATCAGGTACTCTATCAGATCTAGTCCATTAAATCTATTTCTCACTTCCACTGTATAGTCATAAGGGATTTGATTTAGGTCATACATGAATGGTCTATTTTCTTCAATTTAAGTCTGATATTGGCAATAAGGGGTTCATGAACTGAGCCACAGTCAGCTCCTGGTCTTGTTTTTGCTGACTCTATAGAGCTTCTCCATCTTTGGCTGCAAAGAATATAATCAATCTGATTTTGGTGTTGACCATCTGGGGATGTCCATGTGTAGAGTCTTCTCTTGTGTTGTTGGAAGAGGGTGTTTGCTATGACCAGTGCATTCTCTTGGCAAAACTCTATTAGTCTTTGCCCTGCTTCATTCCACATTCCAAGGCCAAATTTGCCTGTTACTCCAGGTGTTTCTTGACTTCCTACTTTTGCATTCCAGTCCCCTATAATGAAAAGGACATCTTCTGGGGGTGTTAGTTCTAAAAGGTCTTGCAGGTCTTCATAGAACCATTCAACTTCAGCTTCTTCAGCGTTACTGGTTGGGGCATAGACTTAGATTACTGTGATGTTGAATGGTTTGCCTCGGAAAAGAACAGAGATCATTCTGCCGTTTTTGAGATTGCACCCAAGTACTGCATTTCAGACTCTTTTGTTGACCATGATGGCTACTCCATTTCTTCTGAGGGATTCCTGCCCACAGTAGTAGATATAATGGTCATCTAAGTTAAATTCACCCATTCCAGTCCATTTTAGTTTGCTGATTCCTAGAATGTTGATGTTCACTCTTGCCATCTCTCGTTTGACCACTTCCAATTTGCCTTGATTCATGGACCTGACATTCCAGATTCCTATGCAATATTGCTCTTTACAGCTCGGACCTTGCTTCTATCACCAGTCACATCCACAACTGGGTATTGTTTTTGATTTGGCTCCATCCCTTCATTCTTTCTGGAGTTATTTCTCTACTGATCTCCAGTACCGTTTTGGGCACCTACTGCCCTGTGGAGTTCCTCTTTCAGTATCCTATCATTTTGCCTTTTCATACTGCTCATGATGTTCTCAAAGCAAGAATACTGAAGTGGTTTGCCATTCCCTTCTCCAGTGGACCACATTCTGTCAGACCTCTCCACCATGACCCGCCCATGTTGGGTTGCCCTGTGGGCATGGCTTAGTTTCATTGAGTTAGACAAGGCTGTGGTCCTACTGTGATTAGATTGACTAGTTTTCTGTGAGTATGGTTTCAGTGTGTCTGCCCTCTGATGCCCACTTGCAACACCTACGATCTTACTTGGGTTTCTCTTACCTTGGGCGTGGGTTATCTCTTCATGGCTGCTCCAGCAAAGCACAGCTGCTGCTCCTTACCTCGGAGGAAGGGTATCTCCTCACCACCGCCCTTCCTGACCTTCAACATGGGATAGCTCCTCTAGGCCCTCCCCTGCGCAGCCACCACTCCTTGGACGTTGGGTTGCTCCTCCTGGCCACTGCCCCTGACCTCAGACGCAGGGTAGCTCCTCTCAGCCGCACTTAGTGCGCCGGTCACAGCCACCTGCCCATAGTAGTAGATATAATGATCATCTGAGTTAAATTCACCCATTCCAGTCTATCTTAGTTTGCTGATTCCTAGAATCTCAACGTTCACTCTTGCCATCTCCTGTTTGACCACTTCCAACCAGTCCATCCTAAAGGAGATCAGTCCTGGGTGTTCATTGGAAGAACTGATGCTGAAGCTGAAACTCCAGTACTTTGGTCACCTCATGGGAAGAGCTGACTCATTGGAAAAGACTCTGATGCTGGGAGGGATTGGGGGCAGGTGGAGAAGGGAACAACAGAGGATGAGATGGCTGGATGGCATCACTGACTCGATGGACATGAGTTTGGGTAAACTCTGGGAGTTGGTGATGGATAGGGAGGCCTGGCGTGCTGTGATTCATGGGGTCACAAAGAGTTGGACACGACTGAGTGACTGAACTGAACTGAATTTGCCCTGATTCATGGACCTAACATTCCAGGTTGCTATGCAATATTGCTCTTTACAGCATCAGACCTTGCTTCTATCACCAGTCACATCCACAACTGGGTTTTGTTTTTGCTTTGGTTCCTTCCCTTCATTCTTTCTGGAATTATTTCTCCTTCTTAAGAACCTTCGGAATAATCCTGTCATCTTAAATGTAGGGAGTGGATCTGGTAAGATCTTTATATTGTTAGTTCTAATCCTGTTATCTTAAAATGTACATTATGGGAGTGGGTCTAGTAAGATCTTTATAACCTTGAGACATTCTTCTGATTTATTGTAATAACTAATTACAACCAATTACAAGGAGCGGCAGTTGCATGGGGGCAGGAGGGCCAAGAGGATCTACTCCACGTTCAAGGTCAGGAGGGGCGACTGTGAGGAGATAGCCCTTGTCCAAGGTAAGGAGCAGCGGCTGCGCTTTGCTGGAGCAGCCGTGAAGAGATACCCTGTGTCCAAGGTAATAGAAACCCAAGTAGGATGGTAGGTGTTGCAAGAGGGCATCAGAGGACAGACACACTGAAACCATAATCACATAAAACTAGTCAATCTGATCACACGGACCACAGCCTTGTCTAACTAAATGAAACTAAGCTATGCTGTGTGGGGCCACCCAAGACAGATGGGTCATGGAGAGACGTCTGACAGAATGTGGTCCACTGGAGAAGGGAATGGCAAACCACTTCAGTTTTCTTGCCTTGAGAACCCCATTAACATTAAGAAAAGGCAAAATGATAGGATACAAAAGAGGAACTCCCTGGGTCGGTAGGTGCCCAATATGCTACTGGAGATCAGTGGAGAAACAACTCCAGAAGGAATGAAGGGATGGAGCCAAAGCAAAAACAATACCCAGTTGTGGATGTGACTGGTGATAGAAGCAAGGTCCAATCCTGTAAAGCAATATTGCATAGGAACCTGGAATGTCAGGTCCATGAATCAAGGCAAATTGAAAGTGGTCAAACAGGAGATGGCAAGAGTGAACATCGACGTTTTAGGAATCAGTGAACTAAAATGGACTGGAATGGGTGAATTTCACTCAGATGACCATTATATCTACTACCTTGGGCAGGAATCCCTTAGAAGAAATGGAGTAGCCATGATGGTCAACAAAAGAGTCTGAAATGCAGTACTTGGGTGCAATCTCAAAAACGGCAGAATGATCTCTGTTCATTTCCGAGGCAAATCATTCAACATCACAGTAATCTAAGTCTATGCCCCAATCAGTAACGCTGAAGAAGCTGAAGTTGAATGGTTCTATGAAGACCTGCAAGACCTATTAGAACTAACACCCAACAAAATGTCCTTTTCATTATAGGGGACTGGAATGCAAAAGTAGGAAGTCAAGAAACACCTGGAGTAACAGACAAATTTGGCCTTGGAATGTGGAATGAAGCAGGGCAAAGACTAATAGAGTTTTGCCAAGAGAACACACTGGTCATAGCAAACACCCTCTTCCAACAACACAAGAGAAGACTCTACACATGGACATCCCCAGATGGTCAACACCAAAATCAGATTGATTATATTCTTTGCAGCCAAAGATGGAGAAGCTCTATAGAGTCAGCAAAAACAAGACTGGGAGCTGACTGTGGCTCAGTTCATGAACCTCTTATTGCCAATATCAGACTTAAATTGAAGAAAATAGACCATTCATGTATGACCTAAATCAAATCCCTTATGACTATACAGTGGAAGTGAGAAATAGATTTAAGGGCCTAGATCTGATAGAGTACCTGATGAACTATGGACGGAGGTTCATGACATTTTACAGGAGACAGGGATCAAGACCATCCCCATGGAAAAGAAATGCAAAAAAGCAAAATAGTTGTCTGAGGCCTTACAAATAGCTGAAAAAAGAAGAGAAGCCAAAAGCAAAGGAGAAAAGGAAAGATATATCCATTTGAATGCAGAGTTCCAAAGAATAGCACAGAGAGATAAGAAAGCCTTCTTCAGTGATCAATGCAAAGAAATAGAGGAAAACAACAGAATAGGAAAGACTAGAGATCTCTTCAAGAAAATTAGAGATACCAAGGGAACATTTCATGCAAAGATGGGCTTGATAAAGGACAGAAATGGTATGGACTTAACAGAAGCAGAAGATATTAAGAAGAGGTGGCAAGAAGACACAGAAGAACTGTGCAAAAAAGATCTTCACAACCCAGATAA
Source organism: Capricornis sumatraensis (assembly GCF_032405125.1). NCBI lineage: Eukaryota > Metazoa > Chordata > Mammalia > Artiodactyla > Bovidae > Capricornis > Capricornis sumatraensis. The sequence goes on along the minus strand of NC_091073.1, from coordinate 38,029,876 downwards.
TCATGATGGTGTAATCACTCACCTAGAGCCAGATATCCTGGAATATGAAGTCAAGTGGGCCTTAGGAAGCATGACTATGAAGAAAGCTAGTGGAGGTGACATAATTCCAGTTGAGCTATTTCAAATCCTGAAAGATGATGCTGTGAAAGCACTGCACTCAATATGCCAGCAAATTTGGAATACTCAGCAGTGGCCACAGGACTGGAAAAGCTCAGTTTTCATTCCAATCTCAAAGAATGCTCAAACTACTGCACAATTGCACTCATCTCACACACTATTAAAGTCATGCTCAAAATTCTCAAAGCCAGGCTTCAGCAATATGTGAACCGTGAACTTCCAAATGTTCAAGCTGGTTTTAGAAAAGTTGGAGGAACCAGAGATCAAATTGCCAACATCCGCTGGATCATCGAAAAAGCAAGAGAGTTCCAGGAAAACATTTATTTCTGCTTTATTGACTATGCCAAAGCCTTTGACCATGTGGATCACAATAAACTGTGGAAAATTCTTCAAGAAATGGGAATACCAGACCACCTGACCTGCCTGTTGGGAAATCTGTATGCAGGTCAGGAAGCAACAGTTAGAACCAGATAAAGAACAACAGACTGGTTCCAAATAGGAAAAGGAGTACATCAAGGCTGTATATTGTCACCCTGCTTATTTATGTAGAGTACACCATGAGAAACGCTGGGGTGGAGAAAACACAAGCTGGAATCGAGACTGCTGGGAGAAATATCAATAACCTCAGATATGCAGATGACACCACCCTTATGGCAGAAAGTGAAGAGGAACTCAAAAGCCTCTTGATGAAAGTGAAAGAGGAGAGTGAAAAAGTTGGCTTAAAGCTCAACATTCGGAAAATGAAGATCATGGCTTCTGGTCCCATCACTTCATGGGAAATAGATGGGGAAACATTGGAAACAGTGTCAGACTGTATTTTTTGGGGGCTCCAAAATCACTGCATATGGTGATTGCAGCCATGAAATTAAAAGACGCTTACCCCTTGGAAGAAAAGTTATGACCAACCTAGATAGCATATTGAGAAGTGGACATTACTTTGCTAACAAAGGTCCATCTAGTCAAGGGTATGGTTTTTCTGTATGGATTAAGAGTTGGACTGTGAAGAAAGCTGAACGCCAAAGAATTGATACTTTTGAACTGTGGTGTTAGAGAAGACTCTTGAGAGTCCCTTGGACTGCAAGTTGATCCAACCAGTCCATTCTAAAGGAGATCGGTCATGGGTGTTCATTGGAAGGACTGATACTGAGGCTGAAACTCCAGTACTTTGCCCACCTCATGCGAAGACCTGACTCATTGGAAAAGACTCTGATGCTAGGAGGGATTGGGGGCAGGAGGAGAAGGGGACGACAGAGGATGAGATGGCTGGATGGCATCATTGACTTCATGGACATGAGTTTAAGTGAACTCTAGCAGTTGGTGATGGACAGGGAGTTCTTGCGTGCTGTGATTCATGGGGTTGTAAAGAGTCGGACACAACTAAGCGAATGAACTGAACTGAATAACCAGGTAAAAAGTATATAGCTCCCTGCTAAGACTAGCGAGTGGCCACTCTCCATTCCCCTTGTACTGCCTATGTCAGAAGCTTTCTCTGTCCTCTGTCACTTTAATAAAACTCTGCTACACAAAGCCTCTTGAGTGATTAAGCCTGGTGTTTGGTCCTGAAGCTTAATCTTCTTCAGAGATCATGTTCACCATAAGCTATCACGAAATACCCACTACTAGTGTTTTTTATTAATGTCATCTGCAGAGATTAGCATATGACTCTTCTTTCTAGGCTTTCTCACTAAAACTGGTGAAATCATTGAAGCTACCCTTTTGAAGGAAAGGTGGCATGAAAGTTTGCTCTCATGAAATGTAATTCCTTTATGTTCTGTTCTATAACTTGGCTACGATGGCTGCTCAGAGAAGACCACTAACATGAACATTCTTCCCTGTTCTATTATAATAAAATTTACATCAAGGCTCTGTTGTTAACAGGTTCACTTTAGACCAAATGCCCTTGTTAATCATTTTAAGGGTAATCATCAAGTTATGACTGCCCTTTGTAACACAGATGTCTATTTAGGATTAACTTTCAGGGCTTCCCTGGTGGCTCACATGGTAAAGAATCTGCCTGCAATGTGGAAGACCTGGGTTAGATTCCTGGGTTGGGAAGATCCCCTGGAGAAGGACATGGCAACCCGCTCTAGTATCCTTGCCTGGGGAATCCCACGGACGGAGGAGCCTGATAGGCTATAGTCCACGGGGTCGCAAAGAGTCAGACACGACTGAAGCACTTCACTCACTCACTCACTCACTCAGTGTCCGTCACCTTAGAAATATGATCTGACTGCTTTTATTTTTAAGCTTCCTTTTGAAATGGAAATTTGTTCCAACATGGATTTTAAAGGTTCACCAAAATTGTTCATGAATGACTTGTTTTACTCCATTTTTTTCCAGCTTTATGGAGGTAAAATTGACGAATAAAAAGTGTATACAGTTAAGAGTGTACAGCTTGATAATTTAGTATACAGTGTGAATGATTACTATGATTACCACAATCAAGTTAATTAACACAACCATCACCTCACATAGTTACCTTCATTTCTTTTTTTCTTATTCTTCATTTTTTTTTCTTTGCAGGGAGAGTACTTAAGATCTACTCTCTTAGCAAATTTCAGGTGTATGTTACAATATTTTTAATCATAGTCCCCATGCTGTGAGATCCCCAGAACAAGTTCATCTTATAACTGAAAGCTTGACTAGTTATAGAAGCATCCCTTCATGTTCTAGAAATTCCTATTAATTAAATATCTATCTCTGGTCTCAAGTGTTCCTTTCATATTCAGACTCCAAATTACCTGATTTTTTTCCTTAAAGAGATATAAGCTCTTTCTCTCCATTTTTTTAAGCCTTGTTTTATTATCCTAAATTTTTTTCTTCCCTATAAATGGTGAACTGCTATTGAAATTACATTCTCCTATGAATCAGACTGCTTACAAATGTGAGTTAAATAGATAACCAGTTTTAAATTTCATTCTTTTTTATCTTGTATTTCTAAAACTCAAAAAGAATTTGTGAGGAGAAGAAAAAAACTGCAGATGATTATATTTAATAATCCACTTTTAATTTCAAAAATTGAGATATATAAGATATATTAGGTACAAAAATAATTGCAGTTTTACATTGTTGAACTTTGCCATTTGATGCTAGAATAGATTCTTAAATAAATGTGATTATGTTATACATCATTTCATGTGCATTTCTCACTTTATTATTTCTTTTTGCTAATGACTTATTACTTGCTGTTTATTTTACACTTATTTTAAACTATGAAATGACGTTAGACAAAAAGCAAATTTGAGTGATTTTTTTAATTCAAGTTCAAAAAGGGTTGTAAAGTAGTCAATACGACTTGCAACATCAATAATGCATTTGGATCAGGAACTGCTAATGAATGGACAGTGCAGAGGTGGTTCAAGAAGTTTTGCAAAGGAGACTAGAACCTTGAAGATGAGGAACATAGTGGCCGGCCATCGGAAGTTGACAACTACCAACTGAGAGCAATCATAGAAGCTGATCCTGCACGAGAAGTTGCCAAAGAACTCAGTGTCTACCATTCTATAGTCATTCAGCATTCGAAGCAAACTGGAAAGGTGAGAAAGGTCGATAAGGGTGTTCCTCATGACCTGACTGCAATTCAAAAAAATCATTGTTTTGAAGTGTTGTCTTCTCTTATTCTACACAACAACAATGAATCATTTCTCAGTCGGATTGTGTCATACGTAGAAAAGTGGATTTTATATGACAATTGGTGACAACTAGCTCAGTGGCTGAACCAAGAAGAAGCTCCAAAACACTTCCCAAAGCCAAATTTGCGCCAAGCTCATGGTCACTGTTTGGTGGTCTGCTGCCTGTCTGATCCACTACAGCTTTCTGAATCCCAGCAAAACTATTGTATCTGAGAAGTATGCTCAGCAAACTGATGATACATACTGAAAACTACAGTGCCTACAGCTGGCATTGGTCAACAGAAAGGACCCAGTTCTTCACAACATACAACCACATGTCGCACAATCAACACTTCAAAAGCTGAATGAATTGGGCTACAAAGTTATGCCTCATCTGCCATATTCACCTGACCTCTTGACAACCAACTACCACTTCTTCAAGCAATACAACTTCTTGAAGGCAGAATGCTTCCACAACCAGCAGGAGGCAGAAAATGCTTTCCAAAAGTCCACTGAATCCTGAAGCATGGATTTTTACACTAAGGGAATAAACAAACTTATTTCTCATTGGCAGAAATGTGTTGATTGTATAGTTTCTATTTTGATTAATAAAGATGTATTTGAGCCTAGTTAAAATGATTTAAAATTGATGGTCTGAAACCACAATTACTTCTGTATCAACTTAATAATTTACACACTATAAAATTTACCATCTTATTTATATTATACAATTCAGTGTTTAAAAAATATATTCACAAGGTTATGCAATGACCACCACTATCTAATTCTAGAACATTTTTATCACTCCAAAAGGAAATCCCACACCCACTACCAGTCTTTCACCTTTCCACTCACCACTCCCACCTCAGCTTCTAGTAATTACAATTTACTTTCTGTCCCTATGGTTTTGCTTAATATTCTATGAATGGAATATTTATGGAATCATGTAAATGTTATCTTAGGTGAGTGATCTTTGTTTGCCCTGTTTCACCTACTGTAATGTTTTCGAGGTTAATCCATGTTTTATCAGTACTTTGTACCTTTCTGTGGCTGAATAATATTCCACTGTATGGCTGTATAACAGTCTCCTTATCCATTTCTCTGTTGATAGACTTTAAGGGTTGTTTCTACCTTTTGACTATTGTGAATAGTGCTGCAATAAACATTTGTATGTACATATTTGTTTGAGCTGTTGTTATTGTTAGCTGCTAAGTCGTGCTTGATTTTTGCGACCTCATGGACCAGGCCAGGCTTCCCTATCCTTCACTATCTTCCAGAGTTTGCTCAAATTCATGCCCTTTGAGTCAATGATGCCATCTAACCAACTCATCCTCTGCTGCCCTCTTCTTTTGCCTTCAGTCTTTCCCAGCATCAGGGTCTTTTCTAATGATTTGGCTCTTCACATCAGGTGGCCAAAGTATTGGAGCTTCAGCTTCAGCATCAGTCCTTCTAATAAATATTCAGGGTTGATTTCCTTTAGGATTGAGCTTTGATCTCCTTGCAATCCAAGGGACTGTTAAGAGTCTTTTCCAGCTCAATTCAAAAGCATAAATTCTTTGGCACTCAGCCTTCTTTATGGTCAAACTCTCACATCCTTACAGGACTACTGGGAAAACCATAGCTTTGACTACATGGACCTTTATTGGCAACGTGATGTCTCTGCTTTTTAATACACCGTCGAGATTTGTCACAGCTTTCCAGAAGCAAGCGTCTTTTAATTTCATGGCTGCAGTCACCATCTGCAGTGATTTTGGAGCCCATGAAAACTAAATCTGTCACTGCTTCTACTTTTTTCCCATCTATTTGCCATGAAGTCATGAGACCAGGTGTTATGATTTTCGTTTTTTGAATGTTGAGTTTTAAGCCAGCTTTTTCACTCTCTTCTTTCACCTTCATCAAGAGGCTCTTTAGTTCCTCTTTGCTTTCTGCCATTAGGGTGGTATCATTTGCATATCCAAGGCTGTTGCTATTTCTCCCTGTAATCTTGATTGCAGCCTGTGATTCATTCAGCTCAGCATTTCATATGATGTACTCTACATATAAGTTAAAGGAACAGGGTGACAATATACAGCCTTGTCATACTCCTTTCCTAATTTTGAACCAGTCAGCTGTTCCATAGAAAGTTCTACTGTTGCTTCTTAACCCACATACAGGTTACTCAGAAGACAGGTAAGGTGGCCTGCTATCCCATCTTTTGAAGAATTTTCCATAGTTTATTGTAATCCACACAGTCAAAGACTTAGTGCAGTCAATGAAGCAGAAATAAATGTTTTTCTGGAATTCCCTTGCTTTTTCTACGATCCAATGAATGTTGGCAATTTGATCTCTGGTTCTTCTGCCTTTTCTAAAGCCAGCATACATCTGGAAGTTCTTGGTTTGAGTACCTATTTGTTTGCGTGCCTATCTTCAACTCTTTGGGGGAATATATTTGGAAAAGAAATTGCTGAGCTGCATAGTAATTCTATGTTTAACATATTTAGGAACTGCCAAACTGCTTTCCAAAGTGGCTGCACCATACTACTCAGACAAAGAATAGAACAAAATAATGCCATTTGTAGCAACATAGATGCAAGTTGAGATTACCATACTAAGTAAAGGAAATCACAAAGAGGAAGACAAATAGCACATGATATCACTTGTATATGAAATACAAAATATGACACAATTGAGCCTATCTACAAAACAGAAACAGACTCGTGGACGTACAAAACAGGCTTGTAGTTGCCAAGGGAAAGTGGAGTAAGGGAGGGGTGGAATAGGAGGTTGTGGTTGGCAGATATAAGCTGTTATACATGGAATGGATAAACAACAAGGTTCTACTGCATAGCACAGAGAACTATCTTCCATATCCTATGATAAACCATAATGAAATATCTTAATACTGTGTGTGTGTATATATACATGTGTGTGTGTGTGTATAACTGAATCACTGTGCTGTAAAGCAGAAATTAATGCAACATTGTAAATCAATTAAAAAGACTTCAATTAAAAAAAAGTAGCTGCCCTATTCTACATTTCCACAAGCAATGTTCAAGGATTCTAATTTCTCCACATCTTTTCTAACCCTTGTTATTTTGCTTTTTTTTTTTTTTAAATAGTCATCCTAGTGGGCATAAAGTGGTTTCTCATTGTAGTTTTGGTGTGTACTTCCCAAATGATTAATGAATTGAGTATCCTTTCATATGCTTGTTGGCCATTTGTATATTTTCTTTGAACAAATGTCTTATCAAATCTTCTGCTCATTTTTTTAATCAAACAGATATTTTAAAAATTTTGTCTTGTTTTAAGAGTTCTTTATATATTCGGGATACTAGACTGTTCAGATAGACAATTTTCAAATATTTTCTAATATTCTGTAGGTTGCATTTTCACTTTCTTGATTGTGTCTTTTGGTGCAAAATTTTTTAAAATTTTGATGAAGTCCAATTTGTGGGTTTTTTTGTCCTTTGTTGTTTGTGCTTTTGGTGTCATTTCAAAGAACGTGCGCCAAACTAAGTTCTTTTAAAATGAAATGTCAATAGAATCCTTTCTTCTTCCTCACTAGTACAAGCAGTACTCGTGAACTAGTAAAGTACTCGCAGTACTTTAATGGATCTGTGAGTCTTTTATTTACATACTGTTATGAACTGATTCTATCCCCTAAACTTTATATGTTGAAGCTCTAATCCCCATTACCTCAGAATGTGACTGTATTTAGAGACAGAACTTTTAAAGAGGTAATTAAGCTAATGAGAGGTATTAGGGTGGTCCCTAATTCAGTGTGACTCAGCAGCAGCAGCAGCAGTGTCCCTATAAGATTAGGACTCACAGACACTAGGGATACAAATGCCCAGAGAAATGGCCATGTGAGGACACAGCAGGAAGAGGCCATCTGCAAGCGAAGAAGAAGGGCCTCAGGAGAAACCGAGCCTGCTGATCCCTTGATCTTGGACAACTAGCCACCAGAATTGTGAGAAAATTAATTCCTGTTGTTTAAGCCACCCAGTTTGTGGTATTTTGTTATGACAGTCCTACAAAACTAGTACACATGTAGTGGAATTTATATCCCAATTTACTTGGAGATCATTACAGTATTGGTAACATCAAGGGGCATATTTATTCTTTTCAATGCTAATGACCTTCCGCATCAGTTTGCTTCTTTTCAGGAAAAGATTTGAAAAATGACCAAAATTTCCCTTCTGTTTCAAAATTTTCCCTCTGGACTTTGGATATTTGAACCTTGACATCTGATAGCTTCTGATATCAATGGTGACTTATGTAAGTTGGAACTAAGTCAAGGAAGTCTGCTTTGATTTTGTAAAATAATTTGAGATAAGTAAATAAATTGAATTTGGGAAATCAACTGTAGCTAAAATGAATTTCCACATGGGTGGGTCTTCAGATTGCCTACACAGACCTATCTGAGCTTTGTGGCCTGTTGGGGGAAAGGAGAGCAGGCTCACTAAAGTGAGCAGAGTTATTACGGAATAGTATCCATTTCAAAATGCCTAACTTGGTCAGGTCGTGTCTCAGATTAAAAAGTAACCATTGGGACTTCTCTGAAGCCTTCTGCACTTTCACTGCAGGGATTGAAGGTTTGATCCCTGGTCTGGGAAAACTGAGATTCCACATGCCACGTGGCGTGGCAAAAAAAAAAAAAAAAAATCCTTGAATGTCTGCAATCAACCCAAGTTTTCAAAACATCACCTACTTAAGATTTGACAACTTGAACTATGTTTTATTTTTATGAAAAATTAAATATTATATAGTCATTCTAATAATGACAGGCTAGATTATTCAGACCAATAGCCCTGTTGAAAATGTAAAATATTGTATTAAACATGGGAAAATTCTCCTTAAAAATAGATGAATGCCCAACCATAGGATTTGACCTTGGTTCTGAAGCACTGCACAAGAGAAACAGGAAGCAAAATCTGATCCTGCCTGAGGTACAAAATCTAAAGACATGTTCTTCATGCCAAACTGGCTCCTTATAAAGATACACCTTAAGGACAAATTTAATCACATAATTAAACTAACACAAATATCTGGAGCCCAAATTTTCTTCCATTGAGTGACCCAAACACCTGAAGCTGTAAATTAAGTTTAAAGTGACCCCAAGTTAACATATGTCTAAAGGCAACTGTCAAGAAGGCAAGTAATTTCTGGATGGAGGAAGTCACCTCCATTCAAGACCTCAAAATTTCCCTAAAAATAACCTGAGGACAATGAGTGGCACATGATGGAAACAAAGTAAACAAGAAAATAAACCACCATAAAAGAAAATAAGCAAAACAACAGAAAGACCTCAGATATGGGAACTATTAATACTAGGAAAGCAATGTTTTATACTGTTATCAAAAAATTTTAGAAAGGAGCCTAAAGGTAACTTTAGGAGAAAGTATAAAGAGTGAACTAAAATAACTGAAAAAGAACAAATAAAAATTTTAAAATAATTGCAGTAATTTCAAATAAAAGTTCTATAGCTATGAACTGTGTATAACATACTAAGAGACTTAATGAACTGGAAGACAGAGCAGAAGAAATTATCCAGAATGTGATTTAGAGAGAAAATAATGGGACACACAGAAGGAAAATTAAGAGACAGAGAGAATGGAGAAAGAAGGTAGAATATAGGTGTAAGGAGTCCCAGAAGAAGAGTAGAGAGAATGGAAAAGAAATAACATCAATAAGGTAATAGCTGATAATTCCCCCAAAATGAAGAAATACAGTGATCTTTTGATTTAAGAATGAGTCTCAAGGACTGCACAAAAATAAATTTCAAACACAAAATAGGGGGGCTTCCCTAGTGGCTCAGTGGTAAAGAATCCACCTGCCAATGCAGGAGACACAGGTTTGATCCCCAATCTGGGAAGATTCCACGTGCCATGGAGCAACTAAGCCCAACTATTGAACGTGTGCTCTAGAGCCTTGGGGCCACTACTGAGTGCATGAATCATAGCTACTGAACCCCTGCACCCTAGAGTGTGTGCTCAGCAACAAGGGAAGCCACTGCAACTAGAGAGTAACCCCTCCTTCCCACAGCTTGAGAAAAGCCCATGCAGCAACAAAGACCCAGAACAGCAAAAGATAAACAAAATGCCAAACTGGGATAACTACAGAACCCCAAAACCATAGAATAAATGTAAAGGAAGACAGAGAAATTCACAGATGGGTTAACCTCAAAGGAGTTATTACTGATATCATCAGCAAAAGCGGAGACTAAAAGTTGGTGGAAAGCTAATGTTAGGTAGTTACAATAAGAAAAAGGAGTCCAAAATGGCGTTGGCTAAAAGATAAAGAAAGGAAAAAGCCCATAAACATGGAACAAAAGAAAATCCAAGGACTGGAGTGAGAACCTCAGGTGAAACAAACAGCCCTCCTGGCTAGCCCAATTCACATAGGGCAGGCTGAGGAGGGGAGGGGACAAACGTATAAAAAAGAGGAAGCCAAGATGGATTGAGGGCTCTCCTTGGGGACTGCCCCGCCCTCATGCTTCGAGGGTGTACTATCCTTTGCTTAATAAAACTGAGCTGGAACCTAGCTGTAACACTGGTCCACCGTTTCAAATTTTCGCCGTGCTGACACAAAGCCAAAGAAATCACACACTCCCCCGACACTATCTTTTATGTACCAGAAGAAGATAGCGGTCAACCTAGGATTTTTATCCCTTGAAATGCCTTTCAGCATGAAAGTGAGTGGCTTCCCTGGGGATCCAGCGGCTAAGACTCTGAGCTCCCAATGCAGGGGCCTGGGTTCGATTCCTGGTCGGGGAAATAGATCCCGCGTGCTGCAACTGAGAGTTCACATGCTGCAACTAAATGTCCCGAGCACTGAAACTAAGGCCTGGCACAGCCAAATAAACAAATAATTTTGTAAAAAACAAAGTGAAATAAAGATACTTTCAGGTAAATAAAAACAGTGATTTTTGCCATTAGCTGAATCTCTTTAAAGAAAACTCAAAACAAGGTATTTCAAGCAGAAAGAAAAGTGATGCCAGATTCAAAGTCTGAGATCCAACACAGAATGAAAAAGTACACAACTAGAAAATACACGGATAAATCTAAACGAATTTTTACTGCATAAAATAATAACAGATGCACAAAATCTCATACACGAAGGCCAAAACCCAGAAATAACCCAAATGTTCATAACTGATGGATGAACAATACAAGTATATCTATAATGTAATATTACTCACCAACAAAACGAAATGAAATACTGATACACACTACAATATCGAGAAGGATTTGCCAATAAGGCATTCACAGAAAATCTGATAAAAGTTATGACATAAAACAAACAGACCACAGATAGGGCTGAAGACGGATCATGGAAATGGCAAACTAGATCACAGTCCTGGGACATTTTGTTGTTTTAGTCTTTATAACTCTCCCACCTGCCATTGTCAGTGCCTGATTCAAAGAAGATGCTCAATAGACGGTGACACACCTTTTTTTGTTGTTTTTCAAGTATTTCAGACTTTTAGAATAAATCTCTCATTGAAACTCGTACAGATTTATTCTTCCTTCATTTGTACCCAAGTCACACTGGTACTGCCCTGGGTTAAGTATGAACTGGGGAGTCAAGAGAGGATCAAGGCTTGATTCATGATCCCTCACTTGTTAGTGATATGAAATTGGTGTATGTACTTTATATGAATCCCCTAACGTTCCTGTTATGAACTACCACAAACTTAGTGGCTTAAAGTAACAGTTTTATCCCCTTAATCTTTCCATTCTAGAGATCAGAAGCTCAAAATCAGGGCTAAAATCAAGATGTCAGCAGAACTGCATGCCTTCCGAATCGTCCATTTCTTGCCTTTTCCAGCTTCTGGAAGTCATCTGCATTCACTGCTCTGTAGCCTCCTTCCAACTTTAAGGCCATCAGTTATATAACTCCACACCTCTTCATCCATCTTCACATCTCCTTCCTTGACTGTCTCTGCCTGTTCCCCTCTTGTGAGTACATGAGACCCAGGTATCAGATCCCAGAAACCCTACCTATCTCAGTTCAGTTCAGCCACTCAGTCATGTCCAACTCTTTATGGCAGCATGCAGGTTCCCTATCCATCACCAACTCCCAGAGCTTGCTCAAACTCATGTCCGTTGAGTTGATGATGCCACCCAACCATCTCATCCTCTGTCATCCCCTTCTCCTCCACCTTCAATCTTTCCCAGCATCAGGGTCTTTTCCAATGAGTCAGTTCTTCACATCAGGTGGCCAAAGTACGGGAGTTTCAGCTTCAGCACCAGTCCTTCCAATGAATGATCAGGACTGATTTCCTTTAGGATGGACTGGTTGGATCTCCTTGCAGTCCAAGGGACTCTCAAGAGTCTCCTCCAAACATCACAGTTCAAAAGCATCAATTCTTGGATGCTCAGCTTCTTCACAGTCCAACTCTCACATCCATACATGACTACTGGAAACACCATGCCTTGACTAGACAGATCTACGTTGGTAAAGTAATGTCTCTGCTTTTTAATATGCTGTCTAGGTTGGTCATAACTTTTCTTCCAAGGAGTAAGCATCTTTTAATTTCATGGCTACAGTCACCATCTGCAGTGATTTTGGAGCCCAAAAAAATAAAGTCTGACACTGTTTCCACTGTTTCCCCATCTATTTCCCATGAAGGGATGGGACCAGATGCCATGATCTTCGTTTTCTGAATGTTGAGCTTTAAGCCAACTTTTTCACTCTCCTCTTTCACTTTCATCAAGAGGCTCTTTAGTTCCTCTTCACTTTCTGCCATAAGGGTGGTGTCATCTGCATATGTGAGCTTATTGATATTTCTCCCGGCAATCTTGATTCCAGCTTGTGCTTCTTCCGGTCCAGCATTTCTCATGATGTACTCTGCATAGAAGTTAAATAAGCAAGGTGACAATATACAGCCTTGATGTACTCCTTTCCTATTTGGAACCAGTCTGTCATTCCATGTCCAGTTCTAACTGTTGCTTCCTGACCTGCATACAGATTTCTCAAGAGGCAGGTCAGGTGGTCTGGGATTCCCATCTCTTTCAGAATTTTCCACAGTTTATTGTGATCCACACAGTCAAAGGCTTTGGCCTAGTCAATAAAGCAGAAATAGATGTTTTTCTGGAACTCTCTTGCTTTTTCCATGATCCAGCAGATGTTGGGAATTTGATCTCTGGCTCCTCTGCTTTTCTAAATCCAGCTTGAACATCTGGAAGTTCACGGTTCACATACTGTTGAAGCCTGGCTTGGAGAATTTGGTCATTACTTTGCTAGCGTGTGAGATGAGTGCAACTGTGCAGTAGTTTGAACATTCTTTGGCATTGCCTTTCTTTGGGATTGGAATGAAAACTGACCTTTTCCAGTCCTGTGGCCAATGCTGTTTTCCAAATTAATCATATCTGTAAAATTTCTTTTGCCATCTGAGATATCATAGTCACATCCCAAATCTGCACAAACATTGGGCAATGCTATTGTGCCGCGGCCAGCACAAGCAAGAGTCGCACCTGCAAAGGGAGAGAACGGAGCGTCCCCGCGTGGAAAAATAAGAGAGACAAAAGATGGGGTTGAGAGGATCAGACCCACTGTGTCTGATGCCTTCCTTTATTAGGCCACGGTATTTATAGGGTAAAGTACGTGACTTAATACATGTACAAGGTTATTCTTTAATCTCAAAATACAATCACCAGACCCCTACCATTGTGTACAGAATTCAATAAGATAATCTATCTTTTATGATACGTGTATAAGATAATCTATCTTCTAGGACATGTTGCAGGAACAAGACATCCTGGAGCAAGACGACCTGGAGCCTTAAGGGCTACAAGAATTCTTGAGGGTGGCGGGACAGGGAGCTTAGGACAACGCCTAAGGCTCTGCATACCTGCGGAGCAGCTCCCAGGACTTAACCCTTCACGGGCCGTCCCCCGCACTATTGCTTAAAAATATGAGTTAACCATATGTGTGCATGCATGCTAAGTTGCTTCAGTCATGTCTGACTCTTTGCAACCCTATGGACTGTATGTAGCCCTCAAGGTTCTTCTGTCCATGGAATTCTCCAGACAAGAATAATAGAGTGGGTTGTCATGCACTCCTCCAGGGGACCTTCCTCACCCAGGGATCGAACCCACGTCTCTTATATCTCCTGCACTGGCAGGTGGATTCTTTACCACTAGCACCACCTGGAAAGCCCAGTTAACTGTATCAGTTCAGTTCAGTCGCTCAGTCGTGTCTGACTCTTTGGGACCCCAAGAATCGCAGTACGCCAGGCCTCCCTGTCCATCACCAACTCCAGGAGTTCACTCAAACTCACGTCCATCGAGTTGGTGATGCCATCCAGCCATCGCATCCTCTGTCGTCCCCTTCTCCTCCTGCCCCCAATCCCTCCCAGCATAGATCTAAATAAAAGCTTACCTTTTTATTTACTTTATTTTATTAAAAAAATTTTTATTTTTACTTTATTTTACTTTACAATACTGTATTGGTTTTGCCATACATTGACATGAATCTGTCATGGGTGTACATGAGTTCCCAATCCTGAACTCCCCCCCACCTCCCACCCCATATCATCTCTCTGGATCATCCCTGTGCACCAGCCCCAAGCATCCTGTATCCTGTATCGAACATAGACTGGCGATTCGTTTCGTATATGATAGTATACACGTTTCAGTGCCGTGCTCCCAAATCATCCCACCCTCTCCCTCTCCCTCAGAGTCCAAAAGTCCGTTCTATACCTCTGTGTCTCTTTTGCTGTCTCGCATACAGGGTTATCCTTACCATCTTTCTCAGTTCCATATATATGTGTTAGTATCCTGTATTGGTGTTTTTCTTTCTGGCTTACTTCACTCTGTATAATCGGCTCCAGTTTCACCCATCTCATTAGAACTGATTCAAAAAATATGGAATGCTTCATGAATTTGCGTGTCATCCTTGCGCAGGGGCCATGCTAATCTTCTCTGTATCATTCCAATTTTAGCATATGTGCTGCCGAAACGAGCACAAAAGCTTACCTTTTTATACCACCCAAAACTGGAATATGTTGAATGCTTGGAGGAGTTTACTGAACTTGCCTAACCAAGGCAAACTTTTAAAAATGAACTCCTGGCTGAAAATGTTTTAGTCACAGGTTGTTGTAAAACAGGATGGTTGTTGTAAAACAGTATGTCCCTGAAAACACAGCACTCTGGCAGCTGAAGTGTACCTCTCCCAAAACACACTCTGGCGGGTAAGAACAATCATTCAAAGCAGCACCTGTAGCTAGGATTTCTCAAGCCTGTCAGGCCTTAACGGTTCCTGCCTGAACTTGCTTCCCTCCTAGTCTTCTACTGACATCTTCCTGTTTGTAGCTCTCCAGTCACAGATCTTCTTTGGGTTTGTTGAAGGTCTTTGAACACACTCTCCCCTCTTGGTAACAACCTTGTTACCCAGCTACAGCTGGTAACTTATTCACCCTTCAGATCTCAGCCTAATGTTATCTCTAAAGAGAGTCTTTAACCACAAAATATAAATTAAAATACTGCATTTCACTTAATAGAAGTTAATGAAAATTTCATTTCATGATTATATGTCTATTTAATCTGTTTGATGGCTAACTCCCCAGTATGCCTGTAAGCTCTGTAAGCTGGACAGCATATCAGTCTTATCCTCTACTTTATTGCCTGCACTTAGTACCCTGATTGACAATAAATACTATTGAATAGATAAATGGATGCACAAATGAGAACAGTTTAATATACAAGTTATTAGAGTATTTACAGGATGCAAACTTTCACTTGCTTATGGGCTTTCAGACCTCTGTTATTGTTGTCCAGTCACTAAGTCATGTCTGACTCTTTGGAACCCCATGGACTGTGACACTTCAGGCTTTCCTGTCATCCACTATTTCCTGGAATTTGCTTAAACTCATGTCCATTGAGTCAGTGATGCCATAGAACCATCTCGTCCTCTGTCACACCCTTCTCCTCCTGCCTTCAACCTTTCCCAGCATCAGGGTCTTTCCCAGTGAGTTGGCTCTTTGCATCAGGTGGACAAATTGTTGGGAGTTTCAGCTTCAGCATCAGTCCTCCCAATGAATATCAGGGTTGATTTCCTTTAGGATTGACTGGTTTGATCTCCTTGCTGTCCAAGGGAGACTCTTGCTGTCTCAAGAGTCTTTTCCAGCACAACAGTTCAAAGGCATCAATTCTTCAGTGCTCAGCCTTCTTTATGGTCCAACCCTCGCATCTGTACATGACTAATAGAAAAACCATAGCTTTGACTAGATGGGCCTTTATTGGCAAAGTAATGTTTCTGCTTTTTAACATGCTGTGTAGGTTTGTCATAGCTTTCCTTCCAAGGAGCAGGTGTCTTTTAATTTCATGACTGTAGTCACTGTCTGCAGTGATTTTGGAGGCCCCCCCCCCACTCCAAAAAAGTCGGTCACTATTTCCATTCTTTCCCTCTTCTATTTGCCATGAAGTGATAGGACTGGATGCCATGATCTTAGTTTTTTGAAAGTTTTTTTAAAACTCAGTTGATTTTTAAGCCAGCTTTTCACTCTCATCTTTCACTTGCATCAACAGACTCTTTGGTTTCTCTTCACTTTCTACCATTAGTGTGGTATCATCTGCACATCTGAGGTTATTGATATTTTCCCCAGCAATCTTGATTTCAGCTTGTGCTTCATACGCAGCCCTGCATTTCACATGATGTACTCTGCATAAAAGTTAAAAAACAGGGTGACAACAGATTGCCTTGTTGTACTCCTTTTCCAATTTGAACCAGTCTGGTGTTCCATGTCCAGTTCACTCACAAATATAATTCAACCCACTGAGGTCACCTTTCCTGAATGCATTTCTGCTCTGGTAGAAGAAGGCTCAGATTTCAGTGTTACAAACTTCTTGCAGTCTACCTCTCCCTTCCTGCAGCCAACCTCTCTGCCATGGTGATGAATCACATGCCAGGTAGAAGTCTTCACGCTGTGGTAACTGTTTAGAATATGTTTTCTTACTCCTTATCTTGTAAAGACTGTATTACTTGGGCAAAGGCTATGTACAGATATACAAAACCTAAAGCATAAATATTCAACTATGGCCTATCTGGGGTGAGCATTCATAAGTTAAGAAACTGTTTGGAAACAGAACAGCTTGCTAACTCAGCTCTGCCAGCATGTGACTCGGAGGCAAGCTGCTGCTGCTGCTGCTAAGTCACTTCAGTGGTGTCCAACTCTGTGTGACCCCATGGACTACAGCCCACCAGGCTCCCCCATCCCTGGGATTCTCCAGGCAAGAACACTGGCGTGCCTTGCCATTTCCTTCTCCAATGCGTGAACGTGAAAATTGAAAGTGAAGCCTTGCAGGCTTCTCCGTCCATGGGATTTTCCAGGCAGGAGTACTGGAGTGGGTTGCCATTGCCTTCTCCGCGGAGGCAAGCTACACTCTCATTTTTCATCTCAATCCAACATAAGGAAATGTGCCTTAGATAAACCCATTATATTATCTCACAAAAGTGTTATCTCTGATGATAATGACTAAGCAAAGCTTTGATAAACTTTAAAGCATCTTATTCTTTTAAATGAGAAAGTTGGCAGAGATTATTAATAAGGTTTCCTCTATTGTTCAGTTCAGTTCAGTTCAGTCGCTCAGTCATGTCCAACTCTTTGAGACCCCATGAATCGCAGCATGCCAGGCCTCCCTGTCCATCACCAACTCCCGGAGTTCACTCAAACTCATGTCCATTGAGTCGGTGATGCCATCCAGCCATCTCATCCTCTGTCGTCCACTTTTCTTCCTGCCCCCAATCCCTCCCAGCATCAAAGTCTTTTCCAATGAGTCAGCTCTTCACGTGAGATGGCCAGAATACTGGAGTTTCAGCTTTAGCATCATTCCTTCCAAAAACACTCAGGACCTATCTCCTTTAGAATGGACTGGTTGGATCAACTGGCAGTTCAAGGGACTCTCAAGAGTCTTCTCCAACACCACAGTTCAAAAGCATCAATTCTTCCGCGCTCAGCTTTCTTCACAGTCCAAATCTCACATGCTCTATTATTAACACTTAATAATTCCAGAACAGTTTTTGAAGGACTCATGAATCCCTGCCTTTTCTTTGTTGTTCATTCATTCAGCCGTGTCTGACTCTGCAACTCTTAGGACAACAACATGCCAGGCTTCCCTGTCCTTCACTATCTCCTGGAGTTTGCTCAAACTCATGTCTATTGAGTTGGTGATGCCATCCAACCATCTCGTCCTCTGTCACCCCCTTCTACTTCTTCCCTCAATCTTTCCCAGCATCAGGTTCTTTTTCAGTGAGTTGGCTCTTTGCATGAGGTGGCCAAAGTACTGGAGTTTCAGCTTCAGCATCAGTCCTTCAAATGAATACTCAGAATTGATTTCCTTTAGGATTGACTGGTTTGATGTCCTTGCTGTCCAAGAGACTCTCAAGGGTCTTCTCCAACACCACAGTTTGAAAGTATCAATTCTTTGGCACTCAACCTTCTTTATGGTCCAACTCTCACATCTGTACATGACTGCTGGAAAAACCATAGCTTTGACTAGATGGACCTTTGTGGGAAAAGTGATGTCTCTCATTTTCTTTAGAGAAATACTAATTCCATATTTGTCCATGGGATCCCCCTATAGTCCCACAATGAGAAAAAAAACTGTATGTCACCAAGGCTACTTTAAACATTAATTGTTCTCCTTAAACCACAGATGCCTGCGCCTGGCATAATTATTTTTAACCTCGTGACTTCTAAATGCCACTCTGATAGCCTGGCTCATGATTCAATATGAGACCTTCTAACTGCCTTGGATTCTTTCCAGTTTCCAGGCAGTCTTGTGATTAGTTCATATTTCTGCCATGCCCTCACTTCCATCCTCCATCTGACTCTGCTTCTTCCTCAGCTGGGTGGCTCCTTATTTGATAAACTCCTGCTCGGATCCCTAATCTCAAGAACTGGCACTGGAGATTCTCTATCACTTTCATTTTTGGTATTCTTAGGATTCTTAAGATGAGTTCTATAGATGCCTAGGCCCTGAGATTCTGACATTTGCTGTGCGTTCCTTTTGCTTGGAGGATGGGGAAGGCAGTTTTGTGAGAGAGGCAGATTCCTGGGTCCCACTGATCCCTCTGATTCAGAAAGTCTGGGAGGAGGTTTGGGAAATTTCATTTCATACAAACATCCTAGGTATTCAGATGAAAATCATAGCTCTTGCTTTGAGCAACACCAAGAGGGTTTACATGAATGAACTTCAGGGGATCTGGGAACCTCCAAAAGTTTTTACAAGGTCTTGTTTCTATGTGTATTTGTATTTCTCTGAGGGTAGGTTCATAAATTTCAAAAGATGATTTAAGGAGTCCGCGATATAAAAAAACAATTTTTAAACTAATACATTATCATGTTAGATATTTACCTTGAATATGTATATATTTGCCCATTGACAGGTATACATATTGAAGGTAAATGTACATATTCAAGGTAAATATCTAACATGATAATGTATTACTTTAAAAATTGTTTTTTTATATCACAGACTCCTTAAATCATCTTTTGAAATTTATGAACCTACCCTCAGAGAAATACAAATACACATAGAAACAAGACCTTGTAAAAACTTTTGGAGGTTCCCAGATCCCCTGAAGTTCATTCATGTAAACCCTCTTGGTGTTGCTCAAAGCAAGAGATGGCAAGAATACACGGAAGAACTGTACAAAAAAGATTTTCACGACCTGGATAATCATGATGATGTGATCACTAATCCAGAGCCAGACATTCTGGAATGTGAAGTCAAGTGGGCCTTAGAAAGCATCACTGAGAACAAAGCTAGTGGAGGTGATGGAATTCCAGTTGAGCTGTTTCAAATCCTGAAAGATGGTGCTGTGAAAGTGCTGTACTCAATATGCCAGCAAATTTGGAAAACTCAGCAGTGGCCACAGGACTGGAAAAGCTCAGTTTTCATTCCAATTCCAAAGAAAGGAAATGCCAAAGAATGCTCAAACTATTGCACAATTGCACTCATCTCACATGCTAGTAAAGTAATGCTCAAAATTCTCCAAGCCAGGCTTCAGCAATATGTGAACCATGAACTCCCTGATGTTCAAGCTGGTTTTAGAAAAGGTGGAGGAACCAGAGATCAAATTGCCAACATTTGCTGGATCATGGAAAAAGCAAGAGAGTTCCAGAAAAACATCTATTTCTGCTTTATTGACTATGCCAAAGCCTTTGACTGTGTGGATCACAATAAACTCTGGAAAATTCTGAAAGAGATGGGAATACCAGACCACCTGACCTGCCTCTTGAGAAATCTGTATGCAGGTCAGGAAGCAACAGTTAGAACTGGACATGGAACGACAGACTGGTTCCAAATAGGAAAAGGAGTACATCAAGGCTGTATATTGTCACCTTGCTTATTTAACTTCTATGCAGAGTACATCATTGAGAAACGCTGGACTGGAAGAAACACAAGCTGGAATCAAGATTGCCGGGAGAAATATCAACAGCCTCAGATATGCAGATGACACCACCCTATGGCAGAAAGTGAAGAGGAACTAAAAGACCTCTTGATGAAAGTGAAAGAGGAGAATGAAAAAGTTGGCTTAAAGCTCAACATTCAGAAAACTAGTATCATGGCATCTGGTCCCATCACTTCATGGGAAATAGATGGGGAAACAGTAGAAGCAGTGTCAGACTTTATATTTTTGGGCTCCAAAATCACTGCAGATGGTGACTGCAGCCATGAAATTAAAAGATGCTTACTCCTTGGAAGAAAGGTTATGACCAATCTAGACAGCATATTCAAAAGCAGAGACATTACTTTGCCAACAAAGGTCCCTCTAGTCAAGGCTATGGTTTTTCCAGTAGTCATGTATGGAAGTGAGAGTTGGACTGTGAAGAAGGCTGAGCGCCAAAGAATTGATGCTTTTGAACTGTGGTGTTGGAGAAGACTCTTGAGAGTCCCTTTGACTGCAAGGAGATCCAACCAGTCCATTCTGAAGGAGATCAACCCTGGGATTTCTTTGGAAGGAATGATGCTAAAGCTGAAGCTCCAGTACTTTGGCCACCTTGTGCGAAGAGTTGACTCATTGGAAAAGACTCTGATGTTGGGAGGGACTGTGGGTAGGAGGAGAAGGGGATGACAGAGGATGAGGTGGCTGGATGGCATCACTGACTCAATGGACGTGAGTCTGAGTGAACTCCGGGAGATGGTGCTGGACAGGGAGGCCTGGCGTGCTGCAATTCATGGGGTCGCAGAGTCGGACACGACTGAGTGACTGAACTGAACTGAACTGAAGTGAACTGTCCTCAATGAAAAAAAGAAACCTTTCTCCTTTTTTGAGGAATAAAACATGGACTCAGGAATATCAACCTCCTTTTTATAAAGAAATCAGTTTTGATTAATGGTAAACTACGAAATAGTCATTATTAAAGAAAAAGAAAATCATAGGAAGATACATATAAGAAATAAGAAAAATACCAACCCACAATCCAGAATTAATTGCTTAATGTTCCCTTATATTTTCTTTAAGGCATTATTGTAACAGTCTAATACATGCATTTTACTGTATAAGGCATTTTTAGACATTAAAAAAATACAAACATTTTAAAATTGACTAAGGACTGTAGATGCACACACAACATGCCGCACACTTTGCTTCAAGTTCTGGAATGCCAGAGATTTCACATGAAGTAGGTAGTAGGAGTTGGACACGACTGAATGACTTCACTTTCCCTTTCCACTTTCATGCATTGGAGAAGGAAATGTCAACCCACTCCAGTGTTCTTGCCTGGAGAATCCCAGGGACGAGAATCTTGCCTGGCGGGCTGCTGTCTATGGGGTCGCACAGAGTCGGACATGACTGAAGCAACTTAGCAGCACCAGCAGCAGGTAGTATACATGCACAGTAATGGAAGAAAGGATGGTGCCACACTCTCAACCTGTCATATTCATTTTAACAGGAAAAGTACAAAACTAGCAGCTAAAAAAATCTTGGTTCTGGTCCTTCCTCCATCACTTCTTACTCGTATAATTCTAGATAAGTCACTTAATATTTCTGGGCTTCTGATGACTGACCTCTTAGAAGGCATATAATCTTTTTGAAGGCAGGACACAGTACTGCATGATATCCTGAGGTCCCATAAAAACATATATGTAGATATATATATATATATAAACATATGTATCTATGTATGTAAACAATTATGTATGTTAGGTTATTTGGAAAATGCAGGAAGATTATAAAGAAATAAAAAATAATCTGTATGATTATAATGCAGAGATAAAAGCTCTTATTTAGTATTTTTTTCCCCACACCTAAAAATTAAAGCATCATTCACTTTGGCTTGGCATTGTGCTAGAAAGATGCAAAGTGTGTCTAATAAAATGATATGTATCCTACATTCAATTTTTATTGAAGAAGCAAACATTACTGCAAGGGATAGTAGTAAGTTCTACAGATTTGTATAAGTTAGGAAAAGACATAAAATATAGCACTTGTATTGATACAAGCAGAATGTTGAATGCACTTTTTGTAAAAGCTACACAGTTGGCAGCCTACTATTATATCTTACAATATATGTGTTTCACCATAACATACAACAAAGAATGCTTCATGACTCCCACCTTCTATGAGATGCCCTACACATGAGACAGAAAACTGGAAAACAGAATTAACGTATTGATTTGTACCTGTATTTAACATAACGCTGGGCAAGGACTAATGCTTAATAAACATGTATTTGTATAGCCTTTCACCTCTTTAGCTAATCACATTATCAGCTTCTGTGGAACAAACAAAGAAAGTGAACCTTGCACACATCAAAGCCGAGTCCAGGGTATTTAGAAGGCTAAAAGGAAAGCTACTGAACAGGGCTATCAGTCGGAACAACTGCATCAAGTTGCCCAGTCACAGTAACTGTCCCAGTCAGCCAACTTCAGTAGCACAGGGGTGAAACTATATGTGAGGATGGTTCACAAGGATTACGAAAAGGGTGACCAATGAAGGATTTGTGTGAGTCAGCCTGGGTTGTGCAGCCTGGTTGTGCAGTCAGCCTGGGTTGTTGGTAAAACGGTGAGAAGAGAACAGGAAGGGGAACACCAAGAAAGGGTTCCTACAGGAGTTTGTGTGTAAGAAAGAGCAGAAGGCAGACCCATGAGATGGTGGACATCATTTTATTTCCTAAGGAATTCTTCAAGTTTGATGTGGCAGACTGCAAATCTCTCTCTCTCATCTCTCTCTCTCCCACACACACACGCACACACACACACACACGTGTGTGTGCCATGACCGCTTCACTTTCCTATAGGATTTCCACCCATCAAGAGACATGGTCCCAATGAGCCCTGTTTGGGGACAACTTGTAAGGCTCACTGGGAATTTCTCAGAACTAAATCATAGGCAGGGATGAAGGAGCTCTGAGAGCAACCATTTTATTTCCCAGGGAATGCCATGATCTACCTGGGGTTTCAATGATTAGCTCCAGACATATCTGTTAGCAGCACAAGTAGGTTTCTAGACCTTCCCAGGAGTGCCCTGACTATACCACCCTGCCTCCAATCACATTCTTGGAATTACATGGCCCTGCTATAGAATCTTGAGGCTCTCCAAGGCTATTTCTGAACTCTCTTTACAAAGGTTCATTGTTTATTCAAGAATAGTATATTCTCATTTGCAAAATTCTATTTGGGAAAATGACAGCCCTAAAATCTAAATGGTTTTGTGTCCCAAATAAGTCCCAGGATCCAGAAGAGACATAGGAAACACCTTATACACAATATATTATCTCAATGAAGCAAGAATTCAAGGTTGAATAAAAGCTGATACACTACTGTGTAAACATCAATATGACAGAGTATCTAAAGCTTTTAAAAAGATATGAAAGTATCTTTAATCTTACTGCTTCAAAACTATTTTATTTCTACTGACCTAAAGTAGGTCTTTTGAAGCTTTGTCATAAAAACAACAAGTTGTCAAGTTTCTATTTATTTTAGAAGAGAAGTAATCAGTAATGAAGTAAAAGTCGCTCAGCCGTGTTCGACTCTTTGCGACCCCAAGGACTCTCCATGAAATTCTCCAGGCCAGAATACTGGAGTGGATAGGCTTTCCTTTCTCCAGGAGATCTTTCCAAACCAGGTCTCCTGCATTGCAGGCGGATTCTTTGCCAACAGAGCTGAAGAGTCTTAACTTTCTTATCTTGGTACTCAATTCAATGTTTCCTTGGAAATATTTTGTATCGAGTAATATGCATAGACTGGAATGGGTGAATTTAACTCAGATGACCATTATATCTACTACTGTGCGCAGGAATCCCTCAGAAGAAATGGAGTAGCCATCATGGTCAACAAAAGAGTCCGAAATGCAGTACTTGGATGCAATCTCAAAAACAACAGAATGATCTCTGTTTGTTTCCAAGGCAAACCATTTAATATCACCGTAATCCAAGTCTATGCCCCAACCAGTAATGCTGAAGAAGCTGAAGTTGAATGGTTCTATGAAGACCTACAAGACCTTGTAGAACTAACACCCCCAGAAGATGTCCTTTCCATTAAAGGGGACTGGAATGCAAAAGTAGGAACTCAAGAAACACCTGGAGTAACAGGCAAATTTGGTCTTGGAATGTGGAATGAAGCAGGGCAAAGACTAATAGAGTTTTGCCAAGAAAATGCACTGGTCATAGCAAACACCCTCTTCCAACAACACAAGAGAAGACTCTACACATGGACATCCCCAGATGGTCAACACCAAAATCAGATTGATTATATTCTTTGCAGCCAAAGATGGAGAAGCTCTATAGAGTCAGCAAAAACAAGACCAGGAGCTGACTGTGGCTCAGATCATGAACACCTTATTGCCAAATTCAGACTGAAATTGAAGAAGTAGGGAAAACCGCTAGACCATTCATGTATGACCTAAATCAAATCCCTTATGATTATACAGTGGAAGTGAGAAATAGATTTAAGGGCCTAGATCTGATAGATAGAGTGCCTGATGAACTATGGAATGAGGTTCATGATATTGTACAGGAGATAGGGATCAAGACCATCCCCATGGAAAAGAAATGCAAAAAAGCAAAATGGCTGTCTGGGGAGGCCTTACAAATAGCTGTGAAAAGAAGAGAAGCAAAAAGCAAAGGAGAAAAGGAAAGATATAAGCATCTGAATGCAGAGTTCCAAAGAATAGCACGGAGAGATAAGAAAGCCTTCTTCAGCAATCAATGCAAAGAAATAGAGGAAAAGAACAGAATGGGAAAGACTAGAGATCTCTTTGAGAAAATTAGAGATACCAAGGGAACATTTCATGCAAAGATGGGCTCGATAAAGGACAGAAATGGTATGGACCTAACAGAAGCAGAAGATATTAAGAAGAGGTGGCAAGAATACACAGAAGAACTGTACAAAAAAGATCTTCACGACCTGGATAATCATGATGGCATGATCAGTCATCTACAGCCAGACATTCTGGAATGTGAAGTCAAGTGGGCCTTAGAAAGCATCACTACAAACAAAGCTAGTGGAGGTGATGGAATTCCAGTTGAGCTATTTCAAATCCTGAAAGATGATGCTGTGAAAGTGCTGCATCAGTATGCCAGCAAATTTGGAAAACTCAGCAGTGGCCACAGGACTGGAAAAGCTCAGTTTTCATTCCAATCCCAAAGAAAGGCAATGCCAAAAATGCTCAAACTATCACACAATTGCACTCATCTCACATGCTAGTAAAGTAATGCTCAAAATTCTCTAAGCCAGGCTTCAGTAATACATGCACTGTGAACTTCCTGATGTTCAAGTTGGTTTTAGAAAAGGCAGAGGAACCAGAGATCAAATTGCCAACATCTGCTGGATCATGGAAAAAGCAAGAGAGTTCCAGAAAAACATCTATTTCTGCTTTATTGACTAGGCCAAAGCCTTTGATTGTGTGGATCACAATAAACTGTGGAAAATTCTGAAAGAGATGGGAATCCCAGACCACCTGACCAGCCTCTTGAGAAATTTGTATGCAGGTCAGGAAGCAACAGTTAGAACTGGACATGGAACAACAGACTGGTTCCAAATAGGAAAAGGAGTACATCAAGGCTGTATATTGTCACCTTGCTTATTTAACTTATATGAAGAGTACATCATGAGACAGGCTGGACTGGAAGAAACACAAGCTGGAATCAAGATTGCTGGGAGAAATATCAATAAGCTCAGATATGCAGATGACACCACCCTTATGGCAGAAAGTGAAGAGGAACTAAAAAGCCTCTTGATGAGAGTGAAAGAGGAGAGTGAAAAAGTTGGCTTAAAGCTCAACATTCAGAAAACGAAGATCATGGCATCCGGTCCCATCACTTCACGGGAAATAGATGGAGAAACAGTGGAAACAGTGTCAGACTTCATTTTTTTGGGCTCCAAAATCACTGCAGATGGTGAGTGCAGCCATGAAATTAAAAGACGCTTACTCCTTGGAAGGAAAGCTATGATCAATCTAGGTAGCATATTCAAAAGCAGAGACATTACTTTGCCGACTAAGGTCCGTCTAGTCAAGGCTATGGTTTTTCCAGTAGTCATGTATGGATGTGAGAGTTGGACTGTGAAGAAGGCTGAGCACTGAAGAATTGATGCTTTTGAACTGTGGTGTTGGAGAAGACTCTTGAGAGTCCCTTGGACTGCAAGGAGATCCAACCAGTCCATTCTAAAGGAGATCAACCCTGGGATTTCTTTGGAAGGAATGATGCTAAAGCTGAACCTCCAGTACTTTGGCCACCTCATGAAAAGAGTGGACTTATTGGAAAAGACTTTGATGCTGGGAGGGATTGGGGGCAGGAGGAGAAGGGGACGACAGAGGATGAGATGGCTGGATGGCATCACTGACTCGATGGACGTGATTCTGAGTGAACTCTGGGAGTTGGTGATGGACAGTGAGGCCGGTGTGCTGCAATTTATGGGGTCGCAGAGTCGGACATGACTGAGCTACTGAACTGAGGTCTGTCTAGCCAAAATTTAGACTTCAGTTGAAGAAAGTACAGAAAACAACTAGACCATTCAGATATGACCTAAATCAAATCCCTTACAATTACATTATGGAAGTCACAAATAGATTCAGGGATTAGATCTGATAGAGCGCCTGAAGAACTACTGATGGAGGTTCATAATGTTGTACAGGTGGCAGTGATCAAGACCATCCCCAAGAAAAAGAAATGCAAAAAGGCAAAATGGTTGTTGAGGAGACTTTACAAATAGCTGAGAAAAGAAGACAAGTGAAAGGCAAAGGAGAAAAGGAAAAATATATCCATCTGAATGCAGAGTTCCAAAGAATAGCAATGAGAGGTAAGAAAGACTTCCTTAGTGATCAATGCAAAGAAATAGAGGAAAATAATAGAATGGGAAAGACTAGAGATCTCTACAAGAAAATTAGAGTTACAAGGGAACATTTCATGCAAAGATGGGCTCAATAAAGGACAGAAATGGTATGGACCTAAGAGAAGCAGAAGATACTAAGAAGAGGTGGCAAGAATACACAGAAGAACTATGCAAGAAAGATCTTCATGATCCAGATAACCATGATGGTGTGATCACTCACTTAGAGCCAGACATCCTGGAGTGCAAAGTCAAGTGGGCCTTAGGAAGTATCACTACGAACAAAGCTAGTGGAGGTGATGGAATTCCAGTTGAGCTATTTCAAATCCTGAAAGATGATGCTGTGAAAGTGCTGTAGTCAATATATGCCAGCAAATTTGGAAAACTCAGCAGTGGCCACAGGAGTGGAAAGGTCAGTTTTCATTCTAATCCCAAAGAAAGACAATATCAAAGAATGTTCAAACAACCACACAATGCACTCATCTCACACGCTAGTAATGCTCAAA
This sequence comes from Capricornis sumatraensis, assembly GCF_032405125.1. Taxonomy (NCBI): domain Eukaryota; kingdom Metazoa; phylum Chordata; class Mammalia; order Artiodactyla; family Bovidae; genus Capricornis; species Capricornis sumatraensis. The sequence goes on along the minus strand of NC_091073.1, from coordinate 38,002,381 downwards.
ATTCTCCAAGCTAGCTTCAACAGTATGTGAGCCATGAACTTCCATATGTTCAAGCTGGATTTAGAAAAGGCAGAGGAACCAGAGATAGAATTGCCAACATCCATTGGATCATCGAAAAACCAAGAGAATTCCAGAAAATATCAATGTTAGCTTCATTGACTATGCTAAAGCCTTTGTATGGATCACAACAAACTGGAAAATTCTTCAAGAGATGGGATTATCAGACCACCTTACCTGCCTCTTTAGAAATTGGTATGCAGGTCAAGAAGCAATAGTTAGAACCAGACATGGAACAACAAACTGGTTCCAAATTTGGAAAGGAGTATGTTAAGGCTATCTATTGTCACCCTGCATTTTAATTTCTATGCAGAGTACATCATGAGAAATGCTGGGCTGGATGAAACACAAGCTGGAATCAAGACTGCTGGGAGAAATATCAATATCCTCAGATGTACAGATGACACCACCCTTATGGCAGAAAGTGAAAAGTAACAAAAGAGCCTCTTGATGAAAGTGAAAGAAGAGAGCTAAAAAGCTGGCTTAAAACTCAACATTCAGAAAACTAAGATCATGGCATCTGGTCCCATCACTTCATGGGAAATAGATGGGGAAACAATGGAAATAGTGACAGAGTTTATTTTGTTGGGCTCCAAAAAATCACTGCAGATGGTGATACAGCCATGAAATTAAAAGACACTTGCTCTTTGGAAGAGAAGTTATGACAAACCTAGGGAGCATATTAAAAAGCAGTGATATTACTTTGCCAGCAAAGGTCCATCTAGTCAAGGGTATCTATGGTTTTTCAGTGGTCATGTATGGATGTGAGAGTTGGACTGTGAAGAAGGCTGAGCGCCGAAGAATTGATGCTTTTGAACTGTGGTGTTGGAGAAGACTCTTGAGAATCCCTTGGACTACAAGGACATCAAACCAGTCCATCCTAAAGGAATCAGTCCTGAATCTTCATTAGAAGGACTGATGCTGAAACTGAAACTCCAATACTTTGGCCACCTTATGCAAAGAACCGACTCATTGGAAAAGACCCTGATGCTGGGAAAGATTGAAGGCAGGAGGAGGAGATGACCGAGGATGAGATGGTTGGATGGCATCACCGACTTGATGGACATGAGTTTGAATAAGCTCTGCAAGCTGGTGATGGACAGGGAAGACTGGCATGCTCTAGTCAATGCGTCACTAAGAGTCAGACTAGACTGAGCGATTGAACTGAACTGAGTATACACAAGCATTAATTTCATGGTGTCTAAACTCATTCATAAAACTCATGCTCCAAAACGTGGGAAAGGGCATCTTTCAGTACCTTTCATTTTTCTGAAAACTAGTGGTGATATGGAATCACATGTTCTGTAACTGGAAAGTTGACTTCTTAAGAGAATCCTCCATGAAATACATTGGAATGTTAGTTCCTAAGAGAAGCTTTTGTTTACTTTAGTGTAAACCCATATCATTAATATCTAATGTTCTTGACTTCTGAATATAAAGTAATACATGAATGGAAACCAGCTGTCCTCTGAGCTAGGTGAGACAGCTCAAAGCACACAGGCATAACTTAAGTGGAGTGTTCATAATGACTTCCTAGAAAGCTATTAATCCTGCTAAATAGGGAATCTGTATACTAATCTCTCCTTTTTCAATGCAGGAACTATAATGATAGTGCATCCATGGGAGTGCTTCCTAAACAGCAAGTTCTTTTTCCTCTTGGACATGAATTCTATTCTTTCTTGACCATTAAAGACTCTTTGGTTCTATCTCTTCACAGCTTATCCCCACTGTGCTACACTTTCTTTTTTTGAAAGTCACAGACAATTTATCTTTCTTTAACTAGATTAGGAGGAAAAAAAAGTGAAGAACGCATTGTGAGCGGAAGTGCATGCTAAGTCACTTCAGTCGTGTCTGACTCTTTGTGACTCTGTGCACGGTAGCCTGCCAGGCTCCTCTGTCCATAGGGTTCTCCAGACAAGAATACTGGAGTTGCCATAGCCTCTTCCATGGCAGGAAGCAGTAAGAGTCTTTTGGGGTCTGGCATTGATTTTCATAGCAGAACATACAGCAGAGACGTGGGAACACACAGGTTACTCTTATGTTCTCTAACTATGTTGCTTAAAGGGATGCTGTTGCCATGCTAGTTGGCTATGCCCCACAAGTAGTGTGCTGGTCTTTCCCCAGAAATCTTTATCCTAGTCTTCATCACAAGGAGGGCACTGCCACATGCTCTTGGCCAGAGTCTCTAGTCCAAGGTCCCTAATTTGGCTGACTACATCCTGCCCAATACGCCTTTTGTCATCACAGCTTGACATATGGTGACTGATTTCAGCCTGGGGAAGCTGATGGAGAGCACTGAAGGGACAAGTAGCCCGTGTGTTTGTGACGTCAGGATGATTCTTTCTCCACTTGATAAGATGATAAGGAAACCTGCAGGCACTAATCTGGTGGTGTTTTTTTTTTTTTTTTTAATCATAGGGGCATTATAATAGCTTTTCAGGGTCCAGGGAATCATGCAAATTTCTTCCATGTTGGAAGTGAAGAAGCCAAGACAAACAGCTCAGCCAAGACACACTCTCCCTACAGTTGCCTTCAACCCACACCCACTTTACTCTGCCACACTTTCTAAAGCACTTTCTAACTTATAAATCTACAACAGCTTTCTATTGTCAAAAGAAATCTTGAGAGACAATGTGGGATAGCAGAAAGAGCCCCAAGTAAGGCCAGCTTGTGGTGTGTCTCCACAGCTTTCACGCACAAAAAGTGAAAAATATATTCTTCACTCAGTCATGTCTGGCTCTTTGTGACCGCATGGACTGCAGCCTGCCAGGCTCCTCTGTCCATGGGATTTCCCAGGCAAGAATACTGGAGTGGGTTGCCATTCCCTGCTCCAGGGGATCTTCCTGACCCAGGAGCCAAACCCAGGTCTGGCTTTTCATCAGTCATTACCATCTCTCCATCTCTCTGTATACAGCCCCAGTATGAATCTCTCATCTCACCCAGCCTCTTCACTGTCCTTTACACGCCTGTCAACGTGGCTGTCACTTTCAGAAGGAAAGCCCACGTTCCTCTCTCCTTACCAATAAACACGTTTCCTCTGTGGCCATTTAATTCCAAATTTTCTCTGAGTTAGCACTCATAATAACCTTTCTCATGTTTTAGGTTTTAAAATACTATGGCACTGGTATTTATGAACTATTAATATATGACATCTCCTGACACTCAGTTTTCAAAAGGTACCTCTTCTTCAGTTATTTTTGCATGTACATTTATTCCTGTACCTTTAAGTATATAAATATTTTTTCTAACTCTTAATTCCTCCTTCTTCCCCACCCTTCCCTCTTTTTACACAAGATTTGAAATCATTTAAATAACAAAAAAGGGAACGATAAATAGATACTGTTCATATGATTCAAATTTTGCTGAGCTTCCTGGCAGCTATAGCTTAAAGGAAAAGTTGTTTAAATCTCATTAGCAGAAAAGAGGAACCATGCCAAAAACTTTCAGTAAATTTAGCCCTAAAAGAAAGGTTTTTACAATACAGTATACTAACACATATATATGGAATTTAGAAAGATGGCAATGACGACCCTGTATGCAAGACAGCAAAAAAGACACAGATGTGTATAACGGACTTTTGGACTCAGAGGGAGAGGGAGAGGGTGGGATGATTTGGGAGAATGGCATTGTAACATGTATACTATCATGTAAGAATCGAATCGCCAGTCTATGTCTGACGCAGGATACAGCATGCTTGGGGCTGGTGCACGGTGATGACCCAAAGAGATGTTATGGGGAGGGAGGTGGGAGGGGGGTTCATGTTTGGGAACGCATGTACAACTGTGGTGGATTCATGTCAATGTATGGCAACACCAATACAGTATTGTAAAGTAAAATAAAGTAAAAATAAAAATTAAAAAAAATAAATAAAAATGAACGAACACATCTAAAACATAAGAATAGAGAACATTTTAAGGCAATAAAATAAAAATACTAGTTTTCAAAAAAAAATAAAAGAAAGGTTTTTAATGTGAGACATCGTAGGAGATATTGTAAGTGATGTAATGAACAACATCCTTAACATTTTTCAAGTTTGATATAGTTGCTTCTTGAGAGGGCCTCCAATATGGGTTCAAGACAAAACATTAATATAAATCTAGTGAAGATGATACTTTTAAAAAATTCTCTCTAGTTTCTTGCAGAATATTGCAGCCATGAAATTAAAAGACGCTTACTCCTTGGAAGAAAAGTTATGAGCAACCTAGATAGCATATTCAAACATAGAGACATTACTTTGCCAACAAAGGTCCCTCTAGTCAAGGCTATGGTTTTTCCAGTGGTCATGTGTGGATGTGAGAGTTGGACTGTGAAGAAGGCTGAGCGCCAAAGAATTGATGTTTTTGAACTGTGGTGTTGGAGAAGACTCTTGAGAGTCCCTTGGACTGCAAGGAGATCCAAACAGTCCATTCTGAAGGAGATCAGCCCCGGGATTTCTTTGGAAGGAATGATGCTAAAGCTGAAGCTCCAGTCCTTTGGCCACCTCACGCGAAGAGTTGACTCATTGGAAAAGACTTTGATGCTGGGAGGGATTGGGGGCAGGAGGAGAAGGGGATGACAGAGGATGAGATGGCTGGATGGCATCAGTGACTTGATGGACATGAGTCTGAGTGAACTCCGGGAGTTGGTGATGGACAGGGAGGCCTGGCATGCTGCGATTCATGGGGTCTCAAAGAGTCGGACACGACTGACAGACTGAACTGAACTGAACTGAGGTGCCTAATAAATACTTGTTAGTGACCTCTCTAAGGGAACATTTACATTATTTTCACTCAAAAACTAGCGATGGAAATCTGCAATGTTTTTCTCTTACAGGCATCTAAGTAATCAAAGAGAACAGGGGAGGTAAAGAAAGCCAGCTCCCTAAGTTAGTAAAGTTTTGAAAGTGAAAGTGAAGTTGCTCAGTTGTGTCCGACTCTTTGTGACCCCATGGACTCTAGCCTACCAGGCTCCTCCATCCATGGGATTTTCCAGGCAATCAATGGTTTATTTTCTCTGCAAAGAAAGTTACGAGTCAGACTTTCCACCCAAAGGAAGTAAGAATTTGGTTGTCAGGCTGAAAAGATATGGTTACATCGAATTAGAACAGATTTTAATATTGATTCTGACCTTTGGCAGAGTCCTCAGTGAGGTAAGAGATAGAGAGGCCTCTGGGCTAGACGGTGTTTGTCAGATGGAGTAAAATTCAGGCTTTGTTCTTACCCAGACACTCCCAGGGCAAAGCCAGTGGCAGAAGCTGAGCTCTGCTGAAGGAAAGAGGTAAGGTGCCCACTTCTGAAGTCAAAGAAAACTTACCTGTTGGAACAGGCACAGGAAGGCCGCCTGCGGATCAAAAAGGGAGAGAGTACCACTCCATAATAAATGTGGACCTACCCTCACAGGCCTCTGTGGTGGGATCCATCTTAACAAAAAGTTGTGTCCACATGTTGGGGAGGGTCCTAGAATTAAGATCTCTCTTCAGGCCGACTCACAGCTGCCTCTCCAGGATCAGCAGTATGGCAGAGTACCAATCCAAGTCACTCTGGGCTGGAAGCCCAAACAGCAGGCTTGAATCTCATTCTTTTCACTCATCTACCTGGACCACGATTGCCCATCATCAGCCCTGTTACATTTGGGGATGGATAAAGCCTCTTGATGAAAGTGAAAGAGGAGAGCGAAAGTTGGTTTAAAGCTCAACATTCAGAAAACGAAGATCATGGCATCTGGTCCCATCACTTCATGGGAAATTGATGGGGAAACAGTGGAAACAGTGTCAGACTTTATTTTTGGGGGCTCCAAAATCACTGCAGATGGTGATTGCAGCCATGAAATTAAAAGATGCTTACTCCTTGGAAGAAAAGTTATGACCAACTTAGATAGCATATTCAAAAGCAGGGACATTACTTTGCCGACTAAGGTCTGTCTAGTCAAGGCTATGGTTTTTCCTGTGGTCATGTATGGATGTGAGAGTTGGACTGTGAAGAAGGCTGAGCACCGAAGAATTGATGCTTTTGAACTGTGGTGTTGGAGAAGACTCTTGAGAGTCCCTTGGACTGCAAGGAGATCCAACCAGTCCATTCTGAAGGAGATCAGCCCTGGGATTTCTTTGGAAGGAATGATGCTAAAGCTGAAACTCCAGTACTTTGGCCACCTCATGCGAAGAGTTGACTCATTGGAAAAGACTCTGATGCTGGGAGGGATTGGGGGCAGTAGGAGAAGGGGATGACAGAGGATGAGATGGCTGGATGGCATCACTGACTCGATGGACGTGAGTCTGAGTGAACTCCGGGAGTTGTTGATGGACAGGGAGGCCTGGCATGCTGCAATTCATGGGGTCGCAAAGAGTTGGACACGACTGAGCGACGGAACTGAACTGAATTCCTTCATGTAGGGGGCTATCCAGTATCGGGTATTTGGCATCTCTGGTCTCTACCCATTAAATGCCAATAATATTCCCACCTGTAGTCACGATAATCAAAAATGTTTTCAGATATTGCTGAAAGTCCTATGATGGGCAAACAACTTCCTTTGTCGAGTTACTGCTTAGAATGTGCTGGGATAGGTACTCAATAGTCCCAGTAAAGCCCACTTATGGCTAGATTTTAGTTGTCAGAGGATACATTTGTAGTCTGTATTTCATTTCTATGTACTTTGTCTTAAAATTACTGTAAATATTCCTTTTGAAAATTTAGGTTTGTACCAGTTGGACTAAAAGAAAATGGAATTTTCCTCACCCTAGTTTAGGAAGGTAACTCAGAGCCCTGGAGGACAGTAATGAGTTATCTCAGGGAAGCACCCAACACACAGATTAGAGAGGCGTAGGGGGAGAGCTGTGGGTGCTGGAGTTTTCCCTTTAAAAAACTCACTACTTTTTCCCCCTGAAATTTCATAGGATATCTGTATTTTTCTTTGCAGCCTCATGCAAATGTTTTCATGAGCTCCCAATTCGTACACCTAAATATTCACTGACCATGTCCCCACTGTTTCAAGAGGGAGCTTTCATGCAATATCACTCATTGTCCATGACAGGAAGAATTGTCAAGGTCAGTAGAAGGAAAGAATCATTGATTACAGGCCCCCAACAGGAAAATATGTACATTGCATCTCCTACAGTTCTGCCAAGAGAACACACTGGTCATAGCAAACACCCTCTTCCAACAACACAAGAGAGGGCTCTACACATGGACATCCCCAGGTGGTCAATATTGAAATCAGACTGATTATATTTTTTGCAGCCAAATATGGAGAAGCTTTATACAGTCAGCAAAAACAAGACCAGGAGCTGACTGTGGCTCAATCATGAACTCGTTATTGCCAAATTCAGACTTAAATTGAAGAAAGTAGGGAAAACCACTACACCATTCAGGTGTGACCTAAATCAAGTCCTTAACAATTATACAGTGGAAGTGAAAAATAGATTTAAGGGACTAGATCTGATAGACAGAGGGCCTGATGAACTATGGATGGAGGTTTATGACATTGTACAGGAGGCAGGGAACAAGACCATACCCAAGAAAAAGAAATGCAAAAAAGCAAAATGTCTGTCTGAGGAGGCCTTACAAATAGCTGAGAAAAGAGGAGAAGCCAAAAGCAAAGGAGAAAAGGAAAGATATTCCCATTTGAATGCAGAGTTCCAAAGAATAGCAATGAGAGGTAAGAAAGCCTTCCTCAGCGATCAATGCAAAGAAATAGAGGAAAACAATAGAATGAGAAAGACTAGAGATCTCTTTGAGAAAATTAGAGATACCAAAGGAACATTTCATGCAAAGATGGGCTCAGTAAAGGACAGAAATGGTAGGGACCTAACAGAAGTAGAAGATATTAAGAAGAGGTGGCAAGAATACACAGAAGAACTGTACAAAAAAGATCTTCACGACCAAGATAATCACAATGGTGTGATCACTCACCTACAGCCAGACATCCTGGAATGTGAAGTCAAGTGAGCCTTAGGAAGCATCACTACGAACAAAGCTAGTGGAGGTGATGGAATTCCAGTTGAGCTGTTTCAAATCCTGAAAGATGATGCTGTGAAAGTGCTGCATCAGTATGCCAGCAAATTTGGAAAACTCAGCAGTGGCTACAGAACTGGAAAAGGTCAGTTTTCATTCCAATCCCAAAGAAAGGCAATGCCAAAGAATGCTCAAACTACCACACAATTGCACTCATATCACTAGCTAGCGAAGTCATGCTCAAAATTTTTCAAGCCAGGCTTCAGCAATACATGAACCGGGAACTTCCAGATGTTCAAGTTGGTTTTAGAAAAGGCAGAGGAACCAGAGATTTAATTGCCAACATCCATTGGATCATCGAAAAAGCTGGAGAGTTTAGGAAAACATTTATTTATGCTTTATTGACTATGCCAAAGCCTTTGACTGTGTAGATCACAAAACTGTGGAAAATTCTGAAAGAGATGGGAATACCAGACCATCTGACCTGCCTCTTGAGAAACCTGTATGCAGGTCAGGAAGCAACAGTTAGAACTGGACATGGAACGACAGACTGGTTCCAAATAGGAAAAGGAGTACGTCAAGGCTGTATATTGTCACCCTACTTATTTCACTTACATGCAGAGTACATCATGAGAAAGGCTGGGCTGGAAGAAGCACAAGCTGGAATCAAGATTGCCAGGAGAAAAATCAATAATCTCAGATATGAAGGTGACACCACCCTTATGGCAGAAATTGAAGAACTAAAGAGCCTCCTGATGAAAGTGAAAGAGAGTGAGAAAGTTGGCTTAAAGCTCAACATTCAGAAAACGAAGATCATGGCATCCGGTCCCATCACTTCATGGCAAATAGATGGGGAAACAGTGGAAACCGTGTCAGACTTTATTTTTTTGGGCTCTAAAATCACCGCAGATGGTGACCACAGCCATGAAATAAAAAGACACTTAGTCCTTTAAGAAAAGTTATGACTAACCTAGACAACATATTCAAAAGCAGAGACATTACTTTGTCAACAAAGATCTGTCTAACCAAGGCTACGGTTTTTCCAATAGTAATGTATGGATATGAGAGTTGGACTATAAAGACAGCTGAGCACCAAAGAATAGATGCTTTTGAAGTGTGGTGTTGGAGAAGACTCTTGAGAGTCTCTTGGACTGCAAGTTGATCCAACCAGTCCACCCTAAAGGAGATCAGTCCTGGGTGTTCATTGGAGGGTCTGATGTTGAAGCTGAAACTCCAATACTTTGGCCACCTGATGCGAAGAGCTAACTCATTTGAAAAGACCCTGATGCTGGGAAGCATTGAAGGCAGGAGGAGAAGGGGACGACAGAGGATGAGATGGCTGGATGGCATCACCAACTCAATGGACATGACTTTGAGTGAACTCCAGCAGTTGGTGATGGACAGGGAGGCCTGGCGTGCTGCAGTCCATGGGGTTGCAAAGAGTCGGACACAACTGAGTGACTGAACTGAACTGACTGAACAGGAAACCAGCTACTGCAGCAACTCAGCCAATGAGAAACAGTCATCACCGCAGACTCTCACTTTTCTCCGACAGACTAATTCAAAACAAAACTTCCTAACTTCCTCTTTTTTTGTCTTATAACGTTCCTTTCTTTTGTTGCACTTGCCTTTGGCTTTTGCTATAGCTTGCTTGTCCTGAATTGCAGCTCCTCTGGTATTTTGAGTAAACCCATTCTGGTAAAACAACTGACTGATTTATTTTTAAGGTCAGCATCACTTGATGATAAAAAACGGGATCCCAAGAAAACCTCCAACAACTCCCAAGGTGTGTGAGCAACCCAAAAAGCCCAGAGGTCATTGCTTTCTCACTGACCATGAATTTGAGGAAAAGAGTCTCCTGGATTTCAAGCCCACACTCTTTGCATTTTGAGTTCAGGCTTTATTTGGGATCTGTTTGAAGGCTTTGTTCTTTCTGAGTGTTCATATGGCCTTTGGCCCAATTCCTTTGGAACTGGGCTGTTCCCACTGCAACTCTGTCTATTGGAACTCTGTTTATTGGAACTGTGTTGACCTTTAGCCTCATTCCTTTTGGAACTGAGCTGTTCCCACTGGAAGTCTGTCATATCAGAACTCTATCAGAACCGTCCTGATCTTTAGCCTAATTTCTTTTGGAACTGGGCCGTTCCTATAGGAATTGTATGTTTGAGAATTTTTTTTTGTTGCTTTAGAGGAAAAAAATCCCAAAGAAATGGGATCCCAGTCATCAGAATGCTTTGAGGGTACCCCCAGCCAATTTTATGTTTAAAAACTTGGATCTCTCATTAAAAAGAATAACATAATGCCATTTGCAGCAACATGGATGGACCCAGAGAGTGTCATACTGAGTGAAGTAAGTCAGATGGAGAAGGAGAAATATCTTATGATAGCCCTGTGGAATCTAAAAAGAAATGATACAAATGAACTTACAAAACAGAAAGAGACTCATAGATTTAGAGGACAATCTTACAGTTGCTGTGGGAAGGACAGGGGAAGGGATAGGTAGTTTGGGATGGACGTGTACACACTGCTATAATTAAAATGGATAACCAATAAGGATCTACTGTACAGCACACCAAACTCTGCTCAATGTTACCTGGCAGCCTAGATGGGAGGGGGATTCTGGGGAGAATGGGTACATGTACATGTATGACTGAATCTCTTCATTTTACTTGAAACTATCATAACATCATTAATCAGCTATAACCCAATACAAAATAAAAAGTTAAAAAAAAAACAAAAACCTTTCCTCATGTGCATTTCTAACTCAATAGACTGACTTAACCAAAAGTAACTGAGAACACTAATGGCCATTATGCGGAACTTCCAAAGTCCTCACACTTTCCTTCAAACTGAACTGGACAGCTGTGGGCGCTAAAGCTGTCAAAACCTAATGGGACACATATTTTCAATGATATTTTGAGGCTTCCAAGCATTATCCGGGGTCTAAAATTACTTCTCTGCAAATACAATTTCTAAATTAACTGAGGCAAACAAACGACTAAAGAAAGACAAAACAGCTTCTCCCCCACCACCTCATTTTCTGAAGGCAGCCCCTTGTGCCCAGCCCCCTCCCCTGGTGCCACCCTTCTGCCCTGCTGCCCCCGCAGTTTCCCAGTCTCATCCTTTCACCAAGCTGCCCCTTTCCCTGAGCCGCTCCTCACCTCTCCCTTCTCTGAGGCTATCAGAACCTTTCCCTTTAAAGGTTTCTCTTCTGAGGATCCAAATAAACCCCAAACGTCTTCTGTTTCCTGGACTATAAGGCCAAATTGAGAGCCCTGAAGTAACTGAGGAGCCCCATAGGTTTGCTGAGGTATTTAACATTGTTGTTCAAATTAGCCAACCTGCTGTCTCAGATTTGGGTCAGTTAGTCCACTTGCTTGTTGCTGATAGTCAAGCCAAACAGTGAACGAATTTTGCTGGATGGGAACATCCTGAACAGGTGTAGAAAAACAAACTCTTAACTTTAAGCAAAAGGCTAGAACGCTGGCTGAAAACTTTCACTGGGCAATTACAGTAGCTCTTCCTAAGCCTGATCGAAATAAAACGAAGGCTTGCCCACAGAAATCTGAGGAATCCCTTCATGGCGATTATAACAGACTTCAGATCATTTTCAAATGAAATTCAGGTCTTCCTTCAGATGCTGAATCCACTCAGGTAGGCTTTAACTCTATGTTTATTAGTGGGCTGAACTAGGATCTCTCTCTGGGTTGGAGTAGGAAGCCATGTCTACTTCAGAATTTAGTTAATTTAGCAAATCAGCTCATTTGAACTCTAGCTGACTCACCTAAATGAGAGACCACTAGAATTCTTAATTTTCAACTCCAGCAAATGAAGGCCCTGAAACAAAACTGAAAACCTCCTAGTGGGACTTTGCTGGTTGTATAGTGATTAGGACTCCTTGTTTCCCTGCAAGGGGCATGGGTTTGATCCCTGGTCAGGGAACTGACATCCCATGTGTTGTGTGGCCAGGAAAAAAAAAAGACTATCAAAAACCTCCTATTATTGCTGTTTTTCAGTTCAGTTCAGTTGCTCAGTCATGTCCGACTCTTTGCGACCCCATGAATTGCAGCACGCCAGGCCTCCCTGTCCATCACCAACTCCCGGAGTTCACTCAGACCCACGTCCATCGAGTCAGTGATGCCATCCACCCATCTCATCCTCTGTCGTCCCCTTCTCTTCCTGCCCCCAATCCCTCCCAGCATCAGAGTCTTTTCCAATGAGTCAGCTCTTCACATGAGGTGGCCAAAGTACTGGAGGTTCAGATTTAGCATCATTCCTTCCAAAGAAATCCCAGGGCTGATCTCCTTTAGAATGGACTGGTTGGATCTCCTTGCAGTCCAAGTGACTCTCAAGAGTCTTCTCCAACACCACAGTTCAAAAGCATCAATTCTTTGGCGCTCAGCCTTCTTCACAGTCCAACTCTCACATCCATACATGACCACAGGAAAAACCATAGCCTTGACTAGACAGACCTTAGTCGGCAAAGTAATGTCTCTGCTTTTGAATATGCTATCTAGGTTGCTCATAACTTTTCTTCCAAGGAGTAAGCATCTTTTAATTTCATGGCTGCACTCACCATCTGCAGTGATTTTGGAGCCCCCCAAAATAAAGTCTGTCACTGTTTCCACTGTTTCCCCATCAATTTCCCATGAAGTGATGGGACCGGATGCCATGATCTTCGTTTTCTGAATGTTGAGCTTTAAGCCAACTTTTTCACTCTCCTCTTTCACTTTCATCAAGAGGCTTTTTAGTTCCTCTTCACTTTCTGCCATAAGGGTGGTGTCATCTGCATACCTGACCTGGCAATCTTGACTCCAGCTTGTGTTTCTTCCAGTCCAGCGTTTCTCATGATGTACTCTGTATATAAGTTAAATAAGCAGAGGGACAATAGACAGCCTTGACGTACTCCTTTTCCTATTTGGAACCAGTCTGTCGTTCCATGTCCAGTACTAACTGTTGCTTCCTGACCTGCATACAGATTTCTCAAGAGGCAGGTCAGGTGGTCTGGTATTCCCATCTCTTTCAGAATTTTCCAGTTTATTGTGATCCACACAGTCAAAGGCTTTGGCATAGTCAATAAAGCAGAAATAGATGTTTTTCTGGAACCTCTTGCTTTTTCCATGATCCAGTGGATGTTGGCAATTTGATCTCTGGTTCCTCTGCCTTTTATAAAACCAGCTTGAACATCAGGAAGTTCACAGTTCATGTATTGTTGAAGACCAGAACCAAAATCTTGAACAAAAGGTTGTTACAAATTCAAGTGCTCCAGGAGTTTTCAGCCCTTTAGCCAGTTTAATTCCCAAGACCTCCTGATTCCCAATGATGGGGCCTCCTAGGAGCTACCGGAGCTCTTCCCAATCCTCCCTCTTAATCAGCTTAGAGACACCACTCTCCTGATTGGGATTGTATCTCTCTGTCCTTACGGACCCAGAGCTACCTTCTCAGTGCTCAACCAACTGCTATAAAGCAGCCCCTGCCTCAGAGCACTAAGAGAGTTCAAAGAGTGAGGATCCTTAGTAAGCCTCCCCAGGTTTCCATCTCTAAACTTGGTCCCTTTTGTTGAGGCCTTCTGAGAGATACACACCTTTTTTTCTCCTTAGTTCCTCTGCTCCTATTCATTTACTAGGCTGAGGCTTCTTAGAAAAGTATCACGCTGGAATTTCTGTCTCCTAAAAGGCAAAAACAATGCTAGAATTTGACAGCAGCAATAGCCAACCAAGTGAACTGAATGACGTTTCACCATCTTTTATTTGCTTTTATTTTTGTTGGCACTATAGCTGAATATGGGGACGCTGACCATTTATCCCAATTGGATCAGCTACCACCCTCTTTATGGGAAAAATCTTCAAGGGATATTTGTAGAATCCACAGTGCATCCCCTGTCAAGATTCAAATAGATCCCTTAAAGACTCTCTTCAGAATTAATACCCTATAAACTCAGACAGTAAAGCGTCTGCCTGTAATGCGGGAGACCCGGGTTCGATTCCTGGGTTGGGAAGATCCCCCGGAGAAGGAAATGGCAACCCACTCCAGCACCCTTGCCTGGAAAATCCCATGGACCGAGGAGCCTGATAGGCTACAGTCCATGGGGTCACAAAGAGTCGGACATGACTGAGTGACTTCACTTCACTTCAAGGCATCAAGCCATAACAGAGGATTGCAAGGCTCAGAGCCTCATGACCCTCTGTTCCAGTCCCTGTGTGCGGTGTGCGTGTGTGCACATGCACGCTCAGTCGCTTCAACTGTGCCCAACTCTTTGCTGCTCTATGGACTGTAGCCTGCCAGGCTCCTCTGTCCATGGGATTCTCCAGGCAAGAATACTGGAGTGGGTTGTCATGCCCTCCTCCAGGGGATCTTCCTGATCCAGGAATCGAACCTATGTCTCCTGTACTACAGGCGGATTCTTTACCCCTGAGCCATGGGGTAAGCCCTCTAGTCCCTGTAATACCCATTTTACCTGTAGGAAAACTCAATGGCTCCGATGAACATTCAACCAGAACTTACAAGCAATAAACAACCCTTTCATCCCTTGACACCCTGTTGTTCCCAACCTCCACACACTACTGACATCCAGTCCCACTGAAAGCACATTGTCACTGCAATTAATTTATGGAGTACATTCTTTAGTATTCCAGTTGATAAGGCTAAACAACACCCTTTTGGGCTCACTTGGAAAGAAAGGCAATAAATTTGAATAGTAAAGCCCCTGCATTTCATAGGAAGTTTGCCTTACTCTAAATCATGTTTGCCTTACTCTTCATCACCAACAAATCATGAAGGTTGATTTGGATAGTGTAAACTTTTCTGCAGGCTCTACTTTGTTATAATATGTGGGTAGTTTGCTTCTCTGCTCCCTTTCTCAAGCTTTTTCACAGGAAGACAACATTCATGCGTTAAAACAGCCTTGAAGGGACGTAAAGTCTCCAATTAAAAACTGCTGTTTGCTCAAACTCAGGCTTGATATTCAGCCACTTCTCAGTCTTTTGAGCTAGTCACAGCACATCCAATGCACCTGGCCTCTGCCTCTTTTGATCAACAGCTGATAAAAAGGAGATAAATTTCATTATCATAAAGGCCTAATTGCTTGTGTTAAAAATAACCTTGCTTTGGTAGAGCAATCCTTTCACAGCATGCTCCCAGGAGGCAAAGACCCTAAGCATCACACTTTGCAGCCTGCCTGTTGGAAAAGACGCCTCCAGAAAGACTCCCTTCAGCCTCGCTGGAAAGCCCCTATTAGGTATTGCTAACCATTCCTTGTGCTGTCAAACTCTATGAAACAGGCTCTTGGATTCAAAAAGCAATTCTTCTGCTATTCCCAAATAACCTCATTTTTGCTGCTAAAATATTACTGTTTTATTTTTAAGGTTAACAGTGTGTAACTAACTTCACTACAATTGAGATCTTATTTGTATACCATGAGTATCCATAGTCCCTTACATGTTAATATTTTTAGATAAACTTCACATGATAGAAAAGGAATTCTATTACAGGGAAAAACTTTGTGAATAACTTTTTTTTCCCTTATAATAAGTGCATAAATGAAGATATAGCTGGTCTACAGGAATTAGGTGTTGCCGTGATATGAGAAATTGGGCTTCCCAGGTGGCTCAGTGGTAAAGAATCTGCCTGCCAATGTGAGAGATGCAGGAGACACAGGTTTGATCCCTGGGTCAGGAAGATCCCCTGGAGGAGGAAATGGCAACTGACTCCAGTATTCTTGCCTGGAAAATCCCATGGACAGAGGAGCCTGGTGGGCTGCAGTTCATGGGGTCGCAAAGAGTCAGCCACAACTGAGAACGCATGCACATGATGTGGGAAAGAACCAGGAACTTCGACAGTTCAGTTTACTAATTAGATTAGGTTGGTTTCTTAGAAGCCTGTGATATAAAAAAATTCAATATTTATGTATAAAATGAAACACTACTTGACGTCTGTAACTTTACCACAAAGTGTTACAACATTGGAAAGGCAAGAGATCCAGAATAGCCAAAATGATCTTGAAAAAGAAAAAAAAAGCTGGAGGACTCATATCAATTTCAAAACTCAATAACTATAGTAATCAAGACAGGGTGGTACCAGCATAGGACAGACATGCAGGTGAATCAAAGAGAACTGAGAGTGAGAAGTAAAGGGTATCATGTATGGTGCACTGACTTTTGACAGAGGGGCCAACACAGTTTAGTGGGAAAAGTCTTTTCAACCAATAGTGGTAATAGGACAACTGCATTCCACATGCAAAAGAATGAATTTGGGCCCCTACTCCGTACCACACAGAAAAAGTAACTTAGAGTGAATCACAGGCATAAGTCTAAGAGCAAAAACTACATAATTCTTAGAAGAAACACAGGAGTAAGTCTTCATGATCTCAGATTAGGCAATGATTTCTTAGCTACAACAGCAAAACCACAAGATTGATTAGCAGAACATTATTAAAATTAAAACAGTTTGTGCTTTAAAGAACACAATCAAGAAAATGAAGACCACCCACAGATAGGAAAATATTTGCAAATCATGTATCTGATAAGGGATTTGTATCTGGAATATATAAAGAACTCTTACAACTCAACAACACAAAGGCATTTATCCAAAGAAGAGACACAAACAACCAATAAGCACCAATAAGAACAGATGCTCAACACTTAGTCTGCACAGAAATGCAAATTAAGACAGTGAGCTAATATATCCCAACTATTGGGATGCTATAATCAAAGAGATGGACAATAACAAGTGTTATTGTTACATTGTTATTGTTATTATGGCAGAGAGAGATTGGAACCCTTATACTTTGCTGGTGGGAATGTAAAATCACGCACCCACTTTGGGAAGCAGTTTGGCAGTTTTATCAAACCAGTCAAATCTAGAGGAAATCAATCCTGCATATTTATTGGAAGGACTGATGCTGAAGCTGAAGCTTCAATACTTTGGCCACCTGATGTGAAGAGCTGACTCACTGGAAAAGACCCTGATGCTGGCAAAGATTGAAGGCAAAAGGAGAAGGGGATGGCAGAGGATGAGATGGTTAGATAGCATCACTGACTAAATAGACATGAATCTGAGCAAACTCCAGGAGATGTGGAGGCCAGAGGAGCCTGGTGTGCTACAGTCCATGGGGTCACAGAGAGTATACAACTTAGCAAATGAAAAACAATAACAAATGTTAAACACAGAGTTACCATATATAACACAACAGTTCTATTCCTAGGTATTTACTGAAGATAACTAAAAACATATGTTCACACAAAGACTAGTACATAAATGTTTATAGCAATATTATTTAAAATAATCAAAAGATGGAAACAATCCAAATGTTCCTTAAATGATGAATGGATAGACAAAATGTAATATACCCATACAATGTGATATCATCAAGCCACAATAGGGAATGAAGTATTGATATATGCTACAACATGGATAAATCTCAAAAACATGCTAAGTGAAAGAAGCTAGTCATAGAAGACCACATATCCTGTGATCCTATTCATGTAAAGTGTCCTGAATAGGCTGCTGCTGCTGCTGCTGCTAAGTCGCTTTAGTCGTGTCCGACCCTGTGCGACCCCATAGACGGCAGCCCACCTGGCTCCTCCGTCCCTGGGATTCTCCAGGCAAGAACACTGGAGTGGGTTGCCATTTCCTTCTCCAATGCAGGAAAGTGAAAAATGAAAGTGAAGTCACTCAGTTGTGTCCGACTCTTCGCGACCCCAAGGACTGCAGTCTACCAGGCTTCTCCATTCATGGGATTTTCCAGGCAAGAGTACTGGAGTGGGGTGCCATTGCCTTCTCCACCTGAATAGGCAAATCTATATAAATAGAAAGTAGATTAATGATTGCAGAGAGCTGGGGAGGTGGTGGCAGTCTTTTGGGGTGCTAAAAATATTCTAACGTTAGATTATGGCTATTGGATAAACCTGTAAATATAGTAAAAGCCACTGATTTATACACTCTAAATGAAATCTTAGGAAACTGCCTGGCAGTCTAGTGGTTAGGACTCTTTCACTGGATGGGACACAGGTTCAATCCCTGGTCAAGGAAATCAGATCACACAAGTGGCGTGGCAAAACTAAATAGATAAATGGGGGCACTTATGGTATATAAATTATATCTTGACAAAGCTGTTAATTTATGTTCTGCTTAGTAATGCAGACTTTTTCTGAGATTTAAAGACATCATGGTTATCTTAACTCTTCCCTAGGATTTTGGTGGTAAATTTTTATATACAGTAAATATCACTAAAGACAACTCCAAACCAAAGAATAGTGCTAAGAAAATGCCCTTTGTATGTTCATCTGCTGTTGGTAGAGAAGTTAATTTTTAATCTCAGGTTGATTTCTTGATATCCAGAATGCTTTAATTTGCTTCGAGTTGCTTCCTGAAGTGATCACCTGTCTACTGCCCATACTCCCTCATTAAAATAAAAAAAGATCACATAATTATTTCTTTAATATGTTCATTTTATATATTGGAATGAAAGTAGATTAAAGATCTGTTCCATAGGTTACAGCTGTTTATACTATAACTCATTACTTCTCAGAGTCACAAGTCTTAACAGCTAGCTGTGCATATCTAACGGAGAAGGCGATGGCACCCCACTCCAGTACTCTTGCCTGGAAAATCCCATGGATGGAGGAGCCTGGTAGACTGCAGTCCATGGGGTCGCGAAGAGTCGGACACGACTGAGTGACTTCACTTTCACTTTTCACTTTCCTGCATTGGAGAAGGAAATGGCAACCCACTCCAGTGTTCTTGCCTGGAGAATCCCAGGGATGGGGGAGCCTGGTGGGCTGTCGTCTATGGGGTCGCACAGAGTCGGACACGATGGAAGCAACTTAGCAGCAGCAGCAGCAGCAGTGCATATCTAAAGTGTAAATTCCTGGTGTTTTTACACTTTTCACAGTGAAACTTATCCAGATTTGTCTACAGGAGCTATTTCTGTTTGTGGTACACTGAGAAAGAGCTACATAGGATGAAAAATGAAAGGTCTCATGGGACTAAAAATGAAATATCCTTTATGGCAACTTAAAAACCTTACTATCACTGCTTGGGCTTTCCTTGTGGCTCAGTAGTAGAGAACCATCTGCCAATACAGAAAACACAGATTCAATCCCTGATCCCAGAAGATCCCACATGCTTGCAGCAACTAAGCCTGGGCGCTACAACTATTGAACTTGTGCTCCAGAGCCTGGCAACAACAGTTACTGAAGCCTGTGTGCCCTCGAGCCTGTGTTCTGCAACAAGAGAAGCCACAGCAATGAGAAGCCTGTGCACTCTGCTCTCTGCAACTACAGAAAAACCCACGCAGCAACGAAGACCCAGCACAGCCAAAAAGAAATAAAGTTAAATAAAAAACGTTATTATCACTACTTGTAGTAATTACAAGGTTTTCTTCACAAAAATATTTTGACTCACTATCAATTTTTAACCTTGGGACAACTTCTTGTTATCAATATATGTCATGTGCCTGAACATACGGCTCAAGAGCCACTATCAGCCACCCCACTGCAAGAGATGTAAACTAATTCAAATTTAACCCGAACAGAATTCAGAATCTTCCATTAAAATTCATATTATGTGTTTTGAAGAAAAATAAGTCACTTTTAACTATATGCTTTGGGGAATTATTGGTAGACTTGCTTATTCATATATTTTTAAAGATTACCTTTGCTCCCCTGCATACCCGAGTGATCCTTTGCATTCAGTCCCAAGGGTTTTTTCTTTCTAAGAATCCAGGAGTCTTTACAGAAATATTGTGTTTCCCTTTAAATTAACAAGATTAGGAGGCACTGAAGCTAAGCGACCCTAAATTTTATGGCACCCTCAGATATTAGCTATGCAAAAACTGTAAGAGGTACCAACATTTACTAGGGAAGAGAAAAAAATACTTTGAAGTTTATTTTTGACTATTTTTTAAATTGTGTTTAAGAATAATACCTTGCAAACCAATTTTAACATTATCCAGAACATAGCATCTAAATACTATGATAGTTTCTTTCCCCACATCCTTGTAAGCCAAGTTTAATGTTATCTAGAACATAGCATCTAAATACTATGAGTGAAGTTTTTTTCCCCACATCTTCACAAATTACTACAACTTTATAATCCCTTATCTGAAACCTTATTTGGCCTGGCAGATTTCAGAATTCAGAACATTTATCAGAAAAGTGTGTCTGCAACATATTATGTAACACCACTAGCAAGCACAGAAGATGCACTGCAACCAAACTCATTTGTATTTTTGTAGCAAACTTACAAATACTCATTTGTATCCTCAGTTTCCTTCTGGTCACATTTTACAAAGTTAGGAAAAGACTGGGACCTGGGACGGACATGTTAATTCGAAATCCAGTTATTTATATGATATCCATTTCACAGTCACTGTAAACTATTGGCCTTTTCTTTCACAAAAATGAAAATGTATTTAAAATGAAAACTGAAACAGTGTATTTCCAGGAGTAAATGTAAACTAGATTTGCTTGTGAAGCTATGTTAATTGTATTATGATCTTTCTCTAGCACTTGCCTAGCTCTCTCTGGTTAAAAACTCATTTCTTGGTGAGACAGTAGAAGGTATCAGGTCCCCCTGAAGCTTGCAGTGTGAGTCCCTGCGCGCTTCAAGGTCCTCGGGCAGCAGGGAGACCTGTGGGAGGGTAAGGAAGCTCTGACAGCCCAGTGCTGCAGGATGTCTAGCTGGGCAAATTTCAGCCTCAGTGGATGAAGCAAAAGAGAGACCAAGTGGGGATTTATGTGGTTACTGTTCTCTTGGTAGGACATGGAGGGAACGACAGTATTCCTCCTTAAGGAACTTACTTGGGAGTTACAAAAAGTGACGAGGAGTTCTTCACTTTGGGAAGAGCGGCTACTAAGTAGGAGCTAAGTAGGAGCTGGAGCTAGAAGAGGAACAGCGCAGCAAGCTTGCACTTGCACAGCTTGCGTGAAAACAGGCCATTTGTTTTTATACCGGTTCCAGAAAGCGGAGCGCAGCCCGCCCTCAGCTCCAGCCACGTCCCGAGTGAGGCGCTATGGTCCACCGGCTGCAAGCAGTTACTGGCAGGCTGGGTTCGGACTGTGGCCCTTACGGCCCGCCCGCCAGGCCTGTCGGTGGCTGGCAGCTGACCTGGAAAGCCCGAGAGAGGCGTGGCCAGGTCGCGAGACAGCGCAGACCCCGCCCGCCCTCCGCGCCTTCAAGGACCGGGCGGGCCCCCAGAGCATGCCAACCAATCCCCGTTTCCCGGTGACCGCGGGGCGGGACCCTCGCGGCTTTCCGTCCAATTCGCGCTCTTCTGGGCTTGAGCGGAGCAGGCCGGTGCAGCAGGGGGTCGGGACTATTTGGCTGGCGGAGTTTGCGCTGCCTCCCTCTCTCCCCTAATATTTTGGGGGTGGGGAGAGGTTAAGGACAGAGTTAAATAGTGTAGAGCAGCAGAGGTGACAGGACTCGGCGGAGGTGACTTCGGGCATGTCGCTGGCCCGAGTCTGAGAGGTACTCCTGAAGTTGGGCCGCTGGGATGGTCCGTGGTGGTGCTTCGTTAGATTGCTGTCACCTGGTGGCTTTTAAAGTGTGCGGAGCTGCCTTTGTGTTGGTGGGGGTCGTCTCCGAGCTCTCGTCGCCCTCTCTTCCTGTCTCTGGAGCCAGGCTTTGAACTTGCAGCCCTGCGATAAATCGCCAGCACCAGGCCCCTGGGCACCGGGAGGTACACTGTTATGGGGGGCTTATCTAACGGAAGGGAGTGCGGTTGTCCTAGCAGTTAACCTAGTTAATCCGTGTAGTAATTTTTATCTAGCTTTCTGGCTAAGGAAAGGAAATGGCAACCCACTCCAGTATTCTTGCCTGGAGAACCCCAGGGACGGGGGAGCCTGGTGGGCTGCCGTCTGTGGGATCGCACAGAGTTGGGCACGACTGAAGCGACTTAGCAGCAGCTTTCTGGCAGATGGACTTTTTGCGTGTTTGCTGTGAGTTCCGAAGGGATGAGACTTGGCGCCTCCCATCCCTTTAGTTGTATGTCTTCCACCCTCTTTTACTAGTTTTTGTTAATTTTTTACTCCTGGAATTGTTAAGCTTGTTTTCGCCCTGCCCACAGTTCACCAGCTCAGTTCACACTCCTGTGGTTCCTGAACAGAACTGTTGCAACAAGCACTTGGCAGTCCTAAACAACTCGTCTTGGTTTACCGGTATGTGGTAATCTATTCCTTTTACTTCTTTTTCCTGATTCTGTTTTGTACTCAGAGTTTCATCTTACTGCTCCCAGTGGGCACTGTAATTAAGTCCGGCATCATCACTTTCCTAAAGCATTTATTTATAGATTTTTTTGGAATTGTATTATTCAGTCTTTGTGATTGAGAGTTCAAAACAATCCTCCATGAAAGAATCTGATAATTCACGTTTTTACTGTGTACCTCTTGCTGAGTTAAGACCGTAGTGAGTATGGAATTGATCGTCGTGGTCTCAGATGCCTAAGGTGTAAGTGGCACGGATGTATACAGAGAATAGTTTGTTTTTCTACATAGGTGTATTAGTTTCCTATTGCTTCATAAAAATTTATCACAAACCTAACAGTTAAAAAACAAATTTATTAACTGGCATCGCTATAGATGCAAAGTTTGGGTAGGTTTAGGTGGGTTCACTGCTTAGTGTCTCACAAAGCTGAAATGAATTTGTTGGTCCCGGCTTTCTGAGGGAGAATCCATCTTCAGATTCACTGAGGTTGTTGGTAGAATTAATTTCCATGCAGTTATTAATTTCCATGCAGAATTAATTTCCATCAGGACCGAGGTTCTCATTTCCTTACTGGCTGTCACCTGGGCCTTCTCTCAGTTCCACGGGAGCATGTGCATTTTCAAAGCCAGACAGCACCTTCAACCCTTTTCATGCTTTTAATCTCCCTGACTCATCTTTGGCCACCTCTTGGAGAAAGCTTTCTGCTCCTAAGAGCTCAAGTGATTAGATTAGGCCCACCTGGCTAATCCCTCTCCTTTAAGGTCAATTTTGCAATAACACCATCACAGTCCAAGAAGTGATAATCTCATATTCACAGGTTCTGGGTATTAGAGGGGGCAGAATCAAGAGGGCCACTTACAGAAATCCTGCTTAACATGATGTGGTTGTCTCAAAACTAGATTATTTTTATAATTCAGTTTCAAAGGTATTAAGGAAAAAAATTAACCCTAACAACGACTCTGATTATTTGAGTATCCTCTCTATAAATAAAGAAATTTAGATAAAGTTATTTGTCCCAGGGCATGTGAGTAGAAAATGACGAGTTGGTATTTGGACCCAGATCTGCATTTCCTTTAGTCCTAAAGTCATGTTTATGGATGGTCACAGTGAAGTGCAGTCAGTCATTTAGATAGGAAAAAGCTGAGGAATTGGAATATTTGTTGTATCTCAGTTTTGGATTATCTCTTTATATTAGTGGTATAGCAGCATAAGTAAAAGGGTTTTTTTTTTGTTGTTGGTGGTGTTTTTTTTGTTTGTTTTTCTTAATACATCTAGAGGAAGGAGTCCAGGGCTAGTAGGAAGATGCTAATAGCCTCAGTACCTGTCTCCTGTAAATGGGTCCGAAGTGCTAGTCCAGTTGGCACTTTCCTGCTTGGCAGTGAGGAGGAGAGAAAGCAGAGGAGAACACCTGTAGTTCCTTACAGGGGCATGATATGGAGGCAGCATACACATCCAAAAGCCATACCGAGCTCCAAGGGAGAGTAGGAGAGATACAGCTATGTGGCCTGCTACCTAGCTAAGACTCAGGATTCTGTTAAGAAAGGGCAAGAATTATATTGGCTTAAAGCAGTCTCTGCCACACCATTATTATTATTTTTTTTAAATAATGTTTTATTCTGTAACTTTCTGTGAGTGGAATATACTATTTGACTTTGCTATTAGTTTTAACAAGTAGTATTTGAAAGGACAGGAAATTCTTAATATTACTGTTCCTTGATTTCTCAGCTGCTATTTTAATATATAATTTTAAAGGCTTCTTTGAGCAATTTCTTTTTCTATTCACATTTTGTGTTACTTTGATTTCTCTGAAAATTAATACATCTGGAAAATGTTCAAGATTGCTTTACGATACTTGATCATTCTGTGTAGGCCTCACTGCACAATTAGGTTACAGCAGCTTGTCATATGACTTATGCATTCTGTAATATTTTGTAAGTTTATGATTTAATGACTCTTCCGTACCTTTTCATATTTTCCTCTTGAAATTTCTTTCTCTCAAGTCTATTATCCTTTTCTGTACATCTGCATTCTACCTACCCATTTAGACTTACTGTAAGTCCCCTCTCCCACTATCAGGTATGGGAGGAAGATTATGGTCAAACAGATCTGTATTTGAGTTGTTGGTTTGATCTTAGGCAATTTACTAAATCTCTAAGATTTGACTTATGTAAAATGGCAGTGAATGCCATTTTTCATAGAATGAAGATGAAAGAGATGACACATTTTCTGTCACACTTACTGCAATACTTGGCTCAATAAAATATAGTGATATTGAGGATCACTCCTTGACCTCTAGCAATTTGAGACTTCTTTTTTTTTTTAATTGATTTTCTCTCTCTGACAAATCTGTGAATTCCTAAGGACTAGAACCAAGTCCTAGATATACTGTGATTCCTAAATGTTGACGTAGTGGATTGAAACTAGTATTTAAAAGAATATTTACGAGAGTTAATGATGCGGGCTTTTTTTTATAGTGTTCCTATTGTGACTGCATCATGGAAAATCAACTGGCTAAATCAACTGAAGAAAGGACATTTCAGTACCAAGATTCCCTTCCATCACTGCCTGTTCCTTCACTTGAAGAATCATTAAAAAAATACCTTGAATCGGGTATGTTTGTGATCTTTTAATGTATGTTAATATTGCTAGCAGCTTAACTGTGAAATTGTCAGAAGTTGATGAAGGTCTAATTGTTTTGTCCTCTAAGTGAAAAGTGAAAATGAAGTCGCTCTGTCGTGTCCGACTCTTTGCGACCCCATGGACTGTAATCTACCACACTCCTCCGTCCACGGGATTTTCCAGGCAAGGGTATTGGAGTGGGTTGCCATTTCCTTCTCCAGAAGATCTTCCCGATCCAGGGATTGAACCCAGGTCTCCCGCATTGTAGGCAGACGCTTTAACCTCTGAGCCACCAGTGAAGTCTTTGTCCTCTAGGCTCATGATAATTAAAAGTATCCTTAAAATGTCCAAAACTTTTCTGTCTTTCTCTCATGTTAATTTTTCCATAGTTAAAAAGCCACGTAGTACTATTAGGTTTACAATAAGTAGCAGTCCTCTGCCTCGTTTCCCCCACTGCATTTTCAAATATCTACTTCTTGTGTTATCTCCAGATTTAAACTAACATTCATATACAACTCCTTCTTAGATTTTTTTAGTTGTAGATATTATATGTTAGTTCCTAAAAAGATGAAGATTTAGCTCTCCTACACACCCCTAACCTCCAGCTTCATTTCTCAACATTTATGCAATCTAACATATCACATTTTCCCTCTAATTTTCTCACTGTTGCCCAGAATCACCATTTGCAATTTAATTAGTGTTCACCTGATTTAAATCTGGATTTACCCAAAGTAGGACTTCCCTGGTGGCTCAGATGGCAAAGCGTCTTGCTTACAATGCGGGAGACCTGGGTTCCATCCCTGGGTCGGGAAGATCCTCTGGAGAAGGAAATGGCAACCCACTCCAGCACTCTTGCCTGGAAAGTAACATGGACGGAGGAGCATGGTGGGCTACAGTCCATGGGTCTCAGAGAGTCAGACACGACTGAGTGACTTCACTTTCACTTTCACTTTACCCAAAGTAATTTACCAGACCATGGAGGGTTTGGGGGTATGCAATTATTCACAAGAGAACCATTCAGGGTACAGTACTGTAATTACCTTTTCGCTGCATTTTTTTTGTTTTTTCCTCATTTTTCATTTGCTTGCTTTGCTTCGTATCTACAACTAACTCACTCCAGATATCTCACTACACCTAAAATCCCTGAGTCCACTTAAATACACGAGATAGTCACTCAGTTTCATTTCTTCTTGGAGACATCCCTCCTGGAGCCCCCTCCCTTCCTGTTGGAGTTAGTGTTTACTTTTCTCAGGATGGCTGGAGGTTCTGTAGCCATCACTCTGGTGGTTCTCTTCACCTCTCTCTCCTGTGTTGGATTCCCTGGTTCCTGGGATCTGTTTTCCTCTTTTTGTTTGCTTATTTTGAAGTGCATCTTTAGAGGCTACTTGAGAAAGGGTGTCTGGGAGGAAAAGAATGTTTTTATGTTACTCATGCTTGATTGTTTGGCTGAGTATAGAATTTTGGGTTGAAAATGACTTTTCCAAAGTTTTGAAGGGACTGTCTGTTTCTCTTGAGAAACGTGATGCTGTCCTGATGTTTGACCCTTTATATGTGACCTGTTGTTTTTCACTCCCTAGATGTGTTTGGAAACCATTTCTTTATCTCTGTTATTCTGAATATCTCAGTGATGTACCATGATGTATAGGTATTTTCATTATTTCTCTGAACATTCAGTGGGTCCTTTCTGTTTAAAAAGTTATGTTCTTCAGTTCTAGGAAATTATTCTTTTTTTTAATTAGAGGAAAATTGCTTTATTATGTTGTGTTGTTTCTGCCATACAACAAAGCAAATCAGTCATAATTATATGTATATCCCATCCTTCTTGAGCCTCCCTCCCCCACCACATTCCACCCCAGAAATTTTTAAAGTATCACTTGTTTTGTAGTTTTCTCCTCTCTTTTTTTTCACTCTCTTTCTGAGAGCAGCTCCTATTACTTGGATCTGGTTCTTCTGGGCAAAGCTTTTAATTAAAAAGTTGTTTTCCTTTCATTTTATTAGTGAAAGTGACAATGTTAGTCACTCAGTCATGTCTGACTCTTTGCAACTCCATTGCCTGCAGTCCACCAGGCTTCTCTGTCCATGGAATTCTCCAGGCAAGAATACTGGAGTGGGTTGCCATTTCCTTCTCCAGCAGATCTTCCTGACCCAGGGACCCAGGTCTCCTGCGTTGCAGGCAGCTTCTTTACCTCCTGAGCCCTTGTCCCTTTTTGGTCCGTTTAATATTTGGTATCATCAGTCCTTTTTTGGTCTGACTCCTACATGAAAGGCTTTCCTCTAATATGTGGCAATCCTTTGTCATTCACATTTGAATCAGATCCTGAGAAGCTTACGGGGAGCTCTGAGTGTGTGGGTAGACCTTGGTGACCTGTGAGCCTTAGAATGAACCATAGAGGGTAACAGGGCAGAGATCGAGACGTTCTATTAGGACATATCCAGATGCCCAGACTCCTTTCTCTTGGACTGATATTTTCCCTGAAGAATTCTCTCATCTTTTGCTAAGAAGGCAGAAGCCTGATGGCTAGGGTTTGGAGAGCTGAGTGGAGGAAGAAGCAGGAGGGATCATTGCTCTAGTGTGCACTTTCATTGTTAACCCTCTGTTTAAAATGTGAGCTGGAATCCACGTATTCTGCTAGTCTGGTACAACTTCTCCTAAGGGTAACATATTTCTAACGCTATTAGCAGGGAGGAAGTTGTCTGGCTTTCTGGCATGTAGGAGATTCACAAGGACGGGTGTGGATGGGGTGGTTGTCAGCTGCTTTTATAGGCAATGAAGCACTTATACTGTTTTCAGCCTCATATTGTCCCTTGTCTTTAGAAGTCTGTGTGTCTTGAATTCTTGAACCTTCCTAGAGTTCCACTGCTTGTTGTTCCACAGGACTTGGCTTGCTTGTTGGGTTTGCACCAAACTCTCCTTACCTTCCCACTTCTTTCTAGTCCCTAGGCTATGGATACTTTGTCCGTTCTGTGGTCAGTCACCATTTCCCCACGTGTTTTCTAATTTGTAAAGTGGTAACCTCTCTGCTGTCCTCTCTTCTTTCATGTTCTTTGTCCTTATAAACCTACACCTTTTTAGTAATTCTCATTTTAGTGAGTTACTAGAAGTGAAGATATATTTATGAACTTAGTTCCCTTTGTTTAACTGGAAGACCTGATTTTTTTTTTTCTTTTTTTGTCACCTACTTTCATCTGGGAATTCTAGTTTTTTTTAAAAAAAAAAAACTTTCTGACTATTCACTTGTGCTCTCTGAATGCAGCTATTTAAATTAACTTTAAGATTTTGAGGAGGCAAAAATAAATCAAAAGGAAGATATTAATGTCCCTTGATTTCTAATTAAGGGATTTCTACTTTCATCTATAGCTTAATTTTCAGAACACTTGGTTTTCATGGTCTAGGCACCTTGTATTCTGTGTATGTGTTCATAAAGAAAATCATTATTGGCCACAAGTGATCCGAAACTGCTCCGGGAAGGCTATACACTTAAATCTACATATATGCTGCATTTACATTCATAATGTTTAAGGCTCTGCTTGAAAGAAGCTCTAATTTCTCACAGTAATGGGTAAACAGGATTTACTTTTCTATTGGACTAATAACTAGGTGATAGTCCTGTGTGTCATTTTAACTATCATTGTCTAGAATGATTTTAAAATAATTTTGGGAGAAATACTTATCAGACTACATAGTATCCATTGTTTTATTTTTTGAAGTATTTTGCATTATTGCTTTTCATGTTATAAACTAATTTAGTGGACTGCTCTTATATATACATAAGTGTTTTATGTAACTGAGTCAAGATTTATGTAAGTAATAGTAATTGAGGTGAGTTTGTGGTATTTGACATCTAAATACTTTAATGCATATTTCTTCCTTTTACAGTAAAGCCATTTGCAAATGAGGAAGAATATAAGAATACTGAAGCAATTGTCCAGAAATTTCAAAATGGTATTGGAAAAAAATTGCAGCAGAAATTACTTCAAAGGGCAAAAGGAAAAAGAAACTGGGTATTTATGTTATTGTATTTATTGGAATATTGATACTTAATGAAAAGTAAACGTGTATCTAGCTTTCATTTTAAAATTATTACTGTAGAATATACTGTAGAATACTATTACTGTAGAATTATACTGTAGAATCCTTAGTGTCGTCTTTACCATCCAAATGAATGAATGAATTGTTTAACTCTGGGGAGTTTTAAGTATTGTGTGTGGGTTCCTCTTATTATGTGGGGGAACTTGGTAAAATGCAGAATTTCTGGGAACAGTGATTCTGATTCAGTATCTTGGGAAAGGGTGCCCTGCTAAGTCACTTCAGTTGTGTCCGACTCTGTGCGACCCCATAGACGGCAGCCCACCAGGCTCCCCCGTCCCTGGGATTCTCCAGACAAGAACACTGGAGTGGGTTGCCATTTCCTTCTCCAATGCAGGAAAGTGAAAAGTGAAAGTGGAGTCGCTCAGTTGTGTCCAACTCTTAGTGACCCCATGGACTGCAGCCTATGGGATATTCCAGGCAAGAGTACTGGAGTGGGGTGCCATTGCCTTCTCTGAAGGGTGCCCAGATATCCTTATTTAACTACCCTATGCAGTTTTGATGCAGGTCATCTTTAGACCATGTTTGAGAAAAACATTTTGTCCAGATAATCATAGCCTAAAAACCCAAAATACTAAAATAGATATCACATTTATGGTGTGCAAATATTTATACAGTGCACAGGAGAAAAGGGCCGTTAGAAAACTGGAGTGAAGAATGGTTATGAGTATTCTGTGTTTCAGTTGGGTAGATTGAGGAAACATTGGTATAAAGATTTCAGTAATTTTTCACAAGGAATCTTCTTTGATTTTTCATCTTAACTACTCTACTTCTGTAGGATGAGTTTTTGTAATTTAAAATACTGCCTTAGTCTAGAAATGATGTTTTTAACTATCATTTAGTTTTAGAAATAAAAAGCAAGCTGATCTTTTTTTGTCGTTTAGATACCTATAATGGAGTAATACAAGTTTATATGTCTAGATTCCTTTTTTCTCAATTTTGAGCTTTAAGTGACTTTAAATTAGGATAAACGTTAAAGAAGTCATTGTTCTGCCTGTATCCTTTTCACTTATATTTTTTCGAATGACTGACTATAGTTTGTAACATCAAATTCTTCAAAAAGAGCTCCAGGTAATTTGATGAGATCCACTTACTTACACATGAAATTCAGTTGCAGTTGTGAACAGTACTCTGAGAAAACACACCTAGAGTGCTTTGTTGGATATTGGTAGTTTTAATATGCTCTGTCTGAAGGTGTTTCTTTCAGTGCTTTCTTGTTTCACATTTTTGATAATGTAGTTAAACTTGAATAGTACTTAATTCAGATCCCATAATTCCCAAAGAAAGAAATGATCACAATAGCATTTTTACTATTTGTAATGATTTAAAATGAAACATGTTTTTAACTGTTAAAAAGTAATTAAAGAAAAAAGAACAAATAGAGCTTTTTTTTCCTTCTCAGCAGTTACACCTTCAGGTATTGATACTATCAATAGCATTAGGCTGATGTTTTTAATTTCTTTTAGCTGGAAGAGTGGTGGCTGAATGTTGCCTACCTGGATGTTCGTATACCATCACAACTGAATGTCAACTTTGGGGGTCCTGCAAGCCATATTGAACACTACTGGCCTCCAAAGGAGGGCACACAATTGGAAAGAGGAAGTATAAGTCTTTGGCATAACTTGAACTACTGGCAGCTATTAAGAAAGTAAGGATAGTTATGTCAATTCAGTTACATATTTACCCAAAGTCTCTGGTGGCAAAATGTTGAGAAGCTTAATTTACTCATTTGGGGATGAATACTATAGGTGTGACTGGTTTAAAAGTTTTATAATGATTTCTTGGCCAATATACTTTTGTTTGTTTGTTTGTTTTAATAGAGAAAAGTTAGCTGTTGAAAAAGTTGGAAATATTCCTCTAGATATGAATCAATTCCGAATGCTGTTTTCCACCTGCAAGATTCCAGGAATTACTAGAGATTCAATTATTAATTATTTTAGGACTGGTAAGTAGAAAACGTTTGTACTTTTTCTGGTAAAAGCATTGGAATTTGGATAGTTTTTTAAAGATTTATTTATTTTATTTATGGCTGCGCTGGGTCTCTGTTGCTGCACGCAGGTTTCTCTAGTTGTGGTGAGGGGGGCTTTGGTAGTTGCAGCACACGGGTGTAGTTGTTCCTCAGCATGTGGGATCTTCCTGGACCAAGGATTGAACCCATGTCTCCAACTTTATCAGATGGATTGTTTACTACTGAGTCACCAGGGAAGCCCCAGAATTTGGTGGTTTTGCTGCAGTTCTTCTGTGATGCTGTGGAATGTACTCTGTTGTTGGCCGTGCTGTGTGCCTTACAGGATCACAGTTCCCTGACTCGGGACAGAACCCAGCACTGAGCTGGCAGGGAATTCCCATGATGTTATGGAATGTACTATTTCGAAGAATATTTCTTACTGGATTTTGACTAGTTTTATTGGATTTTGACTTGGCCTAGGCTTTCTATGAACCTTATCTTTCAGCCATAGTGATTTAGCTAGAAATAATTTATGGAATTGGATTTTTTTTGAAACTGTCTTACATGGTTCAGTACAAACCTAATGCTTGCATTGTATCATTTGATCATTTGAAATGGTCATTTTGGAAAATGGGAAAAGCACACATTCTGTGCAAAGGTAGGGTACCTAAACAGTGTTGAAATGTGTGTTTATGAGTTTGCAGTTAGACTATATGGTATGTTGTATTTTTTCTTAAGCAGCAACAGTGGAAGAGGGAGTGAAGGATTTTTGCGAGGGAGAAATTATAATGTTGGGTATGGAATCTACTCTGGTTAAGGAGAAAATTGAAGAAATTATGTGTTGATGGGGATAACAGTGTGCTAGCGACTGCAGCTAAGAGGCTAGTCTCAGTAAGGAAGCAATAATTAGGCCTGGTTTGAGGTTTTCACTGTTTTTTGTTTTTTTTGTGTGCATGCTAAGTTGCTTCAGTCATGTCTGACTCTCTGTGACCCCATGGACTGTAGCCCTCCAAGCTCCTCTGTCAATGGGATTCTCCAGACAAGAATATTAGAGTGGGTTGCCATGACCTCCTCCAGGGGATCTTCTGACCCAGGTTACTTACCCCTTAAGTGACAATTAAGGCTAATTCAGTTTTGCTTTTCATCCTGTTCACCTCGTTTTGCCCAAGAAGTTCAGACTTTGAATGTCCTCTCTTGTCATCTGGATTCATCGAGCAGTGCATAACCTCATCTGACCCAAGTTTCTCACTGCTGTGACCCACCTTCCACTACTTCCCTAAAGTCTGCTGCTGCACTTCATGGAACTCATGGCCAGCAAAATCCTTATATCCTCCTCCTTTTCTCGGAAAGCTCCCCTTTCCTTTTGAAAGCTGCTGTTTCTGAAACCTGGTTATTTTTTTCACACTTTTGCTGTGACCATCTCAAATGGAGACTTTGTTTTTCTCTTATACTTTGTTACTAAAGGGCGAAAGGGAGAGTAGAAGATGTTGGTCTCTTTATTTCCCACTGCACTTTCCATTTTATCTTTTTCCTTACAGTTTGAGCTTTTGAAAAAAAGAAATGCTAGCAGGCTGTGTCACCCCTGCTTGTCATTGCCCCAGTGATGTCCTTTTTGATCATTTTCCTTCCTTCATTGATGGGTTTAGCACCAGTCTCACTGACTGTCTCTCCATTACTACCTCAGTCACATCCTTGATAACTTCAGCCTCCATGTGTGGATGACCCATGGCGTCTCTTCTCCTTTCTTTCCTTCCTCTAGGAATCTGTACTCCTTCTCAAGCAGCCACCACTACTATGGCCATGCCCCAGACTTGCTTATAATAAAAACTCTCTCATCTCCAACAGTGCAGTTATAGGCATCTCACTCTGACCTCCACTTTCTCTTCACAACTCACTTCCTTTAGGTCTGCCTCAGTCGTTTTTTTGACACCTTGACTTAAAATCCAGTGACTCTGCAGTTCTTCACTTCCATTTCTCCCTCCCCACTGCCAAATCTTCACATCTTTCTGTGATTTTTTGCTCTTCTTACCTCTCCCCAGCATATATTAAATACGCTCAAACCTTTGCTCACCTGCCCCCTCCTCATCTCCATCCCCACCTCAAAGCTGTGTAGATTTTAGTCTCCTGCTTTTACTCCACATATTAAAGACATCTGCCCTAGTAGTTTACTTGGCCAGAGGAATCCACAAAACGTCACTTTTCTCAGTTAACCGCACGTGGATCCAAAGCACTACCTTGCTGTATTTTGTCAGGATATTCTCTCACTTTCAGAGAAGACTGTTTGATGACTTTCTCCATCTTTATTCCTAGCTAACGAACTCTTTTACTTCTCAACAAATGTAATGTTTTTATCATCAAAGTCGCTAACCTATCTGGCAGGAAGACTAAATGATCTCCAGAAATGTCCACTTCCTAATCCTTGGAACCTATTGAATGTGTTACCTTAAATGATAAACGGGAATTAGATTGAGAATGAAATTAAATTCGATAGTCAGTTCAGCTTGAGATGGGGAGATTATCCTGGGTTATTCACCTGGGCCCAGAGTAATTGCTAGAGTTCTTCTAAGAGAAGAAAGAGAAAGCAGAGAGAGCCAAAGGGTAGAAGCCTGAGGAAGTTATGATCCTCCCTTGATGGCATCAAAGATGGAGGAATGGAAGGGATTCCCTGCTGATCCAGTGGTTAGGACTCAGCACTGTTACTGCTGGAGTCTGGGTCCAGTCCCTGGTCAGGGAACTAAGGACCCTGAAAACTGTGTAGCACAGCCAAAAAAATAAAAAAAAAATTTTATTTTTAAGATGAAGGGATGGAGCTCTGAGTCAAGAAGAAATATGGGCAGTCTTTAGAGGCTGAAAAATCAAAGGAAACAGATTCTCCCCTACAGCCTCCAGAAGGAACCCAGACTCAGGGATAACCCTCATTTTAGCTCATTTTAGAGACATTTCAGACTCAGGGATAACCCTCATTTTAGCCCATTTAGAGACATTTCAGACTTGTAGTCTCCAGAGCTGTAAGACAATAAAATTTTCTTGTTAGTGGTGATTTATTACTAAGTTAGTGGTAACTTATTACAGCAGTCATAGAAACATATTCATTCAAATGTTGGCCCATTTTGCAGCCCCCTTGCAGTGCACTATTACATATTCATATACTTTGTCTTCTCTCTGTAAAGATGGATGAACTGTTCTGATTCCTAAGGATAGCCCTTCTGCATGATGTCCTGGGCTCCACCACCTCTTGTTTAATCAAGGGCCTTGCTTTTGCATTATCCTTCTCTCTGTGCTACATTAACAATTTTCCCTCTTGACTGGGTTGGACAGATTTGTATTATGTCCCATCTTAAAAAGAAAAAATTGACCCCTTGCATTCTTTCAGTGTCACACCCTAGTCAAAGCCACCATCACCTCTCTGGTTGTTCTCCCCTGGACCACTTCAGTTACCTCCTAACTGATCCTGCTATATATTCTCTTCCCGCGTATAATCCCTTCTTCATATGGCAGCTGGAATGCCCTTTGTAAAGTATTAATTAGATGACATTATTACTGTCCTGATTAAAACCTTCCATTGGCTTCTTTTCCATCATTTTTAAAATTTCAAGCCCTTCCTAAGGCCCGTAGGATGTGGCTGCAATTTTTTCTGCCATTCTGCTCATTTCTCTCTGCTGCAGCTGCACTGACCTTTTTCTCCCTTTAAGCAGACCAGCTCCTTTTGCCCTAATGCCTTTGCGCTTGCTGTTTGCTTTGCCTGAAGCTCTCTTCCTACACACATTTCTGTGTTAGCTCTTTTGCTTTTTTTCTCTGCTCAAATGTCACCTCTGATGTTTATCCTTAGGTAGCACCCTCTGTCCTCGTCTCCCCAAGTATTAACTTGGCCTCAGGTTTATTTCCTTTTTATAGTACCAAATTTTAAGTAGTAGAGGACAATAAAAGGTAGTGACGGTAAATGTAAAAGGATTTGGAAGTTTATGAAGGGGAAGAAATGGTTTGGAAATAGCCACGAGGGACACAGAAAATACATACCCCAGCTCCGAGGAAAGAGGACTTGAGGAAAGAGGATATAAGAGGAAAAATAATAGTGCTTTCAGGAAATAGTTCTTCCTCATAGCTAATGAGTAGATATCATGAGATAACGTGTGTAAAGCATTTAGCACATTTCCTTATACATATCAACCAATAAGTTTACTTCCAATGGTAGTATATGTCTTTCTTAACTTTCTTCCCTCCTTTTTTGAGAGGGAGGTGGCAGAGATCATATAGAAAGACCCTTGTCAGGGCCTAGTACTTGAAAAATGGGACTAAGTCAGAATAGTCTGTTATTTAAAAATCTCAAAAATAAATAGTTCCTGGGTAATATGTGCCAGATGAATCATACAGTCAATTGTCAGTGGCTTACCAGGTGTTATCAGAGCCTTAGGTAACACTACAATTGGGCAAAATTCTTTCTTCTTGCCACTCAAGCACAAAGTACCCTTATTCTACTGAAAAATAAATTTTACTGAGAAATCCTAGCTAGATATTATTGCAGTTTAATAATCTGATGATCAATCAACAGTAAAGTA
This sequence comes from Capricornis sumatraensis, assembly GCF_032405125.1. Classification (NCBI taxonomy): domain Eukaryota; kingdom Metazoa; phylum Chordata; class Mammalia; order Artiodactyla; family Bovidae; genus Capricornis; species Capricornis sumatraensis. The sequence goes on along the minus strand of NC_091073.1, from coordinate 37,966,984 downwards.
ATCCCCCAAAGAAACTTAAATAACTCTCCTCCCGGACTTTTCTGCAACCCCTTCCCCCTCCCAGCCTATCTATAAATAAAACTAGAAAGCCCTGTAGTAGTATGGAATTTATATGACTCTTAAAGTATACAGAATTTGAAACATGAAAATCTAAATGTTTTACATAGAGAGGTTTCAAGAACATGTATTTATGACATATTAACTGAAATTTTATCACCTTATTAAAGTGTTTTTATTCATGTGACATATTGATGAATATATAATAAAATATTGGAGGAATGATTTTTTTCTGTTGGATATAAATATGCAGCTTTTACTCTTGCTTTCAGAGATTTGAGTCTTGTGTTTTCTTTTTTTTTTTTCTCCAGAGAGAGAAGGACATTCCCCAAGTCACCTTGCAGTGTTGTGTCGAGGCCGAGTTTTTGTCTTTGATGTAATGCATGAAGGCTGTCTGATGACTGCACCAGAGATTCAGAGGTTTTCAAACTACTTTCTTGAGTCTCATTAGGTTTTAAACTTTTACTTGAGTTAAAAAAAATGTTCGACAGACATTACCTTTTAAAAAGTGATAGTAAGCTGAGAAATAAGAATTTTATGTATGCTAATTTTTAAAAGCCTATTTTTATTTTATTTTTGATTTAAATTAGCTTTTCATTTTACTCATTGTATATGAATAAACTCTCCTTGGAGAAAAGATAAACATTACAAACATTACTCATCCCATTCGCTGCCCCAAAATTAATCACTTTTGCTAGCACAGTGTATTCTGTCCTTTCAGACCTATTGCAATGAATTTACATGCACATACAGATTTTTTTAAAAAAGAACATATATATGTATATTTTACATATAGTATGTAGTAAAAGTGAAAGTTGCTCAGTCATATCCGACTCTTTGTGACCCCATGGACTGTAGCCTGCCAGGCTCCTCTGTCCAGGCCAGAGTACTGAGTTGGTAGCTGTGCCCTTCTCCAGGTGATCTTCCCAACCCAGGGATCGAACCCAGGTCTCCCACATTGCAGGCAGATTCTTTACCGTCCGAGCTACCAGGGAAGCCCATAGTATGTATTTTTATATATATTTATATATATATATATATATTATATATAAATAAATAATGTATAATACTGTATAAGGAAATGGCAGCCCACTCCAGCATTCTTGCCTGGGAAATCCCATGGGCAGAGGAGCCTGGTGGGCTGCAGTCTGTGGGGGTCACAGAGAGTTGAACACGACTGAGTGATTAAACAGCAAGCAGAGTATTATTTTGGATGTGTATATTTTTAAAGTTAGCATTATGGAAAATTTCCAAAGGTAGAGGGAATTATATAATGAAGCTCCTCCATGTAGTCACCCCTAGATTCAACAGCTATTATAGTAACTCCTAGCTTCAACAATTATAAATTCATTGTCTTATTCAGCTATGCCTCCTTGTGCCCCTCCTGTCACTCCCCCCCAGATTATTTTAAAGAAAATCTCAGACGTAATATCCTTTCACTATAAATAGTAAGCTTCTCTAAGATATAAGGACTCTTAAAAACATAAACATAAAAAAATTACCACACCTAATGACTTGCTTCTCCTAAAATATTAACAAGAATTCTTTAATATATTAATATACAATCAGTTGTTCAAATTTTCTGGTTTGTCTTCTAAAATTGTATGTATGTGTATATATTTTTATTGAGCATTACAAACCTGTACACAAGCACACACAGAAGTCCACAGTTAAATACTCATGCATTTACCACCCAGGTCAAGCTACAGAACATTTCCATTATACCCCTTATACCAGAAATCCCCCTTCTCAAGTGTGATCGCTTAGCTTGCTTGCAATTTTTATTAATACAAAAAGTACTGCTCTGAAAATTCTTGTATAAGTCTTTGATGTATACATGCATGCATTTCTGTCTCATTACACTCAGGAGAGGACTTGGGGGATCATAGTTTATGTGTATGTTCAGCTTCAGTGATCATGCCAGTTTTCCAAAGTATTTGTGCTGATCAACACTTCCCACTAGTATAGGAGTGTTGTAGGAGTTCGTTATACATTCTCGATATGAAGCTTTCGTGGATTTCAAAGTGTCTCTTTGATCATAAGAAATTCTTCATTTGAATGTAGTCCAGTATAACAATATTTTACCATATGGATTATACATCTTGTGTACTGTTGATATTTTTTTCTAATTTTTTAAAATTGGAGTATAATTGCTTTACAATGTTGTGTTAGTTTCTGCTGTACAATTGCATGAATCTACTATATTTGTACATATATCCCTTCCCTGTTGAACATCCCTCCCTACTCTCACCCTTCTAGATCGTCATAGAGCACTGAGCTGAGCTCTCAGTGCTAAGCTCAGCTCAGCAGCTTCCCACTAGCTATTTTACACATGGAATGTATCTATGTCACTGTTACTCTCTCAGTTCCTCCCACCTTCTCCTTACCCCCTCTATGTGAATAGGTCCGTTCTCTATGTCTTTGTCTCTGTTCTTGCCCTGAAGATAGGTTCAAGAGTACCATTTCTCTAGATTCCATATATATATGTTAATAAACAATGTGTGTTTTTCTTGCTTCACTCTGTATGACAGATCCTAGGTTCATCACATGACTACAAAGGACCCAATTTCATTCCTTTTTATAACTGAGTAATATTCTATTGTATCTTCCTGATCTGTTCATCTGTTGATGGACATTTAAATTCCTTCCATGTTCTGGCTGTTGTAAATAGTGCTGCAATGAATGCTGGGTACATGTGTCTTTTTGAATTACGGTTTTCTCAGGGTATATGCCCAGTAGTGGGATTGCTGGGTCATACGGTAGTTTTATGCTTAGTTTCTTAAGGAACCTCCATACTGTTTCCCATAGTGGTTGTATCAGTTTGCTTTCTTACTAGCAGTGCAAGAGGGTTCCCTTTTCTCCACACCCTCTGCAGCATCTATTGTTTGTAGATTTTTGATGGTAGCCATTCTGATTGGTGAGGTGATACCTCATTGTAGTTTGGATTTGCATTTCTTAGGGATGTTGAGCATGCTTTCTCCATCTAGTCAAGGCTATGATTTTTCCAGTGGTCATGTATGGATGTGAGAGTTGGACTGTGAAGAAAGCTGAGCGCTGAAGAATTGATGCTTTTGAACTGTGGTGTTGGAGAAGACTCTTGAGAGTCCCTTGGACTGCAAGGAGATCCAAGCAGTCCATCCTAAAGGAGATAAGTCCTGGGATTTCTTTGGAGGGAATGATGCTAAAGCTGAAACTCCAGTACTTTGGCCACCTCATGTGAAGAGTTGACTCTTTGGAAAAGATTCTGATGCTGGGAGGGATTGGGGGCAGGATGAGAAGGGGACAACAGAGGATGAGATGGCTGGATGGCATCAGTGACTCGATGGACGTGAGTCTGAGTGAACTCCGGGAGTTGGTGATGGACAGGGAGGCCTGGCGTGCTGCAATTCATGGGGTCGCAAAGAGTCGAACACGACTGAGCGACTGAACTGAACTGAGCATGCTTTCATGTATTTGTTGGCCATCTGTATGTGGTCTTTGGAGAAATGTCTGTTCAGGTTTTCTGCCCATTATTTTTATTTATTTTTTTTTTTAATTTAATATTGAGCTGCATGAGCTGATTATTTTTAGGGGTTTATTTTTAGGGGTTAATCCCTTGTCAGTTGCTTTATTTGCAAATATTTTCTCCCATTCTGAGGGATGTCTTTTCATCTTATTTATAATTTCCTTTGCTGTGCAAAATCTTTTAATTAGGTTCCATTTGCTTATTTTTGTTTTTATTTTCATTGCTTTAGGATGTGGGTCATAAAAGATCTTAATGCAATTTATGTCATCTAGTGTTCTGCGTAGATTTTCCTCTGAGTTTTGTAGTGTCTGAACTTCCATAAAAAATTTTTTTTCCTAACACATTGTTTGAAAGATATTTTCTTACATTGTGCTCTAAACTTTCATTCTTTTATCTTTCACATTTACATTAAAAGTCTGCCTAGAATTGATTTTTGCATGTGTCATGAGGAAAGGAGTAGTTTTATGTATTTAAAAATAGTTTTTTAAAAAATAATTAGTCGATTTATGTTTGGCTGCGCTGGGTCCTTGTCACTGTGCTCAGGCTTTCTCTAGTTGCAGCGAGTGGAGACTTCTCTTCATTGCGGTGTGTGGGCTTCTCATTGTAGTGACCTCTCTTGGTGCGGAACACAAGCTCTAGGGTGCGCAGGCCTCTGTAGTTGCCATGCACGGGCTTAGTTGCTCCGCAGCATGTGGAGTCTTCCCAAACCAGGGATCGAACTCATGTTCCTTTCAGTGGGAGGCTGATTCTTAACCACTGGACCACCAGGGAAGTCCAGAAAATAATTTTATTTTAGGTATTTTTCTGCAGTTCATTTCTTTTAGTGAATAATAAGACAATAATATATTCATACTAGAGTAAAGATTATCAACCTTACTCTTTTTAACTGTCATATAGAATTCCACCAAATGGTCATACTATATGGTTTGACATTTCTCCTTTAGTACCTGTTGATGCAGTTTGCATTTGTTACTATAAAAAACAGTCAACATTTTCAAGCATGCCTCTTCGTGTATTTGTGAGAAAAATATCTGTGTTGACATTAGAAATGTACTTTCTGGATCATAGGATACACCTTTAAATTTTCAAAGAGAGTCAGATTGTCATTGACAGCAGCACTATGTTTCCTGCTAGTGTTTTAGGAGGATACCTACTTCTCTGCATGGTTGCTGACATGGTATAATTAAACTTAAAACATGGTGAACTGACCCATGAAAAATGGTTTTCATTGTTGCCTGAATTGACACATCCCTCATAACTACTGAAATTGAACATATTTCTATATGTTTATAGGTCACTCATATTTTCAATGAGTTGCTTTTGCCTATTTTTCTATTTGCTATTTTAAAATTCTTATTGATTTGTAGCAATTATTTGTCTGGGCACTCATCCTTTAGTAGTTATATGGGTTGAAAACATTTCATTCCAGTTAGCAAACTTTTTTAATACTTGAACAGGCATTGTTAATTTTGATATAGACAAAAAAGATCCATTTTTTAGGGTTTTTTTTTTTTTTGCTTTTGTTTCTTGGATAATCTTTGTCTGTTCCAGTTGTATTTTAAAATTTGTTCCAAATTTGACATAAAATAATTAGATCAGGCTTATTACTTGGATTACTGAAAGCCACTCTCTCAGAAACTGTATACATGTGATTTGTGGTCTGAATTCAGCCTGTAGCCTGTTTTGCTTGGATAACAGAATTTGAATTGCTATTTAAAAATCAGGAGAATTCACATAAACATGGACTTCTGGTTTTATTCATATAAATACTTGGATTTCTGTTCTTCATTAAAATAAAAGCCTTGTTTGTTCAGATTGTTAACTCTGATTCAGCCTCACAGGTGGTTTTCTTGCTTCCCTACATTCTCTATAGTCATCAGTCCTGTGACTTTGAAAATTCATATTTGATCGTGTCTCACCTTTGCTTAAAATTCTTGAGTAGTTCCTGGAGGTCTAGCTAGCAGTCTCTTTTTTTTTCACTGTGGTCTCGCTTGGACCTTCGCCTGTCCCTTCAACCTTGTCCTGCTCTTCCTCCCTCTGCATCCTGTTCTTCTACCCAGTGTCTCTGCTTGCAGTTCTGATGTGTTAGGTTATCCGTAGCCTTTGCATGTGCCCATGCTTTCTATTGGACTGCCTTCCCCTGCCTTGTCCACCTTTTAAGTCAGAATTGCTCCTCGTGCTTTGTTTCTGCTCACATGGCACCACAGGCTTACTACTTCCTATTTTATGTCTAACCTCATAATTTCCCATTCCCTTTCCCCTCTCCATGGCCCAAGGACTTAGCCTCTTATTTATCTCTATTATATTGATTATTAAATTGTATTGAAGTCATTTATTTCTATATTTTCACCTTCAGATGGAGCTCAAAGAGATTACTTACCAGATTTTTTTTTAAATTCCCTCTGCTTAATACAAAGCAGAAAGGTGTGGGTGTGGAGGTGTGAGTGAACTGAGTGATTAGGCCAGCTCTATGCATTAGGATGGAGAAGGCAATGGCACCCCACTCCAGTACTCTTGCCTGGACAATCCCATGGATGGAGGAGCCTGGTAGGCTGCAGTCCATGAGGTTGCGAAGAGACGTGACTGAGCGACTTCATTTGCACTTTTTACTTTCATGTATTGGAGAAGGAAATGGCAACCCACTCCAGTGTTCTTGCCTGGAGAATCCCAGGGACGGGGGAGCCTGGTGGGCTGCCGTCTATGGGGTCGCACAGAGTCGGACACGACTGAAGCGACTTAGCAACAGCGATAGCAATGCATTAGGAAATTTTATTTAGAAACATAAGATATGTATTAGTAGTATAAGATAGATCGGTCAGATTCTGAATCTTATGAGTTGGTGCCTCAAAAGAGATGTGTTAAAATTTGCAGTAATCCAGGAAAGAAGTTAAAGTTTGGAACTTTAGAATATGGAACACTGTTCATAAACAGTAAGATTCTACTGTATGATACAGGGAACTATATTCAATATCTTATAATGAACTATAATGGAGAAGAATCTGAAAAAGAATATATAAAACTGAGTCACTTTGTTGTATATCAGAAAGTAACACAATGCTGTAAATCAACTGTACTTCAATTTAAATTTTTCTTAAAAAGAGATAAATGCAGAAAAAGTTTTGGAGATAAAATTAATTTGAATTGGTAACTGGATTTAGAAAGAAAGGAAGCTATTACTGAGTAAGTAGATAGTATTATAACAGAAGAGGAAGTAACCTTTCAATTTTCAGTTTTTTCTTGTTTTTAATACTGGCTTTGAGGCAATTCCCATACTACACAGTTCACTCATTTAAAGTGTATATTTCAGCATTTCTTAGAATGTTCAGAATTGTGCTGTCATCTTCACAATCAACTTTAGAACATTTTTGTCACCCCCCAAACTAACCCTGAACTCATAAGCAGTAATTCCCCATTTGCTCCCCAACTCTTACCCATCCATTGGCAGACATTTCTCGTATTTCCCCAACACTCCCATCCCACCAGCCTGAGGTAGCCTTTCTATCTGTTTCCCTTGACATTTTGTCTCTATGGTTTTCCTTCTCTGGACATTTCATAAAAAGGGACTCTTAAATGGCCTTTTCTATCTAGGCTCTTTCACTTAGTATACCTTACATTTTCAACATTCATCCATGTTGTGGTGGTCCTCAGTGTCAGCAGTCCTCAGTCTTTTTGGCACCAGAGACTGGGTTTCCTGGAAGACTGTTTTTCTATGGACATGCACTGGTTTCATGATGATTCAAGCATATTACGTTCATTGTGCATTTTATTTCTATTACTATCACATTATAATATATAATGAAATAATTATGCAGTTGTCACTTGTCACTCAGTGATAGGGTTTTGATACGAGTCCGTAAGCAATTGGTTTATCATGATCCCTGTGCAGTCAGACCCCTTCACTAGTGATGATCTGTATCTGCAGCCGCTCCCCAGAGCTAGCTAGCCTCACCACCTCAGCTCTACCTGAGATCCTCAGGCATCATAAGGAACTCACAGTCTAGATCCCTCACGTGCGCCGTTCACAGCTCCTGTGAGAATTGAATGCCCCTGCTGATGTGACGGGAGGCAGAACTCAGGTGCTAAGTGGGAGCAATGGGAAGTGGCTGTAAATACAGTTGGAACTTTGCTCACTCACCCACTGCTCACCTCCTGCTGTGTCGCCTGGTTCCTGACAGGGATTGGAGACTCCTGGTAGCATTTACTAGTACTTCCTTTTTTTTTTTTTACTGAATAATAAAGCACTTTATGGCTAGACCACATTTTATTTAATTATTTATCCGTTGATAGATGTTTGGGTTGTTTTGACTTTTTGACTGCTGTGAGTAACGCTGCTGTGGCCATTCTGTGTATAGGTTTTTGGGTGGACACTGTCATGGGTGTATTCCTTGGAGTGGAATTGCTGGATCGTACTTCTGTGTTTAACCGTGTGAGGAACTGCCAAGCTGTTTTCCAGTATGAGTGTGCCATTTCACATTCACGTCAGCAGTACTTGAGGGTTCCAATTTATTCTCATTCTCACCAGCACTTGTTACTGTTAGCCTTTTTGATTGTAGCCATCCTAGAGAGTATGAAGTAGGATCTCATTGTGGTTTGCAGTTGAGTCTGCATAATGGTGAGATTGAACAGATTTTCATGTACCTATGACGCTAAACTCTGGGAGGTAGTGAAGGACAGGGGAGCCTGGCGTCCTACAGTCCATGGGGTCACAAAGGGTCGGATACGACTTAGCAACTGAACAACTTGGAGAAATGTCTGTTCAAATCCTTTACCAATTCTTAATTGGGTTATTTGTCTTTTTTATTATTGAGTTGTAAAACTTTATATATCCTAGATGTAAGTCCCTTATCAGATACATGAATTACATATGGTTTTCTCCCATTCTAGTGTTTACTTCACTTTTTTCATGGTTGCTTATGAAGGGCCAACATTTTAGTTTTGGTAAGAGTTCAGTTTATCTGCTCCTTAGTTGTTTGTACTTTTAGGGTCATATCTTAGAAACCATTCCCTAATTCATAGTCATGGAGAGATATCTGTGTTTTCTTCTAAGATCAGTTTTGTCTTAATTTGTAGGAAGAGGTCAGGGAGATAATTTTTAAATGTATATTTAATTTGGAATGTTGGCAGAAATTGAGGTGGATATATCCAACAAGCACTTGGAAATTTGGTACTAGAAATTTAGAGAGAAAATAGGGTTAAAGTTAGAGATTTGGTTTGCCTCTTAGGTAAAGGTGATAATTGAAGCTATTCAAGTAGTGGATGAAATTACCAGAGAAGAAACTTGTAGAAGAGGTTGGGGGAGGCCAGTGAGGGGAAATTTGGGAAGACACACATTTGACGGTGGATAGAGAACAACAGTCAGTGAAAAAGACCAATAGTCAGTGAGTTAGAAAGACTACAATGTAACAGTGCTACAAAAGCCAACACAGAATTTCAAGATTGACTCCTGGGTGGTAAACGACTTTATAAGAGAAAAATGAGACTGAGATAAAGCTGCTAGATCTTACGGGATGCCATTGCTAATATTCAGAAATACATTTTCAAGATAATCACTGGAGGACAAAACCTGATTACAGTAAATTAAAGAATGAGTGGAAAGTAATGAAGGCAGATTTTGAGGAAATATCAAGGATAAACTATTTTAAAAATATGTATGATTCTAAAGTATAAATACTGTTAATGCAAATTTTTAAATATAAAAAAAATGCATGTGTCCTGAAAACAAGTCCATAGATAGTCAAATTGAAAGAGAAGAGGGGTAATTACAGTTACCTAATCTATACCTCTTTTTACAATATGAATAGAGAAGTTATTTTTAAATCACCTTTGAGGTATGGTTAACATATAAATCTGTACATATTTTTCTGTACAACTGGATGAGTTTGGAGATAAGCATACATTGATTAAACTATTACCATAATGGATACCATAAGCATATTCATCACCCCCAAAGGTGTCCTTCCCTCTTTATTTGTAAAATTTTTGGTGGTAAGAACACTTACCTTAAGATCTACCCTCTTAGCAAATTTTTAAGAGTGTTGAGTTCAGTTCAGTCGCTCAGTCGTGTCCGACTCTTTGCGACCCCATGAATCGCAGCACGCCAGGCCTCCCTGTCCATCACCAACTCCTGGAGTTCACTCAGACTCACCTCCATCGAGTCACTGATGCCATCCACCCATCTCATCCTCTGTCGTCCCCTTCTCCTCCTGCCCCCAATCCCTCCCAGCATTAAAGTCTTTTCCAATGAGTCAACTCTTCGCATGAGGTGGCCAAAGTACTGGAGTTTCAGCTTTAGCATCATTCCTTCCAAAGAAAGTACAGTTTTATTAACTACACTATGCTGTACAATAGATCTCTAGGACCGACTTATCTTGTATAACAAACTATGTGTCACTTGACAGTGCTGTGCTTAGTCGCTCAGTTGTGTCCGACTCTTTGTGACCCCATGTCCTGTAGCCCACCAGACTCCTCTGTCCCTGGGGGTTCTCTAGGCAAGAATACTGGAGTGCCATGTAATACATGGTTGCCATGCCCTCCTCTCAGGGATCTTCCTAATCCAGGGATTGAACCCAGGTCTCCTGCATGGCAGACAAATTCTTTACTGTCTGAGCCACCAGGGAAGCCTAAGAATACTGGAGTGGGTAGCCTATCCCTTCTCCAGGAGATCTTCCCAACCCAGGATTCGAAGCAGGGTCTCCTGCATTGCAAGTGGATTCTAATGCCTCCTCATTTTCTCCTTAGCCCAGCCCCTGGCACCCACTATTCTTTTCTGCTTCTAAGACTTTTATCTATTTTAGATTCCACATATAAGTGATACCATGTAGTGTTTCTTCTGTGTTTAGCTTATTTCATTTAGGATAGTGTCCATCAGGTTCATTCACATTGTTGCAAACAGTGGAATTTTCTCTTAAAGCTGAATAAAACTCCATTTGTATGTTTATACCACATCTTGTTTATTCATTCATCCGTTATTAAATATTTAAGTTACTTTTGCTTCTTGGCTATTGAGAATAATGCTGCAAGGAACATGGGAATGCACATGTCTCTTTGAGACCTTGGTTTTAGTTCCTTTGGATATGTACACAGAACTGGGATTACTGGATCATATGCTGTTGGTGCTAAGTCACTTCAGTCGTGTCCGACTCCGTGCGACCCCATAGACGGCAGCCCACCAGGCTCCCCCATCCCTGGGATTCTCCAGGCAAGAACACTGGAGTGGCTTGCCATTTCCTTCTCCAATGCGTGAAAGTGAAGTCGCTCAGTTGTGTCCAACTCTTAGCTACCCCATGGACTGCAGGCTACCAGGCTCCTCCGTCCATGGGATTTTCCAAGCAAGAGTACTGGAGTGGGGTGCCATTGCCTTCTCCGGCTGGATCATATAGTATCTCTGTTTTTAATTTCATGAGGAACCCCCTTGGTTTTCTATAGTGGCTGCACCAACTGACAGTTCCTCCAGCAGTGCAGAAGGGTTTTCTTTTCTCCACATCATCGTCAGCGCTTGTTACTGCTTGTCTTTTTGATAGTAGTCTTTCTGACAGGTGTGAGAGGATATCCCATTGTGCTTTTGATTTACATTTCCCTGATAATTAGTGATGTTGAGCACTCTTTCATGTACCTCTTGGCCATTTTTATATCTTCTTTGGAGAAATGTCTGTTCAGTTCCTTTGCCCATTTTAAAATCGGGTTGTTTGGTTTTCTGGCAATTAAATTGTGAGGGTTCCATGACCTCTTACCAGATATATGGTTTGCAGATATTTTCTCATATTCTGTAGTTTGCTTTTTCACTTTGTTGTTCCCTTTACAGTGCTAAAGCTTTTGGTTTGATGTAATCTTATTTGTCTATTTTTACTTTTGTTGCCTGTGCTTTTGGTATCCTATCTAAGAAATGATTGCAAAAGGTTAATGTCTGGAAGCTTTTTTCCCATATTTTCTTCCAGAAGTTTTATTTTTTCAGGCCTACTATTTAAGCCTTAAATCTATTTTGAATTGACTTCTGTGTAAGGTATAAGATAGGGGTCCAGTTTCATTCTTTTTATGTGGTAATTTTCCCAACACTGTTTACTTAAGGGGCGATTTCCCATGTATTCTTGGTCTCCTTGGCACCTCAGTTGACTGTAAGTGGATTTATTTATAGGCTCTCCATTCAGTTCCATTGACCTGTATGAGTGTTACCTGTGCCACATTGTTTTGATTTCCATAGCTTTGTTTGGATTGGCCAAGATGTTACAGAAAAACCCTAATGAACTTTTTGGTGGACCCAGTATATTTTTGGAAAACTCAGCAGTGGCCACAGAACTGGAAAAGGTCAGTTTTCATTCCAGTCCCAAAGAAAGGCAATGCCAAAGAATGCTCAAACTACCGCACAATTGCACTCATCTCACATGCTAGTAAAGTAATGCTCAAAATTCTCCAAGCCAGGCTTCAGCAATATGTGAACTGTGAACTTCCGGATGTTCAAGCTGGTTTTAGAAAAGGCAGAGGAACCAGAGATCAAATTGCCAACATCCATTGGATCATCGAGAAAGCAAGAGAGTTCCAGAAAAACATATATTTCTTCTTTATTAACTATGCCAAAGCCTTTGACTGTGTGGATAACCACAAACTGTGGAAAATTCTTCAAGAGATGGGAATACCAGACCACCTGACCTGCCTCTTGAGAAATCTGTATGCAGGTCAGGAAGCAACAGTTAGAACTGGACATGGAACACAGACTGGTTCCAAATAGAGAAAGGAGTACATCAAGGCTGTGTATTGTCACCCTGCTTGTTTAACTCAGAGTACATCATGAGAAATGCTGGGCTGGATGAAGCACAAGCTGGAATCAAGATTGCTGGGAGAAATATCAATAACCTCAGATATGCAGATGACACCATTCTTATGGCAGAAAGTGGAGAACTAAAAAGCCTCTTGATGAAAGTGAAAGAGGAGAGTGAAAAAGTCGTCTTAAAACTCAACATTCAGAAAACTAAGATCATGGCATCTGGTCCCATCACTTCATGGCAAATAGATGGGGAAATTGTGACAGACTTTATATTCTTGGGCTCCAAAATCACTGCAGATGGTGACTGCAGCCATGAAATTAAAAGACGCTTGCTCCTTGGAAGAAAAGTTGTGACCAACTTAGACAGCATATTAAAAAGCAGAGACATTACTTTGCCAACAAAGGTCCATCTAGTCAAGGCTATGGTTTTTCCAGTAGTCATGTATGGATGTGAGAGTTGGACTATAAAGAAAGCTGAGTGCCGAAGAATGAATGCTTTTGAATTGTGGTGTTGGAGAAGACTCTTGAGAGTCCCTTGGATAGCAAGGAGATACAACCAGTCCATCTAAAGGAAATGAGTCCTGAATATTCATTAGAAGGACTGATGCTGAAGCTGAAACACCAATACTTTGGCCACCTGATGCAAAGAATGGACTTATTGGAAAAGACCCTGATGCTGGGAAAGATTGAGGGTGGGAGGAGAAGGGGACGACAGAGGAAGAGATAGTTGGATGGCATCACCCACTCAATGGACATGAGTTTGAGTAAACTCCAGGAGTTGGTGATGGATAGGGAGGCCTGGCATGCTGCAGTCCATGGGGTCGCAAAAAGTCGGACACAACTGAGCAACTGAACTGTATAGTCTTTATAATGGTTTTAAGTAACAATGGCACATGTGAAAATATTTAAAACTACATGGTATTTCTATTTTGGGGATTAAACCCAAGTATTAATTGGGTATAGAATAAGTCCTCTGTTACTATATTCACATAGTTTTTAGTTAGATAAAATGTATATGATATTTGTGAGTTTATGTACCAGAATATTTTTAAATTTCTCCATTATGCAGGGCATTTACTTGGATCTTGGAAGTGCATGTACCTTTTGAAAGTATAAATTATATCAAACGGAAAATTTATTTGCTTAAGCTCTTGTCAAGTATACTGATGATATTAATAGGCACATAATCACTGTGGCGGAAAAAAAGGTGTAGGAGATAACTCCATTGCTGTAGAGACCATAATCCCTTTCTTTGGATAATACGGAATACAATATTATTCTTCGGATAATATTTTAATTAAAATACTTAAATACTAATAAACTTTGTAACCTATGAAAGGCCAAAGTAGCTAGTGCTCCTACCTGTGCTCTTTTTGAATATTCCTTATTTAATCTTCCAAAGGCAATTGACATACATCCAAAAGAAATGCCACAGTGAACCCGACGGACCTGGGGTAGCAGCATTAACTACCGAGGAGCGAACTCGATGGGCTAAGGTTATAATTTACATTTTTCTTTTCTTTAGAGGTACAATTGACTTACAACATTATATTCAGGTATACACATAAGGATTCAGTATTTGTTTCTATTGAGAAATATCACAGTAAATCTAGTTAATGTCCATCACCGTACAGAAAATTTAAAAATATTTTTCTTGTGATGAGAACTTTAAGATCTACTCTCTAGCAACTTTCAAATATGCAGTACAATATTATTAACTATAATTTAGAATTGGGGAGAGGATATACTTTTATTTTGTTTACATTTAAACTTCAAACACTCAGCTCAAGGACATGCTGGCCCTTGGAAATAAAGACAAATGAACAGACAGCTTTAAGCTTTAAGCAGTTTTAAATATATTGTACAGTATTGAACAATCAGAAAATCTAGGGGGAGGCATAACATTATGTGTGGTTAGTCACTCAGTCATATTGACTTTTCGTGACCCGTGAAATTGTAGCCCGCCAGGCTCCTCTGTTTATGGGATTCTCCAGGCAAGAATACTTGAGTGGGTAGCCATTTCCTTCTCCAGGGGACCTTCCCAGCTGAGGGATCGAACATGGGTCTCCTGACTTGCAGGCATTTTCTTTACTGTCTGAGCACTCAGGAAAGCGAGCATAACTTTATAGCTTTATACATTTAGCAGCACAAGTGTAGGGACTAGGCATGCTTTTGGAGAAGAAAACCTGTTCAGGACTCAGCACAGAGGTCCTTGAATTTACACTTTTCTTGATGAACCTTTTCGCTAACTTTTCAAAAACCTGTTGAGCTTTTCTGACTATTTTATATTTAACTTGTAACATTTTATTTTTTCTTCTTGCCCTTTAGGCACGAGAATATTTGATTAGTCTTAATCCAGAGAACCTGACTATATTAGAGAAAATTCAGAGCAGTTTACTGGTATTTTGTTTAGATGATGACAGTCCACATGCTACACCAGAAGATTATTCTCAGGTATTCGACTATCTTGTTCTGTTATTTCTCTTTTTTTTCTTAAGAATTTGTTTGTTTGTGGCTGTGCTGGGTCTTTGTTGCTTTGCATGGGCTTTCTTTCCAGTTGTGGCAAGCGGGATGTACTCTCTGGTTGCTGTGCGTGGGCTTCTCGTTGTGGTGGCCTCTCTCGTTGTGGAGCACAGGCTCTGGGGCATGGGTTTCAGTAGCTACCACTTATGGGCCAGACCTCTGTCCCCTGTGTTGGCTGATGGGTTCTTAACTATGAGACCACCAGGAAAGTCCCTTGTTTTATTTCTTCCCACAGAGTTTTCTGGAGAACTCTTGTGTAAATTGAACATGAGAAGAATTGTTTTTTTTTAAGAATCACTTTATTAAGAATAATTGACATGCAAAAAACTGTATATATTTAATGTATACAACTTAGTTTGAAGTATACACCTATAAAACCACCTTGAAACATAATCATGACAACAATCGTTTCCTAGATTTTGGAAACATCTTTTATCTTGGAAAGGGGCAGCTAAGAAAAGAAAGCACAAATACTAAGTCATAAAATATAAATATTTTGTGCGAGCTTTTAAAACATTTTCTTAGCTACACACACATAAGATTATACATAAATAATGCTTTGTAAGTCCTTGCCACGTTGTTCAGCTCTGTTTAGAAACAAAGAAAATGAAGTTGCTCAGTTGTGTCCGACTCTTTACGACCCCATGGACTGTAGCCTCTGTCCATGGGGTTTTCTGGGCAAGAGCACTGGAGTGGGTTGCCATTTCCTTCTCCAGAGGATCTTCCCAACCCAGGGATTGAACCTGGGTCTCCCACATTGTAGGTAGACGCTTTACCATCTGAGCGGCAAGGCTGCTTAGACAGATCTTATATGTTGTTTAAAGAAGTATAAGTATTATTTGCTTGTCACATGCTTGTCACATGGCAGTGGTTCCCAACCTTTCCATTAATTATATATACAGAAAATTTGCATAAGGCATGGGGGCAAAATGAGCTTTTCAAACCAAAGGTGACATGAAAACCTACCTATAGCCCACAGCAGTAGGCCTTGATACCTTAGTTGGTGAGGTCTGTCCTAAGAATTACATCACTCTTGTGACTTATTTTATCATTTGGTTTTGTAGAACACACTGACGTTAGTGAGTTTAAGGATAATTGGGGTTTTATTTATTTTTGGGGGGACATTACCATTTCCTGGGAAAAAAATAAAAGATGAGCAGTTGTATTTGTAGGAATCTCAGAATCTGTGCATCCATCAGTATTAAATAAGAGAAATAAATAATATTGGATTGAAAATTTTTCTGACTTCAAAACAGTTTTTCCCTCGTTAGCTGCTTTTTTAAAAGTAGAATCAACAAGCTTCTTGAGGAAGGATATATTTTAATTAAATGTTGCTCAGTTGCTGCAATGTACAGTTAGACATATTTAGATTGCTGCTCATTAAATATACACACATGTGCTCACACACACAAGTACATACATAATAGAAGTTTCACAAAACAGTAATTGCTTTGACTGTGATATACTCTGATATTTATGTTCTGTTGTTATTCTTTTTGTAAAGATGTTTACAGTGATTTCCTGACTCACTTATAGCCAAAACCTAGCATTTGAGAAAGTGGCTTAGTGGGATATGAATTCTTGAAATGTTTTCCTTGTAACTAGATTTTCATGACTAAAGTAATCAAAGCTTCTTATCCTATTAAAGTTGCAAACACCTTGTCCTTTCACTTTGATATTCTCTAAACATTCATGAATATTGTCCCATCCTCTTTTCTGTTAGAATTTCTTGGATTTTGAGTATTTAAATAGTCAGGACCTAAATTATTATTTCTTGAGACTAGCTATTACTTTATTAAATTTGGTTTACCTGAAGAGAGGAAAAGTGAGATCATGTGTGTTTGTGTGTATTTAAGATACAAATACTTAAAAACCAATATGAAGATTCTTTTAATTTGAAATAATAAATTTATTTTAGGTTTCTGTGAAGATTCTTAATGGAGATCCAACAGTACGCTGGGGTGACAAATCTTATAACTTGATTACCTTTTCTAATGGAGTATTTGGCAGTAATTGTGACGTAAGTAAACTACTGAAGTTACTTTTCCCTTTTACTCTTTTCAGTTAAATGAGTGGCAGTAATCTACAACAGTTGGGCTGTCCTGTGGCAGGATAATAAATCATTTTTTAGCTTTATGGCATTAGAGTAAAAGCTTTAGTTATGAATTCTCAGTGAAAACAGTATAGGACAAATTATTTTTGTCTGTAGTTAGGCTAACAGTTTGATGTGTGTCTGTAAAATGGAATTTGCATGTATCTTTATGTAGTAGAAGCTCTTTTAAAATCTACTGCTACTTGTTGAAAATTAAAACACATTTTAAAAGGTATAGCATTATGTGTATGTTCTGTGCTCAGAGAAATGTCTGTAGCTATATTTGTACATTTACCTAGTAATTTTGTAACCTTGTTAAAAAAAAATGACACATGATCTTTGGAACATTGTTTACTTCTGGATATTAAAATATGTGGTGCTGGATAGCTTTTTTTTTTTTTACCTTCTTTATAAAATATATGTATACACACACCCAACTTGTTTCTCTTCTGTTCTCCTATGGTTGTCTTTATAATCTCTACCTTGCCATTTGCTGATGGACATTCAGGAGGTCTATGAACCAAGAAAATGAGGAAATCAACCTAAGTCAGAATTCCAGTCTATATTTATAATCTTGTTATATAACTTTTCATAAAGTATATGACTTAGTATAAAGTAGTATGAGATAGATTTGTTTGTTTGTGTCTGGGGGCTTTCCTCCAAAAGATTTAGTGACTGTAAAATACTAAAAAGACCTGTAATGTTGATCTGGGTTCAGTAGTTGTATTAATCAGTAATTTTTTTCAGTTTTAGGTGATAGAAACCTAAACTGTCATCACTTTACAGAGATATTTATGGCATGGGGTACAGCTAAATTTGGGTTAGGCTGACTTCCAGTGTCCAAATGCTTTCATTAGAAAATTCTGCATTTTTTGGCCTCACTTTCCTATGCTCAGCTTTATTTTTGTGTAGACGATACCACGTGATAGTTTTACCTGAAGTCCCATGTTTTCACAGCTCTCCTAGTAGGTTATTGTTCTCCATGGAAATAGCCAGCTTTTTTTTTTTTTTAACCCCTCTGGTTCCAGCAAAAGACCTGAGAATAATGCTGGTTGGTTGTATCAGCCTGTGTGAATCTTGTGCACATTCCAGGGAGTCCACCTGGCCTGGGTCACATGCCAAACCTTGGGACCCAGCTAGTAGAATCACTCACTCATTCAAACCACCACAGAGATGTGCGCTGGTTGCCTAAAGAAAAATAAAGTAGTTGTTACTGCCAAAGAAGGTGGAGTGGTTGCCGTGCAGGTAATAGAATGTCTGTTAACAGTTGTCTTTCTTCTTCCTTAAGAGTCCCCTGTTGACAAAAGATTTCTTGTTAATTGCCTCAGCTTTTCTCTCTTCAGCTCCTTGTTTGATTCTTCTTAACCTCCTCAGTCTGGTTTATAGCCTCACTATTCCCTGGAAACTGTGCTTTGTAAAGTAGTTAACAACCTTCTGGCTTCGATGTCCCTCTTCTTCGTGCGCGTCTCACGTTGCCTTCATCCTAACAGCCTCTTCCTGTCTCCACATTCTAAAACTGAGCTTAATATTATTCATAACCAGTTTCCCCCTCTGCCTGCTCTCTCTTCTGGTTTGTTTGCACTTATATTTTTCTAGTGTTTACTTGGTACTCTCATTTTGAGAGTTTTGTTTCACTGTGTGTTAAATTGTCCAAACCGAGTGTTACATTGTTATGTAAGGGTTAAGTTACTCTCATCATCAAGAGTTTATCTTCTTGCTTTCCTCCCTCACTCCCAGCCCCCTAAAATTACCACCTTGTACTACTTTGATTTTTACTGATGGCAGCAATATCCTGTGGTTTGCTCAAATTCAGGAGAAAGTAATTTTAATCATATTTTCTATTTTGGGATAAAAATTCTGGTCCTATAATGAGCATGCGTCTTTGTACAACTGAGATACTTTCTTTCAGTAAAGTGTGTGGACACATTTTATGTGTATGCATTATTGCCCATATATTTATAAAATTGATCTGATGGTCTTCATTAGATAATATGCTTTCAAAATTCCATGTAGGTTACTCTTGCAACCCAAGATGATTACCGAAAATACCATTTAACCTAATATAAAACATTATTAGTAAAGCATATATACTATAAAGTTAATTTGCTCTTAATCTAGAGTCATGTTGCTGCTCTCTTACGTTGGTACTAGAATAGGTGCTTTATTGATTAGACTACATAATCGCATTTCCCTCTCGGAATTTAAAATCCTGGGGTCAACTGTTTTGTCTTCTCTTTGTTAGAGGGTTTTGTGAAGATCACATTTGTTGTTGTTCAGTTGCTCAGTCGTGTCCGACTCTTTGCATCCCCATGGACTACAGCACGCGAAGCTTCCCTGTCCTTCACTCTCTCCCAGAGTTTGCTCCAACTCATGTCCATTGAATCAGTGATGCCATCCAACCATATCATCCTCTGTCACCCCCTTCTCCTCCTGGCTTCAATCTTTCCCAGCATCAGGGTATTTTCCAGTTAGTCAGCTCTTTGCATCAGGTAGCTGAAGTATTGGCACTTCAGTATTGCTCTTCTTACTGGTTGCATTTTAACACTATTGTCTCGGTGAAATAATATATGCAATGTCTGTGAAAATTCGTTGTGAAGCTACAGAGTACTATGCAGGTGTGAGACGCAGTTAGAAAAGGGTTTGCCCATGACTCGTGGGTCTTGTTACCTGTGCTGTCACTGGCAGCTCCATCTGCTTTTTCATAGAGCTCTCACCGCTCCTTAACATTTTACCACTGTGTATGTATGTGTGTGTGCTTCCTTTACCTTCCAGTACAAATAGCAGTTGTTTTCTCTTTGTGAGTCATATTTGCTTTACATCCTTTCCCATTACTTCAAGAGCCCCAATTAGGTGCCTCTGACTTTAACTATTCATTCTTTCTCAGAAAATAAAATACATCAATTACTTACTATACTGTAGAATATCCCTGTCTTTATCATTATGAGTTGAGGCATATGAGAATTCTGCTCTTGTGTGTTAAGAGTGGGGCAAAAATGAAAATAAAATACTGGGTCAAGTCTTAACTTACATAAAGTATTCAAAATCTTGTATGCTTTCATTTTAGCATGCTCCTTTTGATGCAATGGTTCTGGTAAAAATCTGCTATTATATTGATGAGAAAATTCTTGAGAATGAAGGAAGATGGAAGGTATGTTAGAACAAATGATTTCCTCCTTTTTCGCCTCATATTTTGATAGATACAGTATTTTTAAGTTTTCCCTATTTTCAGGGCTCAGAAAAAGTACGGGATATACCGGTTCCAGAGGAGCTTGTTTTCACTGTGGATGAAAAAGTACTATATGACATCAACCAAGCTAAGGCCCAGTATTTCAAGCAGGTAGGTTTTTCACTTTTCTCTTTGATAGTTAATACTTGAACTTTTAACTACTGTGTATGACTATTTGGCTATCATCCACGTATGATGGCATAAAACATTTAAAAGTTGTAGCTTTTAACACCTTTATTTCTGTTTTATTCGTTTAATGCTAATGATAATTTGGTTATCTTTGGGGGTATTCTCCTTGGGTATATGTTCACTCTTCCCATTTAATTCTGTTTGTTAGGCGTCTGATCTCCAGCTTGTGGTGTATGCCTTTACATCTTTTGGCAAAAAGCAAACCAAGAAGAAGCAGCTTCACCCTGATACATTTATTCAGCTGGCACTTCAGCTGGCCTATTACAGACTTCATGGACGGTGAGGACCAATCCTTCTCCATTTTCAGAGTCTGGAGGCCGAAGGGGGTATCTGTACTCTAGCTGTCCCACTGCAACTCCCCAGCGTCTCCGCTGAGGTTTTTTCCCTCTTGGCACTGTGCCCTAATTTGTACTTTCATCAGCAGTGTTGTTAGGTTTCCGTCTGTGACACTTTGACAGTCTTTCCTTGTTTTTCTCTACCTTGATACTTTTGAAGTACCTGTTCTCATCTTACAGAGGTTTGCCATGCTTTGGAATTCAGATCACTTGGTTTTCCTGAAGCCTGTTTTCAAATGGGTTCATGACAAGATACAGTTTTATGGAACCTAGTCTTTACTCATTTTTAGGATAAGAGAGATGGTATGTTGTGACTTTCTACATCCTAAGCAGAAGTGGAAGCTTCTTGATCTTTTTAAAATTTTATCTGAGAATATGTATCTTTACGTTTTTAAAGTTTCTCTTTGGTTGAGCTGGGTCTTCATTGTTGTGCGTGGGCTTCCTTTAGTCGCAGAGGGCAGCAATTACTCTTTGTTGCTGTCCATGGACTTCTCATTGCAGTGGCTTCTCAGGTTTTCAGTGTACATGTCTTTTTGTCTCCGTGGGTAAACTTAGTCCTAAGTGTTCTTCTTGATGCTATTGTAAATTGTTTTCTTGATTTACTTTTCAGATTACTTATTGCTAGTGTATAGAAATGCAACTGATGTTTGCATGTTGACTTCATACCCTAAAAAAACTGAATTCATTTATTAGCTCCAACACTTTTTTTGTAGATTCTTTAGCATTTTCCATATATAAGACCAGATATCTGTGAATAGAGATAGCTTCAGTTTTTCCTTTCTGATTTGGATGCCTTTTCTTTCTTTCTTTATAGCTAGAACAGCCAGTACTATGTTGAATAGAATTGGCAGAAGCAGGCATCCTTGTCTTATTATTCATCTTTGCTGGGAAGCTTTTGGTTTTCCACCACTGAGTATGGTGTTAGCTGTGGGTTTTTCATAAATCTTTATCATATTGAGGAAATTCCTTTGTTCACTTTTTATTATGGGAGAGTGCAAGATTTTATAAAAAGCTGTTTCAGTGTCAATTGTGATTATCATGTAGGTCTTCTTCTTCATTCTATTAATGTAGTATATTACATTGATTTTCATATGTTGCACCATCCTTGCATTCGTGGGATGAATCTGACTTGGTCATGGTGTACAGTAAGATCCCTACATACAAATGAGTTCTGTTCTGAGTGTTCATTTGTGAGTCCAGTTTGTTAGTAAGTCCAACAAAGTTAGCCTAGGTACCCAACTAACACAGTCAACTGTATAGTACTGTACTGCAGTGGGTTTATATATTTCACACAAATAATATATAAAAAACAAACACAAAAAATAAAACGTTTAATCTTACAGTACAGTACCTTGAAGAAGGCAGTAGTACAATGCAACAGCTGGCATATGGAGGCTGGCATTGAGTGAACAGGAAGAGTTACTGACTGGAGGAGGCAGAGATGGGGAGATGGTGGAGCTGAAGGATCATTAGCAATAGGAGATGGAGGGCAGTTTGAACAACCACTTGCAGAGAATGCATGCTCATGACAGTGTACGCCAGACATGTGAACTAACTTACATGATTGATGTGGACACACGTTCACATCTTTGAAAGTTGGCAACTTGAAGGTTCATATGTAGGAGACTTACTGTATCATCCTTTTAATCTGCTGTTAAATTCAATTTGCTAGTAAAGTGGAGAGGATTTTTGCATCTATTCCCTGATGGCTCAGCATGTAAACAATCCACCTGCAATGCAAGAGACATAGGAGACATGGGCTTGATCCCTGGGTCAGGAAGATCCTCTGGAGGAGGAAATGGCAATCTACTCCAGTATTCTTGCCTAGAGAATCCCATAGACATAGGAGCCTGGCAGGCTACAGTTCATGGGGTCCCAAAGAGTTGGATGTGACTGATAATATTTGGATTTTGGACATAAGGAATATCGGTCTGTAGTGTCTATTCTTACAGTGTTTTTGCCTAATTTTGGTATCAGGGTAATGTTGGTCTCATTTTATGAGTAAGGAAATGATCCCTCCTCTCTAGTGTTTTTGGAAGAGTTTGAGAAGGATTGGTGGTTGATTTTTTTTAAATTTAGAATTCATCAGTAAAGCCATCTGGTCCAGAACTTAACTTTGTAGGAAGGTTTTTGATTGCTGATTCATCTCATTACTTGTTATACGACCTGTCATATTTCTATTTTTTCTTGAGTTTGATTTGCTCATTTGTGTATTCCTCAGAATATGTCCATTTCATCTAGGTTATCCAGTTTATTGTAAATGGTTGTTCAAAATATTCTCTTACGGTGCTTTTTTATTTCTGTAAAGTCAGTAGTAATGCCCTCTCTTTCACAGTTTATTGTAATAATTGATGTCTTCTCCCTTTTTTCTAGTCAGTACAGCTAAAAGCTTGTCAAGTTTGTTGATCTTTACAAAGAAAAGAATCAACTTTTGGTTTAGTTCACTTTCTTTGTTTTTCATATCTGTATTTTGGTTATGTCTACTGTGGTCTTAATTTGTTTGTTTGTTTCGCTGGCTTTGGGTCTAGTTGGCTCTTCTTTTTCCTAATTCCTTAATGTGTACAGTTAATTTACTGATTTGAGATTTTCTTCTTTAATATAAATATTTAGAGCCATAAATTTCCCTCTGAACAGTACTTTTGCTTCATTCTATAAATTTTGGTAAGTTCTGTTCTGCTTTTCATTTATCTCAGTGTGTTTTCTGATGTACCTTGTGATTTCTTCCCTACCAGTTGGTTAAGAGTGTGTTGTTTTATTTCTACGTATATGTGAATTTTTCAGTCTTTCTTCTGTTGCTTTGTAGCTTCATCCTGTTGTCATTGAAGAAGATACTTTGTATGGTTCCAGTCTTTTTAAATGTATTGAGATTTTCTGTGCCCTAATATATGGCTATCCTGGTGAATGTTCCATGTATACTTGAAAAGAATTTATATTCTACTATTTCTTAGTGGCATATTCTCATTCTGTCTTTTGCACACATGCACGCTAAATTGCTTCAGTTGTGTCTGACTCTTTGTGACCCTATGGACTGTAGCCCACCAGGCTTCTCTGTCCATAGGTTTCTCCAGGCAAGAAACTGAACCTGCATCTCTGCATTGCAAGTGGATGCTTTACCTTTGAGCCACTGGGGAAGCTCCTGTCTTTAGGTGTAGTTGTTGTTCAAGCCTTCTCTTTCCTTGTTGATCTTATGTCTACATGTTTTATCCTTTATTGAAAGTTGGATATTGGAGTCTGTGACTGTTGTTGTAGAGCTGTCTAGTTTTCTTTTCAATTCTGTTAGAGTTTGCTTCACGTATCTTTGAACTCTCTTGTTTGGTACATGTATTTTTATAGTTGTTGTGTCTTGATGAGTTATATCTTTCATCAGTATATAATGTCCTGTTTGTCTCATTCAGCTTTTCACTTAAAATACAGTTTGTCTGATAATAATACTGCCACTCCAAATAGAAAAAAAAATCTGTAGCCACTCCAGCTCTCTTCTGGTTACCATTTTTTTCAACCTTTTATTTTTAACCTAATGTGAAGTCAGGTGGGCCTTAGGAAGCATCACTACAAACAAAGCTAGTGGAGGCGATGGAATTCCAGTTGAGCTATTTCAAATTCTAAAAGAGGATGCTGGGAAAGTGCTGCACTCAATATGTCAGCACATTTGGAAAACTCAGCAGTGGCCACAGGACTGGAAAAGGTCAGTTTTCATTCCAATCCCTAAGAGAGGTAATGCCAAAGAATGCTCAAACTACCACACAGTTGCACTCATCTCACATGCTAGTAAAGTAATGCTCAAAATTCTCCAAGCCAGGCTTCAGCAATATGTGAACCGTGAACTTCCAGATGTTCAAGCTGGTTTTAGAAAAGGCAGAGGAACCAGAGATCAAATTGCCAACATCCGCTAAATCATCGAAAAAGCAAGAGAGTTCCAGAAAAACATCTATTTCTGCTTTATTGTCTATGCCAGAACCTTTGTGTGGATCACAATAAACTGTGGAAAATTCTTCAAGAGATGGGAATACCAGACCATCTGACCTGCATCTTGAGAAACCTGTATGCAGGTCAGGAAGCAACAGTTAGAACTAGACATGGAACAACAGACTGGCTCCAAATAGGAAAAGGAGTATGTCAAGGCTGTATGTTGTCATCCTGCTTATTTAACTTATATGCAGAGTACATCATGAGACACGCTGGGGTGGAGGAAGCACAAGCTGGAATCGAGATTGCCGGGAGAAATATCAATAACCTCAGATATACAGATGACACCACCCTTATGGCAGAAAGTGAAGAGGAACTAAAGAACCTCTTGATGAAAGTGAAAGAAGAGAGTGAGAAAGTTGGCTTAAAGCTCAACATTCAGAAAATGAAGATCATGGCATCCGGTCCCATCACTTCATGGCAAATAGATGGGGAAACAGTGGAAACAGTGGCTGACTTTATTTTGGGGCGCTCCAAAATCACTGTGAATGGTGATTGCAGCCATGAAATTAAAAGACATTTGCTTCTTGGAAGAAAAGTTATGACCAACCTAGATGCATATTCAAAAGCAGAGACATTACTTTGCCATCAGAGGTCTGTCTAGTCAAGGCTATGGTTTTTCCTGTGGTCATGTATGGATGTGAGAGTTGGACTATAAAGAAAGCGGAGCCAGAAGAATTGATGCTTTTGAAGTGTGGTATTGGAGAGGACTCTTGAGAGTCCCTTGGACTGCAAGGAGATCCAACCAGTCCACTCTAAAGGAGATCAGTCCTGGGTGTTCATTGGAGGGACTGATGTTGAAGCTGAAACTCCAATACTTTGGCCACCTGATGCAGAGAGCTGACTCATTTGAAAAGACCCTGATGCTGGGAGGGATTGGGGGCAGAAAGAGAAGGGGACAACAGAGGATGAGATGGTTGGATGGCCTCACCGACACAATGGACATGGGTTTGGGTAGACTCCGGGAGGTGGTGATGGACAGGGAGGCCTGGCATGCTTCGGTTCATGGGGTCACAAAGAGTCAGACACGACTGAGCGATTGAACTGTACTGAACTGTTCTCATATCTAAAGCAAATCTCTTGAGGATAGTATGTAGACTATGCTTTTGTTCATTTTGCCAATCTCTACCTTTGGAGAGTTTAATATATTTATATTTAAGATTATTACCGATGAGGGAGAATTCTGCCCCTTTGCTCTGTATTCTGTAGGTCTTATGTGTTTTTGTTCCTCAACTCCTTCATTCCTGCCTTTTTTGGTATTTAGTTGATTTTTTTTTTTTTTGGTAGTGTACCATTTTGATTTCCCTGTCTTTTTTGTCTCTATTTTTTAAGCTGTTTTCTTTATGGCTACCTTGGAAATTACATTTAACATCTTAAATTTATAACAACCTAGTTTGAATAATACCAGCTTAGTTTTAGTAATATACGCTGTGCTTTTGTCCATCATGGTGCTGTCCTCTTTATTTTGTCACAGATTACATTTTTTTACATTGTGTGTTCATTAACATAAATTTTTATTGCTATTTTATGTATTTTTCCTTTAAGTAAAAAAACCGTTAAGCATTTTTGCTCTGTCTCCCATGTTTCCTATAAATGGACAGTTAGATTTGGAAACTTGAAAATAGTAATCAGTAAATTTTATTATTTTTTATAACAGTAAATCAAATAGTTCATCTTATTTGTTTCCTATCATATCCTGTTCAGTTTTTAAGCCAACATCCATTATAAAGTTTCCTCCTTGATATTTTTACCTAATGGTTTTAGTGGCCATTGATGATCATTACCAAGATCTCTATTATTTCATTACAAGTTGCTGAGTAGTGATATTTTTTCATTCATTCTTACTGCCTTTATTTTTAATTTTTTTAAAGGTTTTTTTATGTGAGCCATTTTTAAAGTCTTTGTTGAATTTGTTACAGTATTGCTTCTGTTTTGGTTTTTTGGCCAGAAGGTATGTGGTATCCTAGCTCCCCAACCAGGAATTGAACCCACACCCCCTACATTGGAAGGCAAAGTCTTAGGCACTGGACCAGGAGGGAAGTCCCTAGATTGTTACTTACACTTTCTCCTTCACATTTTGAAAAGATACTATTTCAGCCCGGGGAGATAGTCTCATAGAAACACCGAACAGAGGAGGCCCAGTAACTATTTGAGGGAATTTCTTGGTGGTCCAGTGGTTAAGACTGGGTGCTTTCACTGCCATGGACCCAGGTTTGATCCCTGGTCAGGGAACTAAGATTCCACAAGCTGTGTGGCATGACCAAGAAATAAAAAAGCATTTGACCCCTTTTAGTGCCCACTTGCAGACCTTTTACTCTAATTCCATTTGATTGCTTTAACTGAATTCCTATCACCAGGAAAGAGAGCTTTGTACCAAAAATTATTATATCATTTTTATCATTCTCCAACCCATGAAAATAGTCATCATCCTTGGGCAGCAGTTCCCAACCTTTCTGGCACCAGGGATGGGTTTTCTGGAAGACAGATTTTCCATGGGGAGAGGGGAGGGATAGTTTCAACATGATTTAAGCACATTACATTTATCGCGCACTTAATTTCTAATATTACATCAGCTCCACCTCAGGTCATCAGGCATTAGATCCCAGAGGTTTGAGGACCCTTTGCCTAGGAAAGGGAAACTTATTAAATAATGCTTTTACTTAATTTTACAGTCATTCAAGCTCTGTATGAGGGAAGGAAAGGCCAAGCACTCTGTATTCTCTATTGCTGTGTAACAAATTACCCAATATCTTAGTAGCTTGGAACAACAAACACTTCCTTGTCATCTCGCATTTTCTGTCAGGAAGCCAGGCGCTGCTTAGCTGGATGCCTCTGACTTCAGTTGTTACAGTCAGGGCGTCAGCCAGCGCCATGCCCTCACCTGAAGGCACTGCTGCAAGAGGATCTACGTCTAGTCTCACACACACGGTTATTAGTGACGTGCCTTTCCTCCCAAGCTCGAGTCTCGAGGCCTCTCTACGGGGCAGCCCCCAGCATGGCAGCAGGCTTTCCTCAGAGTGAGGAAGTGAGAGCGCATGAGAGAGCTCACTTTGTAACCTGATTTCAGAAGTGACTTCTCCCTGCTTTTGTCCTGTTCTTTTTGTTAGAAAGAAGACACCGAGGCCATCCTACACCCAACGTGAGAGGTTATACCAGGGCATTAGGAGCAGGAGGCAGGGACCACTGGAGGCATCTTAGAGGCCACCTACCACAGACACCAAAGCATACAACCTGATGGCAGCCTTTGAAACATTTGTTATACCAAGCCTGAGTAGTTTTCGCTCTTGGCTGTTGAAAATATCCTCTTGTTATTGAAAATCTCAGTTGCAGTCTATATCATAGAACTTAATCTCTGACCAAAGCCAGCTTTACTAGGTAAACTTTTTGTAGTAACATTATAGTGTTTTCTTTCTCATGATACATTCTCTTTCGTTTTCATTTTTTCTTATAGTCCTGGTTGCTGCTATGAAACAGCTATGACAAGATTATTTTATCATGGCCGTACAGAGACTGTGCGACCGTGTACCGTAGAAGCAGTCAATTGGTGCCAATCTATGCAGAATCCTTCTGCCAGTGTGAGTATTCAAAAAGAAAAAAGATAAGTTGTTTGTTCTAAAGGAAACCTGATCCTTGCATAACTAACTTCTTCAAATCCCTGAATCAGTAAAATATTTTCAAACCTTTTTTCCTGGGAACTGTCAAACATTTCTTCATTTGCCAGTGAAGTATGTATTTGGAGAGAGTAAGAAACAGGGAAGACCTGATAAGCCCATTTGTATCATCTTCTAGGCAAAGTAATTTCCCACACCTGAGTATTTCACTACTGTTGATCTGCCTTTAGATAACACTCGTACAATGCAGACTGTTCCCAAACGCCTTTACAAGGAAACTTTTCTTGATGTGGTTGAACGTTTTTGAAATGAGATTTTTTTTTAATATTAGAACCAATATAGCTTTATATGTTTTGTTTTGTTTTATACTCAGTTTTAAGCATTTACCACAAAAGGGTAGTACATTCTCACTGCTGTTTTGGTATTGCATTCGCTTCTTTAGTCTTGATAGAAATAGTTATATATTGTTGTTTCGTCACTGTCGTGTCTGACTCTTCACGACCCCATGGATTGTAGCCCACCAGGCTCCTCTGTCCCTGGGATTTCCCAGACAAGAATAATGGAGTGGGTGACCACTTCCTTCTCCAGGGGATCTTCCTGACCCAGGGATCAAACCCCTGTCTCCTGCATTGCAGGCGGATTCTTTACCACTGAGCCACCAGGAAAGCACCTAGTTATATACGTGTTACCTTAGTTTAATTTCATGGAGCTGCTTAATTATCTTTTTTGTACGACTATGCTTTCGCTTTGAAATCAAAATTGCTTTTGTCTTTATACTTGTTAATATCACTTTAGTGCTACCCACAAGTTCCTATTTTCTTGTTCTGGAAAGGAAATAAGTTTCAGAGCATATAGGAAGGAAAAGGCAGTGGAAGAGGGGGTAAGGGTTGGGGGGAAGGATAGATTGGAAGTTTGGAATTGACATGAACACGCTGATATATTTTAAATGGATAACCAACTAGGACCTACTATAAAGCATAGAGAAGTCTGCTCAGTATTCTGAGCATAATAACCTAAATGGGAAAAGAATCTGAAAAAGGATGGATAAATGTATATGTAGAACTGAATCACTTTGATGTGCACCTGAAACTAATACCAAATTGTTAATCAACTATACCCCAATATAAAATACATTTTTTTTAAAAAGGCAATAGAAGAAGTGTGGAAAAAGACACAAAAATTATGTGTCTCAAGGTCTTTCTTGAAATCTTTCTTTTTTCTCTTCTAAATCACCCAAATTCTAATTACTTTGAGCTCAGGTTTTTCTGTTTGGTTTCTGTACAGTTTGTTATTAAAGTATCTCTTGATTTTTAATACAGCTTCTTGAGCAGCAGCGCATGATGTTAGAAGCTTTTGCAAAACATAATAAAATGATGAAAGACTGTTCTACTGGAAAAGGTATTTACACTGGAATTACTATCACTCAAAAAAAATTCTCTTGTGCAGGAAACTCTTCTAACTTCAAGTTTGGGGTTCTATTGCAGGATTTGACCGTCATCTTTTAGGCCTCTCACTCATAGCAAAGGAGGAAGGCCTCCCTGTTCCAGAACTCTTCACAGACCCCCTCTTCTCCAGGAGGTAACATAAAGCGGTGTCTTGTCACCTCAGCAGTTCTTCTTCCTGGATGTTAAAAGCTTTTCAGAAACAACATAAGCCTCTGTAAGCCTAGTAAAATATCCTTTCTTTGTGCTGTACAGTGGAGGAGGTGGAAACTTTGTTCTCTCAACCAGTCTGGTTGGTTATTTAAGAGTCCAGGGCATGGTGGCTCCCATGGTGCACAATGGCTATGGATTCTTCTATCATATCAGAGATGACAGGTAAGGCTGCTCTTTTTCATTCTTACTGTGCTCATTTTTGTTGTTTGAATGTCTTCCCTCCACTATGATTCTGATGTTATCATCTGTCACTTGCTCCATGGGCAGTTATTTTTTACCACTTAGGTGTTTGATGCATAATTAGTCTCTCTTTCCTGCTTTTGAGACTTCAGTGAAATCAGTCCTTGAGGTGTTTTGTGCACAACACTGTTTCAAGATTGACTCAGTGACCATGTCATCATCATCCTCCAAAATCAGTACACATATTACCATACTTGTTCTGCCTCAGGTATTTGATGCTAAGTTCAGGTAAAAACTGACGGTCTGTACATATGTGGTTGTTAGTACAGTCATAGACAACAGCAATGATACCAAGACAAGAGACAAGGTAAATTAATTTACATTCAGGAAAGGATGGTTTACCCTTTCAGATGCATTCCATTTTTATTATATGGGGTTTGACTTAAATTTTTGGAGCGTGAGAAAGAAAATACTAAAACTTGGCAAGAGAGAGGCGGAGAACAAGATAATTAAGAATTGACAAAGACTTGGAAGGTCCCCATTCATAGAGTCTGGCTGTTTCTTTTGTAAGAGCTTGGGTCAGGGAATTAAAATAATGAGGCTACATTTAGCACTGTGTGAATAAGAAGAGAGCAGGCTAAGAGACATTTCAGGTGGAATGTGAAAAATGGAAGTAATGGTATGTCTGACATGTTTCACTTTCTAAAATACTGTTTTTCTACTTTTCCTTTTTTAAAGAATTTTGTATTATTTTTTTCAAAATTTAATTATCTGCCTCCATGTCAAGAGTGGTTTGTGTATACCCGAGGTGCTTGTGTTTGTTGCCATCTAAGTCTTAGATGGCATATTCCGATAGTCATATTTGCAGTTTCTATACATTAATTTATAAATTAATGATAAAGCTTAAACATGGATCTTATTATCCTTTTTTGTAATAGGCAGAAGTCAAAAATCATCATCGCATACAGAGACAACTGAAGACTGTAGCATATTTCCTGGCAAGCCATGGGTCTCACCTTGCATGCAGGGCTAAGAGTTTAGGCCAGATATGCCTCAGGGCTTTGACTTTTTGAAAAAATACATTTTTCATGATCCTGGGATGAAACTTCCATTCACTCACTCAGGAAATATTTAGTGAGAACTTACAATGTGCCGAAGATTGTTTTGGGTGCTCAGGACACAAGACAGACGAGATCCCCTCTCTTGTAGATTGTAGTTTTCACATGGGAAATAGGAACAAAAGGCAACAAATAAGTAGGGTGACTGCAAATAATGATGAATATTGCAGAGGAAATAATTGAGTCACTGTGGTCATAGAAACAAACTGGCGGGGAGACAGAGCACTGCTTTATGTAGTGTGTGGTCAGGGGACGTGTCTGAGGAGGGCTGATGAGGCTGAGATGCCGAGGGTGTGAAGGAATTCATCATATGAATCGCTAGGACAGCCCTCCAGCACCTGTCCCCTGCTCGCTCTGCAGCAGGTCCTCGGTGCTCTTCTTGCTTTCGCCTTTCCTTTCCTGCAGACCATTCTCTGCGGAGCAGCCCTGATGGCCAAATGGAACCCAGGTCATACTCTCCTACTCAGAACCCTCCGAGGGCTTTTCCTTTCAGTCACACAAGATCCAGAGTCCTCCTGAGAGACCTCATGATCTTGCTCTCATCTGCCTCTGACCTTGTCTCCTGCAGTGCTTCTGATTGCCTCCACTCCAGCCACAAAGGCTACCTTGTACCTGCCAGGAAAGCACTGTCCTCGGGGCCCTCACAGTTGTGATTTCCTCCTCTTAGTAGTCTCTTCCGCAGTATGTGCAAGGTGATCCCCTTATTTCAAAGGCTCTCATCAGAGAGGCCTTCCCTGATCACCTAGAGCAGCAGTCCCCCTTCTCCACACACACCTGTTGTATTGTGACATTTATAACCACCCAGTGTGTGTGTATGTGTGTATTATCTATCTTTACTTCCTAGAATATAAGCCTGTAAGAACATGATTTTTAATTTTTTTTTAATCTCCAGCTCAACATGTTGTGCTCATTCCTATTTCCCAGTGACTTTGTGTTTAATAGAAGCACAGAAGTCTGAGGATAGGGAAGAGCTTGGAATATTAAGGGGCAGTGTGGCTATACATTAACAATTGAGTGGGAAGTTGGTAGAAGAAGAGATAGAAGAAGGGGAGACCAGGGCTAAAACTGGTAGGAAGGGCAGTGTTCTCAACCCTGAATGCATCTGAGAATTACCTGGAGAGCTTTAGAAACAGTATTCCTGCAGGTACTGATTTGGTTGGGGTACTCCATTGAAGTAGGGCCTTGTAACATGGTAAGGAGTTTGGATTTCCTCCGAAAAGTAACGGGAAGCATTTTACCAATTTAAAGTATTAAAGTTACTTGTTTAATTTACATTTGAGAAGGACCCTTGGCTGTTATATGTGATATAAATTAGGTAGATAGTAATATGAACAAGAATGAGATGAAAGAAATCGGGAAGCATGGATGGTATGTATGTTGAACAAGGCAGTTGATACCGAAGGTGGAGGGCAGTGGAGAGGTTTGCGAGATGTTTTGGAGGTAGAGCCAGTAAGACTTATTGACGGATTACT
Organism: Capricornis sumatraensis; assembly: GCF_032405125.1. Lineage (NCBI taxonomy): Eukaryota > Metazoa > Chordata > Mammalia > Artiodactyla > Bovidae > Capricornis > Capricornis sumatraensis. The sequence continues at coordinate 37,934,297 of NC_091073.1, read as the reverse complement.
GATTCCAATGGCGGCATTTACTGGGATGGAGAAAATTAGAGGGGAAATGGGCATGTTAGGGTGGAAGTAATAATTTTGTTTCGTACATGGTCACTTCAAAATTTCTGCTAATATAGGAATTAATTATAATTTGTATTTATATACAAGATAATATGCCAGTAGGCAGTTGGATATATGAGTTTGGAGCTCAGAAAACAAGTCAGAGCTCAAGGTGTACTCAATTTCTGAGTCATTACTGTGTATATACCCCAAATACATAGAAATTCTCTGAAAGGAATTTTTCATTCATTGTTAAGCTTGCAAATGTGTGACCTAGAGAAAGTTATTTTTGAAATAGCATTTTATTTTATGTGTATTTCATGCTCATTGTTAAAAATATTTTGTAAAATATGGAAAAATATAAGAACAAATTTAACATTTCTGTTATAAGACATGACATTATTTTTCTAATCTATAATGTGCATAGATTATAGTGTATGCTTTTTTATAAATGTAGATCATATCATAAGTATTTAAGCATCCTTTTTGTGAATTGCATTCTCAATATTATTTCAGCCATTTCTCAGTGCCATTAAATATGCTTTGAGGTATTTTTGGTTGAGTAATATTTAGTCTTGTTGTTTAGTCACTGAATTGTGTCTGACTCTTTGTGACCCAATGGACTGCAGCTCGCCAGGTTTCCCTGTCCTTCACTATTTCCCAGAGTTTGCTCAAACTCATGTCCTTGAGTCAGTGATGCCATCCAGCCATCTCATCCTCTGCCGCCCTCTTTTTTTGCCCTCAATCTTTCCCAGCATCAGTGTCTTTCCCAGTGAATTGGCTTTCCGCATCAGGTGTCCAAAGTATTGGAACTTCAGTATCAATCCTTCCAATGAATATTCAGGGTTGATTTCCTTCAGGATTGACTGATTTGATTTCCTTGCAGTCCACGGGACTCTCAAGAGTCTTTCCAGCACAGTTGGAAAGCATCAACCTTCTTTATGGTCCAGTTCTCACATCTGTACATGACTACAGGGAAAACCACAGATCTGGCTATACAGCCCTTTTATCAGAAAAGCGATGTCTCTGCTTTTGAATATACTGCCTAGGTCTGTCATAGCTTTCCTTGCAAGGAGCAAGCAAGCGTCTTTTCCTTCCGTGGCTCCAGTCACTGTCCGCAGTGATTTTGGAGCCCAGGAAAAGAGAATCTGTCACTGCTTCTACTTTTTTCCCCTTCTGCTTGCCGTGAAGTGATGGGACTGGATGCTATGATCTTAGTTTTTTGAATGTTGAGTTCTAAGCCAGCTTTTTCACTCTCCTCTATCACCTTCATCAAGAGGCTCTTTAGTTTTTGGCCATTAGAGTGATGTCATCTGCGTATCTGAGGTTTAGTCTTATGGATTTCCATAATTAAACCACTTCCCTACTATTTCCAGGTTTTCTCGCTACAAATAATAATATGATAGTTAGTGTTTCTTATTTTATCACATCATTGCCAACTTTAGGCATTATAAAGCAGTCTGTACAAATTTTTATAGGAAAATATAACCTAACCTGAATTCATATGAAGCAAAACATTTTCTCTTTGTTTATTGGCATCTGTGCATATTCTTTGGTGAATTGTGCATGTAGGAATGATTATTCTTTCTATAGTTTAAAAATGTAACTGAATTTTTAAAAAAATTTAACATATAAATAGAAATTGTTACTCTTTGCGAAGAAATACTTAGCTTTTGCTAAATATTTGAGAGGTGTATGTACAGTATAGCTAGAAAATGCCGACTGATCATGAATCACCAGTGAAAGCAAGGCAGGACTTTCTGTAGGTTCCTGTATATCTTTCAGCAAATATAATCCACGCAAACATTGGTTTCATTATTATATACTAGGCCGGAACACATTTTTATTTCATTCTGCGTAATCTAAAGTACATGTCAAAGATACCTACTTTCCTGTCTTAATTTTCAGTGATGTGAAAATCGCATGGTCATCCATAGATTTATATTATACAACATTTTGATTTTAACTTGACCATAATGCATGTTTTGGTGTAGAAAATTTGTGTGTCTGTAAAGGGGAAAGCTAGTTCCAAGAGAATTAATTAGTAGCCACATTTCTGCTCTGAGCCCTCGAAGAGCCAGGCTTTCTTCCTATTTATTTCAGCTTCCTGGGGCCACCTTTATCTGCTACTACATAGAGGATTTCTTCACCAGGAGCTTCTAGAAGGACATAGTGTGGAGGGCATATCTCGGCTTCAAGAGTTTCTCTGGCTTTTCTAGAAACAGCCTTTCTCTCCTCTTACCCTTCTTTTTCTATTTTATTATTTTTGTTTACTCTCTTCAAGTATTCTTTAAAAATAGTTCAAGTTTTATTGCAGACAGTGGCATGAATGCATTTAACTCATCCCATTTGTGGCATGTTAGGAAGGTCTTTTATAGGAAGAGGCGAGTTTATTTAGCACACTAAGACCTAACTCCAGAGCACCCTCTGACTAGTTTCTCGTTCCCTTTTGTCCTTAGGCTCTAGTTACAAGGTAAATTAGGTGTTGTGCTACATGTAAAAATGTGGCATTACTTTCTATTGTATCAGGTTACATTTGCCCATAGTGAGCAAGCAATCCTATTTCATATATGAATAGCCAGGTGGAACAAAGGTCATGGCTTTCTTCACTGCTACCACTTGGAGCCTTTTCATAATGGCATTTTGTTGTACTTAATCATTTATTATTTGTACTTTGCAGGTTTGTTGTGTCCTGTTCAGCCTGGAAATCATGTCCAGAGACTGATGCAGAGAAGCTAGTTCAGCAGGTTTTTTGTGCTTTCCATGACATGATGCAACTGATGGAAACGTCTCATCTCTAGAGACTAATCATTTATTAAGCACTTACCAAAATATATAATTGGGTGCCGGGAGTGGATGGTATTGTGAGATAGGAAGGGATGTTGACTGAAGGAAACTTGTTAAATGTAGAGATCAGTGGAATCATGCTCTCAAAATTTATCCTGACATAGAAAGTAGAAGTACTTTTAAGCTTCCTCTGATGCAGCAGGAATGCAAATTACAATATGACTGTAGAACTATGCAAAGTTTAAGATCAGCCTCAACAATGCAAATCTACAGATTTTAACAGTGCAAATCTAACTCTTAAATATCTTTGTTGGTACCTAAGTAGGTAATAAGTCTTCTTCCTGGACATCATCATAGAGTCCATCTTTCAAGCACTTTAACATTTTCTAGTTGCCAAAGGATATGAAATACATGATTGAATGCTAACTTCCCTGAAATCAGTGGTTCCACATTCACCACAGGGATATAAGCCTACTATGTTTGGGAAAGACCACTACAGTTTAATCTAAAAGTTTATGTTGAACAGATAGAATTAGGTTGTAGTAAGGAGGTTTACACCCTCTGACACATACAAAAAACCCTTGCAAATTCATTATATCATTACATTGAATTGCCCAAAGTTTGTTTGGGTTTTTCCATAGCATTTCCATAGTTTTTCTTACAGAAAAACCCAAGTGAACTTTCTGGCCAATCCAGTAATTAGTTTTGTGAACATGAACTTAAAGCACTTAGACTTAATGACTTTAAAAGGATTGACTACTAAATCAGATTCTCAGGATTTCTTTTTCCTTTATTCAGTTTTGTAGTTTTTACCCTCAGAAAATAAAATTTTCAAAATCATACAGCTTCTTGTTTTGTGTTTGATTCATTCCTCTGTGGCGTTCTACTTTCAGATCAGTTGCATATTTGTTGTCTAATAAATACCCCCAGAACTTACTGTCTTACAGCAGGTGGTCACCTCATGATGCGTCAGTGGACCCTGCCCACTCACATGGCTGTGCTGCTATCTTGCCTGAGTTACAGCACTGCTCGTACCAGGCAGGCGGATGAGGCTGGAAAGTCTGAGACAGCCTCACGCCCACCTGGGGACATGGTGGCTGGGACTTGTCTGCATGGTCTTTGATCATTCAAGATTCTAGCCTGGACTTCTGAACTGGGCAGTGGGAATGTTCTAGTAGGGAAGGGTGGAAGTTGAAAGACCTGTCGAGGCCTAGGCTCTGAAGTCACATTGAAGTCACATGATGTCCCTTTTGTGTGCACTTGGCTGGAACGAGTTACCAGAGCAGCCCAGGATCAAGTGGAGGAGGAGAAAGGTTTTACCTCATGGTAAGAAGAGCAGCAAAGTAATTTGTAAATGATTTGGAAAATGTACGTGAGTGTGCACAAGGGGGCATGGTTTATTGGGGGCCATTTTGTAGCAACCTACCACAAACATTACAATACATTTAGTGCACTGGTTGTAGAATATATATCCCTTTTTGGTTACATTTTCATAGGTTCTGGTTTTGATGACTGGTTGTCATTGTTATTCCTTTGTGAAAGCATTCAGAGTTGGCCTCTATGGGATTTGGTGTATCCTTAAGAGTTAATATAGACTACAAAGATGAAATCTGAGTCAAGACCTTTATACTCACTAGTACAAGTGTTGACTTGACTGTCAGCACACTTAGAATCATTTAGGTGTTGTTTTTTTTCTCTCTTTAAAAAAATATTTAATTGGGAAAATTACTTTATAATGTGTTGGTTTCTGCAGTACAACAACGTGATTCACCCGTAAGTATACATATATCACTTCCCTCTTGAGTGGCCCTCCTCTCCCCACATAGTGGTTGTACCAATTTACCTTTTTCACCAACAGTATAGGAAGGTTCCCTTTTCTCTACACCCTTTCTAGTATTTGTTATTTGTAGAGTTCTTAATGGCCATTCTGACTAATGTGAGGTGATACCTCATTGTAGTTTTGATTTGCATTTCTCTAATAATTAGCAATGTTGAGCATCTTTTCATATGGCTGTTGGTGATCTGTATGTCTGTCTTCTTTGGAAAAATGTTTAGAACTTCTGGCCATTTTTTGGTTGGGTTGTTTGTTTACCCAGTTGTAGAGCTGTACATTTTGGAAATCAGTCCCTAGTTGTTCACATCATTTGCATATATTTTGTCCCATTCTGTAAAAGCTTGTCAGTTTGATTAGTTCCGTTTGTTTATTTTTGTTATTACTTCTGTTGCCTTGGGAAACTGACCTAGAAAACACTGGTATGGGGACTTTCCAAGTGGTCCAGTGGCTAAGACTCCATGCTCCCGGTGCAGGGGAGCCCAGGTTCAATCCCTGGTTGAGGAACTAGATCCCACATGTTGCAACTAAAAAGATCCTGCATGCCACAATGAAGACAGAAGGTTCCATGTGCCACAACTAAGACTTGGTGCAGCCAAAAAAAAAAAAAAATGGTATGAATTATGTCAGAATGTTTTGCCTATGATCCCTTCTAGGAAGTCTCATGGTGTAATTTTATGTTTGTCTTTAAGCCACTTTATTTTCACTTACAGTGTGAGGGAGTATTCCAACTTCATTGGTTTACATGAAGCTGTCCAGCTTTCCCAGTACCACTTGCTAAAAGAGACTGTCTTTTCTCCATTGTATATTCTTGCTTCCTTTGTCAAAGATTAACTGACTGTAGGTGTGTGGCTTTACTTCTAGGCTGTCTGTCCTGTTCCATTGATCCACAAGTCTGTTTTTGTGCCAATAACATGCTGTTTTGATTAGCCTTATGGTACTGTCTGCAGTCTGAGAGGGTTAGGCCTCCTGCTTTGTTCTTTTCCTTCAGGAAAAGAATTGCTTTGGCAATTCTGTGTCTCTTATGGTTCCATATGTATTTTAGGATTATTTTAGTTCTGTGGAAAATGTCATGAGTAATTTGATAGGGATCAGATTACATCTTCAACGTACAGTTATATATACCTAAACTTTTTACTTTCTTTTTTTTATTCATATATAGTTGATTTACAATGTTGCAGGTATACAGCCAAGTGATTCCATTATTTTTATGTCTATTTTTCAGATTCTTTTCCATTATAGATTATTTCAAGATATTGAATATTATTCCCTGTGCTATATACAATAGGTCCTTGATGTTTATTTTTATATATAGTAGTGTGTTTCTGTTGATCCCAGATTCCAAATTTATCCCTCTTCCCCTATGTCTGGGTCTTTTCCTGTTTTGTAAGTAAGTTCATTTGTATCATTTTTTTTAGATTCCATATGTAAGTGTTATTATATGGTATTTGTCTGAGAAACAATAAGATAGTGACTGATATTATTAAGGTAATCTCTAGGTCCATCTATGATGCTGCATATGGTGTTACTTTTTTTATGGTGAGTAATATTCTCTCCATACATTTTTGGTAACTCAGAGCCAGGCTGTTTTCATACTGCATCAAGCCAGATGTTACTTTTAACAACTAAATGTCAAAAGCTGTAATAGACAACCCCAAATTGGATGTTCCAAGTTGGAATAAGATATGCCTATGTTTTATGGTGACTTATAAAAGAAGTCTCTAAATCAGAAAAACTTGTCGGAATTTATTTTTAAGATACACTATAACAAGAGTTCATCAGTTCTGTGTCCCAGCCTGGACAGTGACCATAGAGAAATAGATCCCTCGCTGTGCCAGCAGCTGCTGGTGTGTGCCGTGCTCCCGGACTCTGCCATTCTCAATCACCACTATCAAGTCTGCGTTCTGGATGGTGGACAGCCGGTGAGCGATCACGATGCAGGTGCGGCCCTCTCGGGCTTTGTCCAGGGCTTCTTGGACAATCTATTAATAAATCAGAACAGAAGCCTTACCTTAAAAATTATAGAAATAAGTTTTAAAAGTAAAGGAAATCCAAATATTTTACCATCTATACAAAAGAAAGTTACCTTTCATTTCTCATGTCATCTTTGAATTTTTAGCTTTATGTATTGAGTTTTACATAGTCCGTCTTGCATACAGTTATGTTCTTTATAATAAAAATGTATTCTCAAACTAATCTTCACAAGAGTAAATAATTTTCAAATAATCTTCACAATCTTTAAATTTTTGAACTAGTCACAAAATAATTTAACTGCTTCAATTTTGAGTGTTTTATTTCCCAGTTTTTCCATTATTAATATGCTAAAGAATTCAAACAAAAAGTGCAATAAAAGTACTTTTTGTGTATAAAATGTAATCATTTTAGAAAATTTGGAAAATTCTGGAAGGAAGGGATGAAATAAAAATATTTTACCTCAAAATAACTGCTGTGTACATTTGTTTCCTTTTTTCTGTGCTCACCTATCTTTTGAAATTTTTATTGAAATATAGTTTACAATGGTGTGTTAGTTTCATGTATGCAGCAAAGTGATTCAGTTACATATATCCTTTTTCATATTTTCCATTATAGATTATTACAAAATGTTGAATAAAATGCCTCTTACTATATAGTAGGTTCTTGGTTATCTATTTTAAAAATAGCAGCACATATATTTTAAAATCAAACTCCTAATTTATCCCTCCCCTCTTTGATAACCATAAGTGTTTTTTTCTATGTCTATGAGTCTTTGTTTTATAAATAAGTTGTTTTGTATTTTTTCTTCGATTCCACATTTGCATGATATCATAACGGTGTTTCTGTCTCTGACTTCACTTCGTACGGTAACCTCTAGGTCCCTCCATGTTGCTGCAAATAGCATTATTTCATTCCTTTTATGCCTTATGAGTCCATTGTTTATATGCTCCACATCTTTATCCATTCCTCTGTCGATGGACATTTAGGTGCTTCCATGTCTTGGATGCTGTAAACAGTGCTGCAGAGAACACTGGGGTGCATATGTCCTTTCAAACCAAGTTTTTTTTCCAGATATATGCCCAGGAGTGGGACTGCTGGATTATATGCTAACTTTACTTTTAGTTTTCAGAGGAACCTCTATACTGTTCTCCATTGTGGCTGTCTGAGTTTACATTCACCACCAGTGTGGGAGGGTTCCTTTTTTTCCCACACCCTCTCCAGCGTTTATTTTTTGTAGACTTTTTGATGATAGCCATTCTGACTTGTATGAGGAGTTACCTCACTGTAGATTCGGTTTGCATTTCTCTAATAATTAGTGACGTTGAACACCTTTTCATGTGTTCGTTAGCCATCTGTATGTTGTCTTTGAACAATATCTAGGACTTCTGTCCTTTTTTTTTTTTTTTTTGCCAGAATTCTTTAAAAATAGTGAGCGGTTTGTGTTTTTTTCATGATTGACTGCTTGAAAAGTTTTGTTTTATAAATTAAATGGGACATGAAGTGGGAAGCCATACCTTCTCACTTTCGGTATCCAGTGCTGATGTAGCTTCATCCAGCAGCAGGATGCGGGGGTGTCGGATGAGGGCTCGGGCGATAGCAATCCTCTGTTTCTGCCCCCCGGAAAGCTGAGTCCCCTTGTCTCCCACTCTTGTTTCATATTTCTGCAAGTTAGCCATTAATAAAGTTAGTAAAGTTCTAGTTTAGAAAAATCCTAATAGTATATTGAATAAACTTTTATTTAACACTTGACAGTTCTAATTATAGGAAAAAATACGTAATAATAAAGTTTCTATAACATAAACTACGATGTGCATTTACTTTTTTTTTAACGTGACATTTCCAAAATCAAACTAGAATGTTAATGATCTTAGTTTTCATTTCATTTCATATCCTGCAACAAATTGTCCAATTCCTATCATTATCTGAACATCAGTTCCCTTCTCCAGGGGATCTTCTCAACCCAGGGATTGAAGTCTCTTGCATTGCATAGGCTTCCTGGTGGCTCAACGGTAAAAAATCTGCCTATAATGCAAGAGACCTGGGTTCCATCCTGAGGTCAGAAGATCCCCTGGAGAAGGGAATGGCTACCCACTCCAGTATTCTTGCCTGGAGAATTCCATGGACAGAGGAGCCTGGTGGGCTGCAGTCCATATGGTCGCAAAGAGTTGAACACAACAGAGCAACTGACACTTTCTTTCACTCCTGCATTGCACGCAGATTCTTTACTATCTGAGCCACCAGGGACGCCTCATCTCCTGTCACTGGAGTCCTAGAATGGTTACATGTCAGTGTTCAACATTATTTAAAATATTCACATGACCCACACAGCCCAATTTATTCTTTTTAAATTCATTCATTCACTTAAATATTTACTGACTACCTGTGGGAAGTATAAAAATGAATTTGCCTCTGTTCTTATCCTTAAGGAATTTGTAATCGAGAGAAAAAAATACATAGCACACAATATAATATTAAATTACTTGTAACAGAAAATTGTGTCACTGAATTCTTACCTTAGTTTTCAAATCCGTACTGATCTCACTGCAATTTGGCTATAGTCACGGCAGCTAAAGTAAAGTGAAGTCGCTCAGTAGTGTCTGACTCTTTGCGACCCCATGGATTGTAGCTTAGCAGGCTCCTCTGTCCATGGGATTTTCCAGGCAAGAGTACTGGAGTGGGCTGCTGTTTCCTTCTCCAGAGGATCTTTCCAACCCAGGGATCAAACCCAGGTCTCCTGCATTGCAGACAGGCACTTTACTGTCTGAGCCACCAGGGAATCCCCAAGGTTGTGTTGCCTGCCTGCTGGGGACTCGAACACTGGTCTCCCGTGTGACAGGCGGGGATACTCAGCACTATACTAACGAGGATGGCAGCTAATGAGGTAATAAATAGGGAGTGTTGCGGACTGGAAATTGGAGAGTACACATCCTCTCCAAAGAAATCAAACACTAAAGAAAAACAACCTTATGACAAAATTAACTCAAAGTGGATAATGAAATTAAAACTAAATTGTAAAACCATAAATTTAGAAAATAACCAGTGGAGAACATCTTTAGGACCAAGGCCTAGAAAAAGAGTTCTCAGACTTGACAACAAAAGCACAATCTGTAAAAGGAAATAAAGGATGGTGATTGCAGCCATGAAATTAAAAGACACTTACTCCTTGGAAGGAAAGTTATGACCAACCTAGATAGCATATTCAAAAACAGAGACATTACTTTGCAGACTAAGGTCCGTCTAGTCAAGGCTATGGTTTTTTCTGTGGTCATGTATGGATGTGAGAGTTGGACTGTGAAGAAGGCTGAGCGCCGAAGAATTGATGCTTTTGAAGTGAGGTGTTGGAGAAGACTCTTGAGAGTCCCTTGGACTGCAAGGAGATCCAACCAGTCCATTCTGAAGGAGATCAGCCCTGGGATTTCTTTGGAAGGAATGATGCTAAAGCTGAAACTCCAGGACTTTGGCTACCTCATGCGAAGAGTTGACTCATTGGAAAAGACTTTGATGCTGGGAGGGATTGGGGGCAGGAGGAGAAGGGGACGACAGAGGATGAGATGGCTGGATGGCATCACTGACTTGATGGACGTGAGTCTGAGTGAACTCTGGGAGTTGGTGATGGACAGGGAGGCCTGGCGTGCTGTGATTCATGGGGTCACAAAGAGTCAGACACGACTGAGCGACTAAACTGAACTGGGACCTCATCAAAATTAAAAACTTAAGCTTTGCAAAAGACCCTTTTAAAAGGATGAGAAACAAAACTACAAACTGGGAGAAAATATTTGGAAACTACATTTCCAACAAAGTACTTACTAGTAAGTAGAACATATAAAAATCTGTCAACACTCAACAGTAAAAAACAATCCAATTAGAAAATAGGCAAAATACATGAAAAGACATTTCATCACAGAGGAAATATAGATGGCAAATAACTAAAAATGTTCAACATCTTCTGCCATTAGGAAATGCAAATTAAAATCACAATAAGATATCACTGTGTACCTATCAGGATGGTAAAGTTGCAACAGCAAATGTTGGCAAAGATTCAAAGAAACTATATCCCTCATCCCTGCTGGTGGGAATGTGAAATGGCAACACCACTTTAGAAAACTGTTTAGCCATTTCTTATAAAATTAAACTACCAATCACCATATGGCCTAGCAGTTATACTCCTGGCATTTATCCCAGAGAAATGAAATTCAGGTTCACACTAAAACCTGTACACAAAAACTTATAGCAGCTTTACTCTTAAAAGCCCAACTGGAAACAGTACACCTCAATAGGTGACTAGTTTAAAAAGCTGCAGGTCATACAGTAGCTCTAGTGTAAGGAACCACCATACAGTTCTCCATAGTGGTTGTGCCAATTTACATTTCCACCAACAGTGATAGGAGCATTCTCTTTTCTCTGCAAGACAGAAATAGAGTTACAGATGTAGAAAACAAACATGGTTACCAGGAAGGAATGGGGAGCAGGATGTTAAATTAGGAGACTGGGATTGACAGATACACTCCACTATATATGTAAAAGAACTAGTTGCAACCTACTGTACAGCACATGGAACTCTGCTCAATACTCTGTAATGGCCTCTATGGGAAAACAATCTTAAAATTGAGTGTATGTGGAGACACACATATATACATAATGTATAATCCTATATATATATATGATTCACTTTTTGTATACCTGAAACTAACACAACATTGTAAACCAACTATACCCCAATAAAAAATTTTAAAAGCTGCAGGCCATCCAGACCATATATCCATCTGATTCAGTAATAAAAAGGCATGAACTACAGAGTTAACACACGAGAGCTTCAGGGAATTACGCCAAGTGAAAATGCTAATCTCATGTACTTATATACTGTACATGTCTTTATATAACATTCTGAAAGTATGACAGAAATGGAGAACAGTTATTTGTTGCCAGGGGTTGTGGGGAGTGAGAGTAAGGAGGAGGGGTGTGAGCGGAAAGGTAACATGAGGAATCTGTGGTGATGAAAAGGTTCCATATCCTGACTGGAGCAGTGGATGTGAGTCTCACATGCAATAAAAGTGAAGAGAACTAAGCACACATGTATACAAATGCATACAAGCAAAACCTGCGCATTCTGAGTAAGGTCAGTGGGCTGTATCAAATTAGTATCATGGTTGCAATACTCTATCACTTTTGCAAGATGTCATTGGAGAAAACTAGGCCAAAGGTACATATGATCCCCATATTCCTTACAACTGCACGTGAATCTATAATTACCTCAAAATAAAATGTTTCATTATAAAAGAAAGTGCCATAAAGGATAAAGCAAACGGCTATAGTGCGAATGCAGCCCACAACAAACAGTTTGAGGTGACTTAACAATTGCCTCATTCGTTTCCCATGACATTGGTACAAGATAAACACCACAACTAATATTTCCATTTACCAATAAGGAAACTTGGTATCATGGACTTCAGTGTGGAGTCCAAGGTCACAGTGCTAGTACAGAAGCCAACTCTGGGCCCTGCTGGAGGAGGAACACAGTCTGCAGTTGATTGCGACCACATCCAGGAAGTCACCAGCTCACTTACGTGGGGCAAGGTCTCAATGAAAGGATGGATGTTGGCTGCTTTGGCCGCGCTCACAATTTCTGGCATGGTTACGGGCCGGCTATTGTCCCCATAGGCAATGTTGTCGGCAATGCTGCAGTCAAACAGGACGGGCTCCTGGGACACGATTCCAAGTTGGGCTCTGAGCCACTGGATGTTGAGCTGCTTTGCTTCGTGACCATCTAGAAGCTGAAAACCAAACTCCACAAACTGTAAGAAGGACTTAAACAAAAGAAAACTGAACAGTATGTTACTAAGAGGACTGTGGCACATGGACATCGGCAGCTTGTGAAATACCAAGCCTCACCGCCTGTAAGCTCTTACACTGTAAGAGCCTGTAAGACCCACACAGCCAACAAAAAGGCAACTCAGCCATCCCTTTCTTGTTCTACCTGGGAAAATGGTAGCACATTTGGCCCTGTCTTTCCACATTACTCTCTCTGTTCCTGTCCACCTTCATCTAGGCAAGTGTACCATCCTCTGCCCTCACCACAATATTGTAAAGTAATTAGCCTCCAATTAAAATTAATTAATTAAAAAAAAAGAAGCAAGCAATGCAGTGTCCTACTTGTATCTGCTGTCGCCTGAACAGCTCTGACCTTTCCCCTTGACACTGTGCCCCTTCTCCAGGCACACCAGGAAGAAAAGCAGGTCAGTAGCAGGGCCCCACAATCTGAAAGCTGCTTATCTCCTGTCTTAGCCCCCTCACCTCTCTTAGCCTCCTCATCTCTCTTTCCCCTGAGAGCTAGCAGTCTTCACCTACCCTCACTGTTGGCTAAGATGGCAAAGAATCTGCCTGCCAATGCAGGAGACTGGAGTTCAATCCCTGGGTCGGGAAGATCCCCTGGAGAAGGGAATGGGAACCTACTCCAGTATTCTTTCCTGGAAAATTCCATAGACAGAGGAACCTGGTGGGCTACAGTCCACGGGGTCACAGAGCTGGACAGGACTGAGTGACTAACACACAAGGACCAGAGTTTAACTGAAAGTGGACAAGTTCAAGAGTAGTATCTTTATCTTTGGTGGTGGTTTTATTTTTTGTTTGTTGGAAGCAGGAGGCCTGATGCTTCTAGAGGAGCCTTGTGATGTGCTAAGTGACGATACAGCTTCCACAGTGCAAAGGACACGGTGAAGAAATACACATGAGTCCAGCTAGTCTTTGCCTTTTAAGAAAGAAATCCCCACCAGAGGATTAGCACAGCATATCTGCAGAGTACTGTTGAGCTGGTTTGCCCATATTCATATCTTCATAGTAATTGTAATACTGGAAACGTAAGGTTTTCCCCCAAAGAAACAACTCAAGAAGGTTTAACATTCTGGTGACTGTCTACATGGGGGTTGGCTCCCTGGGCCAGGTCGGTGGGTACCATCCCAAGGTAATGGGAGATGCAGGCATTACTGGAAAGAGCCACACTTCTGCTCGAACAGGTCCAGGGGCTAGACACCAACATCAATGCTAAAAGCCAAATATTAGAGCCCTGGGGGTAAGGATCAACGAGAGCCTCAAGTTCAGGGTTAGAGAGATGGCCAAGCGGAAGGGAGGGGAGGGAGTCTGGGAATCTGCTCAGAACTCTGGCAGGAAGCGAATGTGTGTTCACTCAGGGGGATCCGGCTGGTGCAAAGGGCCCAGGGTGGGGTAGAGATCAACTTCATACTCAGTCCTTTCTGAACTCCACTCAGTTCCAGATATTCTACCCGACTGTCCCCATATATTTGTCTGACTGTGGGCACCAGTTTGGGATCCACAGAATGTGGTAATTTTTTCATTAAGATTATAGGTCTTGCCCGATAGTGCCTTAAAGCAGGTTACTGATCTCAGAAAGCATGCTCACCACTGTGCCAGCCAAGGGGTCATAGAACCGCTCCAGGAGCTGGACGACCGTGCTCTTCCCGCAGCCGCTGCTGCCCACCAGGGCCAGCGTCTGGCCCTTCTTCACCTCCAGGCTCAGCCCCCGAAGCACAGGTACGTTTGGCCGGGTGGGGTAGCTGAACACGACTTCATTAAGTGTCACATTCCCTTCAAACTTATCCTAAAAAATAGGTATGTTTATATTGCTATTATAGTTAGTCTGATAAATCATTGGAATAAAAAGTATAAATTCAAGGAGGCTTTAACAGACACTACAGCAGGGTAACATAAAATCTGTGTTCAGCACAAGTAGTGGCACCAGGTAGTATTGGTAGCAAGTTGTTATAAAATGAAGATGGGAACCAGGGGTATGGGTTAAAGAGAGTCATAGAGTTGTCATATACACAAAATGAAGATGGAAACCAGGGCTACAGGTTAAAGAGAGTCATATTTTAGAGTTGTTATATATACAAAATGAATATGGGAACCAGGGGTTCAGGTTAGAGTAAAGAGAGTTGTAGCGTTGTTGTCTAAACTCAAATTTTCTGGGTCACCGAAGACAAATATCCCAAATGATAATTTAGCAGCAGAAGCCAAGTCACTGACTCAAGGCTCAAAGGCATGGGGATTTAGAGCAGTCTTGGTGGAGAGCCCTTAACTCTAGCCCTGCGGCTTCTTTAACTCACTCACTTGGCATAGTAATTTTATCCTCCTACTCCGGTACTCTTGCCTGGAAAATCCCATGGATGGAGGAGCGTGGTAGGCTGCAGTCCATGGGGTCGCTAAGAGTCGGACACAACTGAGCGACTTCACTTTGACTTTTCACTTTCATGCATTGGAGAGAGAAGTGGCAACCCACTCCAGTATTCTTGCCTAGAGAATCCCAGGGACGGGGGAGCCTGGTTGGCTGCTGTCTATGGGGTTGCACAGAGTCGGACACGACTGAAGCGACTTAGCAGCAGCAGCAGCAGCACTCTGAATAAAGTAGCTGTCTTATCATTTATAACACAGTCATTACACCAGGTGATGAGAGCCAAATTGCTAATGCAGTTACTCACAATATTAAAGCCACATACTTTCCCTGCAGATGACTCAATTTTCATGGAAATTATTTAGTTCTAGTATATCTGGATATTTGGTGGTGGGTTTTTTTTTTCACTTTTGATGTGCTCTACTTCAGAATCCTTGCAACCTTCTATGAAATTTGAAAATGCCAGGAAAGTTGGCCAAATATTATTAGCCCTGTAACTATCACAAAGCTAGTGAAGTCAATGTCAGCGTAATCACTACAAATTTATTCTGTGGTTACAGTTGCCACTTGACATCTGCCTCTCATCTACAAGGGCTAAGCCACAAACTTCTGCAGCCGCTGACCTTCAACAGCCCTGAAAGGGGTTCAAGGCAGAGATCAGGAATGAGGCACTCTATGCTCTGGGAAAACACTGGCAGAACAGGCCTACAGACAGACATTTTCAGGAGAGAATTTTATGAACCCAGTTTCTTGCATCGTCTCATAACTAGAAAAGCACTAATCAGCAGAGACATCTGTTACTTGTGACTAGCAGAAAACCTCTGCCAAAATGTGTGCCTGACCGCAGGTAGTCCCTTCAGTAAAATCAAATGGAACACTGACATTCCCCCCACCTCTTCGGAGCAGTCTCTCAGAGCTGTGTGAGGTGCTGTCTCCCGGCTATTGGCCTCTTTTTGCCCCAAATAAAACTTAACTCACAACTCTCACATTGTGCTTTTTTCCTTTTTTTCCAGTCGACATGATCTAGCAGACAGAAAACCTTGAGGAAAAAATTAACCCAGTGCTCATGAGACAGCAAGGAACTCACGGGCCTCAGGCCTTCTTCACTGTGGCTGTCAATCAGAGGTTGTCTTTCAAAGAGCTTGAATAAGTGGGCTGCAGACAGCTTGGCTTTAGCATAGTCTGGAGCGAAAGAACTAGCATGTCCTAGAGCCACAGCGCCCAACACAATCGCTGAGAACACCCTAGACGGAGGCAGAGGAATTTTGAAAATTAGTTTATGTAAAAGAGCTGACTCATTGGCAAAGACCCTGATGCTGGCAGAGACGGAGGGCAGGAGGAGAAGGGGATGACAGAGGATGAGGTGGTTGGATGGCATCGCCGACTCAATGGACATGAGCTTGAGCAAACTCTGGGAGATAGTGAAGGACAGGGAAGCCTGGCGTGTGGCAGTCCATGGGGTCACAAAGATTTGGATACAACTAAGCATGCTCTGACTTCCTTCAGGACTTCTCATGTCCTGGATTTCATGGAACTTTGTAAAGTCCTTCTCTCTCCAGAAGTTCCTGATCAGAGAATCAGAATTCTACTGATAATTCTCAGGTAATGCTACTGATTAGCTGCATACCCTGTTTAGAGTTGAGGGAACTGGAGCTCTGGGTGCTGAAGGGACTTGATCAGGACCAGATCAGGAGTGAGACTTCGTCCTGACTCTACAGCCCTGACCTCCAGACAGTGGCTTCCACAACCCCACTCCCCACCTCTCCACTGGGCAAACGATAATCATCAGCACTATGCTTACAGAATTGTTATTAGGCAAAATAAGCCTTTACTACAAACAGCTTTTCTCTTATAAGTAAAATATCTATTGCTACAACCCTCAAAAAGCAATCGTCTTAACCTAAAGGTCTATTCTCCAGTTAAAAGAATGGATATGGATGATAACATCTAGGAAGAACTAGAGATTCTGAGATCTGCATGTGCGTGCTCAGTCACTCAGTCGTGTCCAACTCTTTGTGATCCCATAGCCCACCAGGCTCCTCTGTCCATGGGATTCTCCAGGCAAGAATACTGGAGTGGATTGATGTGCCTTCCTCCAGGAGATCTTCCTGACCCAGGGATCTAACCTGCATCCCTTGATGTCTCCTGCATTGGCAGGTAGGCTCTTTACAATTAGTGCCATTTACAAAGCTATTTACTTCTGGGATCAGAGCTCCCCAAAGAAAGAGAAGCGTAGGAAGATCTCTAATAATAATGGAGAACTTAAAAAAAATTTCCCCTAAACTTCTAAGGTTTTTTTTTTTTTTTAAGCTGTTTGTATCGTCTCTTTTGAGCTACATTCAAATAAGTGAGACTAAAGTTCCACAAGCTTGAAAAAACCTGAATCAAATTGAATCAAACTCCATGCACTGAATCTTCTCTCCTTTGCTTCTGTACCCTGATATGGATTAGATAATTCTGGACTGGGTATCATGGCACTTGGCTTCTTGTTTTGGTTTGTAAGTTAATTTTTTTTCTATTTTTAAATTCTTTTTTAAAAATTGAAGTATAGTTGATCTTACAAGATTGTGTTAATTATTGCTATGCAGCAAAGTGTAAACCTAATTATTAAAGTGTGTTTTAAGTACACGAGGCAGAGGATGGTGAGCATTCATGTAAATACCTGAGAAGGTTGATTACCAAAAATCAAATTTTCAAAGAGAGATGAACAGCTCACCCATAGCTAGCTGCCTGGCCTTCCTATAGAGCCTGCAATGCAGCCTTAGTATGAAAGCCTTTAAAGGCTATCTTCCAATTACCCAGAATTTAACATTTTAAAGATAAAAATAAGACAGCTTTCAAAAGCAGGGCCAATTTCTTCGATGGTGTTTTTCTAGACAGAATGCATACTCCGAGTGGTAATTCCCAACTGGCTGTTTGCATCTGTCTCTGAAACCACTTTCTACTCTCCATCTCTACCTGACACCATCTTCCTTCCTCTGTGCCTTAGAGGCTGACCTACAGGGCCTGCATCAAAAGGTTTCCTGCTCCTCTGGCTCCTGATGGCGTTTGGCAAGGACCAGCATAGTAGGGATGGAGGCTGGAGGAGAGGGACCAGGGCATTTGTTGCGTTGGCCCCTTTCCTGGTGGATACTTGTGGTGTCCCCCCCAACACCGCATGCTGGGTTCTGAAAATCCCTCCCTCTTCTTGCCCTTTAGGCTTCAGTAACATCCTGGTGGTTCCTAGCTAGGCACTGCTGACCTCGATACATCTCACACCTTTAAAAATAGACCCTTAATTTTTTTAACTGGAGGATAATTGCCTTACGATGTTGAGTTAGTTTCTGTTGTACAACAATGTATACACATATCCCCTCCCTCTTGAGCTCCCTCCTCCACCCCATCCCTCCCCCCTAGGTCATCACAGAGCACTGAGCTGAGCCCCCTGTGCTATATAGCAGCTTCCCATTAGCTAGCTATTTTATACATGGTCATTTATATATGTCAGTGCTACTCTCCCAATTAGAGACCCCGTACTTTGCAAGACCATTTGTCCCTGCTAGGATCCTGACTGATGCAAAGATACATATTCCTTTTTCATGGTTATTTTAATTTTGGAAGAAAACAAAAGAACAGCTTGTAAACTCTTTTACTTTGTCTGTCTTGACCCTGTTTTTTTTTTTTTTTAAGTTGTTTGCTACTGCTTTAAAAATCATCCCATCACACCAGAAATATCCCAAGTGATCTTAAAAGAATAGCTTCCCCTTGGCAAGACTAGACTGCAACCTAATTGAATGTATTTGGCATATTTCGAAAGACCATTGGTTAGCCTTGGAAACCAAGACAATAGGAAGGCTAAGAGGCAAGAGTGGGCAGGGTCATCCCAGGTCTGGTTAGGGAAGACAGTCTTTCCCAGATTTCACTCATGCATTCCTATCCTACTGGCAAGGCCATCTTTGGCTGCCCATAAATGGTAAGCTATTTAACCTCTCGCAGTTTTCTAACTATGTTTTATTTCCACATTGAGAATACCGGCTATCCTCCTGTCCTATGTATTACTAGAAGTCTGGTTTATGATCGTGTTCACTAGCTTGGTTGACTTCAGTCCACTCGACAAATGAAACTATCCTTGGAGTACTGACAACATCCAATTTCTAGAGTAGATTCAACTCTGTGGCTTCATCATAAATTAGTTTTTCAGTCTACTACAAACTTTTGCATAGACCTACTGAAGCTCTGTTATGGAATAATCTCAATAAATTTAAAAAGATTACTTACAGAATAACATCTCTGAAGCGCATGTGTCCATTTACGATGAGATAGGCACCAAATCGGAAACAACCAGCATAGGAAAAGTACATAAATGCTTGGGAAGTACTAAAACTAAGCCCATAGACATGTGCCTTCCGCACAGAATTCCTGAAAAGCAAATCAGTATATCTGTAATCATCTCTTCAGCTGCTTTAACACTGGGTTATACAAACAACGCAGCTTCTAAGTTTAGTCTACCCATTAAACTCTGCTCCCAGTTATAATCAGAGGAGGTGATTTAACCTCTCTATGTATCAGTTTTCTGATTTGTAAGAGGGGGATAACCAGGATATACAAAACTGCTTTGAGATCTAAATAGACAATATAAATGTCTAGCACAGTACTTAGCTCACAGTTCAGTTCAGTTCAGTTCAGTCGCTCAGTCGTGTCTGACTCTTTGCGACCCCATGAATCGCAGCACGCCAGGCCTCCCTGTTCATCACCATCTCCCGGAGTTCACTCAGACTCAGGTCCACCGAGTACGTGATGCCATCCAGCCATCTCATCCTCGGTCGTCCCTTTCTCCTACTGCCCCCAATCCCTCCCAGCATCAGAGTCTTTTCCAATGAGTCAACTCTTTGCATGAGGTGGCCAAAGTACTGGAGTTTCAGCTTCAGCATCATTCCCTCCAAACAAATCCCAGAGTTGACCTCCTTCAGAATGGACTGGTTGGATCTCCTTGTAGTCCAAGGGACTCTCAAGAGTCTTCTCCAACACCACAGTTCAAAAGCATCAATTCTTCGGCGCTCAGCCTTCTTCACAGTCCAACTCTCACATCCATACATGACCACAGGAAAAACCATAGCCTTGACTAGACGGACCTTAGTCGGCAAAGTAATGTCCCTGCTTTTGAATATGCTATCTAGGTTGGTCATAACTTTTCTTCCAAGGAGTAAGCATCTTTTAATTTCATGGCTGCAGTCACCATCTGCAGTGATTTTGGAGCCCCCAAAAATAAAGTTTGACACTGTTTCCACTGTTTCCCCATCTATTTCCCATGAAGTGATGGGACCAGATGCCATGATCTTTGTTTTCTGAATGTTGAGCTTTAAGCCAACTTTTTCACTCTCCTCTTTCACTTTTATCAAGAGGCTTTTTAGTTCCTCTTCACTTTCTGCCAGAAGGGTGGTGTCATCTGGATATCTGAGGTTATTGATATTTCTCCCGGCAATCTTGATTCCAGCTTGTGCTTCTTCCAGTCCAGCATTTCTCATGATGTCCTCTGCATAGAAGTTAAATAAGCAGGGTGACAATATACAGCCTTGACGTACACCTTTTCCTGTTTGGAACCAGTCTGTTGTTCCATGTCCAGTTCTAACTGTTGCTTCCTGACCTGCATACAGATTTCTCAAGAGGCAGGTCAGGTGGTCTGGTATTCCCATCTCTTTCAGAATTTTCCACAGTTTATTGTGATCCACACAGTCAAAGGCTTTGGCAGAGTCACAGAGGATGTTCACATGATAGTTGCTATTCTTATTACACATGAATATCTAGCAATTCAGACATTCAACACATGATATAAGCATGATTGTTGTGTCAAAAACAAAGGATGTTAGAGTTAAGACTAAAGTTTGAATTGTCTAAATTCGATTGTCTAATATTATTATCTCATCTTCTGTGACTAGTTATAGTCTCTTACGTTTTGGATTATAGTCTGTTCATGTTTGGGGTTTGGAAAAGTAGGGTCAGTGAGATCTACAGAGGCACATCAGAACTTGCTGGAACTGGATCCCACCAGCCCAAACACAATTTGTTCTATACTATTTCTAATTAGACCTCATGCTACCCTCTACTAGTTTCGCTACTTTATTACACTTCATTATTCTAAATCCTCCAAAAGAATAGTAATTCATTTACTTTCAGATTAGAAGGAAGGCACTTGGCAAGAGGGAAAATTCAAAGTATAACTTATTTGGCTAGTTTAACTTATGTGCTGTAAGCATAGTATTACAATACTTAATGGTACTGAACAGTTTACAGTGCTCCTGACCTGTATGTCAAACGTCAAAGGGACAGAAAAATGTCGCTATGTGAAGTATACATAACTAAGAAGGTGGATACACTGAGAAATTCACAACTATCTCTGTCCAAATACGTAAGTGTTCAAAACCACTGTTCTAGTCCACAAAGTTGTGATTCAGCTTGTGTTCAGTTCTGTTAGTGCTAAAATATATCCATTCATGAGAACGGGCCCTAGTTGGAAACAAGTGGCAAACAGATGCTGGAGGCTTGTTGAGTTGCTCAAGAATAAACGAGAGAAACAGACTGTCTTTGTTTTCAGGATAGGATGGATCTGGCCCTCATCCAGAGAGCAAGGGAAACACTTTAACCCCAAAGCAAGTCTCATCTTTGGTTTCAGTTCAGTTCAGTCACTCAGTCGTGTCTGACTCTTTGTGACCCCATGAATCGCAGCACGCCAGGCCTCCCTGTCCATCACCAACTCCCGGAGTTCACTCAGACTCACGTCCATCGAGTCAGTGATGCCATCCAGCCATCTCATCCTCTGTCATCCCCTTCTCCTCCTGCCCCCAATCCCTCCCAGCATCAAAGTCTTTTCCAATGAGGCAACTCTTTACATGAGGTGGCCAAAGTACTGGAGTTTCAGCTTTAGCATCATTCCTTCCAAAGAAATCCCAGGGCTGATCTCCTTCAGAACGGATTGGTTGGATCTCCTTGCTGTACAAGGGACTCTCAGGAGTCTTCTCCAACACCACAGTTCAAAAGCATCAATTCTGCGGTGCTCAGCCTTCTTCACAGTCCAACTCTCACATCCATACATGACCACAGGAAAAACCATAGCCTTGACTAGACGGACCTTAGTCGGCAAAGTAATGTCTCTGCTTTTGAATATGCTATCTAAGTTGGTCATAACTTTTCTTTCAAGGAGTAAGCGTCTTTGAATTTCATGGCTGCAGTCACCATCTGCAGTGATTTTGGAGCCCCCAGACATAAAGTCTGACACTGTTTCCACTGTTTCCCCATCTATTTCCCATGAAGTGATGGGACCAGATGCCATGATCTTCGTTTTCTGAATGTTGAGCTTTAAGCCAACTTTTTCACTCTCCACTTGCACTTTCATCTTTGGTTTAGTCTTACACAATCCAAAGAAAATAAAGGCTTGAGCAATTGCCTAAAAGAATGTTTACCTGAATCACCAGATGGGTTGTTTATGTTGCCTGCACTGGTGGAAAAAAAAAAAAAAAGTACTTGTGCAGCCCTCTGTTCCTGTTAGCTCTCCGAGACTCAATCGTACTATTTTTATAAGAGATATAAAAATCCAATCCTGTAGTCCAACTGCATCAAAAAATTACTTGTTTTCAGTGAGATAATTATTGAAAAAAGGTCATCCTTATAATGATATCATTGTTTGCAGCAGCAATAAAAACTGCAATCAAAAATTCAGCCTAAAAATTGCAATCAATAATACTAGGTTCTTAGTAACAATCATATGCTCATTACCTGTAAGCTCCATACAATTTTTCAACGTACATGGATTCAAATTTTCTTTCTTGGGTCAAGGACACAACTGTCCTAATATTTTCTATTGCCTCTGTTGCAATCTGTAACATAGAACAGATCTTGATTAGAAGTGGGGCTTTTACTGCTGAAATAATAAATAATAATACTTCTGAAATAAATAAATATACATGTATTTATTATATATATAATATATTGTATATAAATAAGTCTCAGGGCTCTGTCCAAAGAACTCCAAAGCTTGCACTGATGAGTTTTCAATTCCTTCGGTTTGTAGAGCATGGTCATAATGTGTTATTCAAGACAAGCTCTGTGAGAAACCTGGGGCATCTTAAAGGCACCACCGGTTGTGCTATTATGCATGGTGGGCAAGCCTTCCTATGCCCTATGCTGAGAGACAGATCAGCTTAGGGCAAGAACAGTGGTCTGGACACGAAACCTAATTCTATTCCCAGCCTTGCCACCAGGCAATTACTTGACTGGCTTTAGTCAAACCCCTCTGCGACTTTGCTTTCTTTATTGGATAGGATCTTAGAAGAGATAGTCATGCTAAGTCACTTCAGTCGTGTATGACTCTCTGCGACCCCATGCACTGTAAGCCTGCCAGGCTCCTCTAACCATGGGATTCTCCAGGCAAAAACACTGAAGTGGGTTGCCATTTCCTCCTCCAGGGGATCTCCCGAACTTCGAGACTGAGTCTCCTGTGTTGGCAGCTGGGTTCTTTACCACTGAGCCACCTGGGAAACCCCAAGTGATTTCTAAGAATCTACTGAAGGTGCAATCATTTCTTCCCTAAGGCACACTGCTTCTTAGGAAAGAAAATGCTTTTGCTCATATGAGAACATTCCAGTTGTAAACACTACGACCTGGCCTTAATGATGAAACCAGGACAGACATCTGACAGATTTAGGCCACTTGGATTTAGTGTCTGCACTTGAAGGCAACTCTGTGACTTGGGAGGGCGTACAGATACAGAGGTTAAGGTCACCAGGGCATGTGTAGGAAGCTGGCCTGAACATTCAGCGACTGAGGAACAGAACAAATGTCTAGACAGACTCAGAGACGAGAGAGCTAGTGGCTCTAAGAGAGGACCCCAGGGACCCTGCAGTTACCATCAGCTGTGTTCCCCGCACTCCCGCATGTCCTTATGGCAAACCCTTTGACCCAAACCCGCCAGAGTGGTTTTCTGATTGTGACAGCTAAACCACCCCTGACTGAAGTTAATTGTCTGTGACTCTGCTATTTAGCCTTAATCAGAGTTCTGCAGTTGATTCATCTAAACCATTGGCACAAGGAGCATGAGGCAAAAATCTAAAATGAAATCTTAGGTTGGAGACTTTTATCTCAGTTCTCAGCTTCTGGAACCCGATGAAAGAAAGATAGTCAATACTTCAAGCTGAAGAGCCTTTTATCTTTATTATAAATGAAACATCTAACAGTAATCACAGCCGGAATAGAGAATGTGTTCAGTCATGTCCGACTCTGTGTGACCCCATGGACTATAGCCTGCCCAGCTCCTCTGTGCATGGGATTTCCCAGGCAAGAATACTGGAGTGGGTTGCCATTTCCTCCTCCAGGGAATCTTCCCAATCCAGGGATCAAACCCACATCTCCTGCATCTCCCGAATTGCAGGTGGATTCTGTACTGCTAAACCACCTTGGAAGCCCCAGAATAGAGAATACAGATGGGCTTTCACTCTGTGCCAGATATTACCTCACGTGACAAGATATTACCTCATGTGTTGAGGTTCATGTTTTTATTCCTGTTTGCATAGGTGAGGAGCTGAGGCAAAGAGCAGAGAAGTGACTTGCCTAAGGCTCCAGAGTTCATGAGTAGGCGGGACAGGATTTCCTACCAGGCTATTTGATGCCAAGTCCCTGCTCTTAACCCATTATGCTCTTCTACTTTCCCTGCTTTGCAATTTACACAAGGAGAAACTAGTTGTTAGGACTTTCACTCAACTTCTCCTTTTCTGGTCCCTGGATTAAGTGCTTTGAGGGTTCATTCTGGGTCAGTAGGCCCCGTATCTCAGTCAGCAGGCAGGGCCTGAGTCAAGAGGGTGACTAAACAGCCTCCCTCCCCTCTTCCCAGTCCAGCAACCAACACCCTCATCACTAAGCCTCTTCTGGAAAATGAAAATGGGAAATTATCCCAAGTCCCCATGTTCCCACATCATGACTAATCTGCACACAGGTCAATGAAAGCTTTAAAAACGAACAAACAAAGAACAACAACAACAAAAAAAAACCAGCGGTGTGGCAGAAGAGCAGAGGGCAAGGGTCGGGGGGCAGAGATTCCAAGACCTTTCTAACCCTCATTTTGGGTTAATCAGGAGTTGACAGAGTAAACCCAATTGAAAGATGATTGAATTGCTGATAATTAACATTTATAATGATTAACCTCTCATTAAAAAAACAAAACCCTTATTAGGTTAAAGCAGCTACTAAAAATATTTCAGACTGGTCAACGTGAGTTGTTCATCCTCTGATCCCTGAAACGACAGAGTAGTAGAGGAAAGGAACCTGGAACATTATCTGGTAAAATTTCTCACATTATATAAGTGACAACTGAGGGCCAGAGAAGTGAGGGATCTCCAGTATGATATACTGAGCGGCTACAAGGCCAGGAGACGGATGATCAAGAATGGCGTTTTGTTTGCCAAGCCGTTCCATTCTAACAGCCCTGCTCCTGCCAGAAAACTCTGGCAACTTTCAGTGTCATTAGCCATTTTTAACAGAAGTAAGGCTCTATTAACTAGATTCAAGATGTTTTCTTCCATGTAACTGGTCTAAGAAAAAATGATCTTCACTCTACCTACTGACAGTTTCCCTTCTGAAATGTGAAAAGCGGTAGGGTTCAGGAGAAAGGGAACAAACACTCTGGGGTGGCTTTTAGTGGCGATAAACAAAACAAGGAAATGACACCATAAAGGAGCCACAGCCAGCAGCCAAGAGGGTCTTCCAGGACTCTGGGCACCTGAGAGCTGAAGTCTGGGAATCATGCTGACTGCTCTTCTTCCCCATGAGCGAGACATGCTATCTGCCCCACCTCAAGTAACCATAACTGTATTAAGGCCTAAGCAGTATTGTCTGTGAAAAGGCTTTGCAAATGCTGTGCTATAGAAACTACATCACAATTTTCACTATTTCTTCACCTCTTAGTGTTTCAATGTAGCATAATATTTACGTAAGTAAGGGTAAAAAAATTCCTGGTTGTTGACTACACTTAACATTTAAATACATGTATGTGTAAATAAAATGTAGGCTTAGACACATTTAAACCCATATGAAGAGGCTATATGGTAAAGAACTTTGAAGTAGACCAGGATTTGAATCCGAGCCATGCCTTTAACTTGTTTCATTCTTGAGTTCCGCATTTGTAAAATTGGCAAAACATTAGTACTTGACTCATAGGATTCTTGTGAGGATGAGTTGGGACATATAAATACTTAGAACAATAACTGGCTCAAAGTAAGGTCCAAGTTTAAGTGTGTGCCCAATTGCTGTTACAATTAGAATCACAAATCTGAGCATTACTGCCCTCTGGTGGCTGCCTAACTTAACTACAGAAATCACAACCGAGAACAGGACTGTCTTCTTAGAACAGTACACATATTTCTCTGCCTTAAGGACTCTTTGTCTGTAAAACAGGGGTAACCTTTGTCCTAACAATGGCATCAGTGTACAAAGTAAAAGGTAAAACGAACTCTGAAAACTCAGAAATTTTCTGAATATAGCACTTTCTATACACTAAAATTTTACATTAATTATCCCATTTTCAAGTTCTAGGCATTGACACAGTAAGATATTTCATACTCAGTGCTGACCACTATTAGTTGTCGGGAGCACTAACATTACCAAAATATGCATGTTGTAACAAATCAATCAAATAAAACCCATGTCTTAACAACCATACTTATATCAACTGAAGCCTTATTTGACCCACCTTTCCAGCAGTTTCCAGTTCCTTTTTATCTCTTTTGGCATTTCCAGCCAGCAATTTCATTTCAACAATTCCTGATACAGCAATAATTGGAACAACCGATAGCAGCAAAAGGGTTAATTGCCAACCGTAGATGAATGCTATAATAATACCAGTTCCAAGGTTAGCTGTATTCTGTGCAATCAGAGCCAACCTGGTCCCAGTGGCCTGGATGAGCAAAAGAAGAGAGGGAGCTGTATTTTAAGTTGCAGACCTGTGAGCTACAGCCTTCAGCCTCCTGGTCAGAACCATGAGACAGGGATTTATGCCTGTGCTAACATTTGCTCTCTTTCATTACAGTAAACCCAAGATTGTTGTTATTGTTTAGTCGCTCAGTCATGTCCAACTCTTTTGCGACCCCATGGACTGCAGCATGCCAGGCTTCCCTGTTGTTTACTATCTCCCAGAATTTGCTCATACTCATGTCTATCGAGTCTACGATGCCACGCAACCATCTAGTCCTCTATCGCCCCCTTCTCCTCCTGTCCTTAATCTTATCCAGCATCAAACGAGTTGGCTCTTCTCATCAGGTGCCCAAAGTAGTCTCATGCATCACTTGGGAGGCTCTGCAGGTTAGTCTTGGTCTGTGCCTTTCAACTCTCACTCCTTTCCTGACTACATGGATTCAGCATCACAGAACCAAGTCACCATTGCTCTGCTTTGGGGAGAGGCTATGGGGCACATACACTTTTTCCTGAAGGCAATGTTTAAAGAGCAAATAAACCTCGGACACTCTGGTCATTTTAAAGCCTGTTTGCTTCACATGTATAAGAGGGAGGCTCATGAGCTCCAAGAGACCATCAGTTGCAAAGGATACATATCCTAAAAGACCATCCTCTGGAAAGCCTTCATAAAGATGAAGTACTGTTTCTACCAATCAGAAAATGAGGGATGTCATAGGGACATCATAGGTGACATCTTGCATTGTGCAGAAGCAATGAGCTTTGTGTAACAGGCCTCAGCTCCAAGGTTGGGGGCGAAAGCCAGGGAGAGGGCTCCTGAGCCAGTTATTGGTTCAGGGTTGGATATGCGACCCAAATTAAATTAGATTTAAAGGAAGGGTGTTGGTTTGGTGGTTGAGGTCCAGGTATGCCTTCTCTTTCATGGGATGCTTATAGCTCCAGTTGCTCCCAGAAGCCACCTTGTAGCCACAAGGGAAGGAGCCTCAGGGTGAAGCCAATTCTGAGGACTGAAAGCTGCTCAGAGTTAACAGACAGAGTCCTGGGTCCTTCTGGACACTTGTGAACCAATGGATCCGTCAACCCTGATGTCTAACCTTCCTCTTTGTTGTTCAGGCCAGTTTGAGTTGTCTGTTATTTGCAGCTGAGGCAGCTTAACAGTGGCAGCTATGCCATATGTTTATCCCAAACCAAGTTAAAGAAAATCAGTAGTAGAATGAGGTCTACATACCCCTTGGACTTGGGAGGCATCCATCGCAAGTCTTGTAGAAAGTGCACCCGTACTGTTTTTATGATCATCAAACCAGCTCATGTCCTAAGGCACACAATACACCTTTAAATTAGTTCCAGATTAACACAAGCAGAGAAAAATCGGATGAAACATCTCAAACTCTCAATGCTGAGGAAGTACCCACTCTGAACTTGGGTGTTGGAGTTTGGGGGAGACCTCCCATGTGGTGGGGAGCTCGGGTCCCTGCCCTGAGCACACACTGGGAGCCCACAGGACCCCTCCCAGCTGTGCCCGGAAAGCGCACCAATGGGGGCGGGGCTTATCCAGATTGCAACCGAGCTCACTGCCAGCTTCACCTGAGACTGTGGCGCCTGCGGGTCCATCCACCCACTCCTCACAACCTGTGCTCCCAGCACGTGCTCCCTGATGGGGCCACTCCTCTCACAAAGGGTGGCGGAGCTGGGCTGGACATGGCTCTTTCTTGTAAATTCTAGGCACGAGATCCTCAGCCCTGGTTTCTCACCATGTTTAGTTTTGTTTATCTGAAGCAGGGATTAAAGAGGCTATCTTAGGGCTTCCCTGGTGGCTCAGTGGTAAAGAATCCACCTTCCAACACAGGAGATGCATTTGATCCCTGGCCCAAGAAGGTCCCACATGCCGCGGGTCAACGCGAAGCCTGCGCAGCTCAACTACTGAGCCTGTACTCTGGAGTCCGGGAGTCACAACTCCTGAAGCCTGTGTGTGCCCAGAGTCCATGCACTGCAGCATGAGAAGCCCATGCACCATGACTAGAGAGCAGGCCCCTCCTGCAGCAACTAGAGAAAAGCCTGCACAGCAATGAAGACTCGGTGCCACCAAAAATAAAGAAATAAAAATTTAAAAATTTCAGGTCTTAGCTATGATTTTCATTATATGCCCCTCATCCACAGAATCTTTTAATTTCATATAAAATAATTTCCCCTACATAGCAACAGTTTAAAAGACACTGAAAAAAGTCTTGCACAAAATATGATTCCAGCCCTGTGCCCTCCTGTGAACCGGAATGTCATCAATTCCTGTCAACCACATGGATAATATTCTGGCCCTCTCTTAAGCCTTCTCTATAAAATAGAGAATTTATGCTTGCACATCTTCCCACAAGTTCTGCACTAAGCTGTCACCCTCCTGACAGGGCTGACAATGCATGTGATAGTCCCAAAGATGAGCACACCATCTGGTACATAGTGAGTGATGCTTGAGTGAACCAATAAGTGAATTAACATGGAAGAAGAGCTCAAACAAAACTCAATGGTGACGCCCATAGTAAGTTGCGTCAACTGTTGGGCAGAACCCCTGCCAACCACTGCTGCCTTTGTTGAAAGGCATCCTGGAGTCTCAAGTGACTCCTCAGGGCCTGCAAAGAATCCAGAAAACAGAGACAGATCCTTGAAGTGAGAGTATCCACATGGATAGAGGGAGCTGCAAAATAAGCCCCCAAAGTCATGACATACTAGCCCCTATTTATTACATTAGCTAAGCCTATTCCCACGAAAACCTTAAGACGTCTTTGGATACTGAAGGACTAGAGCAACGAGAGGGGATCTGACCAGTTCCTGCACGAACACCCAGGGCACACGGCACCCAGGGCAGCATGCGAGGCTCGAAAGGGAAGGAAGAAATTGCTCCGGTGCGCACACCTACCTGTCTCAACATCGCTTTAAAAGCCATTGACCGAAGCCTCGTGGTGAGGATCTCACCAGCCTTCCCAAACGTGAAGCCCTGGGCAAGAAGAAAGCCTCTTGTCTCTCTTAATCATCACCAGCATTCTGACACAAGTGTGTGCATTCACATGGAATTCTATAATGTTTATATATGACTCAACTATTCAAGTAACAAAGTCTATGATCAGATACTAACTCAGAGTCCTAACTTCAAATTCATGTGCTTCTTTTGCTATTTCAGCTGGAATAGATAAACAGCAGGACCTACTTACAGCAAAGAGAACTATATTCAGTATCCTATGATAAACCATAATGGGAAAGAATGTTCTAAAATGTTTATATATGTATAACTGAATCATTTTGCTGTACAGCAGAAATTAACATTATAAATCAACTCCACTTCCATAAAAAAAAAAATAAAAAATTCATATACTGGTAAATCATTGGTATGCAATAGAATCCTAAGACCAAAATCCTTAAATGTATCTTAGAAATTGGCTTCTGACCCATTCTAAAGAGACTTCCTTTTCAAAATTCTCAGGGACAATATCTCAGTGAGAATCAGTTCAGTTCAGATCAGTTGCTCAGTTGTGTCCGACTCTTTGCTACCCCATGAATCGCAGCACGCCAGGCCTCCCTGTCCAACACCAACTCCCGGAGTTCACTCAGACTCACGTCCATCGAGTCACTGATGCCATCCAGCCATCGCATCCTCTGTCGTCCCCTTCTCCTTCTGCCTCCAATCCCTCCCAGCATCAGAGTCTTTTCCAATGAGTCAACTCTTCGTATGAGGTGGCCAAAGCACTGGAGTTTCAGCTTTAGCATCATTCCTTCCAAAGAACACCCAGAACTGATCTCCTTCAGGATGGACTGGCTGGATCTCCTTGCAGTCCAAGGGACTCTCAAGAGTCTTCTCCAACACCACAGTTCAAAAGCATCAATTCTTCGGTGCTCAGCTTTCTTTACAGTCCAACTGTCACGTCTATACATGACCACAGGAAAAACCATAGCCTTGACTAGACGGACCTTTGTTGGCAAAGTAATATCTCTGCTTTTCAATATGCTATCTAGGTTGGTCATAACTTTCCTTCCAAGGAGTAAGCATCTTTTAATTTCATGGCTGCAATCACCATCTGCAGTGATTTTGGAGCCCCCCAAAATAAAGTCTGACATTGTTTCCACTGTTTCCCCATCAATTTCCCATGAAGTGCTGGGACCAGAAGCCATGATCTTCGTTTTCTGAATGTTGAGTTTTAAGCCAACTTTTTCACTCTCCTCTTTCACTTTCATCAAGAGGCTTTTTAGTTCCTTTTCACTTTCTGCCTTAAGGGTGGTGTCATCTGCATAATAATATCATCTTAATTACAACCTTCAGAGTGTTCCTAATGCTTGAAGCAAAACAATCTTTAATGCAAGTAACAAAATTCTATGTTGGGATGCATTTTGGCTCCTGTAGTACAGAGCATATTGAAAAGCAGAGACATTATTTTGCTGACAAATGTCCATCTAGTCAAAGCTATGTTTTTTCCAGCAGTCATGTATGGATGTGAGAGTTGGACTCTAAAGAAGGCTGAGTGCCAAAGAATTGATGCTTTCGACTTATGTTTCTGGAGAAGGCTCTTGAGAGTCCAGTGGACTACAAGGAGATAAAACCAGTCAATCCTAAAGGAAACCATCCTTAATATTCATTGGAAGTACTGATGCTGAAGCTGAAGCTCCAATACTTTGGCCACCTGATGTGAAGAGCTGACTCACTGGAAAAGACCCTGATGCTGGAAAAGACTGAAGGCAGGAAGAGAAGGGGGTGATAGAGGATGAAATGTTTGAATGGCATCACCAACTCAATGGACATGAGTTTGAGTAAACTCTGGGGGACAGTGAAGGACAGGGAGGCCTGACATGCTGCAGTCCATGGGGTTGCAAGCAGTCAGACACGAGAGCCAGACATGAATGAGTGGCTGAAAAACAACAACAAAAATTGGTCTCCAAGCTTTTTGGCATCAGGGACCAGTTTCATGGAAGACAATTTTTTGACAGATGGGGTGGGGAGATGGTTTGGGGATGATTCAAGAGCATGACATTTATTGTGCACTTTATTCCTATTAGTATTACAGCAGCTTCACCTCAGATCATCAAGCATTAGATCTTGGAGGCGGGGGACCTCTGGTGTAGACAGATGTCTCTAGCGCTGGCTCCAAGTGAGTTTGCTGCTTCCCCGTCACAGCTCTGTCTGCTCTCAGACCAGCCAATGGTCAGGCTACTTGTCTTCTCCCAGCATCCTTGCCAGACACTTCCCTCTTTCTAATTATAGAGAGCAGCCCAGATGCCCACAGTTGGGCTTGCTTCTGGGGCCCTGGGATGGGCCTCCAGCCACGTTGAGTGTTGGTGCAGGCACGTGGGGTGCTCTTTGGGAGCACATATCACTAAGCCGAGAGGATGGGTGGTCAGTGCCCCCGGAGTCCAGGCCTAGAGTTTGCTTATTTCCTAGAGTACCTTTGCTGGCGGATTGCTCAAGGCCTGGCCATCTGTCCACTGTTGGTGTAGCACATGTTTGTAACTAGCTCCACTCCCTAACACACCTGGGCTTGTGGCTACATTGGACACTGAGTTGCCACCAGCAAGGCAATCACTCCTAAACAAAAAACTTGGCTTACTTTTACCGCTGGCTCAACTATAGCAAAAGAGAAACACACTAGGCATGACTAGGAAATATTTTGTGGACTTAATGGATTGTACTAGAAAGGCACTGAACTAAAGAGACAAAAAGCCACTGGTAAAAGTCTAGGTAGACAAGTACAATCAGAGTTTACTAGTTCATTTTTGCCAGGTCTATAATATCTAAAATGCAGTATAATGTGCATTCTTTCAAACAGTTCATCAATTAGGGAAGAAAAGATCAGAGAAGTTACTTGATATTATGTAAAAAGTAAGGTGGTTTAGACAGTAAAGAACTGCCTGCAATGCGGGAGACCCAGATTCGATCCTAGGATCAGGACGATCCCCCGGAATAGGGAATGACTACTCACTCCAGTATTCTTTCCTGGATGATCTCATGGACAGAGGAACTTGGTGGGTCATAGTCCATGGGGTTGCAAAGAGTCAGACACTGAGCAACTGAGCAACTAACACTTTTGGTTTCAAAAAGAGAGTGCTGTTGTACTGATTTTTTCCAGTTTATGTCTCATTGTGTTTAAATGGGACTTATGCTGTCCTGTGAATTAAAGTCTCTTTTCTCCCTGGCAATGAGTGTCTGCAGAGGGCCAACCTGTAACATGATGTAACTTAGCACCCAGGGAAGTCACAATGTCTACTACTTAGGACTCTGCCCTCTCAAACAGCCTTGTGCCAACTGAGTCTGCAATTCATTTCAGTCTAAGATTTGGAAACTCCAAATCAAAGCTAAGAATTAAAAAAAATTTTTTTAACTTTTAAATTGGAGTATACTTACTTTACAATGTTGTGTTAGTTTCTGCTGTACAACAACATTAATCAGCTATAAGTATACATATAAGGATACTTATATCCCCTCCCTCTTGAGCCTCCCTCCTACTCAACCCCTGTGCCACCCCTCTGGGTCATCACAGAGCACTGAGCTGAGCTCCCCGTGCTATATAGCAGCAAAGCTAAAGTTTGGATAACCTGTTTTTTTATTGGATTTTGATTAATGAATAATTAATCTATATTAACATATAATTAATGAAAATCTAATAGATAATTAATCTATATTTTCTACTTAAATATAGACTCGATAAAGAAGATCAAATTATAGGTACCTACCTGAAGGAAGAAAGTAAAAAAGGAAATAATTCCCAGGCCTAAGAAAAGCAATGAGAACATGTTGCATTTCTGCTGCTTCACTTCATCGTCTCCTGGTCCAAAAATCTACAAGAGAACATTTAAAATACCCACTTGGATTACATGAACCTTGTATATTCCTCCCAGAAACAACGGCTTGGGCATCCCATTTTAAAAACTAGGTTTTGCATATGTGTTGTTTCTTTTTTAACTGTGGTAAAATATATGTAACATCAAGTTAGCTAAATGGTAATTTTAAGTGTACTACGCAGTGGTGTTAAGGATATTCAGAGTGTTGTACCACCTTCGCCACCATCCATTTCCAGAAGTCTTCATCATCCATAATGAAATCCTGACCCATTCAACAGGGACTTCCATGACCCCACCCTTAGCCATCAAGTCCCACCATTCTACTTCCTGTCTCCATGAATTTGAGGAACACAGTAAGTGCCCTACATATGAATGAGCTCAGTTCCAAGAGCAGGTTCATTAGCCCAGTTTTTTTTTTTTTTTTTGTAAATCCAACAAAGTTAGCCTAGATACCCCAAGAAACACGATTGGCTGCAGAGTAACAAGTTTATAATACTTATCACAAATGCATACATAAAACACAAACACAAAAAATGAAGGAAATATCTTTAATCTTATAGTACAGTACCCTGTAAAGTACAGTAGTGCAACAGCTGGCATACAGGGCCTGGCATGTGAGTTTGCACCTTTGCAAGTTCACAACCTGAAGGTTCGTATGTAGGGGACTCACTGTGCGTGGTTACTGCCATGGGCTGGAACGCTGCACGTGGACTGAGTGTGGCTGCACCATCATGTTTATTCCCCTTCTTCTGCACCTGCTCCTCCCTCTGCCTGAGCTCTTCTGCCCTTCACCTGCCTCCCCCCACCCCACAGGGTCTTGGCCCAAAGAGGCCTCTCCTGACCAAACTGCACGAAACAGCACCCCCAGTGCCAGCCCCTCCACTGCCTGACTGCTTTTAAAATGCCTGCAACCCTGTGACATGTAATATACTTGTTTTGTGTGTGTGTGTTATGCGTCTGTCCCAATAGAAAGTAAACTGTTTGGGGGCAGGACTGGTTTATTCTGTTTTCTACTTAATCTCCAAAAGCTCCATTTGACACTAAGGAGAGACCCCCCCATATAAATACAGCCCACACTGTTTTTGAATTGCAAGAGAGTCAGGGATTGCCTTATTCTGTACTGTAAAAACAGTTGGTGGGTTCTCCTTAATTCATTTATTTTTTAATTTGTGGTCTTAATTGCAGACCAACATTCTAATTCAGAAGCATAATAAATTCTTTATATGATGGGGAATAATTCAACTCTAACAAAAATTCTCTCCAATAACATTAGAGATTAACTAAGGACATAAAATATAAATGTTGGGTTTTATGGAGCCTTAGATATTTCTGATCACTTCTGATAAATGTCCCTCAGGGAATTTAACAATTGGATTGTAGGAGTTTTCCTTCTGTGTCTCAGCCTCTCCAAGCCTTGTAAGGATTACTGAACAATGATGTAGTAAATAACACTTTTTAATACTTACTTTGAGGTAGACACCCTTAAATGCTTTCTGTATATTAATCATTACTTATAACATCTCTCTTTTTAAAAATTTTTATTGGAGTATAGTTTTTATCATCTCTTAATCATCAGCCATCCTAGGAGGTAGGTTCATTTTACAGATGAACAAACTGAGGTACAGCAAGGTGAAGCATTTGCCCAAGTATGCACAGCAACTGGGGGCTTCCCTGGTGGCGCTAATGGTAAAGAACCCATTTAAAGATGCAGGAGACGTAAGAGACGTAAGTTCTATCCTTGGGTCAGGAAGGTGCCCTGAAGAAGGACATGGCAACCCACTCCAGTATTCTTTCCTGGAGAATCCCATGGACGGAGGGGCCTGCTGGGCTCCACAGGGCTGCAAAGAGTCAGACATGACTGAAGCGACTTAGCACAGCAGTTAAATGGTGAGGCCGGTCTGAGCCCAGAGCCTGGCCTCTTCAACCCTTGAGACGTGAGCTCTTCCCCCACCCCGACCACCCAACCACCCTGTGAGGTGAGCATCTCGTCTCCACAAACAGGGTGGGGATCACGGCCTGACCCCAGTTACCCGAACAAGGAGAGAGAATAGAACGCCTCCTTCAGGGATCTTCTGTGGGGGTTAGTCGCTAAGTCGTGTCCGACTCTTGCAACCCCGTGGACTGTAGCCTGGCAGGCTCCTTTGTCCATGGGATTCTCAGGCAGGATTACTGGAGGGGGTTGCCATGTCCTTCTCCAGGGATCTTACAGTTTCCAATTTCCTTGACAGCGTAACTGGCCGGCTTTTTCTTTTGCCTTGTGGCTTTCCTCCACGGGGAGTGAAAGCCTTTGGCTTAGGTTCACTGGAGGCTGCCTTACTGCGGAGGGGACCGGCTGGGCATGAGAACTGAGTTCGTGGCTAAGTGATTTCACTCAGGCCATCCAGTGGTGTTCCCACACTCACCGCTATCATTTCTGAGAAGATGACTGAGAAGGCCGGCTGGAGCGCCCCATTGGCAACGGCGCACAGGGTTCCCACCACTAAGTAGGGCCACTCTGTCTTGTTCAGTTTCAGGATCTTCAGAAAAGACACCGGTGGCACAGATTCATCCTAGAACACACACACATCAAGACAGACAGGCAGCAACACCACAGGCACCAGAGTGTGGACCCGGAGAGGGCCTGGCCTCCCCTCCAGGAACTTACAAGTTGGGCGGAGGGAATGCCTAGGCCACAGCAGACCACGGGAGGGTCAGACAGGATGTGACAAGATGCTAACTATGTCCCTGTCAATCCTAAAGGAAATCAACCCTGAATATTCACTGGAAGGACTGATGCTGAAGCTCCAGTACTTTGACCACCTGATGCAAAGAGTCCACTCATTGGAAAAGACCCTGATGCTGGGAAAGACTGGAGGCAGGAGGAGAAGGGGACGACAGAGGATGAGATGGTTGGATGGCATCACTGACTTAATAGGCATGCGTTTGAGCAAACTCCAGAAGATAGTGAGGGACAGGGGAGCCTAGCATGCTGGAGTCCACAGGGTCGCAAAGAGCTGGACGTGACTGAGTGACTGAGCGACAGCAGACGGACTGCACAGCCTGAGCCGGGGGAGTCCACCACCCAAGAGGCAGTCCTCGCCGTGTGGCCAGCCTTTCTCTATCCCAGCCTCAGCAAGTGAGCGGAAGCGGGATCTGGGCCCCAGATGCCCTAAAATTCAAGTCATGATGTTGGGGTCACACAAGGTAAGACCCACGAATAGATGAGTTAAGCATCCTCACCAACACAAGGCACCGTGATTCATCTGAGGACCTGGGCCTGGTCTCCTCACCCCAGAACCCTGCCTCGCACCTTATCCGTGTCATGTCCTAACTCACAAAACTCAAGTACCCACGCCCTTTTCTTTCACCACTACTAACGGCAGGGCAGACTGCCTTGCTCTGCATTCCCTACAGACTTCTGCTTCATAGCTTCACTGGCTTTCTGATTCCCCCCTGTTTGTTTACACGTCTCTGTGGCTTTGTTTTAAGATGTCTTGGCTCATGCCTCGGCTTTCCCTGTGGCTCAGATGGAAAAGACTCTGCCTGCAATGCAGGAGACCCGGGTTTGATCCCTGGGTTAGGAAGATCCCCTGCAGAAGGAAATGGCAACCCACTCCAGTACTCTTGCTGGGAAATCCCATGGACAGAGGAGCCTGGTGGGTTACAGTCCACGGGGTCACAAAGAGTTGGACACGACTGAGGGACTAACTGAATGGCCGACACTTTATCTCCTTAGAAACGGCCCAATGCCTGGCACATACCAGCTTCTCAGCAAGTGCTGAGCTTGACGTTTGGTCAAGCATGAGGGATTTAAGTCACATAAAGGAGAATGTTCTAGGGAATTCCCTGGCAGTCCACTGGTTAAGACTCTCTTAGCACCTTCACTGCCGTGGGCCCCGTGTACAATCCCTGGTCAGGGAATTAAGATTCCACAGGCTGTGTGGGGTGACCAAAAATAAAAATAAAAAGGAGAAAATTCTGATTGTAGAGGTGGTTTCACAGTAAACTAGATACCATATGTGCCTAAGGAAACCCATGGCCTTACAGTTGTTTAAATAGGTCACATTTGTGTCTCTATGAAATAGAGAACATAGGAATAGTTTCTATTCAGCCCTTTGCTTTCAAACCACCCCTCTCCTCTACATTTTTAGGGTTTTTTTCCCTCCCTAGTTAGCACTATCTTTTAGATCTGGCCTCCAGCCTGATAAAGGAGCTCAGGCTGCTTTTTGCAAGCAAACAGTCCTTCTAATCAGATTTAATCTCCCCCTCTCCCTGGGCACACCGTTCATCCCGATATGATGGCACCGAGGACAGTCGTATTGATTGTGGCATTTTCTGCCTACCCCTCTTTGCATTTCTCCAAGAGATGTGCTCCTCTAAAATACCAGACCCTAAAGATGTAACAGTGTAACTATCCAGACAAATGAGAAAATGAGAATCAAATACTTCACAGCCAAAAAGGGAGAAACTGACTATCTTACTTACAATAATATAGCAGCACAAGATACAATGTTATTCTCTTTCCATAAATACAAAGATTGAGACTGCTAAGAGAGCCCTTCTTATCTCTGCAGTGAATAACACCGTAGGCAGAAAAAAACAGTGGGCAGAGAAAAACAGACACAATGAACTCTCAGTAGGATCAGTCGCTGCAGGCCAACACAAGAGGTAAAATACACTCAGGTTTTATTAACTGTTGTTTAGTTGCTAAGGCAAGTCTAATTCTTTTGTGACTCCCTGGACTGGATGTAGCCCACCAGGCTCCTCTGTCCATGGGACTATCCAGGTAAGAATTCTGGAGTGGGTAGCCATGTCTTCCTCCAGGGGATCTTTCCGACCCAGGGATAAAACCCTTGTCTCCCACGGGCAGGTAGATTCTTTACCACTGAGTCACCTGGGAGGCCCCAGATTTTATGAGTAAATAACATCAAAGTGAAATGAAAGTTGCTCAGTCATGTCTGACTCTTTGCAACCCCATGGTCTATACAAGTCCATGGAATTCTCCAGGCCAGAATACTGGAGTGGGTACATTTTCCCTTCTCCAGGGGATCTTCCCAACCCAGGGATTGAACCCAGGTATCCTGCATTGCAGGCGGATTCTATACCAGCGGAACCACAACGGAAGCCCAAAAATACTGGAGTGGGTACCCTATCCCTTCTCCAGGGGATCTTCTTGACCTAGGAATTGAGCCAGGGTCTCCTGCATTGCAGGCAGATTCTTTACCAACTGAGCTATCAGGGAATAACATCTAAATATACTCCTAAATCATTTCTTAAAATCATAAAATATCTTTTCTTGGAATGTGTTCCCTTTCTATTTTAAAAGTTTCTATTAACTTGAATTAATAACGTCCCAGTTACTTCTCTTGAGGTCCTTTGACTTTTGTACTGTAAACATGAGATTTGTGTAAAAATTTGTATTATAAAGTGCAAGATGTTGATCTAAAAAAAAAAATCCCAAGGTTTCAGTGAGAAATATTAAATAATGTACACTTTTGCTATTTCTGGTTATTCTGTCCTTTTTCCTAGTAAGAGAATTCCAGTTTCACTCAGGGTAGCAATGCATATAGCAAAAAGGTTCAGTTTTCTACCCTCCCTTGTAGCTAAGTATGGACATGTGATTAAGTTATGACCAATGACATAGTTTATTTTTTTTAAGTACTGTATGAGATGTCTAGAAAATCTTTGTTTCTTCTTGCTGCTTGGAACATAGATGTGATGGCTGGAGCTTCCAGAGTCATTTTAGATGACTGAGAATGAAAGCTACTTGCCAGGATAATGAGAACAAATATGAAACGAGCCTGAGTCCATGGTAACCATGGCGGAGTTACCATTGTAACCCTGGGTTTCTCACCTCTAAGTTTTTTGTTGTTGTTTTTAAAAGAGAAAATCTTATTTTTCTTAAACTGATATTACTCTGGGTTTCCTAGCATAGACAATCCAAAGTAATCCTACATAATAGATTATGCAAATATTAGGGCCTCTAACTTTAGACCAGCCTTGTATTACTCTGGATCTCAAAAATGAATATGTCATTTTAATTTGAAGCATCTAAGCACAAAGGCTATGTTTTGGGCTCCCTTCTCAATGGAAATCCATTGTTAATTGGAATTGATTTTGATTTTTGACAAGTACAATTAATATTGGATATTTCCTTCTTTTAAGAAGGATATGGCTCATGGTGGGAATCTTCTGTGCCTACAATGTACTTGCAAGGCTATGGATTTCACCAGCAAACTAAACAATGAAAAATAATTGAAAAACAACTCACAAGTTCACTGCTTTCCACATCAAAGCCATTCTGATACTGTCGGGAACTCCTCAGGCTTTTATGAAGAGAACGCCTAACTATGGGATGAGTCAAACCCATGGGAGGCTTTTCATCAGCGACTTTAAATTCTTCTGACTGGATCTGGCTTCCTGAAATCTAGAAGAAGAACAAAATATTGAGTTGTGTGTCTAGATGGATGTAACTTTCAAGTTTAGAACCAGTAACTACCATTTGTCAGGCATCTATTTTGTGTTAGGTGCTTTTCAAAAAAAAAAAAAAAATATATATATATATATATATAACAACTTTATTGAGACAAAATTCACATGCCATGAAATTCACCCTTTTAAAGTGCTTTTTCTAGCATATTCAGGTGGTGCTCATCACTACAAACAAAACTAGTGGAAGTGATGGAATTCCAGTTGAGCTATTTCAAATCCTAAAAGATGATGCTGTGAAAGTGCTGCACTCAATATGCCAGCAAATTTGGAAAACTCAGCAGTGGCCACAGGACTGGAAAAGATCAATTTTCATTCTAATCCCAGAGAAAGGCAATGCGAAAGAATGCTCAAACTACCGCACAGTTGCACTCATCTCACACGCTAGTAAAGTAATGCTCAAAATTCTCCAAGGGAGGCTACAACAATACATGAACCGAGAACTTCCAGATGTTCAAGCTGGGTTTATAAAAGGCAGAGGAACCAGCAATCAAATTGCCAACATTCGTTGGATTATTGAAAAAGCAAGAGAGTTCCAACAAAACATCTACTTCTGCTTTATTGACTATGCCAAAGGCTTTAACTGTGTGGATCACAACAAACTGTGGAAATTTCTGAAAGAGATGGGAATACCAGAACACCTGAACTGCCTCCTCAGAAATCTGTATGCAGGTCAGGAAGCAACAGTTAGAACAGGACATGGAACAACAGACTGGTTCCAAATAGGGAAAAGAGTATGTCAACGCTGTATATTGTCACCCTGCTTATTTAACTTATATGCAGAGTATATCATGAGAAATGCTGTGCTGGATGAAGCACAAGCTGGAGTCAAGATTGCTGGAAGAAATATCAATAGCCTCAGATATGCAGATGACACCACCCTTATGGCAGAAAGTGAAGAAGAACTAAAGAGCCTCTTGATGAAAGAGAAAGAGGAGAGTGAAAAAGTTGGCTTAAAGCTCAACATTCAGAAAACGAAGATCATGGCATCCAGTCCCATCATTTTATGGCAAATAGATGGGAAAACAATGGAAACAGTGACAGACTTTATTTTTGGGGGCTCCCAAATCACTGCAGATGCTGACTGCAGCCATGAAATTGAAAGGTGCTCACTCCTAGAAATAAAAGTTATGACCAACCTAGACAGCATATTAAAAAGCAGAGACATTATTTTCCTAACAAAGGTTTGTCTAGTCAAGGCTATAGTTTTTCCAGTAGTCATGTATGGATGTGAGAGTTGGACTATAAAGAAAGCTGAGTGCCGAAGAATTGATGCTTTTGAAGTGTGGTGTTGGAAAAGACTCTTGAGAGTCTCTTGGACTGCAAGGAGATCCAACCAGTCCATCCATCCTAAAGGAAATCAGCCCTGAATATTCATTGGAAGGACTGATGCTAAAGCTGAAACTCCAATACTTTGGCCACCTGATATGAAGAGTTGACTCATTTGAAAAGACCTTGATGCTGGGAAAGATTGAAGGCGGGAGGAGAAGGGGATGACAGAGGACAAGATGGTTGGATGGCATCACTGACTCAATGCACATGGGTTTGAATAAGCTCCAGGAGTTGGTGATGGACAGGGAGGCCTGGCGTGCTGCAGTCCATGGGGTTGCAGAGTCGGACACGACTGAGCTACTGAACTGAACTAAACATGTGCTTATTAATTAACCTTGCAGCAGCCTCACATGGTAGGTTTTGTATTTCAAATGTGGAAACTGAGACTCAGAGGAGTTAAATTACTTGTCAGAAAACAAAAAATTTTTGACTTAACTTTTTTGGAACCCACCCTCACCCTCCTCCCCGCCATGTGCTCCCAAAGGTTAATATTCAGAACAGAGAATTACTAGAAACAAGCCACATAGTCAAGTTTAGAGAAATGATCAAGCAGTTTATTACACATTAATGTAATTACTGCTGAGGACATATAAAATGATAGTATTTGGATGATATGTATCTGAAATATGAAGAAAAAATAAAAATATGTACATATTAGTTATAGTTGTCAAAGCAAATGTATAAACTTTTACAAATGTAAGAATTGTGTTTACAGGATAAATATTTTTCAGTTATTTATTTTGTAAAATTGCTCAAGTGACTAATTTCAATAAAAAGGCAAATCAATAATTATCAATAGAACCTGCTTTAGGAAATAGAGTGAATAGTTGTTATTGTTGTTGTTTTAAAGGAAAACCAAACTCAGGAATTCCCTGGAGGCCCAGAGGTTAAGAGTTCGCACTTTCACTCCTGTGGGCCCAGGGTTTGATCCCCAGTCAGGGAACTAACATCTCGCAAGCCAAAAATAAAAAACAAAACACCGAACTATTCACTTCCAAGAGCCATGAGTCTTGCTATTGGCTTCATTAGGATGATCTAGGAAGTATTTTAAGGTCTATGGACCTCTCCCAACTACCAGAGATCCTGGCCTCAGTCTCTTACCCCGACCACTACTCTGAACATCCCTAATCTACTGGGGGAAGGACCCATTAGTCTGAACAGGCAACCAAGAATCACTGTTGTTTTAAACAACCAGTTCAAAATGTTTTTGGCATTTTCTTTTATTTCCTTCCCTCCCCACCTTTCTCTTTCAAGATTCTTTCAATGACTCTGAATTAAAGTCTCAGATGTATACTTGGCATCTTTCTGATACTTCTCATTTCTCAGTACAGCATTAGCTATGTGATATTTTAATAAAGAAAGAATACTAGAAAAAACAACAGGAAAACTTCCCAAGAAGCAGATACCTGCGTGTTTGCAAGCCTGAAGTAGACCCCTTCCTTCTTCATTAGTTCTCTGTGGCTTCCTTGCTCCACAATGATTCCATCGTCAAAACCAGCGATGACATCTGCATTTCGGATTGTAGACAGTCGGTGTGCTATCACTATGGTGGTCCGGCCTTCCCGGGCCTAGAGGGGAAAAGGACAGGCACGAAGGACGGCAGGGTTACACCATCCTTGCACTGTTGATCAACACACAGTGAAGCACACAGATGGGGGTGTCTGCGGTTAATGGAGAGCAGCTCACCATCCCTGTGTGATCAGGGCACAAAGACATCACTCACATGTGAATGGACACAAGGGCATTTAAATTCTGGACCAGACAGGAGGCCAGTACCCCAGGATAAAGATGGATAACTCTGGAGTTTCTCTAATGTTTTCACACCATTGTGAGGAGCCCTGCTTCTGAGTTATATGATATGCTAAAGACTTTAGCAGAAGCATGTTCAGAAGTTGTTGCCACATAAGGCCTTCTCCAGAGCACTTCTGTATGATTTCTTCTGAAGTGCCTGCAATTCTGTAATTAGTGTGATTGTAATTCTGATGGACTATGTGCAGGCACCTTAGGTGAAAACATATCCTGAGGTCTGGATGGTTTAAATTATGGTTCAAAGACTATCTCAATCACAAACTCTGGAGTGGGGCCAGTAACTGTGATTTTTAACAAATACTTTGGGTGGTTTTTATGGATACTGAAATCTACAAATCCCCCCCTAAGTAGTTCAGTGAACTCACATGTCATTAGCTTGATGGGTTTATGAATGGGCATTTATACCCTTGAAAATGTCCATCAAATTATTTACATTATGTCATTAACAATAGTTATTTTTTTTAATATTCATTACCCTGCAGCAGCAGCTGCTGCTGCTGCTGCTGCTAAGTCGCTTCAGTTGTGTCCGACTCTGTGTGACCCCATAGATGGCAGCCCATCAGGCTCCCCCGTCCCTGGGATTCTCCAGGCAAGAACACTGGAGTGGGTTGCCATTTCCTTTTCCAATGCATGAAAGTGAAAAGTGAAAAGGAAGTCGTTCAGTCGTGTCCGACTCTTTGCGACCCAGTGGACTGCAGCCTACCGGCTCTTCCACCCATGGGATTTTCCAGGCAAGAGTACTTCTTGATTGGGTTGCCATTGCCTTCTCCTATTAGACTAACAACTTCTTAAGACCACTCCTACCTACTCTGAGGCAATAAAACCACATTGTTAGGATGGTATTTAGGGTGTGGCCCAAATCACCTAAGTAGTTAAAAACATAAAAACGAGAGGCTAGATTCATAATAGCCAAAAAGTGAGAAGAATCCAAATGTTCAGCTGATCAAAAGATAAACAAAAGGTGGTATATCCATACAA
Organism: Capricornis sumatraensis; assembly: GCF_032405125.1. Classification (NCBI taxonomy): domain Eukaryota; kingdom Metazoa; phylum Chordata; class Mammalia; order Artiodactyla; family Bovidae; genus Capricornis; species Capricornis sumatraensis. Next base: position 37,890,153 of record NC_091073.1, on the reverse strand, counting down.
TGGAATAGCACTGGGCCAAAAAAGAAATGAGATTTTGATATGTGTTTCAGTATGGATAAATCTTGAAAATATGATGCTAAGTTAAAGAACTCAGTTAAAACAGACCATGCCTTGTATGATTCTATTTATAGGAAATGTCCAGAATGGAAAAATCCAGAGAGAGAGAAAGATTAGCAGTTGCCAAGCTCAAGGGTGAGGGTAGAATAGAGAGTGAGTACTATGGGGTACAAGGGTTTGTTTCTTTGTTTTTTGGAATGATGAAAATATTCTGCAGTGAGATCATGCAGATGGTTGCAAAATCTTGTGACTATATTAATACTAAAAACCAATGAACTGTGCATTTAAATAGGGTGAACTTCATGGTGCATGAATCTTTTCAAAAGATTCATCAATCTTTTTTAAAAGAGCATCCACAAAAATTCTGAAAAAGTTAATAAGTATCTGGGTAATATTTCCACTAGATACTAAAACATAAAAAGCTACAGCAATTAAAACAATAAAATCCAGGGGAAGCTATCACATGAATGAACAATTTGGTAAACAGAACCAAACAGAGATTCCAGAATAGACATACATTTTTAAGAATTAGTGTGTGATAAATATGCTTTGTCTATCAGTAGAGAAAAGGCAGACTATGTGATTAATGGTACTGAGTCAATTGTGTAAGCCACCTGGAAAAAAAATAATGTGGTCTTTCTTCTTCAGGCCTTTTACTAATAACCAGATGAATCAATTATGTTTCAATAAATATAAAAGAGCCTGGTAGCTCAGATGGTAAAGAATCTGCTAGCAATGGAGGGAACCCAGGTTTGATCCCTGGGTCAGGAAGATCCCCTGGAGAAGGAAAATGGCAACCCGCTCCAGAATTCTTGCCTGGAAAATCCCATGGACAGAGGAGCCTGGTGGGCTGCAGTCCATGGGGTCACGAAGAGTCGGACACGATGGAGTGACTTCACTTTCACTTTTCACTTTCATGCATTGGAGAAGGAAATGGCAACCCACTCCAGTGTTCTTGCCTGGAGAATCCCAGGGATGAGGGAGCCTGAGGGGCTGCCGTCTATGGGGTCACACAGAGTTGGAAACGACTGAAGCGACTTAGCAGCAACAGCAGCAGAGATTTGACACAAAAGAATATTTTCAAATACCCCCCACGATGACAAGACACTGGCAAACAGATATCCTAGATTCAAGGAGACCAACTATTAAGAAATTTGGAACTTCTAATTTTGGATGTGCAGGTGGGCTTCCCTGGTGGCTCTGGCGGTGAAGAATCTGATTGCAATGCGGGAAACCTGGGTTCGATCCCTGGGTTGGGAAGATCCCCTGGAAGGGAGCTTGGCAACCTCCTCCAGTATTCCTGCCTGGAGAATCCCACAGACAGAGGAGCTTGGCGGGCTGCAGTGCATGAGGTCACAAAGAGCTGGACACGACTGTGTGATTAAGCTCACAGCACAGGAATGAAAGGTAGGCCCAAACAGAGGAAGCACTCATCTATTAGGCTTTTTGACTTCTGAGAAAAAAGCATAAATGGAAACTTTGAGGGATCATTTCATTAAATCACTATTTTCATTCTTTTCCTGCCCCTGCAGTATGGAAACACTATGAGTAGAAGAGGGACATACGTACAAAACTTTGTGATTATTGACTTTCTTTAAAAAATCAAAATATCAAGTCTGCTGTTCTATTCTTCTTTAAGATTTTATACTGAAAAACCTATTATTTATTTTGAAGAATGGTTGCTATCTATTGAGCCGAAAGCAGATATGGTCATTAATTATTTTTTTCTAATGTAGAACTGTATTATTCAATGAGCTAGGCCATGGTAATCAATTCAGTAAAAATTTATTCAGGCTTTACTATGTGCAGGCACTGGAGTGGGTGTTATAGAGTAAACATGAGCCATTTATTAGTTCTGCCTCTTAGGAGAGAGATAGAGAAAGCATATAAATAAATAGCTAAGTACAATAACATGGTGCCAGACAAGAGACAGTGATAAACGTAGAAAGGGGCTACAAAAGGGAAGTATTATGCTTCCAGGCTAGGTAATCAGAGAGGAGAAACAGTAATAGTGTTACATCCTTATGCTCCTCAAAGGACAGAGAATTACAAAACTCAACTTTCATTGTTAAAAGACAGTTGTTTTTAACCAGGTAGACCAGCCGACTGACTGACCAGTATCACTGGGGAAAGTGCAATAATGAAGGACTTCCCTCTTAAAGACATAGTTTATTGTCTGGAAAACATATCAGTTATCTTGCAATGTATGGAGTCAATTCAGTAGATTATAACCATCTGTAGCAACTATGGTAGATAACAAATGGCCACAAAACACTTTAAGGCTATTCCTTTTAGAGATGGACTGTATTTTTCCACCTCCTCAAATCTGGGCAGGCCATGTGACTAGTTTTAAGCAAAACATGTGAAGGAATGAATGCTTGTTCAATGTCCGAAGCATAGACTTCAAGAGGCCTTACAGCTTCTGTGTTTGCCAACACAAATTGCTAAAATTCAAAGAAGTAATGTATCTAAATATGAATTAAAACTTGCAAGGATACAACTTTTGTTGACAGAATTCACATCATGAAAAACTTGTCAGCAATTCTGTTTGTTTAGCACAGCAAGGGCTACTACCCTGAATGCACACATCCTAGAAAGTTTTGGAACCTAAGTCCTAGGGCTGACTAGGAGTTTTTTCTCATAAATATTCCTTATCATACATAACTTTATGCTAAAAAAAAATCTATATTGACATGTTTTAAATCAATTGTTTAATGAATGCATGTATTTGTTTTCATGATTTTCTGATTTAAGTCACTTCTAATTAACCAACCAAATATAAGTCCCCTGTGTATTATATTTTGGTTCCTTGAGACTTAATATACATGAAAGCAATGTAATTCAGTACAAAAATTTATGAGGAATAATTATCATATTCTCAATTATTAAATTACATTATATAAAATAAGCCAAAATGTTAATATGATAAACCACAAAGCCTGAATTAACTACAGTTTATAGCACACAAGGAGGTTGTGTTTACTTAGGATTCAAGTATACATTTTCCTGAGAAAATAAGGTTCATACAGCTTATCTGTATAATTTCGAGAGATATATATATATCAGATATATATATATAATATATATACATACACATATATATGTATGACTGAATCATTTTGCTGTATACCTGAAACTAATGCCACATTGTAAACCAACTATATTTCAATAAAAACTGAAAAATAAAGTAGGTCAATTCAAAAAAATGAAATTCCAAGAGGCAATTTGGATAGACTAAGTAACTTGCACATTTCATGACAAAACTTTCTGAAGTCAAAAATGTTTATGATATTTATGTGTTTGAAATCTATTTACATAGTGTCATCTGACTCTAGTTTTTATACTATGTTGTTATGACAGATGACATCAGCACTAACCTTGAAAGTGTCCCAAGGTAAGGTTCATCCTGTGAAGCTTCAGCTTAGTAAAGACGATAGTGAGAGATTTAGAAACACTGAGCCAGGCCCATGAGTTCAGCAGCCTTGAAATATGTTCCTTATTTATATGCTTAAAGAAACACACAAATTGAACTTTATTTCCAGAGAAGCACCCATTCACTTTTATGAACAGATAAAGATGATGTACTGCTACAAAATATGGCGAGTATTTTGAACTGCTTTTCAGATGGACCACTGGGTAAGTAATCAGAGTTTTCTTTGTACATTTTACCACAAGAACTTTTGATCAAAGTCCTAACCTATATGTAAACAAACAAAACCCCCAAAGCTAAGCAGTTCACTGCACAGGTCTGGACTGGGGGATAACTGCACCTTGGTCCAACAAAGCAAGTCAGTAAATGGGCTGCCCACGTCTCTCTGCAATGTGCCTGGACAGAAAGGAGAAATCAAGAAAGTCCCATGGCATTGACCTGTACACACTGCTGTATTTAAAATGGATAACCAACCTACTGTATAGCACAGGGAACTCTGCTCAGTGTTATGTGGCAGCCTGGATGGGAGGCGAGTTTGGGGGAGAATGGATACATGGATACGTAAATGCTGAGTCACTCTGCTGGCACCAGAACCTATCACAACATTGTTAATCAACTACACTCCAAACGAAACACCACGTTAAAAAAAAGTCCCACGGGAGAGCTGCATCTGCTCTCATATTCATGTTTTTCAGCCTAGGCCCGCAAAGCGTTGGTAAGAATTTCAATAAAGTTTCAGGGGGCTGGTCCTTCAGGCGTTGAGGATCCACTGACCTTATCCAGGGCCGCCTGAACCTCAGCTTCACTCTCCGTGTCCAGCGCTGAGGTGGCCTCGTCCAGCAGGAGGATCTTGGGGTTGCGAACCAGGGCCCGGGCGATGGCGATTCTCTGCTTCTGTCCACCGCTCAGCTGGACCCCTCTCTCTCCAACCAGGGTGTCAAATTTCTACAGCAGAAAGCATGGTAGAGCTCTTGAAATATTTCAAATAGAAAAAGCTATGGAGTCTAGGAATTCATGGAAGACAACAGGGCACTTCATTTTGACTAGTGTAATGAGTCACAAATCATAATAAATCATATCACATTCTAAAAAACTACTAACACAAACTCTAGAAAATTTCCTATGAGTCATTGTACCAAGCTACACTCCTTGACCCTCCAAATGGATAATTCAAGGGACTTACCTAGCAAAGTTGGACAACCTGGAACCTCAAACATTATTAGCTTATTTAAGCTTTGAAGAAAGAACTCGGTGGCATGAAGTGAAGTTCAAGGGCACTTAAATTAACAGAGGCTTTACCTGTGGTAATCTCATGATAAACTCATAGGCGTTGGCTTCCTTCACAGCTTGCTTTATTTCATCCATGGTGACATTTCCACGGCCATAACGGATATTTTCAGCAATGGTGGTAGCAAAGAGCACTGGCTCCTGACTCACCACTCCAATTATTTCCCTCAGATACTTTACATTAAATGTCCTAATATCCTGCCCATCGATGATAATCTGAAGAAACAAGATACTTTCATTAAATATTTTAAACCATCTGACGTTGAAAGCATTTGTTACCAAAAAAGCCTTAGCTAATACGTGATTCATGTTGTACAGCAGACACCAAGACACCATTGTAAGGGAATTATCTGCCAATTAAAAAAAAATAACAATAAACGCAATGGGTCCATACAACCTCAGTGAGCTATTTATTATTTTACCACATGACATGTAAATAAAATGGTGCTAATAAAATTTTTTCTTTTCCTTTTTTTGGCCATGCCACTTGGCTTGCGGGATCCTGGTTCTCAATCAGGGAATCAAATCCAGGCCCACTGCAGTCAAAGTGCTGAGTGCTAACCACTGGACCGCCAGGGAATTCCTACTAAAGTTTCTTCATTAGCACTCACATAATATTAAAAGTCAGCAGCAGTAATTTATATCTTTGTTCTTTTAAAAGACACTTTAATGGGATTATCAGCTATTTCTGATATTTTGAATGCTTTAATCTTTTATTTAAATTATTACCATTCAATTTATACATTGGAATCTATTATTTTAATTTGGGTGTTTTCAACATTGGTATAGAGAAGGCGATGGCACCCCACTCCAGTACTCTTGCCTGGAAAATCCCATGGACGGAGGTGCCTGGTAGGCTGCAGTCCATGGGGTCGCTAGAGTTGGACACGACTGAGCGACTTCACTTTCACTTTTCACTTTCATGCACTGGAGAAGCGACTTAGCAGCAGCAGCAGCAGCAGCAGCAGCATTGGTAAAACCATCTTTTAAATAATCTTTATCAGAACTTTACATATTATTTTTAGAATATAGCTCAATAAAATCTGTTTGCTGACAAGACCAAAAAAAAAAAAAAAACCTTAGCTAATGTTTAACTTATTTCAGTGGTTAGAAATGGGAATTGGAAATCAAGAGCAATGTGCAAGCCTAAAAATAAAGTCTTTTCTCTCTTTTGATTTTATTATCTTATGTATACTGTTTTTCATGGATGGAATATTCCCCATAAATGATTATATATTGAGTTATGTATTTTGGCATAACTATGTATTTTTGTTTACCATTATTAAATCTGAATTAACTGTCCATTTACCTACCTAGTCTACATATCACTTTGATGGCATTATGGTGTTTTACTCTACATAATATATCAATACCATAATGTACTTCAGCATTTCCCACCTGCTGAGTATTTGGCTTCGTGCAAAGCACACTGAAGGACAATCATAGTAGAAGGACAGAATTACCAGACTGAAGAGAATGTTTTATTTTTTCTTCTCCAATAATAATTGCTTAACTCATACGATGACTGGCACATGTTGGGTATTTATTATTTGCTGAATAAAGGTTGAACAAACTCTCTAAAAAGATTTTTAATAATTTACAGTGGCAGCAGGAATATATAAATATATATTTGCTTCACTGTAATTTACTGGCTTTATCATATTAATCTGTCTTTTCTAGTTAATAAGTATATGGTATAGCTTATATTTAATTCATATATAAGTGAAATTGAGCATTTCTTGACTCTTTTTCACAAATCTACATTTATTCTCAAAAGATATGCATGTTCATATCCTCTGACAGATTCATAGTAATTTATAAAAGAGTAATATAATAGTTTTACCATATATCATGAATTTTTCATTCAATTTATTTCTTTCTTAAACTATAGCTTTACTGATTTTTATTGGAGAGAGGTTTAAGGGAAAACTGAATCAATCAACTGTACCACTGGGCATTTTTTTCATTATTTCAACAGTAAGAAAACAGTTAAATCACAATGTGAACAGTGAATATCTCTGAGTTACAGAATTTCTGAAGGCTTTTTTTTTTTCTGCTGTCATGTATTTTCTTTTAAAAATGTATTACTCCAATAGTAATTTTTAAAATAAGATGTTTTGAAATGCTTATCCTCAATGTAAGTATTTACTAGGTTCTTTTTTAAAAATAGAGAAAACTGTTTATACTTCAACCAACCTAGAGTTTGCTTTAGGAAATGAGAAGGGGCCCATGTTCCTACTTGGTGTATCAGATTTTTCAAAGAAATTTTGTTAATTTTATTAAAGAAAGTAAATAATTCGTGTATCCTAGAATCTCTGTCCTATATTAATGCCTTTTTGTGTTTTTATGTTTTTCTGTGTAACTTGTAAACTTCTGTTTTCATAATTATAATACATTTCAAAGTCAGGTAAACTCAATGTTTGCAAGTCAGTACAACTGAGGAAATTTGAATATTGACTGTGATAATTCACAGTGACTTTGATAATTGTTTTGTGATTAAGAGAATGTTGTCTTCTCAGAAAATACATTCTGCTTTGCTATACGCCTGAAACGAACACAAAACAACATTGTAAAAAAAACCTATAATCCAATAACATTAAAAAAAGAAATTATATTCTAATGTATGTAAGGGTCAGGGGGCCATAATATCTTTAACTTACTCTCAAAGTTTCAGGAAAAAAACTGGTATGTATGTTTGTGTTGTGTTTTATACATGCACACAAACATGCAGTAAGAAAGAGATGATAATAAGGCAAGTAGGTCAAAATAAAAACAATTAATAAATCTGGGTGAAGAGTATATGTGAGTTCCTTACTTGAAACTTTTCTGTAAGTTTCAATTTATAATAAAAATTTTAAAAGATCAAAAAACTATACCCTAGGCTGTTACTGTTTCTCATATCCCCAGTTTCATGGAGACTGTTCCACTTTCCCCTTCAGATATCTCAACACTGAAGAAAACTCAACTGTCTTTGATGAATTTAATTACTGGCCTAAGATTCCTTGTGACCCTGAACACAAGCTTATTGACAATTACGAATGTGGAACATTTTTAACCAAACTCAGTAAGTCATTGAAAATAATCCTCTCAGTGGTTTGGATGACTGTTTTCCAGTGACATAGTGGATTATGAAAAGCTTAGTTGGAACAGAGGAGAGCATTGTCTAGCTTCTTTGAGTTTTATCATCTTGACTACTTTTGTCAAAATATCCCAAGGGTTTGAAGGTCTTATCCAGCTGCATTGCAATTCCATAGCCTTTTTCTTTTTATAACCAAAATTGGATTCACATGCAAATATGTTACCAAAAAAAACATTTCTAAGGGCTATTTGATACCCAGCTTCCCATTTTGAAGAGCGGGGTTCTTCCCACTTACCCTCCCCACATCAGGGTCATACAGCCTCTGCACCAGCTGGACTACTGTGCTCTTCCCACAGCCGCTGTTCCCAACCAGGGCCACCGTCTGCCCGCTCTCTACCTTCAGGTTGAGGCCCTTCAAGATCTTTAAGGGAAGAGAGAAAAAGAGTACACTTCACATCAAAAGCCTGAAAGAGAAGTAATTTGACTCAATTTTAAAGTTGGAAAAAAAGTATTAAATAAGGGACTATAACCCCCAAAGGAAAAGGCACATACATATGAAAATAATAGAGACTGTGGATTCCTGAAGATGATTAAACAATCAATCAAATTAGGAATCCCTATAAATATAACTTACAATACCTGGACATCAGGCCGAGCAGGGTAAGAGAAATGAACATCTTTGAACTCCAAATTCCCTTTGATGTTGTCTGGTTTGTGTCCTCTCTCTGAAAAACTGTCAATTTTAGGATCCTAAACAAAACAAAATTCAATGGCTATTCCATCACAGGACAAACAATTGCATTTTTAAGGAATATGCCTAAGCAATTCCAAAAACAGGACCCAGAAAAGCATAATTCCCTTCACGTGAGTCAGAACCCAAGTTGAAGACTGTATATGTGTGTGTGTGTCTGTATGTTTGTGTTTATGTCTGTAAGGAAGTATTCCTTCTCTGAAAATAAGTTTCTCATAAAAAGTACATAAGGGAGATATAATTTTCATTTCATATGATATTTCACTTTAAGTTTCTGGCATATCCTCGTAAATTTTCTAAATGTACATTCCTACAACTGCAATTACAAAATATAGTACAATTGATAGATCCAGGTATTTCAGCATTTAGTGAAAATTAGCTTATTCCTAAACATTAAGTGTGATGGACTGGATTGAGAAGATTGAACAATTGGTTAGGGACAAGTTAGTTTGGAATGATATAAATTCTCAATATATGCAGAAGCTGAACAATTTTCTCATGACTTAGATTAATGAAACAGCAATTGCTTGGACTAGACAATTACATTTCAGTTAGCTAGTTAGCATTTTCTCCGTGTAAATCCAGAGACCACATTTAATGTGTCAAAATGATTTTCTTTATTTCACTTCAGTCAGGATAACTTATGCAATACAATTGATTAAAAATTATATCATATATACAGTGATCTTTTTTTTTTTTTGAGTGAGGGAAACCCACAGCAAAACATACTATCAATTTTGGTCCCACCAATCATTTTTCCATCCACTCATCCTGTCTACAAAGCATAATATTCTCAGTCTGGATACAAAATGAAAGAGAAAAGGAGAAAAACTAGGAAGACAAACATCTTTGCTTTGAACTCTAATAATAACACACTAGTTCAGATGCACTTTCCTAAGTGAGATCAGTGCTATTTGATTTAAGATAAGCATTCAGAAATATTTTTTCTTTAAAATAAAGTTTATTGGAGAGAGAATTTTTTTAAAAAAATCTGTTCTCCTTTATGAAAGTTCTTTCCACATTCTGCCTTTTATTCCCCAATTGGCTAACTCAAAACTTATATTTATTAAACCCTAACTTGAGGCAGGCATAGTAATAAGCACTCCTAACCTCATTTATTCCTCACTTGAAATCCCATTTCTATTCTTTATTATTATTTTGTATTGATTCTTTAATTTGGAACCAGTGTGAATGTTACAAATAGTCAAGTCTAGGCTTAACCAAAAAAAGTTTCCTCATCATTTAGAGCTGGTTTTGATTACTGATCTTGGGATCCTGTGAGTTCTCAGACTCAGAATATAATGCAAATAATTAACCTTGAAAAAGAGGTACTTTTTAAAGCTTTCACAAATATTCAAAAGAGGCATTTGGTTTTATTCATTAATAAGCAGAGGTTTTTCATGTCACTGAATTTTTACAGGACATTTAACATAAAGCCAGATTTAATTATCCAGGCCTCAAAAAATTTCAGCATTAAAAATAATAAATGACTCACATTATCAATAATAGCAAAGATCGCATATGCTGCTCCTCTTGCATTGGCAAAAGCATCAATACAGGGAGCAGCCTGTCCAATGCTGAAGGCTCCAATCAGGATTGAGAAAAAGACCTGAGCAAAAGAACACAAGGAAAAGTTACATGTCCCATTCCAGTGTCCACTGCCATCTCAAACACAATGTGTTTGGAACACAGGCTACCCAAGGTGTCAAGATTAGGTCTATCCCTTGAAAACTTTTTTCAGTACAAAAGCAAAATTTATAAGATAAATTTTTTTGCACAAATGGGTTTCTTCAACCTCAAAAATATTTTTTCATCTATCTTGTCAAACTATTGGTTGTTCTTCTCCTGGGCTTAGACAAAATGACAAAGATTTTTCAAACCTGTTGCCTTGATTCTGAAGCCATTGCCACCGGAGGAAAACTTTTCCGTCAGTATTATTCAGTACTAAATTATTTTCTCTAACTATGCATGGAATTACACAGAATGTTCAAGATGAAACAAGGTAGATTTTGGCCCCATATAACTTTCCTTAAAAAGTGCCATGTTATATACATATATACATTTTGATAAGATTTTTAACATTAAAGAGTAACGGTTCATGCATTATAAATCACATCTGTGTGCATTAATTAATAATTCCTCTACACAATTAGCCTGTACTACAGCACACAAACTTAACACATTTCCCTTCTTTTTTTTTTTTTTTTCACTAGGAAAACAAATTGATACAGAAAAGTCAAGACTGTAGTTTCAGGAATCCAGGTTATTAGCATACATTAACTGAGAATAACCTAAATGAAGAGAAATGACTCCTTTCTCTCTGGGCTTGGTGAAACATCTACTTATAGTTTGGCTTTTCTCAGAAGATAACAAATAACAATAACACTTAACATACCAGAACTCAAATATCTATCTACTATCTGCAATACAGAGAAAGACCAGCAAGAGAGCAAAAAAATGTCCCTACCAGAAGCAATGCTAGAAAGTTAACACACTCGAGTTCTCGGTCTTTATGAAGAGGGTGTCACTGGGCTCCCTGCATCATGCGAGTCACTCTGCTCCCCTGTTTGGGAGAAGTCACTGTCTACACCCAACAAATGGGGAGACCAGGCCAGAGAGGATGAATACCAGAGTCAGGGCTCAATCTCCCTGCTTTGTAAAATTTAGCAAACGAGGAAGTAGAGAGAGGTGGAGTGCTTCCAAGCTGACAAGGAGAGGGGACCAACATGAGAAAAAACAGACTCAGCAGTCATGAAACCTCATCCAGCCAAACAGCCCTCAACACTTCAGTGGGGGTCTGAAGGTACCACTCTAGAGGACATTCTGAAATGATAAATTTCCATAATGCCCCTAAGTCATCATCAAGGGGTCAAACTGTGTTCCATGTCCTCTCTTTAGAAAGACAGGGAAGTGCAGGTTTTAAAACATGGCTAGTTGAATGGTTATGTGTTGTCCTGACCATCACTGACAAGGAAAGAAGATCACAATATGTTGCTAGTTTATAAAAAAATTTACAAAAAGATATGCATAATGCAATTTAGGTTTCATGAGAAAAAACCCATATACAGAAAATAATCTGGAAGATATACACCAAAAGTCATCATTAAGCATACATGGATTTTTAGATCATAAGTAATTCTAATTGTAAGTAATTTCTAATTTTTAAAAGTACTCTAATCTTTTGTATAACTAGTATGTATAATTTTTCTAATCATAATGAACTTATTTTCATTTTATAAAAGAAAAAAGACTAAAATCACTTTTCATCTTATATTTGGATAGCCAATATGATACAAATTTAGTGTTCTCTCATACTACGACCTATGTATAATAATGTTTACTTCTTTATATAATGAAAATCACAGGCACAATGAAGATGGTACCGATTGATATTTGTTCATTCATAAATTCTTTCCAGCTTTCTTTATATGCTCCATATGTTTCTCAATTGGTCTAACCACCTGTGATGCTCTGTGTATTCTAGGAGGCCAGCTCTGCCCACAGGACTGAGCAAAGATAGGCCACAAGTAAAAAGGTTAGAACCATGGTTCATCCTTCAAAAAGGAGGAAAATAAAAGAAGAGGTATATAGATAAACAATATTTTCAGATTTGTCACAAATATTAGGAAAATGACTTACTGTAATTGCATTTCCAATAGTGTATTCTTTGGCTATAACTAGAGTGGATCCATACCAGAAGGCCAGTGCATACGATGCATATATTAGCAGGAAGGCAGTGCCCATAGAGATGTTTGCTGAAATAGCTTTTTTAATTCCAATCCTTTTGGCATTTTCTAAATGTTTCTGATACCTACCAGAAAATGAAGGGGGAAATATGATAATAAGAATCCATGAAAGTGAAAGTGAAGTTGCTCAGTCGTGTCCGACTCATTGCGACCCCATGGACTGTAGCCTACCAGGTTCCACCGTCCATGGAATTCTCCAGGCAAGAATACTGGAGTGATTGCCATTTCCTTCTCCAGGAGATCTTTCCAACTGAGGGACTGAACCCTGAGAATCCATAATCTTAGCTATATTCCCCTCCTGGACAGCTAGAGGTTTAAGGGACAAAAACCATCAACCAAGAAACCTGTGGAGACACCCAGCTTCCCAGGAATTGAACCAATGCAGGGTCAGCCTGGACCAGAGTCCAGCTGAGCCTTTTCTCTACTGGCCTGGACCCATCTCCCTCGGTCCCCACCAGTCCCACCACTGTTCCCATAGCTGATCCAGGACTGAACTCCCAACCCTGAGTGAACCTCACTATCAACCTTCATGGCCAGCATCACAAGTCAAGGTTAAGGAGGAAGAAGAGAAACCAAGCCCACCAGGAGTGACACCAAAATGTAAACTGCAAACACTATTTGGGACTCTTAAAGCAGTTATATTCTCGAGACAGGCTAATTCGTCTTCTCTGCTGTCCCACTGGGTGAAAGTGAGAGTGTTAGTCACTCGGTAGTGTCTGACTCTTTTCGACCCCGTGGACTGCAGCCCACCAGGCTCCTCTGTCCATGGGACTCTCCAGGCAAGAATCCTGGAGTGGTTGCCATTTCCTCCTCCAGGGGAGCTTCCTGACTCAAGGATTGAAGCTGGGTCTCCTGCATTGCAGGCGGATTCTTCACCATCTGAGCCACCAGGGAAGTCTGACCCCATTGGGTAAAGGATGGGAATTTTACCCGTTTGTGTACTTATACTCCAGCCTTTGCTTTTTTGCTTTGCTTTGGTTTCTGTTTTGTTCTGTTTTTGATTAAGCCAGGGTACAAGGTATAAAGAGGTCACTACTTATGGGATATAGTTTCTTACTCAACTCTTTTAGATTTTAGTTTCATCACTTGTAAAATGGAATTACTTTTTAAAAATTGAAGTATAGTTGATTTACAGTGTTGTGTTAGTTTCAGATGTGCAAAGAGATGCAGTTATACACACACACACACACACACGTATTCTTTTTCAGATTCTTCTACCTTACAGATTATTACAATATATTGCGTATAGTTCCCTGTGCTATACAGTAGGTCCTTGTTGCTTACCTATTCTATATAGAGTAGCGAGTATATGTTAATCCTAAACTCCTAATTTCCCCCTCCCCTCCTTTCCCTTTTGGTAACCATATGTCTGTTTTCTATGCCTGTGAGTCTGTTTCTGTTTTGAAATAAGTTCATTTGTATCATTTTTCCTAGGCTCTGTATTATCATAGGATATTTGTCTTTGTCTGCCTTACTTCACTTAGAATGACAAGCTCTAGGTCCATCCATATTGCTGCAAATGGCATTATAAAATGGAGTTACTAATGCCTACCTTGCTAGATGATTGCGAGGTTGAAGGACAATGTCAGAAAGTTGTTAGAACAGTGCTGGCACATAGTTGGCAAAATCTGATAAATCCTATTCTTATTCTTATTGCTATTGTTTTAGAATTTAATCTCTTCCTAAATACCACTCATTCTATTATAACCATAATTTTAAATATTAAGTAAAATCCATTATTACTGGCTTCTGGGATTTGACATAAAGGTACACGTGTCTAGAATGGTTCTGTTAAATAACAACATTTTTCCCATCAATTTCAGTTAAGCCTATCATTCCATGCTAGATGCAGAGAGTGTATAAAATTTAATTTTGATTCCTTAAAGTCACAAAAGAAAAAATCCACTGGATGTACAATGAAACTTATATCACATCCATTAGAATGTTTCTAACAGAAACAAACAACATCATATCTTTTTTAGTCTAACCAAATAAGATGCTGAGAATTTATTCATTTTTTAAAAATGCATCCTGCCACCCAAAACTATATCTTTTAATTACTTAAAGCACCTAACTCTCCAGTGTTCTTTCCTCAGTGTTGGGCCATGCACTGACTTAGCAGAGCTGCGTCCCTGGGGAGACAGCTGGCACCACTCGCCCAGCGCTGTGCTGAATCCCAGGTGGCCCGGCTGCAAGGTGTGGGCAGGGAGGTTTACATCAACCCCACGTGACACGGGTTCCAGGGACAAGGATGGACATGCTGTAATTACCTTTGCTTAGATGGCTCGCCTTTTGCAGCTAATGGAGCGGCACTGATTACACTCACATCCTGAGGTGTGTGGGCTATTGTGTGCAGGAAGCAGCAGTGAGAGAGAGAAAGGAAGAGGTTAGAGAACCAGGCACAGGTTGGCTGTCAAGAGCACTTAAGGAATAGAAAAACAGAAGATGAAAAAGAGGGGAGAGGGGAACCTTTGCTTTCAAGGCTAGAGAATTTCCAGAGAATTTCTCTTTCATAGAGTCAGGGGTATCAGGAGTCCTACAGAATGGCAAAAGAAAATATTTTACATGGAGTCATACTTTAGTTATATTAGGGTATGTTATTATTTAAATAAAACTGGTTGGAGAGTTGAGTAGCCTTTATTAGTGGGGTTTGTTCTGGCCCATACATTTTTGTCTATCAACTCCCCTTAGAGCAGAGGCACTTGACCTGGAATCCCTGGTTAAGGAATTTGACCAGGGAAAAATTTACACTTTGCAAAGGCACTCGACCTGGATCCCTGGTTAAGGAATTTGACCTGGGAAAAACTTACATTTTTAACTTTGCTAACCCCTAACCAAAATTCAGCATTTCCTTCGATTATCAGTGCAGGCAACAAGCCTCTGTAGTGTCAGCAGTAACTGTGAATGTGTTGCCAGTAGAAATCCCAGATCATTTTCATATCACGTTCTACTTTTTACAGATATCTTGAAATACATTTTACCCACAGACCTACTTGGAATTACAGTAGGTATTAGACCTACAGTTAGTTCTTGATATTCAATAGGTTAAAAATAGAAGCATGGATTTCAGTTCAGTTCAGTTGCTCAGTCATGTCTGACTGTTTGCGACCCCATTAACTGCAGCACAATAGGCCTCCCTGTCCATCACCAACTCCAGGAGTCCACCCACATCCATGTCCATTGAGTCAGCGATGCCATCCAACCATCTCATCCTCTGTTGTCCCCTTCTCCTCCTGCCCTCAATCTTTCCCAGCATCACGGTCTTTTCAAATGAGTCAGCTCTTCGCATCAGGTGGTCAAAGTATTGGAGTTTCAGCTTCACCATCAGTCCTTCCAATGAACACCCAGGACTGATCTCCTTTAAGATGGACTGGTTGGATCTCCTTGCAGTCCAAGGGACTCTCAAGAGTCTTATCCAATACCACAGTTGAAAAGCATCAATTCTTCTGGCTCAGCTTTCTTTATAGTCCAACTCTCCCATCCATACATGACCACAGGAAAAACCATAGCCTTGACTAGACGGACCTTTGTTGGCAAAGTAATGTCTCTGCTTTTTAATATGCTGTCTAGGTTGGTCATAACTTTCATTCCAAGGAGTAAGCATCTTTTAATTTCATGGCTTTAATCACCATCTGCAGTGATTTTGGAGCCCAGAAAAATAAAGTCAGCCACTGTTTCCCCATCTATTTGCATGGATTTATTGTATCACAACTTTAAAAATGTTTTGATGACTGTGCCTCATTATAATTGGTTTCCTATATAAGCCTATGTATTTTGTTTTATGCATTTAAAATCATTATTCTAAGAAGGAGTCCATAGATTTCATCAGACTTTCAAAGAAGTCCATGGAATATAAAAAGTTCAGAAAGTATTAAGTGTTAGTCACTCACTCATGTCCAACTCTTTGCGATCCCATGGACTGTAGCCCACCCAGGCTCCTCTATCCATGGGATTCTCCAGGCAAGAATACTGGAGTGGGTTGCCATTCCCTTCTCCAGGGGATCTTCCCAACTGAGGGATAGAACCCAGGTCTCCCACATTGCAGGCAGATTCTTTACCATCTGAGCCGCCAGGGTAGCCAAAAATGGTCAGAACCCTGCTGTAAAGTCTGACAAACTCCAGCCATCAATAAAGAGTGTGTATGTTTTGTGGGTAAGGGGTTTATATTAGGCAAAGGAAAGCAGTAGACACATGTGCATGCCTGCATGCTAAAAGTGTCTTCAGTTGTGTTTGACTCTTTGTGACTGTATGGACTGTAGTCCTCATACCACAAAAGAATAAGTAAGAAAATGTAATAAAAGCAAGTTCTTTGAGCCAGTGGACAAAGGACCTTCCTGACCTCTCCAGCTCTCTCTTCTGGCCCCCAAAAGCGATCACAGTCCTGATGGCCCCCAGAGCTTCTTCCGCCACGGCACCTGCTTTTGCATACGCAGCCAGTTCTTTGTCACTAAACGCTGAGAGTATCTGGAAAGAAGAGAAACACATGACTTTTGAATAGGGAAAAAAGTTAGAAGACACTCTGATCAACTCTTCAACTTACTTTTTCTTCCCAAACCCTGTCCTTTACCAAACACAGTAGATATGAAGCAAACATCACTCAGTGTACCACATCCAACAGCTTCTTCCATTCCCCTACAAAGGCTAGGTGTGATCTGCCTTAATGAACTCCTCCACAGGAAGTTGTAAGTAGCTCTGGGCAGGAAAAAGCTCTCCACATCTACTATTATTTTCTCTCTATTGATTTCTCTGTCTTTGTCTGTCATGCCACTAACCTTAAACCAATCATCCCCAAGCTCTGCTTGTCTCCAGCCCTAGCACAATTTTTTTTTTTTAATTTTTGGCCACATGTAGAACCTTAGTTCCCTGACCAGGGATCGAACTGGCACCCCTTGTAGTGGAAGGCATTAGCCAATGGACCACTGGGGAAGTCCCCCTTTCAAATCTTTTGATTACACAATACTTCACCTAACTTGTTGGTTCTTTTCATAGATCAAAGATGTAGAAATAAAGAATAAGTCATTAACAAATGACCAGGTCTCTTCCCTAGCTTCCCCTTCCGTAATCTCATGAATAAGTGTAAAGAGATAGCATTTAAAGAAAAATCACAGGAAGTTGACAAGCCTGCTCACAGGTCTGCATGGTGGGGAGTACTGTCAGCTCTGACCCTCTGTCACGATGATTAACTGAGATGCTTTCCTTTGCCCCTTTAAAATATTTCATGAGTGAACAGAATCTTTGGAGATAGTTTTTGGTGGACACTGAGCCCACCAGCTTCCCCAAATTGCTGGCATACTGATTAAAAGCAACTTTCCTTTCTACCAGCTTTGGCAAGTAATTATTTTTTTCAAGCAGCCAGACTTGATTCAGTAACAGAGTGAGGAAAAAGAAAAAGCTAGGCACATATAATTCACTAGAAAGGGTTTTTGGTAATAGTGTTGAGTTCCACATCTACTACCTTTTTTTCTCTATTGATTGCAAACTAAACTAAACTAAAATCTTACTGCTGAGAAAGGACTCACCATCCTTACTATTATTGTGTAATGATTTTTAACCACTTTGAAAACCACATTTCCAGACCTACTCATGGATAGTCTACTGAATTATAAGATGGCTAAACAAGATGCTGCAGGAGAAAGCTAAAGGAAAAATCGAAACACAAGAGATGCTAGTCGTCTATTAAGTAAATAATCAACCCCAAAATGAGCAAAAATTGCCAGTAACATTTCTCAACCCTGGAGTGTTGGCTGAAATGGAACAGGTTATGTGGACCTTACTGTAAGGCAAAATTGGCAGAGTGCCAGGTAACCATCACAATTAAACAGCAAATCCAAACTTAGTTAAATGTTCGATATTCATGCAATAGTTTGAAGTTATGTTATATTTTTAAGCTGGGCTTCCCTGGTGGCTAAGATGGTAAAGAATCTGTCTGCAATGCAAGAGACCCAGGCTTGATCTCTGGATCAGGAAGATCCCCTGGAGAAGGGAATGGCAACTCACTCCAGTATTCTTGCCTGGAAAATCCCAAGGACAGAGGATCCTGGCGGGCTGCAGTCTATGGGGTCGCAAAGAGTCAGACACGACTGAGTGACTAACTGAGCGATGTACCTTTTAAATTATGTTTCCTTAAATAGGGACATAACGATTTATGTGATTTAAATTACTATGCCAGGAGATTTACCCAAAGTAATAACAACAGTGCAGGGACTTCCCTGATGGTCCAGAGGTTAAGAATCTGCCTTCCAATGCAGGGAACACAGGCTCAACCACTCATCAGGGAACTAAGATTTCACATACCACTGAGCAACTGAGTCTACCCACTACAACTATAAAAAAGTCCGTGCACCACAACTAGAGAAACCCACGCAGCACGACAAAAATCCCATGTGCCACAACTAAGACCTGACACAGCCAATAAATAATCATAAAAATAAAAATAATCAACAATATTTTATTGATTTTAAAACAAGTTAAAAAAAAAAGAGTGCAAAAACTGTATTTGAGATAAAAACTGATGTTTTCGTTTTTTGGCCATGCAGCATGTGGGATCTTAGTTCCCTAGCCAGGGATCATACCCACATCCCTTGCATTGGAAACTCAGAGTATCAACTACTGGACCACTAGGGAAGTCCCATATCTGACATTTTGAATCACATTAAAAATAATCTTCCCTATTAGAGCACCATATTAACAACATCCTTCTGCAAGCGGTTTCGAATGACATTTAACCAGATCTGTACAACATGTAACCAGAATCCTGCATCTTGAAGATAACTCTGTCTGTGTCAGGTAACACATGTGGTCATGCCCATGTTTCACATACCTTTGCCCAAACAGCTGTAGAGAGTCCCAGGACAGGGCTGATGGCCATTATCACAAGAGTAAGCTTCCATCCTCTGATAAACCCCACTATGAATCCTGCAAAAAACGTGGCTATTGCTTGAAAGAACATTCCAACCTTGTCACCAATTCCTTCACTGATTTTGGAGATGTCACTAAAAAAGATCACACCTAAGTGGTTACAGGCAGGAGGTCTTCAGTCAGAAAGGCGAAGCAAACATCTAACCAACACAGACACAGGCAAAGCTCGTTCAGATGCCCGCAAGCCCCTCTCACAGTCTTAGCTTCTTGAATGACACTTTCCCCACCTAAAAACTGTACAAAGGAATAAATTCAGGATTAGTTCACGCTTCTGGGAAGTCAGTATCATTAAAAGTTGATGCTGTTCAGTTAGTTAATCCTATTAGAGAAGGATTAGCATTTTGAACATATGCCTCAATTTGTTTGAAAGTAGGAATAAGGAGGCAATGGCAATCCACTCCAGTACTCTTGCCTGGAAAATCCCATGGACGGAGGAGCCTGGTAGGCTGCAGTCCATGGGGTTGCAAAGAGTCGGACACAACTGAGAGACTTCCCTTTCACTTTTCACTTTCAAGCATTGGAGAAGGAAATGGCAACCCATTCCAGTGTTCTTGCCTGGAGAATCCCAGGGATGGCAGAGCCTGGTTGGTTGCCATCTATGGGGTCACACAGAGTCGGATACAACTGCAGTGACTTAGCAGCAGCAGCAGGAATAAGGAAGGGATCCTTCCTTCTACCCGTGGTGCTATTGTTAGCCCACTCTGTTCTCAGTACAGCAGTCAGAGTGATCCTTTGGAAATGGAAGTCTGAATATGCTACTTCTCAGGTCAAAAATGTCCAGTGGCAGACCTGAGGTCCCTATGGAGGCCAGCCAGGACCAAAATGCCCTGATCCTCCTTCCTCTTGAACATTTGCTCACTACCCTCTCGCCAGGATCTCCAGCCAGAAAATGCTAATCATCTATCACCCACTGCTGGAACGTAAGCAACAAGAGGCCAGAGATCTTTGCCTCATTCACTGTAAAATCACAAACATCTAGCACAGTGTTTAAGAAGCCCTCAATTCTTTGTTGAATAAGTGAAGGGTCAACAAGAACTAAGAGAAGTCTCTTTATGAATTCATTCAATCCCTGATTCACTCATTCATCCATCTTACTGGAGTGCTATCTTAATATCTTTCTGGCCTGTGATGAGCCCCATGAGAGAGAAACAAGTAAAGGATGTGAGTGTGTGTGTTAGTTGCATCCGACTCTTTGGGACCCCATGGGCTGTATCCTGCTAGGCTCCTCTGTCCATAGGATTCTCCAGGCAAGAATACTAGAGTGGGTTGCCATTTCCTTTTCCAGGGGATCTTCCCATCCCATGGATCGAACCCGGGTCTCCTGCATTTGCAGGCAGATTCTTTACTGTCTGAGCTGTCAGGAAGCCCCAAAGGATGTGAGCTCAGTACGCAAAGACACCTACTTATATAACTGAGGCCAAAAAAAAAAAAAAACCTATCAGGTAAGGAAAATGCACTGTGGCATAGGCTGTAACTGCTAGAGATGGCTCAGATCATCTATTCCCAATACACACCAAATGTTTAATTGAGCAAATTTTTTTTTCATTTAAAATCTTCCCTTGACAAGTTTGCACATAGCTAGTAGTTAATTTCTCTATGGATGTGTAGGTAACAATATACTTACTCTGTTAGCCGTGTATTGAGTTCAGTGATGTCACTGATGTCAAACCAGCCTATTTCTTGTCGAAGAATAGCATGAAAAAACTCTTGCCTAATTTTCTTAATCTGTCGGCCAGCTGCCAAAGTCCAAAATGAAACCTGTATATAGGCAGCAACAAGAACTCCAGCACCTAATCCTGAATAATAATATGCATATCTGGAAAATAATTCAAAAGTTTCTTTTAAATAGAGTCTGTATGTTTGGAAGAGAAATATTCAGAATTGGAAATTAATAAATTTACTGACAGATCACAAAGACCATGTAAGACATTATAACATGTACATATTTTTTTTTTTCTCTTTTCTTACTTTATAATAGAACAGTGGCCAACCTATCCACTTGAATTATCAGCCAAAGGTAAAATAAAGTTATGTCATTAACTGCAAACATACAGTGGTGTTCATGAATGATCTTTAAACTTATATTGATAATCTGTAGACACAATTTGACTCTTCCATGATTCACATTCTAGACTTGCATATCTCACTGTTCTGAAAAGCTTCACCACATTGCAAATACAGGAATAAATAGGCTGAACATGCAAAATGGCTGTTAGTGTTAAGTTTTTCCCATATTGTTTACACAAAGAACAAAAAACCCTCTTCCTGATTGGCAGAAGTGGAAAGATTTTTTAAAACCAATGCTAAAATGTTATGAATTCAAATCAACTCAGAGTGTAGTCTTAACTAAATTGGAGGGAAGTTAGTATCTTTAGAAATAATAAATTCAATTTCATTACTCTCAAATATATTTTCCTTTCAGGCCACGACGGCAACAGACAGTACTCATTTAAGTCGGCAACATTAATTGAAAAGTAAACACAGATGTTATGTGACAGGCTTTGAGGATTTCTACTAAGAAGCTGAAGAAAGGGGAAAAAAATGCCATAAATGATATTATTAGATCAACAGACCAAACGGGAATTTGGATGGTAGACCAAAGTATTGTATCAATATGAAATGTACTGAGGTTGATAGCTGTACTGTGGTTATGAAGAGAATGCCCTGTTCTTGGAACCAATCAAGTATTTATAAGTAAAGGACCATGCTCTGGGCAACTTACTTTTTTAAAATAATATTTATTCATTTGGCCGCCCTGGGTCTTCATACTTCATATTTCACTTACTTTAAATGGCAGGGAAGGGGGTATAAATGGAAACAATAGGATAAAGAGTCTAACAAAAGCTAGAGTATACAGGGATTCTTTGTACACGCTTATAACTCTTCATAAGGTTGAAATTATTTTCAAATAAAATGTTTTTTAAAAGCACAGTATAAAGAAGTATGTATGATATATACATATATTAGCCAATTACCTAGTCATTTCTTCTTCCAGAATTTTGCCTGGATTTAGCATTGCCAACGAAAAATTCACTAAATAAAAACAAAATTCAAATAAGACATTTTTGAAAGGCACTGCTGGGTTTTTAAAATCTTTTTTATCTTTCCCTGTCACTCTCAAGTCACTCTTATCATCTGGCCCATGTAAAGGGCCCTAGGGTTTAGGTGCATCGAGGGTCCAGTTGGGGAAGTAAAGCCCCCCCGCCCCAGGTACTGCCCCCCTACCAGAGGCCTTGGGCCTTTAGCAACACAGCTTCCTAGAGCAGCAGAGAGGAGCTGATGAAGGGCATACAGAAGGCAGAGGAAGAAAAAAGAAATGTCCCACATAGAAACACAGGATTTAACAGGCACTTTTTTCTTAGTGGTGCAAAGCACTTTACAGATACTTGCTTCTTTTGATTCTACGTTACTATATGTGTGTGTTTCCCTTACATGCTTCCTCACAACATAAATAATGGAAAGTCTGAATTACATTCATGGCAAAGGGAGAAAAAGACAAGAAAGATCACTGAGCTGCTCAAAGACAAGTCAGTGGATCATGGTGATCCGTCAGGGTCCTGCATTCCTTGTCTTGGTTATTAGCAGTCCTGTAAACTGGTATTTTTAAAGCAGTATTAACTGGAAGGAAATGGTCTTTTACTTTGAACTAATTTTGATAAAAGTGTCACTGTGCCTTTTCTGGTTCACATGTTTTCGTAACAGCTAGGATCCAGTGAGCATTTATTATATGCTGGGCACTGTTCTGAATACTATATTACATGGTTTAATTATCAGAATTCCATAGATAGGACGATACAGGTAGGGCTACATCATAAATTCCTATTTTACAGATGAGGAAACTGAAGCACAGGGATATAAAGTAACTTAGCCAAAGTCACTCAGTTATTACAGTAAGTAGGCTGAGAGTCCTAACACTCTCATACAGCACCCGACACTACACACCGACTGGTTCATGTGGTAATGACTTATTTTCACTTAACAAGCACAAAGTAAAAAAAATAAATAAAAAGAAAAAGAAAACAGCCCACACCGACTGCATTCACAGCGTAACAGGATCAAATGCTACCACAGCACTGTCGGGAAAACACACCTGCCACAATGCCAGGAGAGAGACCAGGCTCTGTTCCTTTATCACGTGCAGACAGCCCTGAGGTCACATTTTCTGGGTGCTGTGTTACCAAAGGGAGATGAGGTAGAAATTTATTTTAAACTTAACCTACCGTCAGGATCAATTACCAGGCCTGTAGCCCCGATGGCGGCATAATTTCTCCCTCAGGATTGTTCTTTCTATAGATGTTCATAGCAAACTGTTTCTGCCTATTAGTCTAGCTCTTTATCAGCTACTAGGTCCTTGAGGAAGCAGACTCTATTTTGCTTCTGTTCTCATCCATTCAGTTCTGTGTGCTCATTTGCTTCCTGAGTTCATAAATCTGGCACCCTCGATAGCTTTGTTGGAAGTGTGTTTGGAATGAGAGGCAGACAAGCTACATGAAAGCTGAAGTATGTGCAGAAATCATTGTTCAAAACCACAGGAAACCTGCAGATTATGTGTACAGGGCTATTTCCCCCCTGAACTTAGAAAGCAGGTGAAATCTTAAAATGACTTTTTTCTCTCCTCCAACACCAATATTATAACTCAAATTGATCTTCTCTCCTAGGAAATAAAAATCTACAACCATTACAAACTTGACCTGCTCCTTTCTCAGAGTCCCAGGCCAAGAATGGCAATCTAATTCTGGGTAAGTAACCCTAGAAGCCCTACAGCCCCTAGGAAACCAAGTTTCTGCTGCTAGAGGACCAAAGTGTGACACGTGTGTATGAATGTGCTCCTTCAAGAGCCATGCGATGAAATCTGGAATGCTAGATCTGGAAATCTCACGGGATTCAATCTGGAGGAGGCTGCTACCTGGTCTTCCCAGATGCTATGTGTTAGGCTTCAGCCTCATAAACAGTCTTCAAGCAGTTATCTGGTTGAGTGGTCTGCAGCACTCTCTGCCTGTTAGAATCATGTGGGGTGGGTGGAAAAAAATATAGTTGTCCAATGGGGACAACAGAAGATGAGATGGTTGGATGGCATCACTAACTTGATGGTCGTGAGTTTGAGTACACTCCAGGAGTTGGGGATAGACAGGGAAGCCTGGTGTGCTGCAGTCCATGGGGTCGCAGAGTCAGATACGACTGAGCAACTGAACTGAGGCTCCATCCAACACCAGCTGAATCAGAACCTCTAGCTGAGACTAGATCATAATCTAAAAATTGCTTCCAATTGATTTTAATATACCAGGATGGAGAACTCCTTCTCTATTCTGCCTAAATGCCTCCCATAGCGAAGAAATGGGAAATTCTAAAACTGCCTTTTCATTTTAGAGAGCCCCCATATACTCCATACATTTATACCTTTTATAGATGAGGAAACAGAGTCTAAGAGTGGTTGTTGCATTTCCAAGTTCTTACAGCTAGTTTCCCCTCAATATTTATGTTCCAGACACTTGACATAAGTCATCTCATTTAATTCTATCAGCAAGCCTACCTTTCAAAGGTGATAACAGTAGGGATTATAGAGGTTAAGTAATTTGCCCCAAATTCAGGTACAGGCCTCAGTAATAAACGTATACCTTAAGGAACACTCAAAGAGACACTAAATAAGGAGAGCTGTCACTTTGAGTCTCAAAGTAAATCGATGCCGGCCTCCCTTGATTCAGTCCAGGACTTCTTTTATTAATATTACATGGAAACACTTAGCACAAGACAGAATTGCTGGATGTCCAGGCAGTTTTAGCTGTATGGGTAATAAATCAAGGTAACTGGGCTCAAAAATGTCTTTTCCTTTCATCTATGTGGCAATGCAAGGGCACTCAGGGTGTATCAATTTCTCCACACAACATTATTACAGCCACACAGACTTGGCATGAAATATCAAGTTCCTAATACTCGGTAGAAACCCTGTTTCCTAGGACTCCATTCTTAAGGTTTGGATGTGGAATGTTTTATGCATAGTTTCTGCACAACTGAGTCATTGTGAGGGAACAACCTTGTCACGGAGACTTTATTCTGTTGACAAGGATGGACTCTGTTCACAATAACTCATTGTCAGACTGTCTTGTAATTTAAACCTTTTTTTTTCTTCTTTCTCATCTCATTTGGCTCCCATTGAGTCTTGCTGTCCAAGAATCCAACAATTCTAAAAAATAGACTCTAAACAAACATTATCTTGGTAAGACGAGCTAGAGAGCTCAGCTAGGGACACCTGAGGACTCTGCCATCTCTCAACCTCCATGACTTTGGCTAAACTTTACAAACCTAAACATATAAAGGAGCTCTCTGGATTCAGAGTGAGCATGAAATGTAACAATTCGTTTTCTCCAAAGAGCCATGGGAATATTATTTGTACAAACCTAAAGAGTGGACACTGGCATTAATAACATTTGAGGGACTTCTCATTCCAAACCCTCCAAGACAATCAAGTCGCCTAATGACAAACGTGGCTGCAGAGAACCAAGTGTCATTTAATTCGGAGGTCACCGAAACTAAGTTGGCAACTCTGGTCATAGGTCTGCAAGTGACTCGCTCATGCCATTCCCCAGAAAGACCTTGAATTTGGCCCTGGGCACAGTACGTGGCACCTGTCTGCCATTCCAGCTTCAAAGCAATTCGGTTGCATAATTAGAAACACATTAAAAATGAACAGACTGCTCCAAATAAGGAAGCTGTGAATTACTCTGGTGTTAGCAAAAACAAAAATGGGATTAATAAAACTAGACCAAATGTCAACTTCCCTGGGATAAGTACATTGCATCCAATTAAAAAAAATTAACTGTGATAAGGTATGCATTACAGTCTTAACCATTTTAAGTGTATAGTTGCTGCGGCTGCTGCCGCTGTGTTGCTTCAGTCATGTCCGACTCTGTGTGACCCCACAGACGGCAGTAGTGTTAAATATATTTACACTATGGTAAAATCAATCTCCAGAACTTTTCAGCTTCCCTAACTGAAACTCTGCCCATTAAACAACTCCCCATTTCCTTATCCTCCAGCCCCAGCTACCACTATCTTCTTTTTTGTTTCTATGAATTTGGCTACTCTAGACACCTCCTATAAGCAGAATAATATATTTGTCTTCTTTCACTTAGCATAATGATTTCACTTTCACTTTTCACTTTCATGCATTGGAGAAGGAAATGGCAACCCACTCCAGTGTTCTTGCCTGGAGAATCCCAGGGACGGGGGAGCCTGGTGGGCTGCCATGTATGGGGTTGCACAGAGTTGGACACGAGTGAAGTGACTTAGCAGCAGCAGCAGCGGCAGCAGCAGCAGCAATGTCCTCAAGATTCATCCATGTTACAGCAGGTGTCAAAATTTCCTTCCTTTTTCAGGCTTTTTAACACTCCATTGTATGTATGTAACAACTTTTGTTTATCCAGTTATTCATCTGAGTTTTTAAAATCCTAAATTGGAGCCAGTTTTGATTGATATATTCTAATATGGGCATCCTCCTGTTCTGTGTGTGTGTATTATACATCTATAAATCTTAGAAGTAAAAGAAAAGTAAATTAAAAATTCCTAGTTTCCTTAAAGACTTTTAAAACTATCCTATCTTACTCTTTACAATATTTGTGTTAAAGGTTTGGCCACTGGTCAAATACAACTAACCCAGTTAAAACTTTCCCAGACACAACTTTTAAAGGAGAAGGTACAGCTACCTACATTGGCAGTAGAATGTGTACAGTCATGAGCATGGTATGGGCGGTAGAAAGACCTGAGTCTGAATTCTTCCCTAACACTGTGTAATTTTGGGAGGTTATTTATTCTCTCCAAGCCTCAGCTGTCTTCATGTGTCACTGAGAATAAGACCTAGCACGTGATACACACTATGAAAGATTTCTGTTATTTTTGTTACAAAGAGGTTCTTCTCAGAGACAGTAGTACTAGAGAATAAATAAACTCTTTTTGTAGGAGTGTGCTTTAACTATTTAAAGGATGCTTCTATTAGACATCTAAAAGGTATTAATATTCATCAATATTCATGTAAAGAGATCCTATTGTATAAATTAAGCAATCATGTCCTTAGGTAATTACAACCAGCCCTACAATGCTAACCAAGTATGTAGCTCTCAGCACTGAACACTGGAAACTTCCTGAGTGTCATCTAAATACAGTCTACTGCCTCTCAGGTGCCTCTACTGGGGAGGCTGCCTCCTCTTTATTAGCCGTCTCCTGCACATCCCCCATCTGAGCAGCAGGGCTCCACTCGGTCTCCAGCTAGAGCCCGCAGGTCTCTAGGGAGGAACTGAGCCATCGCGCTGGGTAGAAAGCGTGGCCATCTTCCTTTCTGTGTTAAGTCTGTCTAATATGAAAATAACTTTGTCCATTGGAACCTCACTCCAATGCTGCTGACATAGCTCCTCATATAGATGGCATTAACTTATGTGACTCCTTTGGCACTTCAGTAATTTTAGTCCTTTGGGTGAGTTTCAAAGCACATCATTCTCATACAGAATCCATTCACTCTTTAGTAAAGTGCTCTGTTAAGGAACAGTCAACCTTGTTGATCCAAATATTAGAGACAGAAAGCAGGTGTAATTTTAGCAAGAAGGATAGGAGAGAGAGGGAGGGGGAGGGGAAGAAGAAAACATCAGAAACAGACCTGCAAGCTGAGGACGGCTCAGAAGTATTGCCATGCCAACTGCTGCATTTTGAAGCGAGCTCATCAATAGTCATTAACTGAATGGACACTGTGCAGACATGCTCTGCTCTGGGTCCACCAACCTCAAGCAGACTGACTTCCTTACTTTATTGAAACTCAAAGCTTTCTGGAAATTTCCTTATTCTATACTTAAAGCCCAATAGCATACACTTATTTGTTGAAATTTAACTAATTATTTGAGGAATTTTACTGAGAATTTTAAAACTCCTATGATATCTGAAGCCACCCAGCTGTCCAGACCATGAAGCAAGACCATGAATAGAAAAATCAATTTCTAATCTTTCACTCAGTTAAACAAATGAATACATCTATACATCTACATATCTCAATTAAAGAAATGCTTACCTGGAAGGGAGAAATTTCCTCCAGTATTAACAAATCTGTCAGTCATTTCTCCAAATACTATCATCATGAGGGGCAGACCTGATCCATGAGTTATGGCCATGATAGTGCCAAAAGACATAAATAACTTATCCTGCCAATCAGAGTATCGAAACTAAAAAAAAGTAGGAAAGAGAAGAGAAGAATACTTAGCTTGTAAACAGAATTTCTCTTTTTTCACAATGTATGTTCTTTGGATTTTTCTTTAAGGTCAGTAAACGTTCCAAATAAATGTATTAGGGAAGAAAGAGAATTTCAACTCAAATCATCGACAGAGTAATTTCAAGAGTCTATTTATTTTGTATCTGTGTGGAAAAAATTCTAATTTCATTTAATCAGTGTCTTATTTGGATAAGTGATTGCAATATAATCAGAAGGGACTAAGATTTGGTTTCATTAAGAAATACTGTTTGATCTTCCAGAGCTCCTGAGGTAGTGAATTAGAAACAGCTAGGTGTTGATGTCATTTACATACACACACATAAAACATCCTTTAAAAAGACATTCAGAATATTTTAGAGGGAGAATTATAAAGGGCGGAGAAGGAACAGATATCCTGGGTTTTGAGGATAAGGCCCTTTTAAGAGGCTTAAGTTAGCTTTTGGAAGACAGATCAATAGCGAAGGGCAAGGAACTTAAGGAGTGCCTGGGTGTGTGCTTTAGGGAAGTCTTGCTTATGGAGATGATAACCACTGTAGAATCTTGAAGGACAATGGGGAATTAGCGAAGAAGAACTGGGGAGTGCAGAGAAAGTGGGGGAAGTGGGGGTTTAGAACAGCAGGGTGACTGGAAACTACGAGTCCTCAGGGAACTCCACGTGGTGGAATTTCTAAGCACACAGTACAGAGCATGGAAGATAATATTAGAGAGAGGCCTAAAAGGCCTGGTGGCCACACCAACTATCTTGGATGTAGTACCGTCTATAGAGGGCTTCCCTGCTGGCTCAGCTGGTAAAGAATCTGCCTGCAATGTGGGAGACTTTGGTTCAATCCCTGGGTTGGGAAGATCCCTGAAGAAGGGCAAGGCTACCCATTCCAGTACTCTGGCCTGGAGAATTCAATGGACTGAATAGCCTGTGGTGTCACAAAGAGTCAGACATGACTGAGCAACTTCCACTTATCACTTATAGAGGGAAGTAGTTATACCAGTAAAGTGCACGACACCCAGGAACTAACCAGCGATCAGTGTCACAATACTCCAAAACCCTTTGTCCTTCACCACCTGTTTTAGTTCTCTCCAAATTCCCACTTTTTCTCCCCATTTCTGATTGACTGAAACTATGCCTCTCTCTCTGTTCTTCTTTCGTCCTCTGCCTTCCAGACTACATCTCCCGTCTCTTAGTTTTCCATTTCTATACTTTTCCCTTTGTCCCTCACATCTCTCTCATCTTTTTAACCCTTATCTCTGCCCATTTCCCCACCCCACTCCCTTTGGGGGCAAAGGAAGGAACAGTCATCAAGAGAATGGGTGATGAGTCAGGCTGGGCAGAGTGGGGTCCTTGAGAGTGGAGGCTGAGTCAGAGGGAGCCACCATGCAGGGGCACCCTGAGGCTAAAGCACAAAGTGGGGGGGGGTGGTGGGGGGCGGTGTGCCAACTGCTCTCAGGGATTTCCAGAAGTTCGGTCTGGGAGATCAAATTCCATCATTAAACACAGAGGGCAAGCAAGAGTGTTGAGAGAGGCAAAGGGTGGGAAGCCAGGTGGAGCTTGGAATGAAACAAGGCAGGCAGGTAAAGTCCAGGGCAGGTGGGAAGGGCCCCTAAAATTGCCACAAAAGGGACCAGTGTCCCCAAGGTTCACCTTAGTGGCTAGAGGGGAAGGGAGATAGAGCACTTGAGTTTCTGGGCCACAGCTCAAGCATAGGAGCAAGTCAACATGCAATGTTGTCTCCACCAAACATTTACGTGAAACTGCTAGTGCTGCTGCTAAGTCGCCTCAGCTGTGTCCAACTCTGTGCGACCCCACAGATGGCAGCCCACCAGGCTCCTCTGTCCCTGGAATTCTCCAGGCAAGAATACTAGAGTGGGTTGCCATTTCCTTCTCCACGTGAAACTGAGGAAAGTTTTAAAGGCTTCTCATAGTACATTTGAAACTCATGTAATGTAATATATTCACTGCACCTTAATTAAAGAGTTTCTCATATTAATGAAACAAAATTCTGTCACCAAGCTTCAGTGAAAATTCCAGGAATTTCACAGTAATATCCTAAGTAACCTAGATCTGTTTCCAGTGATTTTTCAACAGAAGAATGCCTTTCTGTGTTGTGCTGTGCTTCGTCACTCAGTCGTGTCCGACTCTTTGCAACCCTATGGACTGTAGCCCGCTAGGCTTCTCTGTCCATGGGGATTCTCCAGGCAAGAATACCAGAGTGGGTTACTCCATGCCCTACTCCAGGGGATCTTCCCAACCCAGGGATCGAACCCAGATCTCCCTCTTTGCAGGTAGATTCTTTACCATCTGAGCCACCAGAGAAGCCCGAATGCCTTTCTAACCCCTATTACAATGCAGTCTTATACTGAACCTCAATCAGAACAGCAGCAAAAAAATCTATTAGGACAGTGAAAAGGATTACACTTATATTTAAGGTTAAACTTTCAAATTCAAATGAAAACTTCTGTTTCTACTTTAAGGTTTGTGACATTTTGTTTGCTATAAGAGGCTGATTTAAAACCTTTGCATTAAAACCAGATTTCTCTAAAGTACTGAACTGAAAAAATGTTACCCTCACTGAGATTTTTAAACACAAAAGTCACAAGCATAAGGGAGAAGAGAATGAAACTTAATAAGCTGGAGACTTCAGATGACATGCTTTTTTTTCTTTTTTCTTTTTTTTTTTTTTTACCAACTTCTTTGTTATCAAATAATAGCTGTCATAGTTTGGAACATATCATATTCACTAAAAGTAGGCAAACATTTTCTTGGGTCCCCTTGCTAAGACATATTACAAATGAAAAAAAGATTTGACTTCTTCCAAAAATAGGTTGGCTTGCCCTGGACCAGTAGAAAACCACTGAGGATTATCATAAACATCTGAATCTAATAGTAAGTTCATATTTAATCAATTTTCCTGGAGGCCAATGTGAACATAGATTTCTTAAGCATTTACAATTTTCTGTAGTTAACAATCTCCTTATATGCAAGTTTATTTTAAGGTAAATTTGTGCTTGTGTGTGAAACAAGTGCAGAGATGTATTTTTCTGAAATTAATTGGTTTGTATGGTGCTTCAAACACCAGTCCTAACTTCAATTTCCCTCTATACCAGTTAGTTCTGCTCTCCCAGCCAGCCTATCCCTACCTGTTTTATCATCCACCTTGAGAATATGGGCCATTAAATACAATGAGCCAATCCAGGGCATATATCTTAAAGTACTCCTCACTACAGATCCAAGATATCAAACTTAAATGAAGGCAGAACTGATTCAAAGTTAATATTTCACAGCTTACCAATGTTAATGGTCCAATCAAATTTACTTTCTTCATTTTTTCCTTAGCTTGGCTGCTGTAAAAAAATATATATATATAACCAAATTTAAAAACTCTTACAAAATATTTCACAGTCAACTGAATATAAATTTAAGTAGTTACCATATTTGAATATTATATTTTCAAATGTAAAAGAGTGATGTCCACAAATTGTCAAAATTATCCAGTTTAACACATGGTGTAAGGCAATAACCAAGAGCAAAGGAACTGTCCAAGGCACTATAGGAATCTCTGGATAACCGGGGAATGGTCACCTGCCTGCAGCATGCATGCACAGAAGGAAGATGACCATGTCAACAATGTCTGCAAGATCAGTTAATTCTTCATGTGCTAAAAAGGTACATCTTGATCTAAAATTAGTAAAGGCCACTCTTCTGAATGATTATAGGGAGTGCCGTCAGGAAATCCTGTCGGCTCTACAGTCAAAATACATCTCGAGTTCACTCGCTCTTCACCACTTTCATAACTATCCTAACAGTCCGGAGAACTCCTGCCTTGTTTCTCCACTTCCGCTCGTGCCCACTTCAGTCTATCCGCAACGCAACACTCAGAGGCATCATTTAAAAACACAAGTCACATGCTTGCTAAAGAGGAGGAAGAGGCGAGTGACGGACTGGGAGTTTGCGATTAGCAGATGCCAGCTATTACAAATAAGATGGATGAACAACAAGGTCCTCCTGCAGAGCACAGGGAACTGTATTCAACTTCCTGTAATAAATCATAATGGAAAAGAACATGAAAAAGAATGTGTGCGCAAATATATATATATATATGTATAGCTGATCATTTTGCTGTATAGCAGAAATTAACGCAACATTGGAAATCAACTATACTTCAATAAATTAAAAAAACTCTCAGGTTATATTATGCTGCTACTCTGCTCAAAGACTTACAAGTGGCTTCCACTTTTCTCAGAGTAAAAGCCAGATCCTTACCCTGGCCTCTCCGGCCCCACACGATATTCTTTGTTGCCTCTCTGAGCACAGTGCGCACTCCCACCCCTGCCAGCTCGGCCCCAGTCACCCAGCTCTCTCTGCTGCTGCTGTCATGTGAACACTCCAAACACGCTCCCCCTGCGGGGCCTGCATTACCTCTGCCGGGAGTGGTACATATATGCCACAGGGCTCTCTCTTTTTTTTTCAAGTTCTTGCTTTAATATTGCCTTCTCAATATGACCTACCTTAACTACCCTATTTAAAATTGCTTTTTTGCACTCCTGATTTCTTTAGCCTTAATTAACGTGTTCCCATAGCATTCATTACCTGCTAACAATTGTTTGCAGGACTAAGTGCCCCTGGGAAAAAAGAGTTTATGGATGCTTCTTTTTCACAAATGACCACCTATTTGCATAGATCTAACTTGATATTACTTAAAGCCCAAGAGTGCCCCTGGTTTCCTGGTCTGGGATATCTGATGCCCTTTGGTGATAATCTGTCTCAGAAGCCACAGGCTATTAATCTGGTTTTAGGTTGGAAATGCTGTTGCTTCCTCAGTCTTCCGTATAGAATGAAACACAATCTGGTTCTCCCCTGAGGCAGGAAGATGGAATTTGATGTAATATTTTTCTCTTACATATCTTGGGCTTTAATTCCATGCCATATAAAGACTAGTTGCCAGATTCTAGCAACTACATATTCAGCATATGTATTGTTTGCATCTATTCTCAATAATAAATAAAAGCTAACTGTAGGAGAGCAGACTTTTTTTACCTAAATGCATTCATTTAAATTTCCAGGTAAAGTTTTATTCACAGGACTTGATCCCAAACTATCTGGAACATTTTCTAAAATCAAAGGACTGACATCTGCAATGAAACGTGTTCACAAGAATGTGACAGGCAAAACTGCGTGATCGGAACGACCATGGAACTCTCAGTTTTCCCTAGACCACTGAAGTGAGCTGAACTTCCTTTAGCATACAAGTTTTGGTCCATTTTTTATAAAAGTGTGTCTCATTACACTTAAGTTCATAATCTTAACTTTTTCTTAGTCTTTTATACTCTTTGAACTGTCTTCTTCCCGACACAAGGCTGTGAGCGCCACTTCTGAGCACTTCCTTGGGCTCTGTTGTGTCACTGTGTCTTTTGCAGGGGTAGCCCCTCTGTACACTCACCAGTGTTTAGCCAGTGCAACACAGAAACAGACTTCTTGGAGAAAATGCCATCTATTTATAGATTCACAGTCAATTCCAGCCTAAACTGCCAGCGAATGAAAACCACCTTTTTCTAGAAGAAAAAATACCACCCGTTGGTTTTCCAACTTTATAGGGCAAACTAGATATTCTGTGAATGAATACCCAGTACATAGAAGAAACAAAGCAAGATCATGTTTGAAGAAATTAACAGACTAAAATAATGCCCTGGTTTAACCACCAGATAGGCATGTTCTCTGTTAACTAATCAGGCCACTTGCAGCTTGAGGACCCACTACAGAACCTGATAAGTGTGTCCCTCTGGGTGATCACTGGATGACACAGGTCAGTTAGTTCTGGGTGGCTTGGCATGAACTCAGAGACCACAACAGCCTCAAATTTTGAGGCTGAAGGCAAAAATGATTCACTGTCCTCAAAGTGAAAGAGGGACAAAGACAGCTTGCCACTTACTGATTGCTTACGCCCCTACTAAGGTGGAGAAGTGAGAGTGACGAGGGCCCTCGGGAACCAAAGAGCCAGCACAGGGAGAAAGACAGGCCAGCAGAGAGAGGCAGAGGTCTCCCCCTCGCATCTGAGCAACACTTTCTTTGGAAGCGCAGGTAACCCGCCCCAGGCTGCTCAAGGTTCCCCTCCCCAACTCACCCCTCACCCCCCAGAGGGAAGAAAGAGGGAACCGGAGAGCTGAGAGGAGGGTGGGTAAAAGGAGGAGGAGGAATAATGAGTGGAAGGAAGGAGCTGCCTGCTTCACTACACTTGTTTAAAAAGCACGAGCATCAGACATCTGCTGTTGATGCTCGGAAGATCAGACCATGCTTATGAAAGTTTTCTGGAAAAGTCGTGAGCTCCAAAATGCAAGGAATGTTACACCACACATGCTCATCGAAGGGCCCTGCACAAAGGGAAGGGGGCGCTTTCAAACCATGCTCTCTTTCCTGGTGGTGTTTATTGGCTAAGTCGTGTCTGACTTTGCCACCCAGAGGACTGTAGCCCACCAGGCTCTTCTGTCCATGGGGATTCTCCAGGGAAGAATACAGGAGTGGGTTGCCTTGCCTGTCTCAAGGGGATCTTCCCAACCCAGGGGTCCCGGCGTGTCTGAGGGATTCTTTACCACTGACCCACCAGGAAAGCCAGCCTGTCGCAAAAGAAGCCTCAGTGACATTCCTTGGGTAAAGTCAGAACCACAGAAAAGACTCTAAGGAAACTCCAAAACAAAGGCCAAAGGCATCATCCACTCAGCTTCTTTGCTCGGCGACATGTGGCTCTGCTGACTCGCGTGTAAAGAGAAAAGCAGAAAAACGGTGGCCGAGGGTGGTGTACCTGCGGACGCCCAGTTCAAATCCGTCCTCCCTGGTCTCGGTGATCCGGAATGTTGCGATCCTTCCCACCTCTGGATCCATCTCAGCCTGGGGAGAAACCAGTCTCAGGTCCAAGGGCACCAGCCCCAGCTTGGGGAGGTCGCCCAGCCTCCTCACAACACCCCCCTCCCCACCCCGCCGGGGGGTCGGGGCCAGCAGACTGGTCGGGGGACCGGGAGGACCGCGCGGATGCCACGCTGCCCGCTGCGCGGAGCCCACCTTCCCGAGCTTCCCGCGCCCGGGACTGCGCCTGTCTCCGGCCGAGCCGCTGGGCGCGCCGGGGCTGCGGCCGCGGGGCCTGGGACTTTGCTCGCCCCCGCCCCCGCCCCCCGCCCCACCCCGAGAGTGTCCGGCCCCAGAGACGCCTCCTGAAGCCGCCGGGGCCACGGCCCCGGGCAGAGCAGGCGCTCCAGCCGCCAGGCTCGCTCCGCACACCCCGCGGGGACGGGTGCCCGGCGCGCCGCCCTCCGCTGCCGCCCACCCCCGGCCAGCCGCCAGCCCCCGGCCCGCCGCGCCAGCTGCGGCCGATAAGCCCCGCGACCAGCCTGGTGCCGCGGGGTGTTCCGAAAGCCTGGCCTGCGGGCCCCTCGAGCCCTCCAGAGTGACTGTCACACTCCTTCAGAGCAGTTTTCTTTTTGAAGCCTTGCGGGGACAGTTTGTACATGCTCACCAATGATGCGGCAGCTGAGGGACCCCTACGCTCGCCTCCCGCAGCTTCTGCATCCCCGGGTCTGCTCCCCGGGGGGCACCGAACCCACCCGTCTCTCGGGATGCTGAGAACAGGGCAGGGCCGCCCAAAAACATCGCATTAAGCTCTTCGCAGGATAATGCAGTCGGTGCCTTCTTAACACCAGAGAAGCCTTTCTTAATACGGAGAGGCCCAGAACTTTAGGGCTGGAGGGCGCTTTAGAAATCGCCAAATTCAACCGCTTCTCGCTTCTCGTCCACTCCCTTTCCAATAGGAAACTGAAGCCCAGGGAGGTCGAGTCTCGCCTGTGGCTACATCCTCAGGACCAGGGTCCAGTCTCCAGTGTCCTCTCCTGGAGTCCTCTTCTGATCCTGGACTTCTCTCTGCGCGCGCAGGTGTCTCTAAACCTCGCGCTCACGGGAATCCTCTGTGGTTTTCTCATCCCTTTTCATGAACCTCGCGCCACACTCCTTCTTAAAGGGAAAATCGAAAACAGGGAGCAACATGTTACCATAGCTTTGAAGCCAGTGGGATTCAAACTCAGAGCTTCCTATCTCACTAGTTATGTCACCTTGGACACTTTCTCGCTTCTCTAAGCCTCAGTTTCCTCATATGGTAACATGAGCATAAAACACCCCCCTTACTAGGTCACTGTGAGGAATAACCAAGAAGGTAGAAGGAGCTAGTACTGAGCCTGAACCAGAATACACTCCATACACATGGCTTCCCCTCTTCCCAGCCAGGTAGCAGGGTTACCTGCTGGTCCTTGCTCCTGCTGTCTTGTGAACACAGAAGTCATCCCCTGGCTTTCTCGGGTTCCCAGAGAAAATTAACAAAGAGCATCCTACAAGAGGAGGTGCTGTCGGCAGACCTTGGACTCTCACCTGTGTCACTTACTGTTTGGCCTTAGGCAATTTACTTGATTTTATGGAAACCGTAAAATTGAGGTGTTATTAGGATTAGACATAATGTGTGTAAAGTGCCTGGCATATAAGAGGTATTAATAGTTACAAGATCAGAAGAGACTGATGAGGAGAGACTGGGATAAGAGCCAGGAGCTCCAGCACTCACTCTAAAGTATGCCACTTATCTCTACCCCGCTCTGCATATCACCTTTAGCTAGGAAGAACCTGACTTGAAGAGATGACTTAGAGTTGACTGAAACTGTGGCATGTTCTAGAATTATTAGAAATGAATTTATTTACAGGTTTTCCTAAAAATGTGTTTTCTTCTTAGCCCATCTACCACAATCAGGAGGATTCTCTTCTTTGATCAACCAGAATTCCTCTTCTTCACAAGTCTAACAGGTGGTCAGATCACTATTTAAAAAATACTCTACAATTAAAGCAACTGAAATTGTTGAGCTGAAAGAAAGCTTGGTGGTGACAGGAGAACATTATAAAACTCTGGCCTGGAAGGAGACGGTAGCCTCTTAAGTTTCTATAAAGGACATCTTGGGGGAGTGAAAAGGTAGACATGTGAGAAAGTAGGAAGCTTCTGAACTAAACAAAAACAAAAACAAAAACCAACACACAGGAATATGACATTTTCCCCTGTCAGAGTCAGTTCATAAAGTTGTCCCTATAAAAAGTGTTCATCACATGTGGCTTGCATCTGAGGCCTGTGTATGGGGAGAGAGAAGCCATGCCCAAATGACTGTATTTATGTATTTGCCTGTGTTACAGCCCATTCCAAGGGCTACTTTTACATTTATCTAATAACAATAAAACAACCTTACCTGGTGCATCCATCCGGTTAGTCATTAAAAAACAGTATTTAAGCCAGTGTGATAAGCCGGAGAATTCTCCATGACACTCAGGCTGTAAGAAATCTCAACTTTCTTTTGTTGATAGGATATTGAGAGAATCCTGCTTTGTTCTCATTGATGTAGAGTTAATGTCCTTCCCTCTGTCTTACTTCTTCTACATGTTCCATTAGTTATTTTTCTTTTTTAATCTTAATTATTGCTTTTTGGGGATTATTTTTATTCTTTGGTTCTTTTCTCTTGATTTAATAAGTACATATTTCATTTTCTATTTAACAGTTAACTCTTTCTTAGAGATTATGACCTATCTTTGACTAAACAGTGGTACTTTTTTGTCTTCCAGGCCAATGCAAGTACTTTAAAATTCTCAACCTCATTTATCCAACTCTTACTTACACACTACTACCTGGGTTTGATCCCTGGGTTGGGGAGATCCCCTGGAGAAGGAAAAGGCTACCCACTCCAGTATTCTGGCCTGGAGAATTCCATGGACAGTCCATGGGGTCTCAAAGAGTTGGACACGACTGAGAGACTTTCACTCACTCACTGTCATGTACTTTAATTTTTTTCTATATTTTAGGACCCTTATGAGAAATTATTTTATAGTCATTATCATTTAGATTTATCTATACATGTATTACCCTTTTCTTTCTCTTTATTTCTTCCTACATCTCAGAGCCTCTATCTTGGATCATTTTCCTTTTACCTAAAGAATGCTCTGTGCTTCCTTTAGCCAGTGATAACTTTTCTCAACTTTTTTTCCTGAAAAGTTATTTCACATTTATTTAGGAAAATTATTCAGAGATTTGCCTTTGTTGTTGTTGTTCAGTTGCTAAGTCGTGTTGGACTCTTCGTGACCCCATGGACTGCAGCTCGCCAGGCTTCCCTGTTCTTTACTATCTCCTGGAGTTTGCTCAAACTTTTGTCCATTGAGTCAGTGATGCCATCCAACCCTCTCATCCTCTGTCACCCCCTTCTCTTTCCGCCTTCAATCTTTCCCAGCATTGGGGTCTTTTCCAGTGAGTCAGCTCTTTGCATCAGAGATTTGCCTTATTGGATATTAAGACTTTTATTGTGAAACTATAGTGATTAAAGCAATACATTTTGGACAGAGATAAACAAAATTAAAGTGAAACAGAATACAGATCTTATAACTGACGGAGCCAGAATTCTGATCCTGCTAGTGTTCTTAGCCACCACATTAACTAGTGCAGGGCAGTGGGGATGGAGAAGATGGGTCAAATGTATCAGATGGTTAAAACACCTTCTTCCTCCAATTCATTGATCTTAGCATATTTTAACTGTTTCTCACTATTTTGGTGTGCTGTCTTCCATTCATCTTGCAGACATCCACAACCCTTTGCCTTCTCTCTTTATCAGGTTTCTTGGTAAAAGCACAACTCTGGCTAATTTAAATCATCCAACTACTGCAAGCTTCCAGCATGTAACAGAGCATGGCTAAAGAAAGACAAAAAACCATTTGACTTGTCCCACCATGAAGCTAAGTGACCCTGTACTATATATTTAATGTATTTACTATGCTTATTGTTTATTGTCCATTCTGAGGGATGCAAGATTCATAAGAACAAAGTTTTTGCTGTCTTATCCACTGCTGCCCAGTAGTAACTGTTTCCTTATTCACCCTTCCACTGTGTCAGACCATTACTTCATGCTTCCTTTTCCCTCAAATATCTTTCAGTCATTTTACATCTTCACATTCTGCTAAAGTACTATGCGTCTTATCTCACTGATAAAAGTCACAGTGTTTGGAAGGGAACTGCCATAATCTCCTGCCGTGACACCTACCCACTGACCAGCATCTGCACCCAGCACCCTGCCTTCCCTAAATGAACCAGCTTCTCCAAATGAACTGTCCATGCCCTTATATGCAACCAGTCCTTTCATTTGTACTTTTATGCTATGGATCCCAGCCCCTCAGGAATGAGTTCTTTAGCAGACATTATTCCTTCTCTCTCCTGCCTCGTCAACTTTTCTGTCCCTGCTGGACCACCCATTTCTTCATCTTAAAAAACACTCTCTTGACCCCGCTTTTCTTACTGACTGCCCCTGCATTTCTCTCCTCTTTGCAGCTAAGCTTCTAAAAGAGTTCTATCTCTTTCTCCGTTTCCTGTCTTCCTGTCCTCCCTAAAACACACTCACATCAGGAGTTTGACCTGTCACACTCCCAAAACTGCCCTGGTTAGGTCACTGATAACCTCTACCGTGCTACATCCAAAGGTCAATTTTTTGTCCTTATCTGACTTAACAAATTCAAGCAGCTGACGAATTTGTCTTTCTCTCTTCCCTGACACATTTTCCTCACTTGAATTCCAGGACACCACATGTTTCTTGGATTTTCTTCTGCTTTATGGCCACTCTTTCTCAGTGTCCTTCAGTTTGTGCCTCTTCTTTCTGCCTCTCAACCAGCACTGCAGTGCGCCGAGGCTGACGCGTGAATGTCCTCTGTAATGTCAGCCGGTCTCATGGCTTTAAATACTATCTGTCTCCAACAATGTCCAATTTCTTTTCTAATCTAGACTTCCTTCCTGAATTCCTGGCTTATATATACAACTGCATTTTGATCTCTCCACTTGGATGTTTAATGTGCCCAACCTTGACTCTTGACCTTTCCCCTAAGCTGGCCTCTCCAACAGGTGTCTCTCCTTTTCAGTTGACACCTCCAGCCATCCAACTGACCAGCAAAAATATTGAGTCATCCTGCATTCTTCTCTTTTTTCCCCACCTCATACTCCATGAGAAGATTTTATAGGTTCTGGCTTCAAAATATATGCTCAGTTGCTCAGTCATGTCCGACTCTTTGGGGCCCCTTGGACTATTGGTCCTGCTAGGCTTCTCTGTCCATGGGAGTCTCCAGGCAAGAATACTGGAGTGGGTTGCATTTCCCCCTCCAGGGGATAGATCATCCTGACCCAGAGATCGAACCTGGGTCTCCTGTGTCTCTTGCATTGGTAGGCAGGTACTGTATCACTGCGCCACCTGGGTCTGACCATCCGTCTCTCCCCAGTCCTACCAGCATGGTGCAAGCTGCTCTCATCTCTCGCCTGACTGACCACAGTAGCTCCTTCAGTCTCCTCTGCTCCCGTCTTTGCCTCCTCTCCTGCCTTTGTTCATTCTCAAAGCAGAAGCCAGTGATTCTTCTGAAAAGTGGCTCCGATCACGTAACACCTCAAATCCTAATTCCCCAGAGGCCCCAGTCCACTGGGAGCCTTGGCCTGCAGTGGCTGGCCCTCTCTGCAATGTTTCTGACCTCATTTTCTACCTCTCTCCCTCCCTCACTCCTTGCCAGGCACACTGGCTTCTTGGATGTTCCTCAAACAGGACAGAATTACACCTCAGGGTGTCTGTGCTAGCTGCTCCCTCTGCCCCGAAGTCTCTTCCCCCAAATACTCACATGGCTAAAACCTTCACCTCCTACACGCCTCCTCTCCATTCCCATCTTGTCGATGAGACCACTCCTGACCTGCTTAAAAACCGCATCTCTTACTCCCAGGACCCCCAGTTCCCCTTTACTCTACGTCAGTTTTTCTTCCCACACCACTTCCCACACCTAGTATACTATATAATGTATGAAATGACTATGCTTGCTGTTTATTGTCACCTCAGTAATACATCAGATCCAAGGAAAGAAAGGTATTTTTCTCTGCTTTATTCAATGAGGTAGCCAACATTTGCTACCCATACTTACTAAGTACCAGACCTTGTGCAAGGATTTGAGGACATATAGAAAAATAGGTCTCAGCTCCTGCCTCAAAATGAACTGAGAATATATCAAGACAAAAATCAGATCTCTATAGTGTTTTATAAAATTATGAAGCCATCACACACAGGTATTACCTCATTCAAATCTCAAAAGAAGAAGCACGTTCAAGGTAAACAAGTGAGGTGGTATTATTCTCAGTTTAAAAGTGAGAAAATTGCAGTTCCTAAAAAGTGAATGGCATTAGGACTCCCTGGGGAAGACTTGTGCCAGCAGAGTCATGCCTATCTCTGTATCTGTCCCCACAGCACTTGGAAGGTCATTAAATGTGTACTGAATAGATCCATACCTTTAAGCTGTAGCATAAAAGATTTACATGTAAAACAGAATGCCTTACAACTAAGAGCCAAAGGGAAGAACAAACTCCATCTACCAAAGTATTTTAAACTACTTAATATTTTGTATATTTTATATAATATTACATTGTAATAACAGAATATACTATTTCATCTATCTTATATTATATTTACATGTGTATTAATTTGCGACAGTTTTCTCTGCAGAGAGCATGATGGAATTGGCTCTCTGTGCAGCGGACCTTCAGCTTGACGGTAATATTCTCTGCAGTGTTTCTCCCACTATGTTGTATCTGTGGAGAACAATTCTCTGACTTTTCATCTCTGAAGACAGACTGTTAGATGTGATCTTTGACTGTTATATTTGCATGTCACCACACTTCACTGGTGCTTCACTAGTAGCTCAGCTGTTGAAGAACCTGCCTGCAATGCAGGAGACCCCGGTTTGATTCCTGGGTCAGGAAGATCCCCTTGAGAAGGGATAGGCTACCCACTCCAGTATTCTTGCCTGGAGAATTCCATGGACAGAGGAGCCTGGAAGGCTACAGTCCATGGGGTCACAAAGAGTCGGACACAACTGAGCGACTAACAGTTTCGCACTTCACTACATTCTGTTTCCAAATTTCCTGCCACCGATACCTCTGCTTAAATCTTCGATCTTCCTCTCCAGGTTGATAGAGTAAAATTTCTCTTGTCTTCACTGCTTTCAAACCATGTTCAATCTTACAATTTTCTCCCAAAATTCTTTTCAAAAACCTTCTTATCTGCTTGAAAAACAAAAATTCCTCTCCACCTCTTATCTCCTAAAAATCCTTCCCTTTTGGTCTCACTTTTCTTTGCTCGTTATAAAATTCATCTAACTTTGCTCCAGCACTTTGGAAGGCATTTGTAAGATGTTAAGGATGAGGGTAATGCTGATTTCCAATGTAACTGGCTTTAATGGATATTTCCAATGATCTCTTCCTTGCCTATTGTGTGTATGTTCAATTGTGCCCAACTCTTTGGGACCCCATGAACTGTAGCCAGACAGGCTCCTTTTGCTGTGGAATTATCCAGGCAAGAATACTGGAGTGTGTTGTCATTTAGAGATCTAACCCACATCTCTTGTGTATGGTGCACTGGGAGGCGGATTCTTTACCACTGTGCCACCTTGGAAGACTGAACTCTTCCTTACACCCTCTTAAACCAGGGTAGACTTGCAAAGGTATGACAGAAGTTAAAATTAAAGCAGTTGGGAAGAAGCATCATTATTAATCACCAATGTCATATCATTTCCTCCAGGATAGAGTAATGGCACATTGAGAATGCCCAGGTCTCACTGCCTCATGGAATTCTGTGCCCTGTGAGGATTATGGTAACAGTTGGGTAGACAGGAAGGAGTGCAGGGTGCCAAGGTTGGAGAGTGAATGAATAAGCCCAAGGTAGGGTCACTATGCTTTGGGTCATTAATGTTGACTCTTAAGTTTATTCTAAAACTGCACATTTTTAAAATATTATACTTCATAACAGATTAAAAATATTTGCTCATATCATACTAAAATACCTATGGATAACATAACAAAGAAGAACAATAACATTAAGTTTGCATTTGATCTTAGTTCTCAGTGACTCACTATTTCCTAGCCCTAAAATTGTGGCATCTTAAGGGTTCTTCAATCATGTTAGAGAGTATTGTGAGACATTCAGAAATATACCAAAGCAAAGTAATATGGGTTTGCAGTCATCTGTGCAATATTTTTGGAACTCTACTAACATTCGGTAGAATCTA
This sequence comes from Capricornis sumatraensis, assembly GCF_032405125.1. Taxonomy (NCBI): domain Eukaryota; kingdom Metazoa; phylum Chordata; class Mammalia; order Artiodactyla; family Bovidae; genus Capricornis; species Capricornis sumatraensis. The sequence continues at coordinate 37,846,517 of NC_091073.1, read as the reverse complement.
CAACTCTCTTTATCTCACTCTTTTGCTACTTAAAAACTTTTAATTTTGAGATGCTTATAGATTCACGCATGGTTGTAAGACAAATACAGAGAACTCGCTGTATACTTTTCTTAGCTTTCCCAATGGTGATATGTTCTATTTATGTCTCTAAACTGATAAGGGGTATTGGTCTGTTAAGTGATATTCCATTGAAACCTGGACATCTGAGGTATTCTGTTGTAAGATTCCAGACCTTACTGAAACCTTTAGTTCTCCTTGATTTGAGGACAGTGCCCCACCAGGGAGAGGGTGTCATTCTTCACTTGGTTTCCACTGACACTGAGGTGGGAGGGGCTCCTTGTTGCTGCAAAGCAGAGGCAGCGGGGCTGACCCCCCACTAGGCCTGCACTGATACCCTCCTGGCTTGGCAGAGAGGGAGTGCATTGTTACAGCTCTCCACGTGGTCTCTACTGACACCACAGTGGGGAGGCAGCCTTGTTACTGTCAACATGAAAGCCCTGAGCCTCCACTAGGCCACCTCTTCTCAAATCCTCATCACTGCTAGGTAGGGATGAAATGTCGGCTCCCTGCTGGCAGACAGTGAAGCTGGGGTGCACTTGTTACAGCCTCGTGAGGGTGGAAGTCAAGGCTTGCCACTCAGTCTTTCCGGGCATGGGTCTGGAGAATACCATAGTTTTTCCTATGATGTTTGGCTAGAGTAGAGGCTGCCATCTACACACTTTCTATTTTGCTGGGCTGCCCCTTTCCTGGTCCTTTGGCTAGAGAGCTGGCTTTTGTTGGGGCTTTTTCTCTGTACACACTGGCATTTCTGGGTTTTCATCTTCTTCAGCTCCAAGCTGACATATATAAGGCAAGAAAAAGCAAAACAAGACAGAAATATCAGACAAAAAAAAAAAGAAATAAAAGATCAAAATTGGAAGGAAGAGGTAAAATTATCACAGCATACAGATGATATGATGCTCTATATAGAAAACTCTAAAGACTCTACATGAAAACTATTAGAACTGATAAATGAATTCATCAAGATAGCAGATTCAAGATTAATATGCAGAAATCGGTTGTATTTCTTTACAGTGATATGAACTACAAGAGAGAGAGAGAAAAAACAACACTCCCATTACAATCCCATTAAAAAAAATATCTAGGAACAAATCTAACCAAGGATGTAAAAGACTCATACACTGAGAACTGTAAGACATTGATAAAGGAAATCAAATATGAATCAAGAAAATGGAAAAATAATCATGCTCTTGGACTGGAAGAATTAATATATGTAGCTAAAATGGCCATACTATCCAAAGAACTCTACAGATTTAATATGATCCCTATCAAATTACCCATGACATTTTTTTATAGAACTGAAACAAATAATTCTAAAATTTAATTGGAACCACAAAAGGCCCGGAATTGCCAAAGCAATCCTGAGGAAAAAGAACAAAGCAAATCTATGGATCAGAGTAGACAGTCCAGAAATAAATCCACACACCTAAGTTCAATTAATCTTCAACAAAAGAAGCAAGAATGTAAAGTGGGAAAAAGATAGTCCCTTAGTAAGTGGTATTACAAAAGCTAAGAGCTGCAGTTAATGAAGTTAGAATACATCCTCACACCATATACAAAAATAAACTCAAAATGCCTTAAAGACTTAAATATAAGACATTACATCATAAAACTTCTGGAAGAGAACATAGGCAAAACATTTTCAGACATAAATCATACCAATGTTTTCTTGTTTCAGTCTCCCAAGGCAGGAGAAATAAAAGCGAAACTAAACAAATGGAACCTAATCAAACTTACAAGCCTTTGCTCAACAAAGAAAACCATAAAAAAAAATGAAAAGATAACTTATGGAGTGGGATAAAATGTTTGCAACCATGCAATATGGTTGCAAATTTTATTATTGGTTGGTTAAACCATGCAACCAACAAGAGCTTAATTTTCAAAACATACAAACAGCTAATAAAACTTAATTTCCAAAACATATAAACAGCTAATAAAACCAACAATATTATTACTGGTTCATTAAATCATGCAACCAACAAGAGCTTAATTTCCAAAACATATAAACAGCTAATAAAACTTAATTTCAAAAACATATAAACAGCTAATAAAACCAACAATATTACTGGTTGATTAAACCATGCAATCAACAAGAGCTTAATTAATTTCTGAAACATACAAACAGTGAATAAAACTCAATAACAAAAAAACCAAACAACCCAATCAAAAAATGGGCAAAAGACCTAAAGAGACATTTCTCCAAAGAAGACAAACAGATGGTCAAGGAGCACATGAAAAGATGCTCAACATCATTAGTTATTAAAGAAACACATATCAAAACTACAATGAGTTATTACCTCACACCAGAATGGGCATCATCAAAAAGTCCACAAGTAATAAATGCTGGAGAGGGTGTGGAGAAAAGGGAATCCTCTTGCACTACTGGTGGGAATGTAAATTGCTGCAGTCACTATGAAAAACAGTATGGAGGTTCCTTAATAAAATTAAAAAATAGTTACCATATGATCCAGCAATCCCATGCTATGCTGTGCTTAGTCACTCAGTCATGTCCAACTCTTTGCAACTCCATGGATTATACAGCACACCAGGCTCCTCTGTCCCTGGGGATTCTCCAGGCAAGAATACTGGAGTGGGTTGCCATGTCCTCCTCCAAAGGATCTTCCTGACTCAGGAATTGAACCAGAGTCTTCTGCATTGCAGGCAGATTCTTTACCAACTGAGCTACCAGGGAAACTCCCCAGCAATCCTACTCCTGGCCATACATCCAGGAAAGACAAAAGCTCTAAATCAAAAGATGCATGCACCCCGATGTTCACAGCGATTTTTAGCCGAGACATGGAAGCAAAACAAATGTTCACTGACAGCTGAATGGATAAGGAATATGTGGTAAATCTATATACAGAGGAATATTACTCAACCAGAAACAGAGTGAGAATGCCATCTGCAGCAGCACAGATGGGTCTAGAGACCATACTAACTGAAGGAAGTCAGACGGAGAAAGGCAAGTATTATATCACTTATAGGCGAAATAGTAAAAACAGTACAAATGAACTTATTTACAAAACAATAACAGACTCAGACATAGAACACAAACTTATGGTTACCAAAGGGGAAAGAGGGGAAGGATAGATTCGGAATACGAGATGAACAGATGCACATTACTACATACAGAATAAACAACAAGGATCTGCTGTTAGCACAGGGAACTATATTAAATATACTGTAATAAACTATAATGGAAAAAGAATATATACATGTATATAAATATGCATGACCAAATCACTTTGCTGTACATCTGATATGCAACATTATGAACTATACTTCAATTACAGAAAAACAAAAATCCCCACAAGCCAAAACAAAAATGAGGAACTCACCACCATGTCATTCTTTGGATTCCAAGTTCCTTGACATGGTTGTCTTCTCTTCACTTCTCCTAGTATTCTTATGGTTGTTTTATAAATAATGTTCTGTGTTTCTAGTTGTACTTAGCAGGAGGAATAGGGAAAAATATGTCTCCTCCATCTTCTTGGAAGTTGCTGCTGGATTTTTAAAATCCATTTTCTCTAATTGGATGCCAAGGCAAAGGAAGATTGTGAACCAAATGAGCCAGTCTTTCTATTTGTTCATCAGTAGAAAAAGCGATATGAAGTATTGGATTAAAAGATTTCTCTGACTTATCTGCTCACTCTCTTCCTCCACACTCTCTCACCTTCTTAGTAGATGATGATGGCTACTTACAAAAATCTGTGTTTTCATATGTAAAATATGCAGGTAGGTGGATATTTCCTGGCCTTAAACTTACTCTATAGTAAAATATGAAGTCAAATGCTGACAATTATAGGGCTTATCAAAGTAGAACAATGAGGTGCCACTAAAAAAAACACGGTGCGGACTTTGCTGGTGTTCCAGTGGCTAAAACGCGATGCTTCCAGCGCAGGGGGCTCAGGTTCGATCCCTGGTCAGGGAACTAGATCCCTCACGCCACAGCTAAGAGTCTGCATGGCACAACTAAATATACTGTATACTGCAACTAAGACCCAGCACAGCCACATAAATAAATATGCATATTCTTAGAGAAACCAGGGTACAAGATCTTCATAGTTTTATGTTATGCTCTATTATACTGCCTTAATTATTCTAACGTCTTTTTTTTCCCACTAGACTGTGATCTCCTTAGAGAAAGCAGATGAACTAAATTTACCCAGCACATTGCAAGCACCTGGTAATCACTCTTCTCTACCTTCTCTCCCACTTCTCTTCTACCCCCAGCTGGTTCAGGAGTCAACACAGAAAGCCCAGAGGAGAAACTACATCCACAAATCATCTGGGCTTAAGGGCTCGGAGAAGACCTCTGATTTGAAATCCAAGTGCCATCAATCAGTCCCTCAAACTAAATCTCGCAGGAAGTGCGGGTGACCTCCCACCCACCACACACATCCTGCAAGATTCTGACACAACAAGCACTGATGGATGAAAAGCAAAGGCTGATGGATCCTGTCTTCCATGTCCCTTCTCTGAGAGTTCTGACCAGTTTTGTCAATATTTGTTCAATAAATATTTATGGAGGTGGAAAAGGATGGATTTTAAAGAGCAAGGTTTTCGAAACTGTGACCTGAGGAGCCCACCATGTGCTTAGATGACAAGGGTTCCCTGGTCACGTAAGTTTAAGAAGTGCTGGCTACCAGGCTGCTGTCTCGGAGGTCAGAAGGATACCAACGTTTTGAGAGTTCTATAGTAACAGGTCATTTAGCTTTTTAAAGATACGTTTCTTTTCTCCACTCCAAGACCACAATATCCATTGAAAATACAAAATTCATGTTCTCTAACCTCACGCGTGAAGCTCTATCTGAAAGAAATAATTCTAAAAGTCCAAAAGCAGGGAATAATACAGAAACAGATAAGAGTGAAGAGTGGAGCATGGGAAGGAAGAAGCTATGATCCGACTGAGGCAACAGGCAGGTAAGGGGGCACGGGATATGTGCTGGAACAGATTAGGTAGGATTCCAGACTCACAACCATTATGGAGAAGCTTTTCAGAAAGCAATCATTACCTCGTCACGAACGGCGGCTTCTTTTTGAATAGCTGTAGCTGTCTTTTATCAGTTGAAGCCCCATGGAGTGGAATGGCACACTCTAATTAGGATATTCAAGGAGGGTTTAACACAGTGACTGCTTACAAAGGTATGAGCAGAACACAGGGTATCGTGGAGACACCGTAACGGATAGGACGTATGTTGGGGCCATGCAAATGGCTGGGGGGCTGTTGCCCAGGCCAGCATGGGTGAGGGGAGGGAGGAGGTACCAGATCACTTATGAATGTCATGTAGAGAAAACTGCTTTGAGAAGGGCAGTGATCCCCTCCAACCGTACCCCAGGTTTTCCTTTAGCTGAACCCACAGAAGTCAGTCTCCCAGGGCGGAAAGCCATATGGAGAGAAGGGAGGACAGCAAACACACAAGGGTGAAAGGAAGAATCTGGCGCTTGTCTCAAGAGGAAGAACCTGGAGACTGGCGACTCTGCCATCTCCTGCCCAGCTGTGTCTACTCATGGTGCACACAGTGCTCTGCAGAAGGCATGGACTAGGCCAAGACCCTGACTGAGCACAGACAAGATGTGCAGACGGCAAGATCAAGCGCTCGCTGTCAGGTATGTTAAAACCTGATAACCAGAGAAGGAAAGAAAGCAACCAACTGAAATATATTGTGAAACATAGAAAGGTGTAGAAAGCATATGGTAGGTTGATGCCGAGAATTTGCAAAGCTAACCTGTGACCTTGCCCTTGATATGCAATGCTAGTATGTAAAACCGTCAGCCAAAGTGGACTTTCTGGCATAAATGCAAATTTTGAGAATCTAAAAGGTACTTGAAATTTAACTCCATCCATTAATAGCCAATAAAAATTTTAGCTGCTCCAAAAAATTGCCTTCAGAATTCAAATACATGCAAAAGATTTATTCATGAATTCGAACTTTCATGAAACGTCCAGTAGTTTGTATTGAGCCTTTGACACTCTTAAGTATTTGTTCTCACAGAGGAAATCCATGAAATTATTTTTTTCACTTTAACCCAACCATTTCCCTTTAGCATATTGCTCTCTAGGTTCTATTTATATGTACAAGTTCAAGACCTGGGCTCCCTGATTCCAAACAATTTTACACCATTTAAAAAAATTAATTAATTCATTTTTTATTGAAAGATAATTGCTTTACAGAATTTTGCTGTTTTCTGTCAAATCTCAACTTGAATCAGCCATAGGTATACATATATCCCCTCCCTTTTGAAGCTCCCTCCCATTTCCCTGTCCATCCCATTCCTCTAGGTTGATACAGAGCCCCTGTTTCAGTTTCCTGAGCCATACAGCAAATTCCCATTAGCTATCTATCTTACATATGGTAATATAAGTTTAAATGTTACAGTCTAAGGAAGCAGATTATTGTGGCCTTATAGTGAATAGTGAAGTCGCTCAGTCGTGTCCGAGTCTTTGAGACCCCATGGACTGTAGGCTACCAGGCTTCTCTGTCCATGGTATTTTCCAGGCAATAGTCCTGGAGTGGATTGCCATTTCTTTCTCCAGGAGATCTTCCCAACCCAGGGATAGAACCCGGGCCTCCCACATTATAGACAGACGCTTTACCATCTGAGCCACCAGGGAGTGTTTCCCAAATAATTCAGGTAGGTTCAGCCGTAGCCTGGCAAGAACTGCCAGTCTTCCAGGCAACACAGACCATGCATGGAAAAATGACTTACTGCCCGAGTCATTTATTTAAAGACCATCCATGGGAAAATGACTTATTGCCCGAGTCATTTATTTAAAGTCTAAAAAGAGTGGGAGCAGCAGGGTCATTGCCCACACTGACAGACATGTTTTGCTTAAGTGGAGATTGGATAGGGACAATGGACTCTTTGAAGTGTTAGTCACTCAGTCGCGTCCGATAATTTGCGACCCCATGGACTGTAGCCAGCCAGGCTACTCTGTCCATGGAATTCTCTAGGCAAGAATACTGGAGTGGGTTGCCATTTCCTTCTCCAGGGGATCTTCCCAACCCAGGGAGTGAACACAGGTCTCCTGCATTTCGGGCAGATTCTTTACCGTCTGTGCCACCAGGGAAGCCCAATGCACTCTTTGGGAAATGCAAAAACTGTCATACTCAAATTCTGATAGAACAGAAAAGCTTCAAATGCCATTGTTTAATGATAAAATAAATATTAGAAGTATGATCTTGATAACATTGTTTAGTTTTCTCCCTCTCTTCACTAGAATGCAAAAAACAAAAACAAGAACAAATAAAACCCTCTTTCTCTCACCTTGCCTTTCCCCTCCTTCCCAAAAAGAACAGTGTGATTTCTGGCCCAAGATGCTAGGATGCTGTGGCCCCTGATGCTTGTGGTTGAAATATTCCGATAGCAGAAGCAGTCCTGCAGGTTACCCACATGTGCAAAGGTAGCAAGCTAGCTCTCTATAGTGTGTTCGTGTTCTTTTCTTCCTTTAGGTAAGGAGTTTGTAAAAGGGTGATATGTCCATCTGCATAACAGAAATATCAAAGAAGTTAAATCTGATTTATTTCATAAAATCTCACTGCACAGGTACCCTTGTAGGAATGTGGACACCTGAAAGTAAGGCATATCTCAACACTCTCACTATTTTAAACAAACTACAGCAAGAATAAAAATATATCTATTCTGGGACTTCCCTGGTGGAGCAGTGGGTGGGAATCTACCTGTCAATGCAGGGGACATGGGTTCAATCCCTGGTCCGGGAAGATCCCACATGCTGTGGAGCAATTAAGCCCCTGCCCACAAGTACTGAAGTCTGTGTGCCTAGAGCCTGCGAACCACAACAAGAGGAGGCCCTGCAGTCGTAAGTCTACACACCACAAATAGAGAGTAGGCCCTGCGAGCTGCAACTAGAGAAAGCCTGCACACAGCGACAAAAACATAAAAAAAAAATAAAAAAAACCCAATCACACAAATAAATAATAGCAATTGTGCCATTAAAAGAATAAAGCATTTAAAAAAATTACACCTATGCTGGCACACCTGGCCCTTCAGGCTCAGTTCCTGGCTTCCTGGCCTCATCCCTGTGGTGGCCACCACCCACTCCGCCCAAGCCAGCACCTGAAACTGCCCGTGAGTCACTTCCGATGCAGCCTTCTGGGATGTGCACACTGCTCTCTCTGTGCCCAGATTTCCTCTAGCGTCCATCTGACAAGCCGATACTCAGTTCTCCAAGAAACTTCTTTAACCCTCAGAGCACTCCCAAGAGAAGTGCTGGCGTTCTGTTTAACTTCCCTCAAAGTCTTGTGTAACAGCACCTACACATTACTAACCTTGTTTCCTGCCTCCTCAAACTGTGAGCTCCTTATCACTGTGCTCCTAATATCCAGCCCATAGGCACTTAAGTAATTGTTAGGTGAAGAAACACAAAACAGAACTTTCTTTTCATGCAAGAAAACAGCTGGCCTTGAAGAGCATGACCTGAAGGCAACCAATATTATTATTATTGTTGTTTTGTGATATTCTGTCTGATAAGCATTGTCCTAAATATTATAATATCCAGTGTTCAAGTAGTCCAGTGAAGTAGCTATTGAAATTCCATAAGGCCCAATGAGGAAATAAAGACTTAGACACAATCAGTAACTTGCCCAAAGAATGACATGTGTAACAAACAGCCAGCCAGGAGAGAAACCCAGGTTTTCTGGCTGGAGAACCCTGATGCTTCTCCACAGAACAACCGACAATCAATAAGAGGGAAAACATTTAAATTGAGCTGCCTAGCACAGAAAGCAAAAATGTTCCATTTCCAATTCAAAGGTCACTTTTCCTTATGACCAAAACTGGCTCTTTTGAAAGAGTCCTGGTGAAAACATTTCATCATGTATCTTTGCCTCTTGCACACATCAGTGAGCATTCCCGCTTTTCTCTTTGCTCTCCTGAATCCTCCCGATGCCAAGAGCAGAGGTCTTTCACCTTGGTGTTATAAGTGCCAAGTGGGACAAAGGACTACAGTTACAGACGGCACTCCTGAAAATCTCGTCTGATCTCTTTTCTAAGATCAACAGATCTTTTGTTGTTTTCACTTAACAGATATTCTTAGTGAGGACTTCTAACGTGCAAAATGCTGACTAGGGTGTTGTTACAGCCTACAGGATACTTTTGCAGTTTTCAAGAGTTAGTGAAGTTTCAAGGTAAGTGAAAGGCTTTCCAACTCAGAGGGCTATTACTCGCTCTAGTTATCAATTGGCTTAAAATACTGGGTTTTTATGACTCATGGTTCTGTGGATTGACTGGGCATAGCGGGTGGGTCTCGTCTCATGAGGATGCAGTTAGGTGCTAGCTGGAGCTGGTCATCTAAAGGCTTGAATGGGTTGCAGTCTGTGGTACCCCCTCACGTGGCTGCCATTTGATAATGGCTGTAGGCTCTGCTGAGTCAAATCATGTGGCCTGCCCACGTATCTCGGGCTGCTTCCTATGGCACACTGGCTAGGTTCTGACAGGGAAAGGCAATCATAGTTCAAGATCTGATCCTCAGCTTACAACACTCCCGAACTGCATTTTGTCAGTAGGGCTCCCAGAGGAAGCAGGCCAGTGCTTCCTGCCACTCTCTGCCTGGCTCAGCCAGCTCCAACCACAACATCCTTCTACGTGTACTTCAAATGCTTTTAAGTAGCGGCTGAAAGCCTCTACTGAAATCAGAGTAGAGGCTGAAATTCCTCCACCTGAAATGCTGTCCCTTCATCCCCAGGGCCTGTCTTCTCCACTCACACCACTTCTTGGGTAACTCATTTTTCATTTTAGCCCACATAATCAGCACTTGAAGAGCAGCAGATCTTTAAGTTTCACCATATGATTCTATCTTTAACCTTTTGTTGTTAAATAATCATAGACCCACAGCAAGTTGCAAAAATTGTAGAGTCCTGTGTACCCCTCATCCAGCTTCCCTAAATAACAGCAGGTCAGGAAGCAACAGTTAGAACTGGACATGGAACAACAGACTGGTTTCAAACAGGAAAAAGAGTACATCAAAGCTGTATATTGTCACCCTGCTTATTTAACTTATATGCAGAGTACATCATGAAAAACACTGGTCTGGAAGAAGCACAAGCTGGAATCAAGATTGCGGGGAGAAATATCGACAACCTCAGATAGGCAGATGACACCACCCTTATGGCAGAAAGTGAACAGGAACTCAAAAGCCTCTTGATGAAAGTGAAAGTGGAGAGTGAAAAAGTTGGTTTAAAGTTCAACATTCAGAAAACAAAGATCATGGCATCTGGTCCCATCACTTCATGGGAAATAGATGGGGAAACAGTGGAAACAGTGTCAGACTGTATTTTTGGGGGCTCCAAAATCACTGCAGATGGTGACTACAGCCATGGAATTAAAAGATGCTTACTCTTTGGAAGAAAGGTTATGACCAACCTAGATAGCATATTGAAAAGCAGAGACATTACTTTGCCAACAAAGGTCCGTCTAGTCAAGGCTATGGTTTTTCCAGTGGTCATGTATGGATGTGAGAGTTGGACTGTGAAGAAAGCTGACTGAGTGAGTAAAGTCGCTCAGTCATGTCTGACTCTTTGCCACCCCATGGACTGTAGCCTACCAGGCTTCTTTGTCCATGGGATTTTCCAGGCAATAATACTGGAGTGGATTGCCATAAGCTGAGCACCAAAGAACTGATGCTTTTAAACTGTGGTGTTGGAGAAGACTCTTGAGAGTCCCTTGGACTGCAAGGAGATCCAACCAGTCCATTCTGAAGATCAGCCCTGGGATTTCTTTGGAGGGAATGATGCTGAAGCTGAAACTCCAGTACTTTGGCCACCTCATGTGAAGAGTTGACTCTTTGGAAAAGACTCTGATGCTGGTAGGATTGGGGGCAGGAGGAGAAGGGGACGACAGAGGATGAGATGGCTGGATGACATCACTGACTCGACGGACTTGAGTCTGAGTGAACTCCGGGAGCTGGTGATGAACAGGAAGGCCTGGCGTGCTGCGATTCATGGGGTCGCATGACTGAGCGACTGAACTGAACTAAACTGAACTGAACAACTATAACAGGGCTTCCCTGGTGGCTCAGACAATAAAGAATCTGCTCGCAATGCAGAAGACCCAGGTTCAATCCCTGGGTCAGGAAGATCCCCTGGAGAATACAAAATCAAACCCAGGACATTGATATTGGTATCATACTGTCATCAAACTACTCTCACTTCATAAAGATATTTTTTCTTTTACAAAATTATGGACACAACTCCTAAAAGGCTCCCCCTTTATTTGGTGGAGTAGATAGAGCTGGGCCACAGGTCTTATGGTAATCAGGGGCTTCCCTCCTCATTTTCTATGTGAAACTATATGGCCTTACTTACATAAGACTACTCTTAATGTACCTTATATTAACCAATCACTTTTAGATCTTAATTTTTGATAAAACAAAAGTAACAGAGAGGAAGGTACTTACTAGATTTTAAAAAAACTTAGCAGAAGAGCAGACACTTACGGAGCCTGACTCAGAACAAAGTGATGCAAAGACACAGTCCTTTCCTCAAAAGGTTCATAAGCTAGAAGCAGGCATCTGAAATGAAGATGTGAGTAAGAAAAAGGACTCAAAAACACTTCTTCTCACTGAGACCTGAGAACAAACGGCTGCTGGGTGCATCAGGAAACAGAAACACATTTTGCCCTAAATTCAGAAGTTCATTCTGGTGAACAAAAAAATCATCGTCATTGTTTAAAGTTGGACAGAGCTGGGTAATCCTAGGATGGAACGAAGAAAATAAAACAGCTGATTTCAAGCAAAGAGCACACAGTGGGACCCATCTGGGTTTAGTTGGTAACCAGGGGCCACACTCTAAAAAACCTTCTACCACGATGTCACCTTCAAGCCACATGAACAATCTTCCTCCTAAAAGAGCTGTTCACCTCCATCCGTGTCACAGCATTCTCCTAGCCAGTTTCTTCCCCTCCCTCCACTGTTCATATCTAGACTCTGGATATTTCTCATAGCCACCTGTGCTTCCCTCTTCTCACTAGCCCGACTCAGAGCCTCATCCCCTTCTTTTTAAAAAGTAAAATAAAATAAACGCATCATGTTTAGCTTCCCTGATCTGAGGTTTCTGTTAGTTTCCGAAGGCTACTGTAACCAGTTATCACAACTTTGGTGGCTTCAAATTAGGAAAACGGTGTGAAGGTTTCTCAGAGATAAACACCAGGGCCTTCCCTGGTGGCCCAGTGGCTGAGAAGCCACTTCCAATGCAAGTGACGTGCTCTCGATCCTGGTTGGGAACAAGGATCCCACAGGCTTCAGGGCCACTAAGCCTGTGCACCACCACAGAGAGCCTGAGCGCCACAGTGAAGACCCAGCGCAGCCAGAAAACGCTTTTTTAAAAAATTAAAACTAGAACTACCACATGATACAGCAATTCCGCTCCTGGGTGTGTACCTGAAAGAAACAAAGTCAGCCCTGTATATTCACTGTCACGTTACTCACAACAGCCAAGATACAGAAACGCAAGTATCCATCAAGGGACGACCGGATAAGGAAAACACAGTAAATACTTACAATGGAATATTGTTCAGCCATAAGAAGGAAACCCTGCCATCTGTGGCAACACAGATGTATCTGGAGGGCATTGTGCTATGTGAAAGCAGCCATGGGGAGAAAGACATTTTTTGGTAGAATCCTTAGGGTTTTCTGTATGTGTATACGATCCTATCATCTGCAAAGACAAGCTAACTTCTTCCTTTCTGATGTGGATGCCTTTTATTTATTTTCTTGCCAGATTACTCTGGTTAGAATACCCAGTACCATGTTGACTAGGAGTCAAGAGTGGGGACTCTTATCTCATTCCTGATCTTAGAGAAAAAGCTTTTAATCTTTCACCAATGAGTGTGATGTTAGCTGTGGGCTCACGACATATGGCCTTTATTCTGTTAAGGTATATTCCCTCTACGGCTTCCCTCGTGGCGCAGAGGTAAAGAATCTGCCTGGAATGCAGGAGACATGGGAGATGCTGGTTCAATCCATGGCTCAGGAAGACGCCCTGGAGGAGGACATGGCAACCCATTCCAGTATTCTTGCCTGGAAAATCCCACGGACAGAGGAGCCTGGCAGGCTACAGTCCATGGGGTCGCAGACTCAGACACAACTTAGTGACTGAACAACATATTCCCTCGATATCCAATTTGTTGAAAATTTTTTGTTATGAAAGGATGTTGTATTTCCTCAAATTCTTTTCTACATCTCTTAAGATTATCTGATTTTTATTTTCCATTTTATTCATTTTAATAGAATTAATTAATTAACTACTGATTTGCCTATGTTGAACTATCCTTGTATTCTAGGGATAAACTGTTGGAGATTACGAGTGAAATGACATGAAACAAGACACACACAAAAGACAGACGCACACCCCAGCCGGAGGAACAGAACTGGGCAAAAAACTAATTGCCGTTTATTATAAAAGCCCCCTAGGCAGAATTCCAGACTGCATGAATAAGCCTTTTCAGCATAGCGCAGGTGCATACATGTTATCGTATAGCAAAGGGGAGTGAAATCCCTGTCTACTGCAGTCTGCCCAAAGCTCTCATCTTCTTATCTCAAGAAGGGAATGCTCCCTCATTTGCAAGGGACCATTAAACTCAAGGCTGTGTCCAGACTCTTTGGCAGAATGCCTCGTTTGCAAGGATGCTCAGCCCGAGCAGAGAGACCCGTTTGCAGGCACATCTCTGCTACCCTATTAACCTTTCAATAAACCCCCTTGATCATGCTGTATGATCCCTATAATGCGCTGTTAAATTCAGTTTGCAAGTACTTTGTCAAGAATTTTTGCACCTATATTGATCACCCATATTCATCTGTAGTTTTCTTGTAGTGTTTTTATTTGACGTTTTAATCAGGACAATGCGGGCCTTGTAAAATGACTTTGGAAGTGTTCCTTCCTCCTCCATTTCTTGAAAGAGTTTAAGATTGGTGTTATTCTTTAAATGTTTGGTAGAACTCACCAATGAAGCCACCTGGTTCTGGGCCTTTCTTTGTTGGGAGGTTCTGGTTTACTGACTTAACCTCCTCACTCATTATTGGTCTATTCAGATTTGTGATTTCTGATTCAGTCTTGATATGGTGTATGTTTCTAAGAATTTATCAGTTTATCCTAACGTTATTCAACTTGTTGGCATATAGCTGTTGACAGTAATCTCTTATGAACCTATTTCTGTGGTATCAGCTGTCATTTCTCTTTCACTTCCAATTTACTTGATTCCTCTGCTTTTATTTCTAGCTAAAGTTCTGTCAACATTGTCACCCTTTGGTGGTATCATGTTTCCTTGATTTTTCATGTCCCTTGAAGTCTGCATTGCAGTCCTCCCATCTGAAGTAATATTCACCTTCTCCTGTCTTTATTAACTGGGTCAGGAGAGAAGTATCTTCCATCAGCCCTGCCAGTGATTCTGAGGCTTTCTGACTTCCTCTGATTGCACCTCATCCACTCTTCTTGCTCCCTCTTGTGGCAGAACCCTTAGGCTTATGTGTCTTCTCTTGATCAGCAGTGCATCTGGCCATGTACTGGCTGTCTTCCTCCTGTTTTGCCAAAGGTGGCACTAAAGCTCAAGTTTGGGGTTTCTCCCTAGCCGGCAGATTTGGCTCAGCGTCTGTGTGTGCTCACCAGTCATCAGCCAGGTCCTGCTCTTGCCACTGCTGTGGGGAGCACAGAGGGAGCTGGCCACAGGGTCAGGGGCTATTCACGGGGGAGGTATCCTGAGCGCTATGGCTCAGATGGTAAAGAATCCGCCTGCAATGCAGGAGACCTGGGTTTGAGCCCTGGGTCAGGAAGATCCCCTGGAGGAGGAAATGGCAACCCACTCCAATATTCTTCCCGGGAGAATCCCATGAACTTAAGAGCCAGGCAGTCTACAGCCCATGGGGTCGCAAAGAGTTGGACACGACTGAGCGACTAAGCACAGCACAGCATATGCTGAGCACTGCAGGTGAGGCATCCCCTGCAACTTCAGGACAAGCTTCTTGAGTGCGGTCAGCTGGACCCGTGTGCCTTCAATGCCCTGAGGGGGCTACCTGCCATCTCCATCTCTTCCTGCCTCCTAGTCATGCAGTCCATGTTTCAGGACCCCGGATGTGGGGAGAGAGAAACGAGCTTCTTTGGCAGCCTCCCGCATGGACTGGGAAGCCACGTGTCACCCACAAGCTCTCACTTTCCCTGAGAGAAATTGCAGGATGAGATCTCTCCTGCCCTGAGCTGGGTCCCCTTGGGGGCGGGGTGGTGCACGCCAAGTGAAGCTGCACCTCTTGCTCTCTCAGAGCATCCAAACTCAGTTTGGGCTCCAAAGGCGGGCTGAAACTTCTCTTCTGGAAGCCTGGACTTCTCAAAGGCTCTCTGGTCTGTGGGTGACTGCTTTAGACAGTGTTTTCCAGGGGCTACTGGACCAAGGCTGGTGGGGGGTGGGATGGGCTGCTCCAGCCAGTTCACAGGCTATTTCAGGGTCCAGTCAGGGCCCAAGTCTGTATCCCTATTAGTCGACTTATGGGGAAGCAAGACTCCTCTCAGGTCCCTCTGGCACAGGGTGTTGGATGCCGCAGCTCCCAGACGGTACTTCTGTTCATGGTTCAATGCCAAATTACTGTCGCTGAGGGCAAAACAAAGAGGGCAGATGCCTTATTCTGCCACAAGACTGATGTCACTACTCAAGGGTTTGTCATTTTAATATGCATTTCTTTGGGACCATGCACTTTGGGAGTTTCTGGACCATGTTCTCTTCCCATTTTTCCTTGGAGGTGATGGCATTTTTGTTCCTTTTAAAATTCTTTGTATTTTCAGGATACCAATTGTTCATAATAAATATGGCAAATATTGCTCCCAGCTTGTGCCTTTCAGTCATGTTTATAGTGCTTTTTGGCTTTTTTGTAGTCGGAGCACCATTTTCTGATTGCATTTAAACTTAGGGCACATTTTAATCTGCCACCAGAAGGATCAATTTGGAAGAGATCAGTTTATTGGAAAAAGTGATTCAATATCAAAGCAGAAGAATTTTATTGTTAAAAGTGCAAAAAGGAAATTCTTGGTAGTCCAGTGGTTAAGACTCTGTGCTCCCAAGACAAAGGGGCCTGGGTTTGATCCCTGGTCTGGGAACTGGATCCCACACACTGCAACTAAGAGTGTGAATGCCGCAAACAGAGATCCCACATGCCGCAATGAAGATCGAAGGTCCCATATGCTGCAACTAAGACCAGCGCAGCCAAATAAATACATGCAAATATTTTTCAAAAGTACAAAAAGATGAAAATTCTGTAAAAGCCAATGACAGTGCAGCATAGTCAACATACACGACAGTATATGCTTCACAGCTGTCCATCCTCTGCCCATTTCAGCCCCTAAAATCCTGTACTGATCTACGTGACTGGTCTGAGAGTCAGCATAATGTGGAAATACAAGAATCAGCAGGATCAAGTTCAAGAAGAAGAAAGCCATATGGCTTTTAGAACCCAATGTGAAAAGGCATGTACAACAGGAACTAATACACAGTTTAACCATTCTTACAAAGTTAATGGGAGTTTTTAAGGAATTCCTTTTTTTAAGTGCAAAAATGATCTTCAATAGTCCAAGTGAGAGATGACAGATTTACAGGCACTTCAGACAAGATGACTCATATAAAAGTTTAGTTTTATTATAGGCACTATATGCAAACATTCAGTACTTTTTGCTACTTCTATAATCTTTTAGCAGGGTCGTCAGTTACAATTTGAATAAGAAAATATAAATAAAAATTATACACTTTATTAACAAAATCTACTTTGAATGATTCTATAACTTTTCTAATGCAAACCCACTGATTTACTCCCGTCGATGATGCTTCTTTCTGTTCTTTCAATTATAAAGTCTCTGAAGACCCAGAACAGAGTGGGATGGATCTTCCATTGCGGCAGGAAATGTTAAATAAGTAACTCTACATAGTTTCTCTGGTAGGTGTTCGCTTTTTAATTTTGATTAACTGCCATATTTTAACACAAGTACTATAAGACAATATTTGACAGCTTATATGGTCACTGTTCACTAGCGCTTTGTCCCAGCCTGGACACTGACCATGGTGAAATAGATGCCTTTCTGCGCTAGCAGCTGCTGGTGTGTGCCGTGCTCCTTGATTCTGCCATTCTCAATCACCACTATCAAGTCTGCGTTCTGGATGGTGGACAGCCGGTGAGCAATCACGATGCAGGTGCGGCCCTCTCGGGCTTTGTCCAGGGCTTCTTGGACCACCTGTTCAATAATCACACACATTACCTCTGGTCAGAATAATCCTTCCCCTTGAATTCCCCCTTCACAACAAGCCTCACTATTAATGTATCCAACGATAAGTGCTTCTTTAACAGTATCAGTGGAATATAATACGTATTTTACAAAGCAAGGGATCTGTTATACTGGAAGATACCGAATCCTAGTTTGGGTTAGTTCTTGGGTAGGGGCTATCTCCAAGTTGTGACTATAAATACAGCCCCTGCGATCATTTAAAAGCATTCAGTAGTGGGCTTAGCCATGCAGCATCCTTTTGGTCTACCACTACAGTTAAGTCAGGAAGCCTAGGCAGGGGCCAAACACAGCTTCTTTGAATTTTGGTATTTTTAAGATTAAAAAATAATTCTCAGTACAACATTATAAAACAACTATATTCCAATAAAAGATTTTTAAAAAAACAAAACTCAGAATGAGTTTATCATTCATATACCTGAATACTCAACTTTTTCTCAAACTGAAAACAATAGCTAGTATTTACCTTAAGGAACAGCCAGGTTTAAACATTTTTCTGTGCTTCCACTTTTTTATACAGTTGTTGAGGAGATGCTGTCAGTAGAGATGGGACCATGCCTCCTGAACGCAGCTTCTTGGATCAATACACAGTGATCCAGGGCTATCTTTTGGAGCACACGTGCTCTAAGACTAACTGCCTCATTTCATCTTAGTTCTCTTGAATGAGAGCTACAGAAAGTGTTTAAATTCCACTGAAAGTAACAAAATTCGTTATCAGCCTGAATTTTGTTCTCTACTGTGGAAGAGAGTAGCGCAAATTTAAACCATCTAAGGACAGCTGCTTCAAGTGTGAATGAGACCAATTTAAATTCTCACCTTTTCACTTTCCGTGTCCAGAGCCGAGGTAGCTTCATCCAGAAGCAAGATGTGAGGCTGTCTAACAAGGGCGCGAGCTATGGCAATGCGCTGTTTCTGGCCACCAGAGAGCTGAGTTCCTTTGTCCCCTACTCTGGTGTTGTATTTCTGTAAACAGGGTTTTGTTATTATGAAAAGCAGAACTGATCAAGCTGTGAGAAAGAGTCTGCTTGCAGAAAATAGGATAACCACGTCCATATACACAAAAAGGTTGAGGTTCAGAAGCTAAGAATGGGTTGATGGGTTTAACAGCAAAAACATAGCTCTAAATGGCAGGATTAATTTCTCTTCTTGAAAACAGACATCTGTGTCTTAAAAATTATGTTTTAGTGTGGACAGATTAACCTGAGGAAGACTACTGCTGCAATGTTAGTCTCTTCAAGCCTTCTGGTTTCACTATATTTGGGACAAAGACTGGTCAGAGGAAGGAAATTTGATTTTAACAGGCTATGCGTAATAATATAATTGAAGCTCATTTTATTTATGACCAGTAGGTGATGCTCTCTGCATTATTTCAGAAAGTGAGGAAGAGAAGATTCTTAGAATGCTAACCTTTTGCTGTCTGTTTTTATAAGACTATTTCCAAAGCGTCAACAATTTTAATGGATGCTAAGAAATTCTATTTTGGTATCTAACTTGAAAAGCTGAAATCTCCTGGTTTACTTTTGTTTTTAGAATTCTCCTGAAATTTTTCACATATTGTTTCCCACAGTAGATAATTAAGTACTAAATGTGATGATAACGACTAGAATTAATAGGGCAAATAAGTGAGAGGAGAAATGCAATGTATAACCTAGAAAATCACATTATCTTTTTTTATTCTCAGATCCTTGCCAGGCTGAAATCCTGTCAACTGTGGGCTCTGATTCTGACACCCAGAGTTCGATTTTAAATCATGTCCTACCTCCTACTCTGTTGGTGAAAATGTAAGCGGGTGCGGCCACTATGGAAAACAGTATGGAAATTCCTCGAAAAACTAAAAATAGATTTAGCATATGATCTAGCAATCCCACTCCTGGGCACACATCCAGACAAAACTCTAACTCAAAAAGATACGTGCACCCCTATGTTCATAGCAACACTATTCACAGTAGCAAGACATGGACGCAATCTAAATATTCACCAGCAGATGAACAGTTAACAAAGGTGTGGTACAATGGAATATCACTCAGCCATAAAGAAGAATGAAATAATACCATTTGCAGCCACGTGGATACAACTAGAGATTATCACACTAAGTGAAGTAAGTCAGAAAGAGAAAGACAAATATCACGTGGTGTCACTTACATGTGCCACCTGAACTATGACACAGAAGAGCTCAGCTGCGGAACAGAAGCAGGCTCATGGACACAGAGAACAGCCTTGTGTTGCCAAGGGGAGCGAGGAGGGGGAGGGACGGAGAGGGAGGCTGGCGCAAAGCAGAAGTAACTATTATATACAGGAGGGATACACAGCAAAGTCTAGTGTGAACCACAAAGGTGAAGAAGTAGGTCCTTGGACAGAAAGTAGGACTTAAGGGCTTTTGCCTTTTCTTTCCACATGTAGACACTGAGGAAAAGAATTCTGATGTGTACAGGCGTGTTCTGTGGACAGAGCCCAGAGCCCAGGAAGATGGGTCCCTGTGGCAGACAAAGTGAGAAGAGGAAAGATACATTTCATAAGCTAGATGATAATCACTCTCAGTATTTGTCTTTGTTAACCTCTAGCCCAGTAGTTGTCTAACTGTACCTGCATCAGTTATCACCTGGGGTATTAGAACAGATTCCTAGACCCCAGTTCCAAGTTTCTGGTGCAGCAGGTCTGGGGTAAGGCCTGAAAACCTGCATTTCTCACAGGATCCCAGGTGACACTGAGGTGCTGGCAATGCCCAGACTAACTGACCTCATCACTAGTGAAGGGGACTAAAGTTATGCACTGAACGTTCCAGCCTTGGGAAGGGCCCATTATCCACAGACGGGCTAGAAGGTTAAAGCAGGGGAGAGAGGGGACACTGCTTCTTCCTGGGGGACTGTGATGTGTGGTGACGGCAGTGATCCAGAGAAGAGCCTCAAGAAAAGGCAGTCTCGGGAGCAGCCTAGGGCCATAAGGCATTGTCATCTTTCCCCACGAGGAGAGGACCTTCTCTGCCGGTTTGAAGCTGGGCTGTGTTTTCAGGGGGCAATTCCTTATGATAATGAACATAACTTGTGACAATGGGGGGCATGAGACAAGACAGGTCTAGTGTATATGTGTTGTCGTGTCTGAGTCTTGCAACCCTGTAGACTGTAGCCCGCCAGGCTCCTTTATCCATGGGATTTTCCCGGGCAAGAATACTGGAGTGGGTTGCCATTTCCTACTCCAGACAGTCTAGATGCACTTAAAATACAGGACCTAAGCGGCTTAAGACAGGGTAAGAGGCTCCATTTGTCTAACTTCCTAGGAGGAATTCAGAGGGCACCCATGGGATAACAGACCAGGGCGGGCTTCAATATCAGTCCTGCAAGTGGAGCGTGGGGCCCATGGAACGTGCAATGGCGAGAGATGACACCATACCACGGACACTCCAGTAACTCACCCTCGCTCAGAGCCTTTTTTCTGAATGGGTCCAGTCCCCTGGCCTGGCCTGACTCCACAGAGAGAGGCTCGAGGCTTGGGGGAGAGCTGCAAGGAGGCAGAGGGAAGGTTCAGAGAGAAATGATGGGGAGGGTCACACCTGCTTCTGTGGGCCCCGTGCCCTGATGTGGAGGGAAAGGCCTCCCAGACGTGTACTTTTTAGTCAGACTGCTCACAGGGAGTCAGGCAGGTGGTTGGGTAGACATGACATAGGATGGGGACGGGAAGTGTCATAGAAACATGACATAGACAGGGATGGGAAGTATCATATAAACACGACATAGACGGGGACGGAAAGTGTCCTATAATCATGACATAGACAGGGATGGGAAGTGTCCTGTAAACATGACATAGACGGGGATGTGAAGTGTCATATAAACATGACATAGACGGGGACAGGAAGTGTTCTGTAAACATGACATAGACGGGGAAGGGAAGTGTCATATAAACATGACATAGATGGGGACAGGAAGTGTTCTGTAAACATGACATAGACGGGGAAGGGAAGTGTCATATAAACATGACATAGATGGGGACAGGAAGTGTCCTGTAAACATGACATAGACGGGGATGTGAAGTGTCCTGTAATCATGACATAGACGGGGATGGGAAGTGTCCTGTAATCATGACATAGACGGGGATGGGAAGTGTCCCGTAATCATGACATAGACGGGGACAGGAAGTGTCCCGTAATCATGACATAGACGGGGATGGGAAGTGTCCTGTAATCATGACATAGATGGGACGGGAAGTGTCCCATAATCATGACATAGACGGGGACGGGAAGTGTCCTATAATCATGACAGGATGGGAAGATGCTTGTCCACATCAGGGGTGTGTTTTGGTTGCTCATTTCTCTTCACCTTTGGGATCCAAGCCCTTTATAAATCACAACCACAGGCTCCCAGGCACCACATCTGGTGAGAGACTTACGTCCGGCAGCATCTCGATGAAGGAGTGGATGTTGGCCTCCTTGGCCGCGTGCTCGATCTCCTCCTGGGACACGACCCGGCTGTTGTCTCCGTAGGCAATGTTCTCGCCGATGCTGCAGTCAAACAGAATGGGCTCCTGGGACACGATGCCCATGTGTGCACGCAGCCACTGGAGATTCAGCTGCTTTACTTCCTTGCCATCGATAAACTGAAAACAAGAGATCATGGACTGGCCTCAGAACCAGAACATTTTTGAATTTAGCAAAATGAATGTTGTTATTTCCTATGTTAAGACTGCCACGTTGTTATGAGACTGCCGTTGTGGCTTTTAGTTTGGCCTGTCAAGGTTAACTGAGTCAGGTCATAACTGCATGCTGTGGGGAACTGTTATGTTTCTTCCATTTTAACTCTGGCTCCTGATATATGCATCTGAAAGGCAGAATAATTGCTGTCCCTTGGACTGCAAGATCAAATTAGTCAATCTTAAGGGAAATCAACCCTGAATCAACCCCCCACTGCCACTGGCAGGACAGATGCTGAAGATGAAGCTCCAGTATTTTGGTCATCTGATGTGAAGAACTGACTCAATGGAAAAGTCCATGATGCTGGGAAAGATTGAGGGCAAGAGGAGAAGGGGGTGACAGAGGATAAGACGTTGGATGACATCACCAATGCAATGGACATGAACTTGGGCAAACTTCGGGAGATGGTGAGGGACAGGGAGGCCTGGCGTGCTGCAGTCCGTGGGGTCGCAAAGTTGGACACAACTGGGCGACTGAACAACAGCAACAAGGCATAATCATGCCCATCTCCTCCATCCAAGATATCCACGTTCTAATTCATGAAACCTGCTCATGTTATTCACACGCAGAGAGAATTACGATGGGAGGCTGCTCATCACCTGACCTCAAGATGAGGAGCTTGTCTTGGATTATCCAGGTGGACCCAACATAATCATAAGGGTCCTGAACTGTGCGGGGGTGGAGGGCAGGAGACTGGGGATCACAGTGAAGCAACATGGGGAGGACTCGATCAGTCGTTGCTGGCTTTGAAGACGGAGGAAGGGCCATGAGCCAGAAAAGATAAGCAAGCAGATTCTCCCTAAGGGCCTCCAGAAGGCACACAGCCCTGCTGACACCATGAGGTCCACTTTGGACATCTGACTTCCAGAATCTGTAAGATAGACCTGTGGGGTTTTACTCCCCTAATTGGCTATAATTTGTTGCAGCCGTCACC
Organism: Capricornis sumatraensis; assembly: GCF_032405125.1. Taxonomy (NCBI): domain Eukaryota; kingdom Metazoa; phylum Chordata; class Mammalia; order Artiodactyla; family Bovidae; genus Capricornis; species Capricornis sumatraensis. The sequence continues at coordinate 37,823,572 of NC_091073.1, read as the reverse complement.
AGAAACTAATAAAGCATATTCTATTTCTGGAATGTATTCTGGCATTCTTTTATTTTTTAAATAAGACGACTTTTTAGTTTTAGTTTTCTGGCCATACCACATGGCACACAGGATCCCAGTTCCCCAACCAGGGGCTGAACCCTAGTTCAACTGGAGTCTTAACCACTGGACCAGCCAGGGAAGTCCCCCATCCTTACTGCTATGTACTGATTTTTCACAGGAAAAGCATCCACGATTCAGTTGGAAATGACTAACTGTTATCATCACATAACAGGCCTGGAGGTCACATTTCTGACCTGACCTGTTAGTTAGGATCAGGTTTCTGAGGACTCAAATGAAACAGAAGTGAGTGTGGGAGGATGCCGCTATCTCTCTAAATAGTTGTTGATCTTAGGAAAGTGAGTTAGTATCTCAGTTTCTCTGCACGTAAAATGGGAATGATTATAATCCCTAAACTCCGGAACTGAGGATTAAGGGACGTCAGCAGGGACCCCACTGGGCACAGGGCTAGGCACAGAGTGTGTGAAGGACTGTCTGTGGTTTGGCACGGCGCCTGTGTGATGCACTCAGAACCTCAGCAGAGGGACAGATGTCTGAGGGGATAAAAGGATGGACAGACATGTACAGCTTACCCAGAGCAGCAGGAGGGAGAGCCCGGCCTTTCTCTAGGGACCTGTCTCCCCTTGGTTCACCCTGCAGAAGCCTGGGGCATGCCCATTACAGCCTCGCAGATAAAAATCCTTCCTCTCTGATGGAGACGTATCTGCGCCAAAGATCTACTTTGCAAGAGAACGCTGGCATTCAAGTGAGAGCTGCCATAACCACGGAAGAAGACATCAGTGACTCAGCTTTGAGTTTTTCTAATACTGATGAGTATATCCTGAGCTATAAATGTACTCTGAATCCCAAGTGCCTGGCTGCACGCCTCTGGGAGACAGCTGGCCAGGGACAGGGTACATACAGGCTTTGCTGTAGGAAGGTAGCTTCTATTTGTGAAACTAGCAGGTGCAAAGCTGGATGAAAACACAGCCATGACCTCAACAGTACCCAGCCCAGTTGTCATGGAGACTATTCCAAGCATCTACACTCCAGGTTTCCTCATGGCGTTACGTGAAAGTGAAAAGTAGAGGCTGAAGAGAGGAAGGACAAACCACACAAGGATGGTTACAAACCATATAGCAGGTCAGGCTAGATGGAACACTGTGTACTTGAGAAGTGGAGAACTGAGGAAAGAAAAAGATTTTTTTTTTCCAGACTTATACCCTTAGGGGGCTTCCCTGGTGGCTCAGATACTAAAGGATCTGCTTGCAATGCAAGAGACCCAGGTTCAATCTCTGGGCTGGGAAGATACCCTGGAGAAGAGAATGGCCTGGAGAAGTCTATGGACAGAGAAGCCTTGGGGCTATAGTCCACGTTGCAAAGAGTCGGACACAACTGAGCAACTAACACACACACACACATATACACACACACACGAGAAAAAAAGACACTGTTTAACTAATATAATCAGATGACACACACACACACACACCTAGGAGAAAAAAAGACACTGTTTAACTAATATAACCAGATGAATATGACTGATCCCTGCAAGCTTCAATGCGTTTTTCCTACCAGACATATAATAAGATGCTTAGAGCTCCTCATCCCCACACTATACACAGCTACTGCTAACTATTTAAAACTTGTGTTTCCTAAAGGATCCTTTCCTGAGGGAAAATATGTTTAAAAGTCCAAATGTGAAAAGATCAATGCACATCTTCTTTGGCTGAGGCACGGGTGGTGGTCTGAGGAAGACCAAGGAAATCCAGTGAGTCTGTGAACACTGCTCAAAAGATCCTGGCCTAAATGAAAATCTCAGGTAACACACTGACAGTAACAATGAAAGGGCTTAGAGGGTAAAGCATCTCCTTGCAATGCAGGAGACCTGGGTTCGATCCCTGGGTTGGGAAGATCCCCTGGAGAAGGAAATGATACCCCACTCCAGTACTCTTGCCTGGAAAATCCCATGGACGGAGGAGCCTGGTAGGTTACAGTCCATGGGGTCACAAAGAGTCAGACACGACTGAGTGACGACACCTTATCCCTATTCTAGACTTAAATCTACTGCCTGATTTCAGTAGCACAATCAAATGTTAAATATGTATCATTTTCCAGTATGTATTTACTCTGAAATAATCATTTTAGATAAGTTATTGAGCATTGATTATATTATAGGTCCTGTGATTAAGTATGCCTCATGCACTCTCTCATTTCGTCTTGACAAAACTGGCAAGATAGGTGTGATTTTAATCCCCATTTTACTGATGAGGACACGAGCAGAGTTCAGTCGCTTGTGCAGGGTCACGTTCTTAGTGGCTGAGGAAGCTCAGGTCTGCACACTACAGGTTAGATTTTGGCTACACAGTGGTTGAGAATTGAAAAATACTTTCCGTCTTCTTTCAAAGGAACAATGTGTCCATCTTAGCCCAGGTACCCATTGGGTAACAGCCAGATGACAGGCTTCTAGCTGTGTCCTAAGAGGGAGAGAGGACTCTGATGGTGGTGTGTAGGATGGGCAAGGGGACAAAGGAGAGGTCAGCGGAAGACCCAAGACTCGAGTGAGTCTCAGTGAAGCTAATGAATGTAAGATTCAGGGCCCTCATCTGCAGGCAAAGGCTGGGAGTTAAAGAATGTCCTGGGTGAGGGGAGGCCAGGCTGTAGTCAGGGGGCTTTTCTGGCTAAGCCTTTAGGATAACTTGCCTAAAAAGGAAGAGGGGTCAGAATCCTTAAGGCTTTAATATTTTGTTGTGAATTTTTTTCATTAGAAGTAAATATTTACTCTTGTGACTAATTCTGTGTTCCTAACTTCGGACTCTTTCAAGTATAGTCCCTGAAACTGTACAACTTTCAGGCCCCACAAAACTCAGAACCTCTACTCTCTGAACAATCCCATAGCTTCCTTTGGTAAGACTCGCTGAAATGTGACCTGAAACTTGCAAAGTTACCAGTTCAGCGGTTCTCAAAGTCTGGTTGGCATCAGAATCATCTGGGAAAGTAAAAAATGAAAAGGCCAGGTCCTAATCTGTGTAAATGAGCCAGGGTGGCTGCATTCTTTGTGAGCTCTCCAGGCCATTCAGACCCACACCAGTCTGAGAACCACCACTCAGGTCAATGTTGCTAAGTGTGACTTGAGGCTTGCTGATGGTCACGAGGATTTCCTGACCTCAGGGTCAAGTCCTTGCTTCAGTTCTTACAATTAAATGACGCTCCAGTCCCAGACTCTTTTTTTTTTTCATGGCAGTAAGAACTAATCGCTAATAACCTATTGACTTAGTCTTTCAAGATCACTAATTGATGTTCATAAACAGAACTTGGCACATTTACTAGCCTTTATTGTGGGCACTTGACTAAGAAGGGTGGCTGCTGTGTAGCACTTGGTGGCATTTCAAAGCTCTAATGCAAACACACAGGAGCAGATCATTGTGTTCCTCCAACAGATGAGGGCACTTTGTTTGCCGGGCATCATCACTGTAGTCCTGAGAGGGTTATTCTCCTATGCACTCAGCACTCATGTCCATATTCTCCTGTGTCTGTCCTTTCCCCTGTCAAGGGACTGCAGGACTAAAATCTATTTCCTAGGCTCCCTTCTGGCACCAGAAGTAACTAGGGTCTACCAGTGAGATGCCCTGTGCAAAACCTGGAACCAGAAGCTGTGGTGAGCTGTCAGCCGAGTTCAGGCAGAGCAGCTCTTGCAGCAGCGAGACTCTGTCCTCGTGCCTTCAGGCTCGGAGCAGCTGAGACACGGGCACACGCCCAGCAGCTCCCTGGCCGCAGGATCGCAGCTGCGGCGCTGATCTGCATGCTGGGAGCGCTGACTCAGACTCCCCCTCTGCCAGTGATGACGTGAGCACTGAACCCCTTATTAAACATGCAGCTGCTTGGATGCCCACAGCACTTTGTTTCCTATGCCAAACCATAACTGACAAGGTTCATGTCTTTAATTTTGCTCCCCTGCCTTAATGTATGTGGATAATACTCATTTATTTCTTCACTTTCTTGTAGTCTGATTATTTTACTGTTTACCATTATTGCTGTTTTCAACTCCAACACTCTGTTATTACTAAGAGTTTTCCCACTACAGTGACTATGAGTGCAGCTGGGGGGGCTGGGTGGGGAATGAAATTTTTTGCCTTTCCTAACTGGGTTATAATCAAACAAGTTTGAGAGTCATTATTCTAATTAAATCTGCTGTTTCAGCCAACTTATGCTGCATGTGGACACGATTAGTTGCTTTTGTTGTGTCCGACTTTGTGACCCCGTGGACAGTAGCCTGCCAGGTGTCCATCCTGGTTGGGCAGTGCCCAGGCCATTCCAGTTGTTGAATATTTTGAATGTCACCCCTGAGTATAACCAATAACTCAAGGCCTACATAATGGAAATATTTTGCTATAAATTTCACTCCTTCCTAATTTGATTCTTTTCTAGTCCCCATTACAGTCATTTAAAAATTCACTATTTTGGGGAGATCCCTGGTGGTCTAGTGGTTACAATTTTGTTATTTCATTGCAATGGCCCAGGTTCCATCCCTGGTCAGGGAACTAAGATCCCACAAGCAGCACAGTGTGACCAAAAAATAACAATCAAAAATGTCCCTACTCCCTTCACAACACCTTCTCCGTGCCTAAGATAGTCCCTGACAAGCACTCATTGACAGTTTACTGAATGTCCCATGAATAAATATGACCCTTCATGTACCCTTTTAGTTTAGAAAGAAAAGAGAATCCCTCTATGTTCTTTATCTGTTTCCCAAATTTGTTGATATCGCTTTTTTTTCCTTAGAAGGTGTGTGAATTTCCTTTCTCCATCAATGGTTTTATCCCATCTTCAGCCATAACAATGTTCACGATTCCCCATGATGAACGTCTCTCCTGGGTTCTGCCCAGGCGTGTTTTCCTTCCCTCTCCTTTGGTCTGCCACTGGCCTACACACACTTCGTGTCCATTCCCTCCTAACCACTCCTCAGCCATGCCACCTATTTTCCCCCAGCACCACGTCACTGAGCAGCCTGTGAAATGCCGGAAGCAGCCCATCAGCGGCCAGACCCTCCCACGTCTCTGCAGTCTTCATCGTGCCCGTCTCTCCACGGCATCTGCCACTGGGGCCGCCTTCTCCTTGCCATCCCTGGCTTCCACCTGGTTTCTCTCAGCACCCTCCTCTGCCTTTCCGGATTTCCACCCCCCGGACCCCCTCTTGTAACTGAGACCAAGGGGAGGGGGACGGCAGGCAAAAGGGCTGCCTGTAGAGGAGGGGAGGGTAGTAGAGTTGAGGGAAAGGACCAATTGGCTGGAACAGTGGACACAGCTTTGAGACTGTATCAAGCAGGTCAGGCTTTAAGTGGATTCATTGTTTAAAGGTTTGTAAGCCATGGCTTATTGTCGAGAATTAAATACATCTAGGCATTAAGAAGATGAAAAATTTGGAATGAGCTGAACAAGAAAGGATGCTCAGAAGGACCTAGAGATCATTATATTAAATGAAGTAATTCAGACAGAGAAAGGCAAATATCATATGCTATCACTCATATGGAATCTAGTTTTATAAAATTATACAAATGAACTTTACAAAACAGAAAGAAGACTCTCAGATTTCAAAAACACACTTATGGTTACCAAAGGGGAAACATGTTGGAGAAAGATAAATTAGGAGCTTGGGATTAGCACACACAATCCTCTCTATATAAAAAAGGTAACTGACAAGGACCTACTGTTGAGGGAACTCTACTCAATGTTCTGTAACAACCTATATGTGTAAGGAATCTGAAAAAAGAGTGGATACATGTATAACTGAATTGCTCTGTCATATACTTGAAAGTAACACAACACTGTAAATCAACCACACTCCCCCAAAAAATAAAGAAAATAGTGTGCTCACCACTGTGCCAGCCAAGGGGTCATAGAACCGCTCCAGGAGCTGGACCACCGTGCTCTTCCCGCAGCCGCTGCTGCCCACCAGGGCCAGCGTCTGACCCTTCTTCACCTCCAGGCTCAGCCCCCGAAGCACTGGGACGTCTGGTCGAGTTGGGTAGTTGAACACGACGTCATTAAATGCCACATTTCCTTCCACTGTACTCTAAAATCAGGACAGTGAAAGTAAATTTCATTGTTGCAATCCTGAAAACTGACTTTAGAGCCAATCCTCTGTACTGCCAGGTATCAGAAGGCAGCGATCTTGGATTCCAATCAAGCTTCAGTTGGAACTGCTAGAAAGTAATACAGATCTAAAAGGGTCAGTGTCCCCACAGCATGTCTCATTAACACAATACAAATGTGACAACCCAAAGCTATAACAGAATTACCTACACATAAGAAAACCTGATTCGCAGGATTTGTGTATAAAATGGGCAGTATTCCTATATCCCTGTGGCTTTGTTATATAAAAGTACTAGATGTTAACATGTATCAATATTATCAGCATTTACTAAAATGAACCCATGATCAAGAAAGTTTCATTTTACTACCAGCAAGTAAAAGCACAGATTTTATTAAACTTCCACTTAGATTCCATTCATTCATCAGTTAGGAGCAGGTCACATAATCAAAGCATGAAACTGACCGGCTTTAGGCCTTCCGTGCTGTAGCTGTCGATCAGAGGAATTTTTTCAATGATATTGATGACATGGGCTGCTGACACTTTGGCCTTGGCATAGTCAGGAGCAAATGAACTGACCTGTCCCACAGCCATGGCACCAAAGACAACAGCTGAGAACACTCTGCCAACAACAAAGACAAAACATGTCAAGAGTTACCGACTGCGATGCCGAGAGTGACACTTCTACAACCTGAGAGTGCTACCTCGAAGAATCCCAACACATTAGCCAAAAAATAAAACAACAGTTTCTTGTAAGTTCATATCAGCGTGGTTAACTGATTGTAAAATGACCCCATGTTTCATCTCTCTCTGGGTTTTTGCCTTCTTATAACGTGACCTTGCAGCTTCTCCATGGAATAAGTGGAATTTGTCTTCCTACCCTTGGAGTCTGGGTTGGCCCTGGGACTTGCTCTGGCCAACAGGATGTGGTGGAAGTGACGGTTTCCAGCTCCAAGCCTATGATTCAGGGGGCCTTGAGTACTCCTGTCTCTCTCATTCTGCCACAACCACAAGCCCGGCTGGCTTGCTGGAAGACAAGGCGCAGACAGAAGAGTGTTGTGTGGGCCCCAGCCAACCAGCCCATTGCTCACAGCACACACACGTGAGCCCAGCTGAGATCGCCTCTGCCTAGCCCAGACAGCATAACTGCCTGGCTGACCCACGTAAGACTTCAGAGCCAAGAACAAATGTTCACTATTGTGCACTCCTGGGGGCTAGTGGGTGGCTGTCTTGCAGCAGTATCTGTGGCCATCAATAATGGACATAGGCAGTTTTGCTGGAATTGGATCAGAGTCTTAGAAAAGCTGTGAGCCATGCAGCAAAGAAGAGAGCTCCTTACACAGCCAGATAGTGTGCTGCTCTCAAGATGCAGAGTTCTTTTTTTTTTTTCGGCCATGCTGCAGCTTCTGAGATCTTAGTTCTCCTTAGGGATCAAACTCAGGCCACAGTACTGAAAGCAACCGAGTCCTAACCACTGGACCACCGAGGAAGCCCCTACATGGCCATTCTTAATCTACATCATGAGAATCGTAGCAGCTTCAAGTCGGGAAGGACTTCACAGGATGTCAAGTCCAGCTCTTCAAGTTTGTGCCAGGGCGCACACCCCAGGCCAGCTCCCATCCTTTGTTTTAGGAAGGAGGAAGTTTGCTGGAGGAAGTCTTTTGTTAAAAAGTTCCTTTTCAAATCAAGGAGAAATGCACATCCTTTTGCCTAATACTGCCCTTCAAAGAACTGGAATATAAGTTCAAAAGCCCTGTGCATCTTTGGTAACTCCTTTCACTCCCAACATTCCAGCTGCCCTTCTCTGGACACATTGATCAAAATGTCTTTTTAAACAGTGGGCCTAGAACCGATACAACATTGGGGATCTTCCCAGGATCATACCGTGAGTCCAACAGGTCCGTTTCTTTGGGCTCTATGCCTGAGCTAACGGAGCCCACAGTGCTGTTTCTAAACACCTCGGAACAAATCACTCAGATGGTTCGTCTGGTCTTCTTATCTAGACCTGTGGGATCTTTTTCAAACAGATAGCTCTTCAGACAGGTCTCCCCTATCCCTCACTCAGAAGACTGATTTTCCGAATCTAACAATCCAAGAGTCAGTAACTTCCATCAGTTGAAAACCTTAACCTCAGAGTAAAGCACTAATTTGGATTCTCTGGTGACTTAGACGGTTAACAGTCTGCCTGCAATGCTTTTGAACCGTGGCATTGGAGAAGACTCTTCAGAGTTCCTTGGGCTGCAAGGAGATCCAACCAGTCCATCCTAAAGGAGATCAGTCCTGGGTGTTAATTGGAGGGACTGATGGTGAAGCTGAAACTCCAATACTTTGGCCATCTGATGCGAAGAGCTGACTCATTTGAAAAGACCTTGATGCTGGGAAAGATTGAGGACAGGAGGAGAAGGGGACGACAGAGGATGAGATGGTTGCATGGCATCAGTGACTCGATGGACATTGGTTTGGGTGAACTCCAGGAGTTGGTCATGGACAGGGAGGCTTGGCGTGCTGCAGTTCATGGGGTCACAAAGAGTTGGAGACGACTGAGCTGAAATGAACTGAGTTCAATCCCTGAGTTCGGGAGATCCCTTGGAGATGGAAATGGCAACCCACTCTAGTATTCTCACCTGGAAAATCCCATGGACAGAGAAGCCTGGTAGGCTACAGTCCATAGAATCACAGAGTCAGACATGACTGAGTGACTACACTTTTACTTTCAAAGCAATAATTAGCAAATAATTATCTAATCAAGCACCAATACCAGTGATGCCTGATTACAATCTTTTGGTCATAGTTATAAAGAGCACCTGCATATCATCTGTCAGAGAGGTTGGGTGGAAATTTTACAATCTTCTGTTGGGGTCATCCTGAGAAACCTGGAATGTATGCACAGATCGATGTCTAGATAGGATGGAAATGTTATACTGACACATACTTCCAAGTTTCAATGATGCTGGTTTAAATATAAAACTGTCACACTGATTATGGTATGCTATCAAAGGGCAGCTCACACATCACCAAATCAAGACACTCAGAAAAATTACACTCACTTTTCACTACCAAACCACATATTTTAGTTTAACTGCATATTCAGTTTTTGAGAAGGAAGTCCAGGCCTGTCTTCTGACCCAGGTACAATCTTCTGCATTTCACGGTGATGAGCCAGATATTCCCATAGAGCTTTCCTTTTTCATTCCTCAATTTCTCCAGCTCTTACCTTCTAATTCCCTTTATCAAGCAAAGCAAATGTATCCTAGAATATTCCAGGGCTCTCAGAACTCAGTGCTCCACATCTATTCTTTAGCTGCCCTGTTCAGAATCTTCTCAAAGGAACTAAGCACTTGACTCTGGGTGAGGCTCCTTCCCAAACACCCAGGCCTGCTGGAAACCCCTCATTGAATCACAACCCCACCTAGACATGGATTTGAGAAGGTTAAATGTGTGAGTCAGTACTGGGGAGAAGGGCAGATACCAATTCTCCAAATGAAATGGTATACTTTCAGAGTAACACACAGAGACTCAGAGGCAAAACGCCAACTTCTGAATCACCAAAATCTCTTCATGAAGCTTCACAGTAAGGCTTCCTATCCAGGCATGAAGCACATGCTCCTTGGTTTCATTTCTAGAGCCCGACTGTCAATAGGAACCCCATACTTACAAAAGAACATCCTGAAACTCCATGATGCCTTGGGCCACCAAATAGGCACCAAACCGGAAACAGCCAGCATAGGAGAAATACATCATTGCCTGAGTGATGGAAAATGTAATTCCAAAGACATGTGCTTTCCTCAAAGAGTTTCTGAAAAGAAGACATTCTCACATTTACTTGACTTTCATTTCTCAGTCCTTAACACATAATCTTTGATGCATTAGCAGTAGGGGATGGTGGCATAGCAGACAAAGTGGGTTTCATTTCCAAAACATTAACGGAGAACTAACCACACCCTGAAGTGTTGAGGTCAAGGTAAAACAAGCCAAGGACAAGAAGAGTTTCTTCGGGGTTAAGACACTCCTATTTGGAACCAGTCTGTTGTTCCATGTCCAGTTCTAACTGTTGCTTCCTGATCTGCATATAGGTTTCTCAAGAGGCAGATCAGCTGGGCTGGTATTCCCATCTCTTTCAGAATTTTCCACAGTTTATTTTGATCCACACAGTCAAAGGTTTCGGCCTAGTCAATAAAGCAGAAATAGATGTTTTTCTGGAACTCTCTTGCTTTTTCGATGATCCAGCAGATGTTGGCAATTTAATCTCTGGTTCCTCTGCCTTTTCTAAAACCAGCTTGAACATCTGGAAGTTCACGGTTCATGTATTGCAACAGACTGGTTCCAAATAGGAAAAGGAGTACATCAAGGCTGCATATTGTCACCCTGCTTATTTAACTTCTATGCAGAGGACATCATGAGAAACGCTGGGCTGGAAGTAGCACAAGCTGGAATCAAGATTGCCAGGAGAAATATCAATAACCTCAGATATGCAGATGACACCACCCTTATGGCAGAGAGTGAAGAGGAACTAAAAAGCCTCTTGAGGAAAGTGAAAGAGGAGAATGAAAAAGTTGGCTTAAAGGTCAACATTCAGAAAACGAAGATCATGGCATCCGGTCCCATCACTTCATGGCAAATAGATGGGGAAACAGTGTCAGACTTTATTTTTGGGGGCTCCAAAATCACTGCAGATGGGGACTGCAGCCATGAAATTAAAAGACGCTTACTCCTTGGAAGAAAAGTTATGACCAACCTAGATAGCATATTCAAAAGCAGAGACATTACTTTGCCAACAAAGGTCCGTCTAGTCAAGGCTATGGTTTTTCAAGTGATCATGTATGGATGCGAGAGTTGGACTGTGAAGAAAGCTGAGCGCCGAAGAATTGATGCTTTTGAACTGTGGTATTGGAGAAGACTCCTGAGAGTCCCTTGGACTGCAAGGAGATCCAACCAGTCCATCCTAAAGGAGATTAGCCCCGGGTGTTCTTTGGAAGGAATGATGCTGAAGCTGAAACTCCAATATTTTGGCCACCTCATGCGAGAGTTGACTCATTGGAAGAGACTCTGATGCTGGGAGGGATTGAGGGCAGGAGGAAAAGGGGACGACAGAGGATGAGATGGCTGGATGGCATCACCGACCCAATGGACATGAGTTTGAGTGAACTCCAGGAGATGGTGATGGACAGGGATGGACAGCACTCCAAGGATGGCGTGCTGTGGTTCATGGGGTAGCAAAGAGTCGGACATGACTGAGCGACTGAACTGAACTGAACTGAAGGCACTCTTTCCCTTTTCCCCCACCCATGGACATGCAACATATACATACTCTGCACTGAACAGTTGCTCAACACGTGCTGACCCAACACCCATGAGCTGCAGGGACGTGAAGGGCCATACAGAGGTGCCAGCTATGTTCTTGTCCTTGGGGACCCAGGAGCTGAGCTGGATGACTCATGCAGTGGACGTTTCCCTTGTAACACGTTACAGCATGAGAGGAGGAGGCACTAACCCTCTGGGGGTTTAGGGAAGGCGCGCCCAGGGAGTTAACACGTGTGGTTTTGAGCCACATGGAGCTGGGTGGTGTGGGCGCAGACTGGTGAGTGGGCCTGTTTCAAGCAGAGCAGCTCTGCTTCTGCTTCGAGGACTGGGATTTAAACAATTTTTTTCCTATAAAAAGGCTCTACTGTAAAACCCAAGTCTGCTCCTTTCATCGTATAAGAAACAAGAGAGTCAAATAGGTCGGGCCTGCTTGTATCCACGTCACTTTTTAGAGCACTCACTGTGAGTTCATTAAAGGACAAAGGTTCTGCACTGGAGACAGGTAAAGAGAACAAGGAAGGGAGGGTGTCCTCAGGAAGCACCCCCTCAAGCCTCACAGACACCCCGAATTTCATGTTCCACAAAGAACTCATTCCCAGCAGGATCATGTAGTAGGGTCATCACGCAAACACAGGGTCAGAGGCATTCTCAGTATCCTCGCTCCCTTCCCTGCCCTCGGTTACTTGTTCTCACTGGATCTACCTCAGAGATGTCCTTGCCTGAGGTCAGGTCCTGTGTTTCCTCTCTTGGAGAATTACAACTGCTTCCCAATTGGTTCCCTTCTAAAAGTCTCTCCACTTACTCCCTACCTTCTGGTCAAAGTAATTTTCCTGAAAACAAACCTGATGATTGAAAAACTCCCCATACTCCCTCCTACTCATCAGTGGCTATTACCTGTATGGTACCTGCAAACTCTGGGCATACATATATTCAAACCTCTCCTCCCGAGTCAAAGAAACAACAGTCCGGAAGTTTTCTATCGCTTCAGTGGCAATCTGTAAGAGAGAACACTCTGTCACTAAAGGTACAAAAGCCAACAGTGGCAATGAGTTGTAATTCCACTAGAGAGATTAATATTATATATTAAATAATATTTATTATGACCTCTGAGTTTCTTTGCTATTGAAAGAGATACTAAGTACATTATCAAATTGAGTTTTAGATCTGGAAAGAACATGAGCTAATTTAAACTCCTCTCTGGAGAAAGAGATTCTCAAGTGTCAACAGATGAAGGCCGCTACCTAAAGCCACATAGCTTTACAAGAGGGAAAGTAACCTGAGAATTCAGTATTTTACCTCTATTGAAGTGCTCTTTCTTCTATGATGGTCACATAATTTTCAGTTCATAATTATTATATATAAATTATTATAATATCATTATAATTGCTATTATTAAAAATATATAATGTTTGTATTTTTCTCTGCATAATTGTCATTTGAGACAATTATGAATATTATAAATATTCTTTAGACAACTAAAAAATATTTGCTAAATACTGAAAAGGTAAAGAAGGTAATAAGAAGTTACATATTGGTGTATTTTACATAATACCTTACATGCTGTTATTTTCTAAAAACATACCTATTTAACAAAATTGAACTGAAGTTCTATGTTTGGCTTTACAGCCTTATTTTTTACTTTAACAAATATCAAGAGGCTTTTCTAAGGTTATTAAATATATATATTAACAATGAGTTGTTTAATGGGCCACTGAACAAAGCTTTTACTGAACAAAGTTTTCAATTCTTTTTAAAAAGACTGCTGTGAAAACATCCTTGTACATTTATGTCCCAATTAAATTATTCTCTTAGACATTCTTAAAAGTGAGTTAACAAAATCAAAGAAAATAATTTTTAAGGAGTATAGCACATATTAACAATTTGTTTTCCAGAAAGTTTCTATCATTTGATTATGTTTTAGTTGAAAGTTAACTTCCAACAAGGCTATTTCATTAGGACAAATCCATCATTTACCACCTTTTAGAGTCTGGGTAAAAAGGCTATAGAAAATACAGAAAACACCAGTGTACAATACAAAATGATATTTCAGCCTGCTTCAGTGTGGGACCTTAAAACATCTGTCTTGTTCTCATCTATAAAATGAGGGTAGACAAGAGGGTCTCTGGAGTCCCTTTTAGCTCTAATTTTAAGACAAATAATTTTTAGATTGTAAGTCTAAATTATAAATCACTAAGGGAAATTACCCATATTAAGATGTACTTCCTTTCTCTGGCCTCTTCCCTGGTCAGAACTGACTCTAATACAGACAAATTCAATTATATGAGAGTGATTTATGGCAAAAAAAAATCACAAATCCGAAATCTCACTGATTCTTTACTGAACCCTATACCAATACCTACCTTCAAAGATAACAGTGAATATTTGACAGGATGTTGTTGGTTTTAAAGACTAATGCAAAAGGCTACTAGAAGAAAGAAATTAATACCATATTCTTAAAAACAAAAAAAAGTATTTTAAAAATAAAGTTAAAAATATTATATTCTGACCCAGCAGGCCAACAAGACTGAACTAAGTTTACCATAAGCTACTAACAAATACAGGGAAATGTCCAGATTCAATTTATGTTAAAATATTTTACATATTATAAAAATTATACTTATTTTAGAAAACAGTAACAGTGCAGAAAGCAAAAAGTTAGAGGGAAAAAATCCACCTCCAATCAAACCCTCAGAGATAATCATTGGTAGAAATATTTTCATTTATGAGGCTTCAGACTAAGAAAAGAGGCTTACTTTGCAATAGTTAAGAAAATTCAGCAAACTTTAAAACTGTCTGCTGAAGCAAAAACAGACTTTACTGTGAATTTCAATGTAATGATTTTAAGAAATACTTATTTTCTGGGCACATTTTTTTCTAACGCCAGTGTGTATTGTTTGGTTTGTAACATCATCACTTTATAGAGTGTGTGGACAGCCCAATAAAAGTGAGTTCATGAGTTGCACACCTTGAATAGTGAGTAAAAAATATAATCACTGCACAGTCATCTTCATCTTGTCACACAAGAAGAAATTAGGAAAAGGCTTAATTAGTATTCTGCATCCTCACAGCTTCATTTACTCCAAATTTTACAGAGACTCAGTAACCACTGTGAGGAGAGAGAAGTAGTAATTCAAGAGAAGGAAATATTAATAGCACTGGGTTCCCCTCAGAAACTATCATGTACTAAATAATTTTTAGGAATGCAAAAAATACACACAGGTTTCCTGAAAAACCTCACACTTCTCTTCCTACCCTTGTAGCAACTCAAGTGTCATTACAGCTTTTATTTCTAAAAAAGAAAAAGCATCGATTCTATAAAAATGTTCATTCATGAATAATGTGACAGAAATCAATGGAGCAGAGATCACAAGCAGTGTAGAGGTTTTAAGAGCCGGTTCTGAGATCACACAGTCCTGCTCTGCAATCCTGGACCTGCTCCGTCCTTCTAAGGGAAACCAGATATGCTACTGGTCCCCACCTAGGTAGGGAAGACGGTCATTAATCAATAAACAAGTGGGAAAGAAACAGCAAGTGCAGAAAAGTGTCAGGAATGAACTCGAATGTCAGGAGAGACCTCTCAGAAGAGCTATGAAGACCAGAGGGAACCAGCTTGGAGTTTTGTAGGAGCTGAAAGGAGGCCCATGAGGCCAGGGCAGGGTGGATGAGGGAGACAGCAGTGCAAGACAGGGTCAGAGCAGTCATCATGGGCTGGCTCACGCAGAGTTTCATAATCCAGGGTTGATTTTATTGCCAGTGTGATCAGAAGTCACTGGAGGGGTGGAGGTTCAGTTCAGTTCAGTTGCTCAGTCGTGTCCAACTCTTTGAGACCCCATGAACCGCATGCAGCACACCAGGCCTCCCTGTCCATCACCAACTGCCGAAGTTCACCCAAACCCACGTCCACTGGGTGACGCCATCCAACCATCTCATCCTCTGTCGTCCCCTTCTCCTCCTGCCTTCAATCTTTCCCAGCATCAGGGTCTTTTCAAATGAGTCAGCTCTCAGCATCAGGTGGCCAAATTATTGGAGTTTGAACTTCAGCATTAGTCCTTACAATGAATGTTCAGGACTGATTTCCTTCAGGATGGACTGGCTGGATCTCCTTGCAGCCCAGGGGACTCTTAAGAGTCTTCTCCAACACCATTGTTCAAAAGCATCACTTCTTCGGTGCTCAGCTTTCATTATAGTCCAACTCACATTCATACATGACCACTGGAAAAATCATAGCCTTGACTAGATGGACATTTGTTGACAAAGTAATGTCTCTGCCTTTCAATATGCTGTCTAGATTGGTCATAACTTTCCTTCCAAGGAGTAAGCGTCTTTTAATTTCACAGCTGCAGTCACCATCTGCAGTGATTTTGGAGCACAGAAAAATAAAGTCAGTCACTGTTTCCACTGTTTCCCCATCTATTTCCATGAAATGATGGGACCGGACGCTATGATCTTAGTTTTCTGAATGTTGAGCTTTAAGCCAACCTTTCACTCTCCTCTTTCACTTTCATCAAGGGACTCTTTAGTTCCTGTTCACCTTCTGCCATAAGGGTGGTGGCATCTGCATATCTGAGGTTATTGATCTTTCTGCAGGCAATCTTGTTTCCCCCTTGTGCTTCTTCCAGTCCAGCATTTCTCAGGATGTATTCTGCATTTAAGTTAAACAACCAGGGTGACAATATACAGCCTTGACGTACTCCTTTTCCTATTTGGAACCAGTCTGTTTTCCCATGTCCAGTTCTAACTGTTGCTTCCTGACCTGAATAAAGGTTTTTCAAGAGGCAGGTCAGGTGGTCTGGTATTCCCATCTCTCTCAGAATTTTCCGTTTATTGTGATCCACACAGTCAAAGGCTTTGGCATAGTCAATAAAGCAGAAATAGATGTTTTTCTGGAACTCTCTTGTTTTTTCCATGATCCAGCGGATGTTGGCAATTTGATCTCTGGTTCCTCTGCCTTTTCTAAAACCAGCTTGAACATCTGGAAGTTCACGGTTCACATATTGCTGAAGCCTGGCTTGGAGAATTTTGAGCATTATTTTACTAGCGTGTGAGATGAGTGCAACTGTGTGGTAGTTTGAGCATTCTATGGCACTGCCTTTCTTTGGGTTTGGAATGAAAACTGACCTTTTCTAGTCCTGTGGCCACTGCTGAGTCTTCCACATTTGCTGGCATATTGAGTGCAGCACTTTCACAGCATCATCTTTCAGGATTTGAAATAGCTCCACTGGAATTCCATCACCTCCACTAGCTTTGTTCATAGTGATGCTTAGGCCCACTTGACTTCGCATTCCAGGATGTCTGGCTCTAGGTGAGTGATCACACCATTGTGATTATCTTGGTAGTGAAGATCTTTTTTGTACAGTTCTGTGTATTCTTGCCACCTCTTCTTAATCTTATGCTTCTGTTAGGTCCTTTATTGAGCCCATTTCTGTCCTTTATTGAGCCCATCTTTGCAGGAAATGTTCCCTTAGTATCTAATTTTCTTGAAGAGATCTCCAGTTTTTCCCATTCTATTGTTTTCCTCTATTTCTTTGCATTGATCGTGGTGGAAGGCTTTCTTATCTCTCCTTGCTATTCTTTGGAACTCTGCATTCGAATGGGTATATCTTTCCTTTTCTCCTTTGCTTTTCGCTTCCCTACTTTTCACAGCTATTTGTAAGGCCTCCTCAGACAGCCATTTTGCCTTTTTGCATTTCTTTTTTCGGGGGATTGTCTTTATTCCTGGCTCCTTACAATGTCACGAACCTCCATCCATAGTTCCTCAGGCACTCTGTCTCAGATCTAGTCCCTTAAATTTATTTCTCACTTCCACTGTATAGTCAGTCATAACGGATTTGATTTAGGTCATAACTGAACGGTCTATTGTTTTTCTCCACTTTCTTCAATTTAACTCTGAATTGGTAATAAGGAGTTCATGAAATGAGCCACAGTCAGCTCCCGGTCTTCTTTTTACTGACTGTATATAGCTTCTCCATCTTTGGCTGCAAAGAACATAATCAATCTGATTTTGGTGTTGACCATCTGGGGATGTCCATGTGTAGAGTCTTCTCTTGTGTTGCTGGTAGAGGGTGTTTGCTATGACCAGTGCATTTTCTTGGCAAAACTCTATTAGTCTTTGCCCTGCTTCATTCTGCATTCCAACACCAAATTTGCCTGTTACTCCAGGTGTTTCTTGACTTCCTACTTTGGCATTCCAGTCCCCTATAATGAAAAGGACATCTTTTGGGGTGTTAGTTCTAGAATGTCTTTTAGGTCTTCATAGAACCGTTCAACTTCAGCTTCTTTAGAGTTACTGGTCAGGGCATAGACTTGGATTACGGTGATATTAAATGGTTTGCCTTGGAAACAAACAGAGATCATTCTGTCATTTTTGAGATTGCATCCAAGCACTGCATTTCAGACTCTTTTGTTGACCATGATGGCTACTCCATTTCTTCTGAGGGATTCCTGCCCACAGTAGTAGGCATAATGGTCATCTGAGTGAAATTCTCCCATTCCAGTCCATTTTAGTTCGCTGATTCCTAGAATGTCGATGTTCACTCTTGTCATCTCCTGTTTGTCCACTTCCAATTTGCCTTGATTCATGGACCTAACATTCTAGGTTCTTATGCGATATTGCTCTTTATAGCATCGAACTTTGCTTCTATCACCAGTGCCATTCACAACTGGGTGTTGTTTTTGCTTTGGCTCCATTCCGTCATTCTTTCTGGAGTTATTTCTCTACTGATCTCCACTAGCATATTTGGCACCTACCAACTTGGGGAGTTCCTCTTTCAGTGTCCTATCTTTTTGCCTTCTAATACTGTTCATGGGGTTCTCAAGGCAAGAATACTGAAGTGGTTTGCTATTCCCTTCTCCAGTGGACCACATTCTGTCAGATTTTATTGCCAGTGTGATTAGAAGTCACTGGAGGGGTGGTGGTTAGCAAGATCTTATTTGTGTTATAAGAGATGACTGTGGCCTCTGTTAGACAAATATAAAACGTGGACAAAGGGACCAATTAGGCTGCTGCTATGTGACTTTTGTCAAGTTACCTAACTCCTCTGAACCCTGAGTTTTATGATCTAACAGGGTAATTCAAAAGGGTTATTGAGAGTATCACTTGAGAACATGTAGCATTCTTAGCATGATGCCTGGTATATAATAAACAATCAATAAATGGTAGCCTGAGACTGACGATCAGATGGGAACTGACTTTTACTATTTCATAGACTGGTTGCTGCAGCAATCACTTCCTCTACCTGCTTTTATCTCTCTCATGAACCACCACTGATTTACAGCATTTACCTCACTCCCGACCTTTATCCAGAAAATCTGCTAAACTCAAACATATCTGTTTACATCTGCACCCCTTCACCTGCCCGACTTCCAACAAATTACCAGAGTCTTAAAGCTAATGCAACACTTCGACAGAAAACCTGTGGCTTGCAATGAATCAGCTTTCAACTGGTCTTCTTCCTACAAACAACCTGAACCTCCTCTCTGGGGCACTTTGAACACCTCTGTAAATGATGACACTAGAAACAGTAATGCACTTTCTTTGTGTGCACACTTTTCCATCTTCTCATTAGATGAATCAACACCACAGGCGAAAATCCCACAAAGGACAGGATTAAATGGAGTGACTGGTCACAGGACGGACTCCCTGCCAGAGGCCAACATCACCTGGGCCTGACCACAGCCAATGTCCGAGGGCCAGCACCATGATGCTGGACTTCAGGACCAAAGGGAAACCTCACATGAGGACTTTCGCCCCCAGACAATCACGGAGAAGCACTAAAGCTGATCCAAAGAAGTTTCCTGAAGGAATCCCAAGGACACAGGGTACAGAAAGTCAGAGGAGATAGCAGGGAGGCAACGGAAAAAGTGTGAGTGCTGATAACCAACCAAAGGACCCCTTTCATCATCCTTATTGGTGAGGTGCCTCGTCCAGAGACAAAGGACCCAAGGCCACTGGATCTGCCCGGGTCACTGCCTTGACTCTTAGGGACCTTGGAGGGTCCACAGGTAGATGTCACCCTATCCTGGACGGTAGGCCTAGTTCTGAGGGAGCTCGGCTCTGACCACTCATTTCTGCAGTGATACAGATCATGTGATATCAGACTATGCTCCACCATCAGCAGACTCTGTTTTATTTTCTTTAATGGAGGATAATTGCTTTACAATGTTGTGTTGGTTTCTTCTGTACAACGTGAATCAGCTCTAAGTGTACGTATACCACCTTCCTTCTGAGCCTCCCGCTTCCCCTCCATCCTACTCCTCTAGGTCAGCACAGGGCACTGAGCTGAGTTACCTGTGTTAAACAGCAGCTTCCCACCAGCTATGTATTTTACACATGGTAGTCTGTATATGTCAAAGACCTCTTTGTTTCTTAACTGAGGTACAACTTGGGAGCATGACTGTCTGCGTTTGAATCGTGGCTCTGAAACTTATGAGCTCTAAGGCACTGTGGCATTACCTGCCTGTGCCTCAGCCTCCCCTGCAAAAGGAGCTAATAGAAGAACCTGTCTCACAGGCCACCGTGAGGAGTAGAGCAACTGCCGTATACACATCTGTTCAAAACAACAACTCCACTCAAAACTCGGTAATAACCTAAGCGAAGAAAGAATTTGACAAAGAACAGATACATGTGTAACTGAATCACTTTGTTGCACACCTCAAACTAACACAACAGTGTTAATCAACTATACTCCAATATAAAGTAAAACTTTTTGGGAAAAAAAAGGGAGATTCAAAATCCAAATCAAGCAACAATAACAAACAGGCAAGCATGCAACATGCTTCCCCCATCCCCAGCAAAATGTGTTAGGATAAAGGGTAAACAGGGCTTCCCAGGTGGTTCAGGCAGTGGTAAAGAATTCGCTTGCCAACACAGGAAACAGGAGACGCAGGTTTGATCCCTGGGTTGGGAAGACCTCCTGGAGAAGGAAATGACAACCCACTCCAGTTATTCTTGCCTGGGAAATCCCATGGACAGAGGAGCTTCGCAGGCTATAGTCCATGGGGTTGCAAACAGTCGGACATGACTGAGCGACTAACAACAACAATAACAGACGGCAAACACAGGTAGCATGAAGGGAGGAGGTGTAATGAGAGGGAAAGAGTGATAATATTTTAGCCAGTTAGAGTGAATACCTTTAAGACTTTTCAAGTTTTTTAAAATCTCCCCTCCCCACATCTAATTAAATAGGCCTCCTTTCCTCAATAAAGCAATGGATTTCTGGAGAAAAGTGAAGGAAGGAGAAAAAGTGATATGAAAGCAATTTTAACTAGAAAAGTCCAACAAAATGAGTCTTCAGTCTGTGAATCTAAGAATTGGTTTTGCTACTTTTCTTCAGTTTGCAATCTGCTGAGTAAGTGTCAAATAAGACTGCTTTGAGGAATGGTTATAAAAACATTCTCAGGGACTTCCCTGGTGGTCCAGTGGTTAAGACCCCTGTGCTCCTAATGCCGGGGGCCAAGGTTCAATCCCTGGTCCAGGGACTAAGATCCCACATGCTGCAACTAAGTTCACAGGCCACAGTGAAGACTCAGCACAGCCAAATAAACAAAAACCAAAGCCTTCTTCAGAGCATAGAAAGTAGCCATGACTAACAGAACAATACTGCTTTGAATATTTTATTCTACCCAGGTCAGAAATTTTATCTCATTTGACTCACCTTCCCAGCACCTTCCAGCTCTTTCTTATCTTTCAGGGCTTGTCCAGACAGCATTTTCATTTCAATAACTCCTGCTACTGCAATGATGGGTACAATTGCTAACAGGAGAAGTGTTAATTGCCAGCCATAGATGAGGGATATAATAATGCCGGTGCCAAGATTTGCAATATTCTGGGTAATTACAGCAAGCCTGGAACCTATAGCCTGCAAAACGAACAGAAAACACTGTTAGAGAGACACCTTCTGATCATCTCTAAAGTCCATGCTTATGTATTTCTTAGTGATTATGAAAATTCAGCTTTGTGAAAATCTCATCTCCTCGGTTATGACCTAATAAGTTAATAGTAAAAGTTTACATGTAAATTTATTTGGTTTCCCAGATGAGGATTTCCATGACCTCAGAATAAATACTGAAAGTAGGTCAATGATTCAGAGTCAATTACTTATTTCTATCTCACTTGATTTTTTAATACCATGAAACTTTTCATTAAACAATGACACCATGATCCCTAACACAAACTCTGCAAATTAGCAAGATAAAATAGCCTGACAATTACGTTCAACTGCGACTGTTGGAAATTTCCAATGTTAGATGCATAACTACCCATAATTTACGCCTAATATTGAACATTGAGGGTATCCAAAGATTTTGTGGCTTATTTGAGATGCTTATTATGTTTAGAGAGCTTCCCAGGTGGTACAGTGGTCAAGAATCCACCTGCCAATGCAGGAGACGCAGGTTTCATCCCTGGGTCAGGAAGATACCCTGGAGTAGGAAATGGCAACCCGTTCCAATATCCTTGCCTGGAGAATCCCATGGACAGAGGAGCCTGGTGAACTACAGTCCATGGGGTCTCAAAAGAGTTGGACACGACTGAGGGAGAGTTAGAGAGACTGTGTTAAAAAAAAAATAAACAGAGCTGAATGTTATGGAATTTAAATTTACGATACTAAGCAGGAATCAGAACCTTCAGTTTACATGCCAGAAGGAGCCTGAAGCATAACTGTCAGAAGCTTTCAGTTATTTCCGACTGAAAAGTCAGAAGTCAAAATACAAAGTCAATTCGCTTCACTACTCTACACTTCTCTCCCTTACCCTGGAAATGCCCCACAACCTCAAGCCTTTCCAAATTCCTGCTCTGGCCCATGTCTTATCAACACTCCAAATTTCCTCTGCCTGAGTGGGGTCATTCTCAGGGAAAGATTAATGATGGAGAACAGTCTAGAATGGTCTCTCCACCTCTGGGGCCTTGGTCAAATTTTTCCCAATCCCAAAATGACTAGGTACACTGATTAATAACCAAAGCTTCTGTCAGCTCTGAGTTTTAAGACAGAATTCTTTCCAGGCCCCCTGCCTCAATGTCAGCCTTCTGAAATCATTTGAAACTTATGTTGGTATAAACACTAAACCAGTAACTAGCGGGAAACAGTATTTAAAAACTACCAATAGCTCAATAATTAAACTCCATACCAAGGAACTGCACCAGGGCTGCAAGAAACGGCATATGTAACAGAGCATTTATTTTTATCTGATGCCATCACTGAGCTTATATAAAGGGAGGGTTAGCCGTATCTGGCATAAGTCAGAGTGGAGTGGGCTTTCAAATCAGCTCTGTATTGGCACATTTTCAAAGTCAAGGGTGATAATCTGAAAAGAGTCTGTGGCACAGGCAAGATGGAGACTGTTCCTTTTTCAGTATCCACAAGCCCTACTCAGAACTCATTTCCCACAGCACCTGACTGCAGAAGCACTCAGAACATCCTCCAAGTTCACAGCAGACAAATTACTCCAGTACCTAAGCTCCCATACACATAAATGTTTCACTGAGGATGGCAGCCAAGGCCACAGAAATAAGTAAAATGGATCAAAGATGCTTCATGAAAGATGATCCAAAAAGCCTAGAACCTTAAGCTGGCGGGGAAGTAAGCCCCTTGGCATAGTATGATTAAATGCTTCCGGTGACATTGCACTGGTTACTGTTCTTTATTCTAATGACACATTCACCATCCCAGTATCTATTCTTCATACATAAAAAGAGTCTCTAGAACAATCCAAGGGAGAGCATAGATTACTAGAAGCCAGAAATTTTTCATTTCAGCAGTGAGGAGGAGGGCAGGTAACATTCTAACGCCAAAGCCCAAGAGTGAAACAAGGTTAGGGCAAAAATGCTCTAATATCTGAAACTCACGAAGTCTATCCTCGAAATCTCTCCACCGCACTATGCTAGCACATTTTTCTACCCACCTTTTCCGGTCTCTCCCTCTCGTTATTTATTTCCTCCTCAGAGCACCATCAGATCGCTTGAGGCCCATTTTTAAATATGTGTGTTTACTAGGAAAAAAAAAAGCCTATTTCCCAAACCTCCTTTGGAAATTAAGAACATTTCATCTTTCTCTCATCCCCCTTCTCTAAAAATTTTTTTTCTAAAATATATAGTTTCTTTTCACTTCTGCTGCTGTTGTTGCTAAGTTGCTTCAGTCGTGTCTGACTCTGTGCGACCCCATAGACGGCAGCCCACCAGGCTCCCCCGTCCCTGGGATTCTCCAGGCAAGAGCACTGGAGTGGGTTGCCATTTCCTTCTCCATTGCATGAAAGTGAAAAGTGAAGGTGAAGTCTTTTGACTTCTATATGGCTCTTATTTGCTTTTTTTCTCAAAACTCTAACGCTTCTATGAAAATTAAACAGCCCACCATTTTATAGGCAAAATATTGAGATTTTTGAAAGAAAATAAAAGTTGTCTTCTGATTTACGATTAGCAGGATTAAGCAAGCTACTTACTCAAAAATATCAATACATCAGAGAAAATCATTGATGGTGAAGTTAAATATGAAAAAATTAGATGAACATCATTACTAACTATATACACACAGACTTGAGTTTGCCCTGTTTTATGTGGCAATGAGTTTTGACAGCACTGCTTGCCTAACATATGTATATATGTATATAAATTATACTACTTCCTACTGGAAAATAGATACACACATGTATATGTATATATATGTGTATGTATTCTCTATTCGAGCATGCTCAGTCATGTCCAACTCTCTGCAACCCCATGGACTATAGCCCAACAGGCTCCTCTGTCCATGGAATTTTCCAGGCAAGAAAATTGGGGTGGGCTGCCATTTCCTCCTCCAATGGATCTTCCCAATCCAGGGATCGAACCCGTATCTCCTGCATCTCCTCCATAGAAGGCAGGTTCTTGGCCACTTGGGCCACCTGGGGAGCCCCGTGTGTGTATGTATGTGTATACATTTATACAAATACAGCACACATATCCACCATCATAGGCAGGTCAGTTGGTGGCATGGAGGGGATTCAACTGTCCTCTCTCAGCCAGTTTGTGACAACAGCTATTCTGAGCTTTCTGGTTTTGGTGAAGCTCCCCTATCTGCAGCATCCAGGCAGCATCTGCTAAACGTTAGGCTGCAAGGGACCGAATTAGTGGGCTTCCTCCAGGATGAGTCCTCCACACCAGACGGGATGTGGGGCGTGTGTGTCGGTGGGAAGCACATGAACACACATGGCAACGTCTCTGTGAAAGAGACACTGAAGTTATGGAATCAAAGTTTAGCTAGGGAATACTGGCTTTAGGAAACTTCAGGACACAATTTGTTCTCAGAGATCATTATCCCCAGGAATCACCCTTCCAAGGAGCCAGCACAACGGATGAACCCCAAGCTTGTGGACAGATCCTCATGCTAATTTATTATTTATTGTGATTCTATGTTTTATTTTGAAAGTTATGGGTATTTACATTTATGAAATTTTAGTCTCTTTTTTCCAACTGGAGGATAACTGCTTTACAATGTTGTGTTCATTTCTACTGTACAATGTGAATCAGCTATCATCTTATGCTAGCTTAAATTAAAAATAAAATAGAGTAATACTTTACATCTTCTTCCACCTACCACACCATTTCCCTGTCCCACTTACCAGGAAGTCTTATAATGATTTGTCCAACTGTGTCCTATTCCTCTTTCCCTCTTTGTCTTAAATTCATTCCCACCAGGCTTTCATCCCCGTCACACCATGGAAACAGGTCTTGTTTGACCCATAAGCACTTCCAAGTGGCTACAACACTGTACAATGTATGCTTGTCTTGCATGCTTATCAGCAGGATTTGAGACCATAGACTGCTCTCTCCTTAAAATGCTTTCTCATGTTGTTCTAGGATACTGCCCATCTCCCTCAACAGCCAAGAATTCTTGCTCTTCTTTGCTGAGTCATCCTCGTAGCTGAGCTCAGACTATGCTGTTTTCTCTACCACCCATGCTCCCTTGGCTATCTCCTCCTGACTTGTGGCTTTAAAAGCCACCCATGGGCTGAAAAATCTCCTAATGTTTATTTCCAGACGTCTCTGCTAACCTCCAGACTTGCAAACCTATTTGCCATCAGGACATCTCCCATCTACTGTGGGCATCTCACATGCACCATGTCCCAAACACAACCCTTTTCACAGGTTTTCTGGTTTCATTAAAAAATAATTCCATTTCTTCAGTTGTACAGATCCAAAATTTTGGAGTCATCCTTAAATCTCCTTTTTCTTATATCTCATAACCACATTCAGCCACTCAACAAATTCTGTTGGCTATTTCTCCCAACTATACCCAATTTGATTTTGTCATCACTTTCACTATGACTATCCTAGTCTAAAACACTATCTTCCCTCCCCCTGGATTACTGCAATAATCCCCCTGCTTCTCCCTGGCCCCTTTAGCCTATTCACACAGCAGTCTTCAGAATTTTCAGATCATGTATCTACTATGTTCAAAACTCGACAATGGTTTCTCATATAACTTCAGATATGCTGTTGATCTCAACTTACGACATTTCCTTTCACTCTTTTTATTCCCAGCTATACTATCTTCCTTGCTGTTTTAGGACCAGTTGTGGAAATACAGGCTCCAGGAGCCTGAGGAGCTTTGCACTTGCTGATCCTTCTGTTAGAGAACATGCCTCTCTAGACATCTACAGGGCTGGCATCTTTCCTTCCTTCATGCCTCTTGAGTATGTCACCATACCACTGAGACTGAGGCCCTCCTTCCCCACCATGCCCTAACAGCATATCCTGCAGCCATTTTTTCCCATAGCACTTACGACAATCTGACATCCTGTGCAGACTTCATAAGGGCAACATTATTGTCTGTTGAGGAAGTTCAAAGTTATTTCAAGTGATGTTTACATTCTGTTCTATTAGATTCTGTACAGTTTGACCTAAACCTCAATCTCTCTTGATGTGTTTGCTTTAAGCAAAGAGATCTGTATTAAAATAACAATGCCTAGGATTTTACTGTGATTTTATAACTCTGTATGTGCTTCCACATTCATAACTGAATTTATCCTTACAGAATGCCCATGTATTAGTTAGAAGAAATGTAATCATAGTATTCTTACAGAAAGACTAAAAGCTAAAGATTGATACGGTTCAAGGGAGGAGAGATCACATGTTCCCCCCGCCCAAATTCCACATCATCCTGTGGATTTTTGTCATAAACAGACCAGGTGGCACTAGTGGTGCAGAACCTGCCTGCCAATGCAGGAGACATAACAGACGTGGGTTCAGGCCCTGGGTCAGGAAGATCCCCTGGAGGAGGGAACAGGAAACCTGCTCCAGTGTTCTTGCCTGGAGAATCCTCATGGACAGAGGAGCCTGGTGGGCTACAGTCCATAGGGTCGCAAAGACTCAGACACGACTGAAGCAACTCGGCTGCACACATGGTGCAGTTAAAGAAAAGACTGTCACTTTACCCACCAATCAAAACCTGCTGGTTTAACAGTTTCCAGTTGTATTAATTAAAGAAATTCATGTAGCAGAATTTAAGCTTTATAGTCTGATAAAATTGTTCCTTTTACCCTTGCTTTAATTTTTTCATACTCTTTTCATTTCTTTCAACCTTTGTCTAAATTTTCTTCCCTCCCCTCTGAATTCAGTGACCCTAAACTTTCTTACAGCAACTACACACACTTTTTTTCAGTAGCAATTACAATTTTGGGGGGATTAGCAAAGCATTAAAACACATTGAAAAGATTAAAAAAAAAAAGCCTTGCATGATACACTGATAAACACTTCCTTTTTAAATAATTATCTTTCTACATGTATTTAGATAATAGCATGAATAAGATGGAAAATAACAAAACAAAGCTCAAAAGTTATCACTGTTATAGTGATACAGCATATGATATTCAAATAGATAATATTTTTTCTGTAAGGCACATGATATATTGCATAGGTTAAAGGTTTGACATTTTCTAAATGATGATGAGAATTAACTGTAGGGAGAGAATTAGTTTCATGCTCAAATTCTAAATGGCCCATTAGGACAATCAGCAGAAAGGAGGCTGTCATACCCCTTTAACTTGAGCCGCGTCATTGGCAAGCCTGGTCGTCAATGCTCCCGTGGTGTTTTTAGGGTCATCGAACCAGCTCACATCCTGTGGCAGAGAAACTCATTTCATTATCTTAAAGCCTGACGCATGAGACCTTCAGCTCAAGAGCACTGACAGGGTGCCCTTATTCTCCTACATTAAGCACTTAGGATTTGACACTGAGTAGATAAGAAAGGGACTTAATAAAGTCATAAAGAGATCATCTCTCAAAAAATTTTTGAGTGCCTACTCTGTTCCAAACATAATTGCTACGTGTTGAACCTATTCAACACTGAACAAAAACGACAGAGTTGCTGCTTTCATGAAGCCCAGATTCCAGGGACAAAGCCACAAATTAATATACACCATGCCAAGGGGTAATAAATGCTAGAAGAAAAACAGAATGGGGTAAGAAGGGAAAAAAAGTTGGCGGAGGCACCATTTTATAGATTGGGGAGGTGAGAGAGAAGGCCTTGCCCAGGTGACCTTTGAGCAGAGACCTGAGTACAGAGAGATGAGAGTATCTGGACAAGGAAGGAACAGCATGTGCAAAGGCCCCGAGGCAGAGGCACTTCCGATCTGCTCACATACAAGCAAGAAAGCGTAAAGGTGGTCACCAGCCTTAAAAGCACCTCTAAGTAAATGTACAGAAGCTGCCTCTTCCTCGGGACAGACATGCATTCTCACTGGGCTCTCCCTCTTCCCCACCCCCAAATCCACGTACGTCAGCCAATGTGTAGAGAGTAGACTGTGTATGGGGAATGAGGTGAAGCTCTAGGAGATGAGGTCTGGGGAGGAAGTGGGGACACAGGGTTTATGACTTTATTAGCAAATGCAAAGATTCTAGATTTGGGGAATTCCCTGGTGGTCCAGTGGCTAGGACTCCATATTTTCACTGCTAACGGCCTGGGTTCAATCCCTGGTCAGGGAACTAAGATCCCACAAGCTGTATCATGTTGACCTCCCCCCCCCCAAAAAAAAAGATTCCAGATTTTACCCTGAGAGATATGGGCAGCTTTTAGCAGCTTTTAAGCAGAGGGATGTAATTTAACTTTTATCTTGGAAGAATGATTCTGGTTCTTGGGCAATGAACCTACTGGACTAGGATAAGGATTGGGGCAGTGAGATGGGTTAGGAGGCTGTTGTAATATCGGACAAAGAAGAGGAGACAAGACAACTCCTAGGACTGTAACCTGAGCAACCGGCAGAATGGAGGTGCCATTTACTGATATCGGGGAGGTCTAGGTAAGGAGTAAGCCCTTTGGCAAAGGGTGGAAGGGGTGTCCAAAGCTCAGTTTCGGAGGCATTTGGTATGAAATTCTTAACAGACAGTCAAATAGAGAAGTCAAATAAACAGCTGACTATGGTTTATGGCTGAATAAATGAAATGGGTTTAAAAAAAAAATCAACCAAAGAAATCTAGATTAAACTTTAACATTCAATATAAAACAGGACTTTATAAAACCACTTACACTTTTAAATGCAAAAATACTAAAAATATTGTGAGT
Organism: Capricornis sumatraensis; assembly: GCF_032405125.1. Taxonomy (NCBI): domain Eukaryota; kingdom Metazoa; phylum Chordata; class Mammalia; order Artiodactyla; family Bovidae; genus Capricornis; species Capricornis sumatraensis. The sequence goes on along the minus strand of NC_091073.1, from coordinate 37,794,611 downwards.
TTGAAGTCTCAGTTTGTATCTGTTACAAAAATAACTAAGGTCGTAAGAAGTTATCTCAACTGTGATTTGCAGTTAAAGCAGCGTTTATCAAATATTCAAGAAAAAACTAATTATAATGCATTATAATTTATTATAGTACATATCCATTTGCTTTTTAAAAATTGTTAAGTGTTAAAGTGTCTCCCCCATTGGAACATAACTGCCGTGTATACAGACACCACTCTGACTTGAAGACCTTACAATACCTAGTATATCATGCCTTGTAAGCAGAAGGCACTTAATGCATGATGGCTAGACTGAATAATTGGTGGAGAGGGTATGACACAAATCCTCAGCTCAAATCCAAAGTATAAGGGGCCTAGGAGTTGGCCTACGGCCTGGCCGGGGAATGGGGCATTTAGCCCTGGGCCCAGGCCCTGAGTCTAATTCGGATCTTTCTGACTGAAAATCCTGACAAGAGGCCCTACACCAAACAGTGCTCTCTCACTCCCTGGACTTGGTCCTGGCTCTGTCAGTCCCGAGCCAGCAATCCCCACAATCAGTCTTGTTTTTAAGCGGCCGGGGGTCACCATGCTTATGAGCCAGGGTTCAAACCCAGCCCGGTGCCCACAGGTATATCTGAGGCATTCTTGTTAAGTATCACTGTATTAGTGATTTTTAAATGGAAAGTTACAAAGTCACAGGCAAAATGTGTGTGATTGTTAAAGACACCTTCCCCTTTGCACTGATCTGCTTTGAGTGACATGTCTAGGACCCCCCTCCCCCTTCCCCTAAGCAAACATTCACATCCATGTGCTGTCAGGGCCTGGAGGGTGCCCAGTGGGGGGGACCTAAGTCACTATCGGCTAGGAACAGTGCAGCTTGAACGAGCCTATCAGTCAAGCCCCAGCACAGAAACCAAGCAGCAGAAAGTGGGCCACGGGGCTGACTTTTGACCTGTGGAAACAAAAGGTTCAGAGGGCACTTCTTGGCAGGAATAAACATGAGCATCACGGGTCTCCTGGGGAGAGAAGGAAAGAAAGAGAGGAGAGGGATGTGGGGGCGCGGAAGATCGCTTCCATCTCCTCTGCCTATAGCTGCTGAGGCGGAGGGCGGAGGGGAGCCTGCCTGGGAGACGCCATCTGGCTCACGGGGACCCTGGTCCCGATCCCATCCCCGGCGGAGCACCCTGGGCTCACTCTGCGGCACCGACAGCAATCCCGCCGCCTCCCCACAGGGCACAGTGCACACCCCCGGGCGCCATCCCTGGCAGGCCTACCTGTCTCAGCATCGACCTGAAAACCAGGTACCGCAGCCGCCTGGTGAGGATCTCGCCCGCTTTGCCGAACGTGAAGCCCTGTGGAGAGGGACACGCCACAGGGAGAAGGCTGGTCAGAGGCCCGGCCGCCGCCGACACCACAGGAAAGCGACGTGGGGTGAGCGCCGGGGCAGGACACAAAGCCGGACAGCCCGGTTTCAAGGCTTGGCGGCTCTGCTTCTCAAACAGCGACCACGAGCGTGGCGCGCCACCAGCAGAGGAGGGAGGATCTGGTTTTGAAATCGACACTGCTGCTCCCCAACCAGCCCGCGGGCCCATCGTGGATCTACAAGGAAGTGGTTCCTCTGTCTCCCTTCCCACTCCAGCTTCTCTCTCTCAGCAACCAGGGCCTGCCACTGAGGAAGCTGGGGAGTTGTTCCCAAGGCAAGGGAATTCGACTCTAACCCGGGGGTTTATATTATGAATCATCCCAAGCAGGAAATTTGTGAGAGTGAATGAGGGAGGGGGGATGGCGGGCACTGGTCACAATTACACCAGACCTGAGGTGCAACCTGGAAAAAACAGGAATCTGCAGCCCCTCCAGCCATAAAAGATGCAGAGAACAAAGATATCAAATGCTTTGTTTCCAAGTTAAAAGAAAAGCCAAAGTCTAGGAGAGAAATAGGCTGGAAAGGAAGCTTACTGGAGAGAGTTTTCTGCACTGATCTCCCCTCTTCCCCAAGGATATGACCTATGCCTGGGAGGAGAGAAGAGAGTAAGATGTGATTGTGTGGCCATGCTGGGCCACATCTGGGGAGGAAAGAGGACAGACCCTCGCCCCAGAGCTTGGGGATAATATAGGGCCTGCACCACTTTCTCTCTGGAGCTCCGGGAAGGGGAGGTTCACAGATGGAGCCTGCCACACAGTGGCCCAGGGAGAGCAGAGTGGAACTGGCTGGATGGTGCACTGGAGGAAGGGAAGCCCTAGTAAGAGCCCAGAGTCTCCTGCCGCATCTGAGACATGACGGAAGGCAACCATAGCTCCTCCACACTCGCAGGGGGGCAGGCTGGACATCATCAAGAGAGAAATAGAAGAAACACGGGCAAAGAGCCCAAGTGGAGAGAAAGTGAACTCTTCCTCATGGTCCTGATCAAGGGGGACAGCCAGGCTGGACCGTGTAACTACAGGTTACCAGGCCCTCTGGTCACCAGTGTGAAGTTGGGGGCAGGGGAGGGGCACAGACCAGCGCCCCCAACCCAGTGCTACAATGCTGCATACCCTCTGCTAAGACACACCAAGCTAGGGACAAGGGGGAGAGAAAGAGACCCTGGATTAACTGAGTTGAAGCCCTCCATTAGCAAAATGATTAACCTTACTAGGAAGTGACCAGATGAAGGTTTCTGCTTTAAATTGAATGAAACCTGAACTATCCTGCCCACTATGAGAATACTACTCCTGTCATTTGGTTGAGAACTAGCCAGTGATAAGTATGTCAGGAACATTATCTCTACAAGTCCTCAGGACAAACCTATAATTTTCACTTTACAGAAGAAATGGAGGTTGAGGGAGGCTGGGAAGTGGCCAGAGGCTACAGTTCTAAGGTGGAATCTTAGAGCTGGAATCTGATGTGCATCTAAGAGAATCTTAACCAGAATGAACACCCAGAGCCTGGGCTGTAATCCCCCAGTGAGCTCCTTCCTTGCTTTTCTAAATGAGGGGCTAACACCATCTAACACCATGTTCTAATCCCATTGTTGGCACAGTGCCACCTCTGCACTTCGGAGGTCCTGGGATTCAGAGCCTTAGTTCTCACCTCGGTTTGCCAGGCAAGCCAGGCTCCACTCTCCCTGGGTATCACTGTGTGACAAAGGTACCACTTTGTCTGCTTTTGCGTCACCAGTTCAGATTTCCAGCTCAAAGCCTATCCCGCTTCAAACTCCTTAACCAACTGCACCCTCAGCAACCTCTACATTTTCCCAACTTCTCTGGCATTAATACTTGGTATGACAATCTTGCATACAAGTTAGAGTGTCACATTTATTCTAGTATGATCAGATTCCCCAAAGAGACTTGAAGGACTCAGTAACAAAAGAGTCCATGGTTTGGGATCTCCTATCATGTCCAGAAAAGTGTCCTGTCTATTGAAAATATATTAACATGCTCACATCATGCAAAATAAAGAGATCTATTGAGAGTTCTATCTTTAAAAATTGCATGTGACTAATCACTCATTTTGGAGAAGGAAATGGCAACCCACTCCAGTATTCTTGCCTGGAGAATCCCAAGGACAAAGGAGCCTGGTGGGCTGCCATCTATGGGGTCGCACAGAGTCAGACACGACTGAAGCAACTTAGCAGCAGCAGCAACCACTCATTCATTTAATAAGTGATTATGTTTATAATCATCTCACACACAACTAGGATCTCACCTCTTTTCATCATCAAGAATCAGCTACCATTATCCCCATTTTAACACATGAGGGAACTGAGGCTTACACAGTTTAAGTTATGTACTTGTTCAAGGACACAAAATTAGGAACTGGTGCAACTCATACCTGACTCTACACCTAACACCAAAGCCCATACTGCCTTACCATGTGGAGCTTCTAGAGTGCTTAAACCCCTGGCAATTTCATTTCAGCCAAATGATCTGCAATCTGTAAAATCTGATACTTTACATATGCTTACTACACTTTTTATTTGAAGACTGACATTCTTCCATCATCAGAAAGGTTCCTTCTTCTTCAGGAAAAGAATGACAAACTCTTCAAATATTTTTGAAATCAGCATGACTGGCTTGTGGGGCTCTAAGGTTTGTTCTTGCTTTTAGAACACTGGAAGATACTTGAGTATCAGAACTGGATGGCAGTACTTATATATGCAAACATGTGTCCACAGCTCCCCTAGATTCCATTTCTAAGACCCCCTGCTTTTACTTCCAATCATTGTGTTAGATCAAACGCTCTCCGTTCCCTCTGACTTCATGAACATTTCAAGTCAGGGGAGAAGGTGGGGAGAAGGAAGGAAGCAAGGGTTCCTTCCCTTGGGGTGTAAGAGGAAGCCAGAGGAAGAAAACATCTTTGGTTTAAGTCAAGCAAACTGACTGCTAAGAGCCCAGTGACTAGAAGAGTGACTCTGCTAAACAGCAAATCACACAGATGTTTAATAAATTCCCCCAGTTGGGTAATGATACATTTCTCCAAATGGAAAAAAAAAAGGTGAAAATGTAGACACTTACCTGAAGGAAAAATGTAATAAAAGAAATAATTCCAAGGATTAGAAACAACAGTGAAAACAAGTTACTGTTCTGTCGTTTGGTTTCGTCATCGTCATCTCTGGTGAAGATCTGGCAAAAAAAATATTTAAGGGTTTCAGTACCACTGAAGAAATCATTCAAAGTCTGACCCATTTTACATCGAGTTATAGTATTTGGGGTCAAGAGGGCCTTAGCATGTGGAGCTCAGGCAGGCTTCCCTAAGGCCAGATTTAAATGGTGCAGTATCGTGCCTTCCCTAGGGGCCAGGGCCTGTCATTCATTCATTAATCTATCCAAGTCTTTCTCCGCTCATACTCCTTCTTGAAGTAATGGATGCTTCAAGTCAGCACCAAACCCACTACCGCAGAATTGGGGACAGATACTCTCTTATTCCTGTGATGGAAACTACACTGTATGGCAGTCTGTTGTTTCACACGGGGACATTTCCAACTGTCCCAAGGTGTCTGGAGACACATCTGCTGATGTGATTTTGGTGAGCCCAGGAGGTGAGCTCATATATTCAGCCCAGGTCTCTCTGAAGAAAGGATGCTTCTTCAGCCAGGCTTCTTTGTAGACGGGGGGGGGGGGGGGTGGGGGGGCACTACAGTCAGCTCATCCAGAACCATACTCAGAGACCTTGGTTAAAAGAGCTAAACAGGATGCCTTGGGCTCAAAAAGCATGCAGAGAACAACCACTTCACAGGGAAAGAAAACCATCTTCCTTCACACTGGGCCAAAATCTGACTTTAAGATTGTAACTTTATGGTTGAAAATGACATCATGAAAAGCAGGTGCAACCAGTATCTGTCAACCTGAATCTTTTCAAGCCGTCCCATTTGTTTTCCTCTTAATATGCGGGACAGACATCCCACAGAGGCCAAGTGCCCATCACGTCCTGACAAGCACACGAATCAGAGAGTGGCTCTCCCTTGAGCTGGTGTGATGAACACGCGAGGAACCCTCTCTGTATACCAGTCACAGAACTGTTCCTGTGCCTGACTCAGAGTCCAGCGATGGCAGGTAGGGGACAGTCGCCTAGTCAGTTCCATGGACTGATTTACAGGATCTCATTCCCAAGGCCCTAGGGTAGAAACCAACTGCCACGACAAAGGAAGTTTTGAAAAATCAGTTTTCCTATCACAAATAAGACTTCTACATCTTCAAGCTGTTATATGAAGGTACAATGCATGTTCTTGTGGCTTTTATATAAATTTACAAATACAAACAGTTCATTCTTTAGTCAGGACTCACAGGTATGTCCCCAAAATGAACATAAACACTTACTCCTATAATCCTTGAAAATATGACTGAGAATGCTGGTTGCAGAGCTCCATTTATAATGGCGCAAAATACACCAACCACAAAATAAGGCCATTCAGTTATATTCAGCTTCAGAATCCTCCAAAAGGAAACGGGAGGTACACTTTCATCCTGGAGAACACAAAATATTACAACAAACTCGTTAGCAAACTCGTTAGATCTTAATGGATTGAACTGATGTACAGTTCTTCTGTATGCACAACAGTTTTTAAGCAAATATATCTTATTCCTACTTCCTTATCAATTGATGGCTATGGAACTTTTCTTAAAGAGTGCTGACAGATTCTGTTACATAGTGCCTTCATTTTTAAAGGAATACATGATGAGTCCATAGATATTTAAGTCTGACCGGACATCTGGAATGTGACAAGCATATTTGTAAGGATGACAGAACAAAAATGTTTGTATTTGAAGACCCACTATTATCTCTTTACATTATAAACTCTAATTCTAAAGTTCTTATCCTATAAATTATCATTCATAAATTCCACCTTAGAGTTAACATGCTGAGATTTGGGTCTGTGGACCAAGCGAAGGGACAGGACAGGGAACTCTGGATAACCCTTTCTTGCTCCCACTCCTATCCCAGCCTTAGCCCACTGCTAAAGACATCAGTCTGCAGCCTCGTTTGTACCAAAGTTTCTTCTGTACTGAGCTTTCTGTCCTGGCTTTGGGATCCACGGATACTCCTGCGAGTTGATTTTCTTCTGATTAGACTGGATCTTGAATCTTGGGAGGACGTGTACAAGTCATCAATTTTACTTAGGGATTCACCAGGGGTATTTTCCAATTCAAGTTCATTTCCTTTTGTCTAAAATAAACAAGAAATATGCATAAGTTGGTTAGGCGGAGTTAACCAACAAAATCTAATCGCTCAACAGCAGGTATCAAGGAAAATGGTAATTTAAGTCCTTATGGGAAAGGATGAAATGGAACTGCTATTTTTTTGGTGTGATTATATTTGAAAATTGAAACCATTAAATAAGGATCCCTATAAACTATGCTGAAACAATATGGCATCCATTCCAAGTATCTTATCTAGTCACCTCCTCTGTGTGAGTGATTTTGGCTCAATCAGATTTGCTTTGGACCAGTGACATCACACAAATAATGGTACAAGTCATACTGTGAGACACAGTGTTTTCAGTAGACATGTCAAAAAAAGTGACAGGTAAAGTTAACTTTAATAATATATTTTATCTAAGCTTTAATGTATCTAAGATATTAGATTAACGTAATCAGCATAAAAACTTTTTGAGATACCTTGCATTTTTCTTTGGACTAAGTCTTTGGACTCTGGTATGCATTTTCAACTTACGACCACTTCGATTCAGATTAGCTACCACTAACGTGCTCAACAGCCATGTGTGGCTAGCAGCTGCGAGAGTGGATACTGCTGTGGCTGCTGGTTAGCCACTCAGTTGGGTCCTGCTCTTTTTGCCACCCCATGGGCCGTAACCTGCCAGGCTCCTCTGGCTATGGAATTTTCCCAGAAAAATACTGGAGTAGGTTGCCATTTCCTTCTCCAGGGGATCTTCCTGACCTAGGGACTGAACCCACATCCCTTGCTTGGCAGGCAGACTCTTTACCACTGAGCCACCTGCGAAGCCTCTACTAGAGTAGATAGCTCACTTTTAAGCCTTTTTAATTTTACCTTTCTCTATCCTTCTTCATTTCTCTCCTTTCAAGAAGGAAAAAAAATATCTAAAACCTAGTGTGATCTTCCTTGCTTCCCACCCCAAAATTTTTTCCCTCTTCTCAAAATAATCAATAGTAACATTTATTTATAGCACCAGATACAGCAAAATCGGCTCATGCCTGGGATACTTGAGGAAACTGCTAGAGTCAGACTGCACCTGCATTGTGACAAGTTTGAAGTAAATGCCTCTTTTCCCCATGAGCTCATCATGACTGCCTTCCTCCACGATGACTCCATCATCAAGACCAGCGATGACGTCAGCATTGCGAACCGTGGACAGACGATGCGCTATCACAATGGTGGTCCGGCCTTCTCTGGCCTAAAGGGAGAAAATCTTGTTTTTTAATACATGAATGATTATATGGAAAACATTCAGTAATTCAATGTATATTTCCTGACCACCAATGCCCTGGACATTGCAAAGCTGTGTAAGCCATATGAGGCAGTCTCTGGGTTCAGTAAATGTACTGTTAATGTTTAAATGAATGTTTTAATAAGTATAAACACAAATATGATAGTCTCATATTAATACTATGTAAGCCTCTAAGATTTTACTCAATCTCTACTAGCCTAAGTTTAAGTAATAATCAAGGGCTTATTCAGAGGTAAAACACTCGACAGCCCAGGAATCAGTCAATCGGAGCAGACACAGGCTCGCTGCTATCCCGTGAAGCCAGCCAGCAGCAAGTCCCCCTGGAAGTCACCCTGTGCTCTCTCACAGACATCTGGATGACCAAGACCAACACTAAATGTGAGGCAACACAGCCCAGACTTCAGTATTGCACTGATCTGAACTCAAACCTTAGTTCTGCTCTGTATGAGTTCCAGGATGTTCTACAAGTCTTTAAACCTGTGCGAGGTTCAACTTATTCACATATCAAATGGAGATAACAGTGCAAGGCTACTTTCTGGAGTGGTTGTGATATACAATAATGCACAGGTAGCACTGCGATGTACACAGTAAGTGCTTAATAAATGATGCTTATTTGTAGGGAGAAGCATTATGGAAAAAACTAAGGAGCTAAGTAAATGTCTTAAACACCCAATCTCATTTTTATTTTCATATGGAACAAAGCCAGATAACCAGCACTTGTCTGAGATTTCTTTAACCTTTGTAACTTTCCCACTGCTTATAATTTTTCTTATTCATATTTCTCTCTGGAAACTAGCAATAAAATTCTCAGAATAAGCTAGCAAAAAGAGGTATAAGGATCAGTTTGAAAAAGAGAAGTGAGAAAAAGTCCTGGAAGGGGAAAAAAAAAAAGCACAACAGAAAAATTAGGTGGAAACAACTAGAAAGCAGAGAAGACAATGGATCGATTCTTTGGATGTTTTCAAAGGATGAAATGTGGAATGCCCCCTTTAAAATGTGCATTAAAAGGAAAGGTATTTATTAATGCAACCTTTCTAAATTTATTTCATTAATAATTTAATACATAGTAACATGGTAGAATAGAAAGAAAACACAGATAAGCAAAGTGAAGAGGGAAAAGCAGACTCAATTGTATCTCCATCTACTTTGGTCCACAAAATCGTTAGGGACCTTTTTTCTTTTTCCTTTCTCAACAATCTGTTATGCACTCTGACAGGATGTTTAGCGAAACAGAGTTGTTTTGTTATTAGAAGAGGGGGATAGTTGGAGCAGAAAGGAGTTCATCTTTCAGTTCTACCGGAAGCACTTCAACTCACAGCACTTATGGGTGAAAAGGTTTCCGCGTTCCGTGTCCTCACAGAGCAAGCCTACTTGTCATCAGACACCGGAGACCAAGCACACGGTGACTGGCGTGGCACACACTCAGTCTAGCCGGTGAGTGAGTCATGTGAACTCAGGTACTGCAGGAAGGTCAAACTCTCTCGATGGTCAAGGACATTTCATTTCATTCCCAGCATCATCAACTCTTTGGCACTCTCCTCAAGATAAGAGGTCTCTCATTTCCCATTGTCTCTGATAGGCATCTGACCTCCTGAGAACTAGATGTAAACCTTCCTCGTGTTGACAACAGTAAAAACTCAGAAAACCTAGTTATCAGGGTGATCTCTAACGCTAAGTTTTTAAGAGCACAATGAAGACCAACTTTCACCTGAGTCTATATTTCTCATTGTTTAACTTAAAAAAATGTGCAAGTATCTTTCAATGAAAGTTTATTCATCTCTACCTGAAAATATACCAGAGAAATAGAAGTTATACAGATCCAGAGAGGCCTGATGGTTTTAATAGCTTAAAGAATTACTTTAGGAGCGATTTCTTTAAAAATAATATTAAGAAGAATTAACAACGGAATGCTCTTATGCTTATAAACCAGCTAGGATTGAACTGAGGTTCACCCACCTTATCCAGGGCCGCCTGAACCACCGCTTCACTCTCCGTGTCCAGCGCTGAGGTGGCCTCATCCAGCAGGAGGATCTTGGGGTTGCGAACCAGGGCCCGGGCGATGGCGATTCTCTGCTTCTGTCCACCACTTAGCTGGGCTCCTCTCTCTCCAACCAGGGTGTCAAATTTCTACAACACCGAAAACACAGGAGGATTAAACAACAGAATAAGCAATCTCAGCTCAGATTTTTAAGATGGGAAGTAATCCTATAAACAACTCAAATCTCACAGGCAGTATGGTCCAGGTGTGTGTGTTGGGGAGGGGCGGGAGGGGCGTGCATGCGTGCAGTCACTTCAATCGTGTGGAACTCTGCGACTCTACGGACTGAAGCTCACCAGGCTCCTCTGTCCATGGAACTCACCAGGCAAGAATACTGGAGTGGGCTGCCATGCCCTCCTCCAGGGATCTTCCCAACCCAGGGATCGTCTCTTATGTCTCCTGTGTTAGGACGTGAGTTCTTTACCACTGGCACCACCTGGGAGGCCTCAAACTTAGCAATGCTGCTGCTGCTGCCGCTAAGTCGCTTCAGTTGTGTCCGACTCTATGCGACCCCATAGAGGGCAGCCCACCAGGCTCCCCAGTCCCTGAGATTCTCCAGGCAAGAATACTGGAGTGGGTTGCCATTTCCTTCTCCAATGCATGAAAGTGAAAAGTGAAAGTGAAAAGTGAAAGTGAAGTTGCTCAGTCATGTCCGACCCTCAGCGACCCCATGGACTGTAGCCAACCAGGGTCCTCCATCCATGGGATTTTCCAGGCAAGAGTACTGGAGTGGGGTGCCACTGCCTACTCCACAAGCTTAGCAATAACCAACCCTAATTAAAAAAAAAAAGTCAGGTCTTCCCTCATGGTCCAGTGGTTAAGAATCTCCCTTGCAATGCAGGGCACACCTGTTTGAACCATGGTCCGGAAAGATCCTACATGCCACAGAACAACTAATACCATGTGCCACAACTACTAAGCCTGTGCTCCAGAGCTCCGGAGCTACAACTACTGGCACCTGGTGCCTAGAGCCCATGCTCTGCAACAAGAGAAGCCACCACAATGAGAAGCCCTCACCCACACCTGGAGAGTAGCCCCTGCTGCCCGCAACTAGAGAAACCCGGCTGGCAGCAATGAAGACACAGAGTAGTCAAAAAATAAGTACATATTTTTAAAAAGCATGTCTACTACTAGTTGATGCTACTAGAGCTTTAAAATCTGGAGTCATCTTGATCTGCCACCTTGGGAAGTTCCTCCAGTTTATATTCCTGCCCTGACTTCCTATGCATCAGGCCAGCATGCCATGACCCTCCAGCACAACAAAGATGGAGAAGGACTTACATTAGGCAGTTTCATGATAAAGTCATAGGCGTTGGCTTCCTTCACAGCTTTCTGAATCTCATCCATGGTGACATCTTCACGGCCGTAGCGAATGTTCTCAGCTATCGTGGTGGCAAACAGCACAGGCTCCTGACTTACCACCCCGATAATCTCCCGCAGATACCTTACATTGATGGTCCTGATATCCTGTCCGTCGATACTGACCTAAAATAAAAAGGAGCTGTGATATGCACATAGCACAGATTTGTGATGTGCGACCTACTGAGGTAAGTCAGAGCTGCAGCATCTGGCTGAACAAGAGTCACCTCACCATGCCCTCCGTGGGGTCATACAGCCTCTGCATCAGCTGGACGGTGGTGCTCTTCCCACAGCCGCTGTTCCCAACCAGGGCCACCGTCTGCCCACTCCCTACCTTCAAGTTGAGGCCCTTCAAGATCTATGAGAATGAACAAGAAATAAACTTAAACCACAGATTTCAGGACTACGTACACTGTTGAATCGTTGAGTGATCATTTCATCGTACCTTAACTTCGTTTCGAGATGGGTAATGGAAGTGAACATTTCTGAATTCCAGATTTCCTTTAATATTGTCAGGTTTGTGCCCAGCGTTTGAATAGCTGTCGATGCTTGGTTTCTAAACAGAATAAAATTTCAGAAGGTTACAGCAACTACTAGGTTACAATAAATACATTACAATTACATTTGTGGAGAGCTGAATAAAAGTGATAAAGAAATACACTGTTTTAGACAGATAGATAAATGGCCAGCCCAGACTTACGTTATCAATGATCTTGAAGACTTCATAAGCTGCTCCTCTTGCGTTTGCAAATGCCTCAATGTTTGGAGATGCCTGTCCAATACTAAAAGCTCCAATTAATACAGAAAAGAAGACCTGAGGAATGTGAAGTAAAAGCATCAAGTTACTTAGTATTTAGTACGCTTTTTTCATATTTTTAACATCGTTAGTTAAATTTTTACATGGCAAGATAACATATGAATACTGACTAATAAAACTATTATTTTAAAAATTGAGGTACTTTTCACTTGAGAATGCTGAATTAGTCTTACTGGATCTGTGAAATAATAAATTCTATATGACTGGAATATTTTCATATGTCTTCAAAAGCCAAGAATTTTGGTTTAGAGCATCAGCAGGGTATACTGGAGATAAACCCTACTATGAGAGTCAGAAACCTGAGGTCTGAACCCTGGATTGAGCTCTAAATGGCTGTATGTCTTCAGGTGATCCTCTGACAGTCTGGACTTCAATTTCTTTATTTGCAAAAACAGACAAGATTCTGTTTTAGCAATTTAAGAGTTGTTGTATCAAGTGGAAGGGTACATAGGAAAATATTTTGTAAATATTTTGCCCAAATCAGTTTTGTACCGTACATTTGACACTGTTTCTCTAGAGATGTTAAAGAGGACTAAAGTCACTGTTCATTTCTTTGTAAATCACACAGTAGTTATATTATCCAACAACTTACAGAGAAGAAATTTTGCTAAGTGTTTCTATATTCACTTTCTCGACTAGTCCTTACAACAACACTAAAAGTTATGGCGTCTTACTCCTGCCATTTCCATTTTGTGGAAGACGTAACAGAGTCTTCAAAAGTCTAGGTGGCTGAACCAAATCATACAGGCAGTACGTGGCATAGCCAGAATTTGAATCAGATCAGCCTGATATCAAATCTCAGGCTCTCACTCACTCTTCTTGGCCATTATTTAATAATTCTTCAAAAATAATTCTCTAACAGTCAAACCAACACTACTAAATTTCACTGCCATTTTAAAGGTGATTCATCTCTTACTATGATATCACTTACTGTGAGCACTTGTCCAATGGAATATTCTCTTGAGAGGACCAAGGAGGTCCCATACCAGAACGCCAGGGCATAGGATGCATAGATCAACAGAAAAGCAGCTCCCATAGAGATGTTGGCTGTGATAGCCTTCTTTATTCCAATTCTCTTGGCTTCTTCCAAGTTTTTGTTGTACCTGGGAGAAGTAACAAATTATCACACATGCTTGTAAAATCTTACAAAATGGGTCAATACAGCATGATGGTTGTTGAGTACTCAAGACGTGCCAAGGCCTCTGATGGGTGCTTTGCATGCATTTTCTCCCTTTTGTCCACAGGTTGACCCTATGATGTTGCTACTATTTTAATCTCTTTGTGTAGAAAAGGAAACTGAGGCCTTATGGAAATTAAGTAATTTGTGGAAGCATGTTCTAAAAGCACCATCTCTGGCCTTAGCAATAGTGAAATAGAAGAAGTAATACTTAGCAAACTTACAGCATTTGCACTGTTCATATATAAGACACAACACAAGCTATGAAAACACTTGTGTTTTCCCTTTAAAATCTGCATGCATTTTAAATGTATTAATAAAATGAAGATATAATGCTAGAAAGTACTCAATATAGATGTTTGTGGAGATGTGGACCTAGAGACTGTCATACAGAGCAACATAAGTCAGAAGAAAACAAATATCAAAAATTAACACAAATATGGAATCTAGAAAAACAGTATAGACGATCTTATTTGCAAAACAGAAATAAAGACACAGACGTAGAAAACAAACATATAGACATGAAGAGGGGGAAGAGATGGGGTGGGATGAATTCGGAGGTCTGGACTGACACATATACCACTACTGATACTATGCATAGAACAGATAACTAATGAGCACAGGGAACTCTGCTCAGTGCTCTGTGGTGACCTAAATGGGAAAGAAATGAAAAAAGAGGGGATATGGGTGGTGTGTGTGTGTGTGTGTGTGTGTGTGTGTGTGTGTGTGTGTGTGTGTGTGTGTGTGTGTGTGTGTGTGTGTGTGTGTGTCTGATTCTCTTTGCTGTATGACAGAAACTAGCACAACATGATAAAGCAACTATACTCCAATAAAAATTAATTTCCAAAAAGAAAGTACTCAATACAAGTAAGTCCTTGAAACCTCTGCACATCAAGGATGAAGGCAGTTGGCTCCCTGCCCTGCCTCCCTCTGGGCCTGCCGGAAGGACCAAATGAGAAAAACACATGCGTAGGAGCAATCTGAGTGCTCTGAATTGCCATCTAAGACTGTTTACATGTAAATAAACCATGTCCTGTGCTAAGTCCTGTCGACTCTTTGCAACCCTAAGGATTGCAGCCCACCAACCTCCTCTGTCCGTGAGATTTCCCAGGCAAGAATACTGGAGTGGGTTGCCGTGCCCTCCCCTCCGGGGGATCTTCCTGACCCAGGTATTGAACTCAGGTCCCCTGTATTGCAGGCAGATTCTTGACCATATGAGCCACCAGAGAAGCATCCATGAATAATTTTTACAGCAAATACAGGGGATTACACAAAAGAGGGCAAAACCAAGGAAGCAAACAAAAACCAAAGCAATGCTGGAGACCATTGATAGACATTTCCCTCTCATTCTAATCACTTAACATAATTTGAGCACTTTTTAAACCCTGAGGAAGTGGTTAATTTCTGATATTCAAATTAAAGGAGATAGGTGCATAGCAGACTGCTCTGCTTAAGAAGAGAGATATGGAGATAAGTGAATGGGGATCAGATTTAAAGGAAAAGAAGGATCTTTGCAGATACAGAACCATGGTAAAACTATCAGAGAACAGACTGTAATTGAGCCTTAAATCTGTCCTTATTCTCTTAATACAACTCCCTCAGGACATCAGAACATTGCCTTGAAGAAAGAGGAGCTCATGATTGCTGAAATGAAAGAATTTATTTTTAATAGGATATATATTTTGAGTTCTTTGATCCATAAACACAGGATGGTATAAACATTATACAGGATTATATTAATTTTTTTGGAGGATTTATTCCACTTGTTAGAATGTACAAGCAGAGGTCAAGCCCTGCTCAGATATGAGCATGTATTCTTTCATGCCCTCATGACATTTAAAACCTACTTCACCAAAAACCAGTTACCAAAGCATGGCATGGCCCAGTGAAATTTACATGATTACTTCCTAAAGAGTAAATTTAAACAGAACTTTACAGTGATAAAATGGTAATACATTATGAAAGTTTCTCCCTCCAAAATATTTAAATCTCCAACTAGCCAGTTATAACCCTTGACCAGAAAATTATTTTTGAGAAATGTGCTTCAATGGTTGAATACACATGTTTCCCACTTTATGAGCTGATGTGACATGAAAGTACCACTGGGCATAACTTATACATGGTTACATTTAAGGAACTTTAATGCTTATGACTCACACTTTGTTTTGCCTTTATTTCAGTTCTTGCTTACCGAAACTAATGTAGAAATCACTGTGATATGCTGTGTCCCCAGCAGCCAGAAGAAACTTTTGCACAGGAAGAAGCAACAAGGAAGAAAATCACTTAGATGCCAGAAGAGATAAATGAAAAAAAGAAGGGGGTAAGGAAGGAGGAGACGCAAGCACTACTCCTTTTGCATAGGCTTTCTGATTAGCTTGTCAACAAAAATGGCACATGTACAAAATCAGATATTAAAATCATCAATTCATTAAAAACTCTAGTATCAAAATGGTAAAGTAGAACTTCCTAAAAGGGGTCAAAGTTATATAACAAAACACTGACAATTAGAAAAAACTGTTCTTAAGTAACATGAACACATTTATCAATGATGCAAATAGCCACCTATGAGAGCAAGGAAAAATTTCTGCTGTGTGTTCGTGTGTGTTAGTCACTCAGCTGTGTCCGACTTCTTGCAACCCCTAGCAGGCTCCTCTCCATGGGATTTTCCAGGAAAGAATATTGGTGTGGATAGCTACTCCCTTCTCCAGGGGATCTTTCCGATCCAGGGATCAAACCCAGGTCTCCTGCATTCCAAGCAAATTCTTTACCCTCTGGGCCACCAGGGAAGCCCCACTGTATACTACTGAATTAAATTCACTTTACATTCTGAGAGAATTTGAGAGATCCTACTATACCTGCTAATTTGAAGAGAAAATTAGAGTAAGACCTTAATTACCTGTCTATGTGGAAGCAGCAAAGGGAAGGGTAAGAACTAGAAGGAAAACTGAAGAATTATATTTGGTCTAAGAATAGCTTTAATAATTCTATTATCGCTGTTTTAGTCACTAAGTCGTGTCTGACTCTTCTGCCATCCCATGGACTGTAGCCCACCAGGCTCCTCTGTCCATCAGATTCTCCAGGCAAGAATACTGGAAGGGGCTACTATTTCCTTCTCCAGGGAATCTTTCTGACCCATGGATTGAACCTGTGTCTCTCACATTTACTGTACTGGCAGGCAGATTCTTTACCACTGAGTCACCTGGGAAGCCCCTTAATACTTCTACTTTCAAATTAAATCCCAAATCCAGGGACTTACCATCCTTCTCCTAGAACATCTCAATAGTTTTCTGAGCAGTTCAAATTTTTGACGGCTCTCATCCATTCACCTCTCGGCCCTACTGCACCCGCGCAGCCGCCACTCCTTGGACATGGGGTGGCTTACTCGGCCGCTGGCCCTGACCTCGGGTCTGGGGTTGCTCCTCTCGGCCACCGCCCTTGACCTAGGGCGTGGGGTTGCTCCTCTCAGCCAACACCCCTGACTTCCGGCTTGGTGAAGCTCCTCTCGGTTTCTGCCCCGACCTCAGGTGTGGGGTAGCTCACATGAGTTACTCCATGTTGAAGATCAGGATGGGCTGCCGTGAGGAGATACCCCTCGTCCAAGGTAAGGAGCAGCAGCTGTGTTTTGCTGGCAGCCGTGAAGAGATACCCCACGTGCAAGGTAAGAGAAACCCAAGTGAGACAGTAGGTGTTGCAAGAGGGCATCAGAGGGCAGACACACTGAAACCATAATCACAGAAAATTAGTCAATCTGATCACACGGACCACAGCCTTGTCTAATTCAATGAAACTAAGCCATGCCCGGTGGGGCAACCCAAGATGGGCGGGTCATGGTGGAGAGGTCTAACAAAATGTGGTCCACTGGAAAAGGGAATGGCAAGCCACTTCAGTATTATTGCCTTGAGAACCCCATGAACAGTATGAAAAGGCAAAATGATAGGACACTGAAAGAGGAACTCCCCAGGTGAGTAGGTACCCAATATGCTACTGGAGATCAGTGGAGAAATAACTCCAAAAACAATGAAGGGATGAAGACAAAGCAAAAACAATACCCAGCTGTGGATGTGACTGGTGATAGAAGCAAGGTTCGATGCTGTAAAAAGCAATATTGCATAGGAACCTGGAATGTCAGGTCCATGAATCAAGGCAAATGGGAAGGGGTCAAACAGGAGATGACAAGAGTGAATGTCGAATTCTAGGAATCAGTGAACTAAAATGGACTGGAATGGCTGAATTTCACTCAGATGACCATTATATCTGCTACTGCGGGCAGGAATCCCTTGGAAGAAATGGAGTAGCCATCATGGTCAACAAAAGAGTCCAAAATGCAGTACTTGGATGCAAGCTCAAAAATGACACAATGATCTCTGTTCATTTCCAAGGCAAACCATTCAATATCACAGTAATCCAAGTCTATGCCCTGACCAGGAACGCTGAAGAAGCTGAAGTTGAACAGTTCTATGAAGACCTACAAGACCTTTTAGAACTAACACCCAAAAAAGATGTCCTTTTCATCACAGGGGACTGGAATGCAAAAGTAGGGGGTCAAGAAACACCTGGGGTAATAGGCAAATTTGGCCTTGGAATACGGAATGAAGCAGGGCAAAGGCTAACAGAGTTTTTCCAAGAGAATGCACTGGTCATAGACAAAACCCTCTTCCAACAACACAAGAGACGACTCTACACATGGACATCACCAGATGGTTGACACTGAAATCAGACTGATTATATTCTTTGCAGCCAAAGTTGGAGAAGCTTTATACAGTTACCAAAAACAAGACCGGGAGCTGACTGTGGCTCAAACCATGAACTCCTTATTGCCAAATTCAGACTTAAATAGAAGAAAGCAGGGAAAACCACTAGACAATTCAGGTATGACCTAAATCAAATCCCTTATGATTATACAGTGAAAGTGAGAAAAAGATTTCAGGGACTAGATCTGATACACAGAGTGCCTGATGAACTATGGATGAAGGTTAGTGACATTGTAAGGAGACAGGAATAAAGACAATTTCCAAAAAAAAAGAAATGCAAAAAAGCAAAATGGCTGACTAGGGAGGCCTTACAAATAGCTGTGAAAAGAAGAGAAGCGAAAAGCAGGAGAAAAGGAAAGATATAAGCATCTTAATGCAGAATTCCAAAGAATAGCAAGTAGAGATAAGAAAGCCAGCAATCAATGCAAAGAAGTAGAGGAATACAACAAAATGGGAAACTAGAGATCTCTTCAAGAAAATTAGACATACCAAGGGAACATTTCATGCAAAGATGGGCTCGATAAAGGACAAAAATGATATGGATCTAATAAAAGCAGAACGTATTAAGAAGAGGTGCCAAGAATACACAGAAGAACTGTACAAAAAAGATCTTCATGACCCGGATAATCACGATGGTGTGATCACTCACCTAGAGCCAGACATCCTGGAATGTGAATTCAAGTGGGCCTTAGCAAGCATCACTGCGAACAAAGCCAGTGGAGATGATGGTATTCCAGTTGAGCTATTTCAAATCCTGGAAGATGATGCTGTGAAAGTGCTGCACTCAATTTGCCAGCAAATTTGGAAAACTCAGCAGTGGCCACAGGACTGGAAAAGGTCAGTTTTCATACCAATTCCAAAGAAAGGCAATGCCAAAGAATGCTCAAACTACTGCACAGTTGCACTCATCTCACACACTAGTAAAGTAATGCTCAAAATTCTCCAAGCCAGGCTTCAGCAAAACGTGAACCATGAACTCCCAGATGTTCAAGCTGGTTTTAGAAAAGGCAGAGGAACCAGAGACCAAATTGCCAACATCCGCTGGATCATGGAAAAAGCAAGACAGTTCCAGAAAAACATCTATTTCTGCTTTATTGACTATGCCAAAGCCTTTGACTGTGTGGATCACAATAAACTGTGGAAAATTCTGAAAGAGATGGGAATACCAGACCACCTGACTTGCTTCTTGAGAAACCTATATGCAGGTCAGGAAGCAACAGTTAGAACTGGACATGGAAAAACAGACTGGTTCCACATAGGAAAAGGAGTACGTCAAGGCTGCATATTGTCACCCTGCTTATTTAACTTCTATGCAGAGTACATCATGAGAAACGTGGGGCTGGAAGAAGCACAAGCTGGAATCAAGACTGCTGGGAGAGATATCAATAACCTCAGATATGCAGAGGACACCACCCTTATGGCAGAAAGTGAAGAGGAACTCAAAAACCTCTTGGTGAAAGTGAAAGAGGAAAGTGAAAAAGTTGGCTTAAAGCTCAACATTCAGAAAACGAAGATGATGGCATCTGGTCCCATCACTTCATGGGAAATAGATGGGGAAACAGTGGAAACCGTGTCAGACTTTATTTTGGGGGGCTCAAAAATCACTGCAGATGGTGACTGCAGCCATGAAATTGATAGACGCTTACTTCTTGGTAGGAAAGTTATAACCAACCTAAATAGCATATTAAAAAGCAGAGACATTACTTTGCCAACAAAGGTCCGTCTAGTCAAGGCTATGGTTTTTCCAGTGGTCTTGTATGGATGTGAGAGTTGGACTGTGAAAAAAGCTGAGCACCGAAGAATTGATGCTTTTGAAGTGTGGTGTTGGAGAAGACTCTTGAGAGTCCCTTGGACTGCAAGGAAATCCAACCAGCCCATTCTAAAGGAGATCAGTCCTGAGTGTTCCTTGGAAGGACTGGTGCTAAAGCTGAAACTCCAGTACTTTGGCCACCTCATGCGATGAGTTGACTCATTGGAAAAGACTCGGATGCTGGGAGGGATTGTGGGCAGGAGGAGAAGGGGACGACAGAGCATGAGATGGCTGGATGGCATCACCAATTGATGGACATTAGTGAATAAACTTCGGGAGTTGGTGATGGACAGGAAGGCCTGGCGTGCTGCAATTCATGGGGTCACAAAGAGTCGGACATGACTGAGCGACTGAAATGAACTGAACTGATTCATTCACCGGACCAATTACAGACAGAGAAATGATTTTAAAACATAAGGTAGACATCAACCCCTTGTTTAAATCCCTCAACTGCATCCCTGTGCCCTTGGAGTTAAATCCTGACTCCTTACCAGGATATGCCAGTCCCCATGTTCTGGCCCCCACCCACCCTCAACAGCCCCTCTTCACCTCAGTCTCCTCTCACTCAACTGAGTTCCAGTCACACAAGCCTTAGGATATTTTCTAAAATATACCAAAGTCTCTGCCATCTCGGGAAACCTGGAAGATTCCTGTGTCCCTACCCTACTACAGCAGGCTTTTTCTCTTCCCTCAAGTACCAGCCTCCAGGAAACCTCAAATAGCCAACATGCATGCCTTCCTTGACCACCACGGTTAAAGTACACTTGTTCTGCTCACTCTCATCAGCACATTCTTTGATTCCTTCAAAACATGTTTAAACAATTCAAGATTTAATTCATGTCTCTGATGATTTTTTTCTTCCTTCCTGCTCTCCTCCCTCCCTTCCTTCTCTTTTTTTCCACCTTATTATTTTGACCAGGGATCATATGAGGGCAAAAAAGGCAAAGATAAAGTAGCATATCAAGATGTCCACAGACATACGGACTTCCTATAACTCAGAGCCTGAGGAAATGTGCTAATTCTTTCACAAGGTTCGCATCAACAGGGAAGGTAAGTGTAGTGTTCTAAATACAAACTGATCAAGCATTAGGAATTATCTGAAAACTTAAACAGAGGAATATGATTATGACCTAAAACTTCCTTTTCTTAGGTTTTCAACTCTTTAAAACACTTTTACATTTACTTTTTGAATAATCATTATAAGAAATAGTTAATAGAAACAGCTTTTCAAAGAACTTCTGATATGAATACCAAAAAACATCACCTAACGCATAAGTAAAATTAAAATTGAATAAAATTCAGAAAAGTATTTCTGTCATATTCTGGAGGGTTTAACATAATTATATCCATATTTTGAGAAAACATTTCTAAATTTTCATTTTGTTTAACAGACAATTGATTTTGAAGCTTTTTGATGTTAAAAGAAAATATCCAGTGAGGTCTACTTTGGTTTTGAAAGTTTATTATAATTTTTGAAGACCTGGTTACTTATTTGTATCAACTTAAAAAAAAAAAACAACACTGTTTAATTGAATCAGTTTATTTTTTTTTTTTTTGTTTTTTTTTTTTTGGGGGGGGATTTATTCTTTATTTATTTATTTATTTATTTTTTTTTTTTTATTAAATTTTAAAATCTTAAATTCTTACATGTGTTCCCAAACATGAAACCCCCTCCCACCTCCCTCCCCATAACATCTCTGTGGGTGATCCCCATGCACCAGCCCCAATCATGCTGTATCCTGCGTCAGACATAGACTGGCGATTCAATTCTTACATGATAGTATACATGATAGAATGCCATTCTCCCAAATCATCCCGCCCTCTCCCTCTCTCTCTGAGTCCAAAAGTCCGTTATACACAGCTGTGTCTTTTTTCCTGTCTTGCATACAGGGTCGTCATTGCCATCTTTCTAAATTCCATATATATGTGTTAGTATACTGTATTGGTGTTTTTCTTTCTGGCTTACTTCACTCTGTATAATCGGTTCCAGTTTCATCCATCTCATCAGAACTGATTCAAATGAATTCTTTTTAACGGCTGAGTAATACTCCATCGTGTATATGTACCAAAGCTTCCTTATCCATTCATCTGCTGATGGACATCTAGGTTGTTTCCATGTCCTGGCTATTATAAACAGTGCTGCGATGAACATTGGGGTACATGTGTCTCTTTCAATTCTGGTTTCCTCGGTGTGTATACCCAGCAGTGGGATTGCTGGGTCATAAGGTAGTTCTATTTGCAATTTTTTAAGGAATCTCCACACTGTTCTCCATAGTGGCTGTACTAGTTTGCATTCCCACCAACAGTGTAGGAGGGTTCCCTTTTCTCCACACCCTCTCCAGCATTTGTTGCTTGCAGATTTTTGGATCGCAGCCATTCTGACTGGTGTGAAGTGGTACCTCATTGTGGTTTTGATTTGCATTTCTCTGATAATGAGTGATGTTGAGCATCTTTTCATGTGTTTGTTAGCCATCCGTATGTCTTCTTTGGAGAAATGTCTATTTAGTTCTTTGGCCCATTTTTTGATTGGGTCGTTTATTTTTCTGGAATTGAGCTGCATAAGTTGCTTGTATATTTTTGAGATTAGTTGTTTGTCAGTTGCTTCATTTGCTATTATTTTCTCCCATTCAGAAGGTTGTCTTTTCACCTTGCTTATAGTTTCCTTTGTTGTGCAGAAGCTTTTAATTTTAATTAGATCCCATTTGTTTATTTTTGCTTTTATTTCCAGAATTCTGGGAGGTGGATCATAGAGGATCCTGCTGTGATTTATGTCTGAGAGTGTTTTGCCTATATTCTCCTCTAGGAGTTTTATAGTTTCTGGTCTTACATTTAGATCTTTAATCCATTTTGAGTTTATTTTTGTGTGCGGTGTTAGAAAGTGATCTAGTTTCATTCTTTTACAGGTGGTTGACCAGTTTTCCCAGCACCACTTGTTAAAGAGATTGTCTTTACTCCATTGTATATTCTTGCCTCCTTTGTCAAAGATAAGGTGTCCATATGTGTGTGGATTTATCTCTGGGCTTTCTATTTTGTTCCATTGATCTATATGTCTGTCTTTGTGCCAGTACCATACTGTTTTGATGACTGTGGCTTTGTAGTAGAGCCTGAAGTCAGGCAAGTTGATTCCTCCAGTTCCATTCTTCTTTCTCAAGATTGCTTTGGCTATTCGAGGTTTTTTGTATTTCCATACAAATCTTGAAATTATTTGTTCTAGTTCTGTGAAAAATATGGCTGGTAGCTTGATAGGGATTGCGTTGAATTTGTAAATTGCTTTGGGTAGTATACTCATTTTCACTATATTGATTCTTCCAATCCATGAACATGGTATATTTCTCCATCTATTAGTGTCCTCTTTGATTTCTTTCATCAGTGTTTTATAGTTTTCTATATATAGGTCTTTAGTTTCTTTGGGTAGATATATTCCTAAGTATTTTATTCTTTTTGTTGCAATGGTGAATGGAATTGTTTCCTTAATTTCTTTTTCTACTTTCTCATTATTAGTGTATAGGAATGCAAGGGATTTCTGTGTGTTGATTTTATATCCTGCAACTTTACTATATTCATTGATGAGCTCTAGTAATTTTCTGGTGGAGTCTTTAGGGTTTTCCATGTAGAGGATCATGTCATCTGCAAACAGTGAGAGTTTTACTTCTTCTTTTCCAATTTGGATTCCTTTTATTTCTTTTTCTGCTCTGATTGCTGTGGCCAAAACTTCCAGAACTATGTTGAATAGTAGCGGTGAAAGTGGACACCCTTGTCTTGTTCCTGACTTTAGGGGAAATGCTTTCAATTTTTCACCATTAAGGATAATGTTTGCTGTGGGTTTGTCATATATAGCTTTTATTATGTTGAGGTATGTTCCTTCTATTCCTGCTTTCTGGAGAGTTTTTATCATAAATGGGTGTTGAATTTTGTCAAAGGCCTTCTCTGCATCTATTGAGATAATCATATGGTTTTTATATTTCAATTTGTTAATGTGGTGAATTACATTGATTGATTTGCGGATATTGAAGAATCCTTGCATCCCTGGGATAAAGCCCACTTGGTCATGGTGTATGATCTTTTTAATATGTTGTTGGATTCTGATTGCTAGAATTTTGTTGAGGATTTTTGCATCTATGTTCATCAGTGATATTGGCCTGTAGTTTTCTTTTTTTGTGACATCTTTGTCAGGTTTTGGTATTAGGGTGATGGTGGCCTCATAGAATGAGTTTGGAAGTTTACCTTCCTCTGCAATTTTCTGGAAGAGTTTGAGTAGGATAGGTGTTAGCTCTTCTCGAAATTTTTGGTAGAATTCAGCTGTGAAGCCGTCTGGACCTGGGCTTTTGTTTGCTGGAAGATTTCTGATTACAGTTTCAATTTCCGTGCTGGTGATGGGTCTGTTAAGATTTTCTATTTCTTCCTGGTTCAGTTTTGGAAAATTGTACTTTTCTAAGAATTTGTCCATTTCTTCCACATTGTCCATTTTATTGGCATACAACTGCTGATAGTAGTCTCTTATGATCTTTTGTATTTCTGTGTCGTCTGTTGTGATCTCTCCATTTTCATTTCTAATTTTATTGATTTGATTTTTCTCTCTTTGCTTCTTGATGAGTCTGGCTAGTGGTTTGTCAATTTTATTTATCCTTTCAAAGAACCAGCTTTTGGCCTTGTTGATTTTTGCTATGGTCTCTTTTGTTTCTTTAGCATTTATTTCTGCCCTAATTTTTAAGATTTCTTTCCTTCTACTAACTCTGGGGTTCTCCAATTCTTCCTTTTCTAGTTGCTTTAGTTGTAGAGTTAGGTTATTTATTTGACTTTTTTCTTGTTTCTTGAGGTATGCCTGTATTGCTATGAACTTTCCTCTTAGCACTGCTTTTATAGTGTCCCACAGGTTTTGGGTTGTTGTGTTTTCATTTTCATTAGTTTCTATGCATATTTTGATTTCTTTTTTGATTTCTTCTGTGATTTGTTGGTTATTCAGAAGTGTGTTGTTCAACCTCCATATGTTGGAATTTTTAGTAGTTTTTCTCCTGTAATTGAGATCTAATCTTAATGCATTATGGTCAGAAAAGATGCTTGGAATGATTTCGATTTTTTTAAATTTATCAAGTTTAGATTTATGGCCCAGGATGTGATCTATCCTGGAGAAGGTTCCATGAGCACTTGAAAAAAAGGTGAAATTCATTGTTTTGGGGTGAAATGTCCTATAGATATCAATTAGGTCTAATTGATCTAATGTATCATTTAAAGTTTGCGTTTCTTTGTTAATTTTCTGTTTAGTTGATCTGTCCATAGGTGTGAGTGGGGTATTAAAGTCTCCCACTATTATTGTGTTATTGTTGATTTCCCCTTTCATACTTGTTAGCATTTGTCTTACATATTGCGGTGCTCCTATATTGGGTGCATATATATTTATAATTGTTATATCTTCTTCTTGGATTGATCCTTTGATCATTATGTAGTGGCCTTCTTTGTCTCTTTTCACAGCCTTTGTTTTAAAGTCTATTTTATCAGATATGAGTATTGCCACTCCTGCTTTCTTTTGGTCTCTATTTGCGTGGTATATCTTATTCCAGCCCTTCACTTTCAGTCTATATGTGTCCCTTGTTTTGAGGTGGGTCTCTTGTAAGCAACATATAGAGGGGTCTTGTTTTTGTATCCATTCGGCCAGTCTTTGCCTTTTGGTTGGGGCGTTCAACCCATTTACGTTTAAGGTAAATATTGATAAGTATGATCCCGTTACCATTTACTTTATTGTTTTGGGTTCGGGTTAATTGAATCAGTTTAATACCAGAATTAAAACTCTATAAGAATGCCAGGATTCAATATATGAATAATGCTAGAATGTATAAAGAAATCAGCCTGAGCACTGATTAACAAAGATATTTTTCTTTCTATTTTTTATTCAAAGATTGGGAAGGAAATGGCAACCCACTCCAATACTCTTGCCTGGAAAATTTCATGGACAGAGGAGCCTGGCAGGCTATAGCCCATGGGGTCACAATGAGTCGGATACGACTAGGCGACTTTCACTCACTATCAATACACAAGTGAAAACCCAGAGCCTAGCACAGTGCTTGGCAGATAGTAGATGCTGGATAAATTTGCCAAATGAACTGAATGTTCCAGAAACGGCCAAGCTGGAGAGAACCTTAGGCCATCAGGCTGTAGTCTTGAGTCTACTCCTGATATTCATGAAAAACTAATTTCCAATAATTTCCAATTTTCTAGGGGACCTTTCAAAGACACAGTCCAGTAAATAACATCTTCTGAAGAAATAATTCTATATATAACTGTGTAAGCCCATTTGCTTGTTAAAAAGTTGATCACTATCTTCTATAAAAAACAAAACAAAAAAACCTGTATCTAATTACTTCAGTTCAGTTCTGTCGCTCAGTCGTGTCTGACTCTTTGCAACCCCATGAATTGCAGCACGCCAGACCTCCCTGTCCATCACCAACTCCCGGAGTCCACCCAAACCCATGTCCATTGAGTCAGTGATGCCATCCAACCATCTCATCCTCTGTCGTCCCCTTCTCCTCCTGCCCTCAATCTTTCCCAGCACCCTTGTCTTTACAAATGAGTCAGCTCTTGGCATCAGGTGGCCAAAGTATTCGAGTTTCAGCTTCAGTGTCAGTCCTTCTAATAAACATCCAGGACTGGTCTCCTTTAGGATGGACTGGTTGGATCTCCTTGCAATGCAAGGGACTCTCAAGAGTCTTCTCCAACATCACACTTCAAAAGCGTCAATTCTTTGGTGCTCAGCTTTCTTTATAGTCCAACTCTCACATCCATACATGACTACTGGAAAAACCATAGCCTTGACTAGATGGACCTTTGTTGACAAAGTAATGTCTCTGCTTTTTAATATGCTATCTAGGTTGGTCGTAACTTTCCTTCCAAGGAGTAAGTGTCTTTTAATTTCATGGCTGTAATCACTATCTAATTACTTAGATCTCTCCATTAAAAAATACTTTTAATCCCTTTAAACTTTCAGTGAACTAAAATAAGATTTATCTAAGTTTTGAATATCGGACTTGACACCTTTCCCTCCTTACATCCAGGTTATACATCATTATAGTTTTTCATTGCTAATAATGTCTTCTAAAATTATCATATTCTTCAATTCTGGATGCCATTAATCTAAGAAGTATTATAATCATGTTATTTTATGCAACAGTAATAAAGGAGTTTAATAGAACACTCCATATACAGCAGGGACCCTAAAGGCTACAGCCTCAATATAATAAGCATGTGCACCATGGAAAGTGACAGCAGGAGAACCTGCTGTCTCAACCTTGACAACAGATGAAGGGTGGGGGGAAAAACATGTCCCCTGGGAACTGGAACCATAAAAGGCAATGCTTATACAGGTCTGAAAAATATGAATTCACCAGTGTGGTTCAAAAACTCCTAGACAAAGAATGTAATATACACGGGCTCAGGTTAATAGTGCCCCCAGTGAGTGGCAGAAGCAAACACAAATCCTTCCTGCAAGAACTCAGCTTCTCTATCCAGACCCACAGCAATTGTAAGATGGCTCTGATTATAGGATTTGTCTCAATTTCAGAGATGATGAATTGAAAGAGAAAAATGTGCGTCCTAGAATTGACGGAATACTACATGTTCTCTAACTGCTCACTGCTGTTCGCAGGAATGCCATGTTTACCCCTGAACTGTCATCAGGTACCCAGGGGCCTTCCCGTACACTGTTGGTCTGCAGATCTTATTACACTGTTACTGGACTTGCTGTGTAGACAATCACATACTCTATACAGAATGACAGTTTTGCTTTTTGTCTAGCAACCTAATAACTTTTCTTCTTTATTTTTATTATTCTTACTGTTATTTTTTCCTTAATTTTATTATCCTGTACCAGTACAACCCTAAATAGAAATAATGCTAGCAGACATATTTGTTTCATTATTTTAAAGGAATGCTATTAACATTTTACCATTTAATAAAATTTCCTGTAGGTATCTGGTACATATTCTTTATTAAATTAAGAAAGCTTTTGTCATGAATCATCTGTAATTAATACTTTTACTTAATCCATCAAAACAAAATGTCTTTCTTCCAATCTACTAGTGTGGTTACTTATATTCATGGATTTTAAATCATCTTTGCACTTATGGGATCAAGCCATCAGGTTCAGAAATTTGTTTTAATCTGATGATAGTTTTCACATTGATTCATTTAGCAAATAATTTATCTAGGCTTTTTGCATCTATATTTTAGATGAAACTGCCTTATAATTTTCCTTTCTCATAAACCTGCTATCTTGTAATGATGTCAAGGTTATACTAGCCTCATAAAGTGAACTCAGTTTTTTTCATTCTCTCAAACAATCTCTGTAAGATGGGGTTATCTCTTTCTTGAAGTTTTGGTAAAATCTGTCTGGAAAATTATCTGGACCTGGTGGGTTTTTGCGTGTTTATGCGTGTATGTATATGAAAGGCAAAAGACGGAGATTTTAAACTGGATTCAATTCCTTTAATGATTATGGTTCTACTCAAGTTTGTGTCTTAAGTGAGAATTTTAACCTATATTTTTCTGGGATGTAATCTATCTCATCAGGGATTTTTAATTACTGGTATAAAACTGTTAACTCTTAAAATAAATTTTAAAAAATCTGTAGCAACGTTTTCCCTTGTTCTCTTGCATTTTGTTCCTGATTTAACCTGCAAAATACTACTTCATTATTTATCCATATTTTCATAAAAATTAGTTAATGATTTTTTGTCAACCCTTTGCTTCTTTATCTTTATTTTCTATTAAAATGTTTTTGCTCTTAATCCTTTATCCTTCTTACACTTCCTTCTCTCTGTTATTCTTTTTCTAACTTTTAATTTAGCTGCTTAGTTCACAAATTTTCAGCAACTTTTAAATTTCTTCTACCCAACACCCTAGTGCTACCAATGGACTCGGATTCACTTTTAATGTGAAACCCTCAGCTTAAGGAAGAGAGAGCTCCTTGGTCCTCAGAGTATTATAAATTCAAACTCTAGCAGCACCTGAAGGTGAGGCTTGCAATTTTGATTTCTACGGAGAGATGCTTTCCCTTGGTGCAATAACTAAGCAGAATCAGATAAGATTTGTCGCCCCATGTTGGTAAACAGATTCTTTTTCTGATACACCTCTCCATTGAGAAAAACTGGAAATGAACGCAAAGTTCAAAATTTCATCCTGTGTCAACTCAGACATTTATTTAGAAAGTACTTTGCTGAATACACTCTTGAAACAGTACCCCCATGACTCTAATGGAGAAGGGGAAGACAGAGGATGAGATGGCTGGATGGCATCACTGACTCGATGGATGTGAGTCTGAGTGAACTCTGGGAGTTGGTGATGGACAGGGAGGCCTGGCGTGCTGCGATTCATGGGGTCGCAAAGAGTCGGACACAACTGAGCGACTGAACTGAACCAATTTTACCCCAACTGGTACATTAGATATCTTGTTGACCTGTGGTTGTTTGTATCTGTCCCCTCCCCCTGCCAGAATTTAAGCTCCAAGAGAAGAGGGGCTTCATTTGACTGGTTATTTGCAAGGCAATGAAGCAAGACTTCCCATTTTTTAGTCAGACGCATGTTAAGGCAAAAGCAAAAACGTTCACAAAAAGTGAGATAGAGCACAGATATTGCTTTCCTCTGAACTATGATAGGTACATAGCTATCACAAATTCTCTCAGAGGATATCTTTATGGGTATGAAATATATCATATGAGAAAAGTACACTCCAAACATAGTGTGTACAGTTTAGAGTGTACAGTGAGCACTCATGTAAGCACAGCTGAGGTCATGAAATACGTCAGAATCAAGATGCCCCTGCCATGTGCCCCACTTTTATCACCAACCCCTCACCTCCCCAAGAAGTAACCATTATTTTGACTTAATAACCCCATCCATCTACCACAAAATATTCATTCATAGAGAATCAAGAATTAACTTGATGGAGAAAAATTATCATCAGAGATATTAATTATGTTTCAGCCTTAAGAAACTATTTTATCTCACTATCCACCTAGGAGACTCTAGAAAACACTTTGAATTAGCAGATATAAGAATAATTACAACAATTAGAATCACAACTTCTCCAGAATATTAACTATGCTGTAATATATCCAAGAAGCTATTTAAGGAAACATATACATCAGAGAGTACCTTATAATCATCACCTTCAACCTGAAGGGCATTTAAGATGACAGAATTTAACATCTCTACCAACTTAAAAAAGGAGACTCAAACCTTTCAAGTTCTTTCTTTTGTCCTCCAAATGCAATCACAGTTCTAATAGCCGCTAAGACCTCTTCAGCTACTGCTCCAGCTTTTGCATATGCCAAAAGTTCTTTATCAGTAAATGAAGACAGTATCTGTTTAAAAATGCAATTGCAGATAATTTAAATTTTTAACAAGTTAATTTTACCTTTTGTACACAAATGCTGCTGGTACATAGTATACTGTACTGTATATAAGTCTTTTACTCATCTTTGGTTATGAAGTCCTGTTTGTTAATATACATATTATAGCCATTTCTTTTTGGACTGAGATGGTATATAATAAAGTAAAATTTCAACTTTCTCACTATACGCCATGGATTCTCATACAAATAAATAAATCTGGGACTTTGGGGGAGATTTTACATCTTAAAAAAAGTGTATACTCTAAACATTAATAAATACAGAAAATGGGGCAGTATATCAAAAAAATAGCTGTACTCAACATAGCAATTGCTAAGTATACTCTGGTTCAGAAATACCAAGGTAGGAGGCCAGGAGAACACAGGGACCAAGCACTATGCAGTGACAGGACCTCAGGGAGGCTTCCAATGGCAGGGAAGCAGAGCTCCTTCTAGCAGGGTTTCTCAGCACCACATTAGGCCACCATGGAGGCCTCTTTTATGGACGCTCTTTGGTTTTTCTGTTTGGTCCCTGAGCATCTGTTCTCTGGAAGGAACAGTACCAGGTCCTTTATATACACAGGATCTCCTTCACTGATTCTTCTCAATTGTACCAAGAAGTAGGCATTATTTTCCCCCGTCAATACATGAGGAAATGGAACAAGAAAGAGGTCAAGTCATTTGCTAGTAAGTGCAATATCCAGGATTTAAGGCTTCACAGCATGAATCAACGGCCAGTGGAGTGAATCTCTCTCTAAAACCAGCCACCGACATGTGTGGAATCCCAGAGGGCCCTGTGAGTAAAACTGAGTCAACTGACGAGGGCAAAGGACCACTATTTTTACCTGAAATGCTTGACTAGTCAACCATCTAAATATTGAACACAAGAATTCAAATCAAATTCTGAGTAAATATATTATACTCTTTCAATAAATAATTTATAGCATCTGTGGACTCATTTGTATAAGTAATAATAGCCTATTCCTTCTTGTCAGAAAAAGTTCAAAGTTGTGTTGATTTTAAGAGTGCATTTCTTCCTCTGCTGTGTGCAAATGTAAAGGAGCTACGGCAGATGCAGGAATGGGTGGCTGAGGGCAAATGAACCTTTACCAACCAGGTTCCATGGCAGATGTTGTACGGTGTGCACCTTCCTCTTTGGTTCCCCAAACAACAACCCACCGATGCTCTAGACCTTCCTGACCTCTCAGAATGACCCGCCTAGGGCTGCCCTATCATATCTGCCAGAATTGCTCACAGCGCTGGGCCTGACCCAGGGAGATCACTGTCATCCCTGAACAAGCAGGTCTGCATAAGGCAAGAGGTGCCTACAATACAGTTTAGCTCTGCTTCTCTGCTCTTGTTGAAAACCTCAGCCATCAACCACACCAGCAGCAGCTGACAACAGAAGATTAGCAGAACTATTTTTGTATGAGAGGTTTCAAAATGTGCTATTCTAATTTATTGTTGAAATATCAAGTACCATTCCAACTGATTCAATAAACCTGGCTTCTCTATGACCTTCCATAATGATAAGCATATCCTTAGGCAAGACTACGGTAGAATGTTCATGAAATGTTTTATTTTTTAACAGATCATGTCTGTTGAAAGAAAAAACACACTTTCAAATACTCTCAGAGATGTGAAAATTGAACTTTACTGTTCCTCTAATATAAAATAACAGAACGGTGATACTTCCATTATTACAATCACCCACCTAAACGATATCAAATTTCACTAACTCATCCCTTCTTCCAAAAGCTGCTAATTTTTTTTTTAACAAAGCCTAATTGTACCAGTGCCAGACACATGAAATTGTTATTCCTTTAAGTTAAAAGCTAACACAGGCCACTATATATTGTTGAAACCAATACATTTAGAAGTAATAGTTTTGACCATGACAGATGTTTTGACCTTCATCTTTGTCCCTTTTTTCCAGTTCAGTGTAGGTTGTTATTTCATTTTGTTTGGGATAATTTATACATGCTTTATTTTGTTAAACTTGTTATTCTGAGATAATTGTAGACACAAGCCAGTTCTAAGGAAGACAGTCAGATCCCATAAACCCTTTATCTGGTGTTCCCCAAACATCTCCAACATCTCTTCAGAACATGATCCCAGCCAAAAATTTAACACAACATTAATTCAATGTTATTCAGATTTACCAGTTTTACATGCACTCGTGTGTGTGTGTGTGTGTGTGTGTGTGTGTTAGTTCCAAGCAATGTTATCATCTGCTAGATTCATGTGACGACAGTCACAACACAGAACAACTCCATCACAAGGATCCCTCAGTCCTGCTTTTTGTAGCCACAGCCACCTCCCTTCCTACTCCTTGTTTCTCTCCCCTCCACATCATCCCTAACACCTGAAAACCACTAAGCTGTTCTGCCTGTTATTTTGTCATTTCAAAAATATTATATAAATGGAGCATAAGGTGTGTGATCTTTCAGGACTGGCCTTTTTCGCCAAGTACAAATCTCTAGCGACTCATCCAGGTTGTGTGTGTATCAGTACAACTTTCCTTTTTATCACTGGATGTACCACAGCTGCTCAACCAGTAACCTGTTCAAGAGTGTCTGGGGTTGTTTCAGTTTGGGGCTATTACTGATACAGCTGCTATGAACACCTGAATACAGATTGAGTGAATACATGAACATAATTTCTCTTAGATAAATGTCCAATGCAACTGCTGGATTGTATGGTAATTGCACGTTTCAATTTGTAAGAAATCGCAAACTATTTTTTCAGGTTGGGTACCATTTTACGCTCCCACCAATAATACATGAGTGACCCTGTTTCTCTGCATCTCAGCAGCATTTGGGGTTTTACTTTTATTTTAGCCATTTTGGTAGATGTGTAATGCTATCTCGTTGCAGTTTAATTTGCTTTTCACTGACTACTAATGCCGTTAAACAACCTTTCATGTGCTGACCTACCACCTGTATAACCCCTCTGATGACGTTTGTTTATCTCTTCTGCCCATTCTCTAATCTCATTTGGGATTGTTTTTTTCCCTTAATATATATATTTTTTATTGAAGTATGGCTGACTTACAGTGTCTCAGGTGCACAGCAAGCTGATCCAGTTATACATAAACACACATTATTCTTCAGATTATTTTCCATTACAGGTTATTACAAGATATTGACTATAGTTCCCTGTGCTATACAGTAAACCTTTGTTGCTTGTGGCATATTTATTTTTTAATTAGAAATCTAGCATTCTATTTATACTAAGTCAAACAAGTGGAATTAAAATGTCATCAATTTTTTTCAGTTCGGCAAAAGTTTGTAAGTTTTCTAAAAAATATATATTATACATACTATTTATATATATATGTAGACAAAAGCTTTTCTACTATGCTCGAAAAAGTCTTGAGAAAGAACATCAAAAAAGAAAAAAAGAGATGGAGAAATTGGAAAACACAAACTAAATGATATGCCAGCACTGAATAAGAAGTAGAAAGTGAAACAAACTAAATAAAATTAAAGATCATTATACAGTCCAGTGGTTTTGAAACATGGTTGCTTATTAGAAACATATCTGGAACTCTGGAGGAAAAAAGCAATACCTGGGCATTGGTAGTTTTCAAAAAATTCCAAGATAATTCTAATATGTATCTGGATTTTAAAAAGTGATTACAGGTTTTTCTATTAAATAGTAGTTTTGGTGATTTTTTTAAAAACTATCAAATTTTGAGAGTTCCTTATATTAGACAAAGACTAATCCTTTGTCAGATATGTGACGTGCATGTTACTTTTTTCCCAGCTTGTAGCTTGTTTTTTCATCTCCTTTACATGGTTTTCAAAGAGCAAGAGTTCCCGCTTTTGGGGAAAGCAGATAAAGTCTTCCTTCTTCTAGGGGAGACTGAATAAAATTGGTGTCAATTCCTCTTTAAATGTCCAGTAAATTTTTCCAGTAAAAGTTGACTGTGCCTGGAGAATTCTTTTCCAGGAGCTCAGAACTTACAAAATAGATTTCTTTAATTACTATTTCATCTTAGTTGTTCTGGATATCACAATATTCATAGGTGACATAAAAATCTACTGGTATCAACATTTTACCACTTATAATTTTGGGTTCAATCACCAAATATGATTTAGAAATCTCCTGGGAAAAGAAAGGCCCAAATTCCTGCTCTTTCTGTTGTTCCTTTTCCCTTCCTGATGCTCCAACATGCCTTGTATCACTTTCCTTCTGTTTGAAGAACTTATTTAGCCAGTCTTTAATAGGAGGTATGCTAAGGCAAAGTTCCTCTATAGTCTTCCATGATCTGGGAATGTTTTCATCTCCCCCATCAACCCTAAAAAATACTTCAACCAAGTATCCACAGGTCTTTTCTTTAAGCACTTGAAAAATAATTTGCCACTTCCTTCTGGTCTTTATGGTTTCAGGTAAGAAATATATTGTCATTCAAATTGGTGTTCCCTGTAGGTAATGTGCTGTTCATCTTTAGCCAATTTCAACTTTTTCTGTCTTTAGTTCTCAATGATTTAACTATGATGTGCTTTAGAATGGATTTCTTTGGATTTATCCTGTTTGAGGTTAGCTTAGCTTCTCAGAGCTGAAGGTTTGTCTTTCACAAACCTTGGATATTCTCAGCAATTATTTCTTCCAATGTTCCTTCAGCCTCACTCCTCTCCTTTCTTTTGGGACTCTGATGGTCACAAATGTTCCACATGGTACTACTGTCCCACAGGTCCCTGAGGCGCTTTCATTTTCTGTTTCATGCTGGGCGACTTGTATTATTCTCTTTTCAGTCCACTGACTCTATCCCGTCCTCTTCACTCAACAAGAGTAACCCCTCCATCGTGACTTTTGTTCTACGGTTGTACCTTTCAGTTATCTAATTCCATTCTGTCCTTTTTTCTTAATTCCTCTTTCACTGCTGATATTGTCCATTTCCTTTTGTTTTAGGATAATTTGTAATTGATTAGTGAAGCATTTTTCTGATGACTATTCCAAAGTCCATGCCAAACAATACTGACATATGAATTATATCAGCATTTGTCAGTTAAGTGTTTTTTCTCATTCAAGTTGTGATTTTCGTAGTTCTTGGTATGACAAATGGTCTTCTTTTAACTATAATCTGGGCGTGATATCTATTATGTTAGGAGACTCTGGGTCCTATTTAAAGTCTTTTATTTTAGCAAGCACTTACCCTTTGGGGATTTAGCATATAATTCTTAACCTACTTTTGTGAGTTGTGGGTCAAGCAGCAGTTTTACATTCAGAGTGTTTGTGGTATTACTTTCGTCAGCATGGTTTGTCTGCAGTTACTGGGGCCCCTGCTTCTGCTACCTGAGGGAGTGAAAGTGTTCTTAAGGTTGGACCACCTCCTGTATCAGTAGGATATGGTAGTTTCCCCTCCCTTTGCCCCTTAGCTGACCCGATGTCTCTGGGCTGGGTTAAAGAATTGCGTGCAGAGATCAAAACAGGCTTTCTGGAGTAGGAAGCTTGCTGGGGCCAAGCCTCTTCCTGTTCTGCCTTCTTGCCCGTGGCCTCTGAGGTACAGAAGAGAGCCTCAGAATCACGGGGACAAAGCAGCTTCCTCCACCAGGCCTCATTTCTTTTTTAATAAGACTGACAACCGGACAACTGAAGGATCCATTTATTAAATAGTATCTGAAGTAATGCAAATTAATTATTAAAAGATTAACTTACTGCTTTTCCCCCTAACTTAACTAGAACAAACATTAATACATTCTAGAACAGTTTTTTAGCAAATACTGATATGAAGAATCTGTCACCTGACTTGCCTAACATGCTAGTAAACAGAAAAATCAATTAAAACAAAGGCTTTTGCTAAATATGTCAACAGAGATGCAGTTTAGCCACCAAGAACACCATTCAAACATTTGTGTTAGTCTGAAAAATAAATTAATAAGAGTTCTCAGAACTTCAATTTCTTCTTCTGTTAAATGAGATGATGTCTAAACTTTACAAGAACATGTATTTCATGCCTTTGGAGAAGAAGATAATATGATAGAATGAGGGGGAAAATAGTCTGTAATATTCTATAAACTTCTACTTCATATGTAGAAAATACTATAGCTAAATACTGCAAAAAGTATAACTAACATCTACTAATTTGGGGGGAGATTAACATATGTTGTTATTTTATACTCTGAAATTCCCTGGGATTTTTTAACCTAAAAAAAGTGGAATCTGGGTAACAGGGTCCTATTGTATAGCACAGGAAATGGTATTCAATAGCCTGTGATAAACCATAATGGAAAAGAATATGAAAAATAACATATATATATGTATATCTGCATTGTTTTGCTGAGCAGCAGAAATTAACACAACATTGTAAACTAACTGCATTTCAACAAATTTTTTAAAAAAGAGAAAAAAATATGTATTTGCCCGACACAGTAGATACTTTAAAAAATGGCAGTTACCGTTTATAACAGCAAAACAATATCCATCCCACAGGGTTAAATTTTTAAATTTCTTAATACAGCCTGATTTGTTTTGTGTTAGGCTTGGGTTTGCTTGGCCCTCTGTTATTCTACATCCTTTTGCCATGTGAATGTGTAGCGCTGTCTCTCATTTTTCTAAGAAACTACATACCAGGCCAATCTCTCCTCAGCCACCTATACTTACAGGAAATCAATTTAGAATGAACACCACACCCAGTCTCAAGAGGAAGGCCTCCCTGCGGAAGTGGGGAGGGCCATTTGCATTGCTTTGCTTTCGTGACAGAGAGGGAACCACAGACCTCAGATGTACGTGCACAAGGGGCTAGAAAAAACCTCTTTAAAAAACTGTCTTCACACCAATGGACTTAAGTATGTATAAACACAGAGCCATTTATAATGCTGACAAAACTGTTCTGCCAACAAAATAAATAAAATCTACAAAAACACTGACATCAATAATGGTGACTGAATGAGACTTACGTGTTAGTCACTGAACTTGAAGCTCTACTTGTGAACGTGGAACTGTCTACCGGGGACACAGCTCTCCGAGAGCCGAGCATGCCTTCTGCATGAAGGCAGAGAAGGAGACGGGAGAGCTCCATCTTTCCCTTCCCCCAATAACAGCACAGAGTCTGGGTGGGGACAACTCAGTGAGCTCACATCTGCCTATTCCCACTGACTGTGAACAGAAGATTTAACACCAAGACTGAACAGAAGATTTAACGTCATCGTCAGTGTCGGGGTCATCATGTGACAAAAACAGCCTCTACTGGAGGAGTTGTGGGGTGTTTTTTGAGGGTGGAGAAGTTTAATAGCCTGGATTCACAGGCTTCACACCTACCTTTGCCCAGATAGCAGCTGACAGGCCAAGAACAGGACTGATGGCCAGAATCACAAGGGTGAGCTTCCAACCTTTTGTAAATCCTATTATAAAACCGGTGAAGAATGTCGCCATTGCCTGAAAGAACATTCCAATTTTGTCACCAATTCCTTCATTAATTTTGGAGACGTCACTGAAAGAACAGTGTTAGAAATAAACATCAGGATTATGAACACCAGAACTTTTCTCCTGATTCTAGTTGACTGTTTGTTTGCCTCAGTGTGGGGTAATCAGTTTACATCTAGGATTTTGCTCAGGAATGTTCCCAGCAAGTATCATGTCGCCGCCCTAATGCTCACTCCCACAGGATGTCTTGGGTCTGGCAAGTCCAACCCCTCATTCACTACCAGTCATGCAGGACCTCTTCATGGCCTGCCAGGGTTCTGGGAACAAAAAGACGCATGAGGCACGATCAAGACTCAGAAGGAATTTAGTTTCAGAATTACTTCTGAGGGATGGGCATTACCTCCAGGGGTTACCTCCTGACACATTTTATGACCTCGCTTCCATTTTAAAAGAATAAGAAGCACACATCAGAGTTCAACACACACCCAGGTACTTACTCTGTGAGGCGGGTGTTAAGTTCTCCAACGTCATGAACATCAAACCAGCCTATCTCCTGTTGCATGATGGCATGAAAAAACTGTTTTCTGATTCTGTGTACTTGTCTTCCAGCGGCCAGACACCAGAACGAGACCTGGATGTAAGCGGCAATAAGCACGCCAGCACCAATTCCAGAGTAATAGTAGGCGTACCTGGAAAACAAGAAGAAAGCTGCACACACGCCACTTTCTCATCAATGCACTGTCCCCAGCAGTCCCCCTGCCCTGCCCTTTTCAGTCATCTGGCAACCTTGCCCTCCTTCAAAGCAACGCTGATGGTCAGCATCCAACCCCGGCCACTCTGGTAGAATGTCATGGTGAAGAGTGTGCTTTCTGTTTTGGCTCAAATCCCAGCTCTTAACTGCGATACAGGCTGACTTCACCTTTCAAAGTCCCAGTTTTCTAACTGGCAAAATGGAGATAAGAACTGTAACACAGTGGGACTTTCCTGGCGGTCCAGCAGTTAAGACTCCATGCTTTCATTGCCAAGGGCATGGGTTCAATCCCTGACTGGGGAACTAAGATCCCCTATGCCTCGTAACATGGCCATGAAAAAGAACTGTAACACAGTAATATATAAGAACACTTGCGTCTGTGCCTGGCACACAATTAGCATGTAGAGAATGCCAGTTATTGTGAAAGACGTGAGTGGTGCCTAAAAGCATCACAGCATTAGGTGAGGTCTACCAGTGTCATCCTGCACACCTGGATTACCCCTATATCAGCTGATGAACACTTGGGATGGTTTCTGCACACTGGGGAATGGAAAGAAGGGACAGAACTTGCCAGAAAGTGAAACCAAGAGATGGAGATGGTCACCTGACCTTTTGGATTATTAATCTGCCAGACAACTGAGAATAAAAAATGTTTTTATATCATCTGCCCAACTGGCCATCATGAATTATCCTGAAATGCTTAGTGAATCAAGTAGCAGGCCCCCCAGTTTAAATTCTAATGATAAAAAAAATGAGCATCTTCTAAAACCAGACCCTTGATCAACTAGAAATGCCAAATTTGTGTTTCCTTATCTGAGTCTTCATACAGAAAAAAGCGAACAACTCATGTGCCTCACTCAGCAATTACTTTTTAGGTTAAAAAAAAAACATTCAAAAATGAAATACAAGATTCCAATATTCCCACTTTTAAAAGTTCACAACTTGCCACCCTCAAAGAAAAAACTTATATGAATCATGCAGAAACTATAAAAATGGTGATGTAATAACCAGATAGTTGCTGATATCGATGCTCACAGCCTGATGTAAACGTATCTTCCCTAAGTTATACCTGGTCATGTACAATGTCTTTATCAGAGAAGACAGAATTAGAATACTAAATTTTAGTTAATATATAACTCAATATTTATTATCCAAGTGTTAATGATACAGCAAGAGATAGCTAAAAACAAGCCTCATTTAACAAGTGAAACGTGTGCTTTGAAAATGAGCTAATGTATTGTAAGCCACCAGTCTGCATTTACTCAGAAAAAAAATACCTGTATTTAAGCATTTATAAGATGATTACAGGCTTCCTGGGCGTTTCAAATGGTAAAGAATCCACCTGCTATGCGGGAGACCTGGGTTCGATCCCTGGGTTGGGAAGATTCCCTGGAGAAACTAACAGCTACCCACTCCAGTGTTCTGGCCTGGAGAATTTCATGGACAGAGGAGCCTGGCAGGTTACAGTCCATGGGGTCACAAAGAGTTGGACATGACTGAGAAACTTTCACTTTGAAGATGATTATAAGACACTGTTTTTCATCAATATTAAAAAAGTGCCTCTCCATAAGAGTATCTGGAAGTGTTTGCTTCTCAACTTTCAAAATATGGTCAAATATGCCCATTTTCTTCAAACCTACTTGAGTACTTACAGGACAGTGTGAAATCATTTTCTTCTGAATCACCAACTCATACCTTTGGACATGTTTTATAAGCTGTTCTGAGAGCAAACTTCAAGGTAGGTAAATCATTAATGAAAGCTTCCAAAGTGAGTTAAGGTTAAAAGGACTATATTTATTCTGGTATGTCGTTTCATTGTTCAGAAAAAGATCCTATATTTTAAAAAATCCTGTTAACTGATCTCATTATATTATGACTAAAGCCAGCCAAGAAGCAAACTAATAATACAAAGCCATTGCAAATAATGTGATTCTTAACTGCATTTTAAACAAGCTCACTTTGAACCCCTCTAATTTCCCAGCAGATGATATTCTATATTTACCAATGCATACATCAGTCTGATCCGGGCTCAGCCTTCCCTTTAGTGTTTTATGCAGCAAATTCTTTTAAGAAAAACACCTATACTGTATCCTCCTAAAAAACTAACAATGATGTTGCTCCCCTCAAAATTTTGAATCTTTATTATAATCGTGCAAAATTTTAAACTTTATTACAACTGGATTAAGACAGAAAGGCTTAGCGATAGTAGAAAGATGTCTACTTACGTGGTCATTTCCTTCTCCAGCTTCTTGCCATACTCTGTTCTGTCTGTAGTACCTAGTTCACCACAAAACAAACATACACTGTTATGTTTCTTTATTTTCCATTAAAAATATGCATATAAATAGAACTTCCTCCACAGTCCAGTATTAATAATCTGCCTTCCAACGCCGGGGACATGGGTTTAATCCCTGGTCAAGGAAGTAAGATCCCATATGCTGTGCATGACAACTAAGTCCTCACACTCTGGAGCACGCACGCCCCAACCGGAGAAGCCCACGCACCCCAACTGGAGAAGCCCACGCGCCCCAACAGGAGAAGCCCACGCGCCCCGACAGGAGAAGCCCAGGTGCCCCGACTGGGGAAGCCCAGGCGCCCCAACCGGAGAAGCCCACGTGCCCCGACAGGAGAAGCCCAGACGCCCGAACCGGGGAAGCCCAGGCGCCCCGACTGGAGAAGCCCACGCGCCCCCAAAAGTCCCACATGCCACAACTGAGACCCGACACAGACCAATGAGGAAGTTTCAGAAAGATGAGCGTGTAAAAATGAATCAAACTGCTGTCACTTAACAATTTACACAAAAACAGGTCAAACTAATTTAACTGCAATTATCTATAAGCATCTGTGCAAATCCTTTACTACTGGCTGTGTGCAACCACACACACACTAAATTCAGTGAAGCTTATTTGTGAGAGGAAAGCTGCATTGATTAAGAAGGAGTCTGTCAGCCGAGATACTAGTTTCCCTGGATTAAAATGTTTTATGAAATTCCACTCTAAGATGACATGGAGAAAAATCTTTTCTGTGGGCTTCGTCCTGATAAATAACAGTGCAGGCTTGACCCTAAACCATTTAGTATTTCAAACTGAACAACACATTTCTTCAGTTTTTATTTTTAAAATGTAAGATACAAAGAAGAATGTAATAAACACCAGTGAGCTCATTATGCAGTATTAGCAGATGTTAACGTTTTGGGACAAGGTACCTTAAAACTATAACACCTCCCTCCAAACACACACACACACGTGCGTGCATGCACTAGCCACTGTTCATATTCTGGTGAGAATTTTTTTCAGATTTTATTTTCTATATGTGATTTTACACACACATCAATATACATACATGCTTATTTTAAAACACAGAATCACAGTTCACATTCAGTGGCCAATTTTCCATGTCAGTATGTGTGTACATGGGGCCTCCCCAGTGGCTCAGTTAGTGAAGAATATGTCTGCAATGTGGGAGACCTGCATTTGATCCCTGGGTTGAGAAGATTCCCTGGAGAAGGGAATGGCTACCCACTCCAGTATTCTGGTCTGGAGAATTCCATGGAAAGAGGAGACTGGCAGGCTATAGACCACAGGGTCGCAAAGAGTCAGACACGACCAAGTGACTTTCACATGTGTGTATATGTGTATCTTTGTTTTTTCCAAGTTTCATCTATTTCAGTTGCTTCCAGTCTTACTGTTACATGCAACGCCCCATTAAACATACCTGTCCACATATATTATATATGGTGAATATTTTTGTAGAATACATTATCATAATCAAGATGGCTGGATCAATGCAGAGAGCACACTTTAAATCTCGTAGTCATTTCAAAAGTTACAATGCAACATAAGAGGGCCTGGTTCAGGTGCGTGAGCTCTTGACAGGTACGGGAAAGAAGAGGAAAAGTTTTTCTGGCAAAGAGAACACTGCATGTGTGAAGACTGAGTAAGCTGCTTTGGCAGGAGCATGGGTGTGTTGTGTGGACGGAAGGAGGTGGATACATGGTTGAAAAGATCATCCAGGCTCCCTAGGTATGGTATATAAAAACTAGTAGACATTATGTGTATATGAGTGTACATATATATATGTACATGTATATGTGTGTGTGTATATGTACCTATATATACTTTTCTTCAGATTCTCCAGCATATTGAGTAGAGTTTACTGTGCTACACAGTAGATCCTTGTTGGTTATCTATTTTATATCCAGTCGTGCATACATGATAATCCAACCTCCTAATTAATCCCTCCCCAACAAGAAAAGTCAAATATTTAAGTGTAGCTTTTATTTTAATAAAATACTTGCTTAGATTCTTGACCACTTTCTCCCCTGGCTTCCAGAACCTCATTCTCCTCATCCCCCCATAACTCTGATCCCTCTCTCTTACTCTTATCCACCAGTTCCTCATGCCCTCTCCTCCCTCCATGCTACTGCCTCTCAGAATTGTACACTCACCCCCAGGGTGGCCTCTGCCACCTGTGCACCTTCAGTGACTCCTGCATCTGTCCGGGAGCCACTCAAATCCTCTCCTTCCTCACAGCCAATGTCTGGTTCAGCTCCCCATCACCTCTTACATCTGCTCTAACAAGAGCCTCCTAACTGGCTCGCCTAATCCCATCAAATCTTTATCTTGCCACCACATCTTCTATTTGGGAACAAAAATGTAATTATATTGCCTCTGTTAATAACCTTAAACGACAGTCCACTGGATAAAGGACAAAGTCCAAGAGCCATAACATGCCCTATTAGTCCCTTTGCAATCTTACCACAATAAGCCACACAATGACTTTCCAGATTTTTTTTTTTAAATCCCCATACTTTCTCCTCATCCCAGTAGCTATGGCACCGTGCAGTCACCATCTGGGGTTGGGGGTAGGGGGCGAGGATACCAGAGCATAAAAGGAAACAGAGCCCAAGTCTGCTTGATCATGACGTTCCTGAAGCCTTTGCCCTTGGGACTGGAGAGGAAACAGGGCACGACAAAAGATGCTGCTTCAGTTTCATGAGACTAAGCTCTGTCCTTTCAGACAAAAAGCCACTGTCCACATACAGAGATGAGATGGAGGGGAGAAGTGCTGACAGCTTTGCTCCTCTAAGCCCTTCTTCATTCTCCTCTCTCTGCCTGGACTGCCTTTTCCTAGTCTTCCTCCTGGAAAAGACTGGTCCTTCACGCATGAGCTCAGTATGACCTCTTCCCAAGTGGTTTATCTCCAGCAGGGTGACTCACAGGGTTCCAGAGTAACTGAGGCACGATTCAACTGACTAAGTCAACCCTAGAACAGACAGGCCACGGTTCATACCCATCTCCTCCTCCCGTTTCCACTGGTGTGAGTGTCTAGAGAACACGACTATGTCATTTATCTTTGTACCCTTGGTGCACAGCCTGCTGCTCTGTCTCCTGTACTTGAGCCTGTTCCAAAGACGTTCAAGGATGTCACAGAGCCAGCAACATGCAGACCGTTTATAAGAACATTCCAACAATCATTCTATTTTATACATGTGTCTTGCATATTGTGGGGTTAAACAGAGATACAGCAGACCACCACCTTACTACCTGGGGTAAGGAAGGCCTTTCCTAAAACCGAGCAAGACTGTAAAGAAACCTACAACTGAACAGGCTTCTGCCTGCAATGCAGGAGACCACCTGCAGGAGACTCAGGTTCAATTCCTGGGTCAGGAAGTTCCCCTGGAGATGGAAATGGCAACCCACTCCAAAATTCTTGTCTGGGAAATCCCATGGACAAAGCAGCC
Source organism: Capricornis sumatraensis (assembly GCF_032405125.1). Taxonomy (NCBI): domain Eukaryota; kingdom Metazoa; phylum Chordata; class Mammalia; order Artiodactyla; family Bovidae; genus Capricornis; species Capricornis sumatraensis. The sequence goes on along the minus strand of NC_091073.1, from coordinate 37,750,531 downwards.
TTGCGGGCTACAGTCTATGGGGTTAGAGTTACAAGAGTCAGACACGACTTAATGACTAAACCACCGAACACTGTCCAGCATCACAACTAAAGACTTCATACCATTTTGGAATCACATTTAATTACATTTTTATCTGACCCAAATATCTCAATAAGTTTAGTAGTTTTAACTACTGAAGACTTAATAACAGTATAAATGACAAGTATGTGACATGGATAAATTTGTGATTTCCTAACTGGTAAAATTAAGATTATGTTATAAAGGGGGTTTTCAAACCATATCACACATCAGGCACTGTTCCAGATACTCTGGACACAACCTAGAACAAGAGTGCCACTTTTCTAATCTCACTGGATTTCTGTCCAAGCCGGAAATCCTTTCACTATCAGACCCCAAACTGCATGTGATAGGGTAGCACTGCTAAAATATTAAGGTAGTTAACTTAAGATAGGAACTTTTTTTCTGTTATACCTTTCTTCCCATTTGAGAAGCTGTAATAGCTTGGCAGGCTGCAGTCCATGGGGGTCACAAAGAATCAGACATGACTGTGCGATTGAACTGAACTGGATAAACAAGTAACTCAATAAATCAACAAGATAAGTATAATAACTCATAAAAGGGAAATAAAGCAGTGATGCTACAGTAACTTTGGAGTGGAGTGGGGACAAAGGTCTTTCTGAGAGAGAAATAAATGATAAGAAGCTGGGGCAGGTTCTACATGGCCCCTAGCCAGGGAGGAAATGAGAGTATTCATGGAACACTGAGGTCACTGTCAGTGGGTTGTACTCAGAAAACAATAAGCAATGAGACTGAGGAGGCAGGAGGGGGCCAGATCAGATGGGCCAGTAGGCCAGTAGATGTATTTATTTCAGGCTATGGAAAACCATCGAGCATAGATGTGACCTGTCATATGTTTGTAAAAGCTCATTTTTGAAACACATTTTTTCAAAAAAATATTTTAAAGCTCCTCCTGGGAGTGTGTGGAGAACTGGATACTAGTGGGCAGGGATGAGTGGAAGCACAGAGAGGAATTGGGAAGAAAAAGGATGACTGGCACAGGCTGAGCAGGGACATATGTGGTGGCGACATATGTGGCAACTTCAGCACTGCTGCCGGATGGTCAAGAGCCAATTAGCAGAGGTCCCCCTCCACCACTCTCAACCAAGGAGGCCTCTCTGTGAGCTGCTTTCCCCAGGCAGCCTCTATGACAGACATCATTCACACAGGAGGATTCTCTGATCACAGACATGAGGAAACCACTGCCTTCAATGGCCTGTCAGGGCCATTCTGGCTCAAGAATGCTATGACTCAATTTTTCCCGTTATCTTGTGCAGGAAGCTCTTTCAGACACAAGCAAGAGCAACTCGGACCTTCTGCTTAGATGATCGCTCCCCTCTGGCACTTGAGTGGCTGGTGGAGAAGGCAACGGCAACCCACTCCAGTACCCCTGCCTGGAAAATCCCATGGATGGAGGAGCCTGGAAGGCTGCAGTCCATGAGGTCACTAAGAGTCGGACACGACTGACCAACTTCACTTTCACTTTTCACTTTCATGCATTGGAGAAGGAAATGGCAACCCACTCCAGTGTTCTTGCCTGGAGAATCCCAGGGACCGCAGAGCCTGGTGGGCTGCCGTCTATGGGGTCGCACAGAGTTGGACACGACTGAAGCGACTTAGCAACAGCAGCAGCAGCAGCAGGGTAGCTGGGCTCATTGCAGGTGACCGAGATGACTCTGGGAGCCACAGTCACTCCTGGCCTGAGAAGCGGTACCTAGGGGCTCCCCTGCCTGATACACTAATATGTAAGTCCACAGGGTGGCATCTTAGGGAGAGAAAAGACCAAATGAAAAGTTGGGTTTGAAGCGTCTGCTTCAATTTTAGGCAGAATTTGAAACCCCAATAGAGGGGAGAAAATACCAGAATAAAAGGCAAGATTCCTGGCCCAGGAATTCAGCAATGCCCACTAGCAAGCAATTCCATTCTGGCCATGTTGGTTCAACTTCCTGAGCACTGGTTTCTACATCTATAAAATTATGGGTTTGGGCCAGATGATTCTCTGGGCTCTTTTTCATCTATAAAATTCTGTGATTTGGTCTCTCATTTATTCATCTCACTTCTTAAGCACCCAGGACGGGTCAGGTATTATCTATTTTCATTTTTGCTACTTTTAATAGAGTTTACACTGTAACTAACCTACTTTTTTAAAAAAGCTTCTCCCCCATAGTAACAAAAAAAAACTATTTTACACTACTACTACTATTCTAGAAAAATTAGACATATTTTAAGTTTTTACTCAAACTTAAAAAATAAACTGCCACATTAAACAATATACTTACTGCAAAATATTTTGCCATTATTTGCTATTTGATTTTTCCAGAAATTTCTAGGAATTCTTCCAATGAAATACTTGGGAGCAGAGAAAATCCTTGAGCAAATAAAAAAAAAACAACCATCATGGAAATTTTTACAAAGTACTTAGAACTGAAATATCAGCTATCATTCTAGTCGGAAACACACTCATCATGCTGGCCTTGATGACACTGACGGTAGTGTTTTCTAATTTTCAACACCAAGGACACAGGCCGAAGATCTGCATATTCTTTATGTGTTCATAGTTTAAGCAGCGGAATACAGACATTATTTTGATTACTGGCATTTCACAAATAGTTTTCATGTTCCTCATATGAGTTTTAGTGAGATAAGAGTAGAAATGGTAAAAGATAAATAGAAAAGTAAGTTATTTCTACTTTTTTTTCCTTTTTCCCTGAATTATTGACTTGTCTCAGAAGTTGAGTGTCTCCTTTTCTCCCTTCCTCAGCCCACAGTCTGGTAGGAGACTAAACAGAACCAGCCAAGATAAAGTTATGGAGAAAAAGAAAAGTCATCCAGGTACCATTAATTGAACCCCTAGAGACAAATAATCAAGAGCTTATTTTCAGGGTACCTCTGGGTGACATTCAGACCATGAGACATGACAGATCTCCCCCACATACTTTCATTTCTGGATTAACATGTAATCCAGTGTCTTCCTTTCTGGGTGTCCCTCTGTCTACCTGATTCCTTGGACTTGGGGCTGGTCTGCATGGGTTCAATTAGTGAGCAACTCTATAACCTCAGTCAATTAAACATACTCAGCCCTCTGAGCCCTGGTTTCCTCATCTGTAATGTATAGATAATAACAGTATCAACCCTCATGCCCATGAAGAAATAAAGGCATTAATACACATAAAGCACTAAGAAGAGAGCCCAGAAGATATTAAATTCCCAATAAATCTTGGCCCAGGAGATTTATCATCCCTTCAACTCAAGTGATGCTAAATCTCTAGGCCTACTCTTTGTGCCAAGATCCAGTCTCTTACCTTCAACTGCCTGGACATCGTTTGCACTTGTACCCAACCTGTCACCTTTAACACAACATGTCTGAAAATGACAATCCCCTTTATTCAGGCTCATTTTCCAGCAGTGCATAGTCTCATGAGGAAGATGAGAACTCACAGGATACTACAGAACTGCAGGACTGGTTAAGCTCTGTGCAAACAAGAGGACCAGAGTTCACAAGGCCCAAGTCAACAGAGATTTTAAAGCAAAGGCAAAATCTAACAAGATGGAGATACAAGGGAGGATATCAGGAAATCAGGTCCACAACAAAAAGATAATCAGAGAAAGGTGTTACGAGAGGAGAAAGCTCATAAGAGGTCTATCACAGCACCAGAGAAGGACATGCTCGCTCAAAAGCTTTTATGACTGTCTAGTTAAAGCCTATGTTTATTGTGAAACTCCCAGACTTTCAAGAGCCTTAGCAAATCCAAGCTTCCTTAAGCAAGGAATACTTCCTGTCCAACAAGGAGGCTCTGGTACCTAGTCTGCCCCATGAAGAGGTCACGAGGTTCCACCTGGAGAAGGACAAGAAGAAAGATCTGAGAGTGTCTGGGGTCCCAGAAGGCTGACTCTCCCACCAGCAAGCATCAGAAAGCTCACTTGCCCTCGTCTCCAGGACCAACATCAAAACCTTTGAAATCCTTCCCATCCAGGCAAATTTCAGGACATCGGCAAACAGGTTTATAACAGAATACGGACTGTCCTAGGGTAAAAATTACTATAGAGATAAATCATAAAGACACAGAAGGATATATGACAGGGGAGAGGCAATCAGGAGTAGTGGTGAGAGAAGGGTATTAGCTTTGTTTTTTATTTAACATTTGTTTTTAAATGTTTCACTTGTTACACAGAACATGTCTACTTTGTGCATGAGAGAGATACCAACTGACCAAACTTGGTTATCACCTCCTCTTGGAAGCCTCAAATGATTCCTAGATGGAGCCAAACACCCATCCTTTCCTTTCCAAATATTTTGTGCATCTCTGTATCATAGCACTACTCATATCCAACTGCACTGGTTGGCTTCCTGTCCGTTCCACCCATTATACCAAGTTTCCTGGGGGCTGGAAATGCTCCTTTAGGACACACACTATTGCTGGTGCATAGAGCACTCTGTCAACTTTTTAAAAAATGCACAAGAGAGTTGTGAGCTAAGTTTTATTTTAGGCAAAATGAGGGCTATAGTTTGGGAAATAGCACCTCAGCTCTGAGAAACTGCTCCAAAGAAGTGGCGAGGGAAGGACAGTATATATTCAATTTTGGTAAAGGGGGAGTTCACGCAATCAAGCACTTATCTTTGCAAAGGTTTTCTGCTAGTCAAGAGAAACTAATGTCACCATGAAGGAAATAAGTGCTTTTCTAGATCTGAGGAGATGCAAGAACTGGGCTCCTAAGATCAAATCCTGAAAACATCTATCTGAAGACCTGTTCTGCCAGTTCTCCAGAGCACAGAGTGCCTCATTTCTGATCTCCATCCTAAACTCCCCTAAAGGGAGTAGCCATAAATAGCATAGTAAGGTCTGTGGCTTCCATGAAAGCAGCCATAGGTACTATGCCAACAAGCGGGCATGTCTCTGTTCCACTAGAACTTTATGTGTAGATAATGAAATTTCAGTTTCAAATTATTTTATAATGTGTCACAAAATATTTTTCTTTCATTTTTTCCCAGTGATTTACAAATGCAAAAATCATTCTCAGCTCACAGATGGCGTAAAAAGAGGCAATAGGCCAGATATGGCCCACGGGCCATAGTTTGAGGCCCTTGCCTTCCCTGAAAGGCATGGCTAGCAGTCCACAGTTACTAAGGAAATGCACCTGAAAAGGATGGCTTCACATTTATAACAGGTACTGAGTGACTTGCAGTATGCCTTTCAACAACTATAAAAACTGAGTTAGTATCACAGAGTTCTGAAAAGATGAAATGAGATAAGGAACCGTATCATTGCAAGTTATGAAGGTTCATTTGTGAGGAACATGGAAACATGAGCTTTTTGTTGATAATTATTACAAAGATTAACAAAATTGAGCACTTTTTCATGACTAAACCCTCTTCTGTGAGCCTTAAGTGAGGAATCCATTTAATTCTCACAGTCATTCTATGAAGTAGGTTCTACTGCTATCTAACTGTTCCAAAGATGAGGAAATTAAAGTATGAAAATAATCCCCAATCGTCTTAACTAAAAAGTGGCAAAGGTGGAGTTTCAGAGCCAGGCAGTCCTATGCTCTAGAGCCAGCTTTTTAACTACTGGATACAGTATCTCTTAAGAAGGTAGCAGAGACAGAGACAAAACATCCAAATATTCCTCTAAATTTCCCCAAGACTGGAAGAGGGAGCTGAACGGGAAGGGCTGGCAAGGAATGCAACATGAACTACATCCCCAGGTGGAAACTCTGTGATCCGAACATCTATGAAGATGCATGCCGAGGAGGAGCAAGTCTCCACAGCTGGACCATTTTGAGAACTTATATATGCTACTAGGGAACAAGTCAGGTTACTGTCCATCTCACATGTAAATATGGACCAGGCAAAGCCAAGACACAGTAATGGTTAGTACTCCTACTTAAAGAGATCGATTATTTTCTAATGAAAGTAAGGGCCAAATAATTTTTCAGTGATCGAGATAAAATGTATGTAAATGTTAATGCAGTTTAAAAAAAAAGACCAGTTGAAGACACATCCCAATGTTCAGAGCAGCATTACTTGCAGCTGCCCAAGATATGGAAGCAACCTAAGTGTCCACTGACAGAAAAATGGATAAAGAAGACGTGGTGTATATATACATACACAATAGATTACTACTGAGCCACAAAAAAGAACAAAATTTTGGCACTGGCAGCAACATGTGTGAACTTCTTCGGCATTATGCTAAGTGAAATAACTCAAAAACAAAGACAAATCCTATATGATATTACCCATTATACGTGGAATCTAAAACAAAAACCAACAAACTAGTGAACATAATGAAAGAGATGCAGACTCACAGACACAAAGAACAAACCAGTGGTCAGCAGGGGAGAGGGGGAGAGCAGGGGAGGGGCAGCAGAGGGCTTGGAGGGGAGGGTACAAAACTGCCGGGTGTAAGACGGGCTACGAGGGATGTACTGTACAGCACCGGGACTACAGTCAGTGTTTCATAATAACTGGAAATGGAAAATAACCTGTAAACATTATGTAAAACAGACTTACACGAAAACATTTACAAAAATAAAAATAAAACTTGAAAGAGACCGATCCACACAGCTCCAGGTGTGTTTACCGTGGCCCATGAGAGCTCAGCTCTGCCAGTTGCAGGGAGCCATGTGATAGTCCACTCTTCCCAGACTGGGCCAACCTTCAACAGGTGTGTTAACAGCCCAGTATTTCCTGACTAGCACAGCTGGGTTCAGCACCGGCCCTCCATGGAGTGCATGCAGGTGCACAGCGTGGCTCGTGGAACACCTCCCACAGTTAGATCAGTGTGTGTCTGGACTGAATTAAAAAATGAGTAAGATCAATAGGGGTCCCAGATGTACATATAAAGTCAGCTGAGCTACCACAGAGCACTGAAGGATCCTTGCATTGTAAGGTGGTAACAACTCCAAAGAATATTGCTAAATTACAGCATGCACGGGAACCAATGAACACAGAGAGCCCTCAGCATTTCCTTTTGGGGACTGCTGTGAAGAAAGGTGCCAGTCCAAAGGTGGTGCAGCATCTTCTGGCCACTCCCTCTGAAGGGGCTTAACAAACACATGAGAATTTTACAGAGCTCAGACACACAGTAAGATTCTCTAGCCCAACTCATTACCAGCATTCACATAATTTGAAGCAGTCCTGCCGCAGGGTAAAGAATGTGCTCTTCAGGATCACACACACACACAAAGTTCCTAGGATCCACAGACAGGTATCAGAGGATCCATAAAGACCCTCAAATCAAATGCATATCTACGTGCATATTTCTGGGGGAAGGGATGCATAGCAATCATCAGAGACTTAAAGGTCCTGCAAAATCTATGTCACTAAATCCTGGAGTGTACAAACAGGCCTCTTCAAGGTTTCCATGACTTGAGTGCACACCAGGCTGTAAGTCTTTGTGTGGTTTAGTCGAAATCAATGTACACTTGACTGGAGGTGACTTGGGAGCTCACAGTTAGGAGCCAGTTTCTCCTCAATCAAGTTCAAGGACGTGAAAGTGTGTGACACCCTAGTCTACTCACTTTCTCACTCTGCTAAGAAACTTGTTTTAGCTTGTTTTGGCCATGCCACGCAGTTTAGGAGATTTTAGTTCCCTGACCAAGGATTAAATCTGGGCCCTCAGCAGAGTGTGGAGTCCTAACCACTACATGGCCAGGGAATTCCCAGAACTTAGTTTAGGTTTCCTTTCTTGATCAGCCGAATGTCTTACTTCCTATTTGACTGACTAGACAAGTTCTACAAATCCTCATGTCCAAGTATACCAACCTTTGGGCACTGACACTCAAATACTCTGTCTTCTCACCCATTATTGTTGGTGAATTATTCATGCCTGTACTTCAAGCAAGTATTTCCTCTGAAGCTTAAGTTTCCTTCCTTTCTCAAGGACAGCACTCAAACGAATCTCTCTGTCTCTCCCAAAGCATCACTTTCTCTTCTATCTCGGATAATTTCTATCAGCATACAAACAAGCTGTTGTTCTCCCACACAGCTTCTCTTGCCCCCATTTCTCCATTTCCATGTTTCCAAAAAGCCCAACCTGTGACGATGCCCAAAATTAAATTTCTGGTATCTACTGCCAAAACTGATCTCCCTCTATCTTCCTCATCTCAGTTGATAGTAACTGCATCCAGCTTATGCTGTTTCTCAGACTAAAAACTTTAGAATCATCTTGGATTCCTGTCTCTTATACCCATAATCAATATGTCAGGGAACTGCATAACTGATTCCTACTTAATATTCAAATACCAGATTAGGTTCAATACCTTTTCCTGAAACTGCCTGGGATATTTCTGACTTCATAGAACTCTCTGTTTTCCTATCTCTCTCTACCAGCACTTTCACTGTATGTTCTAATGATTGTGAATATCATCTTCTCAAATTCATTACAGATATGAGCTATAGCCAGACCCCTCCATCTCCCACAGCACTAAACACACTCATGCATACTTAGTGAGGACTTCACAAACTTCACTGTGAGTCAATGATTTTTCATCAAGCTGTCAAAAAAATCAATACCACAAACAACACTTACTTGCATTAGTTATGTTTGGAAGAGTTATGTTTCCAGGATTTCCAGCACCTGCAAAGCTATCCGTCATGTCTCCAAACACTAGCATCATGAGGGGGAGTCCAGCTCCGTGGATGATGGCAGCCAAAGTCCCCAGCACCATACACAACCTATCGAGCCAATTTGAATAGCGGAACTAAAAAAGGAGAAAATACAGACAATAGGAACAGTCAGCACGATGTCATGGAAGGTTAATTCTACTTTCCAAATGTATCCAAAATCTAAATAGTTAGCTGTAGACTACTATCGCAACCACCTTGGCCTAATAACCTAAGAGAAGCAGGCATTTGCTGCATCTTCTTCTTTTTTTTTTTTTTTGAGTTTTGACCTTCCTCTTTATATTGGACTTAATCTATTCACTTTATAAAAAATTAAACTATAGTTGACTTACAAATATATTAGCTTCAGGTGTACAACAGTTACTCAATAATTTAATGGATTATACTCTAAAATAATGGTTATATTCCTTATGCTGTACACTATATCCTTGTAGCTTATTTTATACAGTAAATATATCCTTGTAGCTTATTGAGATTTCATACCTCTTAATCCCTACCGCTATCTTGCCCCTCCTATCTTCCCTTTCCCCACAGATAATACTCTTGATCTCTGTATCTGTGAATCTGTTTCTTTTTTGTTATATTCATTTAAGATTACACATATGATAACATACAGTGTTGGTCTTTCCCTATTTCACTAAGCATAATACACTCTGGGTCCACTCATGTTGTTGCAAAAGGCATAACTTCATTCTTTCTATGGCTGAATAGTATTCCATTATATGTGTGTGTGCGTATACCACATCTTTTTCACCCATCTGTTAATGGACCATTAAGTTACTTCCACATCTTGGCAATTGTAAAAAATGTTATTAAGAACTCTGGGGTGCAGAGAGCATTTTAAATTAATGTTTCACTTCCTTTGGATCTACACCCAAGAGCAGAAGTGTGGTTCTATTTTTATTTTTTTGAGGGACCTCTATACGGTTTTCCATGGCGGTACCAATGTACAGCCATACCACCCTGAACGCTCCTGATTTCATCTTCCTTCTTCTCTTACATACAAGGGCTTCATGAGATGCACTGGACAGTCTGGAACATTACAGAGATCTATAACAGATGTTCAAGCTGGTTTTAGAAAAGGCAGAGGAACCAGAAATCAAATTGCCAACATCTGCTGGATCATCAAAAAAGCAAGAGAGTTCCAGAAAAAAACATCTATTTCTGCTTTATTGACTATGCCAAAGCCTTTGACTGTGTGGATCACAATAAACTGTGGAAAATTCTGAAAGAGATGGCAATACCAGACCAGCTGACCTGCCTCTTGAGAAATCTGTATGCAGGCCAGGATGCAACAGTTAGAACTGGGCATGGAACAATAGACTGGTTCCAAATAGGAAAAGGAGTACGTCAAGGCTGTATATTGTCACCCTGCTTATTTAACTTTTATGCAGAGTACACCATGAGAAACGCTGGGCTGGAAGAAGCACAAGGTGGAATCAAGATTGCTGGGAGAAATATCAATAACCTCAGATATGCAGATGACACCACCCTTATGGCAGAAAGTGAAGAGGAACTCAAAAGCCTCTTGATGAAAATCAAAGAGGAGAGTGAAAAAGTTGGCTTAAAGCTCAACATTCAGAAAACGAAGATCATGGCATCTGGTCCCATCACTTCATGGCAAATAGATAGGGAAACAGTGGAAACAGTGTCAGACTCTATTTTTTGGGGGCTCCAAAATCACTGCAGATGGTGACTGCAGCCATGAAATTAAAAGATGCTTACTCCTTGGAAGGAAACTTATGACCAACTTAGATAGCATTTTCAAAAGCAGAGACATTACTTTGCCAACAAAGGTCCGTCTGTCTAGTCAAGGCTATGGTTTTTCCAGTAGTCATGTATGGATGTAAGAATTGGACTGTGAAGAAAGCTGAGCACCAAAGAATTGATGCTTTTGAACTGTGGTGCTGGAGGAGACTCTTGAGAGTCCCTTGGACTGCAAGGAGATCCAACCAGTCAATCCTAAAGAAAATCAGTCCTAGGTGTTCTTTGGAAAGACTGATGCTAAAGCTGAAACTCGCATGGCCACCTCATGCAAAGAGTTGACTCACTGGAAAAGACTCTGATGCTGGGAGGGACTGGAGGCAGGAGGAGAAGGGGACGACAGAGGATGAGATGGCTGGACGGCATCACAGACTCGATGGACGTGAGTTTGAGTGAACTCCGGAAGTTGGTGATGGACAGGGAGGCCTGGTGTGCTGCGATTCATGGGGTTGCAAAGAGTTGGACACTACTGAGCAACTGAACTAATAACAGCTCAGTGTAACAAATATAGTATTTGTGACTCTGATTCCCAAGAGTGGAAGCCACTTTTCAGCTCAAGATTTTTCTTGGTTAAAACACCATGATTGCCAAAGTTCCTTCTGAGGACACCATTGAGGAAACATGTTTTGTTGCTTTCAGAAAGTGGCTTGGGTCAAATATCTGCTGCCTAACAGCACTAGCATAAATGTTAAGTGGTATTAATGTAATTAGGCCTCCATGCCTGTGTGCATTCTCAGTCATGTTTGAGTCTTTGCGACCCCATGAACTAGAGACCACCAGGCTCTTCTGTCCATGGAATTCTTCAAGCAGGAATACTGGAGTGGGTGGCCATTTCCTCCTACAGGGGATCTTCCCAACAGAGGAATTGAATTTGCATCTCCTGCATCAGCAGGCGGATCCTTTACCACTGAACCACCTGGGAAACCAATTAGCCCTCCATAGTGAGAAGGAAAGGGAAAGCAATGAGTTAGATACATGCTTCCCAAAGACCAGAGCAGATCTGCATAAACTGTTTAATTGCAGGCAAACCACAAGAAAAAAAGAGTGAGCTCCTGAGATGCAAACCTGATGAGAAGAGGACACAGTAAGGGGCGTGGGCTTGGGGCTGTGACAGGCCCACTTGGGAAGCAATTAATACTTCTCCCATTCAGGAGGATCTTCCTGACCTAGGGGTCGAACCCGCATCTCCTGCACTGGCAGGCGGATTTACCTTCTATTAAAAGCTATAAAGTGGAAAAGTATTGAATTCCTCAATAGAGGAAGAAAAGATAATTAATATACAAAGATTTGAGGAAACAAGTGTTAGATTTTTTCCCCTTCTCTATACAAATTTAAAAAGAGGCTTCTCTTAAAATTCTGTGTTGCCATGAGGACACCTGGTTCCATCTGAGCTTAACTTTTCTCAAACCTTGAGAGAACCAATGCGTTTTTCTTAGGGAAATGTTTGTCTTAAGCTATGTTAATGGACTATGCTTTTACCCTAGACTCTGTCTTCCAGTCTGTTCTGCCTAAGACTCAGAAGGACTTGACAAACTCATGCAAATGTTCTCTTATGCTGTGTTAATGAGACTGTATTTGCTTGGAAACCTGCCTTTCTTCAAGATTTATGTCAATCATTTTATGTCCCAGGACAACTCACCTTGTGCCAGTGTTATTTCAAAATGCATGTTGTAGGTGAGGGGCCTGGTACCAGTCTCTGAGTTCTGAGACATTTCCTTTCTCTAATTAGCAGACTGCTAGTAGCAATATAACATCTGGCTAAAGACTAGCAGGGGGGCACTCTTTCTGCCCTCTTCTGATGCCTATGTCAGAAGCTTTCTATCTCATTTATTCCTTAATAAAACTTTATTACACAAAAGCTCTGAGTGATTAAACCTTGTCACTGGCCCCAGATTGAATTTCTCTCCTCCAGAGGCCAAGAATTCCAGCATCTTTCATGGCTCAACAACAACCTTTCAATTTGAGGGCAGTAGTAACATTGCTGAATAGGACAAAAGCCTCAGGGCAACCTCCCACCTCTGTCATTTACTCAAAAGAAGACTTTGGAGGGAAAAAAATCTCTTAATAACCTTCACCTTCAGTTTCTATGTTTATAAAATGAGGAAAATACTCATATACAGAAAGTTTCACAAAGCTGTTATGGGACTAAAACCAGTACTTCATAATAGAAACATTTATTAGGCATATAATATTAATATACAATAGAAGCAGGTACTGTCATCGGTTTTAGAAATATAAAATAAGATTCTTCAGGAGCTTACAGTAAGGGATCAAGTAGACAAAAAAAAAGTATACATAGGGAGAAATGTAAGAAAGTGAAAGTGAAGTCGCTCAGTCATGTCTGACTCTTTGCAACCCCATGGACTGTAGCCTACCAGGCTCCTCCAGTCCATGGGATTCTCCAGGCAAGAACACTGGAGTAGGAAATGCCATTTCCTTCTCCAGGGAAATGTAAGAGAGAAGTTTATTCACAATTAGAGCCCTTTAAATACAAGAAATGAAAACTGTTTGGTCAGATACTCACAAGGAAGATAGAGGGGATGAACCAGAATCACACAGGGAACAGGGTGATCAGGACTGAAAGTCAAGGGGTGGACTTCCCAGGGCAAAGAAGTAGAAGGTGCTGGCAGGGGAGAGGCTTAGGTACTATCCAGCAGACAAGATGATGGTGAACATGATCTTATCATGGTACCTGGCTGGAGGCCAAAGTCAATGACTTCATTCATTCATGCAAGCATTCATTCAACATTCGAAAAATATTTATTAAGCACCTAGTAAGCAGTACATCCGGAGAAGGCAATGGAACCCCACTCCAGTGTTCTTGCCTGGAGAATCCCAGGGACGGGGGAGCCTGGTGGGCTGCCATCTATGGGGTCGTACAGAGTCAGACATGACTGAAGCAACTTAGCAGCAGCAGCAAGGAGTACATCAAGGCTGTATATTGTCACCCTACTTATTTAACTTACATGCAGAGTCCATCATGAGAAACGCTAGGCTGGAAGAAGTACAAGCTGATATGCAGATGACACCACCCTTATGGCAGAAAGTGAAGAGGAACTCAAAAGCCTCTTGATGAAAGTCAAAGAGGAGAGTGAAAAAGTTGGCTTAAAGCTCAACATTCAGAAAATGAAGATCATGGCATCTGGTCCCATCACTTCATGGCAAATAGATAGGGAAACAGTGAATACAATGTCAGACTTTATTTTTTTGGGCTCCAAAATCACTGCAGATGGTGACTCCAGCCATGAAATTCAAAGACGCTTACTCCTTGGAAGAAAAGTTATGACCAACCTAGATAGCATATTCAAAAGCAGAGACATTACTTTGCCAACAAAGGTCCATCTAATCAAGGCTATGGTTTTTCCAGTGGTCATGTATGGATGTGAGAGTCAGACTGTGAAGAAAGCTAAGCACCGAAGAATTGATGCTTTTGAACTGTGGTGTTGGAGAAGACTCTTGAGAGTCCCTTGGACTGCAAGGAGATCCAATCAGTCAATCCTAAAGAAAATCAGTCCTAGGTGTTCTTTGGAAGGACTGATGATAAAGCTGAAACTCCAGTACTTTGGCCACCTCATGCGAAGAGCTGACTCACTGGAAAAGACTTTGATGCTGGGAGGGATTGGGGGCAGGAGGAGAAGGGGACAACAGAGGATGAGATGGCTGGATGGCCATCACCGACTCAATGGGCATGAGTCTGAGTGAACTCTAGGAGTTGATGATGGACAGGGAGGCCTGCCGTGCTGTGATTCATGCAGTCGCAAAGAGTCGGACACAACTAAGTGGCTGAACTGAACTCAAGGATCAAGCATGGTTCTAGGCACTAGCTACAGCAACTAAGAGAAACTATCACTCCTCATAAAGCTTGTATTTTACTAATATGCAAATAAAGAGAAAATAGACATATTTAACAATCATTCACAATATTCAACATTCATTCAGTACGCAAGTCCCTATTAAAGTTCCAGGCACTGTTCTAGGATCCTGGAGCACAGCAATGAAGAAAGCACACCAAATCGCTCTGCCCTCATGGAGCTTAGATTCAGGGAGAAGACAAACATAAACAGGAAACCAGACAGTGGTTAATCATTCAGGAGAAATATCACACGGAGTCAGGTGTCATGGTGACAGGTAGCTGGCTCAGACTGGTGGGGCAGGGAAAGTCACTATGAAAAGGCAACATCTGAGCTGAGTCAGCAGTCATAGGAAGGAAAAAGTCACGTGACAATCTGGGAACAGAGGATCCCAGGCAGAAAGAACACACACAAAGATCCCGGGGTGACTACAAGTCCTGTGTGTTTCAGGGACTAGACACGATGACCACTGTGGCCAGAAGAAGGTGAAGGAGCCCTGTCTAGCGTGAAATTAGAGACGAGATGGAGGTCAGGCTATAAATGGCCTTTGATGGCCAGAGGAGGGAGTTTGTTTTTATGCTAAACCTCCCATCTGAGGGTAAAATAAAGGGTTTTACAGGTAAGAACTGAGGTGACTTGATGTGACTTCCATGGGTAGGATAATTTGTAGAGGAGCTAACGTGGAGCAGGGGGGCTAGGAGGTAGAGAGTGGTTGACGGAACCAAGTCCAGAGCAGGAGTGGGAGGCAGAACAATGCCCCACCTCCCGAGCTTGACCACATCCTAATCGCAGGAACCTGTGAATATGCTTCCTTACATGATAAAAAGGACTTTGGAGACATTAAGGATACTGAGATGGGGAAATTATCCTGGATTATCCAAGTGGGCTCAATGTCATCATAAGGATCCTTATAAGAGGAAGCCACGGGGATCAGAGTCAGCAGTAGGGGAAATGATGAGTGAAGTAAGGAAGGGGCCAGGAGTCCAAGAAGGCAGGAAGCCTGTAGAAGCTGAAAAAGGAGGGAAACATTCCCTCTTGTAGCCACAAGGAGAATCCAGCCCTGATGGCGCCTTGACTTTAGCCCAGTGAGACTTTGAGCCCCAGAACTATACAATAATACATTTGTGTTGTTTTAAGCCACTAAGCTAGCGGTACTTTGTTCCAGCAGCAATAGAAAATAAATACTCAAAAAAAAAAAAAAAAAAAAGGATACTGAGGAAGAATGGCTAAGCAAAAAGGATCAGAAGTAGTTGGGGGGAGCAGGGGGAAGTTTATCTGAGTTTAGGGCAGCACAGATGGGCGTCCACCCAGATGATAAACCAAAGGTCTTTGTTCATAGTGTAATTTACTAAAGGAAGGTAGGGATGAAGGCTGTTGGAACTGGAGAGGTCAAAGAATGTGGTACCTAGGAGACTTTAATAAGGTGACCAAAATAAAAGAATGCAGAGAGCACAGGTGAACAAAGGAGAAGCAATCAAATGCCAAGGTTCTCAATGGAGAAGCAGAAGCGACTAGAAATCAGTAGAAGGTATATCGCTGCCAATGGATAGAAGGTATTATAACTGTGCAGAATGAAACAAATATGGAAGGAGTTCTGCATGAAAATGATTCAGAAATGGCCATGTGCAACTAGAGAAAGGCCAACAATACCACTGACTCCAAGGATTGGGGGTGGAGGAGCTCTAAGTTCACAGGCAAAGGTGACACAAGAAAAGAACCAAAGAACTGGGAGGAAAATGAGCAGACTCTGGCATCGCAGAAGCAAACAGGAGGAATGAATATGGTAAACAGTGTCAAGTGCTACATAAAAGTCAGCAGACTGTCCACTGAATTCGCTGAGTGGTGGAGACAGAGCCAAATTAGAATGTAAGAAGTGATTTGAAGATGAAGCAGACAGAAAGCAAAGTCACCTCCTATTTGTGAAGCAAGCTAGAGGAGGCTTAGTGAAATGGAGGGCATTAGTGAAATTAAAGATAGGTGACATGTAAATACCAATCAGAAAGACCCAGTTGAGAGGGAGAGATGGAGGATAGAGAAGAGAAAGGACAATCACAATAATGTGAGGTCCTTGAGAAAGCAGAGGACACAGGAGCCAAAGCACAGTGCACAAGAGGGCGATTAAAGAACCAGATGCTTCCTCTGCTAGAACAGGAGGGAGGAGGAAGCAACTGACCTGGGTACCGCGGTGTTTGTAGACTGAGAGAAGAGCTGAGGAACTTCTGTCAGGGGGCTTCCATTTGGTTTGTGAAATTGAAAAAAAAAAAAGAAGTCATCCACAAAGAGCTGGGGCTTGTGGGGAGAAGTGGGAAATTCATAAAGGGCTTAACATACTCAGTGAGAAGAGGAAGAGTAAAATTTCTGTGTGGGATACATGCTTCCATGAGGTTTTTCTCCAGCATCCATCAGATGTAGGGGTTCAGGCACCAAGAAAGCAGATGGTCGATCTGCCTGGGCTGAGCTTGACAAGTGACAGGTGAAAGGAAGTCTGCAGCTCAGGCAGGAGCATAACCAAAGTGATGATCATTGCTCTAAGGTGATAAGAGAAGGGAAACAAGAAGGGGCTGCTGGGAAATTGACAGGTCAGGGGACTCAGGATCCAAGGGAAACAGTGAGCAGATTGAAGACACAGGAGTAGCTGGCTAGTTCTATCTAACTGCTTCATAATGGCACTTTAGATGTAGAACAGTTTCAAATAACAAACCTAGGATCTAAGTGTGTGCATGGGTGGCTGGAATAAAGGGGAGGGAAAGAGTGGTTATCTTTATAACACCATAGAAGTCACCCAAGATAGTAGGAGCACCAGGGGCGGAGAGGGAGACACTGAGCCAGATGGTAAAGTCTCCAATGAGGAAGGACCAGGTGGCCACAAGGTAACTGCACCAAAGAACCTGTCAATTCCAAGCAAATAAAAATTTAACCAATCACATACATCATAAATGATTAAAGCTGTTAAAGGCTCTGGCTCTAGTGTAAGCAAGGCAACCCACTCCACTATTCTCGCCTGGAGAATCCCATGGACGGAGGAACGTGGTGGGCTATAGTTTACGGGGCTGCAAAAGAGTCGGGCATGGCTGAGTGACTAAACAACAACAAAATGTTGCAACAAAGCCTGAGAGAAAATAAAGGCCAGTAGAAAAATCTGAATCTATTCCTTACCTCTTTATCATCATTTTCTCAAGACTGCTAAAAAAAAAGTCTTCTACTAGAAAAAAGTGAACAGGCCTGGTGTACAGAAAACAGTTAACACTGCAAGCCTGAGCCTGCAGTCAAGGCTAGCCCTTGGCTGGCATCTAGAATTTGGATTTTGGGAAGAGTAACCATCACCCTAACTGATAGAAGTGGCTGAACGACTTGTACAAACAACGTGCTTTATGCTGAGGGTCTGCCTTCCTTCTGTGAGTCTGGAATTTTGGTACACGCTGTGCCTACATCATCAGCTCCCAATCAGAAACCTTCGGGCACTGAGTCTCTACTGAGCTTCCCCGACAGCATTTCACACACTGAGTCGGCACAACTCATTGCTGGAGGAATCAAGTTGACTCCACTAGACAGGACACTTGGCGCTTCTCTTGGACCTTTCCCTTCCTTTGCCCACTGCTGATTTTGCTTTCTGTCCTCTTGCTGTAATAAATCTTAGCCATGAGTATGGCAATAAGCTGAGTCCTGTGAGTCCCCCAAGTGAATCATCAAACCTGGGGTTCTTGGAAACTCCCAACACACATGAGTTTTTATCTTAGCTGGAAATTTTTATTAATCAGCAATGCTAATGAAAGGTTGTTGCTGAGCCATGAAAGACACAGGGATTCTCGGTCTCCAGAGGAGAAGAATTCAATTCGGGGCCAGAGATGAGGCTTGATCACTCAGAGCTTTTGTGTAATAGAGTTTTATTAAAGTACAAAAGGGACAGAGAAAGCTTCTGACATAGACATCAGAAGGGGGATGGAAAGTGCCCCATCACTAGTGTTAGCAGTGGAGTTATATACCTTTTAATTAGTTATTACAATGAATCAAAAGAACGTCTGGAGGTTGTAAAGATTCTTACTAGACCCACTCTCATAATTCACATTTTAAGATAACAGGATTAGCCAGAAGGTTTTCAGGAAGGAGAAACTGTCCTCAAGCAGGATACTTTGTAGTTGTATAATCCCTAGTAGAGAGTTTAAACTGAGTTTTATAACTGACTAAGACCAAGGAATGTAGACAAAAAAAAGTTTGTCCTTTCCTCCTCCTTGAGAATTCCAGACCCCTCTCTCCTTGGGGACCCCCGGATTTCTCATCAACCTGCCTAGGAATTGACTCTCTCACTAACAGCATCAGCATTTTACTGTCAAACATTCTGAATATGTCTCTGTCTATATAGATTTTATACACAAGTTCAGTTTTCTGTGTCAACTCCTTTAAGAGAAAGGCATGAGGAAAAGCCACATAAACATTCAGTATAGCTTTCCATCAAAAAGCCAAGAATATATTCCTTCCTTCCTATGCCAACCTGAGCACTATGTTTTAGTGTGACTTTCTCAGGTCTGAACCATGGCCCTGATGAGTATTACTGGGCAAGTTATTAAGTCTCACCTCCCTTTCTTCATCTACAAAATTAAAACAATTACAGTATCTATCTCCAAGGGAGTTGTAAAGATTAATGCATTCACATAGAAAGTATTTATTGCGACCCATGGCATTAAAAGCTATATTTGTGTTGTAATTATCACCTGTCCTTAAAACTCCAGATTTTTATTCTTTGGTGGCCTGAACTGGTTTAATAGTCTTACCTCTATATATTAGGTCTGATAAATTTTCTAAAACACAATACTAATTTTTTAAATTTAACTTATAAAAAATGAAATTACAAAAAGACAGAAATATTCTAGTCTCAAAATGACAGAACTGGAAATTAAATCTTGGGAATAAACCCTATTTTAACAGCAAAGCTTCTTTTAATATAAGAATATAAAATGAAATGTAAAACAAAAACTGTCACTTGGTTTTTTCTGAGAATAACCCGAGTAAACAGTCTCCTTTCCCCAAAGCTCCAAAGAGAGTAAAGACAGACTCAAAGATGGAATTTTATCAAGAGCAACTGAAGTGCAAGATGATGTTCATATAAGATCACTGGAGTCTAAAAGGCAGCTCTTTTTTATGCTTGTAACCATACTTAATATTCAATTTTACAAATATTCATTTTATAAGATAGCCTGCCACACACACATACACAAATTTTACAAGTGTGTGGTGCGTTATGTCTGAATTACAAAGTGTGTACTACAAGACTTAATTGGTTCAGTAAGCCTTCCAGGTTCTAACTGCACAGTTCCCCTAAATCTGCATTCTCTGGAAAAAAAAAAAAAAAACGGATACAGGTAAAGAGGGCTCTTCAACCAGCCTGTCTTATTCCAAATCTGATTAAAGAAAATCTAAGTGGCCACCAGGAAATCAGAAAATAAGACAAAGAAGTATATTAAGGTTTTCAAATTCCAGATTTTCAGTTATTCAGCACCGAAGCACAGTAACAGGTACTAAGCCACAGTAATTAACAACCCATTGCTAACTTCTACTATGAGTGCCTGGGACTTTGACCTCAAACCTGCCAGGATTAGAGCCCTTGGCAACAGGGTACCCCAGGTTTTGTTTGAACCACACTCCATAAGGCTGGTTTCCTCTGTCTAGGACTGAGACCACCAATGGGAGAAGTGCTTGTGTAGTTGACATATCACTGGTGACATAACTGGTTAGGAGAATACTGAAACCCAGGCCAGGACAGGGGACTCTGGAGGCTCTCTGCACACAGCAAGTCTGTGTACAATGCTCATCATTCCCTGAAAACAAGCTGAATTAAGTGAGTTCATTTTACCTCTTCATTTACATACTCCCCAAGAAAATATTATACCAGATGAAACCTCTTTTTTAGATCAAGAGAAGGCACAGCACTTTTTCTTTTGTATTGCTTTGTTTTCATTGGAGTGAGATTGGTTTACAAGCTTGTGTTGGTTTCTGCTGTGCAAAGTGAATCAGTTGTGTGTGTGTGTATATATAGAATAGTGAACACATTCAAACTCACCATTGTAAAAGTACTGACAGTTGGTTTCTTTTCTTTCTTCTCATCTTTTTTACTGAAAAACCTAGCAACAGAATTACATAAAACTTTAAAAACTATGTAAATCTATATCCAATCAACGTAGAGCTTATATTTAGCAACAACCAGAACAAAGAAACATGTCTACAGTGTCATTAAAAAAAACAGGTTATAATATGATCCCATTTATAAAGTTTAAGTATGTTTACATATACCTAGAAATCTATACACGGGGCTATCACTGGGTGTTGAGATTTCAAATTATTTTCTTCCTTGTGCCTTTGGTATTTCCTAATTTTCTATGATGAATACATAGAGACACAGAAATTTGGAATTAGAAAAACACTAAAAAAAGAGAGCTTCCTGTCTTTCTTCTACTTAGAACTCACTCATGCTCCCCAGAGTTAATCCCTTTAATTATCATCTCAGTGATTTTAGCAACAGATAGTCTATCCTTCTATCTACCTAGATATTATCCTTCATCTACCTAGATATTATTCCTTTACTTCAGAGAGAGTAGTGGCAAACATGCAGGGCAGAAATTATCCTAAGAAACAAACATAATTCAATCACTCTCCATGAGCAAATCTAATTCTGAAAAGATGTCTGGAGCCCTAAATGGGCCATGGTGGCAATACACACAACCTAGAAAAAGCACCATCAAAAAGGATGGTTTGTAAACTGAAAAAAAAAAAAAAAAAAGCTGTCCTCAGGCAGAGAAAGGTCAATTATTTCGAGCACAGATTCAAAACTCTCTAACTAATGATCTACTCTAACTGCCATCCAGCATATGAGAGCAACCTCCGCATCTGTATTTTCCTATTTCTAAAAAGAAAGACTATCTCAGGGAAGAAGTACATTCTTTTTACACAGCTTTTCAAGTTCAAAAAGTAAATTCATCTGTGTCTTTGTTCTTTATGCTAAGCAAGGTCAAAGAGTTGAAGAAACTTCTAAAGAAAAAAAATCCAGAGTCTACTCCATATTTGGCTTTGGAGCGACGTTCCACTGCTGAGAAACACACAAAATATACAAACATAGCTCTTCAGATTCGGTTCCACCCTATTCCCAGTAAAGGCACGGTTTCAGTACCCCTGGAATCAGGATGAGAGGAGAAAAATAGCCATACAGAATTGAGTTTTAGCTCTAAGCTTTTTATTTATTTTTTCATTCTCCAAAACTGCGGCTACTCTGAAGAATTTATAATGTTCCAGACACTGGCTAAGTAAACACGTTCCATACAAGACCTCATTTCATCTTAATCTCTGTGAGGCAGGCACATTTTTATCCTTCCTTTATAGACAAGAGAACTGCAGGTGAGAAGAGTTAACTCACTTGTCCAAGGTCACACAGTTAGAACGAAGCCAAGCTTTCCACGGAGAAGTCTAACTCCCAGACACCAGGCTATCTGGTGCAGTGTCAGACTTCTGAGATGCTCCCTGCCGGGAACACTGACTGTCACCCCTCTTAGAAGATTCATTTATTCCCATTTGCTCCAACACAGTGCTGACAAATAGGAAGTTGCTTATAAAATCACATTTTAATAAAGAATCTTCACAAATACGCCAAAGGGTACTATTACCCAAGCATTATACCTATTCACATTATCAGCAAGTCACATGCTTCTTTATGACTCTGAATTAGAATATACAGTTTAAAAAACAAACTCATAGAAAAAGAAAAGATTTGTGATTTCTAGAGGGGGAAGACAGGATGAGAGAAAGCTGCTCCAAAGGTACAAACTTTCAGTTATAAGATAAGAGTGCTAGAGACGCAATGTGCCACAAGATGCCTACAGTTAACACTGCTATATGATACAGATGAATCAGCTGTTAAGAGGGTGTATCCTAAAAGTTCTCATCACAATATTTGTAATTCAAACCATTATGCTATACACTTTAAACTTACAAGGTATTGTAGGTCAATTATAACTCAATAAAACTGGAAAAATACATAGCTTTATAAAAAACAGATTCACATCAATAATGGTGAGCACAGTTTAATGTTACTTAACTAAAAAAAAAAAAAATTCTAGTTTGAAAAAAACGTTTGTAGACCATGACAGCAATCAACAATAAAATGACAGTATATGCAAGTTCAAAAGAAATATTGTTTTCAAAATATGGGCTCTTACAGAAAAATAAATAAGTAAATGTCCCACAAATATTTATTGAATACCTTTTTCAAAAAGGGTCGAGAGGGAGGGGACATATGTATACCTATGGGTGATTCATGTTTATGTTTGGCAG
Source organism: Capricornis sumatraensis (assembly GCF_032405125.1). Lineage (NCBI taxonomy): Eukaryota > Metazoa > Chordata > Mammalia > Artiodactyla > Bovidae > Capricornis > Capricornis sumatraensis. The sequence continues at coordinate 37,727,920 of NC_091073.1, read as the reverse complement.
AAACCAACACAATACCGTAAAGCAATTGTCCTTCAGTTGAAAATAAATTTTTTAAAACTGAGGTATAACTGACATACACTGTATTAGTTTCAGGTGTATAAGAGAATGATTTGATATTTGTATATATTGGGAAATCATCACCACGAGTCTAGTTAACATCTGTCATCATACAAAATCACAGAATTTTCTTCCTTGTGATGAGAACTTTCAATATTTACTCTTAGCAACTTTCAAATATGCAATACAGTGTTATTAACTGGAGTCACACTGCTGTACATTATACCTCCATGACTTATTCTGTAACTGGCACTTTGGACCTTTTGACCCCCTTCACCGGTCCCCCTTTCCTCCACCTCTGGAAACCACCAATCTATCAAATAATTTTTCCTTCCACAGAGCCTTAATACTTCTTATTTCAATGTCCCTAAGTGTTTGCATCAAAAAATACGTATTTGTTTAACGTACCAAGTTTAAAAACTTAAAAACAAAAAGGGATGTATCTACCTTCCACTCTATATAATCTATTTTATGAAAATTTATTATGAAAACCTTCAAACAAAAAGAATATTAATAATGACTACCCATTAAAAACTCACCTAGATTCAACAACTGTGAACATTTTGACCTTATTTTCTTTAATGCATAAAGAAGTTTGTAACTGTTAATCGCCAAACTATTTGAAAATAAGCTGCAAAGATCATGGCACTTCACATGTTTTCCTACCATTATCACATACAATAAAAATAACAGAAATTTTGATATCAACCCACATTTAAAATTTCCAAGAATGGTTTCTATAGGTTTTTCCTTTTTAGAACTCTGATGTAATTAAGGCTCATGTATTATACGTGGTGGTTTTGCTTCTTTGTTGTTGTTTAGTCACTAAGCCGTGTCTGACTCTTTTTCCGCCCCATGGACCGTAGCCCGCCAGGCTCCTCTGTCCAAGGGATTTCCTAAGCAAGAATACTGGAGTGGGCAGGCTACCATTTCCTTCCCCATTAGTCTCTTTAGTCTCTTTTAAATCTAGAAATTCTTCTCCCAACCTGCTACTGCTGCTAAGTCACTTCAGTCGTGTCCGACTCTGTGCAACCCCATAGACGGCAGCCCACCAGGCTCCCCCATCCCTGGGATTCTCCAGGCAAGAACACTGGAAATATTGACTTTTTATAGAAACAAAAGCAGTTGTCTTATAGAATGTCCCACATCTTGGATATGTCTGTTTCAATCTTTGTCCAAAGTGTGCAGTAAGTATGAAATACAGATTTGAGGATACATTGTAAAAGAGAATGCAAACTACCTCATTAATAATCCTCATTACATGTAGAAATAATAGGTTTAATATACTTGGATCCTTAAAACGTATTTCCAACATTAATTTCACCTGTTTCTTTTTACTTTTTAAAGGTTGCTATTAGAAAATTAATAATTACAAATGTGGTTCACATTATATTTCTATTGGACAGCATTAGTCTGAAAGCTTGATAAGTTAGATTCACTAAATGATTTTGCAAACATACTTCCTGGTGGTGTCATGTCACTAACGAAGTCTATTTCAAGAGCCAAGCTAGGTATGATCACCTGGTTAAGGTGACTAACTGCAGTATCTTTCCACCAGAAAAAAATCACATTTTCCTTTTTCCAATTAAGAACTGTGGCTAATTCGTAGATTCAACCTTTCTCTGAGTGGTTTAGGATCCATTAACATCCCTTGCCTGAACCAATTACAACAATGCAGGTTTCAAAATTTTTCTGTGAAGAAGGTTCTCCCTCTCTCTCTCCCCTTCTCTCTACCTTAGTTTTCCTCCCCGTCTCAGAATTTTATTTAAAAAATTAGTTTACTCAGTATTTCACAATCAAGTACAGTCATTATTCTTGTTGATGCTCAAACTGTCCCAGATGTGGGTCAGTGAAAGCCCCTTCAAGCCAGCTCCTGTGTCCTTTTTGATAACTGCCCTCCGCCTCTCCTTTTCAGGTACCACAAGATACTCCAAGCTTGGCCTCAATTGGGATTAACCCTTTCTCTGTTGGGTGCAGATTTCCTTTTTGTAAGGAAACATAATGAGAAACCAATATTGACACTGAGTGTGCTCTCAATGGACAGAAACTGACCTATTAAAAAAAATCATGAAATAACATTCAGATTCAACATTGTTTTTAAAAAGTCTACTTAATGTCCACACTTGTATTTCTTTTCTCTTACACTGAAAAGCTTGGTTTCTAATAATATTAATAACTTTACTAAGTTTACCATTTATTACTAACAGAGCTGAGTGAAATTAAAAATTTCCTGTACAGATATTGCACTGTGATCAAAATTTACTTAATTTATTTTTCTTATGTGATTACAGAACCAATTCTATACACAGTCAGGATAATTTTACAACATTCTAATAATTCTTTGGTAGTACACTCGTCTCACAATTACTTCTACCAGAGTCAGATACCCATTGCCTTAAAAAGAAAAAAAGAATACTTAAAAGTAGTTGGGGCCTTCTGTCCCATCTGCTGCGTGCCACTAACATGCAATGTTTATGTGACTGTTTTACCAGAAGGAACACACTGGACCACAAAGCAGGCTCGCGGACGATCAACATCACACATAAAGCAGAAGGTTATAAAATACAGGAAAGGAAATGAACCTTGGCCTGTGTGGGACCAGAAAGCTGAGGAAGCAGCTCACCGTGCAAATTCTGGGCTCAACTCAAGCAAGCGAACCTCCGCAACTGCCCGCGTTTAAGATACAAAAACCCATCACCACCACCATCACCATCAGCTCGTTTAATTCAGAGTTGGAGGCTGGAAACAAATCTCCCAAGTTTCTCAGGCCACGGTAAATATGAAAGTGAAACAAACTACCTTTTTTTGTCCCTTTTCAAGAAATTTCCCCCCCCTGCTCTTCCATTGCGGCCGTCTTCAACATCCATCGCGACCTGAGGAGCAACCACAGCCAATCAGTCAAACGTAAGATCCTCAGAAGGCTAAGGTGAAACTGAACTTTCCTACAACTTTACTCCGCCGGCAGAAGGGCGGAGCGCTCGCCCTGATGCTTCAGCGGCTCGTGGCCGCGAGGGTCGCCGCAGGGACATGCCTCAGCGTCAGGCATCCAGCCTCCGCACGCGAGCCGACGGGCAGGGCGGCGGCCCGGCCCGGACTTTGCCCTCCTCCACCGCAGCTCTCCCTCCCGGTTCCCCACGCCATCCATCTGCCCGCGGGCTCAGAGCCCGGCTGCCCGCACAGCGCTGGCTCTGCAGGCTCGCGGCAGCAGACTCCAGGGCGCATAACTAGCTCAAAAAAACCCCCAAAACACCAACTAGAGACGGGTGCCTCAAGAGCTCCCCAACTGAGAATAAGTCTCACCCCTTTTAGTCCCCGTGGACTTGCCAACTGGCATCTCCCCTTCCCTCTCCTCCGAAGCCCTCCGCCCCAGGAGACCCAACTCAGGAAATTAGAGAGCCCACCCATCCTCCCCGCAACCTTCTCCGTCTAGTCCGCAGCTTCCCGCGCCCTACCTCGGGATTTCCCTCGGAATGTTCACTAAGGCGTGAACCTTTGAAGAAGAGATTCAGACTCCAGCGGAAAGACGCGGCAGACGCGAACAGCGGTCTCGGCTCCTCAGTCTTGAAGAGCCGCTGCTCGAACGCGCCCCGACTTCCCGTGGCCCTGGGAGCAGGGAGCGGAGAACTTGCGCAAAGCCCACGCCCGGTGCTCTGCGCTCGGCCAATCAGCCGCAGGCTCGGGACAGCTCCCGGCCGGTTCTATTGAATCCTGATTGCGCCAAGTTACGAAACAGGTTGGAATTAGGGGAGGAATGTCCTCGCTTCTCTTGCCCCTCAGCAAAAGGGCAAGCAGGGGAACGCTTATCAGCTGAATCACCGAGGGCTTTTACGTTTAGAGAGCCCTTGTCTGTACAAGTCCACGAAATTATGAGTATATAGATAGATATAAATGTCAGTATAGAATTCGCTTGTGACTCGAGTAGATAAGGGAAATTTTCTTTGATATCGCATCCAATATATTCTAATAAAACAATATCCGGCTTTGCCCATTCTGTAGGTTATTCCTTCCCCTCTCTTATATTTTGTTTTTCATTAGATTACACATCGTTACTTGTTTTTTTTTTTCCTTTAAGTCATATACTTTTGTCTTTATAACAACAAATTAAAGATATGGTGAAAAAATAAAATTCCCTTCCAACCAGCATTTTTTAAAAGGCCAGGTGAAATTTTTCTGCAAGTGTTTTCTTCAGTATGTTTGACAGTTTCTAAGGTGTATATGTTTATCCTTTATTTGAAGAGACATACAAATAACTGGTCTTTCCCGGTGGCTCAGATGGGAAAGAACCTACCTGCAATGCAGGAGATGGGGTTCGAATCCTGGATGGGGAAGATCCCCTGGAGAAGAGAATGGCAACCCACTCCAGTATTTTTGCCTAGAGAATTCCATGGACAGAGGAGCCAGGTTGACGGCAGCCCATGGGTTGCCTAGTCGCACATGACTGAGCGTCTAACACTTTCTGCTTTAAGAAATAAATAGGAAGATTTTTTCTTAAACATATAAATCGAAACGGACATTTCAAGGAAAAAATGTATGTAAAAGAGTGTAATATTTTGGGGTTTTAGCCATCGGGTGAATCCCTTGTTTTTCTCAAGGTGTTTTAAAACTCTTATATTTTTGTTTGGCTTCTAAAAGTATCGTGCATTTTAACATGTTGCTTTAGTTGTAATTTAGTGCCGTGTCTACTGTTACCATTTGCAGGTTTTTCTGGTCCTCTCTTTTCCTCAAATTGATGAAAAGTAAGGGCAATTGTGAAGACAATTCAAATTCATAAAGCAGCCTTAACTCACATCAGAGCTTTTCATGCTTGTCAACCCAGGGGAAATGGATGTTTTTGTAACCTTTTGTCTGCTTTCTCTGACTTAGAGGAGTTACCTCTCAGCTCACTGCAAAGTTTAAAAGAAGAAAATCTTTTTAGTTTTTACTGCATAGTGTATTTTCTGCACTTTAAGTAACATATTTCAAAGCCGTAATTTTCTTTCCATCTTTTATCTCAGATTTTCTTTGCCTTGATTTTTTTTTAACTTAGCTATACAATTAGGTTTCTTTCTTTACAAACTGTTAATTAGCCTTTCTAACAGACCACTCATATTCCTCTGTGTTCTAATTGGAAATGTGTGTGTACAGCATCACCCCAACCATTTAAAGGCTTAAAACCAACCCTTTGTTCCACCTGGGGCAAATGTATAAGGCTTTCCCCTTTCTCCCATGTGTTTTTTATCTGATTCATGCTTCTGCTCTTTTTTTCCACTTTGTTTTACCTTGTCCCTCATTTAGTTTATGTGATCTTGTCATATATACAATATTTTATGTATCCTTGAAAAATGCCCTATATCCTCCCTAAAACAATGCAGGATTTTTTTTTAAATTCAAGTATAGTTGATTGTCAATGTTGTGTTAGTTTCAGGTGTGCAGCATAGTGATTCAGTTTTATATATTTTTTCTTTTTTAGATTCTTTTTCATTATGGATTATTACAAGATATAGAATATAGTTCCCTGTGCTATACAGTAATTTCTTGTTATTTATTTTATATATAGTACTGTGTATATGCGATTCCCAAACTCCCAATTATCTCCTGCTCCCTTTTCCCTTTGGTAACTAAAAGTTTGTTTTCTATGTCTGCAACTCTATTTCTGTTTTGCAAATAAGTCATTTTTATCCATTTTTTAGATTCCACATAAAATTGATGTCATATGATATTTGTCTTTCTCCCTCTGACTTACTTAGTATGATCATCTCTGCTGCTGCTGCTAAGTCACTTCAGTCATGTCCAACTCTGTGCGACTCCATAGACGGCAGCCCACCAGGCTCCCCTGTCCCTGGGATTCTCCAGGCAAGAACACTGGAGTGGGTTGCCATTTCCTTCTCCAAGGCATGAAAGTGAAAAGTGAAAGTGAAGTCGCTCAGTCGTATCTGACTCTTAGCGGCCCCATGGACTGCAGCCTACCGGGCTCCTCCATCCATAGGATTTTCCAGGCAAGAGTACTGGAGTGGGGTGCCATTGCCTTCTCCGTATATACATATTGCTGCAAATGGCATTATTTCGTTCTTTTTTATGGCTGAGTAACAGGATATTTTTTAAAGTAGAACATATATTTTGTTGATTGCACTCTTTCTACAGGCTTGAGCTTCAAGTGATAATCTCTATCCAGTAGTATGTGGTTTAAGGACCAGAATAGCCCACAGAATTTTCAATAAAGCTTTTATACACACGCACATATATATATGTATGTAAGTTGTTTTGCTCCACTGGCATGAAGATATGGATATAAAATACAATGGACCTAAAACAATGGATGGTTCTAGCTACTCCGGAACCATAACTGTTGATTTTAAAGACTCTGACTCCTGTCTCACATTACTGCCAGCCATTCCTGGTAATATTGAACAGCTGGACTAGGCACTTCCACTATGAACCTCATTAACTTCCGGTGAAACCCTTTGGAAAGCAAACCCTTTGCAAGTCTTGACTCATACACCTTCATTCAAGCAGACATTTTTCCTTCTTGAAGTGTGCTTCCCCATTATCTGTACCTTCCTGTCTTCCACTGGCATGTAGTCCTTTCACAGGCTTTAATGTACTCTTGCAACATTCAAGCTTAGCATCCCTGCCACAATTTATTACATACCTGAGGGAATAATAATACATATCTATGGGAATAATAACAACTAGCATTGACTAAGCACTGACTGTGTGCCAGGAATTATCCCAAGTATTTGAAAGAGATTAAATCATTTAATCCTCACAATTATCCTCTGACATGTGTAGTTTTATTCTTACTCCCATTTTACAGTCACAGAAACTGAGGTTTGACATTACGTGCCCAAAGTCACACAACTGGTACGCAGCTGACCCAGGACTTGAAAGCAATCCAGCTCCCAGCCCTCATAATTACACTCTTAACCACTTGCCTACAATGGTACGCTATTGTAATACACTGTCCTACACTGCCTTTTCAAGCCCCATGAAACATTTTCATCTTATGACTCTATCTTAGAAATCATGCAATGGCTCCTTACCACCAACTGTATCTATCATATCTGAGAGTTTCCACTTGACTTTTAAGGGCTGTAACACACAATGTCTCTCTGACTGTCTTCATCCACCTCACTTCCTTACACTGTCTTCCTCAACCCCAACACATATATGAATGTTCACTCCATTTTGGCCCAACTCACCTCTCAGATGATTTGCTTTTTTTCTCTCTGTGCCTTTCCATATGTAAATCTTTAATTTACAGCAATTTTCTTTTTCAGTACCAAACTCCACAAACAACTCAAACTTAGATTCAACTACTGCATGTATGCTAAATAAGTCACTTCAGTTTCACATTACTCTTAAGCGACCATATGGACGGTTGCCTGCCAGACTCCTCAGTCCATGGGATTTCTCAGGCAAGAATACTGGAGTGGGTTGCCATGCCCTCCTCCAGGGGAACTTCACAACCCGATGGAACCTACATCTTGGGTCTTGTGCATTGACAGGTGGGGTCTTTACCACTAGCACCACCTGGGAAGCCCTTTCGCTGTCAAAGTTTGAACAATTCATAATTTACTTTTCAGTCCTTGAGTTGTCTCTTTGGTAAAAGGAGATAATAATGATACCTTATAAAGTTATTGCAAGATTAAGTGATTTGTGTATTGAAAGGGTTTGTAGTGCCTGAAACACATTGAGCACTCAATAATTGTTATATATTTGTAATAAAACCCCCTTCTCAGTCTACTTTTGCCCTTCCTTGCTATTCTTCACCACTCATGTATGTAGCTACACGTATGTATTCTCTGTTACTTTCAACAAGCTTTCCAGGTGACTCTGGTAAAAATCTGCCTGCCAGTGAAGGAGACACGGGTTTGATACTTGGGTTGGGAAGATCCCCTGGGGAAGGAAATGGTAACCCACTCCAGTACTGTTGCCTGGGAAATCCCATAGACAGAGGAGCCTAGTGGGCTACATTCCCCGGGGTCACAAAAGAGTAGGACACGACCGAGCTACTAAACAATAACAAGACTTTCAAGTCATAGAGGAGCTAAATGATAGTGATGGACGGTATAAACATTAAATTCTGCCTTCAGGGAGATTGCAGATTGTTTTATTCATAGAAGTTCTTCTGGCCCAAATAGACTGGGATTGTGTGTTTTATTATTTGGTTGTGTTGCAGTTCAGAGTGCTGAAAAGTACAGTTCATGTAGTACTGTACTGTCTATGGTAGAAATACCATAAATGCCATTGTCAGCATCAGGTCAGTTCAGCAGCTCAGTTGTGTCCAACGCTTTGTGACCCCATGAATTGCAGCACGCCAGGCCTCCCTGTCCAGCACCAATTCCCAAAGTTCACTCAGACTCACATCCATTGAGTCGGTGATGCCATCCAGGCATCTCATCCTCTGTCGTCCCCTTCTCTTCCTGCCCCCAATCCCTCCCAGCATCAAAGTCTTTTCCAATGAATCAACTCTTTGCATGAAGTGGCCAAAGTATTGGAGTTACAGCTTCAGCATCAGTCCTTCCAAAGAACACCCAGGACTGATCTCCTTTACGATGGACTGGTTGGATCTCCTTGCAGTCCAAGGGACTCTCAAGAGTCTTCTCCAACACCACAGTTCAAAAGCATCAATTCTTCAGCACTCAGCTTCCATCACAGTCCAACCCTCACATCCATACATGACCACAGGAAAAATTATAGCCTTGAATAGACGGACCTTTGTTGACAAAGTAATGTCTCTGCTTTTGAATATGCTTTCTAGGTTGGTCATAACTTTCCTTCCAAGGAGTAAGCGTCTTCTAATTTCATGGCTGCAATCACCATCTGCAGTGATTTTGGAGCCCCCCAAAATAAAGTCTGACACGGTTTCCACTGTTTCCCCATCTATTTCCCATGAAGTGATGGGACTGGATGCCATGATCTTCGTTTCCTGAATGTTGACCTTTAAGCCAACTTTTTCACTCTCCTCTTTCACTTTCACAAAGAGGCTTTTGAGTTCCTCTTCACTTTCTGCCATAAGGGTGGTGTTATCTGCATATCTGAGGTTACTGATATTTCTCCTGGCAATCTTGATTCCAGCTTGCGCTTCTTCCAGTCCAGCGTTTCTCATGATGTACTCTGCATAGAAGTTAAATAAGCAGGGTGACAATATACAGCCTTGACATACTCCTTTTCCTGTTTGGAACCAGTCTGTTGTTCCATGTCCAGTTCTAACTGTTGCTTCCTGACGTGCATACAGATTTCTCAAGAGGCAGGTCAGCTGGTCTGGTGATCCCATCTCTTTCAGAATTTTCCACAGTTTATTGTGATCCACACAGTCAAAGGCTTTGGCATAGTCAATAAAGCAGAAATAGATGTTTTTCTCTTGCTTTGCTTGATGATCAGTTGATGTTGGCAATTTGATCTCTGGTTCCTCTGCCTTTTCAAAAACCAGCTTGAACATCTGGAAGTTCACAGTTCACGTATTGCTTAACCTGGCTTGGAGAATTTTGAGATTGACTTTACTAGTGTGCGAGATGAATGCAATTGTGTGGTAGTTTGAGCATTCTTTGGCATTGCCTTTCTTTGGGATTGGAATGAAAACTGACCTTTTCCAGTCCTGTGGCCACTGCTGAGTTTTCCAAATTTGCTGGCATATTGAGTGTAGCACTTTCACAGCATCCTCTTTCAAGATTTTAAATAGCTGAACTGGAATACAATCACCTCCACTAGCTTTGTTGGTAGTGATGCTTTCAGTTTCCCTATTTTCTTTGAAACTGTTTGCCATTCAAAATAAATTTCAGTTCAGTTGAGTCGCTCAGTCGTGTCCGACTCTTTGTGACCCCATGAATCGCAGCACACCAGGCCTCCCTGTCCATCACCAACTCCCAGAGTTCACTGAGACTCACGTCCATCGAGTCCGTGATGCCATCCAGCCATCTCATCCTCAGTCGTCCCCTTCTCCTCCTGCCTACAATCCCTCCCAGCATCAGAGTCTTTTCCAATGAGTCAACTCTTCGCATGAGGTGGCCAAACTACTGGAGCTTCAGCATTAGCATCATTCCCTCCAAAGAAATCCCAGGGTTGATCTCCTTCAGAATGGACTGGTTGGATCTCCTTGCAGTCCAAGGGACCCTCAAGAGTCTTCTCCAACACCACAGTTCGAAAGCATCAATTCTTCAGTGCTCAGCCTTTTTCACAGTCCAACTCTCACATCCATACATGACCACAGGAAAAACCATAGCCTTGACTAGAAGGACCTTAGTCAGCAAAGTAATGTCTCTGCTTTTGAATATACTACCTAGGTTGGTCATAACTTTTCTTCCAAGGAGTAAGCGTCTTCTAATTTCATGGCTGCAGTCACCATCTGCAGTGATTTTGGAGCCCAAAAAACTAAAGTCTGACACTGTTTCCACTGTTTACTCATCTATTTCCCATGAAGTGATGGGACTAGATGCCATGATCTTCGTTTTCTGAATGTTGAGCTTTAAGCCAACTTTTTCACTCTCCTCTTTGATTTTCATCAAGAGGCTTTTTAGCTCCTCTTCAGTTTCTGCCATAAGGGTGGTGTGTTCTGCATATCTGAGGTTATTGATATTTCTCCCGGCAATCTAGATTCCAGCTTGTGCTTCTTCCAGTCCAGCGTTTCTCATGTTGTACTTTGCATAGAAGTTAAATAAGCAGGGTGACAATATACAGCCTTGACATACTGCTTTTCCTATTTGGAACCAGTCTGTTGTTCCATGTCCAGTTCTAACTGTTGCTTCCTGACTTGCATACAGATTTCTCAAGAGGCAGATTAGGTGGTCTGGTGTTCCCATCTCTTTCAGAATTTTTCACAGTTTATTGTGATCCACACAGTGAAAGGCTTGCGCATAGTCAATAAAGCAGAAATAGATGTTTTTGTGGAACTCTCTTGCTCTTTTGATGATCCAGCGGACGTTGGCAATTTGATTTCTGGTTCCTCTGCCTTTTCTAAAACCAGCTTGAACATCAGGAAGTTCACAGTTCACGTATTGCTGAAGTCTGGCTTGGAGAATTTTGAGCCTTACTTTACTAGCATGTGAGATGACTGCAATTGTGTGGTAGTTTGAGCATTTTTTGGTATGGCCGTTCGTTGGGACTGGAATGAAAACTGACCTTTTCCAGTCCTGTGGCCACTGCTGAATTTTCCACATTTGCTGGCATATTGAGTGCAGCACTTTCACAGCATCATCTTTCAGGATTTGAAACAGCTCCACTGGAATGCCATCACCTCCACTAGTTTTGTTCGTAGTGATGCTTTCCAAGGCCCACTTGACTTCACATTCCAGGATGTCTGGCTCTAAATTAGTGATCACACCATCGTGATTATCTGGGTCATGAAGATCTTTTTTGTACAGTTCTTCTCTGTATTCTTGCCACCTCTTCTTAATATCTTCTGCTTCTGTTAGGTCCATACCATTTCTGACCTTTATTGAGCCCATCTTTGCATGAAATGTTTCCTTGGTATCTCTAATTTTCTTGAAGAGATCTCTAGTCTTTCCCATTCTGTTCTTTTCCTCTATTTCTTTGCACTGATCGCTGAGGAAGGCTTTCTTATCTCTTCTTGCTATTCTTTGGAACTCTGCATTCAGATGCTTATATCTTTCCTTTTCTCTTTTGCTTTTGGCCTCTCTTCTTTTCACAGCTACTTGCAAGGCCTCCCCAGATAGCCATTTTGCTTTTTTGTATTTCTTTTTCATGGGGATGGTCTTGATTCCTGTCTCCTGTACAATGTCACAAACCTCATTCCATAGTTCATCAGGCACTCTATCTATCAGATCTAGGCCCTTAAATCTATTTCTCACCTCCACTGCATAATCACAAGGGATTTAATTTAGGTCATACCTGAATGGTCTAGCGGTTTTCCCTACTTTCTTCAATTTAAGTCTGAATTTGGCAATAAGGAGTTTATGATCTGAGCCACAGTCAGCTCCCGGTCTTCTTTTTTCTGACTGTATAGAGCTTCTCCAACTTTGGCTGTAAAGAATATAATCAATCTGATTTTGGTGTTGACCATCTGGTGATGTCCATGTGTAGAGTCCTCTCTTTTGTTGTTGTAAAAGGGTGTTCGCTATGACCAGTGCATTTTCTTGGCAAAACTCTATTAGTCTTTGCCCTGCTTCATTCCGCATTCCAAGGCCAAATTTGCCTGTTACTCCAGGTGTTTCTTGACTTCCTACTTTTGCATTCCAGTCCCCCATAATGAAAAGTACATCTTTTTTAGGTGTTAGTTCTAAAAGATCTTGAAGGTCTTCATAAAATCGTTCAACTTCAGTTTCTTCAGTGTTACTGGTTGGGGCATAGACTTGGATAACTGTAATATTGAATGGTTTGCCTTGGAGATGAAGAGATCATTCTGTCATTTTTGAGATTGCATCCAAGTACTGCATTTCGGACTCTTTTGTTGACCACAATGGCTACTCCATTTCTTCTGAGGGATTCCTACCCGCAGTAGTGGATGTAATGGTCATCTGAGTTAAATTCACCCATTCCAGTCCATTTTAGTTCGCTGGTTCCTAGAATGTCGACATTCACTCTTGCCATCTCTTGTTTGACCACTTCCAATTTGCCTTGATTCATGGACCTGACATTCCAGGTTCCTATCCAATATTGTTCTTTACAGCATCAGATCTTGCTTCTATTACCAGTCACATCCACAACTGGGTATTGTTTTTGCTTTGGCTCCATCCCTTCATTCTTTCTGGAGTTATTTCTCCACTGATCTCCAGTAGCATATTGGGCACCTAATGATCTGGGGAGTTCCTCTTTTGGTATCCTATCACTTTGCCTTTTCATACTGTTCATGGGGTTCTCAAGGCAAGAATACTGAAGTGGCTTGCCATTCCCTTCTCCAGTGGACCACATTCTGTCAGACCTCTCCACCATGACCCGCCCATCTTGGGTTGCCCTGTAGGCATGGCTTGGTTTCACTGAGTTAGACAAGGCTGTGGTCCTAGTGTGATAAGATTGACTAGTTTTCTGTGAATATGGTTTCAGTGTGTCTGCCCTCTGATGCCCTCTTGCAACACTTACCATCTTACTTGGGTTGCGCTCACCTTGGCGTGGGGTATCTCCACGTTGCTCCAGCAACACACAGCCACTGCTCCTTACCTCGGACGAGGGGTATCTCCTTACCGCCACCTTTCAACGTGGGATAGCTCCTCTAGGCCCTCCTGTGCTGCGCAGCCATCACTCCTCGGGTTGCTCCTCCCGGCCGCCGGGCCTGGCCTTGAGCATGGGTGGCTCCTCCCAGCTGCCCCCCCTGGCCTCGGGCTTGGGGTGGCTCCTCAAGGTCACCACCCCTGGCCTCGGGCAAGAGGTGGCTTCTCCTGGCCGCCCCTGATCTCGGACGCGGCGTTGTCTCCTCCCAGCTATCACTGGCCTCGGACGCAGGGTAGCTCCTTCCAGCCGCTGCCCTGACCTCGGACACGGGGTGTCTCCTCCCGGCCGCCACTGACCTCGGATGCGGGGTAGCTCCTCTCGGCCGCCGCCCCTGACCTCGGACTCGAGGTGTCTCCTCCTGGCCACCGCCCCTGACCTCAGACGTGGCGTAGCTCCTCTCAGCCCCACCCCTGACCTCGGACACAGGGTAGTTCCTCTCGGCTGTTCCTGTTCCATCGCAGCCTGGCACTCTAGGCCCCTGACCCTGACCTCAGACGTGGGGTAGCTCCTCTCGGTCACGCTGAGTGAGCCGGCCCGCGGCCGCCTGCGCTGAGTGAGCCGGCCCGCGGCCGCCTGCGCTGAGTGAGCCGGCCCGCGGCCGCCTGCGCTGAGTGAGCCGGCCCGCGGCCGCCTGCGCTGAGTGAGCCGGCCCGCGGCCGCCTGCGCTGAGTGAGCCGGCCCGCGGCCGCCTGCGCTGAGTGAGCCGGCCCGCGGCCGCCTGCGCTGAGTGAGCCGGCCCGCGGCCGCCTGCGCTGAGTGAGCCGGCCCGCGGCCGCCTGCGCTGAGTGAGCCGGCCCGCGGCCGCCTGCGCTGAGTGAGCCGGCCCGCGGCCGCCTGCGCTGAGTGAGCCGGCCCGCGGCCGCCTGCGCTGAGTGAGCCGGCCCGCGGCCGCCTGCGCTGAGTGAGCCGGCCCGCGGCCGCCTGCGCTGAGTGAGCCGGCCCGCGGCCGCCTGCGCTGAGTGAGCCGGCTCGCCTCTTCTGAAACACACCTTTCCACCCAATGTCAAACAAAACTAGTATGCGAAGCTCTACCAAAAAACTCTATCTTTTTATTGCGATATAATTGGTACACATTATTGTATTAGTTTTGGGCTTTCCTGGTGACTCAAATGATAAACAATCTGCCGGCAATGTGGTAGACCTGGGTTTGATCCCTGGGTTGGATTACTGTGATATTGAATGGTTTGCCGTGGAAATTAACAGAGATCATTCTGCCGTTTTTGAGATTGCATCAAGTACGGCATTTTGGACTCTTTTGTTGACTATGAGGGCTACTCCATTTCTCCTAAAGGATTCTTGCCCACAGTAGTAGATATAATGGTCATCTGAGTGAAATTCACCCATTCCAGTCCATCTTAGTTCACTGATTCCTAGAATGTTGATGTTCACTCTTATCATCTCCTGTTTGACCACTTTCAATTTGCCTTGATTCATGGACCTAACATTCCAGGTTCCTATGCTCTTTACAGCATTTAACCCTGCTTCCATCATCAGTCCCATTCACAACTGGGTGTTGTTTTTACTTTGGCTCCATCCCTTCATTCTTTCTGGAGTTATTTCTCCACTGATCTCCAGTAGCATGTTGGGCACCTACTGACCTGGGGAGTTCCTCTTTCAGTGTCGTATCTTTTTGCCTTTTCATACTGTTCATGGTTTGCCATTCCCTTCTCCAGTGGACTACATTCTGTTGTTCCTCTCCACCATGACCCATTCATCTTGGGTTGCCCCATACGGCATGGCTTAGTTTCATTGAGTTAGACAAGGCTGTGGTCCGTGCAGTCAGATTGGCTAGTTGTCTGTGATTGTGGTTTCAGTGTGTCTGCCCTCTGATCCCCTCTCTCAGTGCCTACCATCTTACTTGGGTTTCTCTTACCTTGGACATGGGGTCTCTCTTCACGGCTGCTCCAGCAAAGCGCAGCCGCTTCTCCTTACCTCTGATGCGGGGTAGCTCCTCTCAGCCCCCACCCCTGCCCTCAGGCCAGGGTAGCTCTTCTTGGCCACCTTCACAGCCGACACTCTCTAAGCAACTTTCAAATATGTTATTAAGTATTGTTAACTTCATGCTGTACATTACATCTTCATGACTTATTTATTTTATGCCTGAAAAGTTGCACCTTTGACTCTCTTCAGCCATTTGTCCCACTCCCACCTCCCACCTCTGGCTACCACCAGTCTATTCTCTGGATCTATGAGCTTGTTTTGTTTTGTTTTTTAAGATTCCACATATAAGTGAGATCAGATTGCATCTATCTTTCTCTGGCTGACTCAGTTCACTTAGCATAACGCCTTCAATAATGCCCTTAGCCTAACATTCATCCATGTTGTTGAAAATAGTAAGAGTCATTTAGGAATTTAGAAAGATGGTAACGATAACCCTGTATGTGAGACAGCAAAAGAGACACAGATGTATAGAACAGTCTTTTGGACTCTGTGGGAGAGGGAGAGGGTGGGATGATTTGGGAGAATGGCATTGAAACATGTATAATATCATATAAGAAATGAATCACCAGTCTAGATTTGATGAAAGATACAAGATGCTTCGGGCTGGTGCACTGGGATGACCTAGAGAGATGGTATGGGGAGGGAGGTGGGAGGGGGGTTCAGGACTGGGAACACGTGTATACCTGTGGCAGATTCATATTAAAAAAAAAAATTAAAAAAATAAAGAAAATAGTAACGGTCATTCTTTTTATGGCTAAACAATATTCATTTTATGTATACATGCCACATTTTCTTTATTCATCTGTCAGTGGACACTTAGGTTGTTTCCATGTCTTTGCTATCGTAAATAATGTTTCAATGAACATGAGCAAGCGTACGTCTTTTAGTGTTAGTGTTTTTGTTTTCTTCAGGTGAATACCCAGAAATGGAATTGCTGGACCATATAGTGGTTCTGTTTTTAATTTTTTTACAAAACCTCCATACTGTTTTCCATAATGATAGTACCAATTTACATTCCAGCAAGTAGTGCACAATACTTCTCTTTTCTTCATGTCCTCACCAATATGTTCAGACGACTCAATCTTGAATGTAAAGAGTATTTGCATAAGCATATTTTATAAGTCCCATAAGTGGTGAGTTTCACTCAGTGCATTGAAAAATTAAATATTAGACGTGGCACCACCAGCATTTTAACTACTTTTATTTAGTTGACTTTATCTTACAGCCTATTAAACTATTCACAAATGAATCTTAATTCCAATTCCTTGCATTTTAATTTCTGTATAATATGTTATTAATACGTTTTTATTTCTTTGAGGTAGAATTTTCAGAAGTTTTAAATTCTGCCGTTAATAGAAAATCCATTACATGTGTTTTTATCAACCAACAAGCACTGACTAAAAATGGATTCTGAAGAATGTCCAGGCTCTCTGGTTGTATATTTAGATGAGTATTTATATCCTAGCTCCCTCAACCCTTCACTACCTTTTCAAGCTACTCTTACAATTTATTTTTTATGATCTCACCTACTTTCCTTCTTCTCCTAAGAAGAGAATTTTTTTATTTTTCAGGAGGCTCTTCTTCCCATGACTCTTTTGTGGTAAATTCAGTGTATTTCTTTCCCTGGTGTCTCCAATAATTCATTTTACTTATTTCTCCTACTTCTATTTAGCCAATCTGAGTGTGAATTGAAGATTCAATATTCTCAAAAAAGGAATGCAAATTCACACTGATGAACTCTGCTGACCTGAGCCAGAGAAAGAATACACCGGAAGTTTCAGTCCAAAGAGCAAGACAGATGACAGCTGTGGCAACAACAGTCAAGGATCCACACACCCTCCACCCATTTGTGTGTAATTAATTTTATGTACAAAGGATGTATGACTATCTTGATGACAGGGGACATTGAATGACTGTACCTGAATTCACGTTGGATTACATCAGATTGCTTCTATGCACATATGCATTCTAAAAAAGAAAAACTCTTCACGTAAGCATATTGCTCCTCAAAGAGGTTATTTCCCTTGACATTGTTTAACCAATGGATTCAACAGCCTTGACTTGGGTGAAATGGTGATCAGAAGATAACAAATTGATTTATTCTAAAACTAAGTGATTAAGCCATGTATCCAAAGTGAAAGTCGCTCAGTCATGTCTGACTCCTTGTGACCCCATGGACTATACAGTCCCTGGAATTCTCCAAGCCAGAATTCTGGAGTGGTAGCCATTCCCTTCTCCAGGGAATCTTCCCAGTCCTGGGGTGGAACCCAGGTCTCCCGCATTGCAGGTGGATTCTTTACCAGCTGAGCCAGCAGGGAAGCCCAAGCCATGTATCCAAGCCAATGACAAACAGAAGTCTGAATTCTACTCTCTATGTATCCCTCTCTGTCTATACTAGCCAGAAGTGACTCTTACCCACCCCCATCCTATGCTAATAATCTGTGTCCCTCATTTGGTATTTATTATTACTTTTTATATGATTAGGAATTTCTTTCTCTCTCTCTCTCTCTCTCTCTTTTTTTTTTGCCACACTACAAGTCAGTAGGATCTTAGTTTCCCAAACAGGGACAGAACCAGTGCCCCCTGCAATGGAAGCACAGAGGCTTCCCCTGGACCACCAAGGAAATCCCAGAAATTTCTGTTTATATTTTAATAACACAGCACCTTAGATAAAGATTCAACACAAGCTTGTTGAATCTGTTAAGTACTGAGTCTGATGTCAGAGACAGCTTTATAGAAATTAGACCAGTAGACCAATTGCTCAAGTCAGTGCTTTGAGAGTTCTATAAACTTTATCCACCTCTCATAGCATCTTGAATACTCCAGTAGCAAATCATCCCTCTGAGTAAATCACTGTCTTCTATGAAAATAAATCTACCATAATAGCACAAGAAGATTTTTAAAGTAAATCACAGAATTAATAGGAGAGAGAATAAGGCAGTAAGAACAAGGGAAAGATGAGAATGAAGTGAAGCTTGGTTGTGGGTGGTTTAGTTGCTAAGTCATATCTGACTCTTGTGACCCCATGGACTGTAGCCCACCAGGCTCCTCCATCCATGGGATTTCCCAGTCAAGAATACTAGAGTCAGTTGCCATTTCCTTTTCCAGAGGGTTCTTTACCACTGAACAACAAAGGAAGCCGTGAAGTGAAGCTTAGGAGGCTTGAAATTTTAATTGCATCATTTATTGACTGAATCGTTTTGGACAGGTTACTCTACCCTTGATTTGTGCATTGTTAAAGTTGAGACAACAGTAGAATCCACCTAAGGTTTTTGTAAGAAGTAGATTGGGTAAGACTTCAAAAGTGTTTGGTGTTGAGTAAGTAGTATTGTTACCCAGATAGCCTAGTAAAGATGATGAATGGAATGTCAGGAATAAAAATTAAATACAAGAATAAAAGTGTCTGAAAAGGACTAGTGATGATCACTGAAAGTGAATAATCATATGGAAAATATAAATAATTATTTGAAATAAAGCCTAAAAGAAGGCAAAACTTATCTTGAATAAATTTAGATTTAAAGGCAACAACTAATCAAATAGTTCTTCATTGTAAATATCATGATGGATTAATATTCTTAATATTTAAATGGTTCATGTAAGTGTAGAAGAAAATTCAAAAGCCCAAGTAGAACTGGGCAAAGTACACAAATAGATAATTCACACACACAAAAGCAATAGTACTCTGGTCAAGAACGTAGGATATAGTGAAACGTTCACACTCACAGTACAAAGAAATTCAAACTAAAACAGCAAAGACATTTTGAAAAATGATACTATCAAGTGTTCACAAGAGTGAAGTAAACTAGATGGGAAGTGAAAATTATTAAGATGAATAAGGAAACAATGTTTGGCAATGTATACTTTAAATGTTTGACTCAATCCAATTTTAGAAATTCTGTTCTAAAAATACAGTCCAAAGAACAGGAAAAATGTCAGGCACAAAGTTGTTCATTGCTGCCTTATTTGATAACAGTGAAAAACGAGAGGTAACCTAAATACATAGCCACATATAAATGGCTGAGAAAATTATGATGCATTCGTTCAAAGAAAATATGTAAAATGTACTGTGAACTTCATAGTCAATGGAAAAAGCTAAAAGTATTTCCTCTAAGATCAGGAACAAGACAAAGATGCCCACTCAGACAGAGAAAGACAAATACTGTATGATATATGGAATTATATATCATGTAATTCTAAAAATATCACATGTGAAATCTAAAAAATATAACAACCAGTGAATATAACAAAAATGAAGCCAACTCACAGATAATAAGAGAACAAACTAGTGGTTACCAGTGTGAGGAGGAGTATAGTGATATGGGATGAAGAAGAACAAATTACTAGGTATAGAATAAGCCACAAGGGTGTATTTGAACAACACATGGAATATAGCCAATATTTTATAATTACTATAACCTTTGAAATTGTGAATCACTATATTGTACACCTATAATATGGTACAGCAACTATACTTCAATGAAATAATTTTTTTTAAAGGAAAAATGTACCTTCAAAGAACTTGCAATAACACTGGAAAATACCTATGTTAATATGCAAGGAAAAGGACAGGGGAAAATTATGACAGCATGATTTAACTAGGGTAAAAGAAATGAACTGATGTAATATTAGAAAGAAATATATTGAAAGGTGAAGAATGGTTGTTTTTCAGTGACGAAAGTTGTGTCAGTTTTTTCTTTAAGCTTTTCTGTATTTTACAAATTTCCTATAATAAAAGTGTAGAGAATTCCTCAGTTGTCCAATAGCTGGGACTCTGTACTTCCACTGCATAGGGGTTCAGGTCAATCTCTGATCCAGAGGAGAACCCAGATTCCCATAAGCTGCTTGGGACAGTTAAAAAAAAATTGTATTATTTTTGCAATAGAAAAAGTGGTGTTTTGTGCAGAGCATAGAGATGGCTATAAGAAAAAGGTTTCAGGACCCCAGTTACTGTTATCCACGTTTCAGTATCAGTGGGGTTTGCTGCTTATTAAGGCACAAATGGCCATATTTAGTGAGGGGCAAAATTAGCTGGCTAAAGCAGGTAACAAGGAGAACTTCCAATATTCTCAGTTCAGTTCAGTTCAGTTCAGTCACTTAGTCATGTCCAACTGTTTGCGACCCCATGAATCGCAGCACGCCAGTCCTCCCTGTCCATCACCAACTCCCAGAGTTTACTTAAACTCAAGTCCATCGAGTCCGTGATGCCATCCAGCCATCTCATCCTCTGTCGTCCCCTTCTCCTCCTGCCCCCAATCCCTCCCAGCATCAGAGTCTTTTCCAATGAGTCAACTCCTCACATGAGGTGGCCAAAGTACTGGAGTTTCAGCTTTAGCATCATTCCTTACAAAGAAATCCCAGGGCTGATCTCCTTTGGAATGGATTGGTTGGATCTCTTGGCAGTCCAAGGAACTCTCAAGAGTCCTCTCCAACACCACACTTCAAAAGCATCAATTCTTCGGCGCTCAGCCTTCTTCACAGTCCAACTCTCACATCCATACATGACTACTGGAAAAACCATAGCCTTGACTAGATGGACCTTAGTCAGAAAAGTAATGTCTCTGCTTTTCAATATACTATCTAGGTTGGTCATAACTTTTCTTCCAAGGAGTAAGCATCTTTTAATTTCATTGCTGCAATCACCATCTCCAGTGACTTTAGAGCCCCCCAAAATAAAGTCTGACACTGTTTCCACTGTTTCCCCATCTATTTCCCATGAAGTGATGGGACCTGATGCCACGATCTTCATTTTCTGAATGTAGAGCTTTAAGCCAACTTTTTCACTCTCCTCTTTCACTTTCATCAAGAGGCTTTTGGGTTCCTCTTCACTTTCTGCCATAAGGGTGGTGTCATCTGCATATGTGAGGTTATTGATATTTTTCCCAGCAATCTTGATTCCAGCTTGTGCTTCTTCCAGTCCAGCGTTTCTCATGATGTACTCTGCATAGAAGTTAAATAAGCAGGGTGACAATATACAGCCTTGATGTACTCCTTTTCCTATTTGGAACCAGTCTGTTGTTCCATGTCCAGTTCTAACTGTTGCTTCCTGACCTGCATACAGATTTCTCAACAGGCAGGTCAGGTGGTCTGGTATTCCCATCTCTTTCAGAATTTTCCAATATTCTACATTTCTTCAAAAATTGTATTTCTGAAAATTCCTTTAACATGTTTTTTCAAAGAAGAGAGAAAGGAGCAAGGGAGAAAGACAGAGGTAAAAATAGAGAGATATCTCTTTTAAGTGATAAGAAAACATGAGTTCAGTTCAGTTGAGTCACTCAGTCGTGTCCCACTCTTTGCAACCCCATGAATCGCAGCACGCCAGGCCTCTCTGTCCGTCACCAACTCCCGGAGCTCAATAGTAGACTGAAAGACCGATTTTTCAGTTTTGCCAATTCATTGTCTGGGTGACATGGCTACATTTATCTCATTGCTGCTTCCCTAAAAATGCCACAGCATCATGGAATAGATCAAACACTAGAAGTACTTCTCCTGAATAACTATGCCATACCTCCCCCTGAGGAAAGCAATAAGGAGGAGGAAAGACCGATTAGGGACTTCATTGTCATCCCCCTGAAGAGTAGAGCTCCATGATGGTAGAAGTCTTGTGTCTTTTTTTTAACTGAAGTTTAGCGATTTACAACGTTGTGCCACTGTCTACTGTACAGCAAAGTAATTCAGTTATACACATATACATTCTTTTTATGTATTCTTTTCCATTATGGTTTATGACAGGATATTGAATATTGGTTTACACCATGCTGCTGCTGCCTAGTACAAAGCACAGTGCAGATCGTCGGTACTAAATTTCTGCCCGTTGAATGGACTTAGAGAAAACCCCATTAACAGCATTATTTGACTTTTTGGTTTTGTTTTTTGTTGTTTTAAATTTTTGGCTGTACCGCGTAGCCTGTGGGATCCTAGTTTCCTGACCAGGGGTTAAACTCGTGTCCCCTGAAGTGGAAGGGCAGAGTCACAACCACTGAATGCCAGGAAAGTCAGTATTTTTCATTTTAAAGCATATCCAAACAAATAAAGATGGATTTTACCAGAACAACTAGGTCTTTCTTGAGTCTTCTTTTCTTGAAATTTGTATTGAGTGCTGTGTGGCCAGGCATCCACTAAATGCTAGCAATGGGAAGAGGAAGGAGTGCAAAGTCCTTCAAGTTGTGTGCATGTGTCTCCAGGGGTGAAAATTATTAGTATAACTTTAGTATACACAACAGATGTTTTGTTTGTGTTTTTTAAAAAACAAAACTGAACTTTTACATATAAAATGACCACTATCCTCTTCAAAGTAAATACCCAAGAAAACTATGAAATGATTTCAGTGGTGCCAAGAAATAAGGTTGTTAGAACTTTGGTGGGAATTTGTCTTCAGATTCTACTGACATATGCTTTGAACATCCTCAGTGTTAGCAAGTATTGGTTTATGTTGATAAATTTAAGTTTTAGAAACAGATCATTTGATATTAGGCAATGTATTTATTCTTACTGCAACAGAAATGTCTCATTTTTAAAATTAGTGAATGTAGAACGGTTAGCTTAGTACCTGGATGTCTAAGCTTTGAACATTTACTTTTGTTTTCTCATTGTTAGTAGTAGGCTAGTGGCTGACTTCCTTGAGAGACATTTCAGCTAAAAATGAAATATGGCTAGAACGTAATGAGCCCAATTTTCTTGTGGGCTTAGCAAATTTGTTTTGAAGACTATTCCTAGAGGGAAATCCCTTCAATGTTCAATGTTTATTTACTTGAATCACTCCTAGTATATATGCATTTAATCATTTTTTTACTTTATAGCCAAACCTTTTGCCCTCAGACATCAGCAGTGAGGAATGCCTAACACAATAACAATGTTACCTTAAATGGTTTTTGAACTTGCATAGTTCATAAAAAAAAATAACACTTCCTTTTTTGTTTTTAATTGCTTTATGATTCATAGACTTTGAACTTGCTTGATCTTAAATGAACTCTCTCCTCAGAACAAGGTCAACTCAGTTCACCAAGCTGACGTTTGCTCACTTATTTTTTCAAAAAGTTTTGTATTATTTCAAAAGACAAATCTACTTAAAATATACTTCCGTGTGGAAGAAACATTGTGCTAATAGACTGATGCGTAGTCGTTAGATGTGATTTTCTGATTATAACTCAAGTTAGAAAATGCTTCACTTTATATTGGAATTCGTTCATGCATCCAGTCAACAATATTAATTGAGCACCATCTCTATGTCATGTGTTATATGTTCGTTAGCATTTGTCCATGAACAACAACAATATCTCTGCCCAGGTAAAACTTACATTTGGTGGTGGGGTAGACAGATCCACAAAAGCATAGAAAATCAGTGATTTAGTATGTTAAAAAGTGGAGCACGCTCTGGGGAAAATAGCAGAGGAAGGGGACTGTGCCAGTCAGGAAAAGATTGCAATTTTAAGTAGGAAGACTCCATGTGACCGAGACAGGATGGAGCTGAGGAAGGTTATCAGCGATGGAGTTAAGATCTTGGGGATCCGAGATTCTGTCTCAGTCACATGAGGTCATCCTACTCAAAACTGAATAATGATGCTTTTAAAATTATTTCTGTAAAATGGTTTCTGCTGTAGGGTAATTTTCATGCTCCAGTGTTTCCTTCTAGATTCATGGATGATTACGCTTGTGTGAGAATTTAGAGGTCAATGTATGCAGGTCATTTATTACACCAAGTCTCTGAAATGCTAAGTCACTTGACTGAAGGCCGTATATCAGCAAGGGTCGAGTTAACAACATAGATTTTCTGACACTGAGTTTGCTGTTCTTTCTATCATGTTGAGAGGGACCCTAATGGTGAAGATTTCAGATTGGCTACTGTAGGGTGCGCGTTAGGGGCACAGGTGCGATCAGACTCTCTAGCTGTTTTACTTCACCTTTGTGGCAAGTTTCTCTCACTTGATTTTGTTTTTGCCCTTGATCAGTTACATTACTGACTAGGGTTCTCAGCCTCCTTAATCAATCAAAATTGATGAGAGGCCAGTCAAGAAATTTAGGCAAGGCATTATTACTGGGGCTCATGCTGCAGCAAAGAGGAGGGAAAACAAATAACAGGTTCCCTTATATGGGGTGACAGTAGGGGTGTCAGGAAGATCTCCTGGGGAAGGAAATGTCAATCCACTCCAGTATTTGTTGCCTGGGAAATTCCATGGACAGAGGAGCCTGGTGGGCTGAGCTATTGTCTATTGGGTCGCAGAGAGTCAGACAGGACTTAAAGGACTTGTTGTGACTAAACAACAGCAAGGGGTGGGTCCAGGGCTCAGGGTGGAGGGGTGGCTTAGGTAATTTGCCCACTTCTTTGGGGATATTGTGTGCAGGGGGCTTGCACAGTAGCTTGCTTTTGCCTCCCACTCTTCAAAAATGGCAGTTAGGTTTTTGGTCTCTTCATACCATCTTGTCCATAATTTGCCCCAACCGCACATGCACATGATTATTTTTAGTTTCTTATACTTTGTTTTCATTTTGTTACTCCAGGGGTATTTGTCCAGATGCAAGCACTGCAGCAAATGGTCCCGGTCGTAGGTCCTGCTGCTGCTGCTGCTGCTGCTGCTGCTAAGTCGCTTCAGTCGTGTCTGACTCTGTGCGACCCCATAGACAGCAGCCCACCAGGCTCCTCCGTCCCTGGGATTCCCCAGGCAAGAACACTGGAGTGGGTTTCCATTTCCATCTCCAATGCATGAAAGTGAAAAGTGAAAGGGAAGTCGCTCAAGTCGTCTCCGACTCTTCGCAACCCCATGGACTGCAGTCCACCAGGGTCCTCTATCCATGGGACTTTCCAGGCAAGAGTACTGGAGTGGGGTGCCATTGCCTTCTCCGGTCGGAGGTCCTAGCCTGCCTCATTTAAACTTGCCTGTTTTAATCACCATTTTTCAGGACGCAGGAGAAGGGCTGTAGTTCGAGGGTACACTCTGCCTTAGTAGTGTCTGAAGTCCAATTATTTGGGATTCTAAAGCTGGCCAGCTGAGACCTGGGGTTTATTTTGTTGCACATGCTTGAAAATGCATGAAAGAAATATTGTTCATTACAAGTTGCATTTTGTTGTAGCTCAAAATTAAATTACATATTAAAATACCTTAAATGGTATTAACATTTCTCATGTTATTAGAAAATGAGGACATACTACTAACCCCAGTAGTGTAAAAGAAATTGCGAAATTTGTCATTTATCACATGACCTTTTCTTGAGACACTGATGAATTCTGATTCTTATCTTTTAGTTGGTTTCCATTGTGTTAGTCCTTCCCAGTGAGGAATTCTGTAGTTCAACTGAATTTTTGACTGCATTGTCTCTGTTACTTGACATAACCTGCCATGACCTTGTAGCTATTGTGTGCTTCTAATCACTGTCGTATTGCCTGTTTTTTTCCCAGGAACTGGAAATTTAGTTTGCAATTAACATTCTACTATCACTTCTACTTTTATTCCTTTTATTTTGCTGATTATTATGCATTACAGTCAAATAGTGCTCCCTCAAGCCAAGTATATTGGGGCTTCCTAGGTGCTAGTGGTAAAGAACCTGCCTATCAGTTCAGGAGATGCTAAGGGATGTGGATTTGATCCCTAGGTCAGGAAGATCCCCTGGAGGAGGGCATGGCAACCCACTCCAGTATTTTTGCCTGGAGAATGCCATGGACAGAGGATTCTGGAGGGCTACAGTCCATGGGGTCACAAAGAGTTGGACACAACTAAAGCAACTACAAGCCAATATATTATCTTATTACCATCTTATCACATGACAAAGATGAACCTTCTTGCTATTCTACAGTCTAGTTTTTCTCACTCTCTGTTATCTTTGTTACTCTAAATACAGTAAATTCCAAAGATCATGCTTTAAAATTGCCATCTGGGTGGCTCAAAACATCTCACATTGAGTATTGGACTTGTTTTTGCTTTCTTTCTTTTTATTACTTATTTATTTATTAATCTGACTGTGCTGGCTCTTAGTTATGGCATGTGGGATCTTTAGCTGGGCGTGTGAACTCTTAGTTGCCACATGTGGGGTCTAGTACCCTGACCAGGGTTCGAACCTGGGCCCTCTGCGTTGGGAGTGTGGAGTCTTAGCCACTGGACCACCAGGGAAGTCCCCAACCTCTGAACTTCTGATCCTGTCGCCAGATTGGCTTCTCGTTCACTTGCATATCTGAGTCAACACCATCATTTACTTCATATCAGAAACCTGGGGAAAGGGGCAGTCAATCTCGGCACCTGCTTCTCCCCTACTTTCTGTGTCAGACTTGAATCCATTTTCTCCTCAACAGTGATAATAGCCTTGTAATACCTGGAGAAAGGAAGGTCAATCCACTCCAGTATCCTTGCCTGGAGGATCTCATGGACAGAGGGTCGGACATGACTGAAGCGACTTAGCACACAGGCATGCACGCAATTTTGTCAAACCATAATAACTACTATCCTCTCTTACCTGAGTTACTATCAGAGCTTCCTACCTGGCTTCTCCATATCCATTCTAGAATGCTTCTAATGCACTCTCCACAGCAGGAAAAGTAACTTGTAAAAATGCACATATAGCCATGTCACACACCCATGTAAAGACTTGCAATGCCTTTCCGTTGCTCTCAGGTTCAATTCCCCATTCATCTCTGTAGCTACAGGCTGCTTCTCTCTTTGCTCCTTCATGATCCAGGTGCGCTGGCTCTGTCAGCTCCTTGGAGCTTTACTGGGCATGGTGTTCCTCTTGCCCATCCTCCTGGAGTGGTCTTTCTCTACCCCTCTACCCTCTTCTACCCCTTACAACTGGCCAACATACATCTACATGGAAACATACACACACACACACACACACCAGCAGGTGGCTAATTGATTCATTCTTCTGCTTCAAACATCAGTTCCTCAGAGAAATATTCCCTGTTCTTCTGGGTTAGATTTTGTCATCTTGATAGTAGTTCACAGAGTATATTGCACTTCTCCTTCCTATTAAACATCACAATTGCAATTTTTGCTCATTACAAAATGTGTCTTTCCCATTGAGATATAAACTCTGGAAGGGCATTCCGTTTCTGCTTTGTTCTTCTGTTTCCCAACAAAGGAAGGATAGTGAACACGGTAAATATTTACTGAATGAAAGAATGGCTAAATTAACACTGTTGTTCATCCCCTGGTTTTTTCTCTCTTTATACTGGGCCTTCTTCATTTTGAATCATCATTCCACATTTGTAGAACAAATTTGAAAGGTCTTAGCTGATTAACATCTCTACATTCATTTAACATTCTTAGAAAGATTCCGTTTAAGATGAGGAAACTAAGCCTCAGTGAAGCTGAAAGATTCCCATCTTTCTGAGACCACGAAGAAAAAGACATGTTTGCTAGTGTGCTCAGTCGTGTCTGACTCTTTGCGACCCCATGAAATGTAACCCACCAAGCTTCTCTGTCCATGGGATTTCCCAGGCAAGAGTACTGGAGTGGGCTGCCATTTCCTCCTCCAAGGGATCTTCCCAACCCAGGGATCAAACTCGAGTCTCCTGTGGCACCTATATTGCACAGACTTTTTACCCACCAAGTCATTGGAGAAGCCTTTATGAAGAAAATAGGGCATCAATACATTTTTAAAAATGCTTAGGGCATGTCTGAAATTCTTTGAACTATGTATCAAAATCAATAGATTTGATTTTCAGTTTTGTGTACATATTGCAAATAAAAATCAGGATATGTTATAGTCATTTACCTATAAAATAAATAAAATAATTATTCACAAAAGAATAATTTTTATTTATGGCTTTTTGTATATAAAAATTTTTATAAAACGGGAATTCCCTGATGGTCCAGTGCTTATGACTCAGCACTTTCACTGCTGAGGCCTGAGTTCATTCCCTGGTTGGGGAATTAAGATCCCATGAGCCATGTGGTCTGGCCAAAAAAAAAAAAAAGTTTAGTTATGCATAGAGCAAATCACCTTTACTGAAGATAAAGACTGGGAAATTTCTGGAGACTGTTAAATGTTCGAGATTTGTGACTAGCATTGAAAAGAATTTTCTGCTCTTTGTCACTACCTGCTTTACCCTGGTGCCACAAGAAATACATTATTTACAAAATTTTTTATAGCAGTGCTCCAGATGGTTCTATCAGACCCAAGAATCCCATAACAACAAAACTTAACAAATATTTATTGAGCAATTGTACTGAACACTCTAGGTATAAAGAGAAATGAGTCAACCCTTGCCCTCAAAAGAGCTCCTAATGTATCAGAGGAAAGAAGTAAAAATAATGACTAATATTTATCGAGCTGTAAATCATTGCTGACACAATTAGGGCTATCATTATATTTATTTTTAAAGAAAACTAAGACTCAGTGATGTTTTAAAAAGCTGTAAAATAACACCTAGTCAGTGACCAATAGGACAGAAATTTGCATTCAAGATCCCATACGGCAATTTGAACTTTGGAACCCGCATCTTTAACCACTTCTCTATGTTTCCTCAGGTTCAAAATGACAGAGTGTTTAGAAAGAAGAACTGAGATCTTTTCTCAGGCCTCTATTGTGCTACTGAAGGACATCCTTTTTTTTTTTAAGAGCCTATATATCCACATTTGAACTTTTCCCTAAAAATAATCACATAGATTAATGCTAAATGCAGCACTGTTAGAGAGGATGAATATTTGAGGTGCATATTTTGTTGTTGAAAGGGTACTTAAAATAGTCTCCATCCATGTGCCAAGGAAAGCAATTCAAATTCATGAAAATGTAAAACCAACCTGAATCAACAATTGTTATATATTTTCAACAGTTTCTTATAAGTAAATTCAGGCTTGTTAAAACTATTGAGCTGGAGTATGTTTTAATGATTTAATAGGCAGTTTTCAGAGCTAGTTTCTGAATGAGATAGCTCTCAGCGTAGCCTTGAGACATGGGGAGATTGGTAATTAAATCCAGAAAGGTGTTGTCATGGGCTCTATGGGTGGAATGTGTGAGAAGAGTTTTTTAGTATTCATAACTGCTATTTGCTTGGGCGTGACAGCAGGAAGCCTAGTTTCCGTGTCTGGATGGTATAACTCTATGTGTTCCTTGATTTTTTACTCTTCCATTATGGTTTAAAGGATATTGAATACAGTTCCCTATGCTAGACAGTAGAACCTCATTGTTTACCTGTTTTTTTTTAAAATTTATTTTTCACTGGAGGATAATTGCTTTACAATGTTGTATTGGTTTCTGCCAAACAATAACGCGAATCAGCCAAGAGTATACATCTGTCCCCTTCCTTCTGAGCCTCCCTCCAATGACCCCCTCTCCTATCCCACCCCTCTATGTTGTCAGAACACCAGGTCTGAGCTCCATGCATCATACAGTAACTTCCCACTAGCTATCTGTTTTAATATGGTAATGTATATGTTCCAAAGCTACTCTCTGTTCATCCCACCCTCTCCTTCCCTTGCTGTGCCCACAAGTCTGTTCTCTGTCTGCGTCTCTATTCCTGCCCCGCAAATGGGTTCATCAGTACCATTTCCCTTGCTGTTGTCATTTAGTTGCTAAGTCATGGCCAACTTTTTGTGACTCCATGGACTATATAGCCTGCCAGGTTCATCTGTCCATGGAATTTCACAGTCAAGAAGACTGGAATGCGGTGGTATTTCCATCTCCATGGGATCCTCCAAAACCAGGGATTGAACCCACGTCTCCTGCATTGGGAGGTGGATTCTTTATCACTGAGCCACCTGAGAAGCCCACCATTTTTCTAGATTCCATATGTACGTGTTAATGTATGATATTTGTTTATCTCTTTCTGACTTACTTCACTCTGTGTAACAGGTTTTAGGTTCATCTACCTCGATGATGTGATCACTAATCTAGAGCCAGACCCATGGAATGTGAAATCAAGTGGGCCTTAGAAAGCATCACTATGAACAAAGCTAGTGGAGGTGATGGAATACCAGTTGAGCTGTTTCAAATCCTGAAAGATGATGCTGTGAAAGTGCTGCACTCAATATGTCAGCAAATTTGCAAAACTCAGCAGTGGCCACAGCACTGGAAAAGGTCAGTTTTCATTCCAATCCCAAAGAAAGGCAATGCCAAAGAATGCTCAAACTACCGCACAATTGCACTCATCTCACATGCTAGTAAAGTAATGCTTAAAATTCTCCAAGCCAGGCTTCAGCAATACGTGAACCGTGAACTCCCTGATGTTCCAGCTGGTTTTAGAAAAGGCAGAGAAACCAGAGATCAAATTGCCAACATCTGCTGGATCATCAAAAAAGCAAGAGAGTTCCAGGAAAACATCTATTTTTGCTTTATTGACTATGCCAAAGCCTTTGACTGTGTGGATCACAATAAACTGTGGAAAATTCTGAAAGAGATGGGAACACCAGACCATCTAACCTGCCTCTTGAGAAATCTGTATGCAG
The DNA here is from genome assembly GCF_032405125.1 of Capricornis sumatraensis. Taxonomy (NCBI): domain Eukaryota; kingdom Metazoa; phylum Chordata; class Mammalia; order Artiodactyla; family Bovidae; genus Capricornis; species Capricornis sumatraensis. The sequence goes on along the minus strand of NC_091073.1, from coordinate 37,697,408 downwards.
GTCAGGAAGCAACAGTTAGAACTGGACATGGAACAACAGACTGGTTCCAAATAGGAAAAGGAGTACGTCAAGGCTGTCTATTGTCACCCTACTTATTTAACTTCTATGCAGAGTACATCATGAGAAATGCTGGACTGGAAGAAACACAAGTTGGAATCAAGATTGCTGGGAGAAATATCAATAAACTCAGATATGCAGATGACACCACCCTTATAGCAGAAAGTGAAGAGGAACTCAAAAGCCTCTTGATGAAAGTGAAAGAGGAGAGCGAAAAAGCTGGCTTAAAGTTCAACATTCAGAAAACGAAGATGATGGCATCTGGTCCCATCACTCCATGGGAAATAGATGGGGAAACAGTGGAAAGAGTGTCAGACTTTATTTTGGGGGGCTCCAAAAATCACTGCAGATGGTGACTGCAGCCATGAAATTAAAAGACGTCTGCTCCTTGGAAGAAAAGTTATGACTAACCTAGATAGTATATTCAAAAGCAGAGACATTACTTGGCCGACTAAGGTCTGTCTAGTCAAGGCTATGGTTTTTCCAGTGGTCGTGTATGGATGTGAGAGTTGGACTGTGAAGAAGGCTGAGCGCTGAAGAATTGATGCTTTTGAAGTGTGGTGTTGGAGAAGACTCTTGAGAGTCCCTTGGACTGCAAGGAGATCCAACCAATCCATTCTGAAGGAGATTAACCCTGGGATTCCTTTGGAAGGAATGATGCTGAAGCTGAAGCTCCAGTACTTTGGCCACCTCATGCGAAGAGTTGACTCATTGGAAAAGACCCTGATGCTGGGAGAGATTGGGGGCAGGAGGAGAAGGGGACGACAGAGGATGAGATGGCTGGATGGCATCATGGACTTGATGGATGTGAGTCTGAGTGAACTCTGGGAGATGGTGATGGACAGGGAGGCCTGGCGTGCTGCGATTCATGGGGTCGCAAAGAGTCAGACACGACTGAGCAACTGAACTGAACTGAACTGAACCTCGCTAGAACTGACTCAAAGGCTCCTTTTTATGGCTGAGTAATATTCCATTGTGTGTATGTACCACAACTTCCTTGTCTATTCATCTGTTGATGGACATCTAGGTTGGTCTCATGTCCTGGCTACTGTAAATAGTGCTGCAATGAACATTGGGGTCTTTTTCAATTATAGTTTTCTCAGGGCATATGCCCAGTAGTGGGGCCACTGGGGCATGTGGTAGTTTTACTCCTAGTCTTTTAAGGAATCTCCATACTGTTCCCCATAATGGCTGTATGAACTTGCATTCCCACCAACAGTGCAAGAGTGTTCCCTTTTCTCCACACTCTCTCCAACATTTATTATTTGTAATTGTTTGATGATGGCAATTCTGACCAGTATGAGTATAGTAGTTTGTATCTGTTAATCCCATTTCAGAATTTCAGGATTTTAGAATTTATGTAATTTCCTTAAAAGGAAGCAAAGGAAGTACCCAGGGAAATGGGGATGATTGGAAGAATGAATAAAAATATGGAATGGGAAAGCAAAGCTGCATAATATTTTTTTTAATTTAAATTTATTTATTTTAATTGGAGGCTAATTACTTTACAATATTGTATTGGTTCTGCCCCACATCAACATGAATCCACCACAGGTGTACACGTGTTCCCCATCCTGAACCCCCCTCCCTCCTCCCTCACCGTATCATCCCTCCGGGTCATCCCATGCACCAGCCCCAAGGATCATGTATTGAACCTGGACTGGCAGTTCGTTTCTTATATGATATTATACATGTTTCCATGCCTTTCCCCAAATCATCCCACCCTCTCCCTCTCCCACAGAGTCCAAAAGTCTGTTCTATACATCTGTGTCTCTTTTGCTGTCTCAGATACAGGGTTATGGTTACCATCTTTCTGAATTCCATATATATGCGTTAGTATACTGTATTGGTGTTTTTCTTTCTGGCTTACTTCACTCTGTATAATAGGCTCCAGTTTCATCCACCTCATTACAACGGATTCAAATGTCTTCTTTTTAATGGCTGAGTAATACTCCATTGTGTATATGTACCACAGCTTTCTTATCCATTCATCTGCTGATGGACATCTAGGTTGCTTCTTTGTCCTGGCTATTATAAACAGTGCTGCCATGAACATTGGGGTACACGTGTCTCTTTCATTTCTGGTTTCCTCGATGTTCATGCCCAGCAGTGGAATTGCTGGGTCATAAGGCAGTTCTATTTCCAGTTTTTTAAGGAATCTCCACTCTGTTCTCCATCATGGCTGTACTAGTTTGCATTCCCACCAACAGTGTAAGAGGGTTCTCTTTTCTCCACACCCTCTCCAGCATTTATTGCTTGTAGACTTTTGGATAGCAGCCACTTGGACTGGCATAAAATGATACCTCATTGTGGTTTTGACTTGCAATTCTCTGATAATGAGTGATGTTGAGCATCTTTTCATGTGTTTGTTTGCCATCTTTATGTCTTCTTTGGAGAAATGTCTGTTTAGTTCTTTGGCCCATTTTTTGATTGGGTCATTTATTTTTCTGGAATTGAGCTGCAGGAGTTGCTTGTATATTTTTGAGATTAGTTGTTTGTCAGTTGCTTCATTTGATATTATTTTCTCCCATTCTGAAGGCCATCTTTTCACCTTGCTTATAGTTTCCTTGGTTGTGCAGAAGCTTTTAAGTCTAATTAGGTCCCATTTGTTTATTTTTGCTTTTATTTCCAATATCTGGGAGGTGGGTCATAGAGGATCCTGCTGTGATTTATGTCAAAGAGTGTTTTGCCTGTGTTCTCCTTTAAGAATTTTATAGTTTTTGGTCTTACATTTAGATCTTTAATCCATTTTGAGTTTATTTTTGTGTATGGTGTTAGAAAGTGTTCTAATTTCATTCTTTTACAAGTGGTTGAATAGTTTTCCTAGCACCACTTGTTAAAGAGATTGTCTTTTCTCCATTGTATATTCTTGCCTCCTTTGTCAAAGATAAACTGTCCATAGGTGCGTGGATTGATCTCTGGGCTTTCTATTTTGTTCCATTGATCTGTATTTCTGTCTTTGTGCCAGTACCATACTGTCTTGATGACTGTGGCTTTGTAGTAGAGCCTGAAGTCAGGCAGGTTGATTCCTCCAGCCCCATTTTTCTTTCTTAAGATTGCTTTGGCTATTCGAGATTTTTTGTATTTCCATACAAATTGTGAAATTATTTGTTCTAGCTCTGTGAAAAATATCATTGGTAGCTTGATAGGGATTGCATTGAATCTATAGATTGCCTTGGGTAGTATACTCATTTTCACTATATTGATTCTTCCAGTCAATGAACATGGTATATTTCTCCATCTATTAGTGTCCTCTTAGATTTCTTTCTCCAGTGTTTTATAGTTTTATATGTATAGGTCTTTAGTTTCTTTAGGTAGATATACTCCTAAGTATTTTATTCTTTTCGTTGCAATGGTGAATGGAATTTTTTCCTTCTCTTTATATTTTCTCACTATTAGTGTATAGGAATGCAAGGGATTTCTGTGTGTTGATTTTATATCCTGCAACTTTACTATATTCATTGATTAGCTCTAGTAATTTTCTGGTGGAGTCTTTAGGGTTTTCCATGTAGAGGATCATGTCATCTGCAAACAGTGAGAGTTTTACTTCTTCCTTTCCAATTTGGATTCCTTTTATTTCTTTTTCTGCTCTGATTGCTCTAGCCAAAACTTCCAGAACTACGTTGAATAGTAGCGGTGAAAGTGGGCACTCTTGTCTTGTTCCTGATTTTAGGGGGAATGCTTTCAATTTTTAACCATTGAGGATAATGTTTGCTGTCAGTTTGTCATATATAGCTTTAAATATGTTGAGCTTTGTACCTTCTATTCCTGCTTTCTGGAGAGTTTTTATCATAAATGGATGTTGAATTTTGCCAAAGGCATTCTCTGCATCTATTGAGATAATCATATGGCTTTTATTTTTCAATTTGTTAATGTGGTGCATTACATTGATTGATTTGCGGATACTGAAGAATCCTTGCATCCCTGGGATAAAGCCAACTTGGTCATGATATATGATCTTTTTAACGTGTTGTTGGATTCTGATTGCTAGAATTTTGTTAAGGATTTTTGCATCTATGTTTATCAGTGCTATTGGCCTGTAGTTTTCTTTTTTTGTGGCATCCCTGTCAGGTTTTGGTATTAGCGTGATGGTGGCCTCATAGAATGAGTTTGGAAGTTTCCCTTCCTCTGCAATTTTCTGGAAGAGTTTGAGTAGGATAGGTGTTAGCTCTTCTCTAAATTTTTGGTAGAATTCAGCTGTGAAGCTGTCTGGACCTGGGCTTTTGTTTGCTGGAAGATTTCTGATTACAGTTTCAATTTCCGGGCTCATGATGGATCTATTAAGATTTTCTATTTCTTCCTGGTTCAGTTTTGGAAAATTGTACTACTCTAAGAATTTGTCCATTTCTTCCACGTTGTCCATTTTATTGGCACATAGTTGCTGATAGTAGTCTCTTATGATCCTTTGTATTTCTGTGTTGTCTGTTGTGATGTCTCTATTTTCATTTCTAATTTTATTGATTTGATTTTTCTCCCTTTGTTTCTTGATGAGTCTGGCGAATGGTTTGTCAATTTTATTTGTCCTTTCAAAGAACCAGCTTTTGGCTTTGTTGATTTATACTATGGTCTCTTTTGTTTCTTTTGCATTTATTTCTGCCCTAATTGGTAAGATTTCTTTCCTTCTACTAACTCTGGGGTTCTCCATTTCTTCCCTTTCTAGTTGCTTTAGGTGTAGAGTTAGGTTATTTATTTGACTTTTTTCTTGTTTCTTGAGGTATGCCTGTATTGCTACGAACTTTCCCCTTAGCACTGCTTTTACAGTGTCCCACAGGTTTGGGGTTGTTGTGATTTCCTATTCATTCATTTCTATGCATACTTTGATTTCTTTTTTGATTTCTTCTGTGATTTGTTGGTTATTCAGAAGCGTGTTGTTCAGCCTCCATATGTTGGAATTTTTAAGAGTCTTTCTCCTGTAATTGAGATCTAATCTTCCTGCATTGTGGTCAGAAAAGATACTTGGAATGATTTCAGTTTTTTTGAATTTACCAAGCCTAGATTTATGGCCCAGGATGTGATCTATCCTGGAGAAGGTTCCGTGTGCACTTGAGAAAAAGATGAAATTCATTGTTTTGGGGTGAAATGTCCTATAGATATCAATTAGGTCTAGCTGGTCTATTGTATCATTTAAAGTTTGTGTTTCCCTGTTAATTTTCTGTTTAGTTGAGCTATCCATAGGTGTGAGTGGGATATTAAAGTCTCCCACTATTATTGTGTTATTGTTTATTTCCCCTTTCATACTTGTTAGCATTTGTCTTACAGATTGTGGTGCTTCTATGTTGGGTGCATATATACTTATAATTGTTATATCTTCTTCTTGGATTGATCCGTTGATCATAATGTAGTGTCCTTCTTTGTCTCTTTTCACAGCCTTTGTTTTAAAGTCTGTTTTATCTGATATGAGTATTGCTATTCCTGCTTTCTTTTGGTCTCTATTTGCATAGAATATCGTTTTCCAGCCCTTCCCTTTCAGTCTATATGTGTCCCTTGTTTTGAAGTGGGTCTCTTGTAGACAACAAAAATAGGGGTTTTGTTTTTGTATCCATTCAGCCAGTCTTTGTCTTTTGGTTGGGGCATTCAACACATTTATGTTTAAGGTAATTATTGATAAGTATGATCCTGTTGCCATTTATTTTATTGTTTTGAGTTTGAGTTTATACACCCTTTTTGTGTTTCCTGTGTAGAGAAGATCCTTTAGTATTTGTTGGAGAGCTGGTTTGGTGGTGCTGAATTCTCTCAGCTTTTGCTTGTCTGTAAAGCTTTTGATTTCTCCATATTTGAATGAGATTCTTTCTGGATACAGTAATCTGGGCTGTAGGTTATTTCATTTCATCACTTTAAGTATGTCCTGCCATTCCCTCCTGGCCTGAAGACTTTCTTTTGAAAGATCTGTTGTTATCCTTCTGGGAATCCCCTTGTGTGTTATTTGTTGTTTTTCCCTTGCTGCTTTTAATATTTGTTCTTTGTGTTTGACCTTTGTTAATTTCATTAACATGTGTCTTGGGGTGTTTTGCCTTGGGTTTATCCTGTTTCAGATTCTCTGGGTTTCTTGGACTTGATTATTTCCTTCCCCATATTAGGGAAGTTTTCAACTATTATCTCCTCAAGTATTTTCTAGTGGTCTTCCTTTTTGTCTTCTTCTTCTGAGACACCTATAATTCACATCTTGGGGCGTTTCATATTGTCCTGGAGGTCTCTAAGATTGTCCTCATTTCTTTTAATTCGTTTTTCTTTTTTCCTCTCTGATTCATTTATTTCTACCATTCTATCTTCTATTTCACTAACCCTATCTTCTGCCTCCATTATTCTACTATTTGTTGCCTCCAGAGTGCATTTTAATCTCATTTATTGCACTATTCATTATATATTGACACTTTTTATTTCTTCTAGGTCCTCGTTAAACCTTCCTTGCATCTTCTCAATCCTTGTCTCTAGGCTATCTGTGATTCCATTTTGATTGCAAGATTTTGGATCATTTTCACTATCATTATTCAGAATTCTTTATCAGGTAGATTTCCTATCTCTTCCTCTTTTATTTGGTTTGTTGAGCATTTATCCTGTTCCTTTACCTGCTGGGTATTTCTTTGTCTCTTCATCTTGTTTACATTGCTGTGTTTGGGGTGGCCTTTCTGTATTCTAGCAGTTTGTGGAGTTCTCTTTATTGTGGATTTTCCTTGCTGTGGGTGGTGTTGTACAGGTGGCTTGTCAAGGTTTCTTTGTTAAGGAAGCTCGTGTCAGTGTTCTGGTGAGTGGAGCTGGATTCCTTCTCTCTGGAGTACAACGAAGTGTCCATAATGAGTTATGAGATGTCAGTGGCCATGAAGAGATACCCCACACCCAAGGTAAGAGAAACCCAAGTAAGACGGTTGGTGTTGCAAGAGGGCAGCAGAGGGCAGACACACTGAAACCACACTCACAGAATACTAGTCAATCTAATCACACTAGGACCACAGCCTTGTCTAACTCAATGAAACCAAGCCACGGCCGCAGGGTAACGCAAGAAGGGCAGGTCATGCTGGAGAGGTCTGACAGAATGTGGTCCACTGGAGAAGGGAATGGCAAACCACTTCAGTATCCTTGCCTTGAGAACCCTATGAACACTATGAAAAGGCAAAATGATAGGATACTGAAAGACGAACTCCCCAGGTCAGTAGGTGCCCAACATGCTACTGGAGATCAGTGGAGAAATAACTCCAGAAAGAATGAAGGGGTGGAGCCAAAGCAAAAATAATACCCAGTTGTGGATGTGACTGGTGATAGAAGCAAGGTCCGATGCTGAAAAGGGCAATATTGCATAGGAACCTGGAATGTCAGGTCCATGAATTAAGGCAAATGAGAAGTGGTCAAACAAGAGATGGCAAGAGTGAACATCGACATTCTAAAATCAGTGAACTAAAATGGACTGGAATGGGTGAATTTTACTCAGACGACCATTATATCTACTACTGCGGGCAGGAATCCCTCAGAAGAAATGGAGTAGCTATCATGGTCAACAAAAGAGTCCAAAACGCAGTACTTGGATGCAATCTCAAAAATGACAGAATGATCTCTGTTCGTCTCCAAGGCAAACCATTCAATATTACAGTTATCCAAGTCTATGCCCCAACCAGTAACACTGAAGAAGCTGAAGTAAATGGTTTTATGAAGACCTACAAGATCTTTTAGAACTAACACCCAAAAAAGATGTGCTTTTCATTATAGGGGACTGGAATGCCAAAGTAGGAAGTCAAGAAACACCTGGAGTAACAGGAAATTTGGCCTTGGAATGCGGAATGAAGCAGGGCAAAGACTAATAGAGTTTTGCCAAGATAATGCACTGGTCATAGCAAACACCCTCTTCCAACAACACAATAGAAGACTCTACACACGGACATCACCAGATGGTCAACACCAAAATCAGATTGATTATATTCTTTGCAGCCAAAGTTGGAGAAGCTCTATACAGTCAATAAAAACAAGACCAGGAGCTGACTGTGGCTCAGATCATGAACTCCTTATTACCAAATTCAGACTTAAATTGAAGAAAGTAGGGAAAACCGCTAGACCATTCAGGTATGACCTAAATCAAATCCCTTATGATTATACAGTGGAGGTGAGAAATAGATTTAAGGGCCTAGATCTGATAGATAGAGTGCCTGATGAACTATGGAATGAGGATCGTGACATTGTACAGGAGACAGGAATCAAGACCGTCCCCATGGAAAAGAAATGCAAAAAAGCAAAATGGCTGTCTGGGGAGGCCTTACAAGTAGCTGTGCAAAGAAGAGAGGTGAAAAGCAAAGGAGAAAAGGAAAGATATAAGCATCTGAATGCAGAGTTCCAGAGAAGAGCCAGAAGAGATAAGAAAGCCTTCCTCAGCGATCAATGCAAAGAAATAGAGGAAAAGAACAGAATGGGAAAGACTAGAGACCTCTTCCAGAAAATTAGAGACACCAAGGGAACATTTCATGCAAAGATGGGCTCGATTAAGGACAGAAATGGTATGGACCTAACAGAAGCAGAAGATATTAAGAAGAGGTGGCAAGAATACACAGAAGAACTGTACAAAAAAGATCTTCACGACCCAGATAATCATGATGGTGTGATCACTAATCTAGAACCAGACATCCTGGAATGTGAAGTCAAGTGGGCCTTGGAAAGCATCGCTACGAACAAAACTAGTGGAGGTGATGGCATTCTAGTGGAGCTGTTTCAAATCCTGAAAGATGATGCTGTGAAAGTGCTGCACTCAATATGCCAGCAAATTTGCAAAACTCAGCAGTGGCCACAGGACTGGAAAAGCTCAGTTTTCCCTCCAGTCCCAAAGAAAGGCAATGCCAAAGAATGCTCAAACTATCGCACAATTGCACTCATCTCACAGGCTAGTAAAGTAATGCTCAAAATTCTCCAAGCCAGGCTTCAGCAATACGTGAACCGTGAACTTCCTGATGTTCAAGCTGGTTTTAGAATAGGCAGAGGAACCAGAGATCAAATTGCCAAAATCTGCTGGATCATGGAAAAAGCACGAGAGTTCCAGAAAAACATCTATTTCTACTTTATTGACTATGCCAAAGCCTTTGACTGTGTGGATCACAATAAACTGTGGAAAATTCTTCAAGAAATGGGAATACAAGACCACCTGACCTGCCTCTTGAGAAACCTATATGCAGGTCAGAAAGCAACAGTTAGAACTGGACATCGCACAAGAGACTGGTTCCAAATAGGAAAAGGAGTCTGTCAAAGCTGTATATTGTCACCCTGCTTATTTAACTTCTATGCAGAGTACATCGTGAGAAACACTGGACTGGAAGAAGCACAAGTTGGAATCAACATTGTCAGGAGAACTATAAATAACCTCAGATATGCAGAACACACCACCCTTATGGCAGAAAGTGAAGAGGAACTCAAAAGCCTCTTGATGAAAGTCAAAGAGGAGAGTGAAAAAGTTGGCTTAAAGCTCAACATTCAGAAAACGTGATCATGGCATCCGGTCCCATCACTTCATGGCAAATAGATGGGGAAACAGTGGAAACAGTGTCAGACTTTATTCTGGGGGGCTCCAAAATCTCTGCAGATGGTGATTGCAGCAATGAAATTAAAAGATGCTTACTCCTTGGAAGGAAAGTTATGACCAAACTAAATAGCATATTCAAAAGCAGAGACATTACTTTGCCAACAAGGGTCCATCTAGTCAAGGCTATGGTTTTTCCAGTGGTCATGTATGGATGTGAGAGTTGGACTGTGATGAAAGCTGAGCGCTGTAGAATTGATGCTTTTGATGTGTGGTGTTGGAGAAGGCTCCTGAGAGTCCCTTGGACTGCAAGGAGATCCAACCAGTCCATTCCGAAGGAGATCAGCCCTGGGATTTCTTTGGAAGGAATGATGCTAAAGCTGAAACTCCAATACTTTGGCCACCTCATGCAAAGTGTTGACTCATTGGAAAAGACTCTGATGCTGGGAAGGATTGGGGGCAGGAGGAGAAGGGGATGACAGAGGATAAGATGCCTGGATGGCATCACCTACTTGACGGAATGTGTTTGAGTGAACTCCAGTAGTTGGTGATCGACAGGGAGGCCTGGCATGCTGCGATTCATGTGGTCGCAAAGAGTTGGACATGACTGAGTGACTGATCTGGACTCATAGGCCCCTTCCTATGTATCCGGTACTAACTACAGGGTTTTAATCTGTTGCATCTGTCCCTTCCAAGGCGGTTCCCTCTGTTTCTTCTCTTCTGTTTGCTGGTCTCTTCAGTGTCTGATTTCTGCCCTGGCCCAAGTGGGCGGTCATGGACACTTTTTTACGCTCACTTTTCAGTCACGCTGTGGGGAGGGAGGGACGCTGCAAATAAATAACACTGGCATGTGCTCACAGTGTCTCGGCCACAATGGGCCTGCCCCCGCTCATGGTGTGTGTGATTTCCCTGTCACACTGCTCAGGTTCTAGGTTGCTCCACCGAGAACAGTTTGAGGCCGGACCTGGGCTGCATGGACCTCCCAGGCCTAAGCTGCTCAGGTTCAGGCACTTGGGTAGTCCTCAGAGGTGCAGACTCAGTTTTTGCACCTGTGTTTTGTACCCTTCCCAGCTCTGAGCAGCTCAGGTGATGAGGTGTTTGGCGAGTGCGGTTGCTGCAACTAATCACCTCCCCCGTCCCTGCCACTCAGTTTTCTGGGTGTACAACCAGCGCACCTTCTCAGATGCAATTTGACCGTGCAGAACCCCAAGAAGTCTTAGTTAGCAAAGAAGCCTGCTTGCAGTTTGATAGATAATGCCTCTCTGGGGCTGCAATTTCCCCCTTCCAGCTCTGGCTGCCTGTCACCGGAGGGGGATGGTCTGCAGGGGGCTAGCTCTGTTCAGGCCTTTGTTCTGTGAGCGGGCCTTGCGGTGTCTTAGGTTAGAGCTTTTCCCGTGGTAGCTATCCCACAGTCTGGTTTGCTAGCCCAAGTTAGTTCCCTCAGATTGCCCTTGGAGCATTCAGCCTTGTCCTTACTCTAAGCAATGCAGCCCGCGCCTCCCTGCCCATCCCCCACTTGCTAGTGGTGGGTACAGGCATCTGCGCTGCTTCTCCACTGGGGGAAATACCGTTGGGCACATAATCTGTGGGTTTAAATTATTTGTTTATTTTTCCTCCCAGGTATGTTGCCCTCTGTGCTTCCAAGGCTCGCCACAGACTCGGCAGTGAGAGTGTTTCCTGGTGTTTGGAAACTTCTCTCTTTTTAAGACTCCCTTCCTGGGATGGAGCTCCATCCCTACCTCTTTTGTCTCTTCTTTAATCTTTTATATTTTTTCCTACCTCCTTTCGAAGACACTCGGCTGCTTTTCTAGGTACCTGATGTCCTCTGCTGGCATTCAGAAGTTGTTTTGTGGCATTTACTCAGTGTTTAAATGTTCTTTTGATGAATTTGTGGGGGAGAAAGTGGTCTCCACGTCCTATTCCTCCACCATCTTAGGACCGCTTCCTGCATAATATTAAGATCTTTTCTTTTTTTCCCCCCTCAACATTCAGACATTCCTTAAGCCCATAATTTTCACTTCTAAATTGGTGGAAAACAATGTTTTTACGTAATACAGTGAAGATTATCACTGTCCTAAGCTTGTTGTATAGTAAGAAGGAAAATTCCAGCCAAAAGTGTAGATCTTTTCTCAAGATATGTACACACACACACACACACACACACACACACACACTCATGTATGTGAGCTTCCCAGGTGGCACTAGTGGTACAGAACCCTCCTGCCAATGTGGGAGATGTAAAAGATGTGGGTTTGATCCCTGGGTCAGGAAGATAACCTGAAGGAGGGCATAGCAATCCATTCCAGTATTCTTGCCTGAAGAATCCCGTTGACAGAGGACCCTGGTGGGCTACAGTCCATATGGTCACAAGGAGTTGGACACAACTGAAGGAACTTAACACACGCACACATATATGACTTCTCTGAGAGCTCGGTGATAAAGAATCTGCCTGCCAATGCAGGAGATGTGGGTTAAATCTCTGGTCCAGGAAGATCGCCTGGACAAGGAAATCGCAATCCACTCTAGTATTCTTGACTGGAGAATCCCATGGACGGAGGAGCCTGGCGTGCTATAGTCCATGGGGTCGCAAAGAGTCAGACACAGCTCAGTGACTGAACAACAACAACAACAACATATACTCCTGGAAACTGGTCTTAGAAAAATAATTCTAAATACAAAAAGGTTTATGACAGACTTGATTATTAGAATGTTGTTTGAAATACAAATAATTATCCAACAATATAGGAACAAAAGTAAATTATGATTTGTGACTACTTTCATATGTAAGAGGACTGTGGAGTAATATAGCAAGAGTTTATCATGCAAATAAGTAAAAACACAGGATACAGGATTGTTTTTACCATACTATTACAATTGTATAATACTGCTTGCACATTACGAAAAGCCCTGAATATCTGGGTAAAGAAAATGTGAATTATTATTTCCAAAATTTACAAATATATATGTTCTATTATTCTATAAGTAGCATGATGTATTTCTGTAAGTGTGACACTATAAAAATTTATTGAAAATAAAACTTGTGCTTTTAGTTTTTGACTTCTATAGAGTTTTATCAGATTACAAGGAATTGTCATTTAGAATGAAGAATTTGTATGACAATATCATTTTCTGTTTAAATATTTGATTGTATGTTATGTGTAAGCCATCATGCTATGTGGCACAGCTTCTGTGGCAGACAACAAGGAATAAAATTTTGTCTTTTGCGTGAAGAAATTCACAATTAGTGAATAAATATTATCTTGTCATACAATAACATTTTTGTAGTTAAATTTAGCACAGATTGTTATATTATGGACAATTCAGATAATGAATTTGTCTGATAAAGAAAGATAGATGTTCTGTTCAATATGGAACTGATACAATTCTGTGTTGAAAAAAAATTCAATGTTAAAGTCAAATTTATAAAAATCTTGCCAAGCCATGTAACAGAGTTTTGGAGAAACTAGCTGAATCCAGATTTGATGTTCTGGTAGAACATCCAGGAAGAACCATTAATAATAATAGCTTACAATTGTTGAACAATTACTATACACTACACCTTGTCTTGGAGAAGGCAATGGCACCCCACTCCAGCACTCTTGCCTGGAAAATCCCATGGACGGAGGAGCCTGGTGGGCTGCAGTCCATGGGGTCGCAAAGAATCAGACACGACTGAGCGACTTCCCTTTCACTTTTCACTTTCATGCATTGGAGAGGGAAATGGCAACCCACTCTGGTGTTCTTGCCTGGAGAATCCCAGGGACGGGGGAGCCTGGTGGGCTGCCATCTATGGGGTCGCACAGAGTCGGACACGACTGAAGCGACTTAGCAGCAGCAGAAGCACACCTTGTTTTAAGAGCTTCTCTTGTTTTCCATTTAATCTTCCCCCAAACCCTATGAAAAAAGTGCTGTCATCATCATCCCATGTTTAGAAGTCAGAGAATAGATGTATTTAGAAATTATGTAATTTTCACAAGTCACATAGTATTAATACATGAAGGACCATGCCGAGAGCTATCACATAACTTCATGATAAAGTTAAATTGTCTGAGGAAGTTTCCGTGGGCCATATTCACTGCATCCTTCATTCAAAAAGTAACAAAAAACATGGCACAGATGAGATTCAGCACTTTCAGGGTGGTATAGTCAAGGACTACAGGTGGACAGTAAGCACATGAAAAGATGCTCAGCATTGCCATTATTAGAGAAATGTGAATCAAAACTATAATGAAGTAGCATTGTTCACTATGACCATCATCAAAAAGTCTACAAATAGTAAATGCTGGAGAAGGCATGGAGAAAAGGGAACACTCCTACCTACATAGTTTGATGTGAACATAAATTGGTGCAGCCATTATGGAAAATAGTATGGAGGTTCCTTCAAAAACTATAACTAGAGCTACCTTATGATCCAGCAATCCCACTTCTGGGCATATACCTGGAAAAGATGAAAGCTCTGATTCAAAAAAATATGTGAACGCCAATGTTCATAACAGGACTGTTTACAATAGCCACATGTAGGCAACCTAAATATCCATCAACAGGTGAATTGATGAAGAATATGTGGTGTGTGTACACACACACACATACAATGGCATATTAGCCATAAGAAAGAATGAAATAATGCCATTTGCAGCAACATGGATAGACCTAGAAATTATTGCACTAAGTAAAGTAAGTCAAAGACAAATATATGATATTGCTTATATATGGAATCTAACGGAGAAGGCAATGGCACCCCACTCCAGTACTCTTGCCTGGAAAATCCCATGGATGGAGGAGCCTGGTAGGCTGCAGTCCATGGGGTCGCTAAGAGTCAGACATGACTGAACGACTTCACTTCCACTTTTCACTTTCATGCATTGGAGAAGGAAATGGCAACCCACTCCAGTGTTCTTGCCTGGAGAATCCCAGGGACGGGGGAGCCTGGTGGGCTGCCGTCTATGGGGTCGCACAGAGTCAGACACCACTGAAGTGACTTAGCAGCAGCAGCAGCAGCAGCATGGAATCTAAAAAATAGTACAAATGACCTAATTTATAAAGCAGAAACAGACTCAGATACGAAAAACAAACTTACAGTTACCAAATGGGAAGGCAGGGTAGAGGATAAATTGGGAGTATGGGATTGACAGATACACACTAACAGATATACACTGTGTATAACATAGATAAACAACAAGGATTTACTGTATAGCACAGGGATTTATATTCAGTATCTTGTAGAAAGCTATAATGAGAAAGAATATAAAAACAGAATCACTTTGCTCTACACCTGAAACTAACAGAAAATTGTAAATCAACTATACTTCAATTAAAAAGAAAGAAAGAAAACCAAAACATATTGTGAGAGGAATGAGTGATATAGTGGTTAATTTTGTATGTCCACTTGACTGACTGTAGGGTTCCCAGATTAAACACTATTTCTGGGTCTGTCTGTACAGTCTTTTGGATGGGATTAGCATTTGAAATGATAGATTCAGTAAAGTAGATTGCCATCCCCAATGTGGGTGGACACCATCCAATCCATTGAGGGCTTGAACAAAACAAAAGATGGACAAAGGAGGAAGTCACTTCTTGTTTTTCCTGCCTCAGAGATGAGCTGGGACTTCTCATCTCACCTTCTCCTGTCCTCGGACTGAGATTTACACTATTGTCTCCCCTGGTTCTCAGGCCTTTGGATGTGGAATGAATCATGTCACTTGCTTTCCTGGGTCTCCAGCTTGCATAGATTGTGAGACTTCTCAACCTTTGTGTTTATGTGAGTGTGTTCCTCATAATTAATTTCTACACACACACACACACACACACACACACACACACACACACACACACACATACTATCATTTCTGATTCTCCCAAGAGTCCTGCCTAATACAGGAAGGAGGTATATGGATGGCAAAGCAGAGCAGAGGAGAAGCCCATGGGAACAGGATATGGGCTGATTTGGGTTATATGTTCTATTCAATCCATTCCATCAGTTACAGTTCTGCTGACTCTCCAAACAAGGAATCAAAAAATTAGATTATCTAGCTCTTCTGGCCTGGGGTTCTGTTAAGTGGATTTAGACACTGGTCTGATGGCTAAATTTCACTTAAGTGGGGAGGGAGCTTGGCCATAACCAGGACAATCCTGCATTCAGGCATTTGCCTTAAAAATTATTTATCCGTCCCCACACTCTTGTCTATTCTCTATCTTTCCTTTTAGATAGAAAATTATAATGACACAATCAACCAAAATTAAATGAGAACTGTATGTCAAGTAGGGATTCCTATATATCATAAAGGAGAGCGTTTGTAACAACAATCTCATTTACTGTGTTGATGGTTAGGAAACACTGAAGAATAAAAACGTGTAGTTTTCTCATACAAAGCAAAACCACAGCAACATAATCACCCCCCCCCCCCCAAATATGAAATGTTTTTGTTTTTCTTCTTCTACAAAGTACAAGTTGTTTCAGGACATGAAAGTACACAGTGCTGGCACCTATTATCAGGAAACTACTAAGGCGTGAAAGAAAGAACTAGAGTTTTCAATCACAAAGTGTATGAAACCCTAAGTCTTTAGGGAAAGTAATGAAATGTTGCTGCTGCTGCTAAGTCGCTTCAGTCATGTCCGACTTTGTGCGACCCCAGAGACGGCAGCCCACCAGGCTCCCCCATCCCTGGGATTCTCCAGGCAAGAGTTGCTAAGTGCTACCAAATCGTAATGTGGCATCACTTCTTACTTGCTGTTTCAACTGTTCTCCACAAGGCAACCAGGGTGTCTTTTCAAAATACAAATCTGCTCTGGTCAGCTTTTTGCTACATACAGTTCCAAGGGCTTCTCAGGACTCTTAGGATAAATATCAAAATGCTTCCTGAGATCAAGGAATTTGTGTAAAGCAAATGCTGTCTTCCTTTCTGGTCTTCTGTCCAAAAATACCCCCTACTCCCCTTCATACTAAGAGCTCCAGCCACGCTGACCTCAGGGAGAATGCATTTCCTCCAGCCCTGGGACATTTGTATATGCTCTTCCTTCAGCCTACGTTCCTTCTCTCATCTTAAGCTCTTTAACTAGTTAATTCCTAATTCTTCCTTTTTGTGTGTTCATGCTAAGTGGCTTCAGTTGTGTCCAAACTCTTTGCAACCCCATGGACTGCAACCTGCCAGGCTTCTCTGTCCATGGGATTCTCCAGGCAAGAATACTGGAGTGGGTTGCCATGCCATCCTCCAGGGGATCTTCCTGACCCAGGGATCAAGACTGTGTCTCCCACAGCTCCTGCACTGCGGCATATTCTTTATCACTGAGTCACTGGGGAAGCCCAATTCTTCCTCCACACCTCAGCTCAATCATTACTTCCTTCCCTGACATCCCTATAGGGACACAGTGTTGTTCAACTCCAGAGGTGCTGCTCACATTATATTCTATGGTAATAGTACTTTCAGGAGTCCTGTTCCTGCAACCAAATACAGTTGAGCATCCTTAGAGAAAGAGGATCAGACATGGCTTTCTTGACATAAGAGAAGCCATTTTGGGCCTAAATTATTTTGTGATCTAAGGCTGGTCACAATGCTTGGCCTTGAACTGTTCTCAGTAATTAATGATCTTAAGGAAAAAAAAGAATACAGAAACAGGGCTTCCCTGATGGCTCAGTGGTAAAGAATCTGCCTGCTAATGCAAGAGGCACAGGTTTGATCCCTGATCCGGGAAGATCCCACATGCCATGGACCAACGAAGCCCGTGTGCCACGACTATTGAGCGTGTGCTCTAGTTCTAGCCCGTGAGCTGCAACCACTGAGCCCGTGTGCTGTGACTACTGAAGCCTGTGAGCCTAGTGCCCGTGCTCAACAGCAAGAAAAGCCACCACAATGAGAAGCCCATGCACTGCAGCTAGAGAGTAGCCCCCTCTTGCTGCAACTGTTATGAGAAGCATACTGACTGAAACTGCCCACCCTGGACAGGCACCATAGTAACTATTTGCGTGAGTTGTTTCATGACAGGAAGTCCTAGTAAGAAACGTGGAACTAATAAGCCACCATCAATCAGAAGAGTTCGGGAAAGATCAAAAAGAGACACCACGTTTCTGACCACCTCCTGGAATCCTCTCTGGCATCCATCTTGGCTGAGCCAATGCGTGTGCCACCAGGAAGGACTGAGTCAGAATGATTGGCCAAAGACAACCCAGAAACTAATCCCATTACCGTAAAACCCAAGACTGTGAGCATGTGGCAGAGCAGTTCTCCTGGGTTCCCTACCATACTGCTCTCCACCAAGGTGCTTCTTCCCAATAAAGTCTCTTGCTTTGTCAGCACATGTGTCTCCTTGGACAATTCATTTCCAAGTGTTAGACAAGAGCCCACTCTTGGGCTCTGGAAGGGGTCCTCCTTCCTGCAACAAATGGCAACTCTAGTGGGATTCTTCACTGTGACTGACATCCTGACTACTCGGGGTACTCAGGGACCAGTTTGCCCACCGATGGAACAGATCCAGTGGCCACAACCTGGACCCTTTAGTCCCTGGTCTGCTCCCAACACAGACAACTGGCCAGAGTGCCCTGACTGGGTAAGGAACAAGAGACTTTATGGACCTCTCTCCTCTTCCTTCTCTCTTTTCCCTTCTTAACCCTTCCTATCCTACCCTTTTCTTCTAGTCTCTAGTCCTAAGCACAAGAGTCTAGTCGAAGGGCCTCAGCCTGAGCTGAGAGTTGGAGGAATATCACCTCAGCTTGGCCAAGAATTCCAATTCTGTTTCT
This sequence comes from Capricornis sumatraensis, assembly GCF_032405125.1. Classification (NCBI taxonomy): domain Eukaryota; kingdom Metazoa; phylum Chordata; class Mammalia; order Artiodactyla; family Bovidae; genus Capricornis; species Capricornis sumatraensis. Next base: position 37,679,133 of record NC_091073.1, on the reverse strand, counting down.
GTTTTTGTCTGGTTTCTGATTTGGACTCGGTTAGGTTCTGGTCTGGTCTGTTTCTGGTAGGGCCAAGTTCCAGTCCTCCCTTCCTTGGAGGCCCAGGGAAAAGTCTCGTAATGCGTGGGTATCTGCAGATGGCAAGAGAAGTCTGTAAGATCACCTTTTTTGCTCCCCTCCTCTCCCATCTCCTTCCCCATCTTATTTCAATCTGGTCTCTTTTCTTCCCTTTGAAATCTTTGAAGACCTGAGATATTTTCATTTACTCTATTAGTACTTGGATCTGAACTTCTGTGTCTCAATAGGAGGTTTTTGAGAGACTGTAATCTTTTATTTAAGGGAGTATTTGATTAGGACGCTGGATCTATGTATGTGTCTTATACTCTGCGATCTGTGTTGTGATTTGTGATGACCATTTTTGCTTTGTGTGGTCACCGTTTTGTTTAGACCTCAGAGAAAGTTGGTTTAGGTAAAAGTCTTAAAAATCAGTTCCAAAACTGGTTCTTTTTGCATATACAGTTTTAAAAGCAAACTTGATCAAACAACTTATTGGAATTCTGATGCTGAGGTCAGAAAATCAAGTAGAAATTGATTTTCTCTCCCTGGGCCCTGAAACCAGGGCTCTCAGGAACACTTATCTAGACCATTTCTAACTCCTGCTGCTGCTGATACTAAGTCACTTCAGTCGTGTCTGACTCTGTGCGACTCCATAGATGGCAGCCCACCAGGCTCCCCTGTCCCTGGGATTCTCCAGGCAAGAACACTGGAGTGGGTTGCCATTTCCTTCTCCAATGCATGAAAGTGAAAAGTGAAAGTGAAGTCGCTCAGTCGTGTCCGACTCTTTGCAACCACATGAATCACAGCATGCAAGGCCTCCCTGTCCATCACCAACTCCCAGAGTTCACTCAGATTCACGTCCATCAAGTCACTGATGCCATCCAGCCATCTCATCCTCTGTCGTCCCCTTCTCCTCCTGCCCCCAATCCCTCCCAGTACCAAAATCTTTTCCAATGAGTCAACTCTTTGCATGAGGTGGCCAAGTACTGGAGATTCAGCTTTAGCATCATTCCTTCCAAAGAAATCACAGGGCTGATCTCCTTCAGAATGGACTGGTTGGATCTCCTTGCAGTCCAAGGGACTCAAAGCATCAATTCTTCGGCGCTCAGCCTTCTTCACAGTCCAACTCTCACATCCATACATGACTACTGGAAAAACCATAGCCTTGACTAGACGGACCTTAGTCAGCAAAGAAATGGCTCTGCTTTTCAATATGCTATCTAGGTTGGTCATAACTTTTCTTCCAAGGAGTAAGCGTCTTTTAATTTCATGGCTGCAGTCACCATCTGCAGTGATTTTGGAGCCCCAAAAAATAAAGTCTGACACTGTTTCTACTGTTTCCCCATCTATTTGCCATGAAGTGATGGGACCGGATGCCATGATCTTCGTTTTCTGAATGTTGAGCTTTAAGCCAACTTTTTCACTCTCCTCTTTGACTTTCATCAAGAGGCTTTTGAGTTCCTCTTCACTTTCTGCCATAACGGTGGTGTCATCTGCATATCTGAGGTTATTGATATTTCTCCCGACAGTCTTGACTCCAGCTTGTGTTTCCTCCAGCCCAGCGCTTCTCATGATGTACTCTGCATAGAAGTTTGCTGGGGTCCAGCCCCAGTGGATCCAGGGTGATTTGAAGGTGGGAATGGAATCGGTGTCCTGGAATAAACTTATTTAATTACAGATATAGAGAGAGATTAGAAACAGTGTAGCAGGAAAATTAGTGGAGAAAAAGAGGCTGAATAACTGGTTTATGTGGAATACTAATCACCACCTACGTAGGCCACAGGCATCTTTCTGTTCTCCCGAAGGAGAGGAGGCACTGAGGCCTCCCCGGTCCAATCTTAGAAGCCCTGGCATGGTTAGTAGGCTTGGTGCATACCCTCGTACCAGATGGGAATTCAGCCAGGAAAATGGGGAGCAAGAAAGAAACGACACGGGGGAATCAGTCTTTCCAGAAACTGATCCGATTTCTTTATTTTTCAGGTTTGTTTATATACATTTTTGTTATACACAGGGATGAATACAGAGTCACACGAGGGTCAGCAGACCTGACCCTTGTCACAATCAGGTGCTTCATGTAAAATTATACAAAGGCCTTATGGTTTTGACATCATCTTCTGGCCATGAGACCTGCTGACATTTTATGGCCCTTTCTGCTACCGGTCAGTTAACCAGAAAACTTATTTTTCCAGGGGTGATTTTTTTCTAAATCAGGCGCCACCCTCCAAATAAAGTTGCATTCCTATAGGGTGAGGGTGTAGTGAGTTACAACTAGGAAAGGAATTTACTTAGCCTAAGGTTTAACATGATTAATCTTAAAGGTTAACACTTATTTTTCTTATATGCTAGTTATATTCATTATAAGGGCAAGGAATATGGGGATTTAGCAGCAAATATTGGCTCAACAAATGTGAACCCTTGACCAATGTTCCCCTTAAGATCTATTTAGTCTTAAGATAGTGATAAAGTTACATTTTTACATAGCAAGGACACAGTGATTTATAACAAAGTACAGTGATTTATAACAAAGTACAGTGATCTATAACAAAAGAGAAAATTCATTAACTCAAAAAGTCTAATATTGCCAACATCAAAAACTACTTTATTTCCTTTTCTATATTCCAAATACATTGATTAATATATTCCCAGGTGCCTAAGGATATGGAGGCCTGGCAGCAATCACTGACTCAACAATGAGAAAAGCCCTATGCTAATATTCCAAACTCTCTGTGCTGTTTATGGTTGAGAGGTTGTCACACAAGCTAGTCTGTCAGCAGAGAGGTTTGACCTGAGACACCCTTGTCACACCCAGGGCAGGGAATTAGCAGTAATTATTGGCAGGACAAATGAAAAACCCTTCACCAATATAATTTCTAATCAACCCACTGTACTATACTAATAATTTTCTCAAAAGAGTCTGTATTTAGAAAGTTTTAAAGCATCTCATGCCTCTCATGGTTGGGAGGCTGTAAACAATCACATGTGGCCGGACGAACCTGATCAGGGAGGCTAGAGGACCGCCAGAGGAATTTCTAAGTTGAAACACTCTTGTCAAGCCCAGGAATTTTTATTAACTGAAGCTGCAAGTTAACTCCTCCTCCGAGAGAAATGGTTATGGGGGAGAGCCCCCCGTAAAGTCAGAGGTGCAGGCGAGAGCATGAAACAGACTCTGGTTTTGGGGTTGGATGCTCGGGAACAGGGGGTTTCCTGAGGCTTGATCATGCCTTTGCATATGCCAAGCCTCTTTCCTCATGACCTTTGCCATGGGCAGAGTTCCTCACGCTGGCCCCCGGCAGAAGTTAAATAAGCAGGGTGACAATATACAGCCTTGACGTACTCCTTTTCCTATTTGGAACCAGTCTGTAGTTCCATGTCCAGTTCTAACTGTTGCTTCCTGACTTGCATACAGATTTCTCAAGAGGCAGGTCAGATGGTCTGGTATTCCCATCTCTTTCAGAATTTTCCACAGTTTATTGTGATCCACACAGTCAAGGCTTGGGCATAGTCAATAAAGCAGAAATAGATGTTTTTCTGGAACTCTTTCTTTTTCCATGATCCAGCGGATGTTGGCAATTTGATCTCTTTTCCTCTGCCTTTTCTAAAACCAGCTTGAACATCAGGAAGTTCACCGTTCACATATTGTTGAAGCCTGGCTTGGAGAACTTTGAGCATTACTTTACTAGCATGTGAGATGAGTGCAATTGTACCTAGGATTACTAGAGGTCAAATGAGACTGTATTCTATCTGTTACAGATTTGTCAACAAGAAAACAAACTCCATGGGAAAAAAGTTTTAAGGGAAGTGTTTTCAATGACAGAAGGTGTAAGAAATGAAAAAGTACTGAAATGAATGAGTTATGCATGATCAGGATTTGCTAAAATCAGATCACAATTAATTGGGTAAATGGATTTTGTTAGAAATGACTCAGCCATAGGAAAACTGGTTAGAATCAACTAGGTCCAAGACGGTGGAATCAACTTTCACTAGACCTTGTGCTTTGGTATATGCACCCTTTATAAAATATCAGCAAGTTAAGTGATATACCCACTCAGTTCAGTTCAGTTCAGTCACTCAGTCGTGTCCTACTCCATGAATCACAGCATGCCAGGCCTCCCTGTCCATCACCAACTCCAGAGTGCACTCAAACTCATGCTCATTGACTTGGTGACGCCATCCAGCCATCTCATCCTCTGTGGTCCCCTTCTCCTCCTGCCTTCAATCTTTTCCAGCATCAGGGTCTTTTCCAATGAGTCAGTTCTTCGCATCAGGTGGCCAGAGTATTGGAGCTTCAGCATCAGTCCTTCCAATGAATATTCAGGACTGATTTCCTTTAGGGTGGACTGGTTGGATCTCCTTGCAGTTACTCTCAAGAGTCTTCTCCAATACCACAATTCAAAAGCATCAATTCTTTGGCACTCAGCTTTCTTTATAGTCCAACTCTCACATCCATACATGACCACTGGAAAAACCATAGCCTTGACCAGATGGACACTTGTTGGCAAAATAATGTCTCTGCTTTTTAATATGTTATTTAGGTTGGTCATAACTAGTATTGGCTAAATATAAGTGTTCTAGATCCTTTTGCTTTTTTGGACAAAATTTCCTAAATAAAATTCTATTAAAGTTCTTTTGACTTCAACTAACTTTGGGATGCTACAAAGGGCCCCTGAAACATTCCAAAGAAAGATACTAAACTAAGTAGGTTCATTTGGTATATAAAATTATGTGGGAAATATTATATTATCAATGAGTAATATATCATTTTAGGTTATATTTTATGGTAAATGTTACTAATATAGATATCCTAGAAATTACATGGAGTTCCTGAAATTCTGATATGTCCTGGTATTCTAATGAGAAAATTGATGACTTCACAAAGGTTAACAAAAGGACTGAATTAACTAGTGAATATGCTTATAACTTCTATTGTTTCTATCTGAAAAAATTACTAGTTTGAATGCATGTTTTCTAGGAGTATGGAAAATCTTCCCTTCAAACTAATTATGACAGTAATATGGTAAAATTATACTGTATAGACAAATTGAAATATTTATCTTTTCTCTCTATCTGACCCCTCCAAAAATTAGAAACTCTTAGGTTTCCAATAACTTTGTCAGATAAGTTAGGAAGATTATCTCATTAATAGGTACAGAAGTCTCAAGGAACTTTTGAGACCCTGAGAAGGGAGGAAATTCACCTAGATTTGTCAGGCAAAATCTATGATAAGCCTTTCACATGAATTTCTTAGCTGTGAAATATTTTACTTTAAAAGTTCAGTCTGACAAATGGATAAAGAAGTTGTGGTACATATATACAAGGGAATATTACTAAGCTATAAAAAAAGAATGCATTTGAGTCAGTTCTAATGAGGTGACTGAAATTGGAGCCTATTACACAGAGTGAAGTAAGTCAGAAAGAGAAACACTAACACAGTATATTAAGCATATATATGGAGTTTAGAAAGACGGTAACAACGACCCTATATGCAAGATAGCAGAAGAAACATAGATGTAAAGAACAGACTTTTGGACTATGTGGGAGAAGGCAAGGGTGGGATGATTTGACACAATAGCTTTGAAACATGTATATTACCATGTGTAAAATTGATGACCAGTGCAAGTTCGATGCATGAAGTAGGGCACTCAAAGCCGATGCTCTGGGACAACCGAGAGGGATGGGATGGGGAAGGAGGTAGGAGAGGGGTTCAGGATGCGGGAATACATGTACACCCATGGCTGATTCATGTTGATGTATGCAAAAACCACCACAATATTGTAATTAGCCTCCAATTAAAATAAATAGATTTTTTTTTAAAGTTCAGTTTGAGACTCTATAAAAGTTTCAGCAAAGCAAAAAGTCTGTGATCAATTATGGTTATATAAATCATCAGGCCAAGTTTACTGAGACCAGACCTATTTCATAAACAAATTAGTTTTAATTTGGTTATATTTGGTAAAAATGAGGGTGATTTTAGAAGAAAGTGATGTTTCAATGAACACTAAATCCCAGTTTGTTAATGAAGGTCTGTATTTACTGAGACTCATTTCCTGGATAGCTCTTTGCTGTTAGGGTATAGTAATTTAAAATTTTATTAAATTATTAGAAGACACCCTAAGTTTGTTTCTGAAGCTTATCTCAGTAATCTGTCTTTGAACGAAGATCAAGTGCCTCACTACCTGCAACCAGAACTAGAAAATAACATAAGGGGCTGTTTCCAACATGGATGGAAGAGGCTTTTTATCAGGTACTCTTAAATAGCTCATGCACAGTGAAATTCAAGAGGAAAGATTAATTTCCACTTCCAAAGGCTGGACTAGTCTATAGAGAGGACTGCTGACCTGAATTCACCTTAAAATGGTGCTCAGAGGAAACTACACTATACTAGGATGAGAGGAAGATGACATCAAAAGTAGTCAACTTTCCCACGATCCTGGACCTGATTCGTATGATCATTTATAATGCTTTCTTAACTTCTTGGACCTAGACGTGATCCTATGCTAGTCTTAGAAATCAATCCAATCGTTAGGTTTGTGGTCAATTACCTATGTCTAGCTCTGGGTTACCCTGGTGAATTTCTCTACTCCGAGGCTCTAATTGGCTGGACGTGAGCAAATTTACTTTAAAAGCAAAATTATAGTCATGTTCAGGTCACTATTGATATTACTAGATAGAATCACCTCACCTGGCCAATTAATAATGCCTGCTCTGACTCTGGCCATAGGATGAAATTTTTTTTCAGGGTCACTCAGATTCATTCAGAATGATGAGCTAAGTCTCAACCAAATCCTCTAGTCTATTAAAAGGAAATCTCCCACAAGTATGGGATGGGTTTATGTAGATAACACCAGGCTATGATAATTTAAGTTTAAAATACCCTCTAAATGGTCGTGAAATGCCCCCTATAACAGTCAAGTTTATGACCATGAGGGGACTCTGCCAACTAGAAACTGGAACTTGCCACCTACCGCTACAAAGATTAAATCATGGCCACTGCAGCTGTTGACCTTCAACACCCCCAAAAGAAGTGCAGGGCGGAGATCAGGAGCAAGGTACTCTGTGCTCTAGGAAAAACTAGCAGAACAGGCCTTCAGAGAATTAGATATTTTCAGGAGGAGATTTTATGAGTCCCAATTCTTGCATTTTCTCATGCCTAGAGAAATACTAACATCATTAACAGTGACATCTACTTTGGCTATTAAGGAGAATATTACAATTAAAAGTTGAAAAAGAAAAAAGAAAGATTGAATAGCTGTGGTTCAGACATCTGAGGAAATAACTAGGTGATGCTATGGGTGTAATTTCAAACTAGTCCTTGTATTGCTAAGAACTTGAGCTTTCTGAGTTGGGCCAGATTTGGATGCCACTAGACATTGCCATTGCCTTTCTTTGGGATTGGAATGAAAACTGAACTTTTCCAGTCCTGTGGCCACTGCTGAGTTTTCCACATTTGCTGACATATTGAGTGCAGCACTTTCACAGCATCATCTTTCAGGATTTGACATAGCTCAACTGGAATTCCATCACCTCCAATAGCTTTGTTTCTAAGGCCCATGTGACTTCACATTCCAGGATGTCTGGCTCTAGGTGAGTGATCACACCATCGTGATTATCCGGGTCGTGAAGATATTTTTTGTACAGTTCTTCTCTGTATTCTTTCCACCTCTTCTTAATATCTTCTGCTTCTGTTAGGTCCATACCATTTCTGTCCTTTATGGAGCCCATCTTTGCATGAAATGTTCCCTTGGTATCTCTAATTTTCTTGAAGAGATCTCTAGTCTTTCCCATTCTGTTCTTTTCCTCTATTTCTTTGCATTGATCGCTGAGGAAGGCTTTCTCATCTCTTCTTGCTCTTCTCTGGAACTCTGCATTCAGATGCTTATATCTTTCCTTTTCTCTTTTGCTTTTGGCCTCTCTTCTTTTCACAGATATTTGTAAGGCCTCCCCAGACAGCCATTTTGCTTTTTTGCATTTCTTTTCCATGGGGACGGTCTTGATCCCTGTCTCCTGTACAATGTCACGATCCTCATTCCATAGCTCATCAGGCACTCTATCTATCAGATCTAGGCCCTTAAATCTATTTCTCACCTCCACTGCATAATCACAAGGGATTTAATTTAGGTCATACCTGAATGGTCTAGCGGTTTTCCCTACTTTCTTCAACTTAAGTCTGAATTTGGTATTAAGGAGTTCATGATCTGAGCCACAGTCAGCTCCTGGTCTTGTTTTTGTTGACTGTATAGAGCTCCTCCATCTTTGGCTGCAAAGAATATAATCAATCTGATTTTGGTGTTGACCATCTGGTGATGTCTATGTGTAGAGTCTCCTCTTGTGTTGTCAGAAGAGGGTGTTTGCTATGACCAGTGCATTTTCTTGGCAAAACTTTATTAGTATTCGCCCTGCTTCATTCCGCATTCCAAGGCCAAATTTGCCAGTGACTCCAGGTGTTTCTGGACTTCCTACTTTGGCATTCCAGTCCCCTATAATGAAAAGCACATCTTTTTTGGGTGTTAGTTCTAAAAGGTCTTATAGGTCTTCATAGAACCGTTCAACTTCAGCTTCTTAAGCATTACTGGTTGGGGCATAGACTTGGTACTGTGATATTGAATGGTTTGCCTTGGAGACGAACAGGGATCATTCTGTCATTTTTGAGATTGCATCCAAGTACTGCATTTCAGACTCTTGTTGACCATGATGACTACTCCATTTCTTCTGAGGGATTCCTGCCCGCAGTAGTAGATTTCAGCAATACGTGAACCGTGAAGTTCCTGATGTTCAAGCTGGTTTTAGAAAAAGCAGAGGAACCAGAGATCAAATTGCCAACATCCACTGGATCATCAAACAAGCAAGGGAGTTCCACAAAAACATCTATTTCTGCTTTATTGACTAGGCCAAAGCCTTTGACTCTGTGGATCACAATAAAGTGTGGAAAATTCTGAGAGAGACGAGAATACCAGACCACCTGACCTGCCTCTTGAGAACTCTGTATGCAGGTCAGGAAGCAACCATTATAACTGGACATGGAACAACAGACTGGTTCCAAATAGGAAAAGGAGTACGTCAAAGCTGTATATTGTCACCCTACTTATTTAACTTCTATGCAGAGTACATCATGAGAAACGCTGGACTGGAGGAAACACAAGCTGGAATCAAGATTGCTGGGAGAAATATCAATAACCTCAGATATGCAGATGACACCACCCTTATGGCAGAAAGTGAAGAGGAACTAAAGAGCCTTTTGATGAAAGTGAAAGAGGAGAGTGAAAAAGTTGACTTAAAGCTCAACATTCAGGAAACTAAGATCATGACATCTGGTCCCATCACTTCATGGGAAATAGATGGGGAAACAGTGGAAACAGTGTCAGACTTTATTTTGGGGGGCTCCAAAATCACTGCAGATGGTGACTGCAGCCATGAAATTAAAAGATGCTTACTCCTTGGAAGAAAAGTTATGACCAACCTAGATAGCACATTGAAAAGTAGAGCCATTTCTTTGCTGACTAAGGTCCGTCTAGTCAAGGCTATGGTTTTTCCAGTAGTCATGTATGGATGTGAGAGTTGGACTGTGAAGAAGGCTGAGCGCTGAAGAATTGATGCTTTTGAAGTGTGGTGTTGGAGAAGACTCTTGAGAGTCCCTTGGACTGCAAGGAGATCCAACCAGTCCATCCTAAAGGAGATCAGCCCTGGGATTTCTTTGGAAGGAATGATGCTAAAGCTGAATCTCCAGTACTTGGCCACCTCATGCAAAGAGTTGACTCATTGGAAAAGATTTTGGTGCTGGGAGGGATTGGGGGCAGGAGGAGAAGGGGACGACAGAGGATGAGTGGCTGGATGGCATCAGTGACTTGATGGACGTGAATCTGAGTGAACTCTGGGAGTTGGTGATGGACAGGGAGGCCTGGCATGCTGCAATTCATGTGGTCGCAAAGAGTTGGACATGACTGAGCAACTGAATTGAACTGAGACATTGTCAAAACAATGTCTGCAGGCAGCTAGTAACTGCAAACTTGATAAAAGTAAACAACTGGCTACCAGGGTACAAGTCTCCTCAAAGTGCCAGGTCCAGATTGGGTTTCAGGCCTATTCTTCTGAAAAGAAATGAGATTTTATTTTGTCTATCAAAATTCCAGTTGTCACTCCTCCAACTACTTCTAACTGGGTCTGTTACATCAAAATGACAGACCAAGGGATTTAGATTTTAATCATACAAGACTCAGATCTAGGTCTTGGAACACAGAAGTGCTTCCAGTTCAGTGTCTATTCTCCAAACTGAGGCAGCCCTATGCCCTATTTTGACAGGAAGCTATCAGAGCCATAGCTGCCCAGTTCCCTGAATTAAATTTGAGTGGGAGTCTGGGGTCTTGGGGTCTTTCTGTGCCTCCTGCTTCTTGTTTGTAGGATATAGGCTTTGTTCAGCCTCCTTGACCTTCCCTGAGTTCCAAAGGGCAGAGTCAGATAGTTGATAATAGAGGAAGGGAGAGAATGGTGGCTTGGTGAGTGGTAAAGAATCTGCCCAACTAAGCAGAAGACTCAGGTTCATTACTGGGTCAGGAAGATCCCTGGAGAAGGAGATGGTGACCCACTTCAATATTCTTGCCTGAAGAATCCCATGGACAGAGCAGTCTGGCAGACTACAGTTTATGGGGTCGCATAGAGTTGGATGCGACTTAGTGACTACATAGCAGCAGCAGGGAAGGCAGAAACAAAGGTGGAACACTCCAGAAACAATAGTACAGCAATAAAGCAGGGTCCTGGTTCCTCCTCAAAGGACATTAACAATACCTTTGAGTTTTTCTGCAGGAACTAAGGCCTCCACTCAAGTGGAGGATGATGACTTCATGCTAAGCACAAGATTCTTAGAACTTCACCCTGTTACTTCATCACCAACCAATCAGAAGAAAGTCTGCATAGAGTGGAGAATAATGAAGACCCTCCTCCCCAAATGATTCTCTTTTAAAAAACTTTTATTGTTGAGCTGGATCTTCAATGTTGGTTTTTGGATGTCTACCTTCTCCCCAGGTTGCCAGGGTATAAAGCAAATTTCTTTTCTAACCAACATTTGTCTCTTGAGTATTGACTTTTGAGTGGTAAACAGCCAAACCTGAGTTCCTTAACAGTATGATTAATTTGACTCTGAAAATTCAAGGGGGCAGTCATTACTATCATGGTCTTTTTGATATATTTTAAACATGTATATGTAAAATTCAACTATGGACATAGTCAAGTGATACCAAATGTATTTTAATTCTCTTGACTTAAAGAATCTCTCTAGGAGAATTCTCTTGAAAATTGTTTTAAGCTTAAGAAGTCTCATTTAGTCTATCTGCAGAAGGAATTAAAGCTATATATATATATATCCTTGACATCATGGCTTAAAATTTTTTTTGGAAGTTTGTGAGTAACTCATTTCTCACTGATGTTTAACTTTTGCCAAATATCCCCAAGATGATTATTTTGAAAAACTGTATATTTGAATAAGTTGGCTAAGATAACTTACAGAAAATTACTTTGTAGAATTGGCAGTCACCCAGTTATAACTATAAAAATGAATTCTTGATGTTAGAGAGATTTGTGTGTTACTTTACTAACTTCATTATTAATCTTTTTGTTTTTGAGCTAGTATCTTACTGTTCTATAGTATGTTTTTGTATACTTTACAATAAAGTTTATTATCTGATAAAGCAAGTCTTCCCTTGTTACTCTTGCTTTGCCTGGTGATCTAGGCTACATTTGCATATTTATATGACTTACAGATGAAATTTAGAATAATTTTGCCAAGACCCCCAAATGTAAACCTACTTACTTCATCATGGACAATTTAATCATTCTAATAACCAATATAAATAATAATAATAATTATATCTAATGCTCATTGCTTGCTTACCAAGTGTCTGTCAATATTATAAGCACTACAGGAGTAAACTCAAGTGATATAATAGTTTACTTGAAAACTAAGAAAATCGACTGAAAATATATTAATAACAATGTGAGTGTGTGTGTGCTAGGTCACTTCAGTCATGTCCAACTCTTTGCGACTGCATGTACTGTAGCCCTCTAGGCTCCTCTGTCCATGGGATTCTCTGGACAAGAATACTGGAGTAGGTTGCCATGCCCTCCTTCATGAGATCTTCCTGACCCAGGGATCAAACCCACATCTCTTATGTCTCCTGCTTTGGCAAGTGGCTTCTTTACCACTACCACCACCTGGGAAGCCCATTAATAACAATAAGCACACTCAAAAAGATAACTGTGCAAAAGGAAGTATATTTCCTATGAAAAATTATAACCATTAATAGTTAGACATATAATGAAAGTAAAAAGCCTAGTCATACTATCACTCGAACTTTACAACGAAAACTCCACTGAGTGAAATAAAAGAATATTCAAGGAATTGAAGACACATACCATGGTCTTAGAACACTGCAAATATTGCAGAGATGTTTATATTTTAACCTAATTTATTAATGTAGTGCATTTTGATCAGAATATCCATAGTTTTTTGAGGGAAGAATGTGTCAAAATGATTCTAATGTGAAGAATAGACACTCTAAAGTTACTTAAGAACTTTCTGAAAGAGTTTAATTAAGAGATATGCTCTACTTCCCTGGTGGCTCAGAAGGTAAAGAACCAACCTGCAATGTGGAAGATCTGGGTTTGATCCCTGAGTCAGGAAGGTGCCCTGGAGAAGGGAATGGTGACCCACTCCAGTATTCTTGCCTAGAAAATTCCATGGACAGAGGAGCCTGGCGGGCTATAGTTCATGGGGTCGCAAAGGCAGACACAACTGAGTGACTAACACACAAGCCCTACTAGATAGTTAAAAAAAAAAAAATTAGAAGGCTTCATTCAATATGTATCAGATTTTGGTACCACTAGCTTACAAATGATAAATCATCGGGTCAGAATAGAAAATCCAGCAATAGACTCAAATATATGTAAATATTTAGAGCCTAATAAAGGTAGCATTTCATGCCCATGGGAAGGAATGCATTATTTAATACCAATGTTAAAGCATCACTCACTTGGAAAAGTTAGGCTTTTTCAACAATTATTTCTTACAGCAAGACTTATAAGTATCAAATATACAAATGCGAAAAACAAAAAGGAAAAACACATTACAAAATGTTAATCATTTTTATAATCTAAGCATAAATGAGTTTTTCTAATAATGAAAACACACAAAAAACATAAAAATAAAAACACATAAAATTTGACTGCATAAAAATACAAAGCCTTTGGAAGGCAGAAAACAAACATAGTGACAGGTATTGAAAATACATAATGATTGTGTATAGCATGAGACCATCTGAACAAAATTAAGTACAGATATCTTTATTTTGTGTCTGGAGAGATATTTCGAAAAAAGTTGCTGTGAAACATTTATGTTCATTGTCTCTGTGGATTTATTATCATGAGCACATATACTTATTGCAAATGTAAAATTACTATTAAAATTATTCAGTTCAGTTCAGTCACTAAGTCATATCTGACTCTTTGTGACCCCATGGGACTGCAGCATGCCAGGCTTCCCTGTCCATCATGAACTCCTGGAGTTTACTCAAACTCATGTCCATTGAGTCAGTGGTGACATCCAATCATCTCATCTGTCATCCCCTTCTCCTCCCTCAATCAATCTTTCCCAGCATCAGGGTCTTTTCAAATGAGTCAGTTCTTTGCATCACGTGGCCAGAGGTTTGGAGTTTCAGCTTCATCAGTCCTTCCAATGAATATTCAGGACTGATTTCCTTTAGGATGGACTGGATGGATCTTCTTGATGTCCAAGGGACTCTCAAAAGACTTCTGCCACACCACAGTTCAAAAGCATGAATTCTTCAGTACTCAGCTTTCTTTATATTCCAACTCTCACATCCATTCATGAATACTGGAAAAACCATAGCTTTGACTAGATGTAATTTTAATGGCAAAGTAATGTCTCTTCTTTTTAATATGCTGTCTAGGTTGCTCATAGCTTTTCTTCCAAGGAGCAACCGTTTTTTAATTTCATGGCTGCAGTCATCATCTGCAGTGATTATGGAGACCCCCAAAATAAAGTCTCTCACTGTTTCCATTGTTTCTCCATTTACTTGTGATGAAGTGATTGGACCAGATGTCATAATCTTAGTTATCTGAATGTTGAGATTTAAGCCAACTTTTTCACTCTCCTCTTTCACTTTCATCAAGAGGCTCTTTAGTTCCTCTTCACTTTCTGCCATAAGGATGGTATCATCTGAGTATCTGAGGTTATTGATATTTCTCCCATCAATCTGATTCCAGCTTGTGCTTCATCCAGCTCTGCGTTTCTCTGCATAGAAGTTAAATAAGCAGGGTGACAATGTACATCCTTGATGTACTCCTTTCCCTATTTGGAACCAGTCTGTTGGTCCATGTCCAGTTCTAACTGTTGCTTCTTGACCTGCATACAGATTTCTGAGGAGGCAGGTCATGGGGTCTGGTATTCCCATCTCTTAAAGAATTTTCCGGGGGCACGGTCCTAAGATGGTGGAGGAATAGGATGGGGAGACCACTTTCTCCCCCAAAAATTCATCAAAAGAACACTTAAATGCTGAGTAAATGTCACAAAACAACTTCTGGATGCTGGCAGAGGACATCAGGCACCCAGAAAAGCAGCTCATTGTCTTCAAAAAGAGGTAGGAAAAAATATAAAAGACAAAAAAAGAGATAAAAGTGGTAGGGAGGGAGCACCGTCCATGGAAGGGAGTTTTAAAAAGAGAGACGTTTCCAAACATCAGGAAACACTCTCAGTGCTCAGTCTGGGCGAGCTTTGGAGGCACAGAGGGCAACATAACAGGGAGGAAAAATAAATAAATAATTAAACCCCACAGGTTACGAGCCCAATGATAACTCCCCCAGTGGAGAAGCAGCGCAGACGCCTGCATCCACCACTAGCAAGTGGGGGCTGGTCAGGGAGGCGTGGGCTGCATTGCTTTTTAAGGATCAGGCCCGAATGCAAAGAGGGTAACCAGAGCGAACTAACTTGGGCTAGCAAACCAGACTGTGGGATAGCTACCACGGGAAAAGCTCTAACAAAAGACACCGCCAGGACCATGCACAGAACAAAATTCTTTTCCATGCACGGAACAGAATTAGCTGGCTGCAGACCATCCTCCTCCGGTGACAGGCAGCCTGAGCTGGAAGGACCTGAAGGGGGCAATTGCAGCCCCAGAGAGACATTATCTGTCAAACTGCAAGCAGGCTTCTTTGCTAACCAAGACTTCTTGGGTTCTGGACAGTCATCATCCGCCTGAGAAGGTGCGCCAGTTGTACACCCAGAAAACTGAGCACCAGGGACGGGAGAGGTTAAAAGTTGAAGTGACCACGCTTGCCAAACACCTGGTCACCTGAGCTGCTCAGACCTGGGAAGGGCACAAAACGCAGGCCCAATCGAGTCTGCACCTCTGAGAAATACCTGAGTGCCTGACCCTGAGAGGCTTACACCTGGGAGGTGCATGCAGCCCAGGGCCGGCCTCAGACGGTTCCTGGTGGAGTAACTTAGAACCTGAGCTGTGTGCACCGTGAGCCTGGGCAGGCCCAGCGTGGCTGAGACACTGTGAGTACACGCCAGTGTTATTTGTTTGCAGCATTCCTTCCTCCCCACAGCACGACTGAACAAGTGAGCCTAAAAAAGGTGTCCACCACTGCCCCCCTTGTGTCACGATGGAAATCAGACACTGAAGAGACCGGCAAACAGAAGAAGGTAAAACAGAGGGAACTGCCTTGGAACTGACAGGTGCAATAGGTTAAAACCCTGTCGTTAGTACCGACTACATAGGAAGGGGCCTATAAAGCTTCAGAAATACAAGACGGACTAAGGAACTATCCGAAAATGAACTGATCCCACACTGCCCACAACACCACCAGAGAAAGTCCTAGATATATCTTTACTATTTTTATGATCATTCTTTTTTTTCTTTTTCTTCTTTTTTAAACTTTTTAAGTCCTCCATTACTCCTTTAATTTTCATTTTTATAACCTACTAGTACTTTTCAAAAAAAAAGACCCTATTCTTAAAGCAAACTTCATATACATATATATTTCTTAAAATAATTCTTGTGACTTTGTTTTTTATTTCTTCTTCTTCTTTTCTTTAATATTGTATTTTTGAAAATCCATCCTCTACTCTAGATGTTTAATCTTTGCTTTTTGGTATTTGTTACCAATTTTGTACCTTCAAAAACCCAATCTTCAGTACCCATTTTTACTTGAGAGCGAGATTACTGGCTGGATTGCTGTCTCCTCCTTTGGACTCTCCTTTTTTTCCACCAGATCGCCTCTATCTCCTCCCTCCCCCTTCTCTTCTCTGCCTAACTCTGTGAATCTCTGTGTGTTCCAGACAGTGGAGAACACTTAGTGAACTGATTACTGGCTGGATCTGTCTCTCTCCTTTTCATTTCCCCCTTTTATCCTCCTGGCCACCTCTGTCTCCTTCCCTCTTCTCTTCTCTGTATAACTCTGTGAACATCTTGGAGTGGTCCAGACTGTGGCGCACACATAAGGAAGTTATTACTGGCTAGCTTGCTCTCTCCTCTTTTGATTCCACTTCATCTCATTCGGGTCACCTCTAACTCCCTCCTTCCTCTTCTCTTCTCCATGTAACTCTGTGAACATCTCTGGGTGTCCCTCACTGTGGAGAAACTTTTCATCTTTAACCTAGATGTTTTATCAATGGTGCTGTATAGAAGAAGTCTTGAGACTACTGTAAAAATAAGACTGAAAACCAGAAGCAGGATGCTTAAGTCCAAATCCTGAGAACATCAGAGAACTCCTGACGCCAGGGAACGTTAATCAATAGGAGCTCATCAAACACCTCCATACCTACACTGAAACCAAGCACCACCCAAGGGCCAACAAGTTCCAGAGCAAGACATACCATGCAAATTCTCCAGCAACACAGGAACACAGCTCTGAGCTTCAATATACAGGCTGCCCAAAGTTACTCCAAAACCACTGACATCTCATAACTCATTACTGGACACCTGACTGCACTCCAGAGAGAAGAAATCCAGCTCCACCCACCAGAACACTGACACAAGCTTCCTTAACAAAGAAACCTTGACAAGCCACTGATACAACCCCACCCACATCAAGGAAACTCCATAATAAAGAGAACTCCAGAAACTGCCAGAATACAGAAAGGCCACCCCAAACACAGCAATATAAACAAGATGAAGAGACAGAGGAATACCTAGCAGGTAAAGGATAAATGCCCATCAAACCAAACAAAAGAGGAAGAGATAGGAAATCTACCTGATAAAGAATTCTGAAAAATGATAGTGAAAATGATCCAAAATCTTGAAATCAAAATGGAATCACAGATAAATAGCCTGGAGACAAGGATTGAGAAGATGCAAGAAAGGTTTAACAAGGACCTAGAAGAAATAAAAGAGAGTCAATATATAATGAATAATGCAATAAATGATACAAAAACACTCTGGAGGCAACAAATAGTAGAATAACGGAGGCAGAAGATAGGATTAGTGAAGTAGAAGATAGAATGTTAGAAATAAATGAATCAGAGAGGAAAAAAGAAAAACGAATTAAAAGAAATGAGGACAATCTCAGAGACCTCCAGGACAATATTAAATGCTCCAACATTCAAATCATAGGAGTCCCAGAAGAAGAAGACAAAAAGAAAGACCATGAGAAAATACTTGAGGAGATAATAGTTGAAAACTTCCCTAAAATTGGGAAGGAAATAATCACCCAAGTCCAAGAAACCCAGAGAGTCGCAAACAGGATAAACTCAAGGTGAAACACCCCAAGACACATATTAATCAAATTAACAAAGGTCAAACACAAAGAACAAATATTAAAAGCAGCAAGGGAAAAACAACAAATAACACACAAGGGGATTCCCATAAGGATAACAGGTGATCTTTCAACAGAAACTCTTCAGGCTAGGAGGGTATGGCAAGACATACTTAAAGTGATGAAAGAAAATAACCTACAGCCCAGATTACTGTACCCAGCAAGGATCTCATTCAAATATGAAGGAGAAATCAAAAGCTTTACAGACAAGCAAAAGCTGAGAGAATACAGCACCACCAAACCAGCTCTCCAACAAATGCTAAAGGATCTTCTCTAGACAGGAAACACAAAAAGGGTGTATAAACCCAAACCCAAAACAATAAAGTAAATGGCAACAAGATCATCAGTTCAATTCAGTTCAGTTCAGTCGCTCAGTCGTGTCCGACTATTTGCAACCCCATGAATCACAGTAGGCCAGGCCTCCCTGTCCATCACCAACTCCTGGAGTTCACTGAGACTCACATTCATCAAGTCCGTGATGCCATCCAGCCATCTCATCCTCTGTTGTCCCCCTTTCCTCCTGCCCCCAATCCTTCCCAGCATCAGAGTCTTTTCCAATGAGTCAGCTCTTTGCATGAGGTGGCCAAAGTACTGGAGTTTCAGCTTTAGCATCATTCCTTCCAAAGAAATCCCAGATCATGCTTATCAATAATTACCTTAAACGTAAATGGGTTGAATGCCCCAACCAAAAGACAAAGACTGGCTGAATGGATACAAAAACAAGACCCCTATATATGTTACCTACAAGAGATCCACCTCAAAACAAGGGACACATACAGACTGAAAGGGAAGGGCTGGAAAAAGATGTTCCACACAAACAGAGACCAAAAGAAAGCAGGAGTAGAAGTACTCATATCAGATAAAATAGACTTTAAAACAAAGGCTGTGAAAAGAGACAAAGAAGGACACTACATAAAGATCAAAGGATCAATCCAAGAAGAAGATATAACAATTGTAAATATATATGCACCCAATATAGGAACACTACAATCTGTAAGACAAATGTTAACAAGTATGAAAGGGGAAATTAACAATAACACAATAGTGTGGGAGACTTTAATACCCCACTCACACCTATGGATAGATCAACTAAACAGAAAATTGACAAAGAAACACAAACTTTAAATGATACAATAGACCAGTTAGACCTAATTGATATCCATAGGACATTTCACCCCAAAACAACGGATTCCACGTTTTTCTCAAGTGCACATGAAACCTTCTCCAGGATAGATCACATCTTGGGCCAAAAATCTACCCCTGGTAAATTTTAAAAAATTGAAACCATTCCAAGCATCTTTTCTGACCACAATGCAGTAAGATTAGATCTCAATTACAGGAGAAAGACTCTTAAAAATTCCAACATATGGAGGCTGAACAACACGCTTCTGAATGAACAACAAACCACAGAAGAAATCAAAATATGCATAGAAAGGAATGAAACTGAAAACACAACAACTCAAAACCTGTGGGACACTGTAAAAGCAGTGCTAAGGGGAAAGTTCGTAGCAATACAGGCATACCTCAAGAAACAAGAAAAAAGTCAAATAAATAACCTAACTCTACACCTAAAGCAACTAGAAAAGGAAGAAATGGAGAACCCCAGAGTTAGTAGAAGGAAAGAAATCTTACCAATTAGGGCAGAAATAAATGGAAAAGAAACAAAAGAGACCATAGTAAAAATCAACAAAGCCAAAAGCTGGTTCTTTGAGAAGATAAATAAAATTGACAAATCATTATCCAGACTCATCAAGAAACACAGGGAGAAAAATCAAATCAAAAAAATTAGAAATGAAAATGGAGACATCACAACAGACAACACAAAAATACAAAGGATCATAAGAGAATACAATCAGCAATTATATGTCAATAAAATGGACAACGTGGAAGAAATGGACAAATTCTTAGAAAAGTACCACTTTCCAAAACTGAACCAGGAAGAAGTAGAAAATCTTAATAGACCCATCACAAGCACGGAAATTGAAACTGTAATCAGAAATCTCCCAGCAAACAAAAGCCCAGGTCCAGACAGCTTCACAGCTGAATTCTACCAAAAATTTAGAGAAGAGCTAACACCTATCCTACTCAAACTCTTCCAGAAAATTGCAGAGGAAGGGAAACTTCCAAACTCATTCTATGAGGCCACCATCACCCTAATACCAAAACCTGACAAGGATGCCACAAAAAAAAGAAAAACTACAGGCCAATATCACTGATGAACATAGATGCAAAAATCCTTAACAAAATTCTAGCAATCAGAATCCAACAACACATTAAAAAGATCATACACCATGACCAAGTGGGTTTTATCCCAGGGATGCAAGGATTCTTCAATATCCGCAAATCAATCAATGTAATACACCACATTAACAAATTGAAAAATAAAAGCCATATGATTATCTCAATAGATGCAGAGAACGCCTTTGACAAAATTCAACATCCATTTATGATAAAAACTCTCCAGAGAGCAGGAATAGAAGGAACATACCTCAACATAAAAAAAGCTAGATATGACAAACCGACAGCAAACATTATCCTCAATGGTTAAAAATTGAAAGCATTCCCCCTAAAATCAGGAACAAGACAAGGGTGCCCACTTTCACAACTACTATTCAACATAGTTCTGGAAGTTTTGGCCACAGCAATCAGAGCAGAAAAAGAAACAAAAGGAATCCAAATTGGAAAAAAAGAAGTAAAACTCTCACTGTTTGCAGATGACATGATCCTCTACATAGAAAATCCTAAAGACGCCACCAGAAAATTACTAGAGCTAATTAATCAATGAATATAGTAAAGTTGCAGGATATAAAATCAACACACAGAAATCCCTTGCATTCCTATACACTAATAATGAGAAAGTAGAAAAAGAAATTAAGGAAACAATTCCACCCACTATTGCAATGAAAAGAATAAAATACTTAGGAATATATCTACCTAAAGAAACTAAAGACCTATATATAGAAAACTAGAACACACTGGTGAAACAAGTCTAAGAGGACACTAACAGATGGAGAAATATACCATGTTCATGGATCAAAAGAATCAATATAGTGAAAATGAGTATACTATCCAAAGCAATCTATAGATTCAATGCAATCCCTATCAAGCTACCAGCGGTATTTTTCACAGAGCTAGAACAAATAATTTCACAATTTGTATGGAAATAGAAAAAACCTCGAATTGCCAAAGCAATCTTGAGAAAGAAAAATGGAACTGGAGGAATCAACCTGCCTGACTTCAGGCTCTACTACAAAGCCACAGTCATCAAGACAGTATGGCACTGGCACAAAGACAGAAATATAGATCAATGGAACAAAATAGAAAGCCCAGTGATAAATCCACACACCTATGGACACCTTATCTTCGACAAAGGAGGCAAGAATATACAATGAATTAAAGACAGTTTCTTTAAGAAGTAGTGCTGGGAAAACTGGTCAACCACTTGTAAAAGAATGAAACTAGAACACTTTCTAACACTATACACAAAAATAAACTCAAATGGATTAAAGATCTAAACGTAAGACCAGAAACTATAAAACTCCTAGAGGAGAACACAGGCAAAACACTCTCTGACATAAATCACAGCAGGATCCTCTATGACCCACCTCCCAGAATATTGGAAATAAAAGCAAAAATAAACAAATGGGACCTAATTAAAATTAAAAGCTTCTGCCCAACAAAGGAAACTATAAGCAAGGTGAAAAGACAGCCTTCAGAATGGGAGAAAATAATAGCAAATGAAGCAACTGACAAACAACTAATCTCAAAAATATACAAGCAACTCCTGCAGCTCAATTTTAGAAAACTAAATGACCTAATCAAATAATGGGCCAAGGAACTAAATAGACATTTCTCCAAAGAAGGCATACAGATGGCTAACAAACACATGAAAAGATGCTCAACATCACTCATTATCAGTTCAGTTCAGTTCAGTCACTCAGTCGTGTCCGACTCTTTGCGACCCCATGAATCGCAGCACACCAGGTTTCCCTGTCCATCACCAACTCCCGGAGTTCACTCAGACTCACATCCATCGAGTCAGTGATGCCATCCAGCCATCTCATCCTCTGTCGTCCCCTTCTCCTCCTGCCCCCAATCCCTCCCAGCATCAGAGTCTTTTCCAATGAGTTAACTCTTCGCATGAGGTGGCCAAAACTGGAGCTTCAGCTTTAGCATCATTCCTTACAAAGAAATCCCAGGGTTGATCTCCTTCAGAATGGAACGGTTGGATCTCCTTGCAGTCCAAGGGACTCTCAAGAGTCTTCTCCAATAGCACACTTCAAAAGCATCAATTCTTCGGTGCTCAGCCTTCTTCACAGTCCACATCTCACATCCATACATGATTACTGGAAAAACCATACCCTTGACTAGACGGACCTTAGTCAGCAAAGTAATGTCTCTGCTTTTGAATATGCTATCCAGGTTGGCCATAACTTTTCTTCCAAGGAGTAAGTGTTTTTTTAATTTCATGGCTGCAGTCACCATCTGCAGTGATTTTGGAGCCCCCCAAAATAAAGTCTGACACTGTTTCCACTGTTTCCTCATCTATTTCCCATGAAGTGATGGGACCAGATGCCATGATCTTCGTTTTCTGAATGTTGAGCTTTAAGCCAACTTTTTCACTCTTCTCTTTCACTTTCATCAAGAGGCTTTTTAGCTCCACTTCACTTTCTGCCATAGGGGTGGTGTCATCTGCATATCTGAGGTTATTGATATTTCTCCCAGCAATCTTGATTCCAGCTTGTGTTTCTTCCAGTCCAGCATTTCTCATGATGTATTCTGCATATAAGTTAAATCAGGGAAGTGCAAATCAAAACCGCAATGAGGTACCGTTTCACACCAGTCAGAATGGCTGCTATTCAAAAGTCTCCAAGCAATAAATGCTGGAGAGGGTGTGGACAAAAGGGAACACTCTTACACTGTTGGTGGGAATGAAAACTAATACAACCATTATGGAGAACAGTGAGGAGATTCCTTTAAAAATTGCAAATATAACAGCCTTATGACCCAGCAATCCCACTGCTGGTCATACACACCGAGGAAACCAGAATTGAAAGAGACACGTGTACCCCAATGTTCATCGCAGTACTGTTTATAATAGCCAGGACATGGAAGCAACATAGATGTCCATCAGCAGACGAATGGATAAGAAAGCTGTGGTACATATACACAATGGAGTATTACTCAGCCATCAAAAAGAATACATTGGAATCAGTTCTAATGAGGTGGATGAAACTGGAGCCTATTATCCAGGGTGAAGTAAGCCAGGGGAAAAAAAAAAACAAACACCAATACAGTATACTAAGGCATATTATGGAATTTAGAAAATGGTAACAATGACCCTGTATGGGAGACAGCAAAAGAGACACAGATGTCTGGAACAGTCTTTTGGACTCTTTGGGGAGGGAGAGGGTAGGATGATTTGGGGGAATGGCATGGAAACATGTATAATATCATATAAGAAATGAATCGCCAGTCTAGGTTTGATGTAGGATACAGGGTGCTCGGGGCTGGTGCACTGGGATGACCCAGAGGGATGGTTTGGGGAGGGAGGTGGGAGGGGGGTTCAGGATTGGGAATACATGTACACCCGTGGTGGATTCATGTTGATGCATGGCAAAACCAGTACAGTATTGTAAAGTAAAATAAAATAAAATAAAATAATTTTCCACAGTTTGTTGTGATCCACATGGTTAAAGCTTTGGTATAGTCAATAAAGGAGAAGTAGATGTTGGCAAATTTAACATTTCAAATCAGTAGGGAAAAGATTAATCATTTAATAAGTAAACTTAGACAAATGGCTAACCATTTGGAAAAAATAAACATATATCCTAATTTCACGTATTCATATATTCCATATAGATAAACTTTCATTAAAAATATTTTATGATATTAAAAACAATGTGCCAGATGTTAAATATAATGAAAGTGATATCTGTCTTCTTGGAGCCGCAGTACCTATAAATTTTTACAGAAATAAGTTTTTAAACAAAAAAATAGATGGACTGTTTTTTTATATAAAAAAGAAACCATAAAATTTCTGTATATTCTTGTGAGTGGCAAAGCCCATTCTAAAATGACCCAGGAAAAAACCAATAAGGGAAAATAATGATGAATATAATTTGAATAAAACGTTTTCAACATCTCTCTATACTGTAACTCTATAGGCACTAAAAACGGCAAGAACAAGCTAAAAAAAAGATCATCCAGTCCTTTGATATTTCTTTTCCACCCCCACCCGTTGTTACTCTTTTCATCTTTTCCTCTGTATCTGGTGTAAAATGCTTTAAGAATCTCTTTAGAATCATACTGTTAATATCCAAATTTTCCTTGTATTTCTGTCTTTTACTCTTATGCTCTCATAAAAATGTCATTCCTGCATAAAATCAACATTTCCCTTATTACTTCCATGCCAGCAGCCTAATCATCTGGGCTGAATGTTGTGTTCCCCAAGACTCATACACTGAGGCCCTACCCTCCCAGTGTGACAGTATTTGGAGACTGAGCCTCTAGGAAGTTATTAGGGTTAGATGAGGTCATGAGGATGGGCCCTAATGATGGATTAGTGCCCTTCTTTAGAAGAGTCACCACCGAAGAATTTGCTCTCTCTCATCTGCTACCCCACCTTCCGCACACAAAGAGGTCTTGTGAGCACACAGGGAAATGGCGCCATCTACAGCCAAAAAGAGTTTCACCAGGAACCAAACTGACTGGTACTTTGACCTTGGACTTCTCAGCCTCTGTAACTTTGAGAAAATAGATCTGCATCATTTAAGCCTTCCAGACTATGGTCTTGGTTATGGCAGCCTGAGATGACTACGACACTAACAATATCAAGGAAAATCACGCAATAGGATAGATAGGGCTCACTATAAATTCATCATCACTAACCTTAAAAGAAAATATATTAGTCATTCAGTTGTGCCCGGTTTTGCATCCCCATGGACTGTGTAGCCCGCCAGGCTCCTCTATCCATGGAACTCTCCAGGCAAGAATAGTGGAGTGGGTTGCTGTTCCCTTCTCCAGGGGATTTTCCCAACCAAGGGATCCAACTGGGTCTCCTGCACCGCAGGAGATTCTTTACCATCTGAGGCACCAGGGAAGCCCTCATCAATCTTAAATTGGTCCTCAGACCCTGATGAGGAGTCCTAAATTTCATTAGTCAACTTATTTCACCATTCACTGTAAGATGGACTGTTTGAAATTTTTAACCAGTGGCTTTGTCTTTTATTTTGAAGTTAAAACAGAAGTTACCAGATAGGAACTTTCTCATCTTTCTAATAATAAAAGCTTATGATTACTTATGTTTGCACCTGGGCTCCCACATTTCTCTATGGTTACAACTGAGAATTAGTATCTTTAACCAAAGCTCAATCCATCTACCTATGCGTTGGATCCCTTTGCTTTTCCATATTCTCACTTCTCATCATTTTTCCTCTCTTGCATTACTAACATTTCCTTACCAGTGGATTCATTCCATCAGCTTTAAAATGTGATCATGTCATTTCCATGAAAACAAACAAATCACAACACAAAAACAACACAACAGTAGGGATAGAATACCAACATCCCTTTACTCAACATTTCCCTATCTCACTACCGCTTTTTCCCTCCCTTTACAATAACCTTTAAAAAGAATTGTGTGACCGAGGAAACCAGAATTGAAAGAGACATGTGTACCCCAATGTTCATCACAGCACTATTTATAATAGCCAGGATATGGAAGCAACCTAGATGTCCATCAGCAGATCAATGGATAAGAAAGCTGTGGTACATATACACAACGGAGTATTACTCAGCCATTAAAAAGAATACATTGGAATCAGTTCTAATGAGGTGGATGAAACTGGAGCCGATTATACAGAGTGAAGTAAGCCAGAAAGAAAAACACCAATACAGTATACTAACGCATATATATGGAATTTAGAAAGATGGTAATGATAACCCTGTATGGGAGACAGCAAAAGAGACACATATGTATAGAACAGTCTTTTGGACTCTATGGGAGAGGGAGAGGGTGCGATGATTGGGGAGAATGGCATTGAAATATGTATAATATCATATGTGAAACAAATCTCCAGTCCAGGTTCGATGCATGATACAGGATGCTCGGGGCTGGTGCACTGGGATGACCCAGAGGGACGGTTTGGGGAGGGAGGTGGAAGGGGGGTTCAGGATTGGGAACATGTGTACACACGTGGCGGATTCATGTTGATGTATGGCAAAACCAAGACAATATTGTAAAGTAAAAAAAAAATTTTTTTTTAATTGTGTGTTTCTCAGTTCCCACTCTTTTAGTCTCCTCCTTGGCTTTCACCTTCATTATTCTACTGAAACAGTGCTTATTGATCTGCAGGAACGTTGTGCATAAAAGGAAATTAGCTTTTTGTCCATGATGTAAATTTCAAATATGTTTTCTCACTCTGTTACTTTTCCTTTGTGTTTATGATGAAACTTGCTTCATAGATTTAAAAAAGTTGTGTCTTCAGTTTTATCAATCTTTTCTATATGTGCTGGGCTTGGGTATACATAGAAAGTTCACTTCTTTGAGATTATAAATGATGATTTGGTAATCCCTCTGGCTTATAATATTTTAGATTTGAGGACATTTTGTCTTACAATTGGAATTTTGTCTTTCTAAATTTTTTCTTTGTCTTTTTTTTGGTGGGGAAAACAAGGAGATTGGGAAAACGATGAATGAGTATAATCTACTGATTGAGTTCTATGGCGTCCTTGTAGGTTAAATTCGGCATTTACTGTTCTCATTATTTTTACTGTGTCTTTTTACATCTCTGAATAACCTTTGTGCCAATTCTTGGATTAATAAAGAATTGCAGTAGGTGACAAAATAGTTCAAAACATAAGATGAAAACTCATGTGCTTCTATAGTAGTATTGTACTTTGCACTGGAATATAATGATTTATTATCTCCCAGATTAGTGATCTGAAGAAAGAATGAGACCTGCAACATATAGTTCAAGGTAATTAAGAAAAAAGCTTTATCAAATAAGGCCAGCATGTGGCAGTTTAATGACACGCTGTGCATAAAAAAGGTTTGAACGAAATATTGTGTAGCAAATGCCGTCAACTGAATCCCAGTAAAAGTAGCTTTTGAAAAATAATATTATTACCTAATCATGTAAGATGGAGTTTTACTAAGTCTTCAGTCATAACTGTAAATTCTTAGTACAAGTAACATGAAAATGTACTTGAAAGGCTAGGAAGTCAATTTTAAGAATAATGACATCTCACTTTTCTCTATTTGATGTAACCACTCAGTTTTGTCTTCCTGATAAGGGTTTCAGACATGTGTGTTCTCTCCCTCCTGCAGGACAAACCAGTATGAAATTTTCTTGGTAACTGATAACTTCCCATTCTTTTCTCTATGCAGTTTTCATTTGTAGTTAAATAACAATTTCAATTTGAGTAGGATAAGTTTCCTTACAAGCCTCTATGTCATTCATCACAGAGCAGACAAGGAATGTTTGGCAACCAGTGCACTGCCCTGGAAAAACCTCCTACTTTTATGTGAAAGATCATGATTAAAGTCACATTGTTTATTATAATTTTAATGCCTGAATATTTATTGTAATAAATTAGTTGTGACAGTTTTTTTCTACAGGGTATTTTCATTCTATTAATACTCTGATTAGGCTGAGTGGATGAAAGGGCTGTCTTTGCCCTGATGATTTCAAATAGAGATTTAAAATTTTTTACAATCTTGGAAATTAGTAATTGACAGCTTTAATATACAAAGCTCTGTTTTAAAAGCATTCAACATACAATAACAGAACCTCCTGTAGTACTTTGCATAATATACAAGAAGTACAGAGATACTTACACTATATCTATGTATCTATTTTATAAGATTCTTTGACAGAAATGTCAGCGCCAGAGCTGAAAGTTTAATCGTTTTTGTAGCCATCAAAACTGTAAAATTAGAGTCAAATAATGTCAAATGTGAAGAGATACTCCACGCCCAAGGTAAGAGAAACCCAAGTAAGATGGTAGGTGTTGCAAGACGGCATCAGAGGGCAGACACACTGAATCCATACTCATAGAAAACTAGTCATCTAATCACACTAGGGCCACAGCCTTGTCTAACTCAATGAAACCAAGCCATGCCCGTGGGGCAACCCAAGATGGGTGGGTCATGGTGGAGAGGTCTGACAGAATGTGGTCCACTGGAGAAGGGAATGGCATGGCAAACCACTTCAGTATTCTTGCCTTGAGAACCCCATGAACAGTATGAAAAGGCAAAATGATAGGATACTGAAAGAGGAATTCCCCAGGTCAGTAGGTGCCCAATATGCTACTGGAGATCAGTGGAGAAATAACTCCAGAAAGAATGAAGGGATGGAGCCAGAGCAAAAACAATACCCAGTTGTGGATGTGACTGGTGATAGAAGCAATGTCCGATGCTGAAAAGAGCAATATTGCATAGGAACCTGGAATGTCAGGTCCATGAATCAAGGCAAATTGGAAGTGGTCAAACCAGGGATGGCAAGGGTGAACGTCGACATTCCAGGAATCAGTGAACTAAAATGGACTGGAATGGGTGAATTTCACTCAGATGACCATTATATCTACTATTGCGGGCAGGAATCCCTCAGAAGAAATGGAGTAGCCATCGTGGTCAACAAAAGAGTCTGAAATGCAGTACTTCGATGCAATCTCAAAAATGACAGAATGATCTCTGTTCGTTTCCAAGGCAAACCATTCATATCACAGTAATCCAAGTCTATGCCCCAACCAGTAACACTGAAGAAGCTGAAGTTGAACGGTTCTATGAAGATCTACAAGACCTTTTAGAACTAACACCCAAAAAAGATGTGCTTTTCATTATAGGGGACTGGAATGCAAAAGTAGGAAGTCAAGAAACACCTGGAGTAATTGGCAAATTTGGCCTTGGAATGCAGAATGAAGCAGGGAAAACTAATAGACTTTTGCCAAGAAAATGCACTGGTCATAGCAAACACCCTCTTCCAACAACACAATAGAAGACTCTACACATGGACATCACAAGATGGTCAACACCAAAATCAGATGGATTATATTCTTTGCAGCCAAAGATGGAGAAGCTCTATACAGTCAACAAAAACAAGACCAGGAGCTGACTGTGGCTCAGATCATGAACTCCTTATTACCAAATTCAGACTCAAATTGAAGAAAGTAGGGAAAACCACTAGACCATTCAGGTATGACCTAAATCAAATCCCTTATGATTATACAGTGGAAGTGAGAAATAGATTTAAGGGCCTAGATCTGATAGATAGAGTGCCTGATGAACTATGGAATGAGGTGCATGACATTGTACAGGAGACAGGGATGAAGACCATCCCCATGAAAAAGAAATGCAAAAAAGCCAAATGGCTGTCTGGGGAGGCCTTACAAATAGCTGTGAAAAGAAGAGAGGTGAAAAGCAAAGGAGAAAAGGAAAGATATAAGCATCTGAATGCAGAGTTCCAAAGAAGAGCAAGAAGAGATAAGAAAGCCTTCCTCAGCGATCAATGCAAAGAAATAGAGGAAAAGAACAGAATGGGAAAGACTAGAGATCTCTTCCAGAAAATTAGAGACACCAAGGGAACATTTCATGCAAAGATGGGCTCGATAAAGGACAGAAATGGGATGGACCTAACAGAAGCAGACGATATTCAGAAGAGGTGGCAAGAATACACAGAAGAACTGTACAAAAAAGATCTTCACGACCCAGATAATCACGATGGTGTGATCACTCACCTAGAGCCAGACATCCTGGAATGTGAAGTCAAGTGGGCCTTAGAAAGCATCACTATGAACAAAGCTATTGGGGAGGTGATGGAATTCCAGTTGAGCTATGTCAAATCCTGAAAGATAATGCTGTGAAAGTGCTGCACTCAATATGCCAGCAAATTTGGAAAACTCAGCAGTGGCCACAGGACTGGAAAAGCTCAGTTTTCACTCCAATCCCAAAGAAAGGCAATGCCAAAGAATGCTCAAACTACCACACAGTTGCAGTCATCTCACATGCTATTAAAGTAGTGTTCAAAATTCTCCAAGCCAGGCTTCAGCAATACATGAACCGTGAACTTCCTGATGTTCAAGCTGGTTTTAGACAAGGCAGAGGAATCAGAGATCAAATTGCCAACATCCACTGGATCATGGAAAAAGCACGAGAGTTCCAGAAAAATATCTATTTCTGCTTTATTGACTATGCCAAAGCCTTTGACTGTGTGGATCACAATAAACTGTGGAAAATTCTGAAAGAGATGGGAATACCAGACCAGCTGACCTGCCTCTTGAGAAATCTGTATGCAGGTCAGGAAGCAACAGTTAGAACTGGACATGGAAACACAGACTGGTTCCAAATAGGAAAAGGAGTATGTCAAGGCTGTATATTGTCACCCTGCTTATTTCCCTTATATGCAGAGTACATCATAAGAAATGCTGGACTGGAAGAAGCACAAGCTGGAGTCAAGCTTGCTGGGAGAAATATCAATAATCTCAGATATGCAGATGACACCACCCTTATGGCAGAAAGTGAAGAGGAACTCAAAAGCCTCTTGATGAAAGTGAAAGTGGAGAGTGAAAAAGTTGGCTTAAAGCTCAACATTCAGATAACTAGGATCACGGCATCTGGTCCCATCACTTCATGGGAAATAGATGGGGAAACAGTGTCAGACTTTATTTTTTTGGGCTCCAAAATCACTGCAGATGGTGACGGCAGCCATGAAATTAGAAGACGCTTACTCCTTGGAAGAAAAGTTATGACCAACCTAGATAGCTTATTCAAAAGCAGAGACATTACTTTGCCAACAAAGGTCCGTCTAGTCAAGGCTATGGTTTTTCCAGTAGTCATGTATGGATGTGAGAGTTGGGCTGTGAAGTAAGCTGAGCACTGAAGAATTGATGCTTTTGAAGTGGGGTGTTGGAGAAGACTCTTGAGAGTCCCTTGGACTGCAAGGAGATCCAACCAGTCCATTCTGAAGGAGATCAGCCCCGGGATTTCTTTGGTAGGAATGATGCTAAAGCTGAAACTCCAGTACTTTGGCCACCTCATGTGAAGAGTTGACTCATTGGAAAAGACTCTGATGCTGGGAGGGATTGGGGGCAGGAGGAGAAGGGGACGACAGAGGATGAGATGGCTGGATGGCATCACCGACTCAATGGACATGAGTCTGAGTGAACTCCGGGAGTTGGTGATGGACAGGGAGGCCTGGCGTGCTGCGATTTATGGGTCGCAAAGAGTTGGCCACGACTGAGAGACTGAATTGAACTGAACTGAGTGTCAAATGTGACTTCAAGTTACATTTAACGAACATTT
This sequence comes from Capricornis sumatraensis, assembly GCF_032405125.1. NCBI lineage: Eukaryota > Metazoa > Chordata > Mammalia > Artiodactyla > Bovidae > Capricornis > Capricornis sumatraensis. The sequence goes on along the minus strand of NC_091073.1, from coordinate 37,647,962 downwards.
ATTGAAAACCAGTTGTCTGCACAGCAGCGAGCTAGGTATCATAGGGACACTGATTAAGGACTTCACTCTAAAAGCTGGGCATACTGATGCAAAGATAGATGAATGGCCAACCTAGATGAGCGACAGAGAACTCGGGGTCAAAGCCAGGACCTCCCTGTTGGTAACGTCAGGGGTGGAGAACCTCTGGAAATTGGGCGCTAGGTTCCCAGCTGTCGCGCTGTGTGTGGATAGCACTCCTTTTCTCATCTCTGGGAGCAGCCCAGCCGAGCCAAGGCCGAATTGCCTGGAGGCTCGCCGCCCCCACGCTCCTAATTCCGGGGTCACTGCCCAGGACTGGAGAAGGGCGAAACGTGCAGTGTCCACTTACGGCACACTTCTGTGGGCGGTCACTCCGGGCTGCAGGCCATGCTGGGGTCTAAGACAGGAGCAAAGTGGTGACAAAATCTCAGGAGCAGACGCCCCAGGAGGGATGTTCTGCGGGCAATTTCCCTCCTTGGGCTATTTGTAGCTGTCTATCAGGCCAGGGGAGGGCGTTAGCGCGCGCGCACACACACACACACACGCACACAGACACAAACACCCACCAACACCCCCACCACAACCACTAAAACCCCCGCGCGCACGCGCGCACACCACCACCAACAAAATCCGCTCCCTTCCTGGAAGTCAGGCCCTGGGTCAGGTGCCGGAGCGGGAGCTAGTGCAGGCTCGGCGTTGTAGCTACGGATGCCACTAAGCTGGGGCGTCGGATTCCGGCAATAGGGTCAGCCGTTAGAGCTAGCGATCCCAGCCATTAGCTGGGCTCCGGGGAAGGGTCGGCAATGTTCCCGGGGCACTCGTGAGCACCGCATCCCACAAACCCCAGGCCAGCTGCGGCGCTGCTCCCCAGTGGGCAGACTGTCTGCAGCACCAGGGTGGCGAGCGCGAGCCCGGCCTCTTGACAGCTGCCCACGCGCCGGGGCGGGCTCTAGCGGGTAGCTTTAAAGGTCCGCGGGGCAGCCCCGCCCCTCGCGCGCGGCGATTGGCTCCAGCTGGGGAGGTATTGGCTCGATAGGCGCAGAGAGGGCGGGGCTGCGCGCGCGAGGCCAGTGGCTCCCGGTGGCTCCGCTGCTGGGGCGCGGGTGGCTCCTGAGTGCGGGTGGTTGGGCGTGCGGGGCGCCGAGATCCATGGGGAAGTAGGGGAGCGGCTGATACCGAACCGCACGAGAAGCCCGGCTCCTGCGCGCGTGAGCGGGGCTGGTGCGTTCGTGTGTACGCGTGAGTGTGTGTATGTGTGTAGAGCTCTGGTGCGGTGCGCCAGCTTCCAGTGCCCGGGTGCGAGTACCCCATCGTTTTCCACACCCTCCCTCCGTCCCTGTTCCTTCCCTGCCACCCTCCCGCGTCCCCACGGCCGCAAGCCGTGCAAAGCCCAGGGAAGCAGGTGGGGGGGGGGTGTGGTGTGCGGGGCGGGCTGTGTCGCGCGAGACAAAGGGGCCCGGGGGTCAGCCCGCCATGGCCTCCCGGAGCGTGGGGGGCCTGGGAGGGAGCCGCGGCGGGGGCGGCGGCGTCAAGAAGAGCCTGAGCGCCCGCAACGCCGCCGTGGAGAGGAGGAACCTGATCACGGTGTGCAGGTACGGCGCGGCCCGCCGCTCGGGGACAGAGGAGGGGGCCGCCGGCGCCGCGGGCTGGGGAGAGCGCTAGCCGCTGGGGGTCCCGGAGACAGCCGGCTGGAGCCCGGGCCGCCGCCGCCGCGCCGGGCGTGTCCCCGGCCAGAGCGTCCTGAGTGTGGCGGGTCTGGGCGCCGCCAAGGCCCCGGACTTTCCGTCAGTTTCAGTGCTGGGAGCCGCTGAGGGTAGGGCTTGGGGCGGGGCTGGGGGAGGATTTGTTTTCAATGTACAATCTAGCGTCTGAGTGAAAGAGGAGGGCAGGGAGGAAGAGCTACTTCCTTTCAGTGCGCGTTAAGCCGTCCGGCAGCTTTTCGTCAAGTAATTGTTGCTCTAATTGTTGACTGTGTTGCCTCAAAATCGGAGTGCGTTTTGTTTTCTGTTTTTGATTGTTAGCACATATATCGTCGTTTCGTGCCACAGATGGTGAGTGCCTGCTACATGCTGGCCGCGTGTGTGTGATTCCTTGTCCTCTGCGCTCGAAATTGCAGTGTTACTGATATTTCTGCAGCTGATACCAAGAGTGGGACTGTGGAGGATACCTAGTCGGTGATTTATTTCAAGTTTTGCCTTTCTTTGTTTTGTAACTATAATCGTAGTATTCCCTTACTTTAAACAATATATAGAGAAATTACTTTCAACCAGCCTAGTTTGCAGAAATAACTGACTTTTCACATGCTGACATTTTGTTTAAGTCTTGTTTCTGGGTATTAAATCCATGGTAATCCCAAGCATTCATTTCTTAGGAACGTCATTGAGCCATCAAGTTGTTGTAAAAATACTTTGTTGCATGAAACTCTTCCTCAGCCATCAAAAATCCTGTAAGAATAAGAGAATGAGGAGACCTTTCCCTCCTTTACATGTTTTTTTTTCTTTTCCTTATGTAAAGATGTGTCTAGTGTGTTATGCAGAATATAGATATTTATACTTGGACTTATATTCAGTAACTTTGAGCAGTTTTTTTTTTTTTCAATTGCATTGGACTTAAGAGCTGTTCACCCCTCTGGGAGGAAGACCTGCTTCACTGACTTTTATGGCACTTGGAGTTATAAACAGTAAAATATTAATATGGAATCTTTTGAATTGACATTTGTGCTGTTTAGGATGCAACCTTTTGAGGAAGATAGGTTGTATGAAATTTTTTTTACATCTAGGCAATGTTTTTAAGTTAGATAAATAGAACAGTAATCAAGGCTAAGTTTCTTACAGTTTTGGGGAGAGTTTTGTTAACTACTAGTGGCAGCTGAAATGATTTTGAGTGTTTGTAGGATGATGTTAATTACCCAAGTATTTCAGCCTGGGACTTTAAACACCTGGGCTGACATAAACTGCTCTCAATCACTGTGGCAGTCTTCAGAAGGGGCGGGTGTTGAAGATTTGGGGTAAAACACTGTGAGAGGTTTTATACTCTACTAATTTTTAAAGACAATAAAAACCGATGAATAAAAAATTCAATGGAGGATACTGTTTTGCGTCTCCATTTTTGTCATGGCAGCAGAGGCAGTTCAGGAAAAGAAAAGGACATATCTAAACCTTATTTAAGTTTCATGTTTAAGAAATTTCAGTCACTGATTTGTGTGGACAGCTCTCTAGGTTAGCAGAATTTTGTTGTGTTTGTCTAATTATTCTTTTCTACCCTGGAATGAGCATACATGCTGACTTTAGTTGCAGTTTACGATAAACTTAGCATTGTAGCTAAAAGAAATTTCATTCAGTTCAGTTCAGTCGCTCAGTCCCGACTCTTTGCAACCCCATGAATCGCAGCACGCCAGGCCTCCTTGTCCATCACCAACCCCCGGAGTTCATTAAGACTCACGTCCATTGAGTCAGTGATGCCATCCAGCCATCTCATCCTCGGTCGTCCCCTTCTCCTCCTGCCCCCAATCCCTCCCAGCATCAGAGTCTTTTCCAATGCGTCAACTCTTCGCACGAGGTGGCCAAAGTACTGGAGTTTCAGCTTTAGCATCATTCCTTCCAACGAACACCCAGGACTGATCTCCTTCAGAATGGACTGGTTGGATCTCCTTGCAGTCCAAGGGACTCTCAAGAATCTTCTCCAACATCACACTTCAAAAGCATCAATTCTTCAGTGCTCAGCCTTCTTCACAGTCCAACTCTCACATCCATACATGACTACTGGAAAAACTATAGCTTTGACTAGACGGACCTTGCTTTTGAATATGCTATCTAGGTTGGTCATAACTTTTCTTCCAAGGAGTAAGCATCTTTTAATTTCATGGCTGCAGTCACCACCTGCAGTGATTTTGGCGCCCCCAAAAATAAAGTCTGACACTGTTTCCACTGTTTCCCCATCTATTTCTCATGAAGTGATGGGGCCAGATACCATGATCTTCGTTTTCTGAATGTTGAGCTTTAAGCCAACTTTTTCACTCTCCTCTTTCACTTTTCAGTTTCTGGCTTAGATTTCAACTTGTGTATTTATTTATGTGGATAATGTTACTAACACTGTTCTTCACGTTCAAATAGTTAGTGCATATCAATTATTATCCTTTTCTAGTAAAGAAATCTATTTGATTTTGTCTAAAGGCTTTTAGTTTTGAGGGAAAAGTCATTGTAGGCCATTTGAGTGTTTTAAGTATCCCCACCTCGAATTCTGTAAAAGAAACAAATCAGTATTTGTGTATTTCCATTGCTTTTCTCTTTCAGAATTACCAGAACCTAGGTATCTCACCCACATCTGTTAATTAATTTATTTTTAAATTTTTATGTAGCAGATCAGATGTGATTTCATATTTAAGTTGGGAAGAAGCTGGTTTAGTGAAAATATAATTGACTTCTAAGTTTACTTTGTCATTAATTAATTGTGTCCTTTAACAAGTCTGTTTTCCAATTTTCTCATCTGTAAGATAATCTTGAACAGAATCATTGGTAATTTTCACTGACAGCCCTAAAAGTAGTAAAAAAAAAAAAAAAAAGAAAAGAAAAGCTAGCGCTCATTTAAGCAGAATGGGTTGGTTCATACTTAGTTTTGAATTTCTGCAAACATGAGCAGGGTAATGGTAGACATATGCTGAATGGTAACTAGATGAGGCATGTGCTTTTTCTCTGTAAACAAAAACATTTTGAATTGTGCTTTCTATATTGTGATACCCTAATTCTCTACTGGTATTCTGGAAAAATGGAACAGTATAGAAAGCCAAACCAAAACAGACTACCCCTACCCCTGACCAGCGTTCTGGTATATGTGTTAGTTGAGGGTGGAAAGATATTTTAACCTGTTTAAGTTCTTTGTAGGTTAATCAGTACAGGTGATATGCATCAATACTTACATAGTAATGCTTTTCATGTATGGATGTGAGAGTTGGACTGTGAAGAAGGCTGAGCACTGAAGAATTGATGCTTTTGAACTGTGGTGTTGGAGAAGACTCTTGAGAGTCCCTTGGACTGCAAGGAGATCCAACCAGTCCATTCTGAAGGAGATCAGCCCTGGGATTTCTTCGGAAGGAATGATGCTGAACCTGAAACTCCAGTACTTTGACCACCTCATGCGAAGAGTTGACTCATTGGAAAAGACTCTGATGCTGGGAGAGATTGGGGGCAGGAGGAGAAGGGGAGGACAGAGGATGAGATGGCTGAACGGCATCACTGACTCGATGGACGTGAGTCTGAGTGAACTCTGGGAGTTGGTGATGGACAGGGAGGCCTGGCGTGCTGCGATTCATGGGGTCGCAAAGAGTCGGACACGACTGAGCGACTGAACTGGACTGAAACAGTTTAGGCATACTCGCAGTTTAGGTTTACAGCCCTATTACATAACCACACAATTCTTTTGGTTTAAAAAGGCCCCATATTAAGAACAGTGTTACAGTTTGAAGTTTGGAAGTGAGTTATCTGGTTAGGTAGGATAGTCAAGAATTGAATTTTGGTTCATTGTGATTCTGTGTGAAATTATTTCATCAGTGTTTTCATGAACATTGATATATTGTAGACTAAAAACAGTACTTATGTCAGCAAATAAGTAGTCTTTTAATCATTTTTTTCCAGATTGTGATAGAAAATAGATCATCAAAGTCTCTAAATGTTCCACATTCAACTCTAAAATATTCATAAATTGACTTATTTCTATGTACAAACTAGTATTTTCTCTGCATATTCTCTACCATTTATAAAAATTGTTAAAATCCTTGAGGATTTTTTTAACCTGCATTTTTCATCATAGAAAATCAGGTACTAGTTACATTTTTAAGCTTCATCAGTCAGTTCACTTCAGTCACTCAGTCGTGTCCGACTCTGCGACCCCGTGAACTGCAGCACGCCAGGCCTCCCTGTCCATCACCAACTCCTGGAGTGGAGTGGTCAGGTGGTCAGGTATTCCCATCTCTTTCAGAATTTTTCACAGTTTATTGTGACCCACACAGTCAAAGACTTTGGCATAGTCAATAAAGCAGAAATAGATGTTTTTCTAGAACGCTCTTGCTCTTTTGATGATCCACCGGATGTTGGCAATTTGATCTCTGATTCCTCTGCCTTTTCTAAAACCAGCTTGAACATCTAGAAGTTCACGGTACATATATTGCTGAAGTCTGGCTTGGAGAATTTTGAATTTAAGCTTCATAGGTTGTTGAAAAAACTTACATATTCCTTTCATTTTAGTTCTGGTGACAAGGAGAATTAAAATATAAGTTCTTTTTCCATGGGTCAGTAATAGTTTATGAAAAATTATTAAGGTATACATTTAAATATAGGTGCATAAATATTTTAAAATAACACTTGGCAAACTTCTAAACCAATACATTAAGAGAAACTCCCACATAAAGCCGTAACTTCCCTGTCTTGTGTATGGAAAAGACTAATGAAAGATTGAAGGAGATAGTGTGATGAAGTAAGCATAGTAGAGACAAATGATGATTTTCAAAATTAAAGTACTTTCAATAACGTATACATAGTTTTCTATAGGTCAAGATACTGTTTCGTAACTTGAATGTTAATTCAGATAACCTCATTTGAATAGCACCTCATTTTCTCAACGTGTTTGGGAAATGAGATGCTCGTATTTTTCTTGTAACTAGTGTTTGAGTTAAAATTCTCCAGTCAACTGCAGTGCTTTGCTCAGCATTTTTTTGTGGAGTGCAGTCTTCTGTTTAACTGAAGCTTACAATCTTAAGTGCACAGATTTATATAATAATAAAGAATACTATTTTAAGCATTGTGGATAAACTGCTTTTTAAAAAGCATTATACATTTCCCTACCTTATTGAAAAAGACTCTGCATAGAATCCTTAAAAGTGACTTTACTCTGGATCTGTTTCTGTAAATATACCATATGCAGTGGTTGCCCTTGGAGATTCCTGAGGTACACAGAGCTGTTTGCTACATGGCCCCATGGTGTGTTTGGTGTTCTTGGTCCGCTTTTGCATTTGCTGGCTCTTCCTACCAAGTTAGCAGTTATTTCCTGCACCCCTGCCTGTTTCTACCAGCTCTTTCCTCTGTGCTTCCCATCCTGACATGCTCATTATAGTTGGTTGTGAACTAGGAAAGCAGATAAGTAAATTTATCTAGAGTTTTAAAAAAAAGCACTGAAACACTTAAGTTCAGTGAGTGAGCTTTAGCACTCTGAACCTCTTAATGTCTGGTGCTGAATAATCAGGGGAAAAAAAGATATATTCCTGTAATTGAACAAGGTGGTTAAAATGCAGATATGTGAAATGTTACTGAATATCATTGGTGATATAATTGTCTAAATAACTTTAAGTGCAGTGACTTACTTTCCTTGTTACTATTTGCTTGAGAATGCTTTAGCAAACTGTTCATACCTTGCCTATCGTGATTATATTTTTGGCTAAAGCTCTTTTAATCAATGCTATACATAGTAGAGCTTTCAATTGGGACTTTACTTTTTACTGTATGGCTTTGGAGAAGATTCAGTATCATTTCTAAAGAGTCTTAGAGCCTTAATCATAAGTGATCCCAGGTGAGACAGGATGATCGTCTTAATGGTCAGAGGTCAGCTTCTCAGCATTCACAGAAGATCCTTATCCCTTCCCCTAGCTTAACTGGCTTCATATTCAACTGATAATGGAGAATAGCTGTCCACTACACATTTATTAGAGGGTATTGTGTTAATCTCACTGCTGATTGATAAATGTCAGAACTTGGTTGAGAGATGTGATATTCAGGGGGAAATATGTGGAGCTTATCCACTATTGCATTAGTCTTACAGGTTTATAAACTATATCCCTGGGTCCACCCAGAGAGCAGCTGAGTGTGTAGGTTACATCGCTTTGCCCTGTCCTGTCTCCAGTTGCTTTTGCCCCATCTTGCTTTGGTAAGATTCCAGCAGACTACCAGGCTACTGTCCATGGGGTCGCAAAGTGTTGGACACGACTGAGCGACTTCACTTCACTTCACTTCACATCGAGTGTCAGCAGAGGAAGCCTTGGAAGGTCTTCTTGAAATTGTTGTCAAGAACATTGTTTATTATGTCAAAAAAATGTCGTCTTTTTGTGAAGATTTCTATGAGAAATGTGTCTTTTTTTTTTTTTTTTAGTGCCAAGAGTTGTATCTTTAGGCACTTGATCTACTTATATCTACTGGGCACAAATGAATGTGTAGCTGGCAAGTTCTTTTTTTCTCATACAGCTATTAGAAATTTTAGTGTTAAATCGGGAGAAGGAAATGGCAGCCCACTCCAGTATTCTTGCTTGGAGACTCCTGTGGACAGAGGAGCCTCGAGGGCTGCTGTTCATAGGGTTGCACAGAGTCAGACACGACTGAAGTGACTTAGCAGCAGCAGCATGCAGTGAAGAAGGAAATGGCAGCCCACTCCAGTATTCTTGTCTGGGGAATCCCAGGGACAGAGGAGCCTGGTGGGCTGCTGTCTATGGGGTTGCACAAAGTTAGACACAACTGAAGTGACTTAGCAGCAGCAGCAGCAGTGTTAAATCTGTGGCCAACCTCTGAAACATAGAGAACACCATAGTGATATATTTTGCCTTGTTTCTAGCTACACTTTGCTTCCATTTTTTAAATATAGATTTTTATTGATTTATCATATGCTTATAGAAAAGTACACACAGCATAGGTGCACAGTGATTTTTTTGCAAAGAGAACAGAGCTTTCTATCCAGCACCCAGTTCAAGAAAAAAGCGCATTACCCAAAGGAGACAAGATCATTGTTTCAGAAAGGCACCTGCACTTGCATGCTGATTGCAGCATTGCTTGGAATAGGCAAGACATGGAAAGAGCCTAAGTGCCCACCAGATGGTGAATGCATAAGGAAAATGTGATGTGCATGCACAATTGAAAATTATCCAGCCATAAAAAAGGGGGAATCCTGCCATTTGCCACAACATGGATAGACCTTGGGGGCATTATGCTAAGTGAAGTAAGTCAGGGAAAGACAAGTACTATGTGATCCCACTTATATGTGGAATCCTAAAGAAACCATACCCACGAATACAGAGAACAGGTTGGAGGGAGGTTAGCAAAAAGGTGAAGGTGACAAAAGGTGCAAACTTCCAGTTTGAAGATAATTGAGTCCTGGGAATCCAATATTACTAACAAAAGAGAACACTACCCAAAGCCCCAGAAATCTCTTCCTTCCCTTCTTCCAGTTACCACATACGCCTAGCTTTCAGCACCATTACTTTTGCCTCTTTTTGAATTTGGTACAGCATTGAACATTAAATTACAGCTATGTGCAACAAAAAGGATGAATCTCACAAACATAACACTGAGCAAAATAAATAGAAAAAGGTACATATTATTCCATTCATTTCAAATTCACAATGAGGCAAAACTCAACAAATCCCATCTGTGATGTGAATATACCACAGTTTACCCATTCTGCCTAAATAGGACACTTGCATTGTTTTCACTCGTTGACTATTACTAAGTGAATATTCATGAATATGTCTTTTGGTGAATATATGGACCTACGGGCATGGCAACATTCCAGGAATCAGTGAACTAAGATGGACTGGAATGGGTGAATTTAACTCAGATGACCATTATATCTACTACTCTAGGCAGGAATCCCTTAGAAGAAATGGAGTAGCCATCATGGTCAACAAAATAGTCCAAAATGTAGTACTTGGATGCAATCTCAAAAATGACAGAATGATCTCTGTTCGTTTCCAAGGCAAATCATTCATTATCATGATAATCCAAGTCTATGCCCTGACCAGTAATGCTTAAGAAGCTGAAGTTGAACAGTTCTGTGAAGACCTACAAGACCTTCTAGAACTAACACCCAAAAAAGATGTCCTTTTCATTATAGAGGACTGTAATGCAAAAGTAGGAAGTCAAGAAACACCTGGAGTAACTGGCAAATTTGGCCTTGGAATACAGAATGAATCAGGGCAAAGGATAATAGAGTTTTGCCAAGATAATGCACTGGTCATAGCAAACACCTTCTATCAACAACAGGAAAAGACTCTACACATAGACATCACCAGATGGTCAACACCGAAATCAGATTGATTATATTCTTTGCAGCCAAAGATGGAGAAGCTGTATACAGTCAGCAAAAACAAGAACAGGAACTGACTGTGGCTCGGATCATAAACTACTTATTGCCAGATTCAGACTGAAATTGAAGAAAGTGGAGAAAATCACTAGACCATTAAGGTATGACCTAAATCAAATCCATTATGACTATACAGTGGAAGTGAGAAATAGATTTAAGGGACTAGATCTGATACACAGAGTGCCTGATGAACTATGGATGGAGGTTAGTGACATTGTACAGGAGACAGGGATCAAGACCATCCCCAAGAAAAAGAAATGCAAAAAAGCAAAATGGCTGTCTGGGGAGGACTTACAAATAGCTGTGAAAGAAGAGAAGCGAAAAGCAAAGGAGAAAAGGAAAGATATAAGCATCTGAATGCAGAGTTCCAAAGAACAGCAAGAGGAGAAAAGAAAGCCTTCCTCAGCCATCAATGCAAAGAAGTAGAGGAAAACAACAGAATGGGAAAGACTAGAAATCTCTTCAAGAAAATTAGAGATACCAAGGGAACATTCCATGCAAAGATGGGCTGGATAAAGGACAAAAATGGTATGGACCTAACAGAAGCAGAAGATTTTAAGAAGAGGTGGCAAGAATACACAGAAGAACTGTACAAAAAAGATCTTCACGACCCAGATAATCACGATGGTGTGATCACTCACCTAGAGCCAGACATCCTGGAATGCAAAGTCAAGTGGGCCTTAGCAAGCCTCACTATGAACAAAGCTAGTGGAGGTGATGGAATTCCAGTTGAGCTGTTTCAAATCCTGAAAGATGATGCTGTGAAAGTGCTACACTCAATATGCCAGCAAATTTGGAAAACTCAGCAGTGGCCACAGGACTGGAAAAGGTCAGTTTTCATTCCAATCCCAAAGAAAGGCAATGCCAAAGAATGCTCAAACTACCACACAATTGCACTCATCTCACACGCTAGTAAAGTAATGCTCAAAATTCTCCAAGCCAGGCTTCAGCAATACGTGAACCGTGAACTACCTGATGTTCAAGCTGGTTTCAGAAAAGGCAGAGGAACCAGAGATTAAATTGCCAACATCCTCTGGATCATGGAAAAAGCAAGAGCGTTCCAGAAAAACATCTACTTCTGCTTTATTGACAATGCCAAAGCCTTTGACTGTGTGGATCATGATAAACTGTGGAAGATTCTTCAAGAGATGGGAATACCAGACCACCTGACTGCCTCTTGAGAAACCTGTATGCAGGTCAGGAAGCAACAGTTAGAACTGAACATGGAACAACAGATTGGTTCCAAATAGGAAAAGGAGTACGTCAAGGCTGTATATTGTCACCCTGCTTATTTAACTTCTATGCAGAGTACATCATGAGAAACGCTGGGCTGGAGGAAGCACAAGCTGGAATCAAGATTGCTGGGAGAAATATCAATAACCTCAGATATGCAGATGACACCACCCTTATGGCAGAAAGTGAAGAGGAACTAAAAAGCCTCTTGATGAAAGTGAAAGAGGAGAGTGAAAAAGTTGGCTTAAAGCTCAACATTCAGAAAACTAGTATCATGGCATCTGGTCCCATCACCTCATGCCAAATAGATGGGGAAACAGTGGCTGATTTTATTTTGAGGGGCTCCAAAAATCACTGCAGATGGTGATTGTAGCCATGAAATTAAAAGACGCTTATTCCTTGGAAGGAAAGTTAGGTGCAACCTAGACAGCAAATTGAAAAGCAGAGATATTACTTTGCCAGTAAAGGTCTATCTAGTCAAGGGTATGGTTTTTCCAGTAGTCATGTATGGATGTGAGAGTTGGACTATAAGGAAAGCTGAGAGCTGAAGAATTGATGCTTTTGAACTGTGGTGTTGGAGAAGACTCTTGAGAGTCCCTTGGACTGTAAGGAGATCCAGCCAGCTCATCCTAAAGGAGATCAGTCCTGCGTGTTCGTTGGAAGGACTGATGTTGAAGCTGAAACTGCAATACTTTGGCCACCTGATGCAAAGAGCTGACTCATTTGAAAAGACCCTAATGCTGGGAAAGATTGAGGGCAGGAGGAGAAGGGGATGACAGAAGATGAAATGGTTGGATGGCATCACCGATTCACTGGACATCAGTTTGGGTGGACTCCGGGAGTTGGTGATGGACAGGGAGGCCTGGCATGCTGCAGTTCTTGGGTCGCAAAGATCGGATTCAACTGAGCGGATGAACTGAACTGAACTGGCAATCCTGGGTGATATGTTATGTAGATGTTTGGCTTCACTGCATACAAATTTTCCAAAGGCATTGTACCAGGCTGCATAGTAGTGAGCAGTGTACAGTTGACTCTTGAACAGTGGAATAGAGTTAGGGGCGCTGACTCTGAACATGGCCTAAAATCTGCATGTAACTTCACAGTGGGCTGTATCAGCAGTTCTGCATTCTCAGATTCTACCAACTGCTGACTGTGTAGTACTGTGAAAGTGAAAAGTGAAGTCGCTTAGTTGTGTCCGACTCTTTGTGACCCCATGGACTGTAGTCTAGCAGGCTCCTCTGTCCATGGAATTTTCCAGACAAGAATACCGGAGTGGGTTGCCATTTCTTTCTCCAGGGGATCTTCCCAACCCAGGGATTGAACCTAGGTCTCCTGCATTGGAGGCAGACGCTTTACCATCTGAGCCCCCAGGGAAGCCCGTGTAGTACTGTATTCAGTGAAAAAGCCTGCATTAAGTGGACTCATGCAGTTCAAACTCATGTTGCTCAAGGGTCAACTGTATGAAAATTCCAGTGTCTCTAATCTTCACTAACACTTGAAATTTTTCTGTTTTCACTTTAGCGATTCTGGTGTTTGATGGAGTGTCACATGGCGATTTATCTAATTTCTATTTTCCTGATCTGTTGAAGTTAAGCACCTTTCCATAAGTCTGTTGGCCATCTGGAGAGTCTCTTTTGTGACATGCCAGTTCAGTGGTTTATCATTTGCAATGTCTGATGTTTTGTTTGTGTAATTCTTTGTACATTCTATGTGGATCTTTGCTGGGTCTATGTGATGTAAGTATCTTTCCCCATGTGGTGGCTTGATTTTTCATTCTCTTTATGTTGTGATAAATAGAAACTCATAATTGTGGTAGTCCATCATAAATTTCCTTCTTGGTTCGTGCTTATTGTGGCCTGCTTAAGAAATTGGTCTAGTACTCCAAGCAATGAAAATATTCTGTTTTCTTCTAAAGGATTTAGTTTTGTCTTTTACATTTATATCAAGAATCCAACTGTACTTTATTTTTTGTTTATGCTGTGAAGTATAGGAGTCAAAATTAAGTATTTTCCTTAGGAAAATCAGTTTGACGTGTGCTAAATAGCTGCAGTCATGTCCAACTCTTTGCTACCCTGTGGACAGAAGCACTTCAGGCCCCTCTGTCCATGGGATTATCCAGGCAAGAATACTGGAGTGGCTTCCCATGCCTTCCTCCAGGGGATCTTCCCTAGTACCATTTATTAAAAAAGACCATGCTTTCCTCACTACACTCAAGTGTCACATTTACCATAAGTCAGGTGACTGAGTGACTGGACAACAACAAGGTGATGGCATCAGTTGTGTGTGTGCTTCTGGACTCCCTCTTCTGTTCCATTAGTCTATCTGTTCTTGAGCTAATATCATAGTAACTATATCTTTATAGTATGTCTTGGTGTTTGGAAATAAAAGTTCTCCAGCTTTGTGTTCAAGACTGTCTTGTCTATTCTTGGGCTTTGCAAACTAGATATTAGGATCAACTTGTAAATTTCCATTTTAAAAATCTGCTGGAATTTTTTCAAGATTAAATTTAATCTATACATCATCTGTCATCTTGACAAGACTTAAATGCAAACCATGAGTTAAAAGTGTCCATCCTTTCATGTATTTGTAATTATTCTGAAATTTTTCTCAAAGATGTTTCATAGTTTTGAATATATAGATTTTATCTTTTTAGATTTGTTCTCCCATATTTAATATCTCTGTATTATAATAATTTTAAAACTTCTTTCTTTTTTGCTGATATATAGACATTAAATTGACTTTTTACAATGTTGTTCTTGTAATTAGCAATTTTACCAGTTGTGCTATTAATGCTAATAGATTTTCTGCAGTTTTGTGTGTGTGTATTTAGCATTCTGAAAACATTGTCATGTCTTCTACCTATTTTATTCTTCCCTTTTTAAACTTTACGGCTTTTCTTTTTTGTCTTTCTGCACTGCCTAGGACCACAGTATTGTAGAAAGCATTAACAGTTTTACCACTGATGTTTGCAGTAGGTTTTTCTTAGTTCTTTTTTTACTAATAGATTGCTGAGAATTTTTATTGTAAGTAGATGCTGAATGAGTTTGAGAAAACTTTGGGAGATAGTGAAGGATAGGGAAGCCGGCAAGCTGCAATTTATGGGGTCGCAGAGTCAGACACGACTTAGCAACTGAACAACAACAAATGTTATCAAATACGTTTTCTTTCAAGATGAACATATGATTTCTCTCCTTTTTTCTCTTTATGTAGTTAATCACACTAATTGACTTTTTGATGCTAACTCACCCTGGAATAAATAAACTGGGTTGTGCTGTGTTATCTTTTTTACATATCTTTACATTAAGTGAGGTGATATTTTATTTGGGATTTTTGCATATTCATGAAAGCGATTGATCTGTGATTGTTCTTATAGTTGTCTAGATTTGTCAGTAAGATTATCTGACTTTACAAATTGGGAAATGTTCTTTTATTCTGTTTTGTAGAAGAATTTGTGTACAGTTAATATTCTTTCTTTCTTAAACTTTTGGAAGAATTCACCAGGGAAGAAATCTGAACCACAAATTGTCTTTGTGGGAAGTCTTTTAGTAATAGACTCAATTTATTTAATAGATACCAAACAATTCAGATTTCCTGTTTATTCTTTTATCAGTTTCAGTGAGTTTTTCAAGGAATACACCTATTCATGTATGTTACCAAATTTAAAGCTTCTCTCAATATCCTCTGAATATCTTGTTATCATTTAAAAATCTGGTCATTTCCCATTTTTTCCTTCTGATTTTGGTAATTTCTGTTTTTCCCATTTTTTTTCTTGCTGGGAGTATATAAATTTTATTAATATCTTCAGAGAACCAGCCTTTAGCTTTGTTAATTTCCTTTCTGTATATATCTTAGTTTGTTGCTTTCTCTTATTGTATTTAGTATTTCCTTCCTTCCGCTTTTTTATTAAGTTTCTGTTCTTTTTCTAATTCTTGAGATGGAAGTTTAGATCATTGTTTTTCAGCCTTTCTTCTTTCCAATCTGCATTTTCAGACCACAGATTGCCTTGTTTGACATTGCTTTGGGATAGCAAACAAGGGGGCTTCCCTGGTGGCTCAGACAGTAAAGAATCTGCCTGCAATGCAGGAGGCCCCTGGTTTGATCTCTGGGTTGAGAAGATCCCCTGGAGAAGGGAATGGCAATCCACTCCAGTAGTCTTGCCTGAAGAATTCCATGAACAGAGGACCCAGGTGGGCTACAGTCCATGGGGTCGCAGAGTAAGACACAGATTTAAAATTTGTATCTTCATTGTTAATTAGTTTAAAATGTTTTCTACTTTCTGTTGGGATTTCTTCTTTGACTCATTGTTTATTTTAAAAGGTACTGTTTAACTTTCAGACAGTTGAGGATTTTCTGTTTTTAGTTATTGATTTCTAACTTAATTCCACTGTGCAGAGAGTATTCGAAACGATTTTAAAGTTTTTAATTTTTATCTATGCTTGCTTTCAGTTCAGTTCAGTCATTCAGTCATGTCCGACTCTTTGCGACCCCATGAATTGCAGCATGCCAGGCCTCCCTGTCCATCACCAACTCCCGGAGTTCATTCAAACTCATGTCCATTGAGTCAGTGATGCTATCCAGCCATCTCATCCTCTGTCGTCCCCTTTTCCTCCTGCCCCCAATCCCTCCCAGCATCAGAGTCTTTTCCAATGAGTCAGTTCTTCACTTTACAATGCAAGATTTGGTCAATTTTAGTAACTCTTTGATATGCATTTGAAAAAAAGATAAACAGTCCTCTGTATTCACCAGTTCCACATCCAGCAGTGGGGAGGGCCAACTCTAAGGAACTTGAGCATCTGTGGATTTTGGTTTCCTCAGGGTTCCTGGAAGCAATTCCCTGCAGATATCAAGGGAGGACTGTATTCTGTCATTGTTGATTGCATGTTTTATAGATGCCATTGTGTTCCTAATTTCACTGTCCTCCTAGTTTTCTGTGTGCTCAGCCTGATGCTGAGAGAGGTGTGTTAGATCTGTCAGATCTGAGTGTAGATTTGTCTATTCCTCTGTTTAGCTCTCTCATTGATTTGCTAAAATGTTTTGTTGTTTGATTACCAGGTGGGTACGGATTGAGAATTGTGATCTCTTCCTAGTGATTTCATTCCTTTGTTATCATGGAACGTCCTTCTTTATCTCTAATAGTGTTCCTACCTTAAAGTCTAGTTTTTCTGCTATTAGCATAGTTAAAACAGCTTTCTTTTAGTTAATGTTTATATGATATACTTTTTATTCTTAACTTTCAGTATTTCTGGGTCCTTAAAAATGTCTCTTTGTAGGCAGGATAGAATTTAATTTTACATTTTATCTAGTTGTTTGTTTAGAGCATTTAGCCTATTTATATTTAATGTATTACATTTGGATTTATGACTACCAATTTACTATTTATGTTCACTTTTTATCTTATGTATCATTATTTTTTGTTATTTCATTTATTCCATTTAGCTTTCTCTGTATGAACTTGTTTGTTATATATTCTTTTTCATTTTCTGTATAGTTTACCCTTTAATAGTATGAGGCTTAGGGGTGCTTACCTTCCCCAAGTCAGAAATCCACGTTTAACAGTCATGTGTATGCAGTCAACCCTCCAGACTGTGACTGCATTTAGATTCAACCAACCACAATCATATACCACTATAGCATAAATGGAAAATGAATGGACCATGTATAAGTGGACTTACTCACTTCAAACTTGGGTTTTTCAAGGGTCAACTCTTTATATTTTTGATTTCTATCCTTTTGACCCTCGATTTATTACAGTAAATCCAAATCTAACTGTTACTGCTTCTCCAGTAATGTTACAACCATTTATCCCCCCTTATCCCAAAATACTTTTTAATAAATATGGTGCTCATTATGCTGTAATCTAATTATCTTTTTGTCTTCTATTGGAATGTGCATTTCTCAAGTCCAGGAATGATAGTTTATTAAGCATCTATTTTATTCCCAGCATCTAGTACATAATAGGGATGTTTGTCAAATGAGGTAATTATGCCCAACTAGTGAAGAATAGTAGCAGTGAATATTTCTAAAACAAGATTGAAGGTAAACTAAAGAACCATTCTCACTTCTTAAAAAAAAAAAGGCCACCCTTATGAATAATCTCTAATGAGGGGTTTTAAACATCAGATAGCTTTAGATTCACAGATACAGAGAGCAAACCAGTGGTTACCAGTGGGGGAGAGGACTGGGGGAGGGGTAGTGTAAGGGTAGAAGATTAAGAGGTAAATGCTTTAAAAAATTTTTTGTTATATATTTTATACTAGGTATAAAATAAACTACAAGGATATATTATACAGCATGAGAAATATAGCAAATATTTTCTAGTAATTATCAGTGGATATAACCTTTAAAAACTGAAAAAAATAAAAAGCATTGAAATTAAAACATCTAATAGCTTCAGTAGTAGAACTGTCTATCTAGATTACTAGATAGCTTGTCATTGTTATTGTTCAGTTGCAAAGTCGTGTCCCACACTTTTTGTGACACTGTTGTGGGCTGTAGCCTTCCAGGCACCTCTCTCCATAGAATTTCCCAGGCCAGGATACTGGAGTGAGTTTCCATTGCCTTCTCCAGGGGATCTTCCCAATCCAGAGATTGAACCCTCATCTCCTGTGTTGGCAGGCAGATTCTTTTCCACTGGGCCACCTGGGAAGCCTCGATAGCTTACTTATGTTAAAATACATTACTTGAGTATTTTCATTTGTCTTTAGACAAAGAAGAATTGAATTCCAAAGTGATATGTGATACAGGTGTCCAGAGAAAGTATTCTTTATTAAGCTGATTTTAATTGGACATTATTTCATATAAGAAATCAAATGAATTAATTTAAGCTGGGAAATTTTTTTTGTTTGCATACTTTCTAATTCTAACAAGTTATTAAAAAAATTGTCCTAAAAATATGAATGAAACTAAAAAAGACTAAACACAAAGAAAGAATATTAAAAAGGCAAGGGAGAAGCAACAAGTAACATACAAAGGAAACTCCATATGTTTAACAGCTGATCTTACAGCAGAAACTCTGCAGGTCAGAAGGGAATGGCAGGATATATTTAAAGTACTGAAAGGGAAAAACCTACAACCAAGATTATTGTACCCAGCAAGGAGCTCATTCAAAATTGATGGAGAAATAAAAAGCTTTTCAGACAACCAAAGTTAAGAGGATTCAGTACCACCAAACCAGCTTAAAAACAAATGTAGAAGGGACATATATAGTCAAGAAATACAACAGAAGAAAAAAGATCTACAAAATCAGTTCAGGTCATTGTGTCCGACTCTTTGCAACCCCATGAACTGCAGCATGCCAGGCTTCCCTGTCCATCACCAACTCCGGGAGTCCACCCAAACCCCCGTCTATTGAGTTGGTGATCTTATCCAGCCATCTCATCCTCTGTCGTCTCCTTCTCCTCCTGCCCTCAGTCTTTCCCAGCATTAGGGTCTTTTCAAATGAGTCAGCTCTTTGCATGTGGTGGCCAAAGTATTTAATTTCAGCTTCAACATCAGTCCTTCCAATGAACACCCAGGACAGATCTCCTTTAGGATGGACTGGTTGGATCTCCTTGCAGTCCAAGGGACTCTGAAGAGTCTTATCCAACACCACACTTCAAAAGCATCAATTGTTTGGCACTTAGCTTTCTTTATAGTCCAACTCTCACATCCATACATGACCACTGGAAAAACTATAGCCTTGACTAGATGGACCTTTATTGGCAAAGTAATGTCTCTGCTTTTGAATATGCTATCTAGGGTGGTCATAACTTTCCCTCCAAGGAGTAAGCGTCTTTTAATTTTATGGCTGCAGTCACCATCTGCAGTGATTTTGGAGCCCCAAAAAATAAGTCTGACACTGTTTCCACTGTTTCCCCATCTATTTGGCATGAGGTGATGGGACCGGATGCCATGATACTAGTTTTCTGAATGTTGAGCTTTAAGCCAACTTTTTCACTCTCCTCTTTCACTTTCATCAAGAGGCTTTTTAGTTCCTCTTCACTTTCTGCCATAAGGGTGGTGTCATCTGCATATCTGAGGTTATTGATATTTCTCCCAGCAATCTTGATTCCAGCTTGTGCTTCATCCAGCACAGTGTTTCTCATGATGTACTCTGCATATAAGTTAAATAAGCAGGGTGACAATATCTTAGTTTTCTGAATGTTGAGGTTTAAACCAACTTTTTGACACTCCTCAGGGTTTCCTGTGAAGACCCTGATTGATCTGTCCTGCTTTGAGACAACTGATGATTCTTCTCCTGAATTCACCAACTTTGCAGCCAGTTTGGAACAGATTCTGAGTCACCGACTGAAAGGTAATAGCGCTAATGTATTATTTATCCTTCCAACAGTTCTATTATTAACAAGCTTGAGACATTAGAAATTATACAGTTTAGTGTGATTTAGACTGCACCATCTTGAGAAATAGAAAACTGATTTTAGAACCAGATGTTCAAGCTGGTTTCAGAAAAGGCAGAGGAACCAGAGATCAAAATGCCAACATCTGCTGGATCAAGGAAAAAGCAGGAGAGCTCCAGAAAAAACATATATTTCTGCTTTATTGACTATGCCAAAGCCTTTGACCAGGTGGATCACAATAAACTGTGGAAAATTCTTCAAGAGATGGGAATACCAGACCACCTGACCTGCCTCTTGAGAAACCTGTATGCAGGTCAGGAAGCAACAGTTAGAACTGGACATGGGACAACAGACTGGTTCCAAATAGGAAAAGGAGTACATCAAGGCTGTATATTGTCACCCTGTTTATTTAACTTCTATGCAGAGTTCATCATGAGAAACGCTAGGCTGGAAGGAGCACAAGCTGGAATCAAGATTGCCGGGAGAAATATCAATAACCTCCAATATGCAGATGACACCAGTCTTACGGCAGAAAGTGAAGAGGAACTAAAAAGCCTCTTGATGAAAGTGAAAGAGGAGAGTGAAAAAGTTGGCTTAAAGCTCAACATTCAGAAAATGAAGATCATGGCCTCTTGTCCAGTCACTTCATGGGAAATAGATGGGGAAACAGTGTCAGACTTTAGTTTTTTGGGCTCCAAATCACTGCGGATGGTGATTGCAGCCATAAAATTAAAAAACGCTTATGTCAAGACTGTATATTGTCACCCTGCTTATTTAACTTATATGCAGAGTACATCATGAGAAACGCTGAGCTGGAGGAAGCACATGCTGGAATCAAGATTGCCGGGAGAAATATCAATAACCTCAGATATGCAGATGACACCAGTCTTATGGCAGAAAGTGAAGAGGAACTCAAAAGCCTCTTGATGAAAGTGAAAGAGAAGAGTGAAAAAGTTGGCTTAAAGCTCAACATTCAGAAAACGAAGATCATGGCATCTGGTCCCATCACTGCATGGGAAATAGATGGAGAAACAGTGAAAACAGTGTCAGAGTTTATTTCTGTGGGCTCCAAAATCACTGCAGATGGTAACTGCAGCCATGAAATTAAAAGACGCTTACTCCTTAGAAGAAAAGTTATGACCAACCCAGATAATATATTCAAAAGCAGAGACATTGCTTTGCTAAGGTCCGTCTAGTCAAGGCTATAGTTTTTCCAGTGGTCATGTATGGATGTGAGAGTTGGACTGTGGAGAAAGCTGAGCGCCGAAAAATTGATGCTTTTGAACTGTGCTGTTGGAGAAGACTCTTGAGAGTCCCTTGGACTGCAAGGGGATCCAGCCTGTCCATTCTGAAGGAGATCAGCCCTGGGATTTCTTTGGAAGGAATGATGCTAAGGCTGAAACTCCAGTACCTTGGCCACCTCATGCGAAGAGTTGACTCATGGAAAAGACTCTGATGCTGGGAGGGATTGGGGGCAGGAGGAGAAGGGGACGACAGAGGATGAGATGGCTGGATGGCATCACTGACTCGATGGACGTGAGTCTGAGTGAACTCCGGGAGTTGGTGATGGACAGGGAGACCTGGCGTGCTGCGATCCATGGGGTCGCAAACAGTCGGACACGACTGAGCAACTAAAGTGAGCTGAATCTTTTGGCTATGTCCCTGGTAAAGAATCTAATCTTGAATTTATCCCCATCCAGGATGCATAAGAAATGTTGAATATTAATTGCCGCATACAAGAAGCAGATTCACTTTCTGTATGTAATGGAAATAAAAGCTTAAATTAAAAGGTAACTCTTCCTCAAAGATTACTAGTTGGTATTTTAATAGTTTACAGAGGATACCAGGCATTGTTTGCTTAATCTTTTCTTCATAAAATTCAAAATCTTTGAAAAATTTTTAGCAGTAGGTAGATTAAAAAAGAGCTATATAAAAGAGATGCTGGACTTAAAAAAATCAGTAAATATATTTGTCAGAATCATAAATCTCTTAAAATTCAAAAGAAAAAATGAAAACTGTGTTCCTTCAGAAATATTATACTTTTAAAAATATACATCTGTAAAATATAGCTGATAGTATCAAGAAATAGTATGTAGTATATAAATTTTAGTAGTAATAATTGATAATTTTACCACATTAATTCAGTTGCCTAGTTTCCCTAAAGGAAATTTGATCATTAGATGTTTTCACTAAAGTTTTTATTATCTTTATGATCTTAATGGTATAGTAATTTCAAATAAGTAACATTTTGGTGATACAATTTATGAGCATCTCAAATTTAATCTGAAAGTTCTGTTGTTTGCTTTTTAATGCTGAAAGCATCAAGTTTTACTATAATTGTTTAAATCAGTTGAGCAGTCCTGTAGGCTTATAATAAACGGTTGAATTTAATTAAATGTTAAATGAGGGTAACAAAATCTGAATTCATTCAGCCCTTTGCATCTTAAAATGGGATCCATAAAAATCACTGGTGCTTTTCTGTTAAAGTTCATTGTTCTGTATTTTTAAATGGTTATTTATTTTTCTTAGTTTTTATATTCAATATTTTCTAAATTTTCCATGTTACCCTTTATGAGAAAATAAGTTTTTATGAAAACAAAGTGTCTGAAAACATTTTGAAATATTTTCATAGTTACTATATTGTATTGTTATCATTTTTTAATTTTATATGTCAATTTACAAATAATATTTTAAACCATATGAAATACAGTGGTGTTTGAGGTATCTTAATGTTCCACAAAGGTTTTATCATAAGACCTCAATTCCCTTGATTTGGTATATCATTTAGCATGTAATTTGTTCACAAAATACATAAACTACAAAGAAAACAAACCACGTTGATCTCGCCATGCTGAGTGATGGGGTAGACTCACTACCATATAAGTGGCACATCTCTCTGCCATCTTCTGAATCATGCCTCAGCAAAATACACATCATAGACCTTTAGCCTGACTTCTTCGCCATAAATGTTATTTCTATAGAAGCCAGTGGACTGCTGTGTTGAGAATACAATCTCTAGTTATTTTATGGATAAGACTTCCACTAAAATGACAGTAAGAAAGATGATTCTGAAATCTGTGAATGTTTTAAGCTTGGTAAGATTAATAATTCAAAACATGCTTTTAAAAAAGTTCCTGTAGATCAACTATGGTGGTCACTGTTGTTAGTATGGTTATGAATCATGAAATGATCTGTAACTTTCATGATGAGGTAGTTTATTAAAGATTCAGGTGTCTAGAAAGTTTCATATAGTATTGCCCCATTTTTTGCTATTCTAATAATTAACAAATTGCCTTTAATTTTGCAAAAGTTATATGATTATTTTGATAATATAGTGTGTTCACATAGAATTTAGTTAATGTAACAACTAATTTTTTCTATTCTTTCCTTGATAGAAGTACAAGTTTAAAATGTATGATTTCCTGGGTTTACAAGGCTTATTTTCTGTAGCTACTTTTTATTTTTTTAATAAAAAGGCATTTAGTTAATCAGTTTTTTTCAGAGGAAAAACAAAAATTCACCCCAGGCCCACTATAGGCTGTACTGACACAGGCAGCAAAGAGAGCTTCATTCATTCTAACAGACTCATTATTAAAAAAAAATACAAGACTTTTAAAATCACATATATTAATGTTGTCTGCAGTAATGCTGTAATAAGGTGATGATCTTACTTTTCTGGAATATAGCTGAGAACCAAGAATTGATTACAGAATGGAAAGTTCAAAGAGGCCTTAGTTCATGTCTTCACTTCAGTCATTTTTTAACTTTTGCTCTAAAGCATAATCCTTTTCTCCAACTAACTTCCATCTCCCCCAGTAAAAGCCACTGCAGATGCTGGATATGTAAGTGGAAGGTCTTGTTGAAGCTGGGTGGGAATATCAGGCAGTTTTCCAGCTCAGCAGCAATCACACCCCGCCTCCACAGTACCACTTCAGGCAGCGCCATTAATCATAGCTTAAAAATCACTAGTCTGTCTCCTACTGAAGCAATCCACCAACCAATATTTCCAGCTGGTGGACATACGGTCTTCATTTGAATACTTCTGATATCAGGGAACAAAGAATAGTACAGCAAGCCATTATTTTTTAGGCAGTTCAGATTGTTAGAAAATTCTGATGTATAATATAAGAAGTCAACTTAGGTGACTGTGCTTTTCTGCCTCTTTTTAAAATTGTGAGCCTAATACATATTAAAAGTCGCTACTACATAATCCTTTTTCCTTAGTTCCCCTTTTCTTTCTTCAGGTGAAGTATCTCTAGTTCTTTCAGTCTTCTGGAACCACTGTAGTCTCATTCTTCGGGTTTATCATTGGTTTACTGGATCTTAAAATCTGGTACTCAGAGCTGAGTAAAGTGCTTCAGGTAGGTAACGTCTGTGTTGGTTGGGGTTTGAGATTACAGTGACTTTCTGATTCCCACATCACACTTTTGTTTATGTTTAAGTAAAGGCCAAGTAAAACCCCAGAGATTCTAAAAGCTTAACTGTTGCTTGTCTTATGTTTTAGATTCAGTTGCCAGAGATCAAGTTTGATAGGGACAAATGAAGTATTATTTTCCTAATCATTCTCTTCATTTATTTTTTTTAATATAAATTTATTTATTTCAACTGGAGGCTAATTACCTTACAATATGGTATTGGTTTTGCATACATCAACATGAATCTGCCATGGGTGTACACGTGTTCCCCATCCTGAAGCCCCCTCCCTCCTCCCTCCCTGTACCATCCCTCTCTTTATTTATTTAAAAAAAATATTTGTTTGTCTGTACCAGGTCTTAGCTGCCATATTTAGAAGTTTATTTTTAAAGTTTCTGAAAATAGCTTTTACATTTTCACTTTTATTTCTATGTTAATTGACTTATGATCAGAGAATTTGGTCTGTATGGCAGATATTTTTGAAACTTATAAGGTTTGCTTAATGGCTTAGTGTATGATTAGTTTCAATAAATGTTCTATATTGAGAAGAATTTGTATTCTCCAATTCTTGATTATTTTTTTCAAATACTAGTCACATTTTTGTCAGTTTGATCTATTAATAACAGAAGTTTTAAAGTATCATTCTGATGAATTTCTTAAGTTATTCTTAAGATATGTCTATTTTTGCTTTCTGTATTTTGAGTCTATTTTGATGCATTAAGTTTTAGAGTTTTTATAGAGTCTCTTAGACTTCCCTGGTGGCTCAGAGGGTAAAGCGTCTGTCTACAATGCGGGAGACCCGGGTTCAATCCCTGAGTTGGGAAGATCCCCTGGAGAAGGAAATGGCAACCCACTCCAGTATT
Organism: Capricornis sumatraensis; assembly: GCF_032405125.1. Taxonomy (NCBI): domain Eukaryota; kingdom Metazoa; phylum Chordata; class Mammalia; order Artiodactyla; family Bovidae; genus Capricornis; species Capricornis sumatraensis. Next base: position 37,622,986 of record NC_091073.1, on the reverse strand, counting down.
CTTGCCTGGAAAATCCCATGGACGGAGGAGCCTGGTAGGCTACAGTCCACGGGGCCACAAAGAGTCGGACACAACTGAGCAACTTCACTTTCACTTTCATTTTTGGCCTCTTAAGGATTTCTGTGAGTTTTTTCCCCATGTGTTTGCCATGTTTAAAAGTATATTTATTATATTTTATCTAGTATTTCTACTTTTGTGTTGGGAGGAGAGATTTTCCTTAAATTCCTGCTTTCCATTCCAAGGACAAATTTTTGCTGTCTCGAGAGAGAGTTCCAAACTTTTCTCTTCTTTTCTTCTTTGAAAGTTACCCTTACCCTTTGTTGTTGATTTGAGTGAGCAGTTAAACTTAATGGTCAAAGTGTGTGATGTTGTGATGTAAAGAAGTCTGGCACCAATAGTAAGTATTCATTAGTTCCTTTTAGATAGTTTCTATTGTCATGTAATTAAAAAATACCCAGATCTCTAGGAGAGTCAAAAATGGCAAGACTTCCTCTGTTGGCAGGGATCAAGAAAAAACTTCTGAAAGAGATTTCATTTGAGATGTCTAGGTCAAGATGCAGGCATTTGAATATCAGGAATAAATCATAGGTAGCTTGGAGAGAGGAAATGAGTTATGTCCAGGAAATGCTGAGGAGTTCCTTTTGCTTTGCCCAGATAAATTCTGTATGTAGGAGGGCAAAATAAGGGTAGAAAGGTAAGTTGGGATTACTTTTTGAACTACTTTGAATTACGTGAAGATTAAAGTTGGACAAGATATTGTAAGAAGTTATTCAAAGTGTTTCAGAAGAATATATCAGAATCAAAACATTAATCTGGAAACAATATCTAGACACTTTGGGAGTTACTAGAGCTTAGCGGTAGGGAGTCAGAAATGTTTGTTAAGATAAGTCTGATTGAAAGGTAATGAGAGTCTGAGCTGGATGGCAGAGGGAACTGAAATGAAAACACAGAGGTACTGTGCAAGCAGAATCTATGGGACTGGAGAATTCACTGGTGGTCCAGTGGTCAGGACATCGTGCTTTAACTGCCACCATCCTGGGTTTAATCCCTGGTTGGGGAACTAAGATCCCACAAGCCATGTGTCATGGTAGGAAAAAAAAAAAAGTATACATATCTATAGAACTGGAGCATTGCTTATGTGTAGTAAAGAGATTAGAGAATTGGAAAGATGGTTTTGAATAAAAGATGAATGACCTATACGGGAAAAGAATCTAAAAGAGTGTGGCTATGTGTATAACTGATTAACTTTGCTGTACAAACTGAAATTAACACAACATTGTAAATCAACTATATGCCAATAAAACTTCTTAAAAATGAAAAATACTCAGATGTGTGTGTGTGTATATATATATGGATATTATATCACATATAATAACATATAATCAATGTTATTTAATAAATTCATATTTAGGTAATACAGTGTATCATATATTATGTATATATTTTAAAGTTTCAGTTCAGTTCAGTCACTCAGTCGTGTCCGACTCTTTGCAACCCAGTGAATCGCAGCACACCAGGCCTCCCTGTCCATCACCAACTCCCGGAGTTCACTCAGACTCACGTCCATCGAGTTACTGATGCCATCCAGCCATCTCATCTTCTGTCGTCCCCTTCTCCTCCTGCCCCCAATCCCTTCCAGCATCAGAGTCTTTCCCAATGAGTCAACTCTTCGCATGAAGTGGCCAAAGTACTGGAGTTTCAGCTTTAGCATCATTCCTTCCAAAGAACACCCAGGGCTGATCTCCTTCAGAATGAATTGGTTGGATCTCCTTGCAGTCCAAGGGACTCTCAAGAGTCTTCTCCAACACCACAGTTCAAAAGCATCAATTCTTCGGCGCTCGGCCTTCTTCACAGTCCAACTCTCACATCCATACATGACCACTGGAAAAACCATAGCCTTAACTAGTGGAACTTAGTCAGCAAAGTAACGTCTCTGCTCTTGAATATGCTATCTAGGTTGGTCATAACTTTTCCTCCAAGGAGTAAGCGTCTTTTAATTTCATGGCTGTAATCACCATCTGCAGTGATTTTGGAGCCCCCAAAAATGAAGTCTGACACTGTTTCCACTTTTTCCCCATATATTTCCCATAAAGTGATGGGACCAGATGCCATGATCTTTGTTTTCTGAATGTTGAGCTTTAAGCCAACTTTTTCACTCTCCACTTTCATTTTCATCAAGAGGCTTTTTAGCTCCTCTTTACTTTCTGCCATAAGACTGGTGTCATCTGCATATCTGAGATTATTGATATTTCTCCCGGCAATCTTGATTCCAGCTTGTGCTTCTTCCAGCCCAGCGTTTCTCATGATGTACTCTGCATAGAAGTTAAATAAGCAGCTTGAGAATATACAGCCTTGACATACTCCTTTTCCTATTTGGAACCAGTCTGTTGTTCCATGTCTAGTTCTAACTGTTGCTTCCTGACCTGCATACAGATTTCTCAAGAGGCACATCAGGTGGTCTGGTATTCCCATCTCTCTCAGAATTTTCCACAGTTTATTGTGATCCACACACTCAAAGGCTTTGGCATAGTCAATAAAGCAGAAATAAATGTTTTTCTGGAACTCTCTTGCTTTTTCCATGATTCAGTGGATGTTGGCAATTTGATCTCTGGTTCCCCTGCCTTTTCTAAAACCAGCTTGAACATCAGGAAGTTCACGGTTCACGTATTGCTGAAGCCTGGCTTGGAGAATTTTGAGCATTACTTTACTAGCTTGTGAAATGAGTGCAATTGTGTGGTAGTTTGATCCCCCTTTTTTCAAGTTTCCCCTTTTTTTACACATAAATTCACCCATTTGCATCCTGTAGCCCTGGCTTTTAAATACTATTTTGTTCCTGTAGATACAAAGTTTATTTTCTACTTGACAGTGAAGTCCGTTCCTGGGTATTACTCATTGAAATGATTAAGGGCATTGTTTCATTCTTTTTTATGACTGAGCAAGATTTCATTGTATATGTACCACGTCGTCTTTATCCATTCCTCTGTCAGTGGATATTAGGTTGCTTCCGTGTCTTGGCCATTGTAAACAGTGCTGCAGTGAACACTGGGGTGCATATATCTTTTGGAAGTATGGTTTTCTCCAGATTTGTGCCCAGAAGTGGAATTGCTGGATCATATGGTAGTTCTATATTTAATTCTTTTAAGGAACCTCCATAGTGTTCTCCATAATAGTCGTACCAGTTTATGTTCCTGCCAACAGCACAGGAAGGTTCCTTTTTCTCCACACCCTCTCCAGCATTATTATTTGTATTCTTTTTGTTGTTGGCCATTCTGACTGGTATGAGGTTATCATTGTAGTTTTGATTTGCATTTCTCTAATAATTAGTGGTGTTGAGGATCTTTTCCTGTGATTTTGGCCATCTGTATGTCCTCTTTGGAGAAATGTCTGTTTAGGTCTTCCTCCTTTTTTTTGGTTGAGTTGTTTATTTTTTTATATTGAGTTGCATGAGCTGTTTGTGTATTTTGGAGATTAATCCCTTGTTGGTCTCTTTGTTTGCAAATATTTTCTCCCATTTTGTGAAAATGGTTTTCATTTTGTTTATGCTTTCTTTTGTTGTGCAAAAACTGTTAAGTTTAAATGGGTCCCATTTGTTAATTTTTGTTTTTATTACTCTAGGAGGTGGATCCAAAAAGATATTGTTGCAGTTTATGTTATAGTGTGTTCTGCCTGTTTTCCTCTAAGAGTTTTATAGAGTCTGGATCTTATATTTAGGTATTTGATCCATTTTGAGTCTATTTTTGGGTATGATGTTAAAGAATGTTCTAGTTTTATTCTTTTACACACTGTCTAGTTTTCCAAGCACCACTTTTTAGAGACTGTCTTTTCTCCATTATTTTATTCTTGACTCATTTGCCTTATTAGTTGACCATAATGCATAGATATATCTCTGCACTTTCTGTTGTGTTCCATTAATCTATCTATCTGTTTTTGTGCCAGTCTCATGTGCCATGACCAAATATTTTGTAGTATACTTTGTAGTATAGTCTGAAGTCAGGAGCCTGATTCCTCCAGCTCTATTTTTCTTTCTCAAGATTGTTTTGGCTATTGAGGGTTTTTTGTATTTCCATAAATTGAAAACTTTTTTTGTTCTAGTTCTGTGAAAAAATACCGCTGGTAATTTGATGTGAATTGCGTTGAATCTCTAGATAGCTTTGGGTAGTATAATTATTTTGACAATATTTTCATTCTTCTAATGCAAGGACATGGTATATCTTCTGTCTGCTTGTCATCTTTTATTTCTTTCATTAGTGTTTCATAGTTTTATGACTACAGGTCTTTTGCCTCCTTACATAGGTTTATTCCTAGGTATTTTGTTCTTTCAGATGTGACAGTAAATGGGATTGATTCCTTATTTTTCTTTCTGATCTTTCATTGTTAGTATATAGGAATGTAAGAGATTTGTTTGCTAATTTTGTGCCCTGCAACTTTACCAAATTCACTGATGAGCTCTAGTAGTTTGGTGGTGTCTTTAGGGTTTTCTGTGTATACTGTCATGTCATCTACAGACAGTGACAGTTTTACTTCTTTCCCAATTTGGATTCCTTTTATTTCATTTTCTTCCTTGATTGCCATGGCTAGGATATCCAAAATTATGTTGAATAAACGTGGTGAGAGTAAACATCCTTTGTCTTGTTCCTGATCTTTGAGGAAATGCTTTTATTTTTTCACCATTGAGAATGATGTTACCTGTGTGTTTGTTGTATATGACCTTTGTTTGTTGAGGTAGATTCCCTCTGTACTCACTCTCTAGAGAGTTTTTTTAAACATAAATGGGTGTTGTTTTGCTAAAAGTGTTTTCTGCATCTATTGAGATGATCATATGATTTTTATTCTTCAGTTTGCTAATGGGGTGTATCACATCGAGTGATTTGCATATACTGAAGAATCCTTATTTCCCTAGGATAAACCCCACTTGATCATGGTGTATGATCCTTTTAATGTAATGTTGGATTTGGTTTGCTAGTACTTCATTGAGGATTTTTGCATCTATGGTCATTAGTGATAATTGGCCTGTAATTTTCTTTTTTTGTGGTATCTTTGTCAGGGTTTTGGTATCAGGGTGATGATGACCTCTTACAATGAGCTTAGAAGTGTTCTTTTCTCAGCAGTTTTTGGGAGGAGTTTCAGGAGGATATTGCTATTGTTGCTTTTTTGATTTCCATTTGTATGGAATACCTTTTTCTGTCCCCTCACTTTCAGTCTGGATGTGTTCCTAGATCTGAAGTGGGTCTCTTGTAGATAGCATATATATGGGTCTGTTTTTGTATCCATCCAGGCAGTCTGTCTTTTGGTTGGAGCATTTAATCCATTTACATTTAAAGTAATGTTCCTATTGCCATTTTCTTAATTATTTTGCATTTGTTTTTGGAGATCTTTTTTCTCTTCCTCTTTTTCTTGTTTTTTCTTCTGATTAAATCCCATGGACAGAGGCTCCTGGTGGGCTACAGTCCACAGGGTCACAAGAATTCAACATGACTTAGCAACTAAACCACCACCACTTGTAAATTATGTATTGCTTCTCCCTTGTTACCTTTATTGTTTTTCTTTGTGCTTAATTTTTTCAGTTTGATTAATATGTGTCTTGGCATGTTCCTCCTTGCCTTTATCCTGTATGGGACACTCTGTACTTTCCCGGACTTGAGTCACTGTTTCCTTTCTCATGTTAGGGAATTTTTCAGGTATAATCTCTAAAAATATTTTTCTCAGGCCCTTTCTCTCTCTTCTCTTTCAGGGACCCCTATAATGTAAGTGTTGGTGTGTTTAATGTCCCAGATATCTCAAAGGTTAAGTTTTACATTGTAATCTTTAATCAGTGACTATAAAAATAGTAAGAGATGTAGAAAAAAATCTAACAGCTAAATTAAAATGGAATGCTGAAGATATTCAAATTTACCCAAAAGAAGGCAGGGGGGAAAAAGGCTAAGAGAAAACAGTCAACTGGTAGAACTAACTCCAGTTGTATTATTAATTGCATTAAATATAAATGACCTAGGCACACCAATTAAAAGAGATCATTTTGGGGAAAAACTCAACATATAAAATTTAAAAAAACTTTACTATAGTAATACAGATAGTTTAAAAGTAAAAGATATAAAAAGATATTCCATGCAGAAACTAATTGAAGTTGGAGTGACTGTATTAATATCAGATAATGTGAATTCCAGAACAATGAAAATTGATGTGATTGAATGTGGACATTTACATAATAAAAAGAGAGTCTGTTTGTCCAGAAGACATAAAAAATCCTAAGATACATACATTTAACATAGCTTCAAAAAGCAAAAGCTGATGGACCTGACCAGAGAATTAAAGATAGAAAAATCTACAAGTAGGGACTTCCCTGCTGGTGCAGTGGTTGAGACTCCATACTCCCATTGCAGGGCATGGGTTTGATCCCTGGTCAGGAAAGTAAGGTCTCACATGCCTCACAATGTGGCCAAAAAAGAGAGAGAGAGAGAAATCTACAGTTGTACTTATCAACTACAGTGTCCCTGTGTGGATGCTCAATTGTTCATTTGTGTTTGACTCTATATGACCCCATGGACTGAGCCCGCCAGGCTCCTCTGTCTGTGGAATTCTGCAGGCAAGAATACTGGGTTGGGTTGCATTTCCTACTCCAGGGAATCTTCCCGACCCAGGGACTGAAACTTCATCTCTTGAGTCTCCTGCTTTGGCAGGTGGATTCTTTACCAACGGTACCATCTGGGAACCCCCATCAACTACAGCACTCTGTAATAACCAGTAGGTCAGATAGACAGAATATCAGTCATATAGAAGATCTGAACAGCATAACATAACAGCAATAATGTAAAACAGCATAAAAATATTACAGCATATAAAGAATAAAAAATAAAACAGCATGTAAAAATATAACAGCAATAATATAGAAGATCAGAACCAACTGACTAAATTGACATTTATAAAACACTCCACCCAACAGCAGTAGGTTGTATGTTCTTTTCAAGGGCAAATGGAACATTCAAAAAGATCTTACTCTGAGCCATAACACAAACCTTAACAAATTTAAAAGAATTAAAATCATACAAAGTATGTTCTCTGACTCTAACAAAATTAAACTAGAAATTAAGAACAGAAGCATCAGAAAAATCACCAACTATTTTGGAATTTTAAAAAAATCATAAGTAATTCATATTTCAAAGAGGAAGCCTCAAGGAAAATTAGAAAGTATTTTGAACTGAATGAAAAATTAAATGCATCATACCATTTATGGAATGAAGTTAAAGCAGTGTTAGGCATTAAATAAGGAAGCTTGTATTAGAAAAGAAGAAAGGTTTAAAGCCAATAATTCAAGATTCCACCTGAAGGAACTAAAAAAAACAAGAGAAAATTAAACCCAAAGCAAGTGGAAAGTTCAGAATAATAAAGATAAAGGCAGAAATTGATGAAATTAAAAACCTAAAAACAATAAATAAAAACAATCACATGAAAGACTAGTTGTTTTAAAACATTAATACATTTTAATTTTATTAACTCTTGGTCTAGAGTGAGCAAGAAAGAGAAGACCAACTACCAGTATCAGGAATGAAAGTGGGCATATCATTATAGATCCTATATTCAAAGGAAAAGTAAATACTATGAACCACTCTTAACATAAATTTGACAGCATGGATGAAATGGATCAATTTCTTCAAAGACAAATCCTAACAAGACTTAACAGAGAAATAGATAACTTGCCTAGTCCTGCATCTATTAAAGAGATTGAATAAGTAGTTGAAAACTTTCCAACAAATGAAACAAATGGTCTCTTTTATAAGGGCCCTAACCCCATTCATGAGGGCTTATGATGTGATAACCTCCCCAAAGCCCCACTTTCAAACACCATCACACTTGGGGATTAGGTTTCAGTGTTGGAGAGACACAAACATTCAGTGTGTAGCCGGAATCTACAGAAGTCTACAGCAGGGTAGTGCTGCTTAGTTTTAGGATTAGTGACGTTTTGGACCTGATAATTCCTCTAGAACTCAATATTGTTAAGATGTCAGTTCTCTCTATATTGATCAATAGATCCAGTGTCCTCTCAAAATGTTAGCAAGCTTTTTTTGTAATGTGGGAGACCTGCGTTCGATTCCTGGGTCGGGAAGATCCCCTGGAGAAGGAAATGGCAATCCACTCCAGCACTCTTGCCTGGAAAATCCCATGGATGGAGGAGCCTAATAGGCTACAGTCCAGGGGGTCGCAAAGAGTTGGACACGACTGAGTGACTAACACTTACTTACACTTACGTATTGGTAAAAGCTTTCGTATATACATAAATATATAAGTTGCTAAGTCGTAGCTGACTCTGTGATTCCATGAACTGGCTCTTCTGTGCATCGGATTTCCCAAGGCAAGAATTCTGGAGTGGATTGCTATTTCCTTCTCAGGGGATCTTCCCAACCCAGCGATCAAACCTGGGTCTCTGGCTTGGAGGACAGATTGTTTACCACTGAGCCACCTGGGAAGTAGAATGGAGTAGAGTCCTGAAATAAGAGGCACACAGATAGGCTTGATTGGTTTTTTACTAAGAAGAAAAGGCATTTCACTGGTAAATTGATCATCTTTTCCAAAAAACAGTGCTAGGACAATGGGATTCAGGTCAGTTCCTTCACTCAGTTGTGTCCGACTCTGCCACCCCATTGACTGCAGCACACCAGGCCTCCCTGTCCATCACCAGCTCCCAGAGTTTACTCAAACTCATGTCCATTGAGTCGGTGATGCCATCCAACCATTTCATCCTCTGTTGTCCTCTTCTCCCAACTTCAATCTTTCCCAGCATCAGAGTCTTGTCAAATGAGTCAGTTCTTCGCATCAGGTAGCCAAACTATTGGAGTGTCAGCTTCAGCTTCAGTTCTTCCAAGGAATATTCAGGACTGATTTCCTTTAGGATTGACAGGTTTGATCTTCTTGCTGTCCAAGGGACTCTCAAGAGTCTTCTCCAACACCACAGTTCAAAAACATCAATTCTTCGGCACTCAGCTTTCTTTATGGTCCAACTCTCACATCTATACACGACTACTGGAAAAACCATAGCTCTGACTAGATGGACCTTCGTTGGCAAAGTAATGTCTCTGCTTTTTAATATGGTGTCTAGGTTGTTTATAGCTTTTTGTTCAAGGAACAATCGTCTTTTAATTTCATGGCTGCAGTCACCATCTGCAGTGATTTTGGAGCCCCCCAAAATAAAGTCTGTCACTGTTTCCATCGTTTCCCCATCTGTTTGCTATGAAGTGATGGGACCAGTTGCCAGGATCTTTGTATTTGAATGTTGAGTTTTAAGCCAAAATTTTCACTCTCCTCTTTCACTTTCATGAAGAGGGTCTTTAGTTCTTCTTTGCTTTCTGCCATAAGGGTGGTGTCATCCGCATATCTGAGGTTATTGATATTTCTTCCGGCAGTCTTGATTCCAGCTTGTGCTTCATCCAGCCTGGCATTTTGCATGATGTTCTCTGCATATAAGTTAAATAAGCAGGGTGATAATATACAGCCTTGATGTACTCCTTTACCAATTTTGAACCAGTCTGTTGTTCCATGTCCAGTTCTAACTGTTGATTCTTGACCTGCATACAGATTTCTCAGGAGGCAGGTCAGGTGGTCTGGTATTCCCATCTCTTGAAGAATTTTCCAGTTTCTTTTGATCCACACAGTCAAAGGGTTTGGCATAGTCAATAAAGCAGAAATAAATGTTTTTCTGGAACTCTCTTGTTTTTTATGTGATCCAGTGGATGTTAGCAATTTGATCTGTGGTTCCTCTGCCTTTTCTAAATTCAGCTTGAACATCTGGAAGTTCACGGTTCACATACTGTTGAGGCCGGGCTTGGAGAATTTTTTATTTCACTGTTTTATTGAGTGCATTTTTATTTATTATTTTATTTGGTTGATTAAAAAGCATTTTTATTTATTTTAATTGGAGACTAATCACTTTACCATATTGTATTGTTTTTGCCATACATCAACATGAATCTGCCACGGGTATACACGTGTTCCTCATCTTGAACCTCCCTCCCACCTCCCTCCCTGTACCATCTCTCTGGGTCATCCTAGTGCGCCAGCCCCAAGCATCCTGTATCATGCGTTGAACCTGGACTGGTGATTCATTTCATATATGATATTATACATGTTTCAATGCCATTCTCCCAAATCAAATTTTGAGCATTATTTTACTAGCATGTGAGATGAGTGCAATTGTTCTGTAGTTTGAGCATTCTTTGGCATTGCCTTTCTTTGGGATTGGAATGAAAACTGACCTTTTCCAGTCCTGTGGCCACTGCTGAGTTTTCCACATTTGCTGACATATTGAATGCACACTTTCACAGCATCATCTTTTAGGATTTGAAATACCTCAACTGGAATTCCATCACCTCCACTAGTTTTGTTTGTAGTGATACTTCCTAAGGCCCACTTGACTTCACATTCCAGGATGTCTGGCTCTAGGTGAGTGATCACACCATCGTGGTTATCTGGGTCATGAAAATCTTTTTTGTTCAGTTCTTCTGTGTATTCTTGCCACCTCTTCTTAATATCTTCTGCTTCTGTTAGGTCCGTATCATTTCTGTCCTTTATTGAGCCCATCTTTGGATGAAATGTTCCCTTGGTATCTCTGATTTTCTTGAAGAGACCTCTAGTCTTTCCCGTTCTATGGTTTTCCTCTATTTCTTTGCATTGACCACTGAGGAAGGCTTTCTTATCTCTCCTTGCTATTCTTTGGTACTCTGCCTTCAAATGGGTATATCTTTCCTTTTCTCCTTTGCTTTTCACTTCTCTTCTTTTCACAGCTATTTGTAAGGCCTCCTCAGACCACCATTTTGCCCTTTTGCATTTCTTTTTCTTAGAGGTGGTCTTGATCCCTGCCTCCTGTACAGTGTCACAAACCTCTGTCCATAGTTCTATATTGCAAAAAATCAACTTTGAGTTTTACCTCACACCACATACAAGAATTAATTCAAAATGGATCTTAGACTAAATATGAAAACATAAGAACTGTTAAAAACATAAAACTTCTTTGTTGTGTTTAATTAGGCAAACATTTTAGGTAAAACAACAGAAGTGTAATCCATGAAGCAAAAAATAATGATGTGTAGACTTCAGGAAAATTACTAACTTTTGTCCTCCAAAAGATATTGTTAAGAGAATAACACAAGCCATAGGCTGGGAGAAAATAGTTGCTAACCACATGTTTGACAAAGGGCTTGTATCCAAAATATGCTAAGAACTATGAGAATATAATAATTATTATTTTTTCCCATTCTGAAGGCTGTCTTTTCACCTTGCTTATAGTTTCCTTTGTTGGGCAGAAGCTTTTAAGTTTTATTAGGCCCCATTTGTTTATTTTTGTTTTTATTTCCAATATTCTGGGAGGTGGGTCATAGAGGATCCTACAGTGATGTATGTCGGAGAGTGTTTTGCCTATGTTCTTCTCTAGGAGTTTTATAGTTTCTGGTCTTATGTTTAGATCTTTAATCCATTTTGAGTTTATTTTTGTGTATGGTGTTAGAAAGTGTTCTAGTTTCATTCTTTTACAAGTGTTGACCAGTTTTCCCAGCACCATTTATTAAAGAGATTGTCTTTTCTCCATTGTATATTCTTGCCTTCTTTGTCAAAGTTAAGGTGTCCATAGGTGTGTGGATTTATCTCTGGGCTTTCTATTTTGTTCCATTGATCTATATTTCTGTCTTTGTGCCAGTACCATACTGTCTTGATGACTGTGGCTTTGTAGTAGAGCCTGAAGTCAGGCAAGTTGATTCCTTCAGTTCCATTCTTTCTCAAGATTGCTTTGGCAATTCGAGGTTTTTTCTATTTCCATACAAATTGTGAAATTATTTGTTCTAGCTCTGTGAAAAATACCGCTGGTAGCTTGATAGGGATTGCATTGAATCTGTAGATTGCTTTGGATAGTATACTCATTTTCACTATGTTGATTCTTTCGATCCATGAACATGGGATATTTCTCCATCTATTAGTGTCCTCTTTGATTTCTTTCACCAGTGTTTTCTAGTTTTCTATATATAGGTCTTTAGTTTCTTTAGGTAGATATATTCCTAAGTATTTTATTCTTTTCGTTGCAATGGTGAATGGAATTGTTTCTTTAATTTCTTTTTCTATGTTCTCATTATTAGTGTATAGGAATGCAAGGGATTTCTGTGTGTTGATTTTATATCCTGCAACATTACTACGTTGGCAATTATATGCCAATAAAATGGACAGCGTGGAAGAAATGGACAAATTCTTAGAGTAGTACAACTTTCCAAAACTGAACCAGGAAGAAATAGAAAATCTTAACAGACCCATCACAAGCATGGAAATTGAAACTGTAATCAGAAATCTTCCAGCAAACAAAAGCCCAGACAGCTTCACAGCTGAATTCTACCAAAAATTTAGAGAAGAGCTAACACCTATCCTACTCAAATGATTCCAGAAAATTGCAGAGGAAGGGAAACTTCCAAACTCATTCTATGAGGCCACCATCACCCTAATACCAAAACCAGACAAAGATGCCACAAAAAGAAACTACAGGCCAATATCACTGATGAACATAGATACAAAAATCCTTAACAAAATTCTAGCAATCAGAATCCAACAACACGTTAAAAAGATCATACACCATGACCAAGTGGGCTTTATCCCAGGGATGCAAGGATTCTTCAATATCCGCAAATCAATCAATGTAATACACCACAATAACAAATTGAAAAATAAAAGCCATATGATTATCTCAATAGATGCAGAGAAAGCCTTTGACAAAATTCAACATCCATTTATGATAAAAACTCTCCAGAAAGCAGGAATAGAAGGAACATACCTCAACATAATAAAAGCTAGATATGACAAATCCACAGCAAACATTATCCTCAATGGTGAAAAATTGAAAGTATTTCCCCTAAAGTCAGGAACAAGACAAGGGTGCCCACTTTCACCGCTACTATTCAACATAGTTCTGGAAGTTTTGTCACAGGAATCAGAGCAGAAAAAGAAATAAAAGGAATCCAAATTGGAAAAGAAGAAGTAAAACTCTCACTGTTTGCAGATGACATGATCTTCTACATAGAAAACCCTAAAGACTCCACCAGAAAATTACTAGAGCTAATCAAAGACTATAATAATTTGAAAACATCTAACCCAATTTAATAACTGACAAAAGATTTGAACAGACCCTTCATCAATGAAAATAAGCAAAAGGCACGTAAAACACATGAAAACATGTTCAGTATCATTAGTTAATTGGGAAGTGCAATTAAAACCACAGGCACTGCTGGACTGTATACCCATTTCTTGTAGGGATGTGGGGAAGTTGAAATATTAATGTGTTACCAGTGGGAATGCAAAATGGTTTCTCAGAAGCTAATTCCTTTACTCAAGAGAAATGGAAATTTATCTTTACACAAAAATCTGTTTATAACAGCCATATTCATAATCACTAAAAACTAGAAACAGCCCAGTGTCCTTCATGTGATGACTAGATAAATCAACACAGCCCATACAAACTGAGAAAAAAAAGGAAAAAAACATCTTCTCTGTACACAACAAGCTTTATGAATGTCAGATGTATTATGCTAAATGAGAGAAGTGAGACTCTGAAGGTCAGATACTGTATGCTTCCATTTGTATGACATTCTAGAAAAGACCAGACTGTCATGTCAGAGAAGAGGTTCAGTGATTATCAGGGATTAGTGATTAGAGATGTTGATGTTCATACTGTCAGCATGAAGGAGTTTTTTTTGAGTCATAGAACTGTTATGTATCTTGTGATCATGGTTACATGATTGCTTGCATTTAAAAAATGCACAGGACTCGGCTTGCCAGGTTGTGCTAGTGGTAAAGAATGCACCTGCCAATGCAGGAGGCGCAAGAGATGCAGGTTCAATCCTGGAGTAGGAATTGGCACCCCACCCAGTATTCTTGCCTAGAAAATTCCATGGGCAAAGGAGCCTGGCAGGCTACAGTCCATGAGGTCACAAGCAGTCGGACACAACTGAGAGACTGAGCACTCTGAATACCAACAGCAAACTTATTGTACATCAAAATATATATTTATAACTTCCTCTAATTCTGTCAGTTCCCATTAAAACATTTTAAAATGGCAAAGATCCCACTCTTTCATTGTAATACTTAAAATTACCATTCCTTGATTCTTGGTTACCTTAGGAAGTTGAGTAAGTTTCCTAACATAGTAGGAAAAAAAAAAACCCAAGGAAGATAGCCATCACCCCTTCACATTTTTCGTGGCTAAATATAACTCTTCATTTTTCCTCTGCTTTGGCAACAAGTCATAGTGTGAGTTCCCTGTACTTTTCCTGGAGTGCATGCTTTAAACTTGACATTGCACATATGCCTTCCTCTTTTTTCTTTTTTCCCCTAATCTTCACACACACACACACACACGCACACCCTATTTATACCATTCATTTTCTTGTTTAACAGTCCATCTAGATCCTCTGCTACCATATGGGATACAAAGATTAATAAGGCATGCTTTTGCATGAAATCAGTTCTGGAGGGCAAAGGGAAGGTACATTAACAAACAGTGATGTAGATTAGTATGGTTGAGTCATAGTAGAAGTATTAACGAGCGTGATGTGGCACAAAAGAGTGAATAATTCTTTCTGCCTCTTGTTTAAGAGAGGGGTCCACACAAGAAAAACATAAAACTGCCTCAAATAAAAATTTAAATTTCATGTAAAAAATGTCATCTGTGACTTTGAGTGTAGTAGTGCATTGTAGACCGGACAGTTTAAGAAAAATACGAAATTTAGCAGTAAAGTGGTCAGAAACAATCTTGAAAAAACATCTTGCAAACTTCAACTAGGTGATACGGAGATGGGATATAGTGGTGAATTTTGTAAAGTTTATATGAAAAATAGCTGATTAAAATGAAAAAGCTCTGAGTATCATAGAGGACTAAAGCCTATCAATTAGCAATATACTAAAACAGGAACAAATATAATGAGATACTATTGATATATCAAATGGCCAAATATAATAAGATACTATTGATGTATCAAATTTCCTATGAATTAGTTTGCTAATTAAACTTCCTAACTTTGGGCTTGCTGACTCACTTTGAGTTTTGATTTTTCCTCAGTTCTCAACATTGTTCTCTAGCTACACTATGCACAGAGAATCCTCTTTCTGTTTTTAAATTGCTGTGCTCTAGCCTTATTGGTCTTCTCCTTTTTCTTAAGTAACCAGACACTGCTATCATAGAGGGAGAAGGCAATGGCACCCCACTCCAGTACTCTTGCCTGGAAAATCCTATGGATGGAGGAGCCTGGTAGGCTGCAGTCCATGGGGTCGCTAAGAGTTAGACACGACTGAGCGACTTCACTTTCACTTTTCACTTTCATGCATTGGAGAAGGAAATGGCAACCCACTTCAGTGTTCTTGCCTGGAGAATCCCAGGGATGGGGGAGCCTGGTGGGCTGCTGTCTGTGGGATCACACAGAGTCAGACACGACTGAAGTGACTTAGCAGAAGCAGCAGCAGCTATCATAGAACACCATTGCACATCTCCATCTGAATGGTTAACTCCCCATCTGTTTCAAAACTGTTCATTGAAGTGTAAATCCTTCCAGCTTATTTTAAATTGGAACTCACCTCACCTCCTTTCACCTGAAGCATTCCTGACCTTTTTACCCTGTCCTGGTTATTTTTTAAAGTCTTAACTTCTGACATAGGTGATTTACTCATTATGATTATTGTGTATTGTATTCCTTTACCTCTGCTAAAGTATAAGCTTTGTTAGGCTAAAGATCTTTGTTTCATTCATTGATGTCGCCTAGATTTCTGGAACAGTGCTTGGGATATGGTAGGCACATAGTGAGTATTTGTTGGAAAACAGAACTCTTGAGAAATTTCCACTTCTTGATCCCCTGAGTACTAATCTATGGGCTGGTTTTCTGTGGGTTTTTTTTTTTTTTGGGGGGGGGGTTGGTTTTTTCTCTCTGATAGTATCTGGATTCAGACACTTAAAATAAGATAGAATGTCTGTGACTTGACATTTTAGAATTTCTGCAATCCAGTTGAACTGTTATGATACCTAAGCATTGTTCAGGAACACTGGCTTGAACCTCAAAGCTCTTCCTGACTTAAATAATAAATAGTTACCTCCCCATGAGGCCACCTTTTGAAGTGTGGTGTAAACACTGTTAGAAACAATGGTAAAGATAAACCTCTCCATTTGGCTCTTGAATTTTCTTTGTTCATTTTTGAATGTTTTCCAACTTTTGAGTCTTAGTTTCCACATAAAATGAGACTTGAATTGTTTCTGCAGTAACATTTGAACACAACTCACCCAATAAAACTCACCTACTCAGGCCAAAAAAACATGATACAATAGAAAAGAAAGTGGCTCTGAAGGTTGCCAAAGTTTGGCTTTTAGACAATGGACAAGGCCACTCTTCTTGGAATGTACTTCCATGGTATACTTGGAAATGCAGGAAACCTTCAGCAGATTTTGTATCTCAGAAAATCATAATATTCAAACATTCTTGAAACATCCAGGGTTATATGTAGATGGTTATTTTCGTTCAGTGTCTTAAATTGTATGTTTTAGTTTCTAAGTCGTATCTTGTTCTTGCAACTCCATGAACTGTAGCCCACCAGGCTCCTCTGTCCATGGGATTTCCCAGGCAAGAATACTGGAGTGTGTTGCCATTTCCTTCTCCAGGGGATCTTCTTGACCCAGGGTTTGAACCTGCATTGACAGGCAGATTCTTTACCATTGAGCCATGGGAGGAGCCCCTTAAATTGTACAGGAAATAAAATTAACCTCTATGTAGTATAGTAAATTTAAACTTCAAGTAGTAAATAAGCAGCTATGTAGATTCTAAAAACAGAGGACTTCAGTCTGTAAGGCAAGTATGGTTTAAAAAAATGTAACTGGAAACATTGAAGTATCACTCAAGTTTCCTTTTCTTCATATATCTTTTTTGATTAAAATGATATCCATATACTTTTATGTATTCCTAAGCTTATAGCCCTTATCATTTCTTGTTTCTCTGATGCCTTTTGAAAAACTTCTTTCTTCATTTTAGGATTTTATCCCATAAACGCCATGTGGACTATTTGTTTATATTCTTGTTAATGTTCTACTATGTTTTCAAAAAAAGGAAAGAAAGGAAGAAAATGATAAAGCTCTAGCATGATTCCTTAATTTAACCCCTTGTTGTGTATCTATGCTTTCATCTTCTTGGATTATCATTGTTCTCTGCCTTCCCTTTTACTCCTACTCCATATAAAAATGTCGAGGGGTTCACGTATAAAACCTTAGAAGTATTCATAAAACCTTCCAGAAACCCCAGATAAAATTGCAGCTAGCAACTTTCTGTATATCTATCACATCTGAATATGTATATATAGACAATATGTGTATTTTCTTTGTTATGACCTGTGTTTTGCTGTTAGTCATACTATATTTTTCCACTTCATTTTGTTTTATTAGCATTTTAAGACTTGAGATTAAATTCATATAACATAAAGTTCATGAGTGAATTATAGGGGACGGAATGCAAAAGTAGGAAGTCAAGAAACACCTGGAGTAACAGGCAAATTTGGCCTTGGAATACGGAATGAAGCAGAGCATAAGGCTAATAGAGTTTTGCCAAGAGAATGCACTGGTCATAGCAAACACCCTCTTCCAACAACACAAGAGAAGACTCTACACATGGACATCACCAGATGGTCAACATCAAAATCAGATTGATTATATTCTTCGCAGCCACAGAGGGAGAAGCTCTATACAGTCAACAAAAACAAGACCAGGAGCTGACTGTGGCTCAGATCATGAACACTTTATTGCCAAATTCAGACTTAAATTGAAGAAAATGGGGAAAACCACTAGACCATTCAGGTATGACCTAGATCAAATCCCTTATAACTATACAGTGGAAGTGAGAAATAGATTTAAGGGCCTAGATCTGATAGATAGAGTGCCTGATGAACTATGGAATGAGGTGCGTGACATTGTACAGGAGACAGGGATCAAGACCATCCCCATGGAAAAGAAATGCAAAAAAGCCAAATGGCTGTCTGGGGAGGCCTTACAAATAGCTGTGAAAAGAAGAGAGGTGAAAAGCAAAGGAGAAAAGAAAATATATAAGCATCTGAATGCAGAGTTCCAAAGAAGAGCAAGAAGAGACAAGAAAGCCTTCCTCAGCGATCAATGCAAAGAAATAGAGGAAAAGAACAGAATGGGAAAGACTAGAGATCTCTTCAAGAAAATTAGAGATACCAAGGGAACATTTCATGCAAAGATGAGCTCGATAAAGGACAGAAATTTTATGGACCTAACAGAAGCAGAGGATATTCAGAAGAGGTGGCAAGAATACACAGAAGAATTGTACAAAAAATATCTTCACGACCAAGATAATCACGATGGTGTGATCACTCACCTAGAGCCAGACATCCTAGATGTGAAGTCACGTGGGCCTTAGAAAGCATCACTATGAACAAAGCTAGTGGAGGTGATGGAATTCCAGTTGAGCTATTTCAAATCCTGAAAGATGATGCTGTCAAAGTGCTGCACTCAATATGCCAGCAAATTTGGAAAAATCAGCAGTGGCCACAGGACTGGAAAAGGTCAGTTTTCCTTCCAATTCCAAAGAAAGGCAATGCCAAAGAATGCTCAAACTACCGCACAATTGCACTCATCTCACATGCTATTAAAGTAATGCTCAAAATTCTCCAAGCCAGGCTTCAGCAGTATGTGAACCATGAACTTGTGATGTTCAAGCTGGTTTTAGAAAAGGCAGACGAACCAGAGATCAAATTGCCAACACCCGCTGGTTCATGGAAAAAGCAAGAGAGTTCCAGAAAAACATCTATGTCTGCTTTATTGACTATGCCAAAGCCTTTGACTGTGTGGATCACAATAAACTGTGGAAAATTCTGAGAGAGATGGGAACACCAGACCACCTGACCTGCCTCTTGAGAAACCTATATGCAGGTCAGGAAGCAACCGTTAGACCTGGACATGGAACAACAGATTGGTTCCAAATAGGAAAAGGAGTACGTCAAGGCTGTCTATTGTCACTCTGCTTATTTAACTTCTATGCAGAGTACATCATGAGAAACACTGTGCTGTACATCATGAGAAACACAAGCTGGAATCAAGATTGCCGGGAGAAATATCAGTAACCTCAGATATGCAGATGACACCACCCTTATGGCAGAAAGTGAAGAGGAACTCAAAAGCCTCTTGATGAAAGTGAAAGAGGAGAGTGAAAAAGTTGGCTTAAAGCTCAACATTCAGAAAACGAAGATCATGGCATCTGGTCCCATCACTTCATGGGAAATATATGGGGAAAAAGTGGAAACAGTGTCAGACTTTATTTCTGTGGGCTCCAAAATCACTGCAGATGGTGATTGCAGCCATGAAATTAAAAGACAGTTACTCCTTGGAAGGAAAGTTATGACCAACCTAAATAGCATATTCAAAAGCAGAAACATTACTTTGCCAACAAAGGTCCGTCTAGTCAAGGCTATGGTTTTTCCAGTAGTCGTGTATGGATGTGAGAGTTGGACTGTGAAGAAAGCTGAGCACCGAAGAATTGATACTTTTGAACTGTGGTGTTAGAGAAGACTCTTGAGAGTCCCTTGGACTACAAGGAGATCCAACCAATCCATTCTGAAGGAGATCAGCCCTGGGATTTCGTTGGAAGGAATGATGCTAAAACTGAAACTCCAGTACTTTGGCCACCTCATGGGAAGAGTTGACTCATTGGAAAAGACTTTGATGCTGGGAGGGATTGAAGGCAGGAGGAGAAGGGGACGACAGAGTATGAGATGGCTGGATGGCATCACCGACTTGATGGTCATGAGTCTGAGTGAACTCCGGGAGTTGGTGATGGACAGGGAGGCCTGGCATACTGCAATTCATGGTGTTTAAAGAGTCGGACACGACTGAGCCACTGAACTGAACTGAAAGTGTACAATATACTGGATTTTAGTATATGCACAGTGTTGTGCGACTATCACTGCTGTCAGTTCTAGGACCTTTTCATTATAAAAGAACCTCTGTATCTACTAAGCAGTCACTTCCTTTTCTCTCCTCCCCACCATCCCCACCCCATTTCCTTGAAACCACTAATATACTTTTGGTCCTTACGGATTTACTTCTGAACATTTCATGTAAATGAAGTCGTAAAATATGTGGCTTTTATGTTTGGCTTCTTTAATTTAGCGTGTTTTCAAAGCTAATCCTTCTTGTACAGGTACCACAACTTCATTCCTTTTAATGGTTGAATAATGTTCCTTTCTATAGACTCACCACATTTTGTATATTCATTAATCATTTAATGGACATTTAGATTGTTTCCATTTTTTTCTACAGCCACAGTCCTATTATAATAGTACTGTTATGAAAAGTCATGTACAGGTTTTTGAGCATCTATCTTCTCTTGTTTATACTGCCATTTCATTTTAAACAAATATATACTATTTGATTGTATAAATGAACCATAATTAATGTCATATTTACTTATCAAAATTTCTCTTTCATAAACATGCTGCCATATATCACTGAAAATTTTTTTTCACAATTTTCTAATTCTTCAAAATAGCTTTCTATTAATGATAGTAGCTAATGAATTCTTAGAATTGTAATTACTGAAATTAAGGGGTATGCACATTATGATATATATGTACTATGTTATGTTTAATGTATGTTGCTATATTATCTATCATCTATCAGGTTGTACCAACAATAGTATATATGGTTATTTTCTCATATGCTCATTATACTATTATATTACTAGTTTTAATTTGGTAAGGGGAAAATATTTTTGGTCTTCTATTAGTATGAAATATATACAACATTTTGTTATTTTTATTTGTTTACAAATGAGATTGAATGTATGTTCATGTTTACTTATCTCTTTTCCTAACTTCCAGATTATGACTTTGTTCATTTGTTTTGTGGATTGAATTTTTTGAATTAGTCTAGAATGAAAAAGAATTAATTATGTACATTATGTGGAACTCATTATTTTATAGCCCATTTTGGTCAATGACTTTTATTAGTCTTCTTACATAAATATTATTGGTTGTTTATTATTTTATTTTTATGTTTCACTTGAAAGTTCATTTCTGTTTTTAAACATCTGAAATATTTTTCTTGTCTTAGTTTCACATTGTATATGGTTTGAATGTTTAAAATTCTGAAACACACAATGGCCACATAGTTGGTGATTTGCTCCTGTTTGAAGTATGTGATTGTTATACAATCACACTAACACTTAATTAGTGTATTTGTTGTAGGCGTTTTTAGGTGAAGAGCAAGAAAGATATCTCAAGTTTTTATATTTTATTTGGAGATAGGAACAAAACAGTTTTTATATTTTAGAACCAAACCGTAATTTTCAAGGAATTTTTAACCTTCACATTTAAGCATTTTCTTATTTACAGAAGGAGAGGTTTATTAGTGGTTTTAAACCTGCTTACCCCTGGAGAGTTTTTCAAGTTTATTTTTTGTGAACTTCCCTTCAAAAGTCCTTCAAATGAAAGAATTACAATATAGAGTTGAGTTCTGAGAAGGGATTACTACATGGAAGAAAGCATTATGAAATACAGTGTTGTAAAGTAAAATAAAGTAAAGATAAAAATTAAAAAAAAAGAAAAAGAAACTGCAAAAAAAAAAGACGTATTAAATAATAGCTACTATTGATAGAAGTGCCTAGGATATTTTGTGTGTGTGCTTTTTTGAAAATATAGGATAGAGTTAAAAAAACTTTCTGATTCTATTAGGTAATCCAGTTCTTGGAGTTAGCAGGAAATGATGGTTTCTGATGGTAATTCATGTTTGTGTTTGTTTACCTGTGTCTGCAGTCCTTTGAGTCTCTGCCAGAAAAATAATAGGACATTCCCAGTTGGATCTTATGATTTTTGCAAGTTAGCATAGAGCTACTTACAGTACTTATAATTATCAAATCATATTTTGTTTATTTTCAGTAATGGAAATTTTTTCTTGGTAAAATTTTTGTTACATAACTTCAACAGTTTAGATCACTTAATGCTCAAATACTGCTCATTTAAAGGAAGTAAATATTTCTCATAGTATAGAACAAGGAAAAGATTGCACAATTTAATGGACTTTCATTCATTTTTGGAGAGCATCATAATTTCAGTTCCTACATTTTTCTGATTTTCTAATTTCAATGAATTGTTCATGCATATAAACTAACATTTTTATTTGGTTAAACTTCTTATATTTTTTTTCTTTAAAGTCACTATGACTTATCAAATGTAAAGTATTTGCATAATTTTGGTGCTCAGTTTTAAAAAATTGTTGAATCAAATAAGCAAATACTTTTACCTGTAAATGGCATTTTAAAGCAAACTTTTAAGAAGTTTAAGATAAGTTATATATAACATTTTAATTTTAGAAGCTACTAAAAAGTGGAAAATGGCTACCTAGAAAAGGTACTGTTTCATTGTTAGCTGAATTACAGTGCATATTGCAGTTGTAAATATTGCGTCACTGAGTGATTTTCTCTTACATCCAGATACATGGTTAATGATTCAAAATTTCAGGCAATACAAACTTGAACATTATTAGTATTAATGACAGAAGAGTATGTTCTATCTGGTATTCCCAGTTTAAAAAGAAAACTTTTGAAAATTCTGACTTACTCTTTGATCATTGATTATCAGTCTTGTTATTTGCCTTATAAATGGCAATCAATTTACAAATCTATCTAGGGATCTTTTCAGGAATCCATCTTTAATTACATAAAAGTAAAATCTTCTACTTGTAGCCTTATTAGAAAAGTATACATGCACAAAGAGAAAATAAGACTAAATACAGCACAGGCAAAAGGTTCACATTTTACATAGTTGTTAGCATTTGTCAGACTTTATCAATCATGATAATGTAGCTCAGTCTTCAAAGGAATCAGATAGAAAGCTAAAGTTGTAACAAGGGCTAACATGAAAAAAAGGGAAGAATAAATGTATTTATGTATTGGTATTACATTCAGTCTTATCACCAAGGCTGATTGTTTAAAGCAGTCTTTTCTGTATGGTAGCCATTTTCCACATTAATATAAAGATTATAAAGTTGATTTACTTAGTTATTTGTTTTTGAAAATTATCTACTTTCCAAGTCAGAAAATACTATATCTTAAGTATACTTAAGCATTCTTTTATTGCATATCCATTTCTGAGTAGATTCTTCTTTTGGATAAAATTTTGGAAACTAGCACCTAGTATCACCATATATTATATAATTATAATGGTCCATTTGAATGACTTTTGTTCTTGAACAAAACATTTTCAGTTTGTTTGGTTTAAATATTTGGTCTTGTCTCATCTGTCCTAACATTATATATTTAATGTTAAATATATAACATTATATATGTAATAGATTTTAATATATAATATTACATATTAATTACATATGAAATGAGTAACAAATTACATATGAAATATGTAAACAAATTTTAAGTATTTACATATTAATATACCTATATTCTTATTCAGGTATATCATGTATATATTATATCTTTTATATATTATAAATAATTTAAACAAAATATTTAAATACATATTATTGTATACTTTAAAACAAAAAGTTTTAATTTCAATTGAAAATGAGAATGTTTTCTACTTATAAAGCCACTCCTTGAGCCACTTAGAAATAATGTAAGCTTTGCCATTCATATATACATATATATATATATATTTTGGCACCATCTAAGCTAAGGATTTATATTTTATATGAAAAAATTTACCCCATTCACACTCTGTGTTTACTGCGCCATTATTTTTCCCATTTATGAGAATGTAGTAAGAACTCACGTTCAACCAGGAAAGCCAGTCGGCTGATTCTCTCATCTGTCAGATCTCGTCTACAGCCGAAGGAGTAGAGGAGCACGAGGATGCAGGGAACGGATGTGCAGGGTCTAGGTGGGCGCTCTCTGGGCCTCACCTTTCCATCTGCAGAACGAGATGGGTGCTGAACTGTGACTACAGATAACTGGAATCTGGTGGATTGTCTTTTGGTCTGAATACTTCTGGTTGCTTGTAAATGACCTCAAGTGAGATATTAAATTATGATCAAAGCAATTAATGCCTGCAAATAAGTGGAAATGTTTTAGTTGTTAAAATTGTCAGATGGTGTTCCACAGCCAGAATCAAAGTATTATGCATAACCAGGTCATAAAGGCTAACATGTTAACAGCTGAAAAAAAAAACAAAGTATAAACTGAGCTTCATAATGAATCCAGTAGTTGTTTCCCATTTTGTACCAGGGATTGATTAAACCATGACATAAATCTGAACATGATGAATCTTACTTGAAACTTTTTTTTAAGGTAAAATTATTTTAAGAACAGTTTCCCTGAAAATTGTTTTTACTTTGATAACTTTTTGATTATGTAAATGACTACAGATAAGATACACTACTTTCAAGGCAGAGCTAGTAAACGTGGTTTAAACATTAAAAATTGGTGTTCTTAACATTTTCAATGAAAAGCATTCTGTTCTGATTTACATTTAATGCAGAGAGATTTTCATTTTGTTTGTTGTAGAAAGAGCATTCAATTTTAATATGGGCTTCAACTCAGGTAACTTTTGGTTCTAGATCCTTCTGGATATGTTTCTAATTTAATATTTGTTTGCAATGATGCAAATGGATGTAGGAGGATAGAGCTGAATAGTAGAAACATAGACGTAGCCAATAGCACAACTATATATATCTCCTTCCTTTTACTTTTTTATGCATTACTGACCGTGTTTGGTTGCTTGCTTCTGTTTAGTTTCATAAAAGGTCTAAGTATTTGGCAAGGTGTGGGACCATGTCCTGTTGGAATTTCAGTGTTTGCTTATGAAAGAAGATACCATCTGTGGGGAGTATGACTTCAGAAATTTGACTTTGGAGTGTTCCTGTGTAATTCTACTGGGAATTGCCAAAAAACATAGGCAAGAATTTATAGTACTTTTCCAGATGGTGATTGTTAAACAATAATTGGAAGCTGTAGGAAAAACAGTGTTTTTGCATAAAGTAGGCATTTAGTCAACATTGGTTAAACTAAGGATTATTTTACAAAATAATTGTTGTTCTCATGATTCAGAAAACATTATGCAAACTTTATCTCTTCTTAAACCAATAAAAGAGAGAACTTCTCCTTAAAATGAATTTTATAACTTTTTGAAAAGTTTAACAGTAAAAAAGATCACATATTTTTAAAGTCAACTTTCTGAGTCATATAGTTCAATAAGTGAGCAACTTTCCTAGCCATTTGTATACATTCTGAGGTGCAAGGCTAGCAAATTCAGCAGGTTTCTTGTTCATTTTGTATTCTTTCATTATCAGCTTGTTATGTTTGGGGAGCAGTAATGGAGATGAAAATAAACAGGGAACAGTAGCTTCTCTCTTTTGTAACTTACACACCGCAGCCTCTCCAACAGAATAGGCTACAAGAGACCAGTTTGATTTCTATGCTGAGTAGAGCCCATATTCATCTTAATTGAGTTCATCTTAGAATTAGATGTAAATGGTGTTTACTGCATCAAGATTAGTTGTAGCTATCTTATTGGGGCTGTTCAGTTTGCTTTTGTAAACTTCATGTCAGGTTTCTCAAATATCTCTGTGTTATTGTTTATTTTTTTTTTAAGAGAGTTCTCAAAGTTGCCGATGGCTGTCTCATCTGCAAATACCTCTCCAAGGTACTCTATGCTGGTGATGTATCCCACCACCGAGCTGCGCGGGAGCATGGAATTGACTTACTGGGGAGGGCTGTATCAGTTAAGTGATCTTTCTTAGTACATGGCATGGGTTTTGCAAAACTTTCTGCTTTTATTAATCCAGAGGGCAGAACTATGCTTACACTGATTTTTAAATTAAAAGCTTTTTGTTAACCCACACAATATAATACTCCATTTACTCTCCTACATGACCCCCTCTGTATTTCTGTTAAGTTTAATTTTATTAATCATGTGTATCTGTGTTATTTATATTTTACTGTAACTCACTAATATAAGACTTACTGGTTATTTTCTCAGTTTGTAAGTGCTGTGTAGTAATATTTGAATTACATGCAAACTGGGGCTCAGGGAAGCTATGAATTTTCCAAAGTTACTCAGTAAAGCATACATGGGTGCTATCAACAGTCACTACTGGTTTTAAACCACTAGTGGGATTATATTCCTTAGTTTTCTTTCTTCAAGGTAAAATATATGCCTTAACTCACTTATTTGAAACTTTTTTTATTGTGTTCCTGCTGTATACAAAGCACTTCTAGGCCTCATGCTAATGACCTGGCCTTTTATTATATTTTTTCACTTAGAAAAGAAGTATATAGTTGTTATTTTTTAAGATCACTTATAGTAAGACAGGTAGAAATAGAAAAACAGTATGTTCTCGTTTCCTCAATCCTGATCCCCATAATCACTTAAAACAATTTAGGTCCCTTATGCATAACCTTAGTCACTGCTGAAACATTACACTCGATTTCTTCAGGCCTGTGCTTTGATATGTGACTCTGTGTGGATGTCAGCCTTCATGCTCTTAATTCAGTCTACCAGTGTTCTAAGCCTTATATCAAAAATGCTGGTGGAAGAAGAAAGCAAAACCTTTGTACTCTGCTTCAAAAGATGGTAGAATTACTGGGATAAAAAAGCCTATAAGTCAAATTCAGTTTTCAAATTTCTAGTGAACCTGATTATCTTCATTTTCTTTGTTGTTCTGGGAGATTAGGAATTGGCTAATTTTTATGGTATAAACTGTGGTGTAGTTTAGAAATTTGTTTGTGATAAATTCCTTACCAATGAACAAGACATTGTCAGTACCAAAGGATAATGATTACATTTTATAGATTGGTAACTGTGATTCACAGTTGCTAAATGATTTACTTGAGGCATCTGATGAGTAACATAGAGCTAGCGGTATAAGTATGGTTGAGTATCTCATCTAGACTCAGGCTTATTCACATCAGCTGAAAGTGTAATTAAAGTTAGTTTAAGTGTTTATATTTGTTCTTTTTATTTTTTTTAAGAACATTAACATGAAACTTTATCTGGAAAATTAATCAAGGTCACGATTGTACTTTCAGCACTGAGTGGTCTAATAAATGTGAACTTCAACTAATAGTAGTGCCCTTTTTTTTTTTTAAAGGACAGGATTCTGATCTTTTGCATAAATGGGAATTTTCTCTGTTTAGAAAATTTTAAACTAATTTTCATAAATTAGCAGGAAGAAATGTAAGATTCCTGCTTCCCTGGCAACTCAGTGGTAAAGAATCCGCCTGCAGTGCAAGAGACACAGGAGACGTGAGTTCAATCGCTGAGTTGGGAAGATCCCTCCAGTAGGAGGAAATGGCAACTCACTCCAGTGTTCTTGCCAGGAAAATCCCATGGACAAAGGAGCCTGTGGTGGGCGACAGTCCATAGGGTCGCAAAGAGTTGGACACGACTGAAGCAACTGAACACGCACACACACACTATACAGTGCAAAGTTAAAAAATCTAAATATATTGGCAACAATATAAATCCACAAGTAATTAGTTTCCTTTAAGTATCTGAAACTTTTGCAGTGATATTTTTGTTGTTCAGTTGCTCAGTCGTGTCCGACTCTTTGCGACCCCATGGACTCTAGCATGCCAGGCTTCACTGTCTTTCACTGTCTCCCAAAGTTTACTCAAACTCATGTCCATTGAGTTGGGGATGCCATCCAACCATCTCATCTTCTGTTGTCCCCTTTTCCTCCTGCCTTCAGTCTTTCCGGCATCAGGGTCTTTTCCAATTAGTCAGCTCTTCACATCAGGTGGCCAGTGAATATCAGGGTTGGCCAGTGAATTGGCTCTTCACATCAAGTAGCCAATGAATATCAGCTTCAACGTCAGTTCTTCCAATGAATATTCAGGCTTGATTTCCTTTAGGATTGAGTGGTTTGATGTCCTGCTGTCCAAGGGACTCTCAAGAGTCTTCTCCAGCACCACAGTTTGAATGCATCAGTTCTTTAGCATGCAGCCTTCTTTATGGTCCAGCTCTCACATCCATACATGACTACTGGAAAACTATACCTTTGACTATGTGGACCTTTGTTGGCAAAGTGATGTCTCTGCTTTTTAAACACTGTTTAGTTTTGTCATAGCTTTTCTTCCAAGCAGCAGTGATATTAGAGTGGCTTTTTAAAATTTGATGGCTCTGTCTTTTATCGCTTGTCTAGATAAATGGCAGGTCCCAGGTAACAGTCTTGGATGTTGTCATCCAGGTGATGTATTGTGGCACTAACAAAA
Organism: Capricornis sumatraensis; assembly: GCF_032405125.1. Lineage (NCBI taxonomy): Eukaryota > Metazoa > Chordata > Mammalia > Artiodactyla > Bovidae > Capricornis > Capricornis sumatraensis. The sequence goes on along the minus strand of NC_091073.1, from coordinate 37,594,760 downwards.
CTTCAGCTTGTGAGACCAGCTCTTTACATAACTAAGCAGAATACAAAGAGTGGAGAAAGAAAGTCATCTAACAGATTCATTATATATTACCAAAAGATGACGTGTCGTCATCCACTACTAAATAGAGATCCACTTTGGAAATTTCAGTTTTTAGAAGGTCTCAGCTGGCCATAAAATAACATAAGAGCAAAACACAAATATTCTGCATGATGTGAATGTCTACATTATTCAAGTTAGGTAATGTAAAAGAGCAATTTAAAATAATGTTAGACCTTAGAGATCGCAGGCCATTTTAAGGTGCTTGAAAATAGGCAGTTTAGTGGGAAAGACATCATGTAGCTGGTTAGTAGCAGATCACCTTTTAGTCTAGCAAACTGTCACCTCTTATTTCAGTGCCTGAAATGAATTAGAGTCAGGTCAATGGGTTGGAAATAAGTATTGAAAAGTTTGTTTAACTTTGGAAAAAGTCAACTTCTAAAAATACATATAAAATTGAAAGCACTTTATACATCTGTACTTATTGGCAACATTAAAAAGAGAATTCAATTAGTGATAGCATGTTTCTTCTCCTGAATAAAATGTCTTCAAAATATAGGCTAGTCAGTTCCTTGCTATGGGATTTCCTTTTGTGGCTATTTTTGAAGGAAATGAGACTATCTTTGGAGTGATTATTTATTACCTCAGCAATTTTTAAAGGCATGGTCAGCTTGTAACTTTGTTTTTGAATTTTCCTGTTGAATATATTTTACAGACTAATAACCCCAAGTACATCTTTTACTAACAGTTAATCTGTATTTAAGTAGAAGTGATGTTCAAGTAATAATAAATCAAATAACCAATTGAACACTCCTGTTATTCTTTTTAACCTCAAGCATTTAAATAGATGCAGAAATTACTTTCTTAAAATCCTAGGATATATGGACAATTTACATGAGAGTTCATTTGGAGTTTCTAACAAACGACCCCACCTTCTCTTAATCAATGCACATCTTATGAATGTGAAAAATTCAGAGTCTTGATTTAACAAATTCATTTTGAAAACGATGCACATGAAAGAGTAAGGCGGGCAGAATCAAGCCAATCACGCTCTCATCTAATTTCTTGATAGGTGGAAGTGTTGTGAAGATACTATTGCTGGTATACTTTGTTGTTGTTCAGTCACTCAGTTGTGTCCAACTCTTCGCAACCCCATGGACTGCAGCACGCCAGGCTTCCCTGTCCTTCACCATCTCCTGGAGCTTTGCTGAAACTCATGTCCATTGAGTCGGTGACACAATCCAGCCGTCTCATCTTCTGTCGTCCCCTTCTCCTCCTGCCTTCAGTCTTTCCCAGCATTAGGGTCTTTTCTAAAGAGTCAGCTCTTTACATCAGGTGGCCAGAGTATTGGAGCTTCAGCCTCGGCGTAAGGCCCTGCGAGTCATAGTGACGTGTCAGGCTGTTAGTTGTTTAGCTTCTCAGTTTCTTTAGTTTCTAATCTAGGAAATCTCGTCATTGTCTCTTGGGTGAAGTCCTGTAGACAGCAATCATACAGATAATAGGAGTCTCAAGGATTTAGCCTCCATTCCTCTCCGTATAATCTAAGCCTAGATATTTAGTTTTTCCGTATTTTTGTTTCCTCTCTTCCATAAGGGGACTCTGTTTTTTAAATTAATTTTTACTGGAGTGTAGTTCCTTCATAATGTTGTGTTAGTTTCTACTGTGCAACAAAGAGAGTCAGCTGTACGTATCTATATATCCCCTCATTTGGGGATTTCCTCTGAGCTATATAGTAAGTTTTCATCACTTATCTATTTCATGCATGTTACCAGTAGTGTATATGTGTCAATCCCAAACTCCCAATTCATCCCACCCCACTTCTTCCCTGCTTGGTGTCCATATGTTTGTTCTCTGTGTCTGTGTCTCTGTTTTGCAAATAAGATCATCTATACCATTTTTCTAGATTCCACCTATATGCATTAATATATGATATTTTTCTCTTTGTAACTTACCTTTCTCTGTATGATAGCCTCTAGGTCCATACATGTCTCTACAAATGATCCAGTTTCATTCCTTTTTATGGTTGAGTAATATTCCATTCTATATATATACCACAGCTTCTTTGTCCATTCCCCTATTGCTGGACATTTAGGTTGTTTCTGTGTCCTGCCTATTGTAAGTAGTGCTACAGGGAACATTGGGGTGCGTGTGTTGTTTTGAATTATGGTTCTCTCTGGAAATATGACCAGTAGTGGGATTACTGAGTCACCCTACCCATCAAAGGGGACTTTGTTACATTTTTTAAATTTTTCAACAGCTCCACTTTTAAACTTCTCATAAATTATTTTCCTCAACTGCATCAAACTTATGAGAAGGTTTAAAATAAAGTTACCAGAGAAGCCTTGTGATTCTCCCTTCAAGATTGCTTCCAGTGTATGGTAGTCCATTTATTGAGAGAAGTGTGGTTGCTAGTCCTCATTTTTAAATTGTGGGATGATCTCAATTAATAGAGGGTAAAGAAATTAACCAAGACTAGATTTTAGGGAGGTCAATTTAGGATGGTTGATATGGGAAGAGGTTGGATTAGGGAGTGAATTTTAAAAATATTTCTAGATTCTAAGCAAGTAATGGGAAAAACTTCACTGTGCATTTCATTGCTATTTTGTAATGCAAGGGGAGCTTGAATCTCTTAACCCTTTGTATGATAATGATAATAAAAGTAATAATGGTTATTCACATCTGTATTAGGCTATATAGTAATTGCTGCACATACATTAGCTAATCCTCACAACAGTGTTATCATGTAGATACTACCATTATCATCAGTTTATAGAAGAAACTCAGGTTGGTAGAGTGAAAAGTCATTAGCTTAAGATTACATGTCTAAAAAGTGATCTGCTCTGGTCCTCTTGAATCAAAAGCCCACTTTCTTAACATTAGACATCCTATCTCTTCTCCAAATGGCTAACAAATTGATAACATGAAAATTTCCCTAAAAACAGGCTATACTGACATCCTGTTCTGGGAACTTTTTTTAACTAAAGAGGAGAAGGAGCAAAGAAAAGTGATGGGGAGAGACTGAAAGAAAGAAGGAAGATTATAAATATTCCTATAGATTTCTATCTTTTGGCATAAGATTTCATTACTGAAGAGACGTTTGAGTTATATAATGATGTTTGAGTAGGGATGTGTCAATGCTTTTGTATTTTTATAAAACTAAATATTTTTGTCCAGAATATTTGATGTTTGTAATGTAGCAAGCAGACATCTTGATACCAGATTGTCACTGAGCTGTTACTATAAAAAAGATCCTAATTAGATTTTTAAGATTCAAATTTTTATGAGTAGCAGTTAAGATCTGGTTAGTGTAGATTAGCCAGTCGATTTGTTTTAATAAATATTTATTAGATGCCTGCTGTGAGACAAGCATTGTGTCAAGTGCTGGAGATAGAATTAAAGACAAATAAGATATAGTCTCTGCCTTAGTGACCTTACCATCTAATGTGTGAGACAATCAAGTAAGCAGGTAACTATACGTGTAAGCTCAGGGTATTAGGCCAGCTCATAGGGAGGAGTGACTTGCTGTAGAGATAACATGTGGCTTACAAAAAGAGGAGGCCTTTGAAATGTCCTGCATGATAAATAGGGATTACCTATCATGACATGTGAGCTTTCCCTTGGTTGATTAACTATATTATTAGAAATACCAGAGGGATCTTTTTAACAATACCAATGCCTAGGCCCACCCCCAAAGATTCTGGTTATTTAGTTTGGGTGGAGCCTAGACGTGAGTACTTTTTAAAAGAAGCCTAGTTGTTCTTAAGTGTTACCGTGGTTGGACACCACTCGGATATTTCAGACATTGTTCATAAAATGCTGCTTGTGGACAAGAACACTTTTACACTTCTTAATGTTGCTTAGAGAGAACATGTTACTGGGGAAAAGAAAATTGAGATAAATAAATGTTACTTGAAAATAAAGAGGCAGAGGTTTTAAAATATAAAAGCTACTCTTTCTTAAGATTGAACAGCTTCCCTAGGTAAGAATAATTATTTCAGAAAACTGAAGAAATACTAAGATGTCTCTCATATCCCGTTTAAAAATATTCAGAATATAAAATTGTTCCCATGGACTTATTACCCAAAGTCCTGCATTGAAATATTAATACACACAAAAGGACATTTGTTCTTGAACACAGATGAAGTTATCTAGGTCTGGAAGATTAGAATGGTAAGTGCCTAAGGACCTGTCATGGGTTGTTGACTAGAAGTGAGCAGGTGAATGATGGATAAAGGCTTGGGAGAATGGTAGTGAATGGGTGGTAATGATTAGTCAGCCTATGGTTCCTGCTGTTGCTAGGTACTTATGGGCTACATATTGTTCCATTTCTTTGAAGTATCCCTCTGAAGAGAAGAAACAGTATTGCCTTTTAATTTTTTTTCTGTTTTTCCAAGAAGAAAAAGGTTTAGGATGCAATAGGTAACATTTTTTTTTCTTTTTTATTATCTTTCTTATTTTATAGTACTTTTATGTGCCAAGTCCTATGCTCAGGACTACTCAGGCATTACTCAGGCATTGTTGTATTTGATTCAGAGAATACTCATACTCTGAATACTCAGGCATACTCATTACTCAGGCATTACTCAGGACTAGTCAGGCATTACTCGGGTATTGTTGTATTTGATTCAGAGAATACTCATAAAGTGGTTACTCCAACTAGTCCCCTTTTAGAGTCAAGAAAAGTGGTGTTCAGAAAGGTTAATTAACTTGGCTGGGGTCACACAGCCAGGAAACAGCAAAGATGCGATTTAAATGAATGCTTAACTGGAAGCACAAGGAAGGCTAACTGTGTGCTCTCTGAAAGACTGTGTTAGAATAATAGGATATTAACATGCAGACAATTGTGTTTAGTGTCTAGGCCCTTTTTGCTTCATTTACTCTGATTGTATTGTTGAGAAAACTACGATCCAGATCCATTAAATAGATGGTCCAAAATCACACAAGTAGGTAAAGTTAGAAAGGGACCAGACTTAAGGCTTGATGACCCCAAGATCAGTGTCCTTTCCACAATCTCACACTCGACTGCCCTTTATTTTGTTGTTCTTGCATTTTGAGTTACTAGTCTGGTTTTCTTTTTATTTTGTGTTACAATTTGTCTCCTGAAGGTCAAGTAACCTGGTTTGGTTATGGAAGTCCTCGTAGCTTCTGGGACTATATCAGAGTGGCTTGCCGGAAAGTTTCACAGAACTGTATCTGCAGCATTGAAAATATGGAACATGTCAGTTCCTCCAGAGCTAAGGTAAGACATTAGTAATAATGTGCGGGGTGTGTGTACGCTCTCAGACTAAGCATTTTAACCCAAATAGAGAATTTACCCTCTTTGCTGTATATAATATTTCTTTTCTTTGTTGAAATTAAGCACTTGACCAAATTTAACATCTTTCAGAGGCTTAATTTTTTTTTTTACTAGTTATTTTAGAGTGCTCTTAAATCTTCTCTGTTGCCCTATAAGTAGCAAGAAGGCATGAAGCTAGTCACTGTGAGTTTGTTTTTTGAGAGGCACGGTGAAATCTTTCCCAGTCTGTGAAGTTTCAGCAGCTCTTTGTGTCCTGCACTGGCAGTCCGCATGTCAGACTGTGTTCACATAATTCCAGACTGTGATTTGCCTGTTGAACCGGGTTGATATTCACATTACTGATGCAGAAGCAGTGGTAGGTAAAATTGCTGATGCCTTGGCGTAAATTAAAACAGTGGCATCAAACTATTCTAGTGGTCATTGAGTTCTTCCTTGTCATGCACTCAGTCAAAAAAAAAAAGCCAGTTTCACTTAATGTCTATATTGGTAAACATTAATTTAATTAAATCTCAACCTTTGAAAGCCTTTCTTTTTAGTGTTTTGAGTGACACGATGGGAAGCATGCATAAAGCGTTTCTGCAGCATACTGAAATATAGTGGTCGTCTCAAGGAAAAGTACTCATGCAACCGTTTGAATTGTTAGCTGAACTAGATGCTTTTGTTGTGTAATAGTATTTTTGCTTGAAAGAAAAACATTGAAACTATAGCTTTTTTGACTTAGGCATTTGTAGACAGTCCTTGAATAAAGATGAATGAAGTAAGTCTGTTCTGACAAGAAAAACAGCTTGACAAATATTTGTGGCCAACGTTAAAATTAAAGCTTTCAGGTAAAAATGAGAACTTGGGAAAACTTAAAGTGTATTCACAAGCTTGATAGCTTCCTAGGACTTAAAAGACTTTTCTGATAATGTTAATATTAACAAAAATGTATTTATCTTGTTTAATGGAATGTGTAATATTTTTAAGTTAGTGTGTTAGTCATGTCTGACTCTTTGCAACGCCATGGATTGGGGTCCACCAGACTCCTCTGTCCATGGGATTTTCCAGGCAGGAATACTGGAGTGGGTTGCCATTCCCTTCTCTAGGGATCTTCCCGACCCAGGGATCAAACTCGGGTCTCCTATATTGCAGGCAAACTCTTTACTGTCTGAGCCAATAGGGAATACATTGAAGTCAATAAATGTCTTCATTTCTAAGTCAACTATGACTAGTTTTTTTTGTAAAAAAGTTTTTCTCATAGATGTTTAAATCTTTTTTGTTTCTCTTTTGCTTTAGCAGATTTCATTTTTGTCACAATTGTTATCTTAGTGGTCCTTTGGCCTCCATTTTCTTGAACTATTAAATTTATTCATTTATTTACTTTCTAATTGTCTGATTGAATACAGGTTATAAAAATGTGCAATTTGAATTCTCTTTTACATCTTAACTGAGTTTGTATCTTGGCTTCTGTAGGTTAAGATGAAAAGACTTGTTCAGTCACTCAGTCATGTCCAGCTGTTTGTGACCCCATGGACTGCAGCAAGCCAGGCTTCCCTGTCCTTCACTATCTCCCAGAGTTTGCTCAGACTCATGTCCATTGAATCAATGATGCCATCCACCCATTTCATTCTTTGTCACCCCCTTCTCCTCCTGCCCTCAGTTTTTCCCAGCATCAAGGTCTTTTCTAGTGAGCTGGCTCTTCACATCATATGGCCAAAATATTGGAGCTTCAGCTTCAGCATCAGTTCTTCCAGTGAATATTCGGGCTTCATTTCCTTTCGGAGTGACTGGTTTGATTTCCTTGCTGTCCAGGGGACTCTCAAGAGCCTTCCCTAGCATCAAGGTTCAAAAGCATCAATTCTTAAGTGCTCATCCTTCTTTATGGTTGAACTCTCAAATCCATACATGACTATTGGAAAAATCATAACTTTGATTATATAGATCTTTGTCAACAAAGTGATATGTCTGCTTTTTAAAACACTGCCTAGGTTTGTCGTAGCTTTTCTTTCAAGGAGCAAGTGTCTTTAATTTCATGGCTGCAGTCTCTTTCCACAGTGATTCAGGAGCCCAAGAAAATAAAGTCTGTCACTGTTTCCATTGTTTCCCCATCTGTTCACCATGAAGTGATGGGACCAGATGCCATGAGATTAGTTTTTTGAAAATGTTGAGTTTTAAGCCAGCTTTTTCTCTCGCCTCTTTCACCTTCATCAAGACACTCTTTAGTTCCTCTTTGCTTTCTGCCATTAGGGTGGTGTCATCTACATATCTGAAGTTATGGATATTTCCCCTGGCAGTCTTGATTCCAGCCTGTGATTCATTTAGCCTGGCATTTCACATAATGTACTCTGCATATAATTTAAACAACTAGGGTACAATATACAGCCTTGAAGTACTCCTTTCCCAATTTGGAACCAGCCTGTTGTTCCATCTCTGGTTCTTCCTGCATACGGGTTTCTCAGGAGGCAGGTCAGGTGGTCTGGTATTCCCATCCCTTTCAGAATTTTTCAGTTGTTGTGATCCACACAAAGGCTTTAGCATAGTCAATGAAACAGATATTTTTCTGGAATTCTCTTGCTTTTTCTGTGATTCAGTGGATGTTGGCAATTTGATCTCTGGTTCATCTGCCTCTAAGTCCAATGTGTACATCTGAAAGTTCTCGGTTCATGTAATGTTGTAGCCTAACTTGAAGGATTTGAGCATTACCTTGCTAACATGTGAAATGAGTTCAACTGTATGGTAGTTTGAACATTCTTTGGCATTGACCTTCTTAGGGATTGGAATAAAAACTGACCTTTTACAGTCCTGTGGCCACTGCTGAGTTTTCCAAATTTGCTTTTGTATTGAATACAGCACTTTCACAGTGTCATCTTTTAGGATTTGAAATATCTCATCTGGAATTCCATCACTTCCACTAGCTTTGTGTGTAGCAATACTTCCTAAGGCCCACTTGAGTTCACATTCCAAGATGTCTGGCTCTAGCTGAGTGATCACACCATCGTGGTTATCTGGGTCATGAAGATCTTTTTTGTATAGTTCTTCTTCTGTGTATTCTTGCCACCTCTTAATATCTTCTGCAAGGTCCATACCATTTCTTTCCTTTATTGTGCTCATCTTTGCATGAAATGTTCCCTTGGTATCTCTGATTTTCCTGAAGAGATCTCTAGTTTTCCCCATTCTGTTGTTTTCCTCTGTTTCTTTGCAGTGTTCACTGAGGAAGGCTTTTTTGCCTCTCCTTGCTATTCTTTGGAACTCTGCATTCAGATGGGTGTATCTTTCCCTTTCTCCTTTGCCTTTAGCTTCTCTTCATTTCTCAGCTATTTATAAGGCCTCCTCAGATGACCATTTTGCCATGTTGCATTTCTTATCCTTGGGGATGGTTTTTGTCACCACCTCCTGTACGATGCTAGGAACCTCTATCTATAGTTCTTCAGGCACTGTTTATTAGATCTAATCCCTTGAATCTGTGTGTCACTTCCACTTTATAATCATAAGGGATTATATTCATAGAAGGTACCCCAGTGATACAGAAACTTTATTTTCTTATTTTCAAATTAAAAGCAGGAGAGATTAACATGACAAGTGTATTCTAAACCCCTTCAATATAGGGGAGAATATATTTCTATAACTAGCATATACCAAAGTATAAAAGGTAATTGAGAAGGTAAGAAACACTAGAAATGTAGCACTCTTGACCTGGGTGGACCAAAGAATCCCAAACTCCAGCTGACCAGCTCTCTTAATAAGCCTTGGGAGTAGGCCCTACACAGCAAGATGCTGCCCAGCAGAGATGGGTTAATATTTATTCTGTAAAAAACTGGTATTGAGTATCAAAACACCACAGAATAATTACGTTCTAAATCCTGTTTTTATATCTTTGTTTTGCTCAGACCTCAAACAGAGTCCATCCCCAGGCAAGGATACTGGAGTGTGTTGGCATTTCCTTCTCCAGGGGATTTTCCCAACCCTGGGATCGAACTCAGATCTCCCTCATTGCAGGTGGACTCTTTTACCATCTGAGCCACCAGAGAAGCCTCCATTTATTGATACTTTTCGGGGAAGAAAGATCTACTACTTGTCTGGAAAGGTCTGCAGGCAAAGATTACGCCTATCTTTATTCATTGTAGTGCAAAGAGCAAAGTAGTTAATCTACTCAGTGAATCACATCTGCCAAGTGTCAGGATTGAAGGATTAAACAGATATCTCAGCTGGCAGGTTTACTGAGCCTTTGAACTGCAGTTCAAAGTGACTAGTGACTGCTAGTATGTATAGCACTCTTATCCAGCCTTGATACTTGGGAAAAAGTATCAGAACCTGAGCACCAATCTTACATTTTAAACAGTGTGTAACTCAGTAGGCTTGGGACCAAACTACGATCTTCATTTTTGACTTCTATTTAAGAAACCAGATTCATTCTGATTACACTTTTAGGGTTATGTGAACATTTTAAATAGTGGAGGACAGGATGCCCTGTGGCTCAATGATGATTCAGTCCAGAGACATTCTCTAAATTGATTCATTGAATCAGGATTGCCTGTGTCTTTCTATCACTGTACAGCTGAGATTCACATTGTAGAAACTTGCTGCCACAAGAGATGTGAACTTAGTCACCGTAATCTGAGACCTGTAAAATGTAGACATTCCCTTTCTTTGCTTAGTCTGTGACTAGTTGAGCTCATTTTCCAGGGCCTATTCGTAGCCTGTCAATGAAATAGAATATTTGAATTGAAGACTGTGACTGTAATCTTTACGTCTCAGCCATATTTGCAGCTCTTCTTTCTGCAGTACACAAGGGATCTTCCCTGGCAGTCCAGTGGTTACCACTCTGTTTCCACTGCAGAGAGCATGGGTTTGATCCCTGGTCAGGGAACAAAGATCCTGCAGGTCCACCAGTGCAGCCAAAAATACAAAGTATAATATGCAAGAATTTGGGGATATAGGATTTCTGTACATCAGCTTATTTAGGTGTCAGGCTAGAATTAGCTTTCTGAGAAAAATAACTTCATATCAACAGGTACCTATTTTGCTTGCTTCTGAACTTATCCATCTTCCCTATTTGCTAATGTGGGCCAATTACTTGTAAGCAGGATATTAATACATGACCTTTGACAGAAGGTCCACTGTATTGGATCCTTAGTTACTATTGTTGTTCATGTTGCAGATATTTCCATTGGATTTTCTTAGCATCCCAGCTGATTTCAAGTTCAAGATAGCCTTCTTCCCCTTTAGTCAGTCTCTGGCCTGAAAGTATGAACTCTCTACTGTCATTGAGTTCTTCCTTCTTCCTGGATGTCTTGTGTGAATTTTCTTTTCCTTTGTTTTTAAGAGTGTTCTTATTTTTAAAATTCTTATTTAAGGCTGTGTTAGGCTTTCCTAATTTATGGTTGCTTACCCTATGTATGCATGTATGTATGCATGCTTACCAGTTGAGCTATTTCAAATCCTGAAAGATGATGCTGTGAAAGTGCTACACTCAATATGCCAGCAAAATTGGAAGACTCAGCAGTGGCCACAGGACTGGAAAAGGTCAGTTTTCTTTCCAATTGCAAAGAAAGGCAATGCCAAAGAATGCTCAAACTACCGCACAATTGCACTCATCTCACATGCTAGTAAAGGAATGCTCAAAATTCTCCAAGCCAGGCTTCAGCAATATGTGAACCGTGAACTTCCTGATGTTCAAGCTGGTTTTAGAAAAGGCAGAGGAACCAGAGATCAAATTGCCAACATCCGCTGGATCATGGAAAAAGCAAGAGAGTTCCAGAAAAACATCTATGTCTGCTTTATTGACTATGCCAAAGCCTTTGACTATGTGGATCACAATAAACTGGAAAATTCTGAAAGAGATGGAAATACCAGACCACCTGACCTGCCTCTTGAGAAACCTATATGCAGATGAGGAAGCAACCGTTAGAACTGGACATGGAACAACACACTGGTTCCAAATAGGAAAAGGAGTCCGTCAAGGCTGTATATTGTCACCCTGCTTATTTAACTTAGATGCAGAATTCATGAGAAACACTGAGCTGGAAGAAACACAAGCTGGAATCAAGAATGCCAGGAGAAATATCAATAACCTCACATATGCAGATGACACCACCCTTATGGCAGAAAGTGAAGAGGAACTAAAATGCCTCTTGATGAAAGTGAAAGAGGAGAGTGAAAAAGTTGGCTTAAAGCTCAGCATTCAGAAAACTAAGATCATGGCATCTGGTCCCATCACTTCATGGCAAATAGATGGGGAAACAGTAGAAACAGTGTCAGACTTTATTTTTTTGGGCCCCAAAATCACTGCAGATGGTGATTGCAGCCATGAAATTAAAAGATGCTTATTCCTTAGAAGGAAAGTTATGACCAACCTAGATAGCATATTCAAAAGCAGAGACATTACTTTGCCAACAAAGGTCCATCTAGTCAAGGCTATGGTTTTTCCAGTAGTCATGTATGGATGTGAGAGTTGGACTATGAAGAAAGCTGAGCGCCGAAGAATTGATGCTTTTGAACTGTGCTGTTGGAGGAGAGTCTTGAGAGTCCCTTGGACTGCAAGGAGACCAAACTAGTCCATTCTAAAGGAGATCAGCCCTGGGTGTTCTTTGGAAAGAATGATGCTGAAGCTGAAACTCCAGTACTTTGGCCACCTCATTTGAAGAGTTGACTCATTGGAAGAGACTCTGATGCTGGGAGAGATTGGGGGCAGGAGGAGAAGGGGACGACAGAGTATGAGATGGCTGGATGGCATCACTGACTCGATGGATGTGAGTCTGAGTGAACCCCGGAAGTTGGTGATGGACAAGGAGTCCTGGTGTGCTGCAATTCATGGGGTCGCAAAGAGTCGGACATGACTGAGTGATTAAAATGAACTGAACTGAACTGAGCTGTAATCCATGCCTCTATTTTTAACCCATTGTATATCAAGAACTAACTATAGGTCTAATACCTACAGTAATTCAAAGTAGATCTGTGGGTAAAATGTATTTCCAGAAATCTATAAAAAGTAGAACATGATATGAAAATGGTTTGGGATTTCTATTGGCAACACAGTCACAGTTACTGATAACACTACAGAGGCTTGTTGCCTGCACTGATAATCGAAGGAAATGCTGAATTTTGGTTGGGGGTTAGCAAAATTAAAAGTGTAAATTTTTCCCTGGTCAAATCCCTTAACCGGGGATTCCAGGTCGAGTGCCTCTGCTCTAAGGGGAGTTGATAGACAAAAATTTATGGGCCAGAACAAACCCCACTAATAAAGGCTACTCAACTCTCCAACCAGTTTTATTTAAATAATAACATACCCTAATATAACTGAAGTATGACTCCATGTAAAATATTTTCTCTTGCCATTCTGCAGGACTCCTGATACCCCCGACTCTATGAAAGAGAAATTCTCTGGAAATTCTCTAGCCTTGAAAGCAAAGGTTCCCCTCTCCCCTCTTTTTCATCTTCTGTTTTTCTATTCCTTAAGTCCTCTTGACAGCCAACCTGTGCCTGGTTCTCTAACCTCTTCCTTTCTCTCTCTCACTGCTGCTTCCTGCACACAATAGCCCACACACCTCAGGATGTGAGTGTAATCAGTGCCGCTCCATTAGCTGCAAAAGGCGAGCCATCTAAGCAAAGGTAATTACAGCATGTCCATCCTTGTCCCTGGAACCTGTGTCACGTGGGGCTGATGTAAACCTCCCTGCCCACACCTTGCAGCTGGGCCACCTGGAATTCAGCACAGCGCTGGGCGAGTGGTGCCAGCTGTCTCCCCAGGGACGCAGCTCTGCTAAGTCAGTGCATGGCCCAACTCTGAGGAAAGAACACTGGAGAGTTAGGTGCTTTAAGTAATTAAAAGATATAATTTTGGGTGGCAGGATGCATTTTTTAAAATGAATAAGTTCTCAGCTTCTTATTTGGTTAAACTAAAAAAGATACGTTGTTTGTTTCTGTTAGAAACATTCAAATGGATGTGATATTTTGTTTCTGTTAGAAACATTCTAATGGATGTGATATTTTCCCTAAAGTCTCATTGTACATCAGTGGATTTTTTTTTTCTGACTTTAAGGAACCAAATTTAAATTTTATACACTCTCTGCATCTAGCATGGAATGATAGGCTTAACTGAAATTGATGGAAAAAATGTTGTTATTTAACAGAACCATTCTAAACATGTGTACCTTCATGTCAAATCCCAGAAGCCAGTAATAATGGATTTTACTTAATATTTAAAATTATGGTAATAATAGAATGAGAGGTATTTAGGAAGAGATTAAATTCTAAAACAATAGCAATAAGAATAAGAATAGGATTTATCAGATTTTGCCAACTATGTGCCAGCACTGTTCTAACAACTTTCTGACATTGTCCTTCAACCTCACAATCATCTAGCAAGGTAGGCGTTAGTAACTCCATTTTATAATGCCATTTGCAGCAATATGGGTGGACCTAGAGCTTGTCATCCTAAGTGAAGTAAGCCAGACAAAGACAAATATCCTATGATAATACAGAGCCTAGAAAAAATGATACAAATGAACTTATTTCAAAACAGAAACAGACTCACAGACATAGAAAACAGACTTATGGTTATCAAAAGGGAAAGGAGGGGAGGGGGAAATTAGGAGTTTAGGATTAACATATACTCGCTACTCTATATAGAATAGGTAAGCAACAAGGACCTGAATAGCACAGGGAACTATACGCAATATATTGTAATAATCTGTAAGGTGAAAGAATCTGAAAAAGAATACATATGTGTGTGTGTGTATAACTGCATCTCTTTGCACATCTGAAACTAACACAACACTGTAAATCAACTATACTTCAATTTTTAAAAAGTAATTCCATTTTACAAGTGATGAAACTAAAATCTAAAAGAGTTGAGTAAGAAACTATATCCCATAAGTAGTGACCTCTTGGGCTTCCCTGGTGGCTCAGAGGTTAAAGTGTCTGCCTGCAATGCAGGAGACTTGGGTTCGATCCCTGGGTTGGGAAGATCCCCTGGAGAAGGAAATGGCAACCTACTCCAGTACTCTTGCCTGGAGAATCTCATGGACGCAGGAACCTGGTGGGCTACAGTCCACGGGGTCGCAAAGAGTCAGACACGACTGAGCGACTTCACTCACTCACTCAGTGACCTCTTTATACCCTGTACCCTGGCTTAATAAAACAACAACAACAACAACAACAAAACAGAAACCAAAGCGAAGCAAAAAAGCAAAGGCTGGAGTATAAGTACACAAACGGGTAAAATTCCCATCCCTTACCCAGTGGGGTCAGGTTCCCTGGTGGCTCAGATGGTAAAGAATCCACCTGCAATACAGGAGACCCAGGTTCAATCCTTGAGTCAGGAAGCTCCCCTGGAGGAGGAAATGGCAACCACTCCACGATTCTTGCCTGGAGAGTCCCATGGACAGAGGAGCCTGGTGGGCTGCAGTCCACGGGGTCGAAAAGAGTCAGACACTACCGAGTGACTAACACTCTCACTTTCACCCAGTGGGACAGCAGAGAAGACAAATTAGCCTGTCTTGAGAATATAACTGCTTTAAGAGTCCCAAATAGTGTTTGCAGTTTACATTTTGGTGTCACTCCTGGTGGGCTTGGTTTCTCTTCTTCCTCCTTAACCTTGACTTGTGACGCTTGCCATGAAGGTTGATGGTGAAGTTCTCCCAGGGTTGGGAGTTCAGTCCTGGATCAGCTATGGGAACATTGCTGGGACTGGTGGGGACCGAGGGAGATGGGTCCAAGCCAGTAGAGAAAAGGCTCAGCTGGGCTCTGGTCCAGGCTGACCCTGCATTGGTTCAATTCCCGGGAAGCTGGGTGTCTCCATGGGTTACTTGGTTGATGGTTTTTGTCCCTTAAACCTCTAGCTGTCCAGGAGGGGAATATAGCTAAGATTATGGATTCTTATCATATTTCCCCCTTCATTTTCTGGTAGGTGTCAGAAACATCTGGAAAATGCCAAAAAGATTGGAATTTAAAAAGCTATTTCAGCAAACATTTCTATGGGCATTGCCTTCCTGGTAATATATGCATCATACGCACTGACCTTCTGGTATGGATCCGCTCTAGTTATAGCGAAAGAATACACTATTGGAAATGCAATCACAGTAAGTTGTTTTCCTAATATTTGTTACAAATCTGAAAATATTGTTTATCTATCTACCTCTTCTTTCATTTTCCTCCTGTTTGAAGGATGAACCATGGTTCTAACCTTTTTACTTGTGGCATATCTTTGCTCAGTCCTGTGGGCAGAGCTGGCCTTCTAGAATACACAGAGCATAACATGTGGTTAGACCAATTGAGAAACATATGGAGCATATAAAGAAAGCTGGAAAGAATTTATGAATGAACAAATATCAATTGGCATAGTATGTCTCTCATAGTATGAGAATATTAAATTTGTATCATATTGGCTATCCAAATACAAGATGAAAAGTGATTTTAGTTTTTTTTCTTTTATAAAATGAAAATAAGTTCATTTATTGATTAGAAAAATTATACATACTAGTTATACAAAAGATTAGAATACTTTTAAAAATTAGAAATTACCTAGAATTACTTACGATCTAAAAATCCGTATACACGCAATGATAACTTTTGGTATTTTCTGTATATGGGTTTGTTTCTCTTGAAACCTAAATTGAATTATGCATATCTTTTTGTAAATTTTTTTATAAACTAGCAACATATTGTGACCTTCTTTCCATGTCGGTGGTGGTCACGACAACATGTAACCATTCAACTAGCCATGTTTTAAAACCTGCACTTTCCTGTCTTTCTAAAGAGAGGACATGGAACACAGTTTGACCCCTTGATGATGACTTAGGGGCATTATGGAAATTTATCATTTCAGAATGTTCTCTAGAGTGGTACCTTCAGACCCCCATTGAAGTGTGGAGGGCTGTTTGGCTGGATGAGGTTTCATGACTGCTGAGTCTGTTTTTTCTCATGTTGGTCCCCTCTCCTTGTCAGCTTGGAAGAACTCCACCTCTCTTTACTTCCTCGTTTGCTAAATTTTACAAAGCAGGGAGATTGAGCCCTGACTCTGGTATTCATCCTCTCTGGCCTGGTCTCCCCATTTGTTGGGTGTAGACAGTGACTTCTCCCAAACAGGGGAGCAGAGTGACTCGCATGATGCAGGGATCCCAGTGACACCCTCTTCATAAAGACCAAGAACTCGAGTGTGTTAACTTTCTAGCATTGCTTCTGGTAGGGACATTTTTTTGCTCTCTTGCTGGTCTTTCTCTGTATTACAGATAGTAGATAGATATTTGAATTCTGGTATGTTAAGTGCTATTGTTATTTGTCATCTTCTGAGAAAAGCCAAACTATAAGTAGATGTTTCACCAAGCCCAGAGAGAAAGGAGTCATTTCTCTTCATTTAGGTTATTCTCAGTTAATGTATGCTAATAACCTGGATTCCTGAAACTACAGTCTTGACTTTTCTGTATCAATTTGTTTACCTAGTGAAAAAAAAAAAAATGAAGGGAAATGTGTTAAGTTTGTGTGCTGTAGTACAGGCTAATTGTGTAGAGGAATTATTAATTAATGCACACAGATGTGATGTATAATGCATGAACCGTTAATCTTTAATGTTAAAAATCTTATCAAAATGTATGTGTGTGTGTATATATATATATATATATATATATAGATATAGATATAGATATATAAATAACGTGGCACTTTTAAGGAAAGTTATATGGGGCCAAAATCTACCTTGTTTCATCTTGAACATTCTGTGTAATTCCATGCATAGTTAGAGAAAATAATTTAGTACTGAATAATACTGACGGAAAAGTTTTCCTCTGGTGGCAATGGCTTCAGAATCAAGGCAACAGGTTTGAAAAATCTTTGTCATTTTGTCTAAGCCCAGGAGAAGAACAACCAATAGTTTGACAAGATGGATGAAAAAAATATTTTTGAGGTTAAAGAAACCCATTTGTGCAACAAAATTCTGTAGTTACCTTATAAATTTTGCTCTTGTGCTGAAAAAAGTTTTCAAGGGATAGACCTAATCTTGACACCTTGGGTAGCCTGTGTTCCAAACACATCCTTTGAGATGACAGTGGACACTGGAATGGGACATGTAACTTTTCCTTGTGTTCTTTTGCTCAGGTCTTTTTCTCAGTCCTGATCAGAGCCTTCAGCATTGGACAGGCTGCTCCCTGTATTGACGGTTTTGCCAATGCAAGAGGAGCAGCATATGCAATCTTTGCTATTATTGATAACGTGAGTCATTTATTATTTTTAATGCTGAAAATTTTTTTGAGGCCTGGGTAATTAAATCTGGCTTTATGTTAAAAGTCCTGTAAAAATGAAGTGACATGAAAAACCTCTGCTTATTAATGAATAAAACCAAATGCCTCTTTTGAATATTTGTGAAAGTTTGAAAAAAAATATCCGTTTTTCAAGGTTAATTATTTGCATTATATTCTGAGTCTGAGAACTCACAGGATCCCAAGATCAGTAATCAAAACCAGCTCTAAATGATGAGGAAATTTTTTTTGGTTAAGCCTAGACTTGACTATTTGTAACATTCACACTGCTTCCAAATTAAAGAATCAATACAAAATAATAAATGAATAGAAATGGGATTCCAAGTGAGGAATAAATGCGGTTAGGAGTGCTTATTACTCTGCCTGCCTCAAGTTAGGGTTTAATAAATTTAAGTTTTGAGTTAGCCAATTGGGGAATAAAAGGCAGAATGTGCTAAGAACTTTTATAAAGGAGAACAAGTTTGTTTGTTTTTTTTTTTAAAGAATTCTCTCTCCAATAAACGTTATTTTAAAGAAAAAATATTTCTGAATGCTTATCTTTAATCAAATAGCACTGATCTCACTTAGGAAAGTGCATCTGAACTAGTGTGTTATTATTAGAGTTCAAAGCAAAGATGTTTGTCTTCCTAGTTTTTCTCCTTTTCTCTTTCATTTTGTATCCAGACTGAGAATATTATGCTTTGTAGACAAGATGAGTGGATGGAAAAATGATTGGTGGGACCAAAATTGATAGTATGTTTTGCTGTGGATTGCCATCTCCCTCAAAAAAAAAAAAAATCACTGTATATATAATATAATTTTGAATCAATTGTATTGGGTAAGTTATCCTGACTGAAGTGAAATAAAGAAAATCATTTTGACACGTTAAATGTGGTCTCTGGATTTACACGGAGAAAATGCTTACTAGCTAACTGAAATGTAATTGCGAGTCCAAGCAATTCCTGTTTCAGTAATCTAAATCATGAGAAAATTGTTCAGCTTCTGCATATATTGAAAATTTACATCATTCCAAACTAAGTTGTCCCTGACCAATTTTTCAATCTTCTCAGTCCAGTCCATCACACTTATTGTTTAAGAATAAGCTAATTTTCACTAAATGCTGAAATACCTGGATCTGTCAGTTCAGTTCAGTTCAGTTCAGTCACTCAGTCGTGTCCGACTCTTTGCAGCTCCATGAATCGCAGCACGCCAGGCCTCCCTGTCCATCACCAACTACCGGAATTCACTCAGATTCACATCCATCAAGTCGGTGATGCCATCCATCCATCTCATCCTCGGTCGTCCCCTTCTCCTCCTGCCCCCAATCCCTCCCAGCATCAGAGTCTTTTCCAATGAGTCAACTCTTCGCATGAGGTGGCCAAAGTACTGGAGTTTCATCTTCAACATCAGTCCTTCCAAAGAACACCCAGGACTGATCTCCTTTAGAATGGGCTGGTTGGATCTCCTTGCAGTCCAAGGGACTCTCAAGAGTTTTCTCCAACACCACAGTTCAAAAGCATCAATTCTTCGGTGCTCAGCTTTCTTCACATTCCAACTCTCACATCCATACATGGCTACTAGAAAAACCTGGATGTATCAATTATAGTATATTCTGTAAATGCAGTTGTAGGAATGTACATTTAGAAAATTTATGAGGATATGCCAGAAACTTAAAGTGAAATATCATATGAAATGAAAAGAATATGTCCCTTATGTACGTTTTAAGAAAAACCTATTTTCAGAGAAGGAATACTTCCTTAAACGCATAAACACATGCATACATACACACACACACACATACATACACACACACACATATACAGTCTTCAACTTGGGTTCTGACTCACATGAAGGGAATTATGCTTTTCTGGGTCCTGTTTTTGGAATTGCTGAAGCATATTCCTTAGAAATGCTATGATGGAATAGCCATTGAATTTTATTTTGTTTAGGATCCTAAAATTGACAGTTTTTCAGAGAGAGGGCACAAACCAGACAACATCAAAGGGAATTTGGAGTTCAAAGATGTTCATTTCTCTTACCCTGCTCAGCCTGATGTCCAGGCATTATAAGTTGTATTTATAGGGATTCCTAATTTGATTGATTGTTTATTCATCTTCAGGAATCCACAGTCTCTATTATTTTCATATGTATGTGCCTTTTCCTTTGGGGGTTGTAGTCCCTTATTTAGTACTATTTTTCCAACTTTAAAATTGAGTCAGATTACTTCTCTTTCAGGCTTTTGATGTGAAGTGTACTCTTTTTCTCTCTTCCCTTAAAGATCTTGAAGGGCCTCAACCTGAAGGTAGAGAGCGGGCAGACGGTGGCCCTGGTTGGGAACAGCGGCTGTGGGAAGAGCACAGTAGTCCAGCTGGTGCAGAGGCTGTATGACCCTGATGTGGGGAGGGTAAGTGGGAAGAACCCCGCTCTTCAAAATGGGAAGCTGGGTATCAAATAGCCCTTAGGAATGTTTTCTTTTGGTAACATATTTGCATGTGAATCCAATTTTGGTTATAAAAAGAAAAAGGCTATGGAATTGCAATGCAGCTGGATAAGACCTTCAAACCCTTGGGATATTTTGACAAAAGTAGTCAAGATGATAAAACTCAAAGAAGCTAGACAATGCTCTCCTCTGTTCCAACTAAGCTTTTCATAATCCACTATGTCACTGGAAAACAGTCATCCAAACCACTGAGAGGATTATTTTCAATGACTTACTGAGTTTGGTTAAAAATGTTCCACATTCGTAACTGTCAATAAGCTTGTGTTCAGGGTCACAAGGAATCTTAGGGCAGTAATTAAATTCATCAAAGACAGTTGAGTTTTCTTCAGTGTTGGAATATCTGAAGGGGAAAGTGGAACAGTCTCCATGAAACTGGGGACATGAGAAACAGTAACGGCCTAGGGTATAGTTTTTTGATCTTTTGAAATTTTTATTATAAATTGAAACTTACAGAAAAGTTGCAAGTAAGGAACTCACATATACTCTTCACCCAGATTTATTAATTGTTTTTATTTTGACCTACTTGCCTTATTATCATCTCTTTCTTACTGTATGTTTGTGTGTATGTATAAAACACAACACAAACATACATACCAGTTTTTTTCTGAACCTTTGAGAGTAAGTTAAAGATATTATGGCCCCCTGACCCTTACATACATTAGAATATAATTTCTTTTTTTTTAATGTTATTGGATTATAGGTTGTTTTACAGTGTTGTATTCGTTTCAGGCATATAGCAAAGCAGAATGTATTTTCTGAGAGGACAATATTCTCTTACTTAATCACAAAACAATTAACAAATTCAGTAAATTCGTCATTAATACAATAGGGGCCCACAGTCAATATTCAGATTTCCTCAGTTGTACTGACTTGTCAACATTGAGTTTACCTGACTTTGAAATGTATTATAATTATGAAAACAGAAGTTTACAAGTTACACAGAAAAACATAAAAACACAAAAAGGCATTAATATAGGACAGAGATTCTAGGATACACGAATTATTTACTTTCTTTAATAAAATTAACAAAATTTCTTTGAAAAATCTGATACACCAAGTAGGAATATGGGCCCCTTCTCATTTCCTAAAGCAAACTCTAGGTTGGTTGAAGTATAAACAATTTTCTTTATTTTTAAAAAAGAACCCAGTAAATACTTACATTGAGGGTAAGCATTTGAAAACATTTTAAAAATTACTATTGGAGTAATACATTTTTAAAAGAAAATACATGTCAGCAGGAAAAAAGTCTTCAGAAATTCTGTAACTCAGAGATATTCACTGTTCACATTGTGATTTAACAGTTTTCTTACTGCTGAAATAATGGGAAAAATGCCCAGTGGTACAGTTGATTGCTTCAATTTCCCCTTAAACCTCTCTCCAATAAAAATCAGTAAAGCTATAGTTTAAGAAAGAAATAAATTGCAATGAAAAATTTATGATATATGGTAAAACTGTTATATTACTATTTTATAAATTAATATGAATCTGTCAGAGGCTATGAACATGCATATCTTTTGAGAATAAATGTAGATTTGTAAAAAAGAGTCAAGAAATGCTCAATTTCACTTATATATGAATTAAATATAAGCTACAACATACACTTATTAATTAGAAAAGACAGATTAATATGATAAAAGCCAGTAAATTACAGTGAAGCAAATCCATATTTATATATTCCTGCTGCCACTGTAAATTATTAAAAATCTTTTTAGAGAGTTTGTTCAACCTTTATTCAGCAAATAATAAATACCCAACATGTGCCAGTCATTTGTATGAATTAAGCAATTATTATTGGAGAAGAAAAAATAAAACATTCTCTTCAGTCTGGTAATTCTGTCCTTCTACTATGATTGTCCTTCAGTGTGCTTTGCACGAAGCCAAATACTCAGCAGGTGGGAAATGCTGAAGTACATTATGGTATTGATATATTATGTAGAGTAAAACATCAAAATGCCATCAAAGTGATATGTAGACTAGGTAGGTAAATGGACAATTAATTCAGATTTAATAATGGTAATCAAATATCATCAGTTCAGTTCAGTCATTCAGTCGTGTCCAACTCCTTGGGACCCCATGAATCGCAGCACGCCAGGCCTCCCTGTCCATCACCAACTCCCGGAGTTCACTCAGACTCACGTCCATCAAGTCAGTGATGCCATCCAACCATCTCATCCTTGGTCGTCCCCTTCTCCTCCTGCCCCCAATCCTTCCCAGCATCAGAGTCTTTTCCAATGAGTCAACTCTTCGCATGAGGTGGCCAAAGTACTAGAGTTTCAGCTTTAGCATCATTCCTTCCAAGAAATCCCAGGGTTGATCTCCTTCAGAATGGACTGGTGGATCTCCTTGCAGTCCAAGGGACTCTCAAGAGTCTTCTCCAACACCACAGTTCAAAAGCATCAATTCTTCAGTGCTCAGCTTTCCACTCAGTCTAACTTTCACATCCATACATGACTACTGGAAAAACCATAGCCTTGATGAGATGGACCTTTGTTGGCAAAGTAATGTCTCTGCTTTTAAATAAGCTATTTAGGTTGGTCATAACTTTCCTTCCAAGGAGTAAGCGTCTTTTAATTACATGGCTGCAATCACCATCTGCAGTGATTTTGGAGCCCCCAGAATAAAGTCTGACACTGTTTCCACTATTTCCCCATCTATTTTCCCTGAAGTGATGGAACCAGATGCCATGATCTTTGTTTTCTGACTGTTGAGCTTTAAGCCAACTTTTTCACTCTCCTCTTTGACTTTCATCAAGAGGCTTTTGAGTTCCTCTTCACTTTCTGCCATAAGGGTGGTGTCATCTGCATATCTGAGGTTATTGATATTTCTCCCGGCAATCTTGATTCCAGCTTGTGCTTCTTCCAGCTCAGTGTTTCTTATGGTGTACTCTGCATCTAAGTTAAATCAGCCGGGTGACAATATACAGCCTTGATGTACTCCTTTTCCTATTTGGAACCAGTCTGTTGTTCCATGTCCAGTTCTAACTGTTGCTTCCTGACCTGCATACAGATTTCTCAAGAGGCAGGTCAGGTGATCTGGTATTCCCATCTCTTTCAGAATTTTCCACAGTTTATTGTGATCCAAACAGTCAAAGGCTTTGGCATAGTCAATAAAGCAGAAGTAGATGTTTTTCTGGAACTCTCTTGCTTTTTCCATGATCCAGCGGATGTTGGCAATTTGATCTCTGGTTCCTCTGCCTTTTCTAAAACCAGCTTGAACATCAGGAAGTTCACGGTTCACGTATTGCTGAAGCCTGGCTTGGAGAATTTTGAGCATTCCTTTACTAGCGTGTGAGATGAGTGCAAATGTGCAATAGTTTGAGCATTCTTTGACATTGCCTTTCTTTGGGATTGGAATGAAAACTGACCTTTTCCAGTCCTGTGGCCACTGCTGAGTTTTCCAAATTTGCTTGCATATTGAGTTCAGCACTTTCACAGCATCCTCTTTTAGGATTTGAAATAGCTCAACTGGAATTCCATCACCTCCACTAGCTTTGTTCGTAATGATGCTTTCTAAGGCCCACTTAACTTCACATTCCAGGATGTCTGGCTCTAGGTGAGTGATCATACCATCGTGATTATCTGGGTCGTGAAGATCTTTTTTGTACAGTTCTTCTGTGTATTCTTGCCACCTCTTCTTAATATCTTCTGCTCCTATTAGGTCGGAGAATATTCCATCCATGAAAAACAGTATACATAAGATAATAAAATCAAAAGAGAGAATAGACTTTATTTTTAGCCTTGCACATTGGTCTTTATTTCCAATTCTGATTTCTAACCACTGAATTAAGTTAAATATTAGCTAAGGTTTTCTTTTTTTTTTTTTTTTGTCTTGTCAGCAAACAGATTTTATTGAGCTATGTTCTAAAAATAATATGTAAAGTTCTGATAAAGATTATTTAAAAGATGGTTTTACCAATGTTGGAAACATCCCAATTAAAATAATAGATTCCAATGTATAAATTGAATGGTAATAATTTAAATAAAAGATTAAAGCATTCAAAATATAAGATCTTTGTAAACACAGCAAGCAGAAATAGCTGATAATCCCATTAAAGTGTCTTTTAAAAGAATAAAGATATAAATTACTGCTGCTGACTTTTAATATTATGTGAGTGCTAATGAAGAAACTTTATTAGCAGGAATTCCCTGGCCATCCAGTGGTTTAGGACTCAGCACTTTGACTGCAGTGGGCCTGGATTTGATTCCCTGATTGAGAACCAGGATCCCTCAAGCCAAGTGGCATGGCCAAAAAAAGGAAAAGAAAAAATTTTATTAGCACCATTTTATTTACATGTCGTGGTAAAATAATAAATAGCTCACTCAGTTTGTATGGACCCATTGCGTTTATTGTTATTTTTTTTTAATTGGTGGATAATTCCCTTACAATGGTGTCTTGGTGTCTGCTGTACAATGTGAATCACGTATTAGCTAAGGCTTTTTTGGTAACAAATGTTTTCAACGTCAGATGGTTTAAAATATTTAGTGGAAGTATCTTGTTTCTTCAGATTGTCATCGATGGGCAAGATATTAGGACATTTAATGTAAAGTATCTGAGGGAAATAATTGGAGTGGTGAGTCAGGAGCCAGTGCTCTTTGCTACCACCATTGCTGAAAATATCCGTTACAGCCGTGGAAATGTCACCATGGATGAAATAAAGCAAGCTGTGAAGGAAGCCAACGTCTATGAGTTTATCATGAGATTACCACAGGTAAAGCCTCTGTTAATTTAAGTGCCCTTGAACTTTACTTCATGCCACCGAGTTCTTTCTTCAAAGCTTAAATAAGCTAATAATGTTTGAGGTTCCAGGTTGTCCAAATTTGCTAGGTAAGTCCCTTGAATTATCCATTTGGAGGGTCAAGGAGTGTAGCTTGGTACAATGACTCATAGGAAATTTTCTAGAGTTTGTGTTAGTAGTTTTTTAGAATGTGATATGATTTATTATGATTTGTGACTCATTATGCTTGTCAAAATGAAGTGCCCTGTTGTCTTCCATGAATTCCTAGACTCCATAGCTTTTTCTATTTGAAATATTTCAAGAGCTCTACCACGCTTTCTGTTGTACAGATTTGACACCCTGGTTGGAGAGAGAGGGGTTCAGCTGAGCGGTGGACAGAAGCAGAAAATCGCCATCGCCCAGGCCCTGGTTCACAACCCCAAGATCCTCCTGCTGGACGAGGCCACCTCAGTGCTGGATACAGAGAGTGAAGCCGAGGTTCAGGCGGCCCTGGATAAGGTCAGTGGATCCTCAACGCCTGAAGAGCCAGCCCCCTGAAACTTTATTGAAATTCTTACCAATGTTTTGTGGGCCTAGACTGAAAAACATGAATATGAGAGCAGATGCAGCTCTCCCGTGGGGCTTTTTTTTAAATGTTGTATTTCATTTGAAGTATAGTTGGTTAACAATGTCTTGTGATAGGTTCAGGTGCGCAGCAGAGTGGCTCAGCATTTACGTATCCATGTATCCATTCTCCCCCAAACTCGCTTCCCATCCAGGCTGCCACATAACACTGAGCAGAGTTCCCTGTGCTATACAGTAGGTTGGTTATCCATTTTAAATACAGCAGTGTGTACAGGTCAATGCCATGGGACTTTCTTGATTTCTCCTTTCTGTCCGGGCACATTGCAGAGAGACGTGGGCAGCCCATTTACTGACTTGCTTTGTTGGACCAAGGTGCAGTTATCCCCCAGTCCAGGCCTGTGCAGTGAACTGCTTAGCTTTGGGGGTTTTGTTTGTTTACATATAGGTTAGGACTTTGATCAAAAGTTCTTGTGGTAAAATATACAAAGAAAACTCTGATTACTTACCCAGTGGTCCATCTGAAAAGCAGTTCAATATACTTGCCTTATTTTGTAGCAGTACATCATCTTTATCTGTTCATAAAAGTGAATGGGTGCTTCTCTGGAAATAAAGTTCAATTTGTGTGTGTTTCTTTAAGCATATAAATAAGGAACATATTTCAAGGTTGCTGAACTCATGGGCCTGGCTCAGTGTTTCTAAATCTCTCACTATCGTCTTTACTAAGCTGAAGCCTCACAGGATGAACCTTATCTTGGGACACTTTCAAGGTTAGTGCTGATGTCATCTGTCATAACAACATAGTATAACAACTAGAGTCAGATGACACTATGTAAATAGATTTCAAACACATAAATATCATAAACATTTTTGACTTCAGAAAGTTTTGTCATAAAATGTGCAAGTTACTTAACAGTCTATCCAAATTGCCTCTTGAAATTTTTTTTGAATTGACCTACTTTGTTTTTCAGTTTTTATTGAAATATACTTGGTTTACAATGTGGCATTAGTTTCAGGTATACAGCAAAATGATTCAGTCATACACATATATGTGTATGTATATATATGATATATATATATATGTCCTCTTGAAATTATACAGATGAGCTGTATGAACCTTATTTTCTCAGGAAAATGTATACTTGAATCCTAAGTAAACACAACTGCCTTGTGTGCTATAAACTGTAGTTAATTCAGGCTTTGTGGTTTATTGTATTAACATTTTGGCTTATTTTATATAATGTAATTTAATAATTAATGAGAGAATATGATAATTATTCCTCATAAATTTTTGTACTGAATTACATTGCTTTCTTGAAAGTGAAGTCGCTCAGTTGTGTCTGACTCTTTGCAACCCCATGGACTGTGGACTACCAGGCTTCTCTGTCCATGGGATTTTCCAGGCAAGAATACTGGAGTGGGTTGCCATTTCCTTCTCCAGGAGATCTTCCTGACCCAAGGATTGAACCCAGGTCTCCCGCATTTTGTGCAGACGCTTTACCATCTGAGCTACCAGGGAAGTCATATATTAAGTCTCAATGAACCAAAATATAATACATAAGGGATTTATATTTGGTTGGTTAATTAGAGGTGACTTAAATCAGGAAATCATAAAAACAAATACATGCATTCATTAAACAATTGATTTAAAACATGTCAATATAGATTTTTTTTTAGCATTAAGTTACATATGATAAGGGATATTTATGAGAAAAAACTCCTAGTCAGCCCTAGGACCCAGGTCCCAAAACTTTCTAGGATGTGTACATTCAGGATAGTAGCCCTTGCTGTGCTAAACAAACAGAATTACTGACAAGTTTTTCATGATGTGAATTCTGTCAACAAAAGTTGTATCCTTGCAAGTTTTAATTCATATTTGGATACATTCTTCTTCTTCTAAGTCGCTTCCGTCGTGTCTGACTCTGTGTGACCCCATAGACGGCAGCCCACCAGGCTCCTCCGTCCCTAGGATTCTCAAGGCAAGAACACTGAAGTGGGTTGCTATTTCCTTCTCCAGTGCATGAAAGTGAAAAGTGAAAGTGAAGTCGCTCAGTCATGTCCAACTCTTAGCGACCCCATGGACTGCAGCCTACTGGGCTCCTCCGTCCATGGGATTTTCCAGGCAAGTACTGCAGTGAGGTGCTTCTTTCAATTTGTGTTGGCAGACACCGAAGCTATAAGGCCTCTTGAAGTCTATGCTTTGGACATTGAACAAGCATTCATTCCTTCACATCTTTTGCTTAAAACTAGTCACATGGCCTGCCTAAATTTGAGGAGGTGGAAAAATACAGTCCATCTCTGAATGGGAATAGCCGCAAAGTGCTTGTGGCCATTTGTTATCTACATAGTTGCTACAGATGGTTTATAATCTACTGAATAGACTCCATACATTGCAAGATAACTGATATGTTTTTCAGACAATAAACTTTAAGAGGGAAGTCGTTCATTATTGCACTCTCCCCCAGTGATACTGGTCAGTCAGTCGGCTGGTCCACCTGGTTAAAAACAACTGTCTTTTAACAATGAAAGTTGAGTTTTGTAATTCTCTGTCCTTTGAGGAGCGTAAGGATGTAACACTATTACTGTTTCTCCTCTCTGATTACCTAGCCTGGAAGCATAATATTTCCCTTTTGTAGCCCCTTTCTACGTTTATCACTGTCTCTTGTCTGGCACCATGTTATTGTACTTAGCTATTTATTTATATGCTTTCTCTATCTCTCTCCTAAGAGGCAGAACTAATAAATAGCTCATGTTTACTCTATAACACCCACTCCAGTGCCTGCACATAATAAAGCCTGAATAAATTTTTACTGAATTGATTACCATGGCCTGGCTCATTGAATAATACAGTTCTACATTAGAAACAAATAATTAATGACCATATCCACTTTTGGCTGAATAGATAGCAACTGTTCTTCAAAATAAATAATAGGTTTTCAGTAAAAAATTTTAAAGAAGAATAGAACAGCAGACTTGATATTTTTGATTTATTAAAGAAAGTCAATAATCACAAAGTTTTGTACCTATGTCCCTCTTCTACTCATAGTATTTCCATACTGCAGGGGCAGGAAAAGAATGAAAATAGTGATTTAATGAAATGATCCCTCAAAGTTTCCATTTATGCTTTTTCCTCCCAGAAGTCAAAAAGCCTAATAGATGAGTGCTTCCTCTGTTTGGGCCTACCTTTCATTCCTGTGCTGTGAGCTTAATCACACAGTCGTGTCCAGCTCTTTGTGACCCCATGCACTGTAGCCTGGCATGCACTGTAGCTCCTCCAGACAAGAATACTGGAGGGGGTTGCCATTTCCTTCTCCAGGGGATCCTGACCCAGGGATCAAACCTGGGTTTCCCCCATTGCTGGCAGATTCTTTACCATCTGAGCCACCAGGCTGTTTTATATTTCTTGAAACATAATTGATTCATCTGGTTATTAGTATAAGGCCTGAAGAAGAAAGCCCACATTTTTTTTTTTCCAGGTGGCTACACAATTGACTCGGTACCGTTTATCCCATAGTCTGCCTTTTCTCTACTGATAGACAATGCATATTTATCACACACTAATTCTTAAAGGAGATCAGTCCTGGGTGTTCTTTGGAAGGACTGATGCTAAAGCTCAAACTCCAATACTTTGGCCATCTCATGTGAAGAGTTGACGCAATGGAAAAGACTCTGATGCTGGGAGGGATTGGAGGCAGGAGGAGAAGGGCACGACAGAGGATGAGATGGCTGAATGGCATCACCGACTCGATGGATGTGAGTTTGAGTGAACTCTGGGAGTTGGTGATGGACAGGGAGGCCTGGCGTGCTGCGATTCATGGGGTCACAAGGAGTCGGACACAACTGAGCAACTGAACTGAACTGAATTCTTAAAAATGTATGTCTATTCTGGACTCTCCGAATGGTTCTGTTGATCAAGTTGTCTGTTCATGTGATAGCTTCCCCTGGATTTTATTGTTTTAATTGCTGTAGCTTTTTATGTTTTAATATCTAGTAGAGCTATTACCCAGATATTTATTAATTTTTTCAGAATTTTTGTGGATGCTCTTTTTAAAAAGATTGATGAATCTTTTAAAAGATTCATATACCATGAAGTTCACCCTTTTTAAATGCACAGTCATTGGTTTTTAGTATTAATATATTCACAAGATTTTACAACCATCTACATGATCTCACTGCAGAATATTTTCATCATTCCAAAAAAAAAAAAAACAACCCTTGTACCCCATAATACTCACTCTCTATTTTACCCTCACCCTTGTGCTTGGCAACCACTAATCTTTCTCTCTCTCTGTATTTTCCCATTCTGGATATTTCCTATAAATAGAATCATACAAGGCATGGTCTGTTTTAACTGACTTCTTTAACTTAGCGTCATATTTGCAAGGTCCATCCATACTGAAACACATCAAAATCTCATTTCTTTTCCTGGCCCAGTGCTATTCCATTGTATGGATATACCACCTTTTGTTTATCTTTTGATCAACTGAACATTTGGATTGTTCTCACTTTTTGGCTATTATGCATCTAGCCTCTCATTTTTATGTTTTTAACTGCTTAGGTGATTTGGGCCACACCCTAAATACCATGCTAACAATGTGGTTTTATTGCCTCAGAGTAGGTAGGTAGTGGTCTTAAGAAGTTGTTAGTCTAATAGGGTAATGAATATTAAAAAGAATAACTATTGTTAATGACATAGTGTGAATAATTTGTTGGACATTTTCCAGCCCATTCATAAACCCATCAAGCTAATGACAATGTGAGTTCACTGAAGTACTTAGGGGGTGATTTGTAGATTTCAGTATCCATAAAAACCACCCAAAGTATTTGTTAAAAATCACAGTTACTGGCCCCACTCTAGAGTTTGTGATTGAGACGGTCTTTGAACCATAATTTAAACCATCCAGACCTCAGGATATGTTTTCACCTAAGGTGCCTGCACATAGTCCATCAGAATTACAATCACACTAATTACAGAATTGCAGGCACTTCAGAAGAAATCATACAGAAGTGCTCTGGAGAAGGCCTTATGTAGCAACAACTTCTGAACATGCTTCTGCTAAAGTCTTTAGCATATCATATAATTCAGAAGCAGGGCTCCTCACAATGGTGTGAAAACATTAGAGAAACTCCAGGATTATCCATCTTCATCCTGGGGGACTGGCCTCCTGTCTGGTCCAGAATTTAAATGCCCTTGGCTTCCCTGGTGGCTCCGTGGTTAAAGCGTCTGCCTGCAGTGCAGAAGACCTGGGTTCGATCCCTGGGTTGGGAAGATCCCCTGGAGAAGGAAATGGCAACCCATTCCAGTATTCTTGCCTGGAGAATCCCATGGATGGAGGAACCTGGTGCGCTATAGTCCATGGGGTCGCAAAGAGTCAGCTACGACAGAGCAACTTCACTCTCACTCTGTATCCATTCACATGTGAGTGATGCCTTTGTGCCCTGATCACACAGGGATGGTGAGGTGCTCTCCATTAACCACAGACACCCCCATCTGCGTGCTTCACTGTGTGTTGATCAACAGTGCAAGGATGGTGTAACCCTGCCACCCTTCGTGCCTGTCCTTTTCCCCTCTAGGCCCGGGAAGGCCGGACCACCATAGTGATAGCACACCGACTGTCTACAATCCGAAATGCAGATGTCATCGCTGGTTTTGACGATGGAATCATTGTGGAGCAAGGAAGCCACAGAGAACTAATGAAGAAGGAAGGGGTCTACTTCAGGCTTGCAGACACGCAGGTATCTGCTTCTTGGGAAGTTTTCCTGTTGTTTTCCCTTTAATATAGTATTCTTTCTTTATTAAAATATCACATAGCTAATGCTGTACTGAGAAATGAGAAGTATCAGAAAGATGCCAGGTATACATCTGAGACTTTAATTCAGAGTCATTGAAAGAATCTTGAAAGAGAAAGGTGGGGAGGGAAGGAAATAAAACGCCAAAAACATTTTGAACTTGTTGTTTAGGACAATGATTCTTAATTGCCTGTTCAAACTAATGGGTCCTTCCCCCAATAGATTAGGGATGTTCAGAGTAGTGGTCGGGGTAAGAGACTGAGGCCAGGATCTCTGGTAGTTGGGAGAGGTCCTATGAGACCTTAAAGTACTTCCCAGATCATCCTAATGAAGCCAATAGCAAGACTCATGGCTCTTGGAAGTAAATGGTTCAGTGTTTTGTTTTTTGTTTTTGGCTTGCAAGATCTTAGTTCCCTGACTGGGGATCAAACCCTGGGCCCACAGGAGTGAAAGGCCCAAGTTGTAACCTTTGGGCCTCCAGGGAATTCCTGAGTTTGGTTTTCCTTTAAAACAACAACAACAACTATTCACTCTATTTCCTAAAGCAGGTTCTATTGATAATTATTGATTTGCCTTATTATTGAAATTAGTCATGAGCAATTTTGCAAAATAAATAATTGAAAAATATTTATCTTGCAAACACAATTCTTATATTTGTTAAAGTTAATACATTTGCTTTGATAACTGTAACTAATATGTACATATTTTAATTTTTTTCTTCACATTTCAGATACACATCATCCAAATACTATCATTTTATGTGTCTTCAGCAGTAATTACATTAATGTGTAATAAACCGCTTGATCATTTCTCTAAAGTTGACTACATGGCTTGTTTCTAGTAATTCTCTGTTCTAAATATTGCCCTTTGGAAGCACATGGCAGGGAGGGGGGTAAGGGTGGGTTCCAAAAAAGTTAAGGCAAAAATTTATTTTGTTTTCTGACAAGTAATTTAATTTAACTCCTCTGAGTTTCAGTTTCCACATTTGAAATACAAAACCTACCATGTGAGGCTGCTGCAAGGTTAAGAAATAAGCACCTGTTTAGTTCAGTTCAGTCGCTCAGTCGTGTCCAACTGTTTGCAACTCCATGGACTGCAGCACGCCAGACCTCCTGTCCATCACGAACTCCCAGAGC
Organism: Capricornis sumatraensis; assembly: GCF_032405125.1. Lineage (NCBI taxonomy): Eukaryota > Metazoa > Chordata > Mammalia > Artiodactyla > Bovidae > Capricornis > Capricornis sumatraensis. The sequence continues at coordinate 37,562,497 of NC_091073.1, read as the reverse complement.
TTATTCTAACTCATGTGAATTGAGTCAGTGATGCCATCCAACCATCTCATGCTCTGTCGTCCCCTTCTCCTTCTGCCTTCAATCTTTCCCAGCATCAGGGTCTTTTCAAATGAGTCAGCTCTTCACATCAGGTAGCCGAAGTATTGGAGTTTCAGCTTTAGCATCAGTCCTTCCAATGAACACTAAGGACTGATTTACTTTAGGATAGACTAGTTTGATCTCCTTGCAGTCCAAGGGACTCTCAAGAGTCTTCTCCAACACCACAGTTCAAAAGCATCAGTTCTTCGCTGCTAAGCTTTCTTTATAGTCCAACTCTCACATCCATACATAACTACTAGAAAAACCATAGCCTTGACTAGACAAACCTTTGTTAACAAAGCAATGTCTCTGCTTTTTAATATGCTGTCTAGGTTGGTCATAACTTTTCTTCTAAGGAGCAAGAGTCTTTTAATTTCATGGCTGCAGTCACCATCTACAGTGATTTTGGAGCCCAAAAAAATAAAGTCAGCCACTCTTTCCACTGTTTCCCCATCTATTTGCCATGAAGTGATGGGACCAGATGCCATGATCCTAGTTTTCTGAATGTTGAACTTTAAGCCAACTTTTTCACTCTCCTCTTTCTCTTTCATCAAGAAGCTCTTCAGTTCTTCTTCACTTTCTGCCGTAAGGGTGGTGTCATCTGCATATCTGAGGTTATTGATATTTCTCCCGGCAATCTTGATTCCAGCTTGTGCTTCTTCCAGCCCAGCGTTTCTCATGATGTACTCTGTATATAAGTTAAATAAGCGGGTGACAATATACAGCATTGACATACTCCTTTTCCTATTTGGAACCAGTTTGTTGTTCCATGTCCAGTTATAACTGTTGCTTCCTGACCTGCATACAGGTTTCTCAAGAGGCGGGTCAGGTGGTCTGGTATTCCCATCTCTTTCAGAATGTTCCACAGTTTGTTGAAATCCAAACAGTCAAAGGCTTTGGCATAGTCAATAAAGCAGAAGGAGATGTTTTTCTGGAACTCTCTAGCTTTTTCAGTGATGCAGTGAATGTTGGCAGTTTGATCTCTGGTTCCTCTGCCTTTTCTAAATCCACTTTGAACATCTGGAAGTTCACAGTTCACGTATTGCTGAAGCCTGGCTTGGAGAATTTTGAGCATTACTTTGCTAGCATGTGAGATGAGTGTAGTTGTGCGGTAGTTTGAGCATTCTTTGGCATTGCCTTTCTTTGGGATTGGATTGAAAACTGACCTTTTCCAGTCCTGTGGCCACTGCTGAGTTTTCCAAATTTGCTGGCATATTGAGCACAGCACTTTCATAGCATCATCTTTCAGGATTTGAAATAACTCAACTGGAATTCTGTCACCTCCACTAGTTTTGTTTGTAGTGATGAGTACCACCTGAATATACTAGGAAAAAGCACTTTAAAAGGGTGAATTTCATGGTATGTGAATTTTGTCTCAATAAAGCTGTTATATCATTTTTTTTTTTTTTGAAAAGCACCTAACACAAAATAGATCCCTGACAGATGGTAGTTACTGGTTCTAAACTTGAAGGTTACATCCGTCTGGACATACAGCTCAGCATTTTGTTCTTCCAGATTTCAGGAAACCAGCTCCAGTGAGAAGAATTTAAAGTCTCTCATGAAAGGCCTGCCGTGGGTTTGACTCATCCCATAGTTAGGCGTTCTCTTCATAAAAGCCTGAGGAGTTCCTGACAGTATCAGAACGGCTTTGATGTGGAAACCAGTGAACTTGTAAGTTGTTTTTCAATTATCTTTCATTGTTTGGTTTTGCTGGTGAAGTCTGTAGCCTTGCAAGTACATTGTAGGCACAGAAGATTCCCACCATGAGCCACAGCCTTCTTAAAAGAAGGAAATATCCAACAGTAATTATACTTGTCAAAATTTGAAATCAATTCCAATTAACAATAAATTTTCAATGAAAAGGGATCCTAAAACATAGTCTTTGTGCTTAGATGCTTAAAATTAAAACGAGATATTCCATTCATTTTTGAGATCCAGAGTAATACAAGGCTGGTCTAAAGCAAGAAACCCTAATATTTGCATAATCTATTATTTAGGATTACTTTTGATTGACTATGCTAGGAAACCCAGAGTAATATCAGTTTAAGAAAAATAAGCTTTAATTTCTCTTTCACATTAAAAAAAAAAAAACCAGGGGAGAAACCCAGGGTTACAATGGTAACTCCACCATGGTTACCATGGACTCAGGCTCATTTCATATTTGTTCTCATTATCCTGGCATGTAGCTTTCATTCTCAGTAATCTAAAATGACTCTGGATGCTCCGGCCATCACATCTATGTTCCATGAAGTAAGAAAAAACAAAGATTTTCCAGACATCTCATACAGTACTTAAAAAAAAAAATATGTCATTGGCCATAACGTGTCCACACTTAACATAACATGTCCATACTTAGCTACAAGGGAGGGTAGAAAACTGAACCTTTGGGCTATATGCATTGCTAGTCTGAGTGAAACTGGAATTCTCTTACTAGGAAAAAAGGACAGAGTAACCAGAAATAGCCAAAGTGTACATTCTTTAATATTTCTCACCTGAAACCTTGGGTGTTTTTTTTTTAGATAAACATCTTGCACCTTACAATACAAATTTTTACACAAATCTCATGTTTACAGTACAAAAGGCAAAGGACCTCAAGAGAAGTAACTGGGATGTTATTAATTCAAGTTAACAGAAGCTTTTATAATAGAAAGGGAACACATTTCAAGAAAAGATATTTTATGATTTTAAGAAACGATTTAGGAGTGTATTTTGATGTTATTCCCTGATAGCTCAGTTGGTAAAGAATCTGCCTGCAATGCAGGAGACCCTGGCTCGATTCCTGGGTCAGGAAGATCCCCTGGAGAAGGGAAAACGTACCGACTCCAGTATTCTTACCTGGATAGTCCCATGGACAGAGGAGCCTGGTGGGCTACATCCAGTCCAAAAAGTCACAGAAGAGTTAGACTTGCCTTAGCAACTAAACAACAATTAATAAAAGCTGAGTGTATTTTACCTCTTGTGTAGGTCTGAAGAAACTGCTGCTACTGAGAGTTCACTGCGTCTGTTTTTCTCTGCCCACGATGATATTCACCACAGAGATAAGAAGGGCTCTTTTAGCAGTCTCAATCTTGGTGTATTTATGGAAAGAGAATAACATTGTATATTGTGCTGCTATATTATTGTAAGTAAGATAGTCAGTTTCTCCCTTTTTGGCTGTGAAGTATTTGATTCTCATTTTCTCATTTGTCTGGATAGTTACACTGTTACATCTTTAGGGTCTGGTATTTTAGAGGAGCACATCTCTTGGAGAAATGCAAAGAGGGGTAGGCAGAAAATGCCACAATCAATACGACTGTCCTCGGTGCCATCATAGAGGGATAAACGGTGTGCCCAGGGAGAGGGGGAGATTAAATCTGATTAAAATGACTGCTTGTGAAAAGCAGCCTGAGCTCCTTTATCAGGCTGAAGGCCAGGTCTAAAAGATAGGGCTAACTAGGGAGGAAAAAAACCCCTAAAAATGCAGAGGAGAGGGGTGGTTTGAAAGCAAAGGGCTGAATAGAAACTATTCCTATGTTCTCTATTTCATAGAGACACAAACGTGACCTATTTAAACAACTGTAAGGCCATGGGTTTCCTTAGGCACATATGGTATCTAGTTTACTGTGAAAACACCTCTATAATCAAAATATTCTCATTTTTATTTATTTTTTATTTTTGGTCACCCCACACTCCAGTACTCTTGCCTGGAAAGTCCCATGGATGGAGGAGCCTGGTGGGCTGCAGTCCATGGGGTCGCTAAGAGTCAGACACGACTGAGCGACTTCACTTTCACTTTTCACTTTAATGCATTGGAGAAGGAAATGGCAACCCACTCCAGTGTTCTTGCCTGGAGAATCCCAGGGATGGGGGAGCCTGGTGGGCTGCCGTCTCTGGGGTCGCACAGAGTCGGACACGACTGAAGCAACTTAGCAGCAGCAGCAGCAGCACAGCCTGTGGAATCTTAGTTTCCTGACCAGGGATTGAACACAGGCCCTTGGCAGTAAAGGTGCTAAGAGAGTCTTAACCACTGGACTGCCAGGGAATTCCCTAGAATATTCCCCTTTATGTGACTTATATCGCTCATGCTTGACCAAATGTCAGGCTCAGTACTTGCTGAGAAGCTGGTATGTGCCAGGCATTGGGCCGTTTCTAAGGAGATAAAGTGTTGGCCATTCAGTTAGTCTCTCAGTCGTGTCCAACTCTTTGTGACCCCACGGACTGTAACCCACCAGGCTCCTCTGTCCATGGGATTTCCCAGCAAGAGTACTGCAGTGGGTTGCCATTTCCCTCTGCAGGGGATCTTCCTAACCCAGGGATCAAACCCGGGTCTCCTGCATTGCAGGCAGAGTCTTTTCCACCTGAGCCACAGGGAAAGCCGAGGCATGAGCCAAGACATCTTAAAACAAAGCCACAGAGACGTGTAAACAAACAGGGGGGAATCAGAAAGCAAGTGAAGCTATGAAGCAGAAGTCTGTAGGGAATGCAGAGCAAGGCAGTCTGCCCTACCGTTAGTAGTGGTGAAAGAAAAGGGCGTGGGTACTTGAGTTTTGTGAGTTAGGACATGACATGGATAAGGTGCGAGGCAGGGTTCTGGGGTGAGGAGACCAGGCCCAGGTCCTCAGATGAATCACGGTGCCTTGTGTTGGTGAGGACGCTTAACTCATCTATTCGTGGGTCTTACCTTGTGTGACCCAACATCATGACTTGAATTTTAGGGCATCTGGGGCCCAGATCCCGCTTCCGCTCACTTGCTGAGGCTGGGATAGAGAAAGGCTGGCCACACGGCGAGGACTGCCTCTTGGGTGGTGGACTCCCCCGGCTCAGGCTGTGCAGTCCATCTGCTGTCGCTCAGTCACTCGGTCACGTCCAGCTCTTTGCGACCCCATGGACTGCAGCATGCTAGGCTCCCCTGTCCCTCACTATCTTCCGGAGTTTGCGCAAACGCATGCCTATTAAGTCAGTGATGCCATCCAACCATCTCATCCTCTGTCGTCCCCTTCCCCTCCTGCCTCCAGTCTTTCCCAGCATCAGGGTCTTTTCCAGCGAGTGTACTCTTTGCATCAGGTGGTCAAAGTATTGGAGCTTCAGCTTCAGCATCAGTCCTTCCAGTGAATATTCAGGGTTGATTTCCTTTAGGATTGACAGGGACATAGTTAGCATCTTGTCACATCCTGTCTGACCCTCCCGTGGTCTGCTGTGGCCTAGGCATTCCTTCCGCCCAACTTGTAAGTTCCTGGAGGGCAGGCCAGGCCCTCTCCGGGTCCATGCTCTGGTGCCTATGGTGTTGCTGCCTGTCCGTCTTGATGTGTGTGTGTTCTAGGATGAATCTGTGCCACCGGTGTCTTTTCTGAAGATCCTGAAACTGAACAAGACAGAGTGGCCCTACTTAGTGGTGGGAACCCTGTGTGTTGTTGCCAACGGGGCGCTCCAGCCAGCCTTCTTGGTCATCTTCTCAGAAATTATAGCGGTGAGTGTGGGAACACCACTGGGTGGCCTGAGTGAAATCACTTAGCCACGAACTCAGTTCTCATGCCCAGCCGGTCCCCTCCACAGTAAGGCAGCCTCCAGTGAACCTAAGCCAAAGGCTTTCACTCCCCGTGGAGGAAAGCCACAAGGCAAAAGAAAAAGCCGGCCAGTTACGCTGTCAAGGAAATTGGAAACTGTAAGATCCCTGGAGAAGGACATGGCAACCCCCTCCAGTAATCCTGCCTGAGAATCCCATGGACAAAGGAGCCTGCCAGGCTACAGTCCACAGGGTTGCAAGAGTCGGACACGACTTAGCGACTAACCCCCACAGAAGATCCCTGAAGGAGGCATTCTATTCTCTCTCCTTGTTCGGGTAACTGGGGTCAGGCCGTGATCCCCACCCTGTTTGTGGAGACGAGATGCTCACCTCACAGGGTGGTTGGGTGGTGGGGGTGGGGGAAGAGCTCACGTCTCAAGGGTTGAAGAGGCCAGGCTCTGGGCTCAGACCGGCCTCACCATTTAATTGCTGTGCTAAGTCGCTTCAGTCATGTCTGACTCTTTGCAACCCTGTGGAGCCCAGCAGGCCCCTCCGTCCATGGGATTCTCCAGGAAAGAATACTGGAGTGGGTTGCCATGTCCTTCTTCAGGGCACCTTCCTGACCCAAGGATAGAACTTACGTCTCTTACGTCTCCTGCATCTTTAAATGGGTTCTTTATCATTAGCGCCACCAGGGAAGCCCCCAGTTGCTGTGCATACTTGGGCAAATGCTTCACCTTGCTATACCTCAGTTTGTTCATCTGTAAAATGAACCTACCTCCTAGGATGGCTGATGATTAAGAGATGATAAAAACTATACTCCAATAAAAATTTTTAAAAAGAGAGATGTTATAAGTAATGATTAATATACAGAAAGCATTTAAGGGTGTCTACCTCAAAGTAAGTATTAAAAAGTGCTATCTACTACATTATTGTTCAGTAATCCTTACAAGGCTTGGAGAGGCTGAGACACAGAAGGAAAACTCCTACAATCCAATTGTTAAATTCCCTGAGGGATGTTTATCAGTAAAGATCAGAAATATCTAAGGCTCCATAAAATCCAACATTTATGTTTTATGTCCTTAGTTAATCTCTAATGTTATTGGAGAGAATTTTTGTTAGAGTTGAATTATTCCCCATCATATAAAGAATTTGTTATGCTTCTGAATTGGAAAGTTGGTCTACCATTAAGACCACAAATTTAACAATAAATGAATTAAGGAGAACCCGCCAACTGTTTTTACAGTACAGAATAAGGCAATCCCTGACTCTCTTGCAATTCAGAAACAGTGTGGCCTGTATTTATATGAGGGAGTCTCTCCTTGGTGTCAAATGGAGCTTTTGGAGATTGAGTAGAAAACAAAATAAACCAGTCCTGCCCCCAAACAGTTTACTTTCTATTGGGACAGACACATAACACACACACACAAAACAAGTATATTACATGTCACAGGGTTGCAGGCATTTTAAAACCAGTCAGCCAGTGGAGGGGCTGGCACTGGGGGTGCTGTTTCGTGCAGTTTGGTCAGGAGAGACCTCTTTGGGCCAAGACCCTGTGGGGTGGGGGGAGGCAGGTGAGGGGCAGAAGAGCTCAGGCAGAGGGAGGAGCAGGTGCAGAAGAAGGGGAATAAACATGACGGTGCAGCCACACTCAGTCCACGTGCAGCGTTCCAGCCCATGGCAGTAACCATGCACAGTGAGTCCCCTATATACGAACCTTCAGGTTGTGAACTTGCAAAGGTGCAAACTCACATGCCAGGCCCTGTATGCCAGCTGTTGCACTACTGTACTTTACAGGGTTCTGTACTATAAGATTAAAAATATTTCCTTCATTTTTTGTGTTTGTGTTTTATGTATGCATTATTTGTACAGTAAGTGTTATTAACCTGTTACTATGCAGCTGATCATGTTTGTTGGAGTATCTAGGCTAACTTTGTTGGATTTACAAATAATAATAATAATAATAATAATAATTTGATTTAAAAATGGATAGAAGGCCTTAATAGACATTTTTCAAAAATGAGGTACAAATGACCAACAGTGTGTGAAAAGACACTGAGCATGACTAATCATCAAGCAGATGAAATCAAAATCCCAAAGTTATCATTTGATACTCTTGTTCAGTCGCTCAGTCATGTCCAGCTTTGCAAGCCCATGGACTGCAGTATGCCAGGATTCCCTGTCCTTCACTATCTCCAGGAACTTACTTAAACTCATGTCCACTGGGTCCATGCACTGAGTCAGTCCATCGTACATCCAACTATCTCATCCTCTGTCTCCCTCTTCTCCTGCCCTCAGTCTTTCCCAGCATCAGGGTCTTTTCCAGTGAATCGGCTCTTTGCATCAGATGGCCAAAGTATTGGAGCTTCAGCTTCAGCATCATTCCTTCCAATGAATATTCAGGGTTGATTTCCTTTAGGATTGACTGTTTTGACCTTGCTGTCCAAGGGACTCTCAAGAGTCTTCTCCAGCACCATAGTTTGAAAGCATCAATACTTCAGTGCTCAGCCTTCTTTATGGTCCAACTCTCACATCACATCTGTACATGACTACTGGAAAAGCCATAGCTTTGACTATATGGACCTTTGTTGACAAAGTGATATCTCTACTTTTTAATACACCAAGTTTGTCATAGCTTTTCTTCAAGGAGCAAGCGTCTTTTCATTTCAAGGCCACAGTCACCATCTGCAGTGATTTTGGTGCCCAAGAAAATAGTCTGTCACTGTTTCCATTGTTTCCCCATCTATTGGCCATGAAGTGATGGGACCAGATGCTGTGATCTTAGTTTTTTGAATGTTGAGTTTCAAGCCAGCTTTTTCATTCTCCTCTTTCATCTTCAGCAGGAGGCTCTTTAGGTCCTCTTTGCTGTCTTCCTGGCAATCTTGTTTCCAGCTTGTGATTCATCCAGCCTAGCATTTTGCATGAGGTACTCTGCATGTAAGTTAAATAAGCAGGGTGACAATATACAGCCTTGACATATTCCTTTCCAATTTTGAACCAGTCCTATGTTCCACGTGTCCATTTCTGACTGTTGCTTCTTGACCTGCATTCAGGTTTCTCAGGAGGCAGGTAAGGTAGTCTGGTATTCCCATGTCTTTAAGAATTTTCCACAGTGTTGTGATACACACAGTTGAAGGCTTTCGCGTAGTCAGTGAAGCAGATGTAGATGTTTTTCTGAAATTCCCTTGCTTTTTCTATGATCCAGCACATATTGGCAATTTTATCTCTGGTTCCTCTGCCTTTTCTAAATCTAGCTTGTATGCCTGGAAGTTCTCAGTTCACATTCTGTTGATGCCTACCTTGAAGGATTTTGAGTGTTACCTTGCTAGCATGTGAAATGAGTGCAGTTGTGTGGTAGTTTGAACTATTCTTTGGCATTGCCCTTCTTTGGGATTGGATTGAAAACTGACCTTTTCCAGTCCTGTGGCCATTGCTGAGTTTTCCAAATTTCCTGGCATATTGAGTGCAGCACTTTAACAGTATCATCCTTTAGGATTTGAAATAGCTCAGCTGTAAGTCCATCACCTCCACCAGCCTTGTTCTTAATAATGCTTCCTAAGGCCCACTTGACTTTACACTCCAGGATGTCTGGCTCTAAGTGAGTGACCACACCATCGTGATTGTCTGGGTCATTAAGGCCTTTTTTGTATAGTTCTGTGTATTCCTGCCACCTCTTCTTAATCGCTTCTGCTAGGTCCATACCATTTCTGTCCTTTATTGTGCCCATCTTTTCATGAAATGTTCCCTTCATATCTCTGATTTTCTTGAAGAGATACCTAGTCTTTCCTATACTTGTTATGATGGCCATAGTTAAACAACCAAACAGGTGCTAGTGAGGCTGTGAAGAAATCAGAACCCTGTGCTTTGTTGGTGGGAATGTAGAATGATATGCTGTGGAAAACAGTGTAGAGATGCTCAAAAAATTTAAAATAGAATAGCTATATGATCTAGCAGTCCCTCTTCTGGATATTTATCTAGAAGAATGGAAATCAGGGTCTTGAGATTTGTACTCCTGTGTTCATTGTAGCCATCTGCACAGTTCCAGAGGTGGAAACAACATAGATGTCCCTTGATGGGGAAATGGATGATTAATTAAAATGTGGCGTATACATACCATAGGGTATCATATACTCCTCCTGGAAGAGGGAAATCCTGTCAGATGCTGCAACATGAATTACCTTTGAGGGCGTTATACTGGGCAGAATAAGCCAGCCATAGAAGGAGCAGCACTTCGTGACTCTAATCATAGAAGGTTCTGGAGTAGTCATATTCTTAGAAGTAGAAAGCAGAATGGTGGTCACCAGGGACTGAAGAAAAGGGGAAAGCGTTGTTGGTAATGAGTATAGAATTTCAGTCACAAGATGGAAACGTTCTAGAGATGTGTAAAATAATGTGCATATAGTTAACAGTGCTGTATTGTACTCTTAAAAGTTTGTTAAGGTAGAGTTCATGTTGTGTTTTTTTACCGTAAAAAATAATGAAGAACTTTATCAAAAAAGATGCTGTAAAGAATGTAGAAAGATAAATCATAGACTCTGAGAAGAGAGAAGTCACACAACCTGCAAATAATTTGTACTAAGAATAAAAAAGTCCTTAGACCAGTAAATAATGTAAATACACCAAGAGAAAAATGGACAAATGGGACTTCCCTGCTGATCCAGTGCAAGGGGTGTAGTTTCAGTCCTTGGTTGGGGAACTAAGATCCCACATGCCACGGGGGCTGGCAGTCAATCAATCAGTAAGAAAATAGGACAAAAGATATGAATGGACATATTACAGAAAAGGTAATACATACTGCTAATATTAATAATATGAAGAGATGTTAAACATCATTAATTATCAGAAAACATAAGACGGTAAGAAGATAGCATTTAGCACACATTTGTGGAAAATTTTTAAAGTTCTGATGATACTAAGTATATATTGATTTACTATCTTCTGACTTGGATATTGCTATAATCCTTTTACTAAATCATCTCCATTTATTGCTTGGTTGAGTAGATGTCACCACGTAGCTTTCGTTTCTTCCCCCAAGAGGAGCTCATTGATTACTCATGTTTGAGAATGTTTACTGCCAGAGTCCAGCCCCGGTGGATCCAGGGAATTCGAAGTGGGGATGGAGTTGGTGTCCTAGGAAAGAGCTATTTAATTAGAAATATAAAGAGAGATTAGGAAAAAATAGTATAGTAAGAAAATTAGTGGAGAAAAGAGCCTGAATAACTTGGTTTACGTGGAAAGCCAATAAAACTCCCAAGACAAGGAGTTTGCACCGCCTACATAGGCCACCGGCGCCTGCTTGAATAATGGAGGGTGGCCCACCTTGGGCTCCCTCTCGCGTGGGTCTTAGAAGCCAGGGCAAGTAAGTAGACGTGGCAAGCCTCCACGCTCCAGATGGGAATTCAGCCAGAAAAGAAGAGAATGAGAAAAGACCACATGGGGGAAACCAGTCTTTCCAGGAACTGGTCCTGTTTCTTTATTTTTCAGGTGCGCTTATATACTTTTAGTTATACATAGAGATAAATGCAAGAAACAGAGTCAGGCAGGGTCAGCTGCTCAGACCCTTATCAGCATATCTTTGTTCTTACAAGGGTCTTACATTTGTTCACAATATCTTCTGGTCTGATTAACATTTTATGGCCCCACCTTTCTTTCTATTGATAAAGGTTAATCGATCAGAAAACTTGTTTCCCCTTAAGATCTATTTAGTCTTAAGATAGTGATAAAGTTACATTATTACATAGCAAGGACACTGTGATTTATAACAAAGAAAGAGGAGTACAGTGATCTATAACAAAAGAGAAAATTCATTAACTCAAAAAGTCTAGTATTGCTAACATCAAAACTACTATATTTCTTTTTCTACATTCCTATTACATTGATTAACATACTCCCAGGTGCTTAAGGATATGGAGGCCTGGTGGCAGTCATTAACTCAGCAATGAAACCCTGCACCAACATGATTTTTATCTTTAGAAAAACCCTATGCTAACTAAGACTTTCAAAATACTCCAAACTCTCTGTGCTGTTTATGGTTGAGAGGTTGTAAACAATCATGTATGTAGTAGCAAGAGTGTGGATAATCCTGTCACACAAGCTAGTCTGCCAGCAGAGAGGTTTGACCTGAGACCCTTGTCACACCCAGGAGATTTATTATCTGGAGTCCTAAGTTAACTCCTTTACAGAGAGAGGTGGTGGGGGATAGCCCCCCGTAAAGTCAGAGGCGTAGGTGAGAGCATAAAGCAGTAAAGTAGGCAGACTCTGGTTTTGGGGGTAGATGCTCGGGAACAGGGGGTCTCCTGAGGCTTGATCCCACCTTTGCGTATGCCAAGCTTCCTTCCTCATGACCTTAGTTTACCATTTATACTTGAAGACCACCTTGACCAGGTAGAGTAAATCATTAATACTAACTTGAGTACAGAATGCAGGGAAAGTGTAGAAAAGAGAATTTTTATAGGGAGTTGAGGAAGGAAGCTATTCCTGTGGAACATTTGTTTGTGACTCCATAAGTTAAAGGAGATATTAATGTCATCTTTCCCACTAGTCCATGTGGTCCCTGAAAAAGGGATGGAACCTGCCATATAGAAGAGCAGATACAACTAAAACTGTAAGTAGGTTGATTAGACTAGAGGAATTTACAGCACGAGAATACATTTTAAGTTCTTGACAGTCCACTAAGATTATATTAATAACTTCTCATTTATTCTTCATATTTCCCGAATTTTTGGGTTTCTTATCCATTTGACCCCTAGTATTTTGAAAAGGAGACTGATTTTTCAGATATCATAAGTAGATTCATGTTATGATCTTTAGAGATGGCTGATAATGATCTTTTTCTGAAATATATATATATGTATAACATATATACACATATATATGTTAAGAAATGAAAGTTCAATGACTTTAATTTTTGGTTCTAAAAAGTTACATCTAAACTTTGGATTTTTTCCCCCTTACATTCTAAACACTTGGTAGAAATATATAAATTATTTTTGCTTTAATTTCAGGTGCTATATGCAGGTTTCCATCTTTCAGGATGGGTATTAAAGCATATAGGTCTTTTAAACTTTTAGGAGGAAGTGTATACCCGAATTTTAGCATATGTATGTTATTTTTCTACTTAAAAGACCTGTGTTCAATGTTAGAAATAGATTCTTAGATTTGAAGATTCTACATACATTTTGGGAATTAAAAAAATTTGTTGTGTGATACTTCAATTATCTTAAGATATTTAAGTACTTAAACTTAAGATACTTAAGTACTTAAACCTAGACTTAACAGATTATTAACATATTAATATATTTATTTTTTCTGAAGTAGTGTAAACTACACCTGTTACAACATTTTAGCCCTTGGTATGTCAGTATGAACCTCTTTAAAAAGTTTCTTTTTTAATATTTGAATATCTTCTTTTTTATTGGATTATAATTAATTTACAGTGTTGTATAGTTTCTTCTGTACAATAAAGTGAATCAGCTATATGTGTACATATATCCAAACCCTCCTGGACTTCCCTCCTCCTCACCTCTTTCCCACCCATTTAGGTCATCACAGAGCTCAACTTCCTGTGGTTTATAGCAGGTTCCTACTAGCTATCCATTTTACACATTTGTTGTTGATGTTCAGTCACTCAAGTTGTATCTGACTCTCTTTGACCCCCTGGACTGTAGCACACCAGGCTTCCCTGTCCTTCACCATCTCCCAGAGCTTGCTCAAACTCATGTCCATTGAGTTGGTGATGCCATCCAATCATCTCATCCTCTCTTGTCCCCTTCTCCTTCTGCCTTCAATCTTTCCCAGAGTCAGCGTCTTTTCCAGTGAGTCAGTTCTTTGCATCAGCTGGTCAAAGTGTTGGAGCTTCAGCTTCAGTCCTTCCAGTGAATATTCAGGATTGATTTCCTTTAGGATGGACTGGATTGATCTCCTTGCAGTCCAAGAGACTCTCAAGAGTCTTCTCCAACACCACAGTTCAAAAGCATCAATTCTTCAGCACTCAGCTTTCTTTATGGTCCAATTCTCACATCCATAGACAACCACTGAAAAACCATAGCTTTGACTATATGGAGATTTGTTGGCAAAGTAATGTCTCTGCTTTTTAATATGCTATCTAGATTGGTCATGAATTTTCTTCCAAGGAGCTTTTCTTTTCATTTCATGGCTGTAGTCACCATCTGCAGTGGTTTTGGAACCCAGGAAAATAAAGTCTCACTGTTTCCACTGTTTCCCCATCTGTTTGCCATGAAGTGATGGGACCAGTTGCCATGATCTTAGTTTTTTGAAAGTTGAGTTTTAAGCCAGCTTTTTCACTCTCCTGTTTCTTTCTTCAAGAGGCTCTTTACTTCCTCTTTGCTTTCTGCCACAAGGATAGTGTCATCCGTATTTCTGAGGTTATTGATATTTCTCCCGGCAATCTTGATTCCAGCTTGTGCTTCATCCAGCCTGGCATTGCTCATGATGTACTCTGAATATAAGTTAAATAAGCAGGGTGATGATATGCAGCCTTAATGTACTCCTTTCCCAATTTTGAACCAGTCCATTATTCCATGTCCGATTCTAACTGTTGCTTCTTGATCTGCATACAGATATCTCAGGAGGCAGTTGAGGTGGTCTGCTATTCCCATCTCTTTAAGAATTTTCCAGAGTTTCTTGTGATCTACACAGTCAGAGGATGAGATAGTTGGATGGCATCACTGACTCACAATGGACATGAGTTTGAGTAAACTCCGGGAGTTGGTGATGGACAGGGAGGCCGGGCGTGCTACAGTCCGTGGGGTCACAAAGAGTTGGACATGACTGAGCGACTGAACTGAAGTGAACACAGTCAAAAGATTTAGCATAGTCAATGAAGCAGAAGTAGTTGTTTTTCTGGAATTTCTCTTGCTTTTTTCAACACTTGCCAGCAGTTGTTGGCAATTTGATCTCTGCTTCCTCTTCCTTTTCTAAAACCAGCTTGAACACCAGGAAGTTCACAGTTCATGTATTGCTGAAACCTGGCTTGGAGAATTTTGAGCATTACTTTACTAGTGTGTGAGATGAGTGCAGTTGTGCAGTAGTTTGAGCATTCTTTGGCATTGCCTTTCTTTGGGATTAGAATGAAAACTGACCTTTTCCAGTCTTGTGGCCACTGTTGTTTTCCAAATTTCTGACATATTGAGTGCAGCACTTTCACAGCTTCATCTCTTAGGATTTGAAATAGCTCAACTGGAATTCCATCACCTCCACTAGCTTTGTTCATAGCGATGCTTCCTAAGGCCCACTTGATTTCACATTCCAGGATGTCTAGCTCTAGGTGAGTGATCACACTGTCATGGTTATCTGGGTTATTAACATCTTTTTTGTATAGTTCTTCTTGTATTCTTTCCGCCTCTTCTTAATCTCTTCTGCTTCTTTTTAGGTCTACACCGTTTCTGCCCTTTATTGTGCCCATCTTTGCATGAAATGTTTCCTTGATATTTCTAATTTTGTTGAAGAGATCTCTAGTCTTTCCATTCTATTGTTTTCCTCTTTCTTTGCACTGATCACTTAGGAAGGCTCTTTTATCTCTCCGTGCTCTTTGGAACTCTGCATTCAAATGGGTATATCTTTCCTTTTCTCCTTCACCCTTAGCTTCTCTTCTTTTCTCAGCTATTTGTAAGGCCTCCTCAGACAACCATTTTGCCTTTTGCATTTCTTTTTCTTGGGGATGACTTTGATTACCACCTCCTATACAGTGTTACAACCTCCATCCATAGTTCTTCATGTACCCTGTCAGATCTAATCCCTTGAATCTATTTGTCACTTCTACTGTATAATCATAAGGAATTTGATTTATGTCATTTCTGAATGGTCTAGTGGTTTTCCCTACTTTCTTCAATTTAAGTCTGTATTTTGCAATAAGGAGTTCATGATATGAGCCACAATCAGCTCCCAGTCTTGTTTTTGCTGACTGTATAGAGCTTCTCCATCTTTGGCTGCAAAGAATATAATCAGTCTGATTTCAGTAATGACCATCTGGTGATGTCCATGTGTAGAGTCGTCTCTTATGTTGTTGGAAGTGAGTGTTTGCTATGACCAGTGTGTTCTCTTGGAAAAACTCTGTTAGCCTTTGCCCTGCTTCATTTTGTACTCCAAGGCCAAACTTGGCTGTTACTCCAGGTACCTCTTAACTAACTACTTTTTCATTCCAGTCCCCTTTGATGAAAAGGATATCTTTTTTTTGGTGTTAGTTCTAAAAGGCCTTGTGGGTGTTCACAGAACCATTCAACCTCAGCTGCTTTGGCATTGGTCGTTGGGGTATAGACTTGGATCACTGTGATACTGAATGCTTTGCCTTGGAAACAAAACGAGATCATTCTGTCGTTTTTGAGATTGCACCCAAGTACTTCATTTCAGAGTTGTTTTTTTTTTCTGAGTGTGAGGGCTACTCCATTTCTTCTAAGGGATTCTTGCCCACAGCAGTAGATATAATGGTCATCTGAATTAAATTTGTCTATTCCAGTCCATTTTAGTTCACTGATTCCTAAAATGTCAGTGTTCACTCTTGCCATCTTCTGTTTGACCACTTCCAATTTACCTTGATTCATGGACCTAATCCTTCAGGTTCCTATGCAGTATTGTTCTTTAGAGCATCAGACTTTACCTCCATCACCAGTCACATCTGCAACTGGGCATTGTTTTTGCTTTGGCTCTGCCTCTTCGTTCTTTCTGGAGCTATTTCCCCACTCTTCTTCAGTCACAACTGGGCACCTACCAACCTGGGGAGTTCATCTTTCAGTGTCATATCTTTTTGCCTTTTCATGCTGTTCATGGGGTTCTGAAGGCAAGAATATTTAAGTGGTTTGCCATTCTCTTCCCCAGTGGACCATGTTTTGCCAGAACTCTCCACCATGACCCGTCCATCTTGGGTGGTCTTACATGGCATGGCTCATAGTATCATTAGGTTAGAGAAGGCTGTGATCCATGTGATCAGTTTGGTTAGTTTTCTGTGATTGTGGTTTTCAGTCTGTCTGCCCTCTGATGGATAAAGGTAAGAGGCTTGTGGAAGGTTTCTGATGGGAAGGACTGGCTGTGGGTGAATCTGGATCTTGCTGTAATGGGTGGGTCAGTAAATCTTTAATCCAATTTTCTGCTGATGGGTGGGACTATGTTCCCTCCCTTTCAGTGCCATGACCCCACAGCAGGTCATTGTTGACCCATGCCTCTGCTGGACACTCTGGGACACTCGTAGGCAAGTTTGGCTCACTCTCTTATGGGGTTACTGCTCCTTTCTCCTGGGTCCTGGTGTGCACAAGTTTTTGTTGTACCCTCCAAGAGTGTGGTCCCCAGTCCTGTGGAAGTTCTGTAATCAAATCCCACTGGCCTTCAAAGTCAAGTTCCCTGGGGATTCTCAGTCCCTTTGCTGGATCCCCAGGTTGAGAAATCTGCTTTGGGCCTTAGAACTTTTGCAACAGTGTGAGAACTTCTTTGGTATAACTGTTCTCCAGTTTGTGGGTCATCTGCTTGGTGGCTCTATGGTTGGGCTAATGGCAGCCTCCTCCAAGAGGCCTTAGGCCATATGCTGTGACTCCCAGGTCTGCTGCAGCCAGAGCCCCTGTCCCCTCAACAGGCTATTGTTGACCCATACCTCTGCAGGAGACACTCAAACACTCAAAGGCAGGCTCTCAAAGGCAAACACTCAATGGCTCAGTCTCTTGTGGGGTCTCTGGGTCATGGTGCACACAAGGTTTTGTTTGAGCCCTCCGAGAGTCTCTGGCGGGTATGGGGATTGATTCTAAACGTGATTTCTCCCCTCCTACCATCTTGTTGGGGCTTCTCCTTTGCCCTTGGGATATCTTTTTTTGGTAGGATCCAATATTCTTCTTTCAATAATTGCTCAGCAGCTAGTTGGAATTTTGGAGTTCTTGCAGAAGATAAGTGCATGTCTTTCAACTCTGCCATCTTAGAGGTCTGTTTTGATGCCTGCAGTTTTATAATGTGGTTTGGAATCAGGGATAATGATAACCTCTAGTTTTGTTTTTCTTTCTCAAGATTGTTTTGGCAATGCAGGATCTTTTGTATTTCCATACAAATTTTAGAATTTATTTGTTCTAGTTCAGTAAAAAATGCCATTGTCATTTTGATAGGAATTGTATTGAATCTATAGATTGCCTTGTGTAGTATGGTCATTTTAACATTATTCTTCCAATCAAAAAACATCTGTTTGAGTCACCTGCAATTTGTGGTCTTATAATTTTCTAAATTCAGTATTAATATTTTACTACCTTATTTAGTTAGATTTATTCCTAGGTATTTCATTCCTTTTGATATGATTGTGAATGGGATAATTTCCATAGTTTTCCTTGTTGATAGTTTTTAGTGTTTAAAAATGCAGTAGTAGATTTCTGTATATTAATTTAGCATCTTGCAACTTTATTGAACTCATGAGGAGCTCTAGTAGTTTTCTGCTGGCATCTTCAGGATTTACTGCATTTAATATCATGTCATCTGTAAATGGTGACAGTTTTACTTCCTCCTTTCCAATTTGGATTCCTTGCATATTTTTCTTCTCTTCTGTGGCTAGGACTTTGAAAACTATGTTGAATAAACCATGTTGAGTGATGAGAGTAGGTGTATCCTTGTCTTGTTCCTGATCCTAGCAGAGATGCTTTCAGCTTTGCACTGTTGACTGTGATGTTAGCTGTGGGCTGGGTGTGTATGGCTTTTAGTGTGTTGATGTATGTTCCCTCTCCAGTTAGTCTACACTGAGCTTCCAGCCGTTTGTCAGTTATAGCTCATAGCATTTCTGTTGGTGCTGGTTCTAACTTCAGGCTTCTGCTCTACTGTGCTGTCAGTGAGTCTCTGCATGTCATGGTCTCTCTAGGCTCAGACAGTAAAGCGTCTGCCTACAACATGGGAGACCTGGGTTCGATCCCTGGGTTGGGAATATCCTCTGGAGATGGAAATGGCAACCCACTCCAGTACTCTTACCTGGAAAATCCCATGGATGGAGGAGCCTGGTAGGCTACAGTCCATGGGGTTGCAAAGAGTCAGACACAACTGAGCGACTTCACTTTCACTTATCAGTGTTCAAGGTAGCAGCTTGACCAGTGACCTCAATTCTCTGATTATTCTAAGAGGAATTGATTTTTCAGTTTGTTCACGTTTTTTTCTTGTTGTGAGGATGGAAGTGATGCTTTCAAGCTCTTTACATGCAGAACCAGAAATCAGAATTATTCTTTGGATTTATTTTGGTCATTGCATGCTACTTAGGTGGAAACATGAATTATTGCTTTTAAGCCTGTCTTTCCTCAACTCCACATTTAAAGCTGTGAATTTCCTTCAAAGTACTAAATTAGATATATTCCAAAGATTTTGATGTTGTGTTTTCATTATCAGTTGAAATATTTTCTGATTTTCTTTGTAATTTCTTTTGCCATGGATTATTAACTTTCCAGTAATTGGATATTTTCCTAGATACCTTATTGTTCCTGATTTCTAATTTAATTCCAATCTGGTCAAAGGAATATACTCTTACGTTTTCAGATTTTTTTAATGTATTGAGTCTTTTTTTTTTTTTATGTATTGAGTCTTGTGTAATGGCCCTATGTATGATCTGCCTTGGTGACTGTTTTGTGCTCTTTAAAGTCTATATTGTATTCTGCAGTTGTTGGGTATAGTGTTCTATAAGCCATTAGGTCAGGGTGGCTGATGCTTTATTTAGATCTGCTGAAGTCTTACAGATTTTTAAAAATTATTCTATTATTCTCTGATAGAGGATATAATAATCTTTAGATAGGATTGAGGATATGTCTGTTTTCCTTTTTAGTTCTCTCTGGTCTGCCTCATAGGGTTTTGAACCTCAATTATTAGGAACATACACATTCACTTGATATGTTTTTCTGATACATCTTTATTATCTCAAAGTCTTTTATCTGAATGTAGTATAGCCACCTTTCAGCTTGCAGCTTTTAGCTTTCTCATAGTAGTGTTTATGTAGCCTATCTTTTTCCATTCTTTTACTCAAAGATGGTGATACAGTTCTGTCTTGTTCTGTCACCCTCTGTGACCCCTTGAACTGCCAGGCTCTTCTGTCCATGGGATTCTCCAGGCAAGAATATTGGAGCAGGTTGCCATTTCCTACTCAGGGGATCTTCCTGACCCAGGGATCGAACCTGTATTGGCAGGTGGATTCTTTACTGCTATCGCCACCTGGGAAGCCCTAGAGACTCCACAGATAGGATGCAGATGGCTGTTAATGTAGTAACTTTTAATCGGAAAGTTTAGTCCTTTAATATAACTTTTCATATGGTTGGAGTATTAATCTATTTTTGTATATTTTTCTAATTGTTCCCTTCTTTCCTCCTTTCCTGTTATTGGTTTGAATTTTAATAACATTATATTGATTCCTCAATTCCCGTTTCTAGGCAAACGGTTCTTCAAAAGTGTTTCACATTGGGCATATCTCATGTGCGTGGCATTGTCTGTCCTTTGTTCTGATCATCTTTTCAAGGCTGTTTGGAGAGTGAATGACTTTGGAAGATACAGGCATCCTTACTCCCCGTTGTAAGTGGTTTGGTCCCCTGAAGTCATGTTTCCTCCCCTAGAGTGCATCCACTGTGTGTTAAGGTGTCATCTAGCCGTCTTCACACTGCCTGTGGAAACTGGGGCTCAGGATGCAGGGATGAGAATGCTGATACTCTGCCTGCTGCTGTTGCTGTGACGATGAACTTTATGTCTCACCCCAGAGAGTTTCGTCGTTACCTGTGCTCTCATGATGCCATGCAGGCCGACTTGCTGACTCGCAAGTGGAGTGGATCTCGGGCCCCTCATGTCCTGACACCCTTACCCCCTCCCCTTCATCTGTGTTGTTGCCTCACAGATGGCACATCCTCGTACTTTACAGATGCCACGGTTCACAGAATTTTCAACTTAAATAGTCTTATGTCTTTTAAATAGTTAAAAAAGAAATACATATTTTACCTGTAACTATATATTTACCACCTCTTTTGTCCTTCCTCCCTTTCTTAAGATGGTAGTTACATGGTGCCACCATGACCCTTGACCCTAAAGAACTTCTTTCAGCATTTCTTTAATGAAGGTATTTTGGCAGTGTAATCTCTAAGTTTTTGTTCTATAGAAGTGTCTTTAAAAAGCATTTTTGACATGTGTTTGGCAGCATACAGAATTCTGGCTTGCTTATTTTTTTAGCACCTTAAATGTGTCATTACATTGTCGTTTGGCCTTTCATGTGTCTGCTGAGAAGCTGGTCTTCATTTAATCATCCTTTTCCTGTATGTATTTTGTCATTTTCCTCTACTATTTTTTGTTTTGTTTTTTATTAACTTGGTGTTTTTTTTTTTTCGGGGGGGGGGAACCCTGTCAACTGATACCTTTTATTAATTCAGGGAGGTTTTTGCTCATCATTTCATCAGGTAATTTCCTATTCTGTTTTCTTTCCTTTTCTCTATGACTCTATATTTCCCCTCAGGTCTCTGAGCCTCTGATCATTTTTCTAAAGTTTTGGGTTTTTTTTTATTTGGCCATGCCACATGGGTTGCTGGATCACAGTCCCAGACCAGGGATTGAACTGGACCATCGGCAGTGAAAGCATAGAGTCTTAACCACTGGACCATGGAGAAGTTCCCATTTTTCTTCATTCGTTTTCTCTTCCTTCTTCCGATTTAATTTTATATTTGTCTTCAGTGACTCCGTGATGTCTCCTTTCTGCTGTTAAGCCCACTTAGTTAATTTTTCATTTCAGGTTCAGAATTTTCACTTGGCAGTTTAACAGTGATTATTTCCTTGCTGAATTCCAAATTTGTCCACGTACTATGGACCCATCATCTTTGTAACCCTTGCACATGTTTATAATAGGTGTTTTGGAGTTCTTGTCTGCAGATAGCATCATCTTAATCATGTCTGTGCTGATTTCTGATGACTACTTTTTCGTTTGTTTCTTTTTATGTCTAATGAATTTTAATTGGATAGTGAGCATTATGAAGAATGCCTTGTAAAGACTCTGGGTTCTTTTATATTCTTCCCAAGAGTCCGTTCTGCTCTAAAAGGCAGTTAACTTTGGCCAGATTCAGACTTCGCACTCAGGCACCACTGTGGGGGGCTGCAGCTGAAATTCCCATCCTGTCTGCCATCCACGGGGTGTCTGGTTTGTTTTTTGTTGTCTTCTTCTGGGGCTGCACAATTGAGTGGTGAGCCGCATCTTGGGGCTGACTTTGTCTCTAAATTCAAGGGCTTAGGTCCTCTGGAGAAGAAAATGGCAACTCACTCCAGTGTTCTTGCCTGGAGAATTCCATGGACAGAGGAATCTGGAGGGCTACAATCCGTGGGGTGGCAGAGTCAGACATGACTGAGCGACTAAAACGGCAACAACATCATGTCCTCTGTAGCCTCTTTACCTAGGATTTCCCTTCCAACTTTCTGATTAGTTTACGAGCCTAAACTCTGGTGTTTGCTATCTCAAGCAAGTAAATGTACTGTTCCTTGCAGCTCCCATCGGCAAAAAGCTGTAAATGTGCAAACCTCATTCATGGCACTTTGACTTTTAACAGAAGCTTCCTTCTAGCTTCTACTTGCTTTTTGTTCTTCCTGAGAGGTTTCAAATATTGGGTTTAAATAATGTTCTCTCAGATTTCATAATTGGAGAAGAGAGTTATTCTAACTTTCTGCCATCCCTCCACTTCCTTTTTATAATAATCTTCAAAACACATTGCTTCTTAGCCCTAAGTAGAACAATCCCAAGCTGAGTAATGTAGGTTTATTTTGTAAGCAGGAACTTTCATTTAGAAATGCTTCATTTGTGTCTGAAAGTCGAGAAAAATTCTTTTTTCCTTTTTAAACAATGGGTGTATATAAATCTGGGAAGCTTTTATTTTAGAAATAAATGCTTAAAAGAATCAAATACCAATTATCACTATAAGCTTTTTTGTATATTTTGACCACTTTTTTCTATTACAATTTTAGGATGCTTTTTTGAAAATCATTCTAAATGAGAGCATTAAATCCCTATGGAGTGGCCTTCCTCATACGTTGTAAGTTGAAATTTAGTGTTTTTCTTACTTAGTGATGGTGGTGGTTTTGTTTTGCCTTATCAGTATGATGGGACAACATCATGCATGTTAATATCAGAACTTTTCATTTTCTAGAGCATTGTTTTGTGACTCTCACACTACCCCACATTTGATGAGTTGCTAGAAGGACTCACAGGATGTATACTTATGTCTGTGGTTTATTACCGCAAAAGGCACGAAGTGGAATCAGTAAGGAGAAAAGGCATGAAGCGGAATCAATGAGGGGAGAGGCATGAAGCAGAATCAGTGAGGGGAGAGGCTCAACAGGAGCTGGCCAGGTGGAGTCCTCCCAAGACCCCGCTTGTGACACGTAGGGCGCATGCTGCCTCTCCCAGCCCCGGGCCACTGCGGCAAGTGCAGGGGTTCAGCCTTACCCACACTTGAATCTGAGTCTAGGGTTTGCACTGGGGGCTGATGATATAGCATGCTGTGTCCATGACTGGCTGTGGTTACTGAAACTCCAGCCCCACAAAAAGTGGTAGATGTTTACCAAAACTCACATCAGTTGCACAAATCAATGCAGGCAAGTTGGTTTAGTGCTCCAGACATACAGAAAAGCCTTGTTACAGGGAGTATTTCAAGGGCTAAATTCCTTGAAGATGACCCAAGGTCAAGTAGACAAATAGGACCTCCTGAAGATACTGGATTTGGGGCACAAGCATTCTTTATCTTTTCATGTTCAGAAATTAAGAAATTAGTGTTCATTTGAGTTTTTATTTTACTAAGATAATGAGAGATACTGTGCTATTTATACTTCTTTTCCAGATAATTAAATTCTGTACTAACTAGCTATTACATGAATTCATATGACAAGCTGCTGCTGCTGCTAAGTTGCTTCAGTTGTGTCCGATTCTGTGCAACCCCTTGGACAGCAGCAAGCTAGTAAGGCTGAATGTAAAAATTCCAATTAATACCTTGCCTTTCTCTGCCTCACTTTTCTGATTTATCTTGTTATGGAGCACATTAGTCAGTTTTGAGGCATATACTCTAAACAGTGCCTAAGGTTGTAAGGTTGGTGCTAGATCCAGGAGCAGCAGTCAGTCCTGTTCCTAAGTTCTCATCACCACACTTCACTGTCGAGTATTAGGTGTTGCCACGTGTGGTCTGTGATAGTCCTTTGGTTAGACCAGAAACAGAGACCAGTTTCTTGTTGTGTTAAATCTTTATGACATGATAGTACCTTCAACTTTGTGTTTAATTAATAACTCCCTCTTGATATTTTCATTTGAAAGAATGTCATTGGAATTTGCTTTAAGTATATATAATTCTGGTGACATTATTTTCAATTATAAGCAGGTATGACATGGTCCACAGTTCAAAAGTATTTTATAATTTTATATATTTTTTACAAGGAATTTTTACAAGATGTTTTACTTTAGTGATTTTCATGTTACCGTAATGTATGTAGTTGGGAATGAAGACCAGACACAGAATAAGTCAAGATGACTTATTTGTCTTTTCATATTTATGACCTGACTGGATGCTCTAAACTTACCTTCTCTACTACATTACAAATCTCTGGGGAGCAGAAACCTAATTTACATCTTTTTGTTGCCTAAGTTCAGTTCAGTTCAGTAGCTCAGTCATGTCTGACTCTGAGACCCCATTAATTGCAGCACACCATTGAGTCGGTGATGCCATCCAGCCATCTCATCCTCTGTCATCCCCTTTTCCTCCTGCCCCCAATCTCTCCCAGCATCAGAGTCTTTTCCAATGAGTCAACACTTCACATGAGGTGGCCAAAGTACTGGAGTTTCAGCTTTAGCATCATTCCTTCCGAAGAACACCCAGGACTGATCTCCTTTAGAATGGACTGGTAGGATCTCCTTGCAGTTCAGGGGACTCTCAAGAGTCTTCTCTAACACCACAGTTCAAAAGCATAACTTCTTCGGTGCTCAGCTTTCTTCACAGTCCAACTCTCACATCCATACATGACTACTGGAAAAACCATAGCCTTCTAAGTTAAACACTGCTAATTCTTAAAGAAAAATTGATCTCATAGCTGATTTGCTGTGGTTTTCAGCTTCTGTAAAATAGAAGGATCTTCATTTTGTACTTCCCAGGTGGTGCAGTTGGTAAAGAACCCACCTGCCAGTGCAGGAGACACAAGAGATGTGGGTTTGATACCTGGGTCAGGAAGAGCCCCTGGAGAAGGAAATGTCAACACACTCTGGTATACTTGCCTGGGAAATCCCATGGACAGAGGAGCGTGGCGGGCTGCAGTCCATGGGGTCTCAGAGAGTCTGATATGACTGAATACATATGCACTATGACTGTACCTTGTGCTTTATAATATCGTAAGAATATGTTTCTGCCTTTTGATAGTGTTGGACCAATCTTTTCGTTTGTTCTAACAGAGTGATGGCAGTTCCTGCCACAGTTATTTATTTTACCTGCTATGATCAATTAACTGCTCTTCTGAGATCTAAATTAGGAGAAAATGAAAGCCGCATACCAATCGTTGCTGGAATCGTGGCCAGACGTAAGTAATAAATTCAGAATATTCTCATTCTGATTTCTACTTAAAGCTTGCTTTATTTTTTTTTTTTTTTTTTTGCTTTGTTTTTGCTTGTTTACTTTTTTTTTTTTTTAATTTTAAAATCTTTAATTTTTACATGTGTTCCCAAACATGAACCCCCCTCCCACCTCCCTCCCCATAACATCTCAGTGAGTCATCCCCATGCACCAACCCCAAGCATGCTGTATCCTGCGTCAGACATAGACTGGCAATTCAATTCTTACATGATAGTATACATGATAGAATGCCATTCTCCCAAATCATCCCACCCTCTCCCTCTCCCTCTGAGTCCAAAAGTCCGTTATACACAGCTGTGTCTTTTTTCCTGTCTTGCATACAGGGTCGTCATTGCCATCTTTCTAAATTCCATATATATGTGTTAGTATACTGTATTGGTGTTTTTCTTTCTGGCTTACTTCACTCTGTATAATCGGCTCCAGTTTCATCCATCTCAACAGAACTGATTCAAATGTATTCTTTTTAATGGCTGAGTAATACTCCATTGTGTATATGTACCACAGCTTTCTTATCCATTCATCTGCTGATGGACATCTAGGTTGTTTCCATGTCCTGGCTATTATAAACAGTGCTGCGATGAACATTGGGGTACATGTGTCTCTTTCAATTCTGGTTTCCTCGGTGTGTATGCCCAGCAGTGGGATTGCTGGGTCATAAGGTAGTTCTATTTGCAATTTTTTAAGGAATCTCCACACTGTTCTCCATAGTGGCTGTACTAGTTTGCATTCCCACCAACAGTGTAGGAGGGTTCCCTTTTCTCCACACCCTCTCCAGCATTTATTGCTTGCAGATTTTTGGATCGCAGCCATTCTGACTGGTGTGAAGTGGTACCTCATTGTGGTTTTGATTTGCATTTCTCTGATAATGAGTGATGTTGAGCATCTTTTCATGTGTTTGTTAGCCATCTGTATGTCTTCTTTGGAGAAATGTCTATTTAGTTCTTTGGCCCATTTTTTGATTGGGTCGTTTATTTTTCTGGAATTGAGCTGCATAAGTTGCTTGTATATTTTTGAGATTAGTTGTTTGTCAGTTGCTTCATTTGCTATTATTTTCTCCCATTCAGAAGGCTGTCTTTTCACCTTGCTTATAGTTTCCTTTGTTGTGCAGAAGCTTTTAATTTTAATTAGATCCCATTTGTTTATTTTTGCTTTTATTTCCAGAATTCTGGGAGGTGGATCATAGAGGATCCTGCTGTGATGTATGTCTGAGAGTGTTTTGCCTATGTTCTCCTCTAGGAGTTTTATAGTTTCTGGTCTTACATTTAGATCTTTAATCCATTTTGAGTTTATTTTTGTGTGCGGTGTTAGAAAGTGATCTAGTTTCATTCTTTTACAAGTGGTTGACCAGTTTTCCCAGCACCACTTGTTAAAGAGATTGTCTTTACTCCATTGTATATTCTTGCCTCCTTTGTCAAAGATAAGGTGTCCATATATGTGTGGATTTATCTCTGGGCTTTCTATTTTGTTCCATTGATCTATATGTCTGTCTTTATGCCAGTACCATACTGTTTTGATGACTGTGGCTTTGTAGTATAGCCTGAAGTCAGGCAAGTTGATTCCTCCAGTTCCATTCTTCTTTCTCAAGATTGCTTTGGCAATTCGAGGTTTTTTGTATTTCCATACAAATCTTGAAATTATTTGTTCTAGTTCTGTGAAAAATATGGCTGGTAGCTTGATAGGGATTGCATTGAATTTGTAAATTGCTTTGGGTAGTATACTCATTTTCACTATATTGATTCTTCCAATCCATGAGCATGGTATATTTCTCCATCTATTAGTGTCCTCTTTGATTTCTTTCATCAGTGTTTTATAGTTTTCTATATATAGGTCTTTAGTTTCTTTGGGTAGATATATTCCTAAGTATTTTATTCTTTTCATTGCAATGGTGAATGGAATTGTTTCCTTAATTTCTTTTTCTACTTTCTCATTATTAGTGTATAGGAATGCAAGGGATTTCTGTGTGTTGATTTTATATCCTGCAACTTTACTATATTCATTGATGAGCTCTAGTAATTTTCTGGTGGAGTCTTTAGGGTTTTCCATGTAGAGGATCATGTCGTCTGCAAACAGTGAGAGTTTTACTTCTTCTTTTCCAATTTGGATTCCTTTGATTTCTTTTTCTGCTCTGATTGCTGTGGCCAAAACTTCCAGAACTATGTTGAATAGTAGCGGTGAAAGTGGACACCCTTGTCTTGTTCCTGACTTTAGGGGAAATGCTTTCAATTTTTCACCATTGAGGATAATGTTTGCTGTGGGTTTGTCATATATAGCTTTTATTATGTTGAGGTATGTTCCTTCTATTCCTGCTTTCTGGAGAGTTTTTATCATAAATGGATGTTGAATTTTGTCAAAGGCCTTCTCTGCATCTATTGAGATAATCATATGGTTTTTATTTTTCAATTTGTTAATGTGGTGAATTACATTGATTGATTTGCGGATATTGAAGAATCCTTGCATCCCTGGGATAAAGCCCACTTGGTCATGGTGTATGATCTTTTTAATGTGTTGTTGGATTCTGATTGCTAGAATTTTGTTGAGGATTTTTGCATCTATGTTCATCAGTGATATTGGCCTGTAGTTTTCTTTTTTTGTGGCATCTTTGTCAGGTTTTGGTATTAGGGTGATGGTGGCCTCATAGAATGAGTTTGGAAGTTTACCTTCCTCTGCAATTTTCTGGAAG
The DNA here is from genome assembly GCF_032405125.1 of Capricornis sumatraensis. NCBI lineage: Eukaryota > Metazoa > Chordata > Mammalia > Artiodactyla > Bovidae > Capricornis > Capricornis sumatraensis. The sequence continues at coordinate 37,534,683 of NC_091073.1, read as the reverse complement.
AGTTTGAGTAGGATAGGTGTTAGCTCTTCTCGAAATTTTTGGTAGAATTCAGCTGTGAAGCCGTCTGGACCTGGGCTTTTGTTTGCTGGAAGATTTCTGATTACAGTTTCAATTTCCGTGCTTGTGATGGGTCTGTTAAGATTTTCTATTTCTTCCTGGTTCAGTTTTGGAAAATTGTACTTTTCTAAGAATTTGTCCATTTCTTCCACGTTGTCCAAACGCAAACTTTAAATGATACATTAGATCAGTTAGACCTAATTGATATCTATAGGACATTTCACCCCAAAACAACGAATTTCACCTTTTTTTCAAGTGCTCATGGAACCTTCTCCAGGATAGATCACATCCTGGGCCACAAATCTAAACTTGATAAATTCAAAAAAATCGAAATCATTCCAAGCATCTTTTCTGACCATAATGCATTAAGATTAGATCTCAATTACAGGAGAAAAACTACTAAAAATTCCAACATATGGAGGTTGAACAACACACTTCTGAATAACCAACAAATCACAGAAGAAATCAAAAAAGAAATCAAAATATGCATAGAAACTAATGAAAATGAAAACACAACAACCCAAAACCTGTGGGACACTATAAAAGCAGTGCTAAGAGGAAAGTTCATAGCAATACAGGCATACCTCAAGAAACAAGAAAAAAGTCAAATAAATAACCTAACTCTACAACTAAAGCAACTAGAAAAGGAAGAATTGGAGAACCCCAGAGTTAGTAGAAGGAAAGAAATCTTAAAAATTAGGGCAGAAATAAATGCTAAAGAAACAAAAGAGACCATAGCAAAAATCAACAAAGCCAAAAGCTGGTTCTTTGAAAGGATAAATAAAATTGACAAACCACTAGCCAGACTCATCAAGAAGCAAAGAGAGAAAAATCAAATCAATAAAATTAGAAATGAAAATGGAGAGATCACAACAGACAACACAGAAATACAAAGGATCATAAGAGACTACTATCAGCAGTTGTAAAGCTTGCTTTAAAATGTTTACATTCGTGGAGAATTTCAAGTAGAGTATTGGTGATGGTTTATTTTGCATTGTAGTTTGTCCTCATATGTCGACACCTATGGTCTAGCGGTCACATTGTGTGGTGACTGCCGTCAGAACCAGACGGGATCAGCCTATCCCGTTAATTCTTGGACAGAGTCTCAGATGTGAGATTGTAGACCTTAGATACTAGATTTTAGGATAATAACACAGAGTCTAATTAATGCCAGAGTCTTTCATCATTTTCTGTATACACTCTGAGATTCAGAGTTTAATCAGAAGGACATTTTTCTCTGTGTAGTGGAAGTAAGGTTTATAATAGTCCTGGTTGATGTATAATGGCTGTGGACCTGCTCTTGAAAGAGTAAGGTATGTGAAATACCTCTATCAAGGAAAAAAATCTGAGCCAGTATGTTGCCATCATGAGATACTAGACACAGTTTGCAGACATTTCAGAATAAAATTTTAAAATATAAAGATGCATGAAATAATCATTTCTGCAAGCATGTTTTCGTAATGCATGGCTTGCTTTTGTTGTATTCGCTTGTTTTGTACCAGTTGGTGCAGGACTATAATAAGTCCACTGGAATTGATCAGAACAAAGATGCAATCTAAGAAGTTTTCTTATGAGGAACTGCTTCGATTTGTCAGCAAGAAAGTATCTGAAGATGGTTGGATTTCCCTCTGGAGGGGCTGGGCTCCTACCATTCTTAGAGATGTGCCATCCTCAGGTAGGACTTATCTGCTACATTTTAAGTAGCTTTGTATGTACCACTTTTAAATCAAGGAAATGCTAGACTCTTTAAGGTTAAAGGTATGTTACTGTCTTAGATGATCACACACACCTCGTTCAGTGTGGCTTTCTCAGATCTTGATGAGTATTTATTTGATCAACGGTTTCTGTTTCAAGCCTGGTTTTCTTTTCTCTTTGTGTTTTCTTTCTTTTTAAATATCAATTGGTGACTACTCATATTTAGGTAATACAAGCTACCTTTAAAATTATTGTAAAGAAGTCATAATTAGTAAGATATGTAAAGTACTACAAATCAAAATATTATAACATTTAAGACCACCTGTGAATTATATTGATGCCTACTTATTTCAATATTAACAATCTCCCCACTTGAGTGCGTGTCTTCTAGGGACTATTATAAATCATTTCAAGATTGTGCTAATCATTGAATTATGAAGAGGGAGAAAATCATGAAGAAATACAAAATTAACAACTTATAGAATGTGCATACTTCAGTAGTACTTCTCTTGTGAAACTAATGTTTCCATTTAAAACCTGGAAGAAATAATTCTTGAGAACCATTGTATTAACATTCCACATTCTTTTTTAAAAAATATAAATGTATTTATTTTAATTGGGGTTAATTACTTTACAATATTGTATTGGTTTTGCCATACATCAACATGAATCCACCACAGGTATACACGTTTTCCCCATCCTGCAACCCCTCCCTCCTCCATCCCCATACCATCCCTCTGGGTCATCCCAGTGCACCAGCCCCAAGCATCCAGTATCATGCATCAAACCTGGATTGGCAATTCGTTTCATTTATGATATTATACATGTTTCAAAGCCATTCTCCCAAATCATCCCACTCTCGCCCTCTCCCACAGAGTCTAAAAGACTGTTCTATACATCTGTGTCTCTTTTGCTGTCTCGCATACAGGCTTATCATTACCATCTTTCTAAATTCCATATATATGCGTTAGTATACTGTATTAGTGTTTATCTTTCTGGCTTACTTCACTCTGTATAATCGGCTCCAGTTTCATCCACCTCATTAGAACTGATTCAAATGTATTTTTTTAATGGCTGAGTAATACTCCATTGTGTATATGTACCACAGCTTTCTTATCCATTCATCTGCTGATGGACATCTAGGTTGCTTTCATGTCCTGGCTATTGTAAACAGTGCGGCAATGAACATTGAGGTACACGTATCTCTTTCAATTCTGGTTTCCCCAGTGTGTATGCCCAGCAGTGGGATTGCTGGGTCATAAGGCAGTCCTATTTGCAGTTTTTAAGGAATCTCCACACTGTTCTCCATAGTGGCTGTACTAGTTTGCATTCCCACCAACAGTGTAAGAGGGTTCCTTTTTCTCCACACCCTCTCCAACACTTATTGCTTGTAGACTTTTCAATAGCAGCCATTCTGACTGGCATGAGATGGTACCTCATTGTGGTTTTGATTTGCATTTCTCTGATAATGAGTGATGTTGAGCATCTTTTCATGTGTTTGTTAGCCATCTGTATGTCTTCTTTGGAGAAATGTCTATTTAGTTCTTTGGCCCATTTTTTGATTGGGTCGTTTATTTTTCTGGAATTGAGCTGTAGGAGTTGCTTGTATATTTTTGAGATTAGTTGTTTGTCAGTTGCTTCATTTGGTATTATTTTCTCCCATTCTGAAGGCTGTCTTTTCACCTTATAGTTTCCTTTGTTGTGCAGAAGCTTTTAATTTTAATTAGGCCCCATTTGTTTATTTTTGCTTTTATTTCCAGTATTTTGGGAGGTGGGTCATAGAGGATCCTGCTGTGATGTATGTCGGAGAGTGTTTTGCCTATGTTCTCCTCTAGGAGTTTTATAGTTTCTAGTCTTACGTTTAGATCTTTAATCCATTTTGAGTTTATTTTTGTGAATGGTGTTAGAAAGTGTTCTAGTTTCATTCTTTTACAAGTGGTTGACCAGTTTTCCTAGCACCACTTGTTAAAGAGATTGTCTTTAATCCATTGTATATTCTTGCCTCCTCTGTCGAAGATAAGGTGTCCATAGGTGTGTGGATTTATCTCTGGGCTTTCTATTTTGTTCCATTGATCTATATTTCTGTCTTTGTGCCAGTACCATACTGTCTTGATGACTGTGGCTTTGTAGTAGAGCCTGAAGTCAGGCAGGTTGATTCTTTCAGTTCCATTCTTCTTTCTCAAGATTGCTTTGGCTATTCGAGGTTTTCTCTATTTCCATACAAATTGTGAAATTATTTGTTCTAGCTCTGTGAAAAATACCACTGGTAGCTTGATAGGGATGGAATTGAATCTGTAGATTGCTTTGGGTAGTATACTCATTTTCACTATATTGATTCTTCCGATCTATGAACATGGTATATTTCTCCATCTATTAGTGTCCTCTTTGATTTCTTTCATCAGTGTTTTATAGTTTTCTATATATAGGTCTTTAGTTTCTTTAGGTAGATATATTCGTAAGTATTTTATTCTTTTTGTTGCAATGGTGAATGAAATTGTTTCCTTAATTTTGCTTTCTATTTTCTATTAGTGTATAGGAATACAAGAGATTTCTGTGTGTTGATTTTATATCCTGCAACGTTACTGTATTCATTAATTAGCTCTAGTAATTTTCGGGTTGGGTCTTTAGGGTTTTCTATGTAGAGGATCATGTCATCTGCAAACAGTGAGAGTTTTACTTCTTCTTTTCCAATTTGGATTCCTTTTATTTCTTTTTCTGCTCTGATTCCTGTGGCCAAAACTTCCAGAACTATGTTGAGTAGTAGTTGTGACAGTGGGCACCCTTGTCTTGTTCCTGACTTTAGGGGAAATGCTTTCAATTTTTCACCATTGAGGATAATGTTTGCTGTGGGTTTGTCATATATAGCTTTTATTATGTTGAGGTGGGTTCCTTCTATTCCTGCTTTCTGGAGAGTTTTTTTTTTTTATCATAAATGGATGTTGAATTTTGTCAAAGGCTTTCTCTGCATCTTTTGAGATAATCATATGGTTTTTATTTTTCAACATTGATTGATTTGTGGATATTGAAGAATCCTTGCATCCCTGGGATAAAGCCCAGTTGGTCATGGTGTATGATCTTTTTAATGTGTTGTTGGATTCTGATTGCTAGAATTTTGTTAAGGATTTTTGCATCTGTGTTCATCAGTGATATTGGCCTGTAGTTTTCTTTTTTTGTAGCATCTTTGTCAGGTTTTGGTGTTAGGGTGATGGTGGCCTCATAGAATGAGTTTGGAAGTTTCCCTTCCTCTGCAGTTTTCTGGAAGAGTTTGAGTAGGATAGATGTTAGCTCTTCTCTAAATTTTTGGTAGAATTCAGCTGTGAAGCTGTCTGGACCCGGGCTTTTGTTTGCTGGAAGATTTCTGATTACAGTTTCAATTTCCATGCTTATGATGGGTCTATTAAGATTTTCTATTTCTTCCTGGTTCAGTTTTGGGAAGTTGCACTTTTCTAAGAATTTGTCCATTTCTTCTATGTTGTCCATTTTATTGGCATATAATTGCTGATAGTAGTCTCTTATGATCCTATGTATTTCTGTGTTGTCTGTTGTGATCTCTCCATTTTCATTTCTAATTTTATTGATTTGATTTTTCTCCCTTTGTTTCCTGATGAGTCTGGCTAATGATTTGTTAATTTTATTTATCTTTTCAAAGAACCAGCTTTTGGCTTTGTTGATTTATGCTATGGTCACTTTTGTTTATTTTGCATTTATTTCTGCCCTAATTGTTAAGATTTCTTTCCTTCTACTAACCCTGGGGTTCTTCATTTCTTCCTTTTCTAGTTGTTTTAGGTGTACAGTTAGGTTATTTATTTTACTTCTCTCTTGTTTCTTGAGGTATGCCTGTATTGCTACGAACTTTCCCCTTAGCGCTGCTTTTACAGTGTCCCACAGGTTTGCAGTTGTTGTATTTTCATTTTCATTCATTTCTATGCATATTTTGATTTCTTTTTTGATTTCTTTTGTGATTTGTTGGTTATTCAGCAGCGTGTTGTTCAGCCTCCATATGTTGAAATTTTTAATAGTTTTTCTTTGGTAATTGAGATCTAATCTTACTGCATTATGGTCAGAAAAGATGCTTGGAATGATTTCAGTTTTTTTGAATTTACCAAGCCTAGATTTATGGCCCTGGATGTGATCTATCCTGGAGAAGGTTCTGTGTGCACTTGAGAAAAAGGTGAAATTCATTATTTTGGGGTGAAATGTCCTATAGATATCAATTAGGTCTAACTGGTCTATTGTATCATTTAAAGTTTGTGTTTCCCTGTTAATTTTCTGTTTAGTTGATCTATCCATAGGTGAGAGTGGGCTATTAAGGTCTCCCACTATTATTGTGTTATTGTTAATTTCCCCTTTCATACTTGCTAGCATTTGTCCTACAGATTGTGGTGCTTCTATGTTGGGTGCATATATATTTATAATTGTTATATCTTCTTCTTGGATTGATCCTTTGATCATAATGTAGTGTCCTTCTTTGTCTCTTTTCATAGCCTTTGTTTTAAAGTCTATTTTGTCTGATATGAGTATAGCTACTCCTGCTTTCTTTTGGTCTCTATTTGCATGGAAAATCTTTTTCCAGCCCTTCACTTTCAGTCTGTATGTGTCCCCTGTTTGAGGTGGGGCTCTTGTAGACAACATATATATGGGTCGTGTTTTTGTATCCATTCAGCCAGTCTTTGTCTTTTGGTTGGGGCATTCAACCTATTTACATTTAAGGTAATTATTGATAAGTATGATCCTGTTGCCATTTACTCTATTGTTTTGGGTTTGAGTTTATACACCCTTTCTGTGTTTCCTGTCTAGAGAATATCCTTTAGCATTTGTTGGAGAGCTGGTTTGGTGGTGCTGAATTCTCTCAGCTTTTGCTTGTCTGTAAAGCTTTTGATTTCTCCTTCATATTTGAATGAGATCCTTGCTGGGTACAGTAATCTGGGCTGTAGGTTATTTTCTTTCATCACTTTAAGTATGTCTTGCCATTCCCTCCTGGCCTGAAGAGTTTCTATCGAAAGATCAGCTGTAATCCTTTTGGGAATCCCCTTGTGTGTTATTTGTTGTTTTCCCCTTGCTGCTTCTAATATTTGTTCTTTGTGTTTGATCTTTGTTAATTTGATTAATATGTGTCTTGGGGTGTTTCACCTTGGGTTTATCCTGTTTGCAACTCTCTGGTTTTCTTGGACTTGGGTGATTATTTCCTTCCCTATTTTAGGGAAGTTTTCAACTCCTCAAGTATTTTCTCATGGTCTTTCTTTTTGTTTTCTTCTTTTGGGACTCCTATGATTCAAATGTTGGGGCATTTAACACTGTCCTGGAGGTCTCTGAGATTGCCCTCATTTCTTTTAATTTGTTTTTCTTTTTTCCTCTCTGATTCATTTATTTCCACCATTCTATCTTCTACTTCACTAATCCGATCTTCTGCCTCCATTATTCTACTATTTGTTGCCTCCAGAGTTTTGATCTCATTTATTGCATTATTCATTATATATTGACTCTCTTTTATTTCTTCTAGGTCCTTGTTAAACCTTTCTTGCATCTTCTCAATCCTTGTTTCCAGATTATTTATCTGTGATTCCATTTTGATTTCAAGATTTTGGATCATTTTCACTATCATTATTCGGAATTCTTTATCAGGTAGATTCCCTATCTCTTCCTCTTTTATTTGGTTTGATGGGCATTTATCCTGTCCCTTTACCTGCTGGGTATTCCTCTCTCTCTTCATCTTGTTTATATTGCTGAGTTTGGGGTGTCCTTTTTGTATTCTGGCAGTTTGTGGAGTTCTCTTTATTGTGGAGTTTCCTCGCTGTGGGTGGGGTTGTATCAGGGGCTTGTCAAGGTTTCTTGGTTAGGGAAGCTTGTGTCAGTGTTCTGGTGGGTGCAGCTGGATTTCTTCTCTCTGGAGTGCAATGAAGTGTCTAGTAATGAATTATGAGATGTCAGTGGTTTTGGAGTAACTTTGGGCACCCTGTATATTGGAGCTCAGGGCTGTAATCCTGTGTTGCTGGAGAATTTTCATGGTATGTCTTGCTCTGGAACTTGTTGGTCTTGGGTAGTGCTTGGTTTCAGTGTAGGTATGGAGGTGTTTGAAGAGCTCCTGTCAATTAATGTTCCCTGGAGTCAGGAGTTCTCTGGTGTTCTCAGGGTTTGGACTTAAGCCTCCTGCTTCTGGTTTTCTGTCTTATTTTTACAGTAGTGTCAAGACTTCTCCTATACAGCACCATTGATAAAACATCTAGTTGAAAGATGAAAAGTTTCTCCCCAATGAGAGACACCCAGAGAAGTTCGCAGAGTTACATGGAGAAGAGAAGAGCGAGGAGGGAGTTAGAGGTGACTCGAATGAGATGAGGTGGAATCAATAGAGGAGAGAGCAAGCTAGCCAGTAATCACTTTTTTATGTGCACTCCACTACTGGACTTCTCAGAGATGTTCATGGAGTTTTACAGAGAAGAGAAGAGGAAGGAAGGAGACAGAGGTGACCAGGAGGATAGAAGAGGGGAATCAAAAGGAGAGAGACAGATCCAGCCAGTAATCAGTTCCCTATGTGTTCTCCACCGTCTGGAACACACAGAAATTCACAGAGTTGGGTAGAGAAGAGAAGGGATAGGGAGGAGATACAGGCGACCTGGTGGAGAAAAAGGAGAGTCCAAAGGGGGAGAGAGCAGTCAAGCCAGTAATCTCACTCCCAAGTAATAATGGGTACTGAAGATTGGGTTCTTAAAGGTACAAAATTGATAACAAATACCAAAAAGCAAAGATTAAAAATCTAGAGTAGAGTTTGGAATTTCAAAAATACAATATTAAAGAAGAGAAAAAGAAAGAAAAAAAAGTCACAAAAATTATTTTAAAATATATATATATGAAGTTTGCTTTTAAAAAATAGGGTCTTTTTTTGCAAAGTAATAGTAGGTTATAAAGTGTAAATTAAAGGAGTCATAGAGGACTTAAAATTTTAAAAAATTTTAAAAAAGAATGATCGTAAAAATAGTAAAAATATATCTAGGACTTTCTCTGGTGTTGTCGGTATTGTGGGGTCAGTTCATTTTTTGATAGTTCCTTGGTCTGGCTTATATTTCTCAAGATTTATAGGCCCCTTCCTATGTAGTCAGTACTAATGACAGGATTTTAATCTATTGCACTTGTCACTTCCAAGGCAGTTCCCTCTGTTTTAGCTTCTTCTGGTTGCTGGTCTCTTCAGTGTCTGATTTCTGCCCTGACACAAGGGGGGCAGTGGTGCACACTTTTTTTAGGCTCACTTGTTCAGTCGTGCTGTGGGGAGGGAGGGACGCTGCAAACAAATAACACTGGCGTGTGCTCACAGTCCCTCCCCCACACTGGGCCTAACCCTGCTCACAGCGCATGTACCCTCCCTGCCCACACCGCTCAGGCTCTAGGTTGCTCCTCCAGGAACCGACCAAGGCTGGTCCTGCGTTTCATCCACCTCCCAGGTCTAAGCCACTCAGGTTCAGGCATTCTGGTAGTCCTCAGAGGCGCAGACTCGGTTGGGCCTGCATTTTGTGCCCTTCCCAAGTCTGAGCAGCTCAGGTGATGGTGTTTGGCGAGTGCAGTCGCTGCGACTTATCGCCTCCCCCGTCCCTGCTGCTCGGTTTTCTGGGTGTACAACCGGCGCACCTTCTCAGGCGGATGTTGACTGTCCAGAACCCCAAGAAGTCTTAGTTAGGAAAGAAGCCTGCTAACAGTTTTGTAGATAATGTCTCTCTGGGGCTGTGATTGCCCCCTTCCGGCTCTGGCTGTCTGTCAACCGGCAGGAGATGGTCTGCAGCTGGCTATCTCTGTTCAGTCCTTCGTTCTGTGTGCTGGCCTGCTGGTGTCTTAGGTTAGGGCTGGCTTTTCGCGTGGCAGTTATCCCACAGTCTGGTTTGCTAGCTGAAGTTAGTTCACTCAGATTGCACTGGGGGCATTCAGGCCAAATCCTTACTGTAAGCAATGCAGCCTGCGCCTCTCTGCCCAGCCCCTGCTTGCTAGTGGCGGGTGCAGGCATCTACGCTGCTTCTCTGCTGGGGGAGTTACCGCTGGGCTCATAATCTGTGGGTTTTAATTATTTATTTTTCCTTCCTGTTATGTTGCCCTCTGTGCTTCCAAGGCTCGCCACAGACTCGGCAGTGAGAGTGTTTCCTGGTGTTTGGAAACTTCTCTCTTTTTAAGACTTCCTTCCCAGGACGGAGCTCCATCCCTACCTCTTTTCTCTCTTTTTTTGTCTTTTATATTTTTTCCTACCTCCTTTTGAAGACAATGGGCTGCTTTTCTGGGTGCCTGATGTCCTCTGCCGGCATTCAGAAGTTGTTTTGTGGAATTTACTTAGCTTTTAAATGTTCCTTTGATGAATTTGTGGGGCAAAAAGTGGTCTCCCCATCCTATTTCTCCACCATCTTAGGACCACCTCTCATTCCACATTCTTTCTCCCTTTGATTTAATCCTTTGCTTGGACTCCTGTTCACAGTCCTGTATCATTCCCTTTCCATTAGTATTTTTCTTCAACTTTTGTGTTCATCTATGCTTTTTAGAAACACCATGGATTCCTAGACCAATACTTTTTCATTTTAGTTTTGATGTTTTATACATAAAAAGTAGTAAGGATATAAATTACCAAGTGCACTAATAAACATCTGTGACATCACCACCTCTGTATATGAATTAGAACACTGTAGTTTTTAAAATCATGAAACCACATATGTCCACCTCCACTGTCACATCCTTAGTGGTAACTTCTTACCTGAATCTTTTATCATTTATTTGATTTTAAAAGGTAGTTTTACCACATATGTATTATTGCTTAACAATGGTATACAGTTTTGCCTATTTTTGAGGTATAAAATTTATTTGACTTGGAAATACTCCTTTTGTTTTATATGTGCAACTGTTTTGTTTTCAGTCTTGTTTATACATGAATAAACAAGTAAAGTAGGGAGAACCACTAGACGATTCAGGTATGACCTAGATCAAATCCCTTATGATTATATGATGGAAGTGAGAAATAGATTTAAGGGCCTAGATCTGATAGAGTGCCTAATGAACTATGGACAGAGGTTTGTGACATTGTACAGGAGACAGGGATCAAGACCATCCCCATGGAAAAGAAATGCAAAAAAGCAAAATGGCTGTTTGGGGAGGCCTTACAAATAGCTGTGAATAGAAGAGAAGTGAAATGCAAAGGAGAAAAGGAAAGATATAAGCATCTGAATGCAGAGTTCCAAAGAATAGCAAGGAGAGATAAGAAAGACTTCCTCAGCAATCAAGGCAAAGAAATAGAGGAAAACAACAGAATGGGAAAGACTAGAGATCTCTTCAAGAAAATTAGAGATACTAAGGGAACATTTCATGCAAAGATGGGCTCGATAAAGGACAGAAATGATATGGACCTAAGAGAAGCAGAAGATATTAAGAAGAGGTGGCAAGAATACACAGTAGAACTATACAAAAGATATCTTCATGACCAAGATAATCACGATGGTGTGATCACTCACCTAGAGCCAAACATCCTGGTATGTGACGTCAAGTGGGCTTTAGAAAGCATCACTATGAATAAGTGGAGGTGATGGAATTCCAGTTGAGCTATTTCAAATCTTGAAAGATGATGCTGTGAAAGTGCTGCACTCAATATGCCAGCAAATGTGGAAAACTCAGCAGTGGCCACAGGACTGGAAAAGGTCAGTTTTCCTTCCAATCCCAAAGAAAGGCACTGCCAAAGAATGCTCAAACTACCGCACAATTGCACTCATCTCACATGCTAGTAAATTAATGCTCAAAATTCTCCAAGCCAGGTTTCAGCAATATGTGAACCGTGAACTTCCAGATGTTCAAGCTGGTTTTAGAAAAGGCAGAGGAACCAGAGATCAAATTGCCAACATCCACTGGATCATTGAAAATGCAAGAGAGTACCAGAAAAACATCTGTTTCTGCTTTATTGACTATGCCAAAGCCTTTGACTGTGTGGATCACAATAAACTGTGGAAAATTCTGAGAGACATGGGAATACCAGACCACCTGACCTGCCTCTTGAGAAACCTATATGCAGGTCAGGAAGCAACAGTTAGAACTGGATATGGAACAACAGACTGGTTCCAAATGGGAAAAGGAGTACGTCAAGGCTGTGTATTGTCACCCTGGTTATTTAACTTCTATGCAGAGCACATCATGAGAAACGCTGGGCTGGAAGAAGCATAACCTGGAACCAAGATTGCCGGGAGAAATATCAATAACCTCAGATATGCAGATGACACCACCTTTATGGCAGAAAGTGAAGAGGAACTAAAAAGCTTCTTGATGAAAGTGAAAGAGGAGAGTGAAAAAGTTGGCTTAAAGCTCAACATTCAGAAAACGAAGATCATGGCATCTGGTCCCATCACTTCAGGGGAAACAGATGGGGAAACAGTGGAAACAGTGTCAGACTTTATTTTGGGGGCTCCAAAATCACTGCAGATGGTGATTGCAGCCATGAAATTAAAAGATGCTTACTCCTTGGGAGAAAAGTTATGACCAACCTAAACAGCATATTCAAAAGCAGAGACATTACTTTTCCAACAAAGTTCTGGCTAGTCAAGGCTATGGTTTTTCCAGTGGTCATGTATGGATGTGAGAGTTGGACTGTGAAGAAGGCTGAGTGTGGAAGAATTGATGCTTTTGAACTGTGGTGTTGGAGAAGACTCTTGAGAGTCCCTTGGACTGCAAGGAGATCCAACCAGTCCATTAGAAGATCAGTCCTGGGTGTTCTTTGGAAGGAATGACACTAAAGCTGAGACTCCAGTACTTTGGCCACCTCATGCGAAGAGTTGACTCATTGGAAAAGACTCTGATGCTGGGAGGGATTGGGGGCAGGAGGAAAAGGGACGACAGAGGATGAGATGGCTGGACGGCATCACCAACTCGATCGATGTGAGCCTGAGTGAACTCCGGGAGTTGGTGATGGACAGGGAGGCCTGGCGTGCTGCGATTCATGGGGTCGAAAAGAGTCAGACACGACTGAGCAACTGAACTGAACTGAATTTAGGCATAGTGCGTGACAGTTCATGAAATACTTGTTTTTCTTCTTTTGGAGTTTTACATCAGTGTTCATGAGATGTGACTCTCTCCTTTCCTCTCGTGTTCTTATTGGGTTTTGAGATCAAACTCCTACTTTTTACTGATGCATAGTTTTGTTTATAAGACCCCTAGAATATTACTGAGAATTTGGTTACTATTTTTACAAATTTCACCGAGTATTTGTCTAAGCAGAAAGCAAGGTGTGTCAATACTAGAATTCTCTTCTCCTTTAATATATAATATTCTTCAAATATTTTCCGTAAAGTCCACATTTCATTTCTAAATGTGTTCATTCTATTCTGTTTTTGTAGCAATGTACTAGTATAACTATGAAGTCTTAAAGAAGTGGTTGTGTGCAAAATCTGGCTTATATGAACCAACATTTATGATCAACTTTACCTCAGGGGCGTTGTCTGGTTCTGTAAGTTTATTCTATTGTTGTTATACTCCAAAACAGTGATAATTGTCTTACTAAAACAGAACAAAATATTATGTAGCATTTCATGTCTATTGAGATAGAACAGCTTTAGGGTAGTGCATCCTCAAAGTGCTAAGTATTTACTACTGATTTTGAAGATACATTATCAGTACTAGCCATTAAATATTTTAAAATACATTTTATATCTCTTCATTATATTACAAATATATCTTTCTGAAACTTTTGAACTTGTTAGATCATTAGTTATGATAATGAGTTTAGATGTACTTTATTACACAAAGTATTTGGCAATTTGGTCATTAAATACCAGTAGATCTTGTTAGTTGATATCCCTGATGCTGGGAGGGATTGGGGGTAGGAGAAGGCAACGACAGAGGATGAGATGGCTGGATGGCACTGCCGACTCCATCAACTCAAACTCCATGGACATGAGTTTGAGTGAACTCTGGGAGTTGGTGATGGACAGGGAGGCCTGGCGTGCTGTGATTCGTGGGTTTGAAAGAGTCGGACACGACTGAGCGACTGAACCGAAGTACCCAGTGACCATTTTTGGGTAGTAGGGAGTTCACCTTTGGCCACTCCTCCACATAATGAAAACTCACGTAGTGGGCCTTTATGCAGATTCTTATCACCATGATCTTGGACACAGAGAGCTTTCTTACCCCCACATACTTAGAGAATGAATTTGTGATGACACAGTGATGTGCTGACATACTGGAACCAGATAGAGAGAGTGAAGGAGCTCAGTGCAGTCATGGAGACGGGCAGAAAACTACTGGAGTCACTGTCAGTAAACCTAGGCACAATCTCAGAGATTGTGTTCAAAATTGAGACATGAAGATTCTCGGGTCCAGTATATGTCAAATTAACCCTAGGGGGGTATAAATATATTGAGGCAAAAGAGCAATTCTTTGTAGCAGTTTAAGAAGTTAGAATATGAGCAAAATCTTTATGATTCATTATTTCTATTTGTGAGGTGATTAAAAGTAACTTACAAATTTTATTTATATCTTAATCCACCATGAATGATGAAAAACAAGTACCACTTATGTTTATCCATAACAATTGTAGAACAATTCTGTACTTAGTGCTTTATGTAAAAAAAAAAAGTTGGATGGTTGTAGAGTGTTGTCCCAGCTTTCCAGTAATGAAAGAATGTTGTTTTACTATTTCTTACCTAACACAGAAAAAATATTTTTAAAATCTTTAATAATTTAAAAAATATTACTGCCTTTTAACTGTTAAACAAATAAAAATGTGTCTGCAACAGGAAAAGCACATCAGTGGGATAATGTCCAGGCTTTCTGTTAGAAAACTGAACAGCCTAAACCTGTTATTCTGCAGAGTGTCAGGCTCATCCCGCATTGTTGCTGCCTTTGATACTCCCATCAGCACCCCCTATCCAGGGGTTCTGCACCTGCAGATTGAACCAATTCGATTCTTGGCTGTTGAATCCACAGATGTGGAACCACAGACACAGAGGACCAACTGTGCTATGACATTTTATATAAGGGACAGATACTTGGCAGGTTTCAGTATCTGCAGCCAATGCACCTCAGATACTAAAGAACAACTATATGTGTTAGATTGTGGAGAAATGATCATTGATTTTATCTTACCTGAGATCTTTGAAACTGGTTTCAAGAATTTAAATCTCCTTACATTGATGGGTGAAATAAAAATGAATGACTTTAAAGGTTATTTTATGAGCATATTGACCAAATGTAAGTTGGGAAACAGAAAATAGAGACTAGGTTTTACTTTGCATGACTGTTATATCAAATATAAGACATTCTTAGGGGAATTTGTTCTTTCAGAAAACCTTTCTTGCTTAATTAAGGCATTATGGAAATAACTGTTAAATTCATTAATTTGACATTTTTAGTTATTTTAATTGGAGGCTAATTACTTTATTGTAGTGGGTTTTGCCATACATTGACATGAATCAGCCACAGGTTAATATGTGTTCCCCATCCTGAACCCCCCTCCCAATACCATCCCTCAGGGTCGTCCCAGTGCACTGGCCCTGAGAACCCTGTCTCATGCATCAAACCTGGACTGGTGATCTATTTCACATATGTTAATATACATGTTTCAATGCTATTCTTTCAGATCATCCCACTCTCGCCTTCTCCCACAGAGTCCAAAAGTCTGTTCTTTACATCTGTGTCTCTTTTGCTGTCTCGCATATAGGGTTATCACTACCATCTTTCTAAATTCCATATATATGCATTAATATACTGTATTGATGTTTTTCTGACTTACTTTGCTCTGTATAATAGGCTCCAATTTCATCCACCTCTTGAGAACTGATTCAAATGCATTCTTTTTAATAGCTGAGTAATATACCATTGTGTATATGTACCACAACTTTCTTATTCATTCCTCTGCCGATGGACATCTAGGTTGCTTCCATGTCCTGGCTATTGTAAACAGTGCTGTGATGAACATTGAGGTACACGTGTCTCTTTCAATTCTGGTTTCCCCGGTGTGTATGCCCAGCAGTGGGATTGCTGGGTCGTACAGCAGTTCTATTTCCAGTTTCTTAAGGAATCTTCATACTGTTCTCCATCGTGGCTGTACTAGTTTGCATTCCCACCAACAGTGTAAGAGGGTTACCTTTTCTCTGCACCCTCTCCAGCATTTATTGTTTGTAGACTTTTTGATAGCAGCCATTCTGACCAGTGTGAGATGGCACCTCATTGTGGTTTTGATTTGCATGAAATGTTTTTAAAAATTATTTGTGAACTACATTTGATAAATATGTTGAAACCCATAAAGAAAATGTATATGGCACTAAAAGTTCAAAAGTCCATTTTCTTTATTTTTTTAACAATTTTAAAAACATTTGGAAAATTTTAAATGCTAATTACTAGGTACTTTGATTTCTGCTTTAAAATATAATACTATACCTTCATCTGTAGTAAAGGAATAATGGAACACACAGGAGCATCAGAAATTGTGAATACTGGTTTTGCAGTCAGAGGTCTGGTTGGAATTCTGACTGCCAACTAGTGTGGTGTGACCTCAAGAATATAGGAGGACTGTTCTCTTACTCCTGAACTTTAGGAGAAATGCATAAGACTTTATCTGTTCTCTTCAATAGGAGCTTCTCCTTAAATATCTCTGGTTTCACTTTTTCAGTTTAGTTCTGATTTTATTACTATCTTTATTAAGTAATATGCTAATTAGAGTATAAAATACTTTGGGAAAAATTTAATCAATTTTATTTTTTGTTAGTTTGCAGCTGTTGTAACTTTGCCATTTGATGTGGTAAAAACATAAGAGCAGATACAACTTTGGATATATGAAAGCCCGAAAAGAAGTTTAATTAAAATGTGTCTAAGATGCCATGAAAAATATTTTCTTTCGAGATAGTTAGGAATAGCTAAGATAGGGAAGACAAGATTCTCCCTGCCCCTTGGTTGCCTTCCTCTCTATTTAACTCAAACTAATGTACTGCTAGAATGGAGTACCCAGAAAAACCTCTAAACCTAAGCAAAAAATTTAAGAAAATTTAAAGACTATATTAGTATGCATATACATATTCTTTTTCTTTTCTATTTTTTAGCTTCCCTTTTGATGTGTTTTTTTCTCCCTTGCCTATTATTCCATCTACTTCTTTATAACCTGTAATCTCTTCTAGAACAAAATTGTCCTAGGGACTTCCCCTTTAATGCAGAAGGTGCAGGTTCGATCCCTGGTTGGGGAGCTAAGATCCTACATGCCTCCTGGCCAAAAAAAACAAAATGTAAAACAGAAGCAATGCTGAACAACATCACTAAAGAATTTAACAATGGTCCATATTTTTTTTTAAGTACTATTAGTTGCTTCTACTAGATTCATTCTGTTTTTATTATAGAAAGTGTAGCAAGCCCACTGGAAATAGGGCTTTGTTTCTGAAACATAAAATTGTTAGGATTTGATCAATTGGATGATCAGTAGAGGAGTGTTTATTGTTGTCTGT